>NC_141991.1:199794861-201056149 GCF_049901715.1 Pseudonaja textilis | reverse complement strand
ATTGTCATTCAATGTGCCATATCAAAGAATCCTGTTCCATAGAGGAAGAGGGAGGGAGGGAGGAAGTATGGGGTGGGAAGACAAAGAGTTAGATGAGAGATGGAGAATCAGAGAACTTTTCCCACAAGTGATACTAAAAGGTGAAGACAATAGCAGCAATAACAAAAGTCATTAAAATTTTGAAACATCAGGAGAAGCACGTAGTGAGGAGCAACAGAAGTTGGACATAGGATTTATGAGGGGGGAGTAAGAGGTAATCCAGTACCAGCCATAACCAATTACCCCAGTACAGCCTAAGAGACATCGAATCATGTAAAATTAACTATATTTAGCCTATTACGATTTAAATTCAGGAAATTAAATCATGTGACCATCTTTCCCATCAAAGGAAAAACCAGATTAAGAGACATGAAATTATCATCTGGCCAGCACTTGCCCAACAATGTTAAATTTTGTCTTCTACTACTAAATCAGTTATGTAACTTGGTGCTTGGACATGAAATATTGAATCTGAGAATATGTGCTTGTAAATATGTATGGATGCATGGAATGAACCTGCTTTAAGGAGACCTAAAAACAGAATATGGACAGACGCAATTCTAGTAAACCAACCATTTTGCAAGGTGAGATCTCTTCAGATTTTAAAACAATTGTGTTTATTTATTCAGCCATCTCAGTCACTTCCTGACGTCACATCTTTATTTAAGCTTTCTTCTTCTTCTGATATGGAACAGGAAAAGGAACACGCCTGAACCAATCCTGTACTCTCATTTTTTTCATTGGCTTTAATTTTGTTATTAATAGAATGATTTCACAAGCTATTTATATAAAAGCAAAATCGTAACACTGAACAGCTTGGTTTGTTTTAGCTCTGAAAAAAAACCAATTAAAGTACTTTCTCTGCTAATTTTGGATCCTCTTTAAACTACACATTTTTTTAGAAAAAGTAACTCTCTCCAATAACTTTTCCTTCCATTTTATATGAAGCAAATGCTCTATATTCAGCCTACATTGTATACATTTTAAAACAAATCTCTGAATGTAAGCTATTATTCTATAAATAATTTTACTATCAGTATAAATACTACTTCAGATTATTTTTTTAATGAGACATAGCAAAGCAAACAAACACTAACACAATGAGCTTCTAAGAGAATTATTTTTAGGAACTATTCTAATTGATACATATATGCATGTGTGTATGCAAACTTTCTATCACTCACTTCAAGTCATTAGAAGGAAACTCTTTCCAGCAAGTTTTTAAGGTGAGGAAATATAGATAGCAAACAAGGATAAAGAATAACGAAAAGGCTGGGTTATAGAAAACAATCTCTTCTTTCACCTTTCAATAATAACACCATCATGGGGGGAGAGGGAGTGAAAGTAACATATGGGTGACTTAGCCAGTCATGATGATAGCAAAATGTTTTTCACTTAACTTCACTCCCATCCTCACGAATACATGATATATCTCTAAACAAAATTTCTGAGCTGGCTTGAAATCAGTCCCAGGTGTATATGATATTGCCTGATTTTGTTCTTAATTGGCTCTGCTGCCACTACTGTTTATCCAAAATTGGAACAAAGTTAGTGTTTATAATGCTGACTTTCTGAATAACTTTTGGACAGTCTATTTTTTTCCCATTCCAACTCCTGCAGCAAAGGCAACCTATCCCCATCTTCCAGAGATTTAGCATCCTGCTGTTTAGAAGGTGTCTCACCCTTCTTCCTTACCTTCTTCAGCAACATGCAATCATGGTTAGCATTGTTAAGAAAAAACGTCTGGTGCAAAGATGCCAACTTGTGATGTCTTTTCTGCATCATAGCTCACCATGGCTGATAAACTGAATGGAAGAACTGAAGTTCTGAAGTTTTGTATATCTCCATGTCAGCAAACAACCAGTTTGTTTGTTTATTTTTAGTGTATGGCCAAATGCATAGAACAAATGCATAGAACGTGAACTAAAAACATAGATGTGGTTGGGTGTGTGTGCGTGTATTGTATGGTAAGCATGTATTTTCTTTCCATTTTGAATAGGGTGAAGATCAGGATCAGATTTTTGATTTTGGTTCCTATGGTGTGGTATGTAATTCAGTAACAATTAAACCATACCCTTTGTATTCCACTCTTTACATAAACTTTGGGAACTGGGGAATGAAAATGATGACAGTATGAAAATGTGAGAAGATGGGAGGAAAAACAAATATCTCATAGGACAAATTTGGATGGAAACATTTGTCCTGACAAACTTGCTGCATTCTATGACCTATTCAATTCTTATTCATCTTGATATTAGATCTTCCCATTCCTGTTTGTACTTTTTTTGAGACATTATTTATCCATGCTTTCATTAAAGACTCTCTAGATCAGGGGTATCAAAAAATGTACTACCAGTTCTGTGGGTGTGGCTTGGTGGGCGTGGCAGGGAAAGGATACTATAAAATCTCCAGTCAGAGGTGGTATTTGCTGGTTCTCTAAACTACTCAAAATTTCTACTACCGGTTCTCCAGAACTGGTCAGAACCTGCTGAATACCACCTCAAACTGAAGGCCCATGGGCCAGATTCAGCCCACTGGTTGCTTAGATCTGGCCTGCAGGACCGCCCTGGAAATAGTGAAGGACCAGCCCACGGTGCCTCTGCCAACAAAAATGGAGCTCAGGAAGACCATGTGCAGCCCTCCCAGGCTCCATTTTCAGCCACAACCGTTCCCAGAGCTCGGAGTACTGCGCACGTGCCCACTGCCCAAGCTGTTTTTGCTGCAGGCTGAAAACGGAGCTCAGGAGCCTGTAGAGCTTGGGGGCACCACAGGCATCCACAACATGAGTGATGTCAAGCTGGCCATGCCCACCTTGGCCACGCTCCCAAAATTGGGGCCAAAAGTATGTCATGGGGGGGTGGGTTCAAAAATCAAGCTGGCAGCCATAATCATGTGATCACATGCAAAAAAGGGTGGTCCTTCAATCACATGATTGTGACATCATATTGATCTTTTTTCACCACATACCTGTGGATTCTCTGGGTTTGAACACTGCTAGTTTTCTATTGCGCTTGTTCTTTTCCTTACTGCATGACGAGTACAGAAACCAAGTCTTGTTAATGCTTTCTGGCTGTAAAGTGCCACTGGCAAATCATTTTTGGAAAATAAGTAGAATAATCCTGTGCTGCTGGATCTGCCAGCAGGGAGATTTGGCTATGTTAGTGGCTGACTAGATCCAGCCTGTCAAACTGGCAGCCCACAGGCCAGATGCGTCACACGTAGGCCATGCTTACCCCAACTCCCCAAAGCAAAAAACATCACGATATGTCATGATAAGTCATGTGATGTGATCGAGTTTGATACCCATGGACTTGATTAAGTAAAATCTGAGAACAGAGCCACAAAGGTTTTTTTTTTTTTTGGGGGGGGGGGGAATCCCTCAGCATCATTTAATATATGGAATGCATCCTGAATCAAGAACATTTGGGCTGACATCTTTTTATTCTAAATATGGAATCAACCCAATATTTGCTAACTTTCCAATTCTCTTGAAAATAGGCAACTGTATCCACTGTCCATATGCCAGACATCAGTTTACAGCAGCTGCTAGGAAAGGGTTTAATCTCCTACAAAAGCTTTACACTTCAGAGCATCAGAATATATGAAGGCGTAGGCCTGAAAGATGTCACAAAATATTATAAAAGATGTCAGGCCAAGTGGGATATTGGATGTCTCAGAAAAGGAGTCGGGTTTCCCAGCAGCCTTAAAGAAAGATTACACTTTGCCTGATGCTCCTCCGAGCCCAGAGGTTTATTGGCAACAAAGGTGATATTTGAAATATGAGCCATTTCCAGTGTTTTTCTTTCAAGTAGCAGCAAAACCACTCTCCTTCCAGAGATGATCTGTGTGCAATAAATCATGCCTTATATTTAAAACAAATCAATTATGTCTGTGGGAATAGAGCTCTTAACCGAAAGAACACACACTTAGCAATGGCCCATTTGGTCTGACTAACTTATCACATTTCTCCACCTGTTTCAATGCTACGAACACCATGAAAAGCATTTTGTTGTTGGATCTCTGGTGTTGAAATTAAAAGAGAAAGGATTCCCCACATCTAAGCTTATATTCTAGTCATCTGTTTTGCCCCCCATTGGAGCCTGAATCTGTGGAGGAGGATGAGTAGGAGCTGGGGCCGACAGAGGTCGAGGGGGCGGCCTCATTGGCTTTGGAGGAATATGGGGAGGAGCAGGATGAGGCAGCCCTGGACTCCTCTGGCTTGGGACGGCTTGCCAGCAGGCAGGAACAGGGACAGGATGACCGAGAGAGGGCAGGCAGCAGAAATGAGGAGCGACGGAGCTCAGGCGATGAGCAAGGACCGTTCCCTCCTGATCCCCAAACATGGAGTGGAGGCGGGAACAGAGCAGGCCAACTCGATGACTCGAGAAGTGAGTGTCCCGCCCCTCTTCACAAGGCACACCTGGGGACTGAGACTTAAGGAGACACTATGGGGAGGTGGGGTGTTTGTAGGGAATAAATGCTGAATTTGTGGGATTTTGTGTGCCGTTGCTGATGTCTGGTGTTTGTAGGACTGCTTGCTTCTTCATTGCTTTGTGGACTCATTTCCTTGTTCCCTTGCCCCGCTGGACTTCTTGCCTTGAAGTTGTTGGACTAACAGCATCTTGCTGGACTACTTGCAGCCAGGGACTGTCTCTGTGCGTGTGAGAGAGAGTGTTTTGCTCTGGAACTTGCATATCCTGGGACCATTTGGGGGAAAGTTGGAGCATTAAAGAGGAGTTTGAACTCTCAGCTGGCTGTATGGCCTTCATACCTTGTCCCGTGCCATCACAGGTCATCCTTGACTTGCAACCACAATTGGGACCACAATTTCCAATGCTAAGCAAGACAGTTGTTAAATAAGATGTGTCCACTTTCATGACTTATTTTACCATGATTGTTAAGTAAATCACTAGAGTTACGTGAATCAGGTGGTTATTCAGTGAATCCAGCTTTCTCCATTGACCTTACTTGTCAGATGTCAGCTGGGATTGCAATGACCCTGGGATGCTAAAACCATTATAAATATATGCCATTTGCCAAGCGCCTAAATTCTGATCACAAGAGATGGTGCAATGGTCATATGTTCAAGGTCTGCTCATAAATCGTTTTTAGCACTGGTATAACTTTGAAACATTGTTAAACAATTGGTTGTAAGTTGAGGACTGCCTTTATTTCTTTTAACACAGTGAGGTTATAAAGAAATGCATTTCCTAATACCACAAATCTCTCTGCAGATTTCCTCTTAATGTTCAATAAAATATACCAATATGTATTCCTCTCTTCAGACTCTTCTCCAACCTTTACCCAAGAGTCCTTGATTATGTTTCTCCTTTGTTGTTGCTTCATGTTATCAACTTTTCTGAGTGATAGGATAATCTGGACTAATTCTATAGGGAATTAATTCCTTTAGGGAATAGAGAAGTGGACATAACTGATGATCTGTAATGTTCCTTTCCAAAAAGAAGAAGAAGAAGAGGAGGAGCCAGTGAAACTCCCCTCCTCCCACAAAAAAGAATGAAGTTCCCAGTGGAAAAAAATATTCCTTTGAATGTTGGCAACCCAAGCAGAAATACAAGTGCTGTATGATTTTAGTTATTTAAATTACCGTATTTCCCCATGTATAAGCCACCCCTTTTTTCCAAAATTTTCAAGCCCAAAAAGTAGGGGGGTGGCATATACAAAGCAGGTACACTTTTTATACGTGAAAAATGCATAAAATAATAAAGTAGGAATAAACTGGTTTTCCAGCAGTATGCTATACTTTTTTGTAAAAATTGTACGTGATGATACGATTACGAGTGCGAGTACGCGATAGAAATGCATACGCTAGGCATCGGCCTGAATGCTTCGTTCCTACTCTCGTTCCGATGCGTAGATTGCTAGCATCGCCCGCACCGCTTTCGGCGTCATGACCGAAGTTGTAGATCTAGACGTCGAATTTTGTTTCTTTGTAAATTTTCTTTCTTCATAACTTGTTTCTCTAATAAAATATTTTTTTCAAAACTTCACAGTCCAAAAATTGGGGGGGTGGCTTATACAAAGGGGGTGCTTATACATGGGGAAATACGGTATTCATGTCAGATTTACATTGCTACCTGCCAAAAATAGAAAGTCCATGTTCACACATGCTGATGGGATCAAGTTAGTAAGCTTATTTAGATATACAGTGTTACAGAACATTGCATAAGTGAAATTTCTATCACATTCTAAAAATCCTTTTTAAACAGCTTTAAGTAAGCATTTCGAGTGAATTTTCTCTCTCATTCACTCGATACCAGGGCTGTCAAACTCCCGGCCCACAGGCCAGATGCATCACATGCTGGCCACGCTCACACCTGGTTTAGCAAAGGGGGAAAAAGTCCCGATACGTTACGTGATGCTGCTATGACAACATGAGTTTAACACCCCTGCTCTATACATTAAAAAAAAAAAAACAAGATTGTTCACTTTCTGTTGAAAAGAGACAAATAAAGACCTTAAGTCCAAAAAAAAAGCCATGCCCTAAATTATTATAGACTTCATTTTAACTTTTAACTTTCTCCTTGAACGAAAACATGGGAGAAATGAAGAAAATATAATATACAAATGATATTGAGTATAATAAACGGGTGGGCTTCAAATTGTTTAGCAAGGGGCTCTCTGCCCTAATGACTGCCTGGGTGGGCGTGGCTGGGTGGGTGTGGCTAGGTGGTCATGTGATTGGGTGGAATTCCCTTTTCTCTCTCTCATTTCTCTCCTCCCGCCTTGTGCAGCGGGAGGCGAGGGCTGCCCTGAGTGCAAATGTGGCATGAAGGCAAGTACAGGGCCGTTTCGCTCCTGCACTAAGGCTCCAGTGACTGGGGCAGGGCCAGCCAGGAGTGGGATTTGGGGGCTCACTGAGCCCTGCAGTGTCTTAGCTAGGGATCACCCAAGCCCCTGCAAGCCCCGAGCATCCAACCCCTGATAATAAACTACTGACATTTTAAGTGCTAAGGTTTTTATTTTAAATCTGTTTAACTCAGATTCTTCATTTCCTACCCACTTAATCAAAAAAATATGAGCTAAAGATGTGAACATAACATAACTGAGCCATGGTGGTGCAGTGGTTGGAATGCAGTATTGCAGGCTGGCTCTGCCCACAGCCAGGAGTTCAATTCTGACTAGCTCAAAGTTGACTCAGTCTTCCAGTCTTCTGTGGACCCAGATTGTTGGGGACAATATATTGACATTTGAAAACCTCTCAGAAAGTGCTGTAAAGCACTATGAAGGGGTGTATAGATGTAATTAATATGTCTTTTGATCCCCTTAAGGAAGTGAAACACACTATTTGTGCGGTTAACAGTCAGTTTGATACTGCCTAACTTCTTTCATAAATTAAAATAGAAATGATCTGAATTATAGTGAAACATTATCAACTGTTACAGCCTTTTTCACTGCAATCGAGATTTATTTGGCTTGAAAGTGCTCACTTCTCACATGTCTCTGCTACAACTACAATCCAATTTATATACATTATATATAGTTTTTGCCAAAATAATATTGGATAGAGGTGTGAAAATTTTTCCTATTCCTATTTTCATTTCTGTTAGTTTTACAACTATCACTCCTGAATTCCCATGAAAATCCAATATATTGCTAATCATTTAAATCAAAATAATTAGAAAACACAATCTACAGTATGTATATTATATATGTGTGTATCTTATCTGTGTACATACATCCACACACAATGAAATACACAAATAAAAGGGGAAAGCTTTGTATAAAATTTGAATATGATTGTTAATTTAGATATAATTACAACATCAACAATTATAACAGTAATGACTTTCTTGCCTCAAGCTCAACTTATAAGGATTATTTAGATATGTCATTTCCTTGTCAATAATATGGAAATAGCTTGCTGTTGCCTTCTTCAGGAATGCTTTTCTGAATGTGGTCCAGCCTCAAAACCTTGGTATCTTGCAATGGTTCCCTACCCAACACCTAAACAATTGGACTGTCTTATGGTTGTGGTTGTTGTTTTGTTTGTTTAATTTCTAGCATCCACCAAGATCAATAATGTATACAATATATCTCAACACAGTAGAGAAAATTGACAATGTGAACTTATACATTTGCTTATGCTCATGTCCAGGTGGGAAGTCTTGAAGGTGAGCAATTTATTACATGCGAATTAATTATGACTGCTCTTCAGATGGTTCACATCTTGTAACAGAGGGCAACATCTTCCCTGGACCTTCAATAGCGGACTCTACTCAATAAAAGGAGAACTCGTGGTGCTAGGTCTCCTTGAACTGCCAAAGGCATTTATTACTGAAAAATGACATACAGGTACAGCTGTCTTAACCTTTGTCCCAAATAGAGAAGATCAGTGATAAGCAGAGTTCCTCCTACTTGCATGACTACCTGAGGTTCAAATGAGTTCTTGGAGAAGATTAAACTTTGATAGTTTCCCAGAGGAAATCTCTTACTGTGTTAATTAGTTATTTCTCAAACTGCCACAGATTTAATTAGAACAAAGAGAGGAATAATAAACCTCAGAGATAATAAGCATCAGATAGATGAGGCTGCAGAAGACATTATTGCAGGTGACTTTTCATGATCAAAAACCATTAGCAAAGAAGGTGGCAAGACAAGCAAAGGAATAATTTAGAGTCTTTTTTTAGATCCATTCAATGCATCTTGTGTTGAAAATATACCATATTTCATCCCTTGCCATGTTTACCTTGCAGAAGTCTTCCTTTTCTGATAATTTTTATCAGAGCATTCCTAGGCAAACAAATATTCCTCAATGTACCAGCAGGTGATCCACAATCTATTTGCTTTTCTCATGTGATTAGCACAAGAAAAATACAAATACACATGGCCACACACCTGATTAACATGAAGAAATATGCTCCCAAAATCTTCCCAAATAAGCAATTATATCTCTGCATCTTTTCAAACTAAATATTTGCACTGCTGCCTGAGTCAAACACCAAAGTCTATACAATTACATAACAGCCACTAATTGAATTACATGTTCAAGTTATAATACAAAATTTTGAACATAACGAACCAAGGAGGAATATAATTTGCTCTCCTATACAGACAGTGCTGATATAACAATGTCATGTGCCACTGGGGAGTTCTATGATGTCATATATGATGTAACTAGAATTATATCAGTATCATGAGATTAACATCTGACTGTACTCTTAACCTCAGGGTTAACCTAGAGAGAGGGAATATTAACAGCTCAAAAAGACTGAGAGTTAATTCAGTGCCTATATTCAACATACTGTATATAAAATATATAAATCTATATCTAATAAATAAATAAGGTCACGGCTGGAAACTTCTTTTCTGTAATCCAGTGCAAATGTTTCCTTATGGCTCATGCAATTTCTTAATTTTGAAGTAACAAAATCTGGGTATTTAGGATTGCTATTGAGACAGTACCATATTGGGAGATAATGTGCTAAATCTCCAATGCCAGGTGTCACTTTAATGCTTGCTTGTGCTTCGCTGCTATATGGGGACAGTGTGCCATGAACTCTGGGGAGGGTGCATAGGAGGGGGATGCTTGGGGGAAAGTGAAACTGCTCTTTCTCCCTGAGACACTGCTTCAAGATCACCCAGCTAGGAGAAGAATGCAGCTGCATATCAACCTATGCTTGAAGTAACCATTCTGAAAACATCTTGCCTGAGCCTGATTGGTCATGGGGGAGTCAGCGATGGGAGGCAATTAAGGGAATGAAGGGAACTTAGGGATTTGGGCACACAATTCTCAGTTCTGGCTATGCATTACTGCAATACACTTGACTTCTAATAAAATTATACCTTTCTCAATAAATGGAGCCAAGGATCATTTCTATTTAGAGGTTTAAGATCTGACATCTGAATGCACATAGTCATGATTGACTTTAAGGGAAAAGGTTTCCTCTGCTAACCAGTACTTTTTTTAAAATAATAGATGCATAGGGAAAATAGTTTTTTCAGCAAAACAAGGCTATGAAGGCTTAACACTTCCCTCCCAATGTTCAACAATCTTGATGAAAATTACTCCCCATGCCTGTTTATGGCTTCTGATGTCCTCTATCATGTCATGTGTCATTTTGACCTTTCCAATCCATTTCCCATGTGTTTACCAATATAAACCACTGCATTCATTCGTCTATCTCCTTTTCATTCCCAGTAAACAAATAATTCAAGATACAAACAAGTATCACCAGCAAAACTGTCAGAGAAAGAGAGGAAAAAAAATAGACAGCAACAATGAAGGGATTAAGTCATATCCTGTTTTCCATTAAGTACCTGCCTACCAAAATAACAAGCTTCATTCAGCCACTCATAAATCACAACTGGAATAGTAGGTTCCAGTGCCTGATTTACTAAAGCTTTGTAATGCCATACTGCTTGTGAATTAGATGGTGTCAATAACATTGCTTATAGTGCAGGCCTCAAAGTGCATGAGGCAATTTCAAGATGGCTTTCATTTTCCATGATGCAAAATGCTGATCCAGAATTGAACCACTACAAAGCAATTCCAGTTGCTGTCAATTTCAGATTCTTCCTCAAAGGTTTTCAGCATTCACTGGAGTCTTCCTCTTGCCAATCTGTTGAAATGGCAAGAAAGGAACCATGCCTGCCAATTGCCTTAAAATTATCCTAGAAGCATAATCATTTAGCCAACTTCACTACTCAGCCAGGTTTGTGGATTTCCCCAAGGTGGAAAGTTCTGATTGAACAGTGATATTAACCCACAGTGTGTTCAGGACATTCAGATCAGATCACTCCGTTTTGGTCTAATCATCTAGTCCAGCATCTTCAGTAGAATTTTGAAAATTCCATATTTTATAATATGAGGTAATCAAGTTTCAGAGATATAACTAAGGGATATTATCCAGGGGTGGGATTCAGCAGGTTCTGACCAGTTCTCCTAAACCGGTAGTGGAATTTTGAGTAGTTTGTAGAACTGGCTGGCCCCACCCCCATCTATTCGCTGCCTCCCAAATCCCAACTGATGGCTGGGTCTTCTTTTGTTGCACTACACAGGAGAACAGAGCTGGAAAGCAGGTTAGTGGGATAGGGAGAGAATGAGGATTTTGCAGTATCCTTCCCCAGGAGTGCCATGGGGATGAAGATTTTGCAGTATCTTTTCTCTGGAGTAGGTTGGGAATGGGGATTTTGCAGTATCCTTCCCCTAGGAGTGCCATGGGAATGGAGATTTTGCCTAGGAGTGGGGAGGGAATGGGGATTTTGCAGTATCTTTCCCCTGCCATGCCCACCAAGCCATACCCTTGAAGTCACGCTCACAAAACCGGTAGTAAAAAAAATTTAAATCCCACCACTGATATTATCACCAGGAATGGTGGTATTTTCGAAAGAACATGGCCCTTTCTCTCTGGTTAATAAAACTACAACGTTTTCAGCAGATAGTCTACAAGGCCCCAAGCAATTTAAGATCAGATAGTTTAAGAAACCAGTTCCTTTTACACACTTCCTTCTATCTTACCTTTACTTTCAAGAGGGAAGTCCTGCTGAATATACCAAATCTGGCTGAGATTTACTCAGCTGTGATGAGGAGAAAACAGATATTCTCTCCCCTGAGAACCACTTTGTAGAATAAGCTTCCAGGGGAGTGCTTGAAACAGCCTTACCCTCATTTTATCAGCTGCCCTAAATATTATTCATATACAGTATTCCTTGAGTTATGTCCACAATGGAGCCCACATTTTCTGTTGCTAAGCAAGACATTTAATTGAATTTTGCCCCATTTTACAACTTTTCTGGCCACAGTTGTTAAGTGAACCACTGCAGTTGTTAAGTTAGTAACAAGATTGTTAAATGAATCTGGCTTCCCCATTGACTTCTCTTGTCTAAAGGTCGCAAAAGTTGATCACATGATCCTGGGACACTGCAGCTGTCATGAGTCAATTTCCAAGCATCTGAATTGGATCACCTGACCATAGGGACACTGCACCACTCAGAAACAAAAACAATCATACACCACTTTTTTCAGTGCCATTGTAACTTTGCATGGTCTCTAAATGAATTGTTTGTAAATCAAAGATTACCTGTTTTATTGAAATGGTGGGTTTTATTGTTTTTACCATTTTATTGTATTTATTACAATGATTAGAGAGCCACTTTAGCATAGTGGTTAAGTTATCAAGCTGGGAAGCTGGAGAATGAAAGTTCTAGTCCCGCCTTGGTACAAGGCCAACTGGGTGACCTTGATCCAATCATTCTCTCTTGGTGCAAGGAGACAGGCAAAGATAAAACAGTTAGAAAAAGCATTGCCAAGTAAATTGCAGGGAGTTAACAGGTGGCTGACTAGAAGACACTGACTAGAAGACACAAAAAAGATTTTTAATTGTGGGCTTCACCATTTTACTGTTTTTATCACAACTGTACTGCACAGCACTTTGACATATTTAATGAACAGTGATTTAATAGCTTAGAAATATATTGTTAGTAATGCAAAGCCTCAGATGATAAAAAGAATTTTAAAAATACCGTTTCTCTGAAAATAAGACCTATCCTGAAAATAAGCCCTAGAATGTTTTACATGTACACCTAATATAAGCCCTACTCCCCAAAATAAGCCCTGCTTAAGAAACTGTGCCACCACCTGCCTGCCCATTCCATCTAGTTGCTCATGATGCCACAGCCACAAGGTGACCCGGGAGGCTGGAGCTGCCCCATGCTCCCCACATCGGCTTACCTCAGGGCCCCTGTAGCCAGGTCATCCATACACTGACACTGGCTTCATGATCATGTTCAGCAGGAGCCCGTGTGGCTGTTGGCCCACTTCTCCTGCTTGCTCACAACCAAAATGGAGCAGGAGGCCGAGTGGTGTGTTGGTGCCACGGCCATGAGGCACTCCCCCATCTTGCCTCAAGGCCATGGCACTGGCATGTCACTCAGCCTCCTGCTCCATTGAGACCGTGAGCAAGCAAAAAAATGGACCTGCAGTCACGTAGGATCCTGCTGGATGGGGTTGTTGGAGTCACTGCCATGAGGCAAAGCAAATGTGCAAGCATGAGTGGCCTGACTGCGGGGGCCCTGATGCAGGGGCAGAGGTCAGTTTCACACACCCCTGCTTCATGGCGGCAGCACTGGCACACCACATGACCTCCTGCCCCACTGTGAATAAGCAGAAGAAGTGGGCCTCCCTTACCTGGAAAAAATAAGACACCCCTAAAAATTAAGCCCTAGTGCTTATTTTGGGGCCCAAAAGAAAATAAGACCCAGTCTTATTTTCAAGAAAAACATGGGTATTTTGATGAAACCAGAACTTTTCTTATTGGGACTTATGGATAGCCAATTAGAAAAGACTCAGGTTGGCTTTGTACCCATTAATTGGAATGAATTTATTATATACCCAAAGATGGAAAAAATACTGAAACACCCACTATCTAGGTAAAGGTAAAAATGATGGAATATGCAGAAATGGCAAAATTGACCAATTTGGGTACAGATAAAATAATAAGTACTTTTATAAAAGACTAACCCTTTATGGCCTTTTTGTGGAAATTTTTAAAAAAATGAGTTGTTGGTTTTTGAGTTCGCTGATTAAAAAGAGTTGGATACAAAAAGAAAGGAATTGTGTAATATAAACGTAAAAGGGGAGTGGGAGGAAAGACAATTAGTTTATTTGTAGCTGCCACAAAGAAGATCGGAAGTGGTTTCTTTAAATATCGCTTACTTTCAGCTTTTTTTCCTCTGCACTTTTTCTTTTCTCTTTTTAAAATTTCTTTTTTAATTTATTTATTTCATGTTTATCTTTATTTATGCAACACACACACACAACCACACAGAGCACTGATCCCAGAACTGGCACTGTACCTCTATGTTTCCACCATGATACTGGTTTTTACTGCTGGTTCAGCTGGTGCTACAGACTCCATAACAATTTATGTGGTATTTCCTCTGGAATTATGAAGAAGACAATTTCCAATTGATTAGAACCTCATCCATCCAATCGATCCTCTGTGTTACCAGGCTGAATGTCCTCCCTGCTGTCAAGGTATGACAGCTTCTTCTCCCAGGTCTCCTTTGCCACTTCCTTCATTCAATCATCTCACTGAGAAAGTAAATGGAGCAAGGACATAGCGGGAAGGGAGGCAAGGCCTTGGTGAAAATGCATCCTCCAGCCAACTGGTCTTTCCATGTGACATCTTCTTCATCCTTCTTAGCCCCAGAAGCATCGATGAGGCAAAATTAAATTGCCACAGAAGGTATTAGATAAAAAGCTAGTACCTGAATAGAAGTTTCCTAAAGCCTTGTTCGAAATTAAACAGTTTAATGTATCCCATTTGCCTTTCCAGATTATATCCTGCAACAAGATGTCAAAAATATCAAATATCTGCTGTAGATCAGGGGTCTCCAACTCCCTGTCGCGCTCCATATTCAACTACACCCACCAGTGATATTAATCGTGGATGGGTCCCACCAGCGATGAAGTGGATGCAGAATGGGGATTCCCTATGACACTGCCTCGCACTATTACCTGGGAGTGGGAGGCTGAATGGGAATTCCCACATGACGTGGCTGCGGCGCTCTGCTGTATAAGGCTTCAGTGAGGGGAGGGGGATGTATACATTGGGTGTTACGGGTATTCAGAAACGTAGAGGGGATCGGTGATAGGGAGGGTGCAGAGCGTTCAAGGCTATGGCATGGGATTACAGCCTAAGTAACTAATTAGCCATATTAGTTATGGCTAATTAAACACTCCCGATCTGTGGACTGGCATGGGTCCACAACATGCCAGAAACTGGGCCGTGCAAACAAGTAAAGTCCCATCTATGGAATGCGGGTAGCACACAAAACTATGCTCCCTCCGATCTGTGGAAAAACCTCTCTCCACAGAAGCGGTCCCTGGGTGCCCAAAAGGTTGGGGGCTGCTGCTTGTTTCTTGTTTTAGACAAGCTACAGCCAAAAACTAAATCTCAGAAACCATATTAATATTGTACGCCTAATCTGGAAACTCTCAAAATAGGTGGGCAGCAATCCTCAGAATTCCCTAACCGACATGCCATTGTTGCAGGAGCCCACAGATTTGGAGGATATTAATAGCAAAAAGGCTTTAGAAAAGGCTGCTGCTTTGCAGTACCTGCTGTTGCCTCTTTCGCCATTATAGCGCGTTTGTTTTTGCTAAGGTGATTTACCGACTTTGCAGCCAACTAGGTGACAATAACCCTGAAGTGTGTCAGTGTGACCCACTCTTTGTTTGTTTGTTTATTAAGTAGTTTAGGGATGGTGTCCATCAATTTCAAATTAATTCGGTGCGATTAGTTAATCTCCCGCTCTGCTTAGATTGTTTCCAGCACTCCAGAGTTATGAATTAGAAATAATATTTGCAGTCTCTGTGTGTGTGTGTGCCTGTGTTTGTGTGTGTGTTTCACACCTCCCTCTCCTGTTGAGCTTTTTTAGTTCTTTGGCACCAGATGGGAAACTGAAACAGGGGCTCAGAAGCATTTTTTGAGGCCTGTACCTAGACATATTGCAGGTATCATCTTGCCTGCTGTTTCAAGCCTTCTTTCTCACTTCCTCTTTTCTCAGCACCTCAAAGGGGCCTGTTTTATGTTTCACAAGTTCACTCTGACAGAGCAGGTTAAAGTTCCCCGAAGCTTTCCTTCATCATATTTTCATTTCTCAGATTTCTTCTCAATCAATGACTTGCTCTCTTCCTTTCCTCCTTCCTACACCACCCTGAAGAGTGAGTTTCCTAGTTAAGCCTTTTCACTTTCTGTCTTACTAAACACACTGTACCCTTAAAACAGCAACCTGATGCCACATACCATATTGGCTAATTACTGGCCACATCAAGACAGCAACAGGAGTTCCTGGACTCATGCTGAGACTTTTACAGCATGGAAGCAGGGAAGGTTTTAATTTGCCTCCTATCTAACATGACCTTCTTCCTCAGTAGAATCAATATTAGAAGGAAGTCACTGTTCACACTGTGGAAAAATGCATCATTCATCCTCGGAGTAAAAGCAAGGTCTAAAGCCCATTCTGTACATTTCAGTTGGACACAAAATAAATGACCTGTTTAGTTTTCCAATTTTTGGGGTAAGCAGAAACAAACTATTCTTCTTTGTGTAGAAAATAATATGGGCAATAGTCTGTGTTTCTGGCTTCAGTTTCATAGGTTCATTAAATATCTGTTGACAGGATAATCAAGATCACAAATTTAGAATGCCAAACAGTTATTCTAATTATTATTATTATTCAGCTTACCCAAAAATAAAATTTTACACCACCCAAGATTACAGGAGGCTGCCAAAGAATGTCAATCCATTTATCTATCTAGCCTGGTGTTATTGACTCTTCCTAAAAAGGACTGAATACAACTTCAAAAAGAAATTGATTATCTTTCCACATGCAGACCAGATGTTCTGTCAATGAGCCATGAACCACTATGCAGTCAACTTTCAAAAATTTGTTTTACGTATTTTACTTGTACAATCTTTGTATCTTTAGTACTCCCAAGCACCCTTATTGTGGGTTACAACCTTCTAGAACAAAATATTGTTTTACTCTATAATATCTGTTTGAATAGCAGCTACTACTCCAACTGCATTTTTAACATATGTTCATTCTCATTTAATTCTAGAAAAATAGCACCTAATCCAATTTGGACACCACAAAGGAAGGAGGAGGAAGGGACTCACAGATGATTGGCCAGTTATAGATAAGTGTATATTTCTAAACTTAAAAATAAATTAATCGTAATTAAGATAAATTTAAATTGTATACATTCTTAAACATTCAACATCCATTTCATAACTCTCCAGGTATTAAGGAGAGATGGATAGCATTATAATATCTTTTAAAAGTGCTCCCTAAATTGTATCAGCATGTTAAGTGTGCTACTAGAGGAGCAAACATATTGGACAAAGTACAGTATATACCAACATTGAACATGGCTATAAGGTTATACAATTACCACATTTGGGACAATCAGACCATATGTCACTGCTTTTAGCACCAGCTTACATCCCTCTTAGGAGACGGGCTCTGCCTATAATAAAGACAGTGAAATCTTGGCCAGAAGATGCTTCCCAACAACTTCAGGATTGTTTTGAGAACACAAATTGGGACATCTTTTACCACCCAGACCTAGAGGTGCACACTGCAACTGTTCTGTGCTATATCAAACACTGCACAGATACCATCACTGTGGATAAACATATTAGGATCTATCCCAATCAGAAACCCCAGATGACCAAGGAAGTCCAGTGCCTCTTGCATGACAGAACCAAGGCCTTTAGGTCCGGTGATGGGGCAAGATACAGTGTTGCCAGAGCTAATCTGAAGAAAGGTATTCGGAAGGCCAAGACTGATTATAAGAGGAAGATTGAGGATAATTTTTATAGCAATAACATGAGGCAGGTGTGGCAAGGGGTTCAACAAATTACAAACCATCAACCGACCAATGTCATCCCTGCTGAGGGGGATGCTTCATTGGCAGAGGAACGGAATCATTTCTTTGCTTGCTTTGAAGTGGAGACATCACAGACAGATAAAACACAACTACCAGCCAATTGTAGCCCCCACCTCATTGTGGAGGAACAGGGGGTGAGGAGCATTCTGAGGGCTGTGAACCCTAGAAAGGTTCCCGGTCTGACAGTATCTCTGGCCATGTGCTTAAAGACTGTGCTGATCAGTTGGCTGGAGTCTTTACCAGGATCTTGAATCGGTCTTTATCCCAGTCCACTATTCCATCTTGTTTGAAGGCTTCCACCATTGTTCCGCTGCCAAAGAAGTTCCCTATCAATAACGTCAAGGATTACAGACCAGGGGCACTCACTCCTATCATCATAAAGTGCTTTGAGAAATTGGTCTGCTGGCACATCATTTCTGGTCTTCTGAATACATTTGATAAACACCAGTTTGCATACAGAAAAAAATAGATCTACAGAGGATGCTATAAGCCATCACTCTTCACACTGCTCTGACTCATCTAGAACAGCGGGAGGGCTATGTGAGGATGCGTTTTGTGGATTTGAGTTCTGCATTTAACACAATTCTTCCACATAGACTAGTGTCTAAACTTCTGGACCTTGGGCTTTTTAATTCAATCTGCCTTTGGATTATGGATTTCCTGTTTGGCCGCTTACAGAGGGTCAGATTAGGTAATCATACCTCTTCAGCCCTTATTCTTAACACTGGTACACCACAGGGTTGTGTGTTGAGTCCCTTACTCTATACTCTTTATGTGCATGACTGCATTCCCACTCATGTTAGTAATACTATTGCTAAATTTGCAGATGATAGAACAGTGGTGGGACTTATCTCCAGGGAGGATGAGTCTGCCTACCGAGATGAGGTGGACCGGTGTGGAGACAACAACTTGGTCCTCAACACCAATAAGACCAAGGAGCTTATAGTGGATTATAGAAGGACAGATCGGACATCCAGCCCTTGCTTATCAATGGAGACTGAGTGGAGCAAGTGGCCAGTTTTAAGTTTCTAGGTGTTACCCTAAAAGAGGACCTGACCTGGGGTGCCCACATTGCAGCCCTGGTCAAAAGGGCCCAGCAGAGATAATACTACCTGAGGCTTCTCAGAAAACAACAACTGAATGAGAAACTGCTGGTGACCTTCTACCACTGCACCATAGAGAGCATTTTAACATATTGCCCCTCTGTATGGTTTGCCAATTTCACAGTGGCAGATAGGAAAGCACTCCAGAGAGTTAATGTCATTGCCCAGAAGATCATTGGTTGCCCTCACCCCTCTTTGGAAGAGCTTTATAGCTCCTGCTGCCTTAAGAAAGTTCAAAACATTCTCAAAGATCCATCTCATCCTGGGAACTCTTTTTTTGAACTATTACCATCTGGCAGATGGTACAGAATAATAAAAACAAGGACAAATAGGCTGAAAAACAGCTTCTATCCCAGGGCAGTAGCTCTTTTGAATTCTGCTGTATAGTGCAGTGTTGGTGGTGTCGGGGGTTTCCGGTTCAATGTGTCAAGGGTGAAGGATGTGTATTTGTGTTTATTTTATTTCCCCCCCCCCCAAATTTTATTGGTTTTTAAAAACAAACATAAACAAACAAAACATAAAAACATCAAGCTATCTTCCATAGGTGTACATACAGCGTGCCGGTTGGTTTACAAATTGTTTTGTGCTTCCATTTCATAGTCTTCAATTACATTACATATAATCTCATATTGTCAATCAAAAATTAAATACCTTAGTATCATTATTAATCAATCATTTGACTATACTTTTATTCATTCATGTTTTACACAATAACCATAATTTACTTAGATCTTATAACAGTTCATATTACCATCCCAAATCTATCCTAAAATCATTTTGTAGATATAATAAGAAAGAAGTACATCTTTGTATATTTATTATTTTCTAAAAGTCTACGCATTTCATTACTGTATTTTATTGTCTAACCATTAATAGAAAAAAATTCCAAATTTTATAAAATTGTTTATCCTCTTGTTCTCTAATTTCAAATGTCAATCTACTCATTTCAGCACATTCCAATATTTTCTTAATGATTTCCACCTGTGATGGTATTTTCTCATTTTTCCAGTTTTTAGCAAATACAATCCTAGCCGCTGTTAATACATTTACAATCAGGTATTTCAAGTCTTTACTATATATTTCAGGTAAAATTCCCAATAAAAATATATCTGGTTTCAAGTCTATATGGTTTTTTGTCATTTTTTCCAACCACATGTGGATTTTAGTCCAGTATTTTTTAGCATCCACACAAGTCCACCACATATGGTAATATGAGCCAGGTGTCTGATGACATTTCCAACATTTTTCAGATTTATTCTTGAAAATTCTTGCTATTCTTGTCGGGGATAAGTGCCACCTGTAAAACATCTTATACAAGTTTTCTTTATATGCTGTTGACATTGTCATTTTATAATTTTGAGACCACAATTTTTGCCATTTCTCTAAATCAATCCTATATCCAAAATTCTTCCCCCAAGCAATCATAGTTTCTTTAACTTGTTCTTCTTCTAGTTTAATTTCTAATAAATATCCATACAATTTTTAATCACCTTTTCATCAGTACCTGTCAAAATCTTATCTAAGTCAGTCAGTTTATCATAGAAACCTTCTGTTTTAGAATCTTTATCATACCTTGAATGTATTTGCGCATATGAAAACCAATTCATCTTTATACCTTGTTCCTCTAGTTTTTGCATAGATTTAAGTTCACCCTTTTCATTCAATATTTCACCATATCTAACTGTTTGTTCCTTTTTGTATATTATAGGATACAAAAATGCTTCAATAGTCGATAACCAGACTGGAATTTTCAAATAACATTGTCTTTTAATCTTCTCCCAGTTTAACCACAGAGACTCCCATATATAATGTCTTCTAAAATACCCCTGTGTTTTAGTTCCCTTGTACCATAAAAGAGCATGCCACCCCAACAACAAATCATGTCCTTCTAATGTCAACAATCTAGTATTTCTTAGTGTTATCCATTCCTTAACCCACATCAGATTTGTAGCTTGGTAGTACAACTCCCAATTAGGCAAACCAAATCCTCCTCTAATTCTAGCATCTTGCAAAAGTTTTAACTTTATTCTCGCTTTCTTACCTTGCCATATATATTTTAACACAATTTTATTTAAATCTTCAAAGTAGTCTTTTCCAAGCCTAATTGGAATTGTTTGAAACAAATATAAAATTCTGGGTAATATATTCATCTTGATTGTTGAAATTCTCCCTATTAGTGACAGTTGTAAGTTTTCCCATTTCACCAAATCTAGCGCTATCTGCTGTTTAAGTTTAATATAATTATTCTCTTTTAATGTACTACATCTTGCTGTCAAATATATCCCCAAGTACTTGATCTTATTCGTGACTTGAATTTTCAATAGGTCTGCCAGTTCTTCCTTTTGTCTTAATAGCATATTCTTTGTCAAGATCTTTGTCTTATCTTTATTTATTTTCAAACCAGCCACCTTTCCATATGTCTCTATCTTTTCTATCAATTTTGATGCTGTTTCTAAAGGGTCTTCTAAAATGAAAACCAGATCATCCACAAATGCTTGCAGCTTAAATTCTTCCTTTTTGATTTTCATTCCTTTTATATTGTTTTCATCTCTAATATTTCTGTTTAACACTTCCAAAGTTAACACAAGCAACAAAGGTGATAGTGGGCACCCTTGTCTTGTTCTTTTTCTTATATTAATAGGGTCTGTCAGCTCTCTCTCTATCATTACCTTTGCCGTTTGCTTATAGTATATAGCTTCTATTGCTTGGATAAATTTTCTAGCAAAACCCATCTGTTCCAACAGTAATAACATGAATCGCCAATTCACATGATCAAATGCCTTCTGTGCATCTAGAAATATCAAAGCGATTTGTTTTTCAGGCTGTGCCTCTTAGTATTCCAAGGTGTCCAAAATTACTCTCATATTGTCTTTAATTTGTCTCTTTGGCAGAAATCCATTTTGATCAGGATGGATAAAATTATTTAAATATTTTTAAGTCTTTCTGCCAATATTGAAGCAAAGATTTTATAATCTACATTTAGTAGAGAAATGGGTCTATAGTTCTTAATTTGTAATGGGTCGGCCTCCTCTTTTGGAATAAGTGTAATATAGGCTTCTGACCATGATTTAGGTATCTTCTTCTTTAACATAACTTCATTCATAACTTCTAGCAATGGAAGATTCAACGATTCTTGTAATGTTTTATAAAATTCTGCTGGAAGTCCATCTGGGCCTGGTGCCTTTCCATTATTTTGCTTCTTGAATGCTTCAGTTAACTCCATCATCGTTATATTGCTTTCTAACATTTTTTCAGTCTCTTTAGGTATCTGAGGTAAATTAGCATTCTGTAAGTACTGCTTAACTCTTTCCTCATCAATATTCTCTTGCATATATAATTTCCCATAAAAGTCTCGAATGATTTCCTTCTTCTCTTTGCTACCATGGCAAACTTGGCCTTGGTCATCTATTAATTGCAATATTTTCCTTGATTCTTTCTCCTTTCTCAATTTGTATGCTAACCATCTACCTGATTTGTTTGCGTCTTCAAAGTAGTTCTGTTTAGCACCTCTAATTTTCTGTGCTAATTCTTCTTTTTCTATTTGACCCATTTCTGTTTAATTATATCAATTTTTAGCTTGATGTCATTTTTCTGTGGCATTTTCTGTAGCTCTTTTTCAAGTCTTTTATGCTCATCCTCTAGGGCCTTAGAGGCTAGCCTTTTCATAGTAATCCTTTTCCTTGTATAGTCTATTATCAAGCCTCTAACATATGCCTTCATTGTATCCCATACATTCTGAACTGATGTATCTTCTTTTTTGTTCTCTCTAAAGAAAAAAGCCAATTCTTTCTCCATCCACTGTGTGCAGTCTTTTTCCTTTAAAATAGTATTATTTAACTTCCATCTAGATCTTCTTTTTTGTCCTTTCCATTTAATTGTCATTGGATTGTGGTCTGCCCAAGTACTTGTTTCAATATTTATTTCTTGAATGTTAGATATTAATTCTGTTGACATCCATATCATATCTATTCTGGACCATGATAAGTGTCTATTTGAATAGAAGGTGTATTGTTTAGTTTTAGCATTTCTTTCTCTCCATGTATCTTTTAAGTTTATTTCATCTACCATTTAAAAAAAAGATTTAGGGAGAGTCTTTCTGTTTTGCTTTATTGTTTTTTGTGCTGTATAGTCCAATTTATTGTCTACAATTCCATTAAAATCTCCCATCATAACTATATTAGCATAGTCCAGTTCAATTATTTTCATATGTAATTTTTTGTAGAATTCTTCTTGTTTGTCATTCAGAGCATAAATTGCAATCAGGAATGTTTTCATATTATTGTCCATTATTTCCACCATTAGTATTCTTCCGTCATCAATGATATAGATCAATTTTGCTGGGGTGGTCTCTTTAATATATAAAACCACTCCTCTTTTCTTACATTGGGTCAAGGAAGTAAATATTTTCCCTAATTTTGGCTGTACCAAAAATTGATCATATTGTTTTTTAATATGTACTTCTTGTAGACAAATTATGTCAAATTTTAATTTCTCTAATTTATGAAAGGTTTTCCTTCTTTTAACGGCTGAGTTAAGTCCACTTATATTAATTGTAATCATTTTTTTCTCTTCCATGGTTATATTTTATATTTAGGTTTAACAGCTCTCGTAGATCTTAGTTCACATTGTTCTTTGGCACTTTTCCACCGACTGCGCCTTCTTCTTTTGCAGTCGCCATTTGACAGTCCTCTTGGAATTCAATTAGTGAGATCTCTTTTCCTTCCTCTTCCTCTTTCCTTCCAAAAAATTCTGTATAAAATAATTCCGCTTTCTCAATTGAGTCAATTCTATGTCTCTGTTCTTGCCATGTGAACATTAAACTTTCTGGAATCAGCCATCTATAATTCACCTCTTTTTAAAGTAGCATTTTAGTCAGGAATCGGTATTCTCCTCTCATGTCTCTCACTCTTCTGGGTATTTGTTTCAAGACCACAATCTCCTTGTCTTTGTATTTCAATGTTTTCTCTTTTGCCACTTGCAATATTTGCATTTTAATGGCTTTCTTTGTAAATCTAATGTGAACTTCTCTTGGTAAGCTATTTCTCATCGCATATCTTGTGAAAACTCGATAAACCTCATCTATTCCATCCATCATCTTCTCTTGAGTTATTTCCAAAGCTTCAGCCAGTATTTCTATCATTATCTCAGCTAAGTTTTGTCCTTTTTCTTCCTCTACATTTTGGAATCTAAGATAGAATTCTGATCTATCCATCTCCCATCTCAACATACCACTTTTATCTTGTTCAACCACCATTAATCTATTATCAATATCTCCAATCTTCTTGTCTCTTTGTTTATCTTCTTCTTCAATCTTTTGGAATCTCTCATCATACTTCAACATCATTTGTTGGATGTTCTCCACTTTTTCATCGGTTTTCCCTGTTCTTTGTTCAATATTCTCTATTCTTTGTTCAATGTTCTCTCTTCTTTGTTCGATGTTCTCTATTCTCTTTTCAATATTCTCTGATCTTGCTTGAATATTTTGAATTCCTTGCATAATCATCTGAAGAGTCACTTTTTCTTGTTCTTTTTCTTGCTTTAACATTGTCTGTATTGAACGTTGTCCTCCAGATGGTGGAGATGAAGAAGTAGAAGTTGAAGAACCAGGAGCTGTAAATTTCCTACTCATTTTAAGCAATTCATTATCTTCAGGTTCTTCTAAACCTTAATCCAATTGTGAAGTAACCAATTATAGTTCAAAATAAAAATAGTAGAAAAAAGAAGCCCAATAATAATAATAATAATAAAGGGAGGACATTTCTTCAGGTTCTTGTATACCTTAATCCAATCAATAGTTAGATAAAGAAAAAGACTTAAGAAAAAAAGAAAAAAGAAAAAAAAGGAAAAGGAAAAATTCTTGAGGTTCTTCAACACCTTAATCCAATTGAAAGGTCTCAAATAGAAAAAAGTGCGTAAGAATAAACCAGAAAGGTAGATGAAAAAATAAAAATACCAGGAAAGAAAAAAAAAGGCTTTTAAGGCTTTCCCTTTAAAATAAAAAGCAAACATAGAGATTGGACTTCCAAAAAAACAAAAAACAAAGACAAGCTCCAATGAAGCCAAAAACCCAAATAGTTATTACAAAAAAAAAGATTAAAAAATACAATAAAGCTGGTGAGGAGGGATAGCACAACTTAGGAAAAGTAAAAAGGGCACACTGCACTTTGTTTAATTATCCAAGGCTCTTATTATAACTCTCTTCTCCAAAAACTTATCACCTTTTTTCCCCCTATGTTTCAACACCAGACTCCAGCTGTTGATAGAAACCCAGAAGAGCACCTGCAATAATACTCTCCCATGCTCTTCCCTCTATCTTATCAAATAGCAATGTCCTTGAAAAAGAGTCTCAGTTCTTTCTTTCTCAGCTTTGTCTGGTCACAGGGAAATAGAATATTTCAAGCCTCTAGTTGGCAGTGTTACAAAGTTTCTTTGCTCTCACTTTCCCCCTTCTTTTCCAAGCAGGATATAATAAGAATTAATAAAAAAAGAAAAAGATATTTTTTAAAAAATGAAATAACTAAAGGGAGCATCTAGCCTAAAATATTACAAAATCAAAAAGAAGAAAAAAATAGATATAAACGAAAAAACCAGTCCAGTTTCAAAATACAAGATCATATATAGAAGATCCAGCAATGAGAAAAACAAAAACAAAACATTGCTTTGACATTCCTGTTTAAAATCACTGCTTAATCACTTCTGTCAAAACTTTTACAGATTCTTTCTTTTCCTTAGGGTGTCCTTTCAGATCTTAGAATAAAAAAAAAAGTTCTCACCAAACCGGCACACTCTTTCTTTCTGCTCTCTTCCATTTCAGAGTTGTCCCAACTTCAGCAGCTTTAATGGCTGCCTCTTTGCCGCTGGCAAGAAGAGCTTCTCCTCGATCTACCAGGGACTTTGCGGTATCCCTGGGATCGACAGGATGCGCTCTTCACTTTCACCGTCTCTTCGGGACGGCTTAGATCCGATAGAACCGTCCAGGAGCAAAGATATTGGCAGCGATCTCAGACCTCCAAGATCGCATGCCGTATCGTCGTGATGCCAGCTCCGCCCTCCCGTGTTTGCGTTTATTTTCATGGTCATGGTCAAGATATGCACTGAAGATGGTGTTTGATTTCGTTGTACGAGGTGCAACGACAATAAAGTAAACTAAAAAGGTTGATTTGTACTGAATGACTTAGCAAAAGTTATCATCCAGTTTGAACAGTAGCCAGTGATACTATACTGGGTTCTATAGCAGTCTCAACTCTGATGGGGGTTTATGGGTAGATGGATGTTTTAAGCAGAAAGAGGTTTATCTTATGGGATCGTAACATGGACAGTTGCCTTTAGTCTTAGAAATAATTATAAGAAAAAGCGTTTATGTTCCTGCTGCCATATTATGGTTTGGGAAGAAAGAGCAGAAAAGGGCATAATTTCAGTAACAATGATATATAACTAGAGGGTCTTTTGCACAATAGAGGTTTATGGTCTTATCTAGCCATTAATGTAGGGTATAAATCTGTATTCAATAGTGACATATTGACACAGACATATTGCAAGGACAGTGCTCTAAATTAATTCTGTGAGGAGAAATATCCACAGGCAGGTTAAAAGGGCGAAGATTGTACACCAAGACTGCACTATCAAAGGCTTCTCCTGATGTACAGGTGCTTCAGTTGCACAATCAAGGCATTATCTTAACTTTTTTGACATCTATTCCTCTCCCATCCATGGATGTCTGATTATGGAAATGGCAAAAATGTTGTGGAATTCTGCGACTTAATAGAATTGTCTGGCTTCAGGCGGACTTGAAACATACACAAGATGAACCACCATGACCAAACTTGAAATCAGTCCTAGTGAAGTGAAGAATGGTCTGCTTTAGCGGGTAGATAAGACAAAAACGCGGGTGGGGGGGAGAGGTATCTTTCTTATGGGGACAGATATGCATAAGAAATTGGAATGATAATATCTCATATAATATTAATAACAAATATAAGTAAAGATTACAATTATTGTTGATATGTATGAATAGATGATAGAAAATATAAGATATTGTATGTCTATGTAAAAGTTGAAAATCTAATTATGATTTGTACTGGTGGAAAACAATAAAAATCATATATTAAAAAAAAGAAAGAAATTGGAATGATATTTGAGAAGTAGAAGGAGAAATGAAAAACTGAATGCATTTTTAGTGTAGAGTAAAAGTAGGCTGCTAAGCTCCATATCAGACAGATCATAAAATCTCAAGCCTCCATGAATTTTACCCCATATACATGACTGTGTATAGATAGTCCTCGACTTACAACACTTTGTTTAGTGACCATTTGAAGTTACAATGACACTGAAAAAAGTGAGTAATGACCATTTTTCACACTTACAATCATTGTAGCATCCTCATGATCACATGACCAAAATTCAGCTGCTTGGCAACTCACTCATGCTTATGATGGGTCGCAATGTCCCCGGGCCATGTGCCCCCCTTTTGTGACCTTCTGACAAGCAAAGTCAATGGGGAAGCCAGATTTCCTTAACCACCATGTCACTAACTTGATGACTGCAGTGATGACTGAACAACTGTGGCAAGAAAGGTTGTAAAATGGGGCAAAATTCACTCAACCCATGTCTCACTTAACAACAGAAATTTTGGGCTCAATTGTGATTGTTAGTCAAGGACCTCCTGTATAGAGCAAAACTTTGCAGGCACATTACATGGCTATGTTAGTTGCTTTCCTACAGTCAAGAATGAAGCCATAGACCGGGGTCCCCAAACTTGGCAATGGGAGAAGCATTCCAGAAACTGTAAATCACAGAAGAAAAAGTTTGTCTTGGGTGACTGTCTGGCAGCAGTGGGTTACTCAAAACAGCCTCTTCTAATTATCTAAATCAGAGGTCTCCAACTTTAGCAACTTAAAGACTTGTGGATTTCAACTCCCAGAATTCTGAAAGTTGAAGTCCGCAAGTCTTAAAGTTGCCAAGTTTGGAGACCTCTGCCATAGACTCTGAGAAGATCTGCCTAGTATAGTTCACAGCAGTCAAACCCTATGGGTCTGTCCTCTAGCACTTAATACTAAGCCTTTTCCTCCTGACATTGTAAGTCAACAAATGTCTAGCCATCATGGTCTTGAGGTTTGAAGGCACCTGCTCAGTGATAATAGATTTGTTCTGCCACCCTGCCTTACCTGCCAATAAAGGAGAATATTTGTAGCTCAGGGTTGAAATGAGAAGTCCTTGGTATCCTCCAAACTTGTTTTCTTGCAAGAAAACAACCAAGTTCAGAGAGCACCAAGGACCCTTTATTCCTCACCTGCTTCATTTTTCCCCCCACTGGGCTTACAATTTGCTCCTTAGACAAATTGCAACCACTTTCACCCTGATCCCACTCATTTTAAAGTATGTCCCCCAGCATGCCTTAACAATGCAGTGTGCTCCTTGAGTCCTTGCCAATTACTGACCACTGATTTTCAGTTCAGTGTTTGATCCCTGTTCAGCTAAGTAATTTAATATTCTGGTTTTATTAGTCATAATACCAAAGGTTGTTCTATATAAAAGGTGGGAATTTAGATGCCTGGAGAGACATGCACTCAAGAGTTTAAAATCTTTGCCAATTCTCATGGATTTTATTCACAAGTCCTTTAAAAAGAAAAACTACGGCATATTCCTCAATGTGGATTTTTTTTTTATTGTAGATGCAAAGGCAAAACAACTGGTTCAGTAGGTGTCCCCAAAGTGTGTTTAAAAGCTTAATCCCCTATTGCTGAAGTCTTAAAGCAGGGGTGTCCAACCTTGGCAACTTTAAGACTTGTGGACTTCAACTCCCAGAATTCCTCAGCCAGCTGGCTGAGGAATTCTGGGAGTTGAAGTCCACAAGTCTTAAAGTTGTCAAGGTTGGACACCCCTGTCTTAAAGCCTTAATTTCTCTACTTCACATGGTATGAGCAATGGCATCAGCCAAAAGGGAGGAAGAAAAAAAAAAGCAGGGGATTTCCTGCTTTTTTTTCATGTAAATAACTATTTCCTGATTCAGAGCTTCTGTGAATGAACTGGGGTAAGCTGTAGCAAAAGGAAAAAAAAACCCACTAACAGCTGTTTGACAGTTTACTGCCTATTCAGAGCAAATGAAATCAATGGCACCTGGGAAGCTGCCAATTGCTTATTAAAACAGAGCCAAAAAAATTTCAGCCTATTACAAAATCAAAGAACTGGGTAAAGGTAGGGAGGTGGAGAAAGACATGTAATACCATTAAATGTGATGTATCCATTTCTTTAGTGAAATAAGGTTCAGAAATGTCCATCAAAATCAAGACAGATATTCTCTAATTGTCTTAATTTAGTTAATGATAAGTAACAATAATATATTATCATTTATAAGAACCATGGTGGTTAGAATGCAGTACTACAGGCTACTTCTGCTGATCACCAGCTGCCAGCAGCTTGGTAGTTCAGGTCTCACCAGCTCAAGGTTGACTCAGCCTTCCATTCTTCTGAGGTTGGTAAAATGAGGGCACAGATTGTTGGGGGCAATAGGCTGACTCTATAAACCACTTAAAGAGGGCTGTAAAGCACTGTGAAGTGATATATACTGTAAGTCTAAGTGCTAAGTGCTATTTATTTGTATAAGACTTTGAGAATTGCAGAAATTGTCTTTCTGATCTACCTTTTTAAAACAGATCCTCCTTGGGTGACTTTGCAATCAACTAATGGAATAGCTTGTCTTCAAAGTTGTACGTGCTCTATCATTTAGGTTTTCAAGAAGAGACTGGACAACCATTTGTCTGAAATGGTATAATAGGGTCTTCTGCTAGAACAGGGGGTTGGCTAGAAGACCTCCAGGGTCCCTTCCAATTTTATTATTCTGTGACTTCTGTGATTTCTACTTCCAAACATAGCTGTGGAAATGAAGGAAGATTCTCACGTAAGCCATCATGAACTCATGAGAAAAGGTATGATAAAAATGACAAATTATAGCCCGTCAGATTATGTTAGAATTCTCTCTGTCCTAATAAGCACAACTGAATATAGTAAATGTTTAATATAGGTATAAATTCTGTATCTCTCTTCAGTCAATCTGTGGTAAGCAAATGGAATGGTCTTGAGGGAATGTGAGGAAAATCTGTTACCAAAAGAATAGTCAGATAAGAGAAACTTGACACTGAGGCAGAACTATAATTTGAGAAAATGTTTTTAGGTAAGATCGCACAAAGTAATTCTCATAAAGATAAAGAGAAATGGGGGAAAGCAGATTCAGACTTGCAAGATCCTGTTACTATATCTCTATAATAAAGGTAATATTGGCATTCATGATTTTAATTTCCTACTTTGAAGGGCTGACACAGTCCCTGTTTAGGAGGAAGAAGAGGAGGAGAAAGAAAAGGTGCTGTTGGTAAAGAGATTGAAACTTTAAAAGATAAAGCAAAGTTTGAATTTTATCAAAATGCCTTTAAGATGCAATTCTGACCATGTGTTCTCTTTGGTAGGTGTGTGCCTCATCTCTGCCAATTTTATGGCAGTATTTCACCATTTTTTTTAATATTCCCACATATTTTTCCAAGCATCCATTTTCTGTTCCACTAAATTTCTGAATTTGATTTCTGCCATCTTGATTTCTGGTACAAGCTCTATGCAAAACCCTAACAGATGTACTTTTGTCATAAATTAATCTTCAATTCAATATGAATGAAAATATTTATAATGTTTAGTAGAAAACAAATGAAATTAAACCTTTAAAGTTGTTGATTGATAGATTGATGATTGATTGATTATAACCTATCCTTCCAACACAAAATGATTGCCATTTTCTCCTTTCACAGCAGACACTTTTTCAATGGAAATACTTATAAACAAAATTCATTCGGAGACTGAAATCTGTTTTCTGGATTTGATTAAATTGAATCAATGATGTGTTTTGTCACATCCAAAAGAACCGACTCAGAAGCATGGTATGATATCTGGAAACAAACAAGAAAAGAAAACTTCAAATGAAAATAAAAACTAAACATACTGAAGAAGGAAATGGAAATGCAAGTATTATTTAGTACTGATTCACTTGGAATTGCATTTTTAAAAACATGCTTGATTTTTTAAAAAAAACTAACTTAAAGTTGAGTATAGAGCCTCCCGGTTTCATTGACACATGAATATGGTTTCCTTGGCAGCAGTAAAGAAGTGGTTGGCCACTGCTTTTATGTTTCAATTATAGATTTATTTTTATCTATGCATCCTATTGTTGATTATTTTGATCAGTATGTTTGGCAGAGAGCAAGGACACAGTTAAATAACTAAATAGGCAGAGAAGATCTTAGCAGTTGTTCATGACAGCATCTTACATGCTGTAAATATTCTAATATAAAGCTATAGGTAATCATTTTTTTCTTGACCATAATAAAGAATAACCTCTTCCTTAACAAAAAAATGATGATGATAGATCATTCATAGTTTTTTTTAGTTTACTTGCTCCAGTCAAGTCTTCTTCAGTTACTTTCAAGAGATCTCCATATCAATCTCAGTTCCTCTTCACAATCATATGGATATTTGATAACAATAAAGTCATTTACTACTGACCTCTTCCAGATATTTTTAATCTTCAGGTATTAGCTTGACCTTGTGTTTCTGTTGCAGCATAATTTCTGCAAAAGTCTTTCGCTTGTCCATTTAAAATCCTGCAAGAAGATTTGGGGGTGCTTGAAAAGTAACAAGAATACCAATGAATCTGTTTTTTTAATAGTATTTATCCCCTAAAATGTTAGTGCTGCCAAATCATTTGTATATTTTGTCTTCTGCAGACTGTTTATGCTGTTTTTCCAAAGTCAAATTTCACATTTTCTCTCCTTTAAAAAAAAGTCTCTCTACTTATCTCTGTATTAAAAAAAACAAACCCAGGTTGTTTTGTTACATTCATTCTTTAAATGAGAAAAAGCAAAACAGTTTCTCCTATTTAAACATTCCTTCCTTATTCCCAGTGATTTAAAATTAATTGCATTTATTTTCCACAAAGGATGTATAATACTTGGAAACTATCAGGACTTCAGCCCTGTATTTTAGTTTTAATTGTGACCAATTTTCAGTAATATGCTATTTGCCCTCACTACTGAGTTTCACAGAATTCTAAACTACCTCATTAAATGTGGTACAAAGAAACTGTTTTCTCTGAAATGCCTAGTTGATAAATGTATTGGAGGTTAAAAGGACAGTGTCACTGATTGCTTATATGCTGTATAATTAGAATAGGCAAAATAGTGCCATTTTCTGTAGCATTGTTACTCTGTCATCTAGACTTTCCACAACAACAAGCACTTCCAGTTGATAGTCTCCTAGTGACAGTAATCAAAAAGATGTGCCACTATTTTGGCTTTTCCTCTTTCTGATATTTTTCCTGTAATAAAAATGGATGGAGGAAATGAAAGGAAGAAACCGAGAGGTTCACACAGAGGGCAATATCACATGGACCATTTATAAAATTAGACAAAGGGTGATTGCGCAATAAAAAGCTTCTTCTGAAATTCTAGACCTTCCACTTGGGTACTATTTGTTATAATGATGGAAATAAAACATTCACTGTATTGTCAGCCAAACTTTATTTAGGCTTACTCAAACATTAACCTCAATGACTTCCTTATAGTACATGCAAGCACTATAACTTGGATTTAATTGGACAGTGATTAAAAATATAAATAAACAAAAATAAAATCAACGCAGTGTGTCATAGTGGTTAGAATATTGAAATAAGATTAGAGATCCAATTTCAGATCCGAACCTGTCTCAAAGGCTTTGATCTCACACAGAGATCAAAGCCTTTAAAATCTCTCCAACCATCTCCTTCATACAAAAAATCAGGACTCAAATCTTTGAGCCTACCCATCCATATCTAAGGGGACATACAAGAGGTTGCATGTGGCATGCACATTTTTCACTTCAAACATGTGACAGTAGGTTTTCCAAAACAGGACAGGAAATGTTGAGTTGCTTTTTTTATACAGAAGCAGAAAGGACTGCATGTCTATCTATCCTTTTTATTTTGGTGCAAATTACCCGGTGTTCCCCCCGTCGTGCAAAGCAAAATGACGTGGGTCTTGTGCTCTCAGGTATGCATGAAACACACTCACACCTTTCCGAATGTTGATAGGATTAATCAAACTGATCAGCAGCCAACTACAGTCTCTTATGAAAGGCAATATGTAAGATGTTCTAGTAAAAACCCTTCTATGAGTCATCATTTCAATTAGGCTAACAATATTTTTTTTAAAGAAAGGAAGAAGAGAAAAGACAAGTCCCTGTGTGGCAGATTTAGAATAAACCCTAGACAATGGCTTCATTACAGTAGAACTAATGATGTTGACAATGTTGCTAATTAGTGAAGAGAACTGAAAATGCTTCTGATAAGCTTGTATAATAACAAGGCTACATCACTCTATCCAACACAGCACAGGACACTAGACTCAGCTTTATGTAACATTCTTAAGCCTGTCTATCACATGTCCAGTCACTATCTCCAAGCCTAGTGTTTCCTTCAAGCTGTTAGAAAATATTGTGCGTGCATTTTTCCCTCCGTCTTTCATAGCCTAACACTGAGCAGCAATTGATTAAAATTCAGTGCTAATTTAGCTCTCCGAGGTGGTTGTAACATTAATCTTAACAACAATATCTTTTTATTTTCTAATAGTGTTTGTTGATTCCTGAATGCTATTCCTTTTGTGTCTCCTGCACTGACAATTTCCAGGAATCTGTCACTAAAGCCTTAATTGAATTCTGTTTGTGGGATGGTGGTTTTTTTTTTACAAAATGTCTCCAACTGAGTCATTTGAACTTCTTGTGATAACCTACTTATTAAAATCTATTGTGAAGATGTGTTGAAGGACGGAAAAAGGATCAGGAAGCATTCAAAGCTATTATTTATAAAGCAGGCTTAATAACATGAGGAAATGTAATATATAGTAAAGAAGCATAGAGCAGGTCATGTTTACATGCAAAATGAGTTTTAAATAGCTATACCAAGGGTGCCTACTACACTAGCTATTAATATCTGAATCAGTTTTATCCCTTTTGCCTGAGCAGTGGATAAGGTTCTTGGATCTATTCACATGATTATTTACAGGGGTGGGATTCACATTTTTAACAACCGGTTCTGTGGGCATGGCTTAGGTGGTGCGCATGGCTTGGCGGTCATGTGCCTGGGTGGACATGGCTTGGTGGTCATGTTACTGGCTGGGTGTGGCCAACTCAATATCACTCACATTGAGGCACCATCTCCTCGCCTGGCCTCTCATGACTGTGGGGATGCTGCAACAGTCGTAAGTGTGAAAATGGTCATAAGTCACTTTTTTCAGTGCCATTGTAACTTTGAATGGTCACTCCACACGAGCAAAATACCAGCAAAGAAAGGAAAAAAAACTCCAGAGACGTTCCTGACACAGGAAGTCTAGTCCTGCCAAGAATGTAATAAGGGTTAACAGAGAGGCAGTTTCTATAAGCAACACCAGAATGTTTCCTTCCTGCCTTCCTTACAGGATTAGGCCAGTAATTTCTTCTAACAACCAGTTCTCCGAACTGCTTAGAATGTTAACAACTGGTTCAAGAGAATAAGTGCAAACTGGTAGAATCCCACCCCTGATTATTTACCTATCAGATTGCTTTCCAGTGTGGGCATGGAAAATATCATGCAGCGTAGCAAACCACTGACAGAATTGCCTACACCTGTGTAGTTCACCCTGTACTCTTGGGTCATCAACAAGGCATTATTTGCTGCTTGTGTCAGACACATTGATTACATCAATGACCAATTCAGCTTTCTCCGTGGCAGGATCTACATTATAGAATAAACTGGCACTGGAGCTGAAGCAAGCCATCCTTTACTATAGTTAAGGAGGAGGCTCAAAATTTTATGTTTACTGACTTGCCGATACACCATTTCCTCCTCCTCCATCCTTAGAATTTTCCAAATAAAATAAAATATTGTTTTATTTACAGAATTAATAAGACACATTCCTTAAAATACTTTTTAAAACTTGTGTTTTGTTTGTTGAATATTTGTTGAATAGGTCATAGAATGTTTCTCACAGAATCCAAAGATTATAGAATTAAGTCTAAGTATACAAGAAATTTGAGTTTAAATTTAATACCTAATTACCCTTTTAAAAAATCTAAAATGCAATTGGATTTTAGTAGTTGGCTGCATTTCCTTTTGAGACTTTTCACAAAAAGTAAAATATTTAGACTTGAATATATTATGAGCCAATTAATTGCTTAAATTATCAGGATAGTAAAACACAGTGACATGATAGATGAGACCCGAGCCTGCAAATAAGAAAATAAATAAAATCTTTATTCTGAATGACACAATTGTAGATACTTGAAAAATCATTAGTCTGTAACAGAATGAACTTGCCATGGTTTTAAATATACTTAAAAATAATAATATTTCTGTTTGTTATATAAACATCAAATAAGAAGTATTAAGAAGATGAAGGATTTTTTTTTTTTTGAATGCCCCTACTAAGTTTCGGAAGAGAACTGCAAATGAATTAACTATAAACTGCTTAGATAAGGCTGTAAAAGCACTGTGACGCAGTTTATAAGTCGATGTGCTTTGGCTATTGCTAACTGCTAGGGGTATTAAAGGATATTTTATTGTGTGCAAACTAAACTTTGCTTCACTTAGAAAAGGGGCAGACAGTACTTTCCCTAGAAGGTGGGATTTTTTTTTTAAAGGAAAAACTCAGGGCTGTAATGTCACAGTGGTATCATAGAGCTGCCAGGTCTAAAATTATGGAATGATTTTACATGAAATTGGGAATCAGGTTTAAAAGGCAGGAGTTTGTCAAAGTATTACCAACAACAAAACATGGCAAAAATAGCACTTAATATGAATGGTTTTGTTGTTAAACAAATTTATTCATTATATATTCCACGTATCAGTTTCCAAAAGCAGTCAAGTGGCTTATAGCAATAAAAAAAATGCAAAACCAAGACAGTAAGTTCATATTATAATCATGATGGAATCATGATAATTAAATTTGATTAACATTTAAAGTTTGGTGAGTTAAATATTTTCCTAAGTACTGGGAGAAAAGAAGGGGTGAAGGGCAATGGGAAAAGCATTTCAGAAACTGTAAATCACAGAAGAAAAAGTTTATCTTGGGTGGCAGATGACTGAATGGCAGCAGGGGGGATACTCAAAATAGCCTCTTCTAATTATCTAAATCAGAGGTCTCCAACCTTCGCAACTTTAAGACTTGTGGAGTTGAAGTCCACAAATCTTAAAGTTGCCAAGGTTGGACAGTCCTGATCTAAATTACTTGCAAATTCATAATGAGAGATTTAGTTTTGTAAGCTTTAAAGGCAAGTACCAATTGTGGGTGATAATAGTCAGATAATCATATAGTTAGCTCTTTCATCCAGGAAAGAGTTTTGACTAATACAGATATTTTATCAGCAACAGACTGGCATTAAAAAGCAGGACTTTCCAGGTTGGAAGACCTCTTTCAGTGTCCCTGTCACTTTCAGTTTTCTGCCATATGATCTAGAGATGTTCTAACACCTAAAAAGCTTCATCAAAGTCTTAATAATAAATGTTAATAGCTTTGTAATAAACAACTGTATTAGAAAGTTAGTGATTCATACAGCTCTACCTGAAGTTCATAGATTTTAATCCTGATACACATAAATCAATATATTGAGATTATCTGTCATTGTCACAGTAATCAAAATTCCAAAATGATACACAGGATATACTTTTCCATTACTAGGGTAATTTATGCCCCTTTTACTCATGTTGATATTACAGGGACAGTTTTTATGACTGTCAGAGTCAAAAGAACGTGCTCATTTTCCAGAGGGTGTCCACACTCATTTCCAAGAACTACACTTTTTAAATTCCACCAGTAATTATAACAAGAGCATTGTCACTGTCATTTTCATTTATAAAACTTCCAGCATAACAGAAATTGCTCAAAATTGTCTATCAAATATAGTCTTTTGCTTACCTTATTGTGTCAGTATTGCCCAAATGATTTTTAAAAGTCCATTCTTGTGCAGATTTAATTGAACATGAATGTCACTGAATTCTGAGCAAGGGTGCAGAGAATTGTAAATTTTCAGTAGCAATAATAATCACCTGAGTAGCTCTAACACCTAACATCTTTCTATGCCATCGAAAGTCCAGGTCTTCTTCAGGAATTTGCCATGTTTTTGACATTATTCAGGTGCATGGACATTTCACAATGTTTCAAAGTTCCCAGAGAGATCTTCTGCTGCACACAAACATACACACAACACAGAAATATATGTACATTAGGACTGTTAGCAAGTTTTTTTCTCCTGGGTTACATGTGTTGCCTCTGCTCACAGAATGCCCCACATCTTCAAGTTATGCTACATATAAATATACACACATTTGTAATTTTCAAAGGGCCCTGAAAAATAAGAAAAAACTTGTCCTATTAGAGCAGGGGTGTCAAACGCACATTGTCACATCATCATGACTTGACGTATCCAGGGATGCGATTCAACTGGTGTAATAACCGGTTCAGTGAGCAGGCACCCAGAACATTTGCTACTGACCTTCTCCAGCAATCTCTCTGTGTTAAACAACTGACGCGCGGCAATCTACTGTATCGCACGAATCAGCTGAGCTTGAAAACCAGGATATAAATCACAGACTAGACCCGGGGTGGGTGGGTGAGCCCAACAGCTGATCCTCGAAGCTACCGGTTCACCCAAACTGGGCCAAACCAGTAGAATTCCACACCTGGACATACCGCAATTTTTTTTCCCTTCGCTAAACCAGGGGTAGGAGTCGCCAGCATGTGATGCAATCAGCCCACAGGCCACGAGTTTCATAGCCCTATTTTAGAGTATGCAGGACTCTATTATTCTCAGTCTAATTTATCTTTTTGATATCAGGGTTGTATGATAATCTCATTTTGATAGAAAAACAATGCTTTGGAGCATTTCCTATTGTAAGCATTTTCTTAAATCAAAAATTTCCTAGGTATCCTGCAGCAGCTGTGTGAGCTCAGATGCAGCTTCAGTTGCTCACAAGTGACAAATCATTATTTCTTCTTTAACTCTGAACAGAGTTCAGATATATTTAATATTAACACAAAGCCAATATTGATTAGCTGCATGTCATCACAAGGAAACATATTCAGAATACAGGCAATCCTTCAATTTTTTTCATCTTACAATTTGGGTTTGTGATACCATGTAATATTCAGTTCTGGATTTGGAGACTGAAAATGTCAACACATTATCTAAATTATCAAATGTCCACTGCCACTATCACATGAAACCTATTTAAATATTGAGCATTAAAGCTGCAGGTCAGGAAAATGATTTGCAAATGTTTGGATCTCACCTTATCCTCCCTTTCTCTCTAAAAATATTAGAGTGAAAATGTTTTTTAAATTATACTTTTATTATTTACACAACAATGTGAAGTCATGTCTGCCAGTTTTTTAGCAGATGTTGGCCTTCACACATATCAAGTTCTTCCCAAGAAACTAGGATGTCAAGATGAAATGATACTTTTTGACCTTAATACTTTATGAACTTCTCCAACTGTTTGTTTGCTGTTCTATAATCTCCTGGTATTATCACATCATTTATCCACGTTTTCATCTTTTCAACCACACTTAAATATGGTGTGTAATCAGTGGTGGGATTTAAAAAATTTTCTACCAGTTCTGTGGGCGTGGCTTGATTGGCTGGCAGGGGAAGGATACTGTAAAATCTCCAGTCAGAAGTGGTATTGGTCCGTTCTCCAAACTACTCAAAATTTCTGCTATCAGCTCTTCAGAACTGGTCAGAACCTCCTGAATACCACCTCTGTGTATAATGGCCCAAACCTTTATCAGTTTGTATTAAGAACTACACAATATCTTAACCTGCTCATTTTCAACTACTTTTTCAGCTATATGTTCTCACCATTTTTTACATACTGGCACATGAAAAAATTTAAGGAAGTTCCAGTGAATCATTTTGGTGGTTATGTTATGTTGTTTATAATTAGTTTGTGCAATCTTCTTGCACGAGTTGAGTATATGATTTATTTCTTCTTTTGCCTCTTTGCACAATGTGCACTTTGAATCATTTGACCATTTTTAACTCTGGCCTTGATTGCATTCTTCAAATAGCTTCTCTTGAGCAACCAAAATCAAGCCTTCAGTTTCTTTTTTAAATGTTCCAGTTGTACGCTAATGCCAGGTTTTAGCTTCATCCCCTTTCTTCAATCTTTTGTAGAAATTCACCATCATTTTCCTTGCCAGCATTCTGTTTTTATTTTTATTACATTGTTTTGATAGTCATGTTTTGTTTCCTGTACACTAATTTACAATTTTTAACTTGCATAATGCTTGTTCTTGGCTGTCTTGCACATATCAGTAATGCTATAGGAATGTAATATATAGTGAATAATCATGAGCTTTCTTACTTTTGATCCAAACTGTCCAGTTCAGCTTGTGTCCAGTTAATCATTCTAGCAATTATTTTATCACAGATACAGCCTGAGTATTGATGGTTTTAATGCTATTTCCACCATTCGGTTTTGTTTTATTTATTTATTTTTTCAGAATTGCCATTTATACTTCGATAGAATCACACTCTGCCTGGATGGAAATAGTTGATTTTGCTTAAATTGGATGGTGTATGTCTCATAGCATTGATTTTTTTTGCAATTGCTGTTATTTATTGCTTTATGATTTCCAAAACTTCTTCAGCTTTTCCAGTGCTAAGCCAATTTTTTTTTTAAATTAGGCTTCTCTTGATCCTTACATTCTTCAAGTTTTGCCGCTTCATTTTCTTTAAATTACTCACCTGTGGTTTTAATTTCTTTATCTTGGCTTCCAGTCTGATCTTCCACTTTGGGATTAAAAATGATCTTGCTTTTGACTTTCTAATTTCAATATCCAGCTCTTTTGTAATCACCATTACTGTACTGTAGGCAAGTTAATTTAAAAAAAAAATGTCCAGCAGTGTACCATTTGTTTTTCCAATCATTGAAGCATTTTGTTTCATACACACATGTATGTTAGAACACTCTGATTTGCATGTAATTTATACAAATTGCTCCACATGCAGTTTTTGTTTCTCTTGAAAATATATTCCAAGGCTGTATAAACAGACTACATAAGCAGGGGGATAGAATCAAGATCATGTAAAGTGTTAAGATAACTTTATAATGCCTTCATAAGGCCACACTTGGAATGTTGCATGCAGTTTTGGCCACCACGATGTAAAAAACAACAACGCTGTGACTCTAGAAAGAGTGCAGAGAAGAGCAACAGAGATGATTAGGAGGCTAAAACATATAAAGAACTGTTGCTGGAATTGGGTATGTTTAGTTTAATGAAAAGGACTAATGGGTGACATGGTAGCAGTGCTCCAATATCTCAGTGGTTGCCACAAAGAAGGAGTGAAGCTATTCTCCAAAGCACCTGAAAGCAGGACAAGAAGCAATGGATAGAAACTAATCAAGAATAGAAGCAACTTAGAACTATGGGGAAATTTCCTGACAGAACAATTAATCAGTGGAATGGCTTGCCTCCAGAAGTTGTGTGTGCTCTATTACTGGAAATTTTTAAGAAGAGATTGGACAACCATTTGTCTGAAATGGTATAGTTTCCTGACTAAGCACGGGGTTGGACTAGAAAACCTCCAAGGTCCTTTCCAAGTCTTGTTATTCTATATTCTATTTTCATAAATACCCCCCCCCCCATTGCCATGTGTTCATACCATGTGCCTACACCAGAAGTATCTCTCCCACTTATTTTGAAGCAATAAAACTGCATGTGTGTGCTTTGTTTACAATGGACAATATGAGAAAACAAAAGAAGCAAAACATCCCCGAAAACCAATAGATGTGTATAAGATGTTTTTAAATATAAACAAGGCTAGATTAAATTTGCCCACAGGATTTTCAGTCAAGGACATCAACATGTTTCATCATGTTGTTGTTACCAGGCCAAACATACATTTTAATCAGAGGTTTCACCCACTGTTGTACTTGAAGTAAAGTGTGATTCACTGTGAGTAAGAGTGATACAATCAGGCCATTTTGTAAGGGCAATAAACATTTAACCTATGTATTTCAGTCTTCTTCCTTACATTTTGATGATAAGGAACCAGGTCTGTTTTTGTAAACATTCGAACGTAAGGCTCAGCAGCACAGATTTCATACCAGATATTCATAAAGGACCAAAGAGAGAGAGAGAGAGAATGTTAACCCAGACCATCTGAACTGAGTTTATGGTTGCATCTGCAAGTACATATTGCCCTTAGGCAGCTGCATTTCAGTCATGCTTCATTTCTTTTTTCAGTGCAGTGAAATTATTTTTAAAAAAATCTGGTTACAGACCAAGCTATTTCTAGTGGTGTGTAAAAGCCCCAAATTCCACCATATTTCCCCCTTGAAGAGTGAATCCAAGTAGCCGACTTGATTTGGTTGTCTCTGGGTGGGTGCCAGAATGCCATTTAAGGCTGCCAGATTATGCAGCTAAAGGCTGCTGGACAGGAATGTTGAAAAAATGCCTTTTCCACAAATTAGTTGGAAAAAGCAAGTGTTCTCAATCTCACTGGCATTCTTCTAATATTTGAACACTTTCCAGCATCTATTTTGCCTAGCAGCTGCTTTCCATTCTGGGCATTGTTCGTGTGTCTCCCAGCAGCTCCCTGACCAAACTCAACATCCAGGAAAGCCCTGGCCTATTTTTCCCTTATAAGTAAGCATGATGCCAAGCTTCCTGTTTGAGATCTGCATTTAGAGATCACAGAATAGTATCGCTCTGGATGTGAAGGAGACACGCCTGTTTTTGCAATTCAACTGCTTGTAATAAAACTGCTTAGGGGAAGGGAAAAAAAAAAAGCACAGTTGCTAAATATAGCAACTTAAAAGTGTATAAAGCAGAGCCAAAGCAGTGTCAGCAGGCAATGATGCAATCTGCATGATGCAACTTCGTGTAGTCACATTCCAGGCTTTAAATAACCTTATTGTATAGCCCTGCAGTGTGCGATTCTGTTTGGCAAGCATACCCCCCCACGGCAGCTTTCCGTGAATGATGAATGCAAATCAATATTACTACTTCATCTATTCCTTTGAAATACTGTGCATGTTTTCAGTTTAGCTTTGTCTCTGCAGGAGACAATACAATTTAAGGGTCCCCAACCCCCAGGCCACACAAATAAGCCAAGCTCCATTCACGGGATGCAGGCAGCATGCAAAACCATACCCACTCTGAGCCGCGGAAAAACCTTTCTCCATGGAACCAATCCCTGGTGCCCAAAAGGTTGGGGGCCACTAATATATTCTATTCTTCTATAGTACAAGAAGCAATGGGTGGAGACTAATCAAGGAGAGAACCAATCTAAAATTAAGGAGAATTTTCCTGACAATTATGACAATTAATCAGTGGAGCAACTTATCTCCAGAGGTTCTGGGTGCTCCAGCACTAGAAGTTTTTAAGAAGAGATTGGACAACATTTGGTCTGAAATGGTATGGAGTTCCTGCTTGAACAGGGGGTTGGACTAGAAGACCTTCAAGGTCCCTTCTATTATTCTGTTATTACTGATAGTCCTCAACTTACAACAGTTTATTTAGCGATCATTCAAAGTTACAATGACACTGAAAAATGTGACTTATGATCATTTTTCACAGTTAACACCAAAATCCCCAGAAGAGCAAGCTCTGAAAAGCTGGAAGAATGCTACAGAGGGAGATGGGGCGGCCTGCAACCCGAGATTAGATCAGTCTTCCTTTTCCTGCAATGCATTGAGCCAGACGTTTCCTTTCTGCAAATACACCTGTCTCTAATGAAGCAGCGTGTTAGCAGTGCCACCCTTCATACTTGGGAGATATAGATAGATGGAGAGAGAGATAGAGATAAATAGATAAGAGATATAGATATAGACAGACAGACAGAGATAAATAGATAAGAGATATAGATATAGACAGATAGAGAGAGACAGAGGTAGAGAGATAGAGATAAATAGATAGATAAGAGATATAGATAGATTCTATCTATCTATCTATCTATCTATCTATCTATCTATCTATCTATCTATCTATCTATGGTATTCAGCTTTGTTCGGGTATTTTCCCACGTCAATATAGCTGTGCTTTTAAAGTTGTAGCAACGTTTCGGCAGAATTTCATCTGCCATCATCAGGCTTCTATATTGTGTTCGTCTGTCACAGCACAACTATAATGACGTGGGAAAATACCTGAACAAAGCTGAATACTATACATGTAAGTACCCACAAAAACTTAAGAATATGTGTGTGTGTGTGTGTGTGTGTGTGTGTGTGTGTGTGTGTATAGATCTTTGGTTGTTCGGGTTTTCTCCCGCGTAAGATTCAAAGTATCTAGGCAACGTTTCGATGAAGTCTCATTCATCATCTTCAGGCTTCTGTCTTCGGCTCTGTGCTTCTCAGAGTGATGTGAGCTTGCAGCTGCTTCTTCCTTTTAACTGCTAGTGGGGGTGTGACTTGATTGGGTGGGGGCTTGGCTGTGTTCTGATTGGGTGTGTGTGTGTGTTCTCATTGGTAGGGGGTTTGGCTGTGTTGTGATTGGTTGGGGGGTTGGCCGTGTTCTGATTGCCTGGAGGCGTGTTCTGTTCAGGTGGGGGCTTGGTTGTGCTCAAGTTAGTCTTAGTTGCTGGGGGATTTGAGCTGGTGAGCTGTGATCCTGCTGTTTGGCTTCGAGTTCGTGGTCGTGCTGCTCAGAAAACATATATATATATATTCTTAAGTTTTCGCGGGTACTTACATGTATGGCATTCAGCTTTGTTCGGGTATTTTCCCACGTCATTGTAGTTGTGCTTTTAAAGTTGTAGCAACGTTTCGGCAGAATCTCATCTGCTTCAGAAGCCTGATGATGGCAGATGAGATTCTGCTGAAACGTTGCTACAACTTTAAAAGCACAACTACAATGACATGGGGAGAAAACCCGAATAACAAAGATCCATATATATATATATATATATGTATATATATGTATATATATATATATATATATATATATATATATATATATATATATATATATATATATATTCTACATACATACATATATTCTATCTATTTATCTCTATCTCCCTATCTATATATATCTTTCTCTTGCCTCACCCAGCCCCACTCCACCCCACCCCTTCTCTCCAAAACCAGGCTTTAATCCAAGCAAGGATTAAAGGACCTATCAAAATTAAGAAGCACATTTCTTCTGTGGGCCAGTTCATCAAATGAGATTTTTACTGCCTGATGACAGCAGCAGTGACACTGCATGGAAAGAGGTCAGAGGGCCAAAGGGAAAGGAAAGCAGATGCTTCCTTCCAGTGCACAAAGGTTTTCAGGGAACCCCCAGGGACATCCCCCACATCTGGCATTACTTCCAGTGACCAATCTTTCAAAAAACAGTTAATCTCCCCTCAGGTTCTGGCTTCATACCTTAAGAGGGAATCAGAGAAACTGGAACAAGGCCACACATGCAAAGTTGGGAAACTATCCAAGCTCAGTCTCACTTTGCTTCCTCTTTTGCCCAGACTTGTTTTAAACCTTAAATCTGTGGCAAAGTGGGGAACAAATTTTAGGCTGACTTTTGACAGCAGAGAAAGGGAAACAAAATTCAAAGAAACTTTTGATAGCACACACACACACACACACTCACACACACGCACCCTTTGTGTGGAAAAAGTAGAGAGCAAAGCACCAGCAAGTTTTAACAGATGGCTAAATATATATACCTAGCCATCTGTCAAAAACTATCAGCCGACCACAAATGTTATTGATTATCAGTTATGCATGTAGGAGATGTCACACTGACCTTATTTTATCACTAGCGAATTGTGATATCAGAAAATCTGGACAAGCCCTGGATAACATTCTTAGCCAGATATCCAGGAATCTATGCAAACATTTCTAGATCACAAAATTATGGCTCTAACCTAAAATTAGGTAGTGTCCCCCAAATGCTAAGAATCTACTTTGTTAATTAAAAAATAAATAAATTATGGCCCACTATTTCAGGGGTCTCCAACCTTGGCCACTTTAAGATTTGTGGACTTCAACTCCCAGAGTTCCAGCTGAGGAAAGCTGGCTGAGGAACTCTGGGAGTTGAAGTCCTGCTCTATTCTACAGAAGCAAATCAGAATGTGACTGAAATAATTAGCATATAAAACAGGTATAATCACTCTGGTTCCTTTTTTAATGATTTTCTTATTACATACAGACATACACATACACACACTTCCACTGTGTTAATTCATTTAATATATCTTTTTAAAGAAAAAAACAAAGCAATATAAATGAAAAGAAGTCACATTGCCTGCGTTTTTGACAGATTTACATTAAATTAGATTAGATTAGATTAGATTATACTAGATTAGAATTCTTTATGAGCCAGGTGAGATTGGACACACAAGGAATTTGTCTTGGTGCAAATGCTCTCAGTATAAGATGGCTAAGATTCTGTGCAGTTCAGAGAACGCCCGAATCCCACTCTTGGTTGGCTCCACCCCCTACCCCTCCCCTCCCAGGAGTCCCCACGTGGACTATTTTGGATGCAGGTAAGTGCAGGGCGCACGTGGAGGCTAGGAGAGGGTGAAAAACAGGCCTCCCAGAAGTTTGGGAAGGCTCAAACTGGGCACGTTTCCAGCTTCCAGAGAGCCTACAGAGCCTGGAGAGGGCAAAAATGCCCCCACCCCACCGCTGTGGTGCAGGAGGCCGACTAGACCACAGCCATCATGGCCACCCAGCAACCAGGCAGAGAATTCTTTGCTAAAAATTTTGAAGCTCACCCCTGCATATGCCCCTACAACCTTATCAAAAAGTGCAAAAGTGAAATGCTCATGTTGGTTTTAATGTAGAAATGAATGTTTAGAAATTAGTATAATTTAAACTGAAATGGGACAATGTTCAACATAACAAGGAAAACCCTAAGCAGGGATTTTAGTACACATTTACTCATTTGCTACCAATGAGTAATTTCAACTGGAATGTAGATAGACTGTGCCTCCTGCATTTGGAGAGGTTCCTGAAAAATTGCTGCATGCTTTACAAGAACATAACATCTTCCTTCCACTCATTAAAACAGTCTTTCTTTTGTCCTGCTATCACACAAGCCTAGAAAAACATGTGATTGTTTAGGGAGTCAGTTCAAAGTTAATATAGCTTTTTAATTTTATTTATTTATTCAGTATATATGGCCACCTATATACATACATAACTCTGACTGGCTAACAATAATTAGATACAAGATTTAAAACCTTCTAAACAAACCAATAAATGACATAAACAGCAGCTGAAACAAAAGACCAATTAATACAATCAGATCTTCAAAAATCCAATGAAAGGCCAGAAGGATCAGAACAAGTCTAATATACAAGGTGATGTTTCAGAGAGTGAGTGCCACAACAGACAATGTTTTCTATCTGGCTCCTGCCACATGATACTCCATAAGTATCTGAAATATGTCCTTCGTATTGGATATGACAGGAAAGATACTACAACTGGGTAAAGACATTCCTGCAAGTAACTGAGCCCCACGTTACTTTGAATGGAACCTGGAAGCAAACTTCCAGAGCTGAGATATCACATGCACCAAATAAGCACAAATAACAGCCCAAACGGCAGCATTTTGCATTGGCTGAAGCTTCTGAATGCTCTTCAAAAGTAGCCCCATTTAGAGTGCATTGCACTAGTCCAATCTGTAGCTACCTGGTCCAGAAAAGGGCATAACTGACACACAACACATAGGCATGCCTACGTATTTTTTATGCAGGAGCCGTGAGTCAAGAAAGATCTCAAAATTGCACATAGATTTCACCTGGGATAATACAAACTCATCCAGAACTAAAGATGGAAAAACCCCAGAACTAGAAGGTCTTAAAATTCAGAGCTACTCAGTCTTGCTAGTCAGTCTCTGTTGTTCCCCATTATAATGGTATATGGGAATTTCCTTGTATGTCGAAGAGTAACAGTCACGAAGTAGATAACAGTCAAATGGCTGAGTCTGCAACAGGAATGTGGGTATGGCAAACCTCTCAGATAGGGGGAAAGATGTACCGTATATTTTGCTCCATAAGACACACTTTTTTGTCTCCCAAAAGTGGGTGGAAATGCCTGTGCATCTTATGGAGCGAATACTTTCAAAGCCCCACCCACCTGCCGGCCCCCACCCATCGGTCATTTTTAGCCTCTGCATGCCCTCTGTTTGGCCTCCATGGAGGATGCCTGTCGCTGCTGCTGTCTATTGCCACCATTCGCCACTGTCTTTCGCTGCCGCCATTCGCCACCACCGCCTATCAGCAGTTGGATTGGCCTCCTGGAATACCACCAATCAGCTGTTCCAAGTGGCTCAACCCTGTGACTGCTGATGCCCATTGTTGCCAAACGGCAGCAGCGGCAATAGGCGGCAGCGGCAACAGGAGGTGGCAATCCCCACCGCTTGAAATAGAAGAGGAAGGAGCACAACACTGAAAAGGAAAGATAATAATTTTATTATGCCAACTATCATTGGATTCCAAATTACAGAGGAAAGTGGAACATTGTTGCAGTAAAAGATTTGTCTAGATCAGGGCTATCAAACTCATGGTCCGTGGGCCAGACGCGTCACTGGCTGGCCACACCCATGCCCGGTTTAGCAAAGGGGGAAAAAGTTGTGATATGTCACGTGACAACACGAGTTTGACACCCCTGATCTAGATCAATGCTACTCAACTTGGCAACTTTAAGATAAGTGAACTTCAAGAAGTATGGCTGGTTGGGGAATTCTGGGAATTGAAGTCCACTTATCTTACAGTTGCCAAGATTGAGACACATTGATGTAAAAAATTAGATTCCCAATATAAACAGGATAATTACTTGTTAATTGGATAGGCTATATGTTGATTGGCTTGTCACTTCCTAAAAAGCCCTATCTTTTCTAGGAGTTGGCCATGCAGAGTGATAAAAAGTGGATTCCCAATTAAGTAATTAACTTGGAAGAGCTTACAGCAATTGTTAGCTTATCATGGAGAGGTTTTTAGCTAACAGCACTGGAAAGAATATATTACTAAGCCTTGCATCAAATCAGTTCAAAGACAGAGAAGAAATTCTGCCTTGAGTTGATTACAAATGGAAAAAGATGTTCGTGGGAGAATCTTTGCCTTGATTCAGTCAAGGACAGAAAAATACCAGTGGAAATTTTTTCCTTTGGGACCAGTCTTTTTAGTCTGGTTAGGCAAGGAATGAAATGGGAAAAAGAATGGTTTGTGGAAATTTTTATTACCCTTTGCAACCAAAATCTCTAAATAATTTGTACTTGGATTAATATGTGGATCTGAACACCCTCATGGCTCAATAGGTGACTTTCTCAAAAGTTTGTATTGACAATTTTCAGGTTGAACAACTGTGAATAAATCTTTCTTAAGAAAAAAGGTACACAATATGTATAGTTCAGAATGCATAGGAATGTGTGTGCATTTTAAAAGGGCAGAGAGAGGAGGACAACTCCTGAAAAGAAATACCATTTGCCCTCACCGAAACCAAGAAAAGATTAACTCTACTTGCTTATAAGCACTGTCATGATTCAACTTATGCTGCCTGAGTCAGGCCACATAACAATTATGGGTGTGTGTGTGTAAGATATTCCCATTATCTACAAGCTTTCCATTATGGGAGAATCTCTTTTCTGTGCCCTTCGGGAGAAACTCCAACTAGCCTCTGACATCTCCGGTGGGGAAAAAAAACAGAAACCTGGGAGAGGGGTGTTATCTCATGACACTGCTTTACCCTGACCTCTAGGTCACCGTGAAATGTAGCTTGTAAATATGACCCAAGAGAAATATTATTTTCAGAAGAAAGCAAGCACCGGCTTGGAATTTCCAAAGGGAAGACAAATGACTAGATATGAAAGTAGCCTTTAATTATGTTTTTCCAACCAAACCAGGTTCCCTTTTCTTGAAGTTTTCTTTCTTTTTCTAAAAACAGCTTATTGAAAAAGATCCTAGTTTTCTTTTTATCATGGATGGTGGGGGGGGGGGGGAGTTAAAAGTGAAGCCCTACATTTTTGAAACCACCTGTGAGTTCACAAAAAAAACCTCAAACTTTGAAGAAACGCACACAGTGGTACTTAACCAAAAGAGTCAGACTATTTCCTGAATTACTTCAAGAATAAGTTCCCTTCAGTTTTGGGGAGATTACTCAACAGAATTGGCAGCTATGCAAATAAACCTTCACAAAGTTTGATGATTTAAAGAAAACTTAAAGAGGGTGTTTGCTTTCAAGAGAAAAAAGTTCAATGTGACGCTAAAGCGTAAAATTGCAGGATGTTTTTTATTTATAAAGCTTACTTCTGCATCTACTGCTTGGTCAAAGTAAAGATTTGAATTTGGATCTATTACAATTTTGTGGCAGGGCAAGGATGGGTATTTTGTTGCATCTTAACCTCTAAACATATTCAAAGCTGAAGGGTTGCAGAAATTGAGCAGTCTGGTCAATCTCTCTCTTTATCATTCCACAATTCATTTGCATTTATTTGGTAAATGCAAGTCTATGATTTAAGGACATTAATTGTTCCATTTAAAAGTTAAACGCTGGTATCTACTTGCCTGCTGACCTGAGTGTTTGTCTTGGCATAATGTAAGCATTTTAAACCAAAATCTTGCAGTTTCTAGATGGAAGCTGGACTTTTTTTTATTTTGAGCCCATTGCAATTGGTAGGTGGTCTTCAAAACTATGTAGACCATTACAGTAGTCCAACCTAAAAAAGATAAGACATTAGCAATTGTTCCTAGGTCCTCCTGCTCCAGGTAGGATTACAAACTGGAACACCAGCCAAAGCTGGTGAGGGCTACCAAGTCACAGCCTCCACTGCCTTTCTAGCAGTAGCTATGAACATAGAATGACCTGAGTCACAGACTTGTTCCTTTATGGGAAGTCTTACCAATTCAGAATAAAAACTGGAGCCAAACGAGAGCCAGAAAGTCTCTCTCCAAATAATACTTCCTATTTTCAGCTTTTTCTTTCCAATCCTTCACAGCAACCAAGCCCAATGTCAGGACTTCCATAGTATCTCCAGCCCAACCCAGGGTGGCTGTGTATAGCTAAGTATGATTAACTTGTCGATACCTAACCCAAACCAGGTCTCTTCAGGTTTTTTAAAATTGATATTAAAAAGCAGGAGAGGGAGAAACGAGCTATGTAGAATGACACAAAAATGCAAAACACTCCTTCTCCTCTACCTTTCAACTGGAACTATCCACTTACCAGTAGGAAGGAATAGAATGGGCCAGGCACAATGCCTCCAATTTCCAGCCCTTACAATAGTACAGAAGGATATCACAGATGATTCAGATGGTACTGGACTTAGCTTAAAGATCTAACAGGATTAGGAAAGTCAAATTACCCTCATCTAGGTCCTGTAAAGGCCTTCAACCAATGGAACTAGCGCTGTTCTATGTCCATGAACACTCACTAGAAGGAATTCAGATAATTCAGTTCATCTAAAGCCCTTTGCAGGTAAAGTCCCATCACTTCTCAACCATCTTCCTTAAAAAAGGGAAGATTGGATACTAGACAATAGTACAGGTAGACCTTGATTTACAACAGTTCATGTAGTGACTGTTTACAGTTACAACGGCACTGAAAAAAACAATTTATGCTTGTTTTTCACACTTGCCACCATTGCATCATCCCCATGGTCACATGATTGTTTGCCAAGTGGGGGTTCATATTTATAACCGTTGCAGGATCCCCAGGTCATGTGATCACCTTCTGCAGCCTTCTGACAAGCAAAGTCAATGGGGAATCCATATTCACTTCACAACCATGTCACTAACTTTAAAAAATGCAAGGACTCACTGAACAACTGTGGCAAGAAAAGTCATAAAATGGGGCAAACTCACTTAGCAACATAAAATTTGGGCTCCATTGTGGTTGTAATTCAAGGACTACCTGTAATCTACACTGGCAGTATCCAAAGAAGCCTTCTTTAAGAGGGAATACAAAATTGTGTCTTTCAAGGAAGCTGACATCACTACCTCTCCCAATGAGAAACGGACAACCTCCCTCATCACTGGCTTCCTACAGCCAGCCAAGAGGTTGCACATACATCTACTGTACCTCCAGCAACCCAGACACAGAAATCAAACCCAGACAGATCTCCAAGGTATGGCTGACTCTTCATCTACAAAGAGCCATGGTTGTTGCTTTGTGTCACTGTCTGCTGTGGGAACTCCCAAAACCGTCCTCTTCTCTGGAACTGCTGTGACAGGTTGCTTTTCTCTCCCACTTTGCTTGCCTGGAAAAATCTGTGCAAAATATCAAAATCAAATAAAAAATGAGGGGGGAAAATAAAAATATTCCTCCTGCCATGGTTTCACATCTCAGAGAACCAGGAATTCAAACCTTCAGGTTGACCCATTAAGTAGTTCTACAGCCAGCTGGTTTAGCTACTTGGTTGTTTTCAAGATGAGCAGCCCTTTTTCTCTGCCCTTCTCATTTTCCATTGTGCAACCACACAGCTATCCCACAATGCATTCATTGCAGACTATGCCTATTTAATTTGCCCCATGAGCTTATGATAACAATTAGATGGCACATAAAGTTTCAGATCAAAACAACTGGCTATAACCAGCAAGTAACCCCCACCAAATGAAACCCACCATTAAATCAGAAAGTGGAGAGGGAAGTTTGAACTATATAGTGCAAATGTTTATGTTATGATTTGTTATTTTTGAATAATAATTATCATTGCAGGTGGCCAAGGACTATAAGTTCAATATGCATGATGTAATGGAATATTCTTAAATAGTCTACTTTCTACAGAATGATGATATAAGAAAATGATATAGCTTACAATCTGAAATATACTAATTTACCAGAGCTAAGATTTAAAAAGAATCTGTCCAACAGCATCCTTTTCAATAAAATTGATTTTAAATTGTGGAGCTTCTTTGTACTTTGCATATAATTTCTTTCATCACATTTTTAATATATCAGCAAGCATAAGGACTAGAATGATTTCTTTCTCTGGAAAAAAAAATGATGAAAATCACAGAATGCCTTGGGAGCCACATAAACTTTAAAGTCTGTGCATAATCAGTCCTTAAAATAAAATGCCAGTGCTTAAACAAAACTGCTTAGCAATGTGTTAAAAATCTAAAATTAAATTTTCAGTTTACAAAGCATTTGTTCATGTATCACTTATTTCTGCTGGATATCAGCAAGCTACAGTTTGTCTTGTACATTGTTACTCATTCTGGCATACCTTGGTACTAGATCCTGAGAGTCAATATGGACAGACATTTCTAGGATTTGATGTGTGACATGTGATGAGATTTGAAATATTAAAATGTCTAGTGCTATTTCCTTTTCTTCTACACCAGGAGTGTCAAACTTGATTTCATTGAGGGCTACATCAGGGTTGTGTTTGACCTTGGGGGAGGGGAAGGTGGGCGGTGCCAGAGTGGCCATGGCCAGCTCAACATCACTAGTGTTGGGGGGCACCTGGGGTGGCCCAAGCACTATGCCAGCAAAAACGGGCTCCCAAGCTCCGTTTTTGGCTGCGCTGGCCTCCTGCAACCCTCTGCCCCAAAAACAGAACTCAGGAAGGCTGTTGCAGCCCACTTGAGCTCCATTTTCACTGGCAGAGGCACCGCGGGCCAGTCCTTTGCTGTTTCCAGGGTGGCCCTACAGGCCAGATCTAAGCACCCCACAGGCCGGATCTTGCCTGCAGGCCTTGAGTTTGACAACCCCTGTTCTATACCAATATTTCCCAACCTTGGCAACTTTAAGACCTGTGGACTTCAACTCCCAGAGCATCTAAAGAAGGTGATGGAGATTCTGCCAGTCTTCCATATATATCTGGAAGATGTATTAATATATGTATTGAAATTTTTAGTTACTGCTGCTAAAAATCAAAAAGATTCAAAAAAATTCAAAAAGAAAAGGAAGAAGGCCACCACCGCTCCTGAGAAGAAATGAATGGAGGAGGCATGTCACTTCTAAGCCATCCTAGGAATCTCACTCTGAAGTCTAAAACTAAATTAAAAGCATCTGTATCTACATTTTTATGTACATGTACACACAAGGTAATATTATTCCACCACATTAGTAAATAAAGAAGTTAGATCCATTCACACTTTCATGTATTCCTACAGTATAGGATTTCATACTCTCTGACAAAATGCCGCTACTTTTTGTTACATGCATTATTTTTTTGTATTAGAAATGTACACAAAATGTACAAGGATGTGCTTATTAGGTTCCTGAAATGCAAAATATTAATTTGGTATTCATTAAAATACTACCAAAATGCACTACATCTAGGGAAATAGTTTGAAAAGATATGGACATTAGGCAAAACTCCAAACAAAATGCAGACCTTATGAAAAGTGCATTAAAAATCATTTAAATTTTAGCACCAACTTTACAAAAAAATACAACAGACACTTTCTTAACAAATCAATACATTTGGACAAAATAAATTCTGGACTGGAAAAACAAGAAATTAAGGTCACAGACAGGACTTTCCAGATTAGATCATGCCTACATGGGCTCCAGATCACTTCTATTTCCAATTCAAGGGGGTGGCTTCAACCCATAGAACCCTTCTTGGTTTGGAACTTTAATATCTATATAAAAGTTCTTTCCTATGCATTCCTACTTATCTTAAGTTCATACCTGGAAGACCTGTCCTGAATGCCTTCTCAAGCTAAAATGAGGTGAGTGGCTACCCAGGAGCAGGTGAATGCCAAATATCCATCTCTATTATCCTTTTCCACATCTTTAGTCTTTTAGACTTCTTAATTACAGCGATCTTTGTTCAGCAACCACAATTGGGACTAGCAATTTAGTTTTTAAGTGAAGCAGTCACTAAGTGAAACTGTGACTGTACTTATAATCTTACTTCAGCTTTCCTTTGCTTTACAGACCTGTGAAGGTCATAAAATTACTTTTTTATCACCACCTTAACTGTGAATGATCACTAAACAAAGCAATCACTATTCAAGGATGTCTTCCCTTGCTGGGAGACTTTTATGATGTTCATGCCTTTTTATTCTATTTTGTTTTGTATGTTTCATTGTTTGCATTGTTTTGTCCATTTTAGGTTGAATTCATGCTTCTGAATCCTTTAGTGAATTTCTTTCATTCTTACTGTTACACTCCTGTACTCTTATGATTTAAATTTTTAAAGTTCTGTATAGTTTAATTCCCCAGCAGTTATCTCCAATAACTTTAAATGCTTTGTCTGCAATTACTTTTAATAGAAAATGGACTTCAAAACTGATAGGAATAAATGTATTTCTCTTTATCCCTTTCTTGTTCAACTAATTTATGCCGAAACAGAAGGTATGTGCTGAAATAGAGCAACTGCTAAAAATAAAATCATAAAGGACTCAATATTAACCAATGGTAAGGTCATCAGGAAATGTTTCCTCTTAATTAAAAAATGGCCAACTGCCATGCTGAATCTTGGAAAAAGCCACAGGAACCTCAGGGCTACTTAAAAGAAGAGAAACTGCTGAAGAAAAAAGAAAAAAAAAGGGAGAGGATGTGGTTTGTAATTTTGGTGGGGGGATGGAGACAAGAAAGCAGGCAGCTCATTTGTGGGGTGGGGGCAAGGCATGTTCTTCAAAGACTTTTGGCATCTATAATATATATTTAAAGTGGGTTGCAAGCACAGCAGTTTGTTATTACTGGAAGTTACTGCTTATCCTGAAGTTACTTTTGCAATGTTTTATTTTCTTCCCAATTTTTTTTTTTTTTTTGCAACCCACTTAAACTACCTCCTTTCATCTTCTTTGCCTGCCTTCCAAAATTCTGCTTCTTAAAGGACATTTTCTGTCTCTCTTTGCTGTTCTTCGTTTCAGGTACTCCACTTGAAAAGCACATCCTGCACGGAAAGTGGCATGAAGGCTAAGTATCGGAAGTGCACCTGGAAATGTAGGTCACCCAGTGGGAAAAAGTAAGTTGTCCTTCACTTTAATCAAGAATTTTATCAGTTGTCCCTCTCACCAGATACTCAGTGACAGATGCAGTTTTAAGTAGGGAAATGGGGCCGCATGTTAAAAATAACATGTTGAAATACAATGGCAGTACGCAGCTGCTTAAATATTTAGCTAGTGAGAGATAGCACGAGCATGTTCCAAATGTTTGGAAGTCTTCAGAAGGAGGGTGGCATTTGCAGCAGCAGCAGCAGCAAGGCTGGATATCTTTAATGCTTTCTTGGGAAGCATTGCTGTTCTCTGATTAAGAAGAAAACCACCAGACCATTTTTCAAAGCCCAGAGTTGCTCTTGAATCAGCTGCATTGCAAGCACTGTCATCATAGCTGTATTCCAGGAAATCTGAGGGTTTTTTTTTTTCTGAAACCAGATTGACAAGGCCTTGGAAGCCTGTAATTATGCTGCAATCCTGTGCTAAGAAGCAAACAAGAGCATAGCTGCAGGTTTCTAGGAAGGGTTGGAGTTTTCTGGCAATTTATGACAAAGTTAGTTTCATCAGGTTGGAGGCTCCTCACTTTGCCTTCAGTGTCCATGCACTGCACTAGTCAAAGTAAAAGGGAAGCTGTGATGATGATGTCCTCCAGGTAACTGATGAATAAACAGAAGTGGCTCCTTCTTGCTGTCTGCCAAAATTCAGACACCCAGAATGCACTGCACTGCCCAGGCATGGCTTTTTGGAAGAGGTAACTGCTACCCTTCAGCAATCTCAATACACGGGAACTGTAGAGGGCTAAATGGAAAAGCTGTAAACAAGTTTTCCTTTTCTTTTTTTTTTACACTAGTAAAAAACTTGTCCGTGTTTCTTTTGGGACAACCTTTACAATGTTATTACTGTTCCACCACAAGGCAGAAGGTACAATTAAAATAAGCAAGATGTCCACTACTATAGAAAGCTAGACCCCATTCCGATGTCTTCTTGGGTTCCAATCAACACAGTATCATTTAAGGTTAAAATAAGAGTGTCCAGACTTGGCAACTTTAAGTCCTGTGGACTTCAACTCCCAGAATTCCCCAGCCAGCCATGCTCAGTAGAAACTTGAGAATATGCTGACAGCAAATTGAAATGCCTGCTGTAAAAGGGAGGGCTTGCTCATAAAGCCATGGGAGCAGGGATGGGATTCTACCAGTTCTATCCGGTTCTATAGAACCACTTGTTAACTTTCTAAGCAGTTTGGAGAACTGGTAGTTAGAAGCAAGCTCAGTTTGTTTTTTTTCACCTTTATTACATTCTTGGCAGTATGCCTAGACTTACTGTCTTCAGAGCTTTTTGGGCTTGGCTTTCTTAAAGGGGAAGGGTTTTTTTAAGATTTTTACACTGCTGTTGGGAGGAAATACTTCCCTGGACAATCAGCACCTTGAAGAAATACTTGAATAAGGAAGCAAAGCTTTTAGTGACAGGGAACCAAGATGAGTGACATTCAGCAAGGCTTCTTGGCTAGCTAGGAAGATTGACATTCAAGAGTTGGCTGACTGATAGTTATCACTGCATTTTAACTATTTTCATTCCTCCAGGTACTCTGGCTTGCAAGTATTTTTAATCTAATGACTGGTATTTAGGGCAGCTTTTTGCAAGCAAAGTAGCTTTTCGTATTTTTGTACAGGTAATTCTTGACTTACAACAGTTCATTTAGTGACCATTCAAAGTTACAATGGCACTGAAAAAAGTGACTTATGACCACTTTTCACACTTATGACCGTTGCAGCATCCCCACTGTCATGAGAGGCCAGGCGAGGAGAAGCTGCCCTTGACATGAGTGATGTTGAGTTGGCCATGCCCACCGAGTCACATGACCACCAAGCCACACCCACCAACTAAGCCACACCCACAGAATTGGTTGTTAAAAAAACTAAATCCACCCCTGCATAGGAGATCTATGTAAGTACAAAATATTGAAACCTATACACATGTTTCCTATTATCATTGTTTATCTTTCTTCTTGTTAGGTGAGCATATTCCCAAACAAGGCACTAGTCTATAGCCACTTGTCATCTTTATTTTTAAGAAAGCTTTTAGAATCCAGGGTCAATCCTGAAAATGTAGAAGAGGCCACAGGCTGGAAATTAGTTCTATGACATGCTAGTTTCTCTGCTTTTTAAAATAAATTGTTTCTTAATGCAGAACATCATAATGAACAGTTTGATGAAAAGAGTCCAGGAACGCAGTATTATTCCTAGACAGCCCCTTTGGAGCTCTTGAATGGTTTGCTTTCTATGTAAGATATTCTGCTATGTGCACTTTCTGCAAAGCTGCCTAAGTTTCCTTGACTTGATGTTGCACCAAATGCAGCATGCATGGCACATACCCAAAATGAACTGAGCTTTTGGGTTGGGAAAACAAATTTCAGAATTTTTAAGGGAGTAAAACAGATGGCTGATACTTTTTGAAGACATAAGGTAGCCATCTTGTTCCTTAATTGCCATCCCCAAATGCAAAAAGAGGCTCAAATATATGACCTCATCCATTTTAGACAACCTCTGGAGGCCACAGAAAGGATAACAGGATGCTTTTCTTGCACCCATAAGTTTAAAGGGTACAAAGCAACATGGGTATGGAAATGGATGATTGTCCCAATTGACAGCTGAAGATTCTTGATGAATCTAGTATCTACTTGAGCTTTTATGGTGATAGGATTGTACATTTGCTTTAAGAGTGCACTGATTCAGCATCAGCTGAACATTTGGGGAAAAGGAATGGCCCAGAAATGTTTTCAGAACATACCAAAGTAGAAAATATTGTGCTTCTTTTCAGTACTGAAGAAATCCTGCTGGAAAAAGGCCTTGGCTGGAACATTCCATTCTTGAAAACTGTACCATGTAGGGACTGCATGCCTGGGTAGCTGATCAACAAAACATCTCCTCTCTGTATCTAACAGCTTCCTGTGCAACGTCATATGCCTTCTGTCACATAGCAGGTTACCGTGACAATGAGTGAATATGAAATAGGCACTGACAGGGCAAGAAAACTCAGTTGTTAATCGCTCCTGCACATAATAGGTTTCCAAATGCGCTGAGAAATTTAATTCCCCTAATTGCCAGTTAATGAGGAGAGATCACACACAGGAGGTGCACACACAGATACACTCACATAAGAAAAACACATTCAAAATGAGACCTGAATAAAATCTGTACATCTCTTTTTTCCTAAATGTTGTAATTCTGCATTTCCTCTTTTTTCTTTTTTCTTTCATGAACTCGGCTCTGGGACTGCCATTGCTGTCCAAAAGAGATGACATAATCCACGTTACAAATATATGTAAAAGGTAAAGGTTTCCCTTGCACATACGTGCTAGTCATTTCCGGCTCTAGGGGGCGGTGCTCATCTCCATTACAAAGCCAAAGAACCAGCGCTGTCCGAAGATATCTCTGTGGTCATGTGGCCGGCATGACTAAATGCCGAAGGTGCACGGAACGCTGTTACCTTCCCACCAAAGTGGTCCCTATTTTTCTACTTGCATTTTTTTTTACATGCTTTCGAACTGCTCAGTTGGCAGAAGCTGGGACAAGAAACGGGAGCTCACTCGGTTACGCGGTGCTAGGGATTTGAACTGCCGACCTTTGTGATCGACAAGCTCAGCATCTTAGTCACTGAGCCACCATGTCCCTCTACAAATATATTAGAATTCAGTGGAAGCATTAATTGATCGTCCCTTAGAATTCAGCAAAGGCATTAATTGATCGTCCCTTTGTCGTATAACCAAGAATTAAACCTCCTGCTCCAAGCTGGAATTCTCCCAACCAAAAGAAACCAGTCAAGGGGCATTCTTTGCCCCCACTCATGACAGATCTGATGTGGGGGGCTGGAAGCAAATTTCTCCTGCACCCTCGCACCTTTGGAACAGATTACCCTTGAAAACAAAAATGGCCTGTCCCTACCCCACTTCTAGAAAATGATTTAAAATGGCATCTTCTGCAGGGACTGAACAGTAACAGCGAGTGCTGGCTGATGAAGGTTGACCCCAGGTATGGAATGTAGGACACCAGGTGAGTGTTATTATAATTGGAATTTTGTTTGTGGTGTTTTCATTTAATTACAGTATGGGAAATCTTGGGAACTGCTTAGAGTTGGGAAGTCGAAGCAGTATCTAAGACCAGGCAATAAACCAAGCAACAAACAAGGGACATGAAAGGAAATCTGATAGTGACTCACAATTTATGAAAACAGGGACTGTTGGGTGTGATGATCATCCAAAGCACCATCCAGGTGAACTCTTATTTCCAGTAGCAATGAATCATTGCTCCACTTCTCCTGGAATGTTTGGAAGTTAGACAACACCCTAAACCTCGGTCATGTCCTCAACTTCACATAATGAACTACCTGAAGCTGTTAATTTATGGTTATTTTTCTCCCGTCAAAAACCATTAAATACAGTATATGGAAACACCAATCTGTTGTCCACAGCCTGATATAATTGACAGTTCTCACATGCTGTAATTGATAAATACTCAAGCTAAATTGTCCATGCTTACATCTCTGTAGTGTAGATTAAGATTTTAAGAAAACTTCCTCCCGCTGTTGTGGCATGGAGCCTATGGTGGCCCAGTGGTTAGAATGCACTGGTCACTGCCAGTTTGATCCCAGCTCAAGGTTGATTCAGCCTTCCATCCTTCTAAGCAGCAGTGGGATCCTACCTGTTCCACTACCAGTTTGATGATCGCATGCACATGCAAATGCACCAAATGCACTCGTGCAACTTTCCCCACACCAGCTGAGGCCTACAGCGCCAGTCAGCTGAGAGGATAAAGAAGAGATAAGCACAGGGGCGGATGGAAGGGCCAATCCTGTGCTTTTCTCTTCTTTCTTCTCTCAGCTAATGGTTGAAGGCTTTTTTCCTCCTCTCAGCTGATTGTGAGAGGCTTTTTTTAACTACTGGTTCGACTGAACCAGTCCAAACCAGTAGCATACCACCACTGCTTCTGAGGTTGGTAAAATAAGGACCCAGATTGTTGGGGGCAATATAGCAATAACAATAGCATTTAGACTTATATACTGCTTTATAGTGCTTTACAGCCCTCTAAAAGCGGTTTACAGAGTCAGCATATTGCCCCCAACAATTTGGGTCCTCATTTTACCCACCTCAAAAGGATGGAAGGTTGAGTCAACCTGGAGCCTGGTGGGATTTGATCTGCCAAATTGCAGTAGGAGTAGCTTGCAGTACTGTACTCTAACCACTGCACCACCAAGGTTCCCTCAATATGCTGACTCTCTAAATGGCTTAGAGAGGGCTGTAAACCACTATAAGTGCTAGTGCTGTATTTAACAAGCTGATCAGTAGAGCAACTCTTTCTACTGACATTCCAATTTTTGGTAATGACATCATTAAAATATGGAGGTGAGATGAGTGAACAGGAAATAAACACAGATTTGGACATCAAAAGTCACCAAGGAATACAGAGTTTGAATTTCAACAAAAAAGAAACACAGAGGAATGCTTTAGTTAGAATTGGCTGAAGTGAAGCACTTTTACGACATTAAACATGCTTTGGGGGAAATCAGTTTCCGGATTCTACTTTAGGATTCTACTTCCAAAATATTTAATTGACAGGTAACAGATGTTAGAAAGAAACAATACATCATCTCCCAGGAAACTGAATAATATCAAGGTAAAGATGCTTCTAAATTCCTCAGTGCTCATAAAAGTGGCAAAAAGATATTATAAATATAATCTGATCTCATCTAATAGTTCTTGGAAATATTCTCCCTTTGAGCCACTGAAGAGAGGCACACAGGAATAGGCTGGACGGCAAATACCTTCTTTTACTTAATACAGACCAAGGAGAATATTAAGTTGTTGGTTGCTCCATGTGGAAACTCCACCCTGGAGTTACTGTTGCTGTGTTTTTTCCTGTAGAGGACTTCCTGTAGCTATTGTGTATGAATTTCAAACCACCTGCTGAAGGACAGGGGCCAATGCTAGAATAAAAAGTGAACAACACTCTGCGGTTTTCAAAGCCATACAACATTAAAATTAAGATTCTTCCAAATGTTCCTCAATGAAAGAACAATTTTGATTGATTGATTGATTGATTTTGTGCCAACTACTTGGTGTCAACACTTAGCATCCACATAGATAGTAATCTGCCCCTAATCTTCAGGTGAAAGGATGATACATTCCTTTCACCTGAAGGTTTTCTTTGAATCAATATTCTTTATGAGGTTAGCCTAATATTATTTTGAATACATCAGATTTTTGATCAGGGGTGTCAAACTCATGGCCCATGGGCTGGATGTGTCATGTGCTACCCTCGCCCCCGCCCAGTTTAGTGAAGAGAAAGTCCCAATGCATCATGTGATGCCACCATGATGCCACGAGTTTGACACCCTTGTTTTAGATCACGATTGTTTGAGGAATAACAGACTTGGAAGAGATCTTGAAGGTCTTCTAGTCCAACCCCCTGCTGAGGCAGGAAGACCTTTACCATTTCAGACAGATGGTTGTCCAATCTCTTTTTAAAAACTTCCAGTTTTGGAGCACGCACAATATATGAAGGCACTGGCTAATTATTCAAACTGTCAGGAAATTTCTCCTTAGTTCTAGGTTGCTTCTCTCCTTGATTAATTTCCATTCAGAGGTCAACGCCACTTTAAGACTGAAAAATTGAAATATTATTACAGTTATTATTGCTATTATGTATAATCCAGACATGGGTAAATAAATAGGAAAAGGGTTTTCTCCTGCAAAGGACTTATAATATGTTCACCGTAGGTTTTTTTTAAAAAGGAGAGAAAATCTATAACTGACCAGGAAGCTACAAATAGATAAGCAAATTTTGCTCATCTGTAAGACTGAACTGGCTTTTTTCTGGCTCATTTACTAAACCATGTTGTTCAATCCATGATTTGGTAAAAAGCATGGCTGCAGCCACTGCAGAAATGTTTTCAATAGCAAACTCTTAAAAAAAAACTGTAATTGAATTAATTTTTCCTGGTCCTGTCAAAATGTAAATTTCCTTTTTTTTTCCTGCATAAATCTGAATGTCAAAACTCGTATCTCCAGTGAAAAAGTCAGAGCTCAAATAATCTCATCTTGGCTTGGTTCTTAAATGCTTGGGCACAATTTCTAGTATTTACCTACTTGTACAGCTTTAATTTCTCCTGTACCCTTTTTCTCCTTGTACTTAAATAAATGCCAAGAAGTTGAAGGAAGTCCAAAGTACAGTTGTTGGACTTCAAGACCAAGAAATATAGTATCTGCACATTCCAGTCACTGGCATTGCTATAATTAGATGACATGACAGAAACCTATGGCAGAGTTGCCTAAAAAAAAAACTGAATAAGGCAATTTCATATTTAAATGTAAGATTATATTTGTAGCTCAAGATTGAACTTTGGATCCTTGGTGCTCTCTGAACTTGGTGACTTTCTTGCAGACATTTCATTACCAAACTAGGTAACATTATTAGTGCTAGAAGGGAATAGGATTTGCTCTGATTTTTATATATTAAGGGCTTGCCCTGTCAATGCTGGGGGCGTGATCTTGGTGATTCACTAGGGGAGCCACCAAGATATTCCCATAATATTGACAGGGTTTAGTATATAAAAATAAAAGCAAAGCCTTTGCCTTCTTTCTCTGAGGCCCACACTCAAGCTTTTCAAGGGCCACGTGCTTCATTACTTGGTATGCAATAAGAGAAGGGTAATCTGTGATTTATTTTTTCTGTTATTCATGGAAAAAGGTTTGGCTTCCACCCTGAGTCCATGTGTTGTCTTTAGACAAAGCATTCTAAGAGCAACACATTTAGGCTTAGAATGTTTTCCTCATTTATGATAAGATTAAATTATGTGCTCAACTATTCATTTGAACTTCTATCTGCACCACATTGACTGAAATAATAATTTCATAAAGAAAGAGCTCTGACTAAGCCTGCAATAGATTCACCTCTTGTGTTTGAATCCAGCATGGCAAAATGTGGAGCTGTTTGTTTTTCCTCAGACACAGAGGAAGCGTTTGCTATAAATCCCAAGATTTATCAATCCTATGCCAACACTTTATTTAGTTCAGAATACTTCAATAGGTTGTGGTAATGTACTATTTGTGGAAAATGTGATGAAGCCTTTGGCATTAATTTGCTCAGCAGTATGTTTGTTAGAGTGTCTGGCCAGCCACTGGAGTCTTTAAATGCAATTAGCTGAGGTGCCAGTCCTAAGTAAACTATTGGCTAAAGAGAAGTTTATAACCCATGGAGTCCAGACTGTGTGTCCCCGCCCCTCCCTAACCTTGGATGCAACCCCCAGAATGCCTTCAAACATTGCTATGAATATGAAAGCTGCAGTTATGTGCTGCAGCAGACAATAAATAACAGTTTCTTCTTGGTGGCTGTCTGACTGAGGTTTCTTCTTGGTGGCTGTCTGAATTCTTTCCCTCTGTTCTGGCTAGACCACTCCATTCTTCCATTTGTGCAATGACAGCACTGAAATTGCCGCATTCCAGTAGCAGCTGGCTTGAGCAGCAGAAAGAAGCATGAAGTGGAGCAGCTATGTTGCCTCCCTGCCCTACCCTCCCAATGCAGTGAGTGGGGTTGGGTAGACAGTCCAATGCAACAGCCAGGACTGTATCAACGCAGCACTTTGTTTTCAAACTGAAAAATACTGTAGAAACCAACTATATAGAGATGCACAACAGTTAATGGAGACAAACTATTTTGCCCTGTTTTCTAAGTAACTAATTATATTTTTACGTACTTCCCACTCTTGTATACACACAGCCACAACACACTAAGCCATGGTGTTTTAATCCTGGTTTATTGTACAAGCCAACATCAAACCGAGTATTTCTTAAAGATGAGCAAAGTAACCACAAAAATCTGGGAGAAGACAGCAAACTGGGACAGAGGCCTGGATTGGACTGTAGAAATGGAGATCAATTTGCGTTGCAAAGTTGAAATGAATGCTTAAATTCAGTTGGAATAATTGCTCATACCTTAGACTGTTGGCTTTTGATCATCATACACAATGGTGGGATTCAAATTTTTTCACCACTGTTTCTGTGGGCGTGGCTTGGTGGGTGTGGCCAGGGAAGGATACTGTAAAATCTCCAGTCAGAGGTGGTATTTGCCGGTTCTCCGAAGTACTCAAAATTTCCACTACCGATTCTCCAGAACTGGTCAGAACCTGCTGAATACCACCTCTGATCATACATCATATTTTTAATACAATAGTCTGTTGATTGTGGATTTTGTGTGATGATTTTATTTAATAAGATCTTCACCTCCTAATTTCAGACTAGCCGAGTTGAAATCATATTGTGATATTCATTTCATTCAGCAAATATGTAGTCTTTTAAGAGCTTGACAGCCAGTTTTTCCAGTACTCAAATTCTGCATGTTGATGGGACGTTGTGTAACAGTTTCTGCTTGTTTCTTTGCTATTTGGAAAGCTAGTGCTATTCTTTGTATGTTTGTTTCCCTTTTTGATTTTGTTAGATTGTGGCAGCTAAAGAACGTTATGACTTAGATGTACAATACTTTTATGACTTGGAGTTCTCTTCTATGCACAAAAAGTTCTTGGGTCAATTGATTAGCAGGATGACATCTTTTTCAACTTTTTTTTTAAAGCTTTTCAAAACTGACATAAAAGTGGACCATAATTTTGCATTTCACTCTGGCAGTATGTAAAGTATTGCTAGCCTGTTAAGATTTTAATTAGATATTAACATTATCTTTTCTATAAATATTTGCTGGGGCACATAAATCACCAGCTAATCTAGAAGAACTGTTATTTCGTAAAAAAAATACTTTTGATTCCAATAAAATTGTTAATGTCCTGGTAAGACAGTCTTATTGTTTAGAATTACAAACAATGAAACTGTTCCCTTTGACCTGGCAATGGCAACAACCTAGAAAATCAAAACAAAGGAACTATGAGCCAAAACTAAAATAAATAAATAAATCAGGAAATAAGAAGAAACCAGGACTGGAAAACAAACTAGGATTCAGGATCAAACACACTGTTTCAAGGTATACTGGCTCTTAGATACAACTTAACAAGACTTATTGGGGGCGGGAAATCCAATGTGGGTCAGCAAAACAAAACAGATATATAAAGCTGGATCACCACATTGGCCAACAGTGATCAATAAGTATGTATGGAAGGTCTCAGGCAAGATGACTGGTGTGTGTGTGTGTGTGTGTGTGTGTGTGTGTGTGTGTGTGTGAGAGAGAGAGAGAGAGAGAGAGAATTAATATCCGTTGAATCATGTAGTTTGAAAGAACTGTAGAATTGCTTGGAGTTTCATCAGCAGTCTTTTCTAACTATTTCATAGAAGTTAATTGTGTTTGGCCCATTATTCATTTCATCTACTGCAACAGATATACAACAGTAGCATGTCCAACTACTTCTTTCTCACTGGTATGTTACAGCAAGAACAGAATATGTGTGTGATTGTGCACAAAGGACACTGTGCTTGCGCAAGTCAGGATCTTCTAATTTAACCTTTTGATGTACAAAATGTATAAAAGAAAAGAAATTATAATTATATAAGCAAGAATAGTACAATACTGCACATTTATTACCTTGTTTTTTCTAAAACAGCCTTCGCCAAGTTTTCAGATGTGGTGGACTCTTCAAATCACCCCAATTAATGAAGATATCGAACCCTTCCTTAAAACAATATTTGTTATAATCATGGACTGCTCAAAACTGCTCTTCAATAAATTTCATCCATCTTAAAAAAATAGTTGTAGCAAGGAATTGAAGACTTTTGTTACTGAGGACAATGGGTCATTTCCATTTAACAAGCTCAGATCGCTATTAATAATGTGGCTAAGAGGGCAAGTTTACTTTCACATTCCTCACATTAATGTAATTGCTGAAAGTGTGAAATCAGTGGGTTTAAGCTGACATGGTGAGTGCATGAATGCTTTGCTTTTATGTCTACTATGGCTGAAGAACCTCATTAAGTTCCGCGTGAAAGTTCTAAAAAGATGTGAAAGTGACATTATGCCTATTATAGGGACTCCTTGACTCATGACTGCAGTTGAGCCAAAATTTCTATTGCTTAGCGAAAAACTTAAGTGAATTTCCCCCCATTTTCCAACCTTTCTTGCCACAGATGTTAAGTGAATCACTGCAGTTGTTAAGTTAGTTATACCATTAAGTGAATCTGGCTTCCCTATTGAATTTGCTTGTCAGAAGGTTGCAAAAGATGACCCCAGGATATTGCAACCATCATAAATATAAGTCAATTGCCAACCGGCTGAATTTGGATCACATGATGATGGGGATGCTATAACAGTTGTTAAGTGCGAAAAAACAATCACAAGTCACCTTTTTCAGTGCTGTAACTTTGAAAGGTCACTATACAGACTGTTGTAAGTCAAGGTCTACCTGTACTAGCAACATTAAGGTAAAGATAAAGGTTCCCTGCACGCATACATGCTAGTTGTTTCCAGCTCTAGGGGGCGGTGCTCATCTCCATTACAAAGCCGAAGAGCAAGCGCTGTCCAAAGATGTCTCCGTGGTCATGTGGCCAGCATGACTAAATGTGGAAGGTGCACAGAACGCTGTTACCTTCCCACCAAAGTGGTCCCTATTTTTCTATTTGCATTTTTACATGCTTTCAAACTGCTAGGTTGGCAGAAGCTGGGACAAGTAATGGGAGCTCACCCCATTACGTGGTGCTAGGGATTTGAACCACCGAACTGCCAACCTTTCTGATTGACAAGCTCAGTGCCTTAGCCACTGAGCCATGGAGTCCCCTTACTAGCAACATTATACAATAGGAAAGCCATTATCTTTATGTATCTGCTTTAAAAGGTGAGAAAGATAAGAAAATCATAGGGAGATTTTTGGCTCAGGTGGTGTGTTTTGTTTTGTTTTTGGGAAAAAAAAAGGTTCTTGCTGTGAAAATTAGCAACACAGCTCATCTGAAGAACCAGTAGATCTTGTTTAGACTTGATGTTGAAAGCATTCTTCATTACAGTATATCCCTTGCTATAACAAGTAATGCCAGTGTTACTATTTTGAGCAGACTTTCCCAAGGTATATTTTAGTACTGTAATTTCCAAAGCGCTTCATCAGTATGGTCTTTAGTTAGACCCTGGTCTGAAAGCTTGATTTTAAAATTTGCATTTGAAATCTTATTCTTTGGTCAACCAGTGGGAATGGTTGATATGGACAAGTACAAAGCAGCCTTTTCAGCTGTTGCTTAGTGTTTGAAATAAGCAAATCCACCTATTTGCCTACGTGGCCCAGGCGTGGGAGCTGGCAAAAAAAAGTATTAACACAGGAAGCTATATTTGATTTGCAGCAATCAATTTGTTACATATGTTGTTAGTCAACTAATTTGTGTGGGGATTTTCCTAATGACAAAAGTGCAAGGGAAGCAGTGTGTGACAGCTTGGTATTATTTATGACATAATTTTCCAGGGCCATTTTCTTTGCTGTTATTAGTTTTGAGTGATGTTGTTTCATTAGTAATGTTTTATGTATTGTATTTTCTTTTGTTAATTAATTTAGCACAATAACATTCGTTTTAGAAAGAAGCAATTTCAGAAGGAAATTCCCATTTGCACGTTAATTTTAGAATATTGTTAAATACATTCTGCAGCTAACATTATTTCAGCAAGGATGCATTGAATTTTAAGGACTGTCGTTGTGGTTTTCTTGTGCAATTGCTTTTAAAAGCCTGGTTTGTACTTACCCATATCACTACTGAAATATATTTAAGGGTTCGTAATAAACATTTTAGCCTATGAACAGTAGTACTGTATTTAACATTTATTCAACAACTAAGCATGGCACAGAAGTTATACATGGCTTTATAAATCTAATTAGGAACTTCAAAGAATGAATGTTATTTTCCTTTAAGAAATTACTTGAGGTACTAAGGTAATCAGATGGGTCAGAATATTCTATAGTACTTGAAGAGCGAAGCAGAGACTGCAGGTTTTCTCATGCCTTTCGTAAGCAGAATGTGAGTTTTGATCCTAACAGGTTGTGAAGGGCTACAGGAAGAAGAGAAAAAGCTGAATCTGCATCGTTTTCTACAGCCTTTGGAATATTTTGGGACATGTACATCTTGCATCTCCAGCTGGTATTCAACGTGAGAACAAAACCCTTCTGCATGTTGGACCAAGGAAAGTAAGTCTATGAGTTGCTTCTGAGAAAATGTGACTTAGAAAAACAACCATATGTGCTATGCATTCAAAGCACTGTACTCCCACAGAATGGTTTCTCTGTAGCATGGTTTCATTATTCTCAGGCAACGAATGTTATTCTACAAGGCATTAATACATTAATAGCTACCTGTTATGCAGTAGTTTAAATATCTGATGTATAACAAAGATACAGTCCTTAGATACAGTCTTCCTGTATTTAAAGAACATGCAAACTGTTGCCCCATGCACAAACCAGAGATAACAGAATGCTGGCTGATTCTTCGAGGAGGTTCAAGTTGCACTGATAGATAAACCCTTCATTATAGGAACCATAAGGACATATTGTAAGGGAAGTGGAAAAGAGTATGTGTGTCCTGTTCTCTACATCAGGGGTTGCCAACCTTTTGGACCTGAGGGACCACCAAACTCATAATTTTAAATCCCGCAGACCAGAGACCCTGGGTAAATCCCCAAAAAAGTCTGGAGGAAAATTCCCCACCTCGTTTTCTTACCAACCGATCTTTCTTTATTTGAGATTGCAGGATACCATCTCCAGCTGCATTCTCGGGGTGGGGGGGAGAGACTTTTGGCTTCATGCAAGGAAAGCAGCAGAAATCTTTCTTCCTCTCCCCCAAACTCCGCCAGAATGGCGCAGCGTCTTGGAGCAGACTGCCTTGCAGGGTCCCAAAGGCTCATTTCTGGCAGAGTTTGGGGGAGAGAAAGAAAGACTTTTGCTGCTTTGCTTGCATGCAGCCAAAAGCAGCAGAAGAAAGCAGCAGCCTGGTGGCCAGGCAAGGCATGTAGTATGAGTGGGGCAAGTCCCCCCCCCCGCCCTTCCCCCCTCCCCTACCTCGTGTTGTTCACAATGCAAGCGACACAAGCCTTGTGTTCCCCCGGGCCATGTGGGCAGCGCAGCCTTGTGTTCCTGCACAGCCTGAATTAATTGCTTTGGGGGGTGCTTTGGGGGTAACATTTCTCTGTGGACCACCAAAATTTTCTCACAGACCACCTGTGGTCCCCGGCCCACTGGTTGGCAACCATTGCTGTACACAAATGCCGTATGGTAGGCTTGTCGTGTTTGTTCTGGCAGTCATTGGCAAGAGGTCAGTGGAACTCATTTGTTCTAAATCGAAACTATCCAACTAGTGCTATGTAGGGTTTTGACTCTGCCCTCACTGTGGACAGTGCCTTATAGAAAGCCTCTTCCTAAATGCAAAGGCATTAGGAGGGAAGATTAATATATGGCATGGGAGAAGCTGAGGGTCAAGATACCTGCTTGATTCTATGCCCCACTCTATTTATCAGAAATACCCGAATAAAGTCTTTCCTGGCTTATCATTGATCACTTCAATGGAATATGCAATGAGGGGTTTCCACACCTCCCGATCCCTGGAGCCAACTCAATCTAGGGTGCGATGCTCTCCATCATGTCCACCAAAGTTGCAGCTGCCATTTGCGTCATGAAAAATGGTAAAGCGACTAGATGAGATGACATCCCAGCTGAAATCTAGAAGATGGAACTTTAGGCTCAACCTGTTGTGAGTCAACAAAAGCTTGTGTTCATGCAATTGCTTGTCATATCAAAGATGATACAGGCTACATTTACTATACAATTTCCTGTCTGTGAATTTAGCATTTTATTGGGGGGGGAGGCATTCCAGACAATGATGAAATCTATCTGTAAGTCTCCTTCCTTTTATTTCTGTATGCTTTTTTTCAGTTTAGGAGAGGATGACAGATAACCTGCCTAATATCTAATAATTGGAAGCTCTAAAAGCTATCTGTCTGGAAGAAAGCATGCTACAAAGAAATGAATCAAAATAATGTTGTGGATTACAGCCACTGAAGGGAGGAGGGAGGGAGAGAATTACATTCAGCAAGTCCTATTTCCAAATACAGAAGAACTGAGGGTGCTTATGGACTTGTTTGTGAAGGCACTTTGCACATGGTCAGAGGGATTTACTTTTTCAGTATAATACCATCCAAGATTAACATCGGGAAGAGGATTCTGGATTCAGGCAGAGCAAGTCTAGCGAACTCCCAGCCATCCTCTTTTGTGGCCTAGCAAGAAGGATTCGTGTAGCTTTTGTTACCAGCTGCTGTTCTTTGAAGAAGCACCTGCTGAATCCTTCTCCAAGAATACAGAGGCATTCTGTGGTACCCCAAAGCCCCATTGAAGCCTTTGGCTTCTGGGTTGTCTTTGGGGTGGCAAGGCCTGCATTGTTTGGTTCTCTGAGTTGTGCCTCTCAAGGGACTAGGCACAGGGGGTCAAGTGGATTCAGACAGCTGGCAGTCACCTGCTCCCCCAGCAAGGAAGGTGGCGAGAGCAAGAACTCCACACACCACACACACCCCCAATGTTAGCATCAGACAGCTGTGAATTTTGTGCACGGCAGAGATAACATCACAGCTTTAACCAACTGTCAATCAGTTATGGTTGCAACTAGGTTTCTGTCAATTGCTCAGCCCCCTGATAGAAGATTGTTGGCAGGGTAAAGATAAAGCTCCTTTAAATCAAACTTCATTTCTGCTAACTTCAAAGAAGTGCATGCTCAATTTTCTTGGCACAGTAAGGATGTGGTTAGCCATTGTCTTTGGGGATGTTCTTTCAACTTTCCAGTCTAAGATTCCCAGCTACCCTTTGCTCCCTCCCTCCCCTCTCCTCCTCCCTCTCCCAATCTTCTAGCCAAGCAACAATCGGGCTGGTTAACTTCTGAGGGTTCCTTGCACAAACGCCCAGGCAATCATGAAAACACGGGCTCTCACCTACATTCCACAGGCTGTGATTTTTTTTCTACGTTCACTTATAGTCTTTTTCTGTGGGGGAGTGAAGACAACAGAAGATCTCCACATGATGAAGTGGGAGAAATGGGGGTGAGGAAGCTGATTCAGTTCACTCCTTCAGATTTAGGGACACGAATCTGTTCTAGAACATGTGGGCGACTGAGAATTCCGTTTCTCGAATTGTGCAGTTTAATTATCCTTATTTGGCAAAGAATGTTTTAGCTGAAGGATAAGCTATGACACAGCAAATTAGAATTACAAACAAGATGCATTTTCTTTCTTTGTTTGGTTTAGCATCATATGTAAAAGAGAATGACAAACATGGAGGGCAGCTGAAGATAAACTGTCCGAGGTTTATGCAATGGCTTGTTCTGGGACCGTGCATAATACAGACTCACAGGCATGACGGAGGGGAGGAGGCGAAGGAGGCACAATGGCCATTGTAACACAAACTCCACCCCTTACATATTTGTGTGAATTGTTGTCACGCAAGTAGAAAAGGGCAGAGCTTCCACTGTGATGTCACAATGCATGTTTCATCATTTTTGGCACACACTTTTTAGAACAGAGGCCCTTGTGAAGAAAATGTCTGTGCAACCAATGTTGCAAGTGTGAATTAGTTGATTAGAGCTCCACTTTCATGTATTAGCCAAAAGAAATCCATCATTCATTTAACAATATATATTTTCTCAGCAGGCACTTTGTGAACATCATAGCCTTTCTTCAAAGTGGTCTATATGCCCAGAGGCTTCCAAAGTGCAGTTTTAAGGCTAGACCAGCAATTTTTACCTTAGCAGATTTAAGGTAGCTGGGGAATTCTGGGAATTGAAGTCCACACATCTTAAAGCTGCTAAGGTTGAGAAATTTTGGACTAGACACTTAATACCAATGCGCTGCTGACTATAATCCTTATTTATAAATGGTTGAACATTGTGTTGAAGTGTATATTACAGACTTTATTAAGTCAGAAGCCTAGTTGTAGCCTTTTTTTAAAAAATATGAGGAAAATTACACAGGTGCTCAGGGTCACTCACCCAGGCACGCCCACACAGACAGCTGTTTCAGCTTAAGTATTTAGTATATATTTTTGTGGTACAGATAGTCCTCAACTTACAACTATTTTGTTTAGAAGCAGTTTGAGGTTATGACAGCATTAAAGAAAGGGATTTACAACCTGTCTTCACATTTAGAATGGGTGCAGCATTCCCAGGTCACATGATCAAAATTTGGCTGGGTGTATTTATGACAGCTGCAATATCCCAGGGTCACATGATCTCCATGTGTAGTCCAAATTATGATCACAAGTTGAAGATTACCTGTAAGCATGTGATGACTAAAGCAATAATACAATAATACTCTCTCTGTAGCACCTACCATTGTGAATTATCTGTTTTATTTACACTCAATTTTTTTTGTTCAGGAGCCCAAGATACATACAAATGCTCCTTCTATTTTTCCCTGGCTGAAAGTTACCTGGTGAGTGCCAGTGAGTGAGGATGGTCTAGATTAAAACTTGGGTCTTCCTACTCCTTGTTCCACCATAACACCATATGCTATATTTATTTATGTCTATATATTTTATGCTGCTTTGGTCAAAATGACTGGATAACTGAGTCTTTTAACACAGCTAAACATCCACAAAACAACAATAAAGGATAAAAGTTCATAATTAGTAATATTTCAACAAAATCCGCTTGTGTGGAATCGCTAGGTCTTCCTTGAAAGTTTTGAGGGAAGGAGCTGATCTCAACCTCAGGAAGGGGAAACGTCCCTGAGGAAGGCAACCCCACAGGATATGCTCATTCCCACAAGGTCTCCTGTTGTACTACATGCAGCTGGGGATGCTTAACATGCATTCTCTGTATTGGGTGAGCAGATCTTAGCAGGAAAAGGATGCTTCTAGTTTTAAACCATCTATGTTTGATTGCAACCAGGTCAATCGTGGGCTCTTTTTGGCATCACGGTGCCCAAGGGATCAGCCATTTAGGTCAGGCAGGACCAGTTTGCTGACAATCACCTGCTCTCTCAGCAAGAGAACCAAGAGGCAGACTGAAACAATGAGATCTTCACACGCAGGAGTTGATGCTGTTGGTAGGCTATTGGTATTGCTATTGCCTTTGGACTGCAAGAGGAGAATTGCACAATTTGAATATGTTTGGGATGGGATACTTGTGTCTTCCTCCCCTGTTGTCAGGGTCCCTCTGCCCTTAATTACCAGTGTAGATTTTGGTGTATTTAAAGCAGTAGTACAGAAATGGTAGCTACCACCAAATATTTATATGGAAAGATAATCTAGAATTATACTTGTGCACAGCAATGGCCTGTTAACTTCTTGTCTATTATTACTGGCAATGGTAGAACCAATAACACAATTTCGCCATTATGATTTCCAAACTCACATTCTAGCCTTCTCTTCACTGCCCATATGAAATATAAATACAGTTGTTTGAGCAGTGTTTCTCAATCTTAGAAATTTTAAAATGAGCAGATGTCAAATCCCAGAATTCCCCAAGCAGCCATGCTGGCTGGGGAATTCCAAGAATTGCTCCACCCATCTTAAAGTTGCTAAGATTGGGAAACACCGCTTTAGAGCATTGGCCAAGGATTTCATGTGACATTACACGAGATTACCTGCTGCATCACAGAATCACATCTGGGAGGGAAAGCAAAGCCCTTCCGGTCCTGTCTTTTTAGGGTAACCAAATTGTTCTTAAGCTCAGTACATATCAACTCTATCTGTACTATCTGTGCTCTACATAGACTGCAGAAAAGTCTGTGCAGACTTAATGGCTGCAAATTACTGAAGCTGAGTAAGGCAAGCTGATAGACTTCAAGTGAAGAGCTCTTCTGTCTCTGAACAATTTCCCTTGACCCAAAAGTGCTTTTTTCAAGAGGCAACCGGGCTTTCTGGTTTTTCTTTGAAGGTGTTTCGCTTCTCATCCAAGAAGCTTCTTCAGCTCTGAAAAAGCATCTTTGGGACAATCATGACCTGAATGACTGAAAATCTCCATAGACAATTTGCCTTGTACTTGATAGTGGGAGTAATAATGCTCTACCCTGGTACAAACCATTTATGTTAGCTCATTGTTTTAGTGTTATAGATGGGAGGAGGATGGGAGAAATGGTTAGCATTGTTCCCCTACTTTGTACAGGTAGTCTTCGATTTACAAGGGTTTGTCTAATGACTATTCAAAGTTACGACACTTTAAAAAAGTGACATGATTGTTTTTCACACTTAAAACCAACATCCCCATGGTCACATGATCAAAATTCAGATGCTTGGCAACTGACTGATACTTATGATGGTTGCAGTGTCCCAGTCAATGGGGAAGCCGGATTTGCATATCATCTATGTTGCTAACTGAACAACTGAAGAGATTCACTTAAGCAAGAAAGATTGTAGACTCACTTCACAACTGTTTTGCTTAGCAACAGAAATTGCGGGCTCAATTGTGATCAGAAATCGAGGGCTACCTGCATCTTGCTTAATCTTTCAAGGCAACTGCAGAGGTCATGTAGGGTTACTGGTTTGTTGATGAATCTCAAATCAAGTCTCAGGCATATATTAAAGAATTGTACTCCACACCTTTTTAATTAAAAAAAAGAAAAAGACTGGACTTCTCAGACTGTATCTCTCCATCCCCACAAATAACGACCCAAGAAATAATACCTTGTTCTTGGACTTTTCTTTTTCCACATTTTTTTTCTCTCACAGCTGAAGTTTGAACTATCCTGGTGGCAAATGTGAAGTACCATTTAATAGCATAACAGCTTGGGGCCATAAAATTTATGTTCTACAAACAGGAGGAAAGGAAGTTGCTTTATTAACTTTTTCATATCCACATTAAGGAACCTACACAATTGTGTTTTTGTTCATTTGGAACAACTGTTTCAAATGCTTGCCATCCTTTGAGCTTTTCCAATAAACCTTCTCATATTTGGCTATAGTTTTCAGAACCATTTGATCTGCTGAACAAATTATCTCAGGGTTGTTCTGTACTTAATCATTTATGATTTTGCAGTTAGAAGACAAGCAGGAATATATAGGAATTAGTCTAGCACACCAGATGCTACCTAAATCAACATTTCTTGAATTGGTATATTTCAGAAGGTCTTACACTACAACTCCCATCTTTTCCTAGCCAGCACAGCCATGCTTCCTGAAAGGGATGCTAGCTATAGTTCAACATATCGAAACAATAGCAGATCTGGGACAAGCTCATGTATATTACATATTGTTTTTTTCTGCACTCAGTATCTCCATTTCTTCAGATGGCTCTGACCATAGGCAAAATTTATGCCAAGGTTAAAATAACCTGACATTTTCATCCTGCCTTCTAGAAGTCAGAGGCAGTGTGTTTTGAAAGATCTTGAAAACATGTTTGTACTGTAGTCTAATATCTTATCACAAGTCAAAACACACATTATCCCAGCTGCAGTACTCAATTATTTCTTTGCCATTAACTTATTATTGCAACCAGAACTCATATATAATTTCACAAGTCCTGAATGGATTTTAACTGAACTTGTCTACCTCATGCAATAATAATAAGAGCAACTGTGTTCTTTAGTTATTTCTGTAAATCGGTGTTTCCTTACCTCAGCAATTTTAAGATGTGGAGACTTCAACTCCCAGAGTTCCCCTGCCAAAGGGTTGAAGGTATTTGGAATTCACGTTACCATCAACATCTAAAAGTTGCTAAGGTTGAAAAACACAGTTTTAAATGATTATCTGCCTAAACGATTAGGCACTTTTATAAAGGACATACAAATAAAATGGCCTGACAGTTTTGATTTAAAAAATAAATAAAGGATAATGGATTCAAATAAGGGATTCATTGTGGAAAAAAGTGGTTGGACAGAGGACAGATGGAGCCAGTTACAAGTGGAAACTGTGTTGCCCTCCCCCACCAAGGTCTATAAAACAGGTTACATAAATGTTTCACCTAGAAGGACTCCAAGAATAAAGAAATAAACAAGATAGGCCCAGATACACCTTTTCTGATTCCAATATTTATTGATGTCAAGTTTAAGCTTTCAAGATTCAGAAATCTACCAATAATAAATGTTATTGCCATGTGTGTATACTATATCCCTTGATGTCCAAGTACCCGTGGACACATTTCAATTTAGAAAGGAGGCTCACTCCCCCTTGTGTGGTCTGCTGTGGCACACACTTTTCTGCTTCTTTGGGCTTTGCACTTAGCCATTCCTCCTCCTCTTCCTCCTCCTCCTCCCTCCCCCTCTTGTCTCTGCCTAGAAGGTGCAATCTGGAAAGACTGCTGGAAGCTCTCTTCGCTTCAGCTGCCAACAATGGCACCATTGCAAAGCGTGGCCTCTCTGCCTCTTTGCTCCGACGGGCCTCTTGTGTTCCTGAAAGGAGACTCAAATTTCTGGTGCAGGAGCAGCTGTTGCGGGAGCTGAAGCGCTCTTTTCAAAGACCTTCCCTCCTCCCCCTGCCTGTCTTTTGTCTTTGGTAAAGCGTGCTCCCCACTTTGACCTCATGGCGAGTGCAAAATCCAGCTCCTTTGTCAGCCGCTGCAGACAAGTTCCACCCTAAATCAAGCCTTGTCTTGGCCCCCAGAAGCAAGCACGTGCCCAGAGCCCCCTAATCTTTTAATTTCACCCCAGGAAAAAAAAAAGCAGCTGTTCCTGAGCCACCCGGGGCACAGCTGTCAGCTGCAGGCTTGTGGCCTCCTTAAGCGGTGAACAAGCGGGGAGGGGGAGAGGGGGCAAATAGAAAGATATACACGGCTGTAAATTTTCAACAGTTGGCAGCACGAGCTCCCAAAGGCCAGTTTTTGGCCAGCCACAGTCAACATTTTCAGGCACTTTCAAGCTTCAGCTTTGTTTGGTAGGGAACAAAAAGTTCATCTTGAAAGGGCAGGGCACCCTGTCTGGCTGTATTATAACTTTGCCACACCGAAATGATCAACTGTGAAATTACAGGGTATAGAGGAAAACAAGAAGCTAGTTCTTAAGGTGTGCTCCCTTAGGCCTACTGCCCAATCTTTAGATAACGCAAGCGGGAGTAGCAGAGTATGCAGTCAATATGTAAAGAGGAGAAGAGCAATATCAGTGATCTGCACTCTTTGCTTGTCTGAGTAACAAAAACAAAAGCCCAGTTCTGCATATTAAGTAGTTTGTCTTTCTTATTTGCAGACGTCGGGATCCTTGAGCATGATTCATTTCCTGCACAGAAAGCATTTCTGCAGCTGAAAAAAGGTCAGTGCTCCTGTATAAGTTGTCAAACCTGAAAACTGCATAGATTAAAAAAAATAATACCTGTGCAGCTATTCCATGTGACTTTCCACTCTTACGATTTCCACACCTTTTCCACAGCAGAATGACTACAACAAACGTAAGTAGACAAAGGCCAAAAGTGATAAAGCAAATTCAGGAACTCACTTTTTGAGAATCTTTCATTCACATGATTATCAGGCACCTATAAGAGTACAATATGAGAAGCACCCTCTACATGCTCTTAAAAATTGTTCACATATGTTATGAAACTGCATATAAAATTTCTGCTTTTGCAAAACTGAAAGCTGCAGGGGGTGGGGGCTGCGCTGTTTTACAGCAGTACACGATATGCATGCAAGTGAAACCTAAACAATTTAAGTAACTGAAAATTACCGTCAACAAGAATGAAAATCCTAAAGATTCAGATTAGGTTTCAACTGTACTTTGCTTAGATATAAGAAGAATAAAATTCAGCAGCGGCAGCCTTGCAGGTAGGAAAATAGAGCAGGTCAACTTAAATGTGCAGTTTTGCCCTCTTTTTTTGTATGCTGTCTTTTTTTTCCTGAAGCCTGTCTCGTCTGAATTCTGGGTTGGCAGCAACAAGACAGCAGCTGCATAAAGATCAAAGGAGGCTCCCCTGAGCATTTGAGACAATTCGGGTTTTGGGGTGGAGAAAGCATGTAAAAACCAACTGCATTTGCTTTTTTGTTTTTCAGCAGAGTTGAAATGTGTGCCGAAAAATCTATGGAGAAAACATCCACTACCGATTAAGCAAAATCTTGAGTAATACGAAGCCTGAGGAAATTGAGAATGACAATGCCATCTGATAACATGTCTCCTGGATAAACTAAACAGCCAAAGAAGAATCCTTTTCATGAATACTTCTGGGGAATCATGTTTATTTCAAGATAAGCACCGAAGAACCGGTATTAAATCACTGCTTATAATGATCGGCCTTTATTAGCATATTGAACATGCAGTCTAGCTCTGCTTTTTTAGGCACATGCCTGTTTTTGCTCAGCTCCTCTCACCTGGCTTGCAATTTACAGAACTTTAAGGAAACACTATACTAAGTGCAACATATGGCCAATGGTACACCTGCCCTCTACTTAGCACCTGCTGAATAGCTCTGCGGGAGTCGGGCTTCTGCCTACAGCTTTGAGGGCCAAGGGGCAAAAGCATTCCAGCTCATTTGCATGCCGGACTGAAGCCACGTGCCTGGACTTTGGACACGGCTAACTCAGCAGCCTGGCAGGGCTTTCTGTACTATTAGCAAATCTGAGGAGAATGACAGCCTTTTCTGTAAAAACCATCCACATACAGACAACTATATAGAGATCAAAGACATACAGTACACAGCAATTCTATTGAAATGGGAGTCAGGAACCAAAAATGCCATTTAAATTAGCTGGTTTGAGCGTTGTTATCTCATTAAAAGCATTTGTGTATCGGTCATACAGCTGACCATACAAAGAAAGCAGACATTGTCATGAGATTCAACAATGCAGAAAATAATGCAGAGAATAAGAAGATCTTCTTCACAGCCATAGCAAGTTGTGATCAAAGTAAGCACAATTAATTCAAGTAAAACTTGGTTAAAACAGTAATTCTAGTCATCTTTAGAAATAAGTCTGACTTAATTATATAGGTTATATAAGTCAATTCTTGAAATAAAAAAAAATCTTTTCCATTCAAAGAAGCCCCCAAATTTGAAGCTAATGAAAAACTCTGAAATCTTCAGTTATGACAAATTCTGCCTTTTTTTCCTCTTCACATGGTAACACAAACTCTACACACAAGCAACAAAACAAAGATCTAAGGAATCTTAAAGAGTCCATCTATTCAGTGGGATATTGAAATAACACTTAATATCTACAAAGATCTGGATATCCATTAGCAAATAATTCTAAATCATTTAACTTCATTAAAATAGATATATTGGAAGATAAAATAGACCACCAGCTCTGATCAATCATACTTATATTCTGTCACTACTGTGCCCATTTACTCATATGTACCTGGAAGTAAACCCCAATGAAATCAATGGACTATTTTTGGATAAACTTGATACAAAGGTCAAAATTTGCCTCAATAAAAATCATCTCAAAGCTAAAACAATAAACTACTTAAGCTAACAAATAGTAATAAAATATGTATATTTCTCATCTGAAAATTTACATTTAATGAATTTAGAAATTAAGCAATAAAGTCATTCTATCCATGGTAATTGAAACCTATGCATTATTTCGGCAAATTGCTTGCTTTTAATCTATCTAGTGTAGCTTTACACAAAAAATTGTCTGTATTTACTTTTATGCATATTTGATCCAGTGGCAGCACATAGATGAAGATAATTGGATGCAGAATTAAAATAATCAACACCTCTTGCTGTTTTAATATACAACATAGAGTAAATATGTCCTATAATATATGATCTAAGTCAGCATTTTTCAAACTTGGCAACTTTAAGTATGCTGGTTGGAGAATTCTGGGAGCTGAAACCCAAACATCTTAAATTGCCAGGTATGAAAACCATTGCCTAAATGGTATTTTTCCTTTTGCAAACAAACAAAAAATCAGTACGTCCAAACAGTGTATCAGGAATAAGACATAGAGATAATGGGCTTGACACTTTGGCAAGTACCGGAACACATATGTATGATGAAACTGAGATCATATAACTAGAGCTAGGTGAATAACAAGTGTTTGCAAGACTCAAAAACTTGTTTCAAGGGGGAGCTACTAAGGAAAATATACTTGTTAATGTAACAAGTAATGAATTCACCCAGAAGAGCAGCTGCATCCACAGGCTTTTGTTGCCTTTTCAGATTGGCAAATGCAATGTTTCAGCCATGCTCCTCAAGTTCTTTACCTATCAGGTAACATGTACAACAACACAACAGAGAGAGAGAAAAGGAATGAAGCTTATATAATAATATTACAGCACTGCCAGCAATATCCATCCCCAGATATTGCGTGTGTGTACACACACACACACACAATGTATATGTATTTATATATATGTTCTAATACTGCACAGAAATTTTCAAAAGGTTCTCTACCTTAATTCTTTATTTGACTCAACATTTTTGTATTAGTATTGACCCAAGGGGGAAACATTCACCAATGTTTCTTCTTCTAAAGCCTCACCATTAGGCAGAGTGGGAGATTTACTTCAGATGTCACGTGATGGGTAAAATGGAGGCTGTTGTTTATCCAAGGCACCTATCTTGTATTTGGGCTACTATTTTCAGGGTGCAAAAATCCAAATGACTGATGGATTGGTTGCTATCTATTGGATGTCGAAATGTGGTATCCTATCACGTGGCCTCTCACCTCCTTTTGCTGCCCTATCACCCATAGGCCCAAGTAAGATTTAATTAGCAGACCAGCTGTCTTCTACCCATCTTGCTTTGGACAATAAAATCACTTGTATTGATTCTGACCACTAAAGCAAAGTAAGCATATTTCCTTGTTCTTGTAACTTTGCTTCTCCCACTTCCTCCAAACTGACTGTACATATACCAGTTTGGGGCTTACTTGCAACTTATGGTCAGAGAGCATTTCTCTTTTTGTGTATTTTGAGTGACTCTGGAGGCAGAAGAAAGGAACCACAAACTCAGGTGGTTTCTCTGATGCACAACTGGTCAGGTTGAAACAGAACTCCCTTAAGCGTGACTTCTCACTCCCCGCTGTCATAGTTCCCCCCACCCTTTCTCTTGTTCATTGGTCTGGAATTGAGCTATCAGCACACGCTCTCAGGCTTCAGTCTAGCCTTAAACTGCTGTAACCTAGCCCCATCTGTCACCCTATCTGGGCCATCTTTGCACAAGGCTTGGAAAAAAAAAAAGCTATGCCAGATAGGCCTTGTGGCAACTTGGGCCTACAGATGGCAGGTGGTGGGGGGGTGTGAGTGGGTGGGGAGAAGAGCTTTGGATGGAATGTTGGGACAGGAGGAGGCCCACCTGGGACTTGAAGGCCCAACTCACTGCAGCAGCTGATGGCTAGAGAATGCTGCTGTGCTGCTGAACATCATCTTCCTGCAGGCAGCAGACATTTCTGGCAGCCTCTTCCCATTTGCATCATTCATTTAGAGAAGCCCCTTTAAATTCAAAGGGGGATTAGGCTCTTTTTCTCCCCACCCCCAACGTGGCCTCCAGATAACTCCAAAGACAACTGGGAGACCCGCTGTAAGGCCATTAGCAAAGAACAATGAGAAACTGAAAGGGTAAATCTGAGTGAATAGAAGAATGAAAGTTGGCTTGTGCCAGAGACCTTGTCTTATCACATTATGTGCGGCAGCAGATGGGAGTGTGGCCTGGTTGCCAAGCAGAATTCTAGAGTCGTAGAGCATTCATGTCTAATATTCTGAAAAAAGTACTCTAATAATAAACGACCCAAGTCTTGTACGTTTTTAACTCAGTGAGAGCTGCCATAAAAACACTGTGTTTGATACAATTGATTGATACATATTTCTATAAGGCAAAACAAAATGTGGATTTTATTGTTTATTTTGTGTGTCCTTTTTCCTAGAGAGTTCAGTCAAGCAAAAACAGAGGGTTGTTTCATTTTAACCTACTGTTTGCAATGTAATGCATTGTGCACGCACACACACAAATACATCTTAACATATTTCTTGAAACACAAAAGGAAAGCAATGGTACAGGCCCTGCATTCTGAAATAACCTTTGTTTCAGAAATTCTCATTTTGAAATAAATGTCTATTCAGATAACTTCTTTAAAGAAAAATGCAACAACGATTTTTCAACGTACATTGGACATCTGCTATCTTTATCCAGTGCTATGCCATAGTCCATAAGGCTAAACTCTAAAGGGCTTTCAATTAATTTTTTTTCAAGACTCATTATATAGACAGCCAGAATAGCGAACACAGCAAGCCAGTATGCTCACATTACATCAGGAGTGATGAATAAGAGACAGAGGTGGCCTCACCATGCAGCTGAACTGGACTGCTATGGACTGCTATGCCCCATATTTCTCAACCTAAGGAAAAAATCCACAACCAGAACATCTCCCAAATCATTAAAAGACCAGATGTCCACAGCATGCCTTGAAACTCTGTTCTACATCCACCAAACAACTTAAGATGTGTCAGGAAAAATATCACCACCCACAATGAAGGGAAACAATGAACTCACCATGATAGGAACATATTCCCATTAGAACCTTCCACCAATGTTATACCAAACAACAATACCAAAGCATTTTCTATCAATCTTGTGGCAAGCAGGACTCTTGCAGTTGCCAATCTTCAGGCATTCCACTGTTTCAGGCCCAACACCTAAAGACAGAGGAGCATTCAGGGGAAGTCAAACCATTAGTTTGAAAAATGTTATAGGCTTCTGTACAAATAAAAATGTTATATGCAGCCCTTTAGGACAGGCTAGATATGAAAAGCATATACCTCTATTAGATCGAAGTTCAAAAACTACCAAGGTGGAGGGGAAACATATTTTGCAGAGCAGCAAAGAGGATAGGACTATTGCAGGATGAAGAATAGAAGAGTATCAACAAGGAGAGCTGCAGGAGTTTCTTTGCTCAAAGACTTTGCATATTTTATTTTTGCTTGTAATCGAGGTGGGATTGAAACAGTGTTACTATCGGTTTGGCGACTACATTTTGCTGCACGCGCATGTAAAAAAAAATAAACCAGCTGTGTCGTCCAAACAGCTGAAAAGCGCTGCGCCTGGGTGCACAGCGTTTGAAAAGCCTATTTTTTCCTACTTTTTCAACCTCAGCTGTGCCGCACACAGCTGTTGTAGTTGAAAAAGCAGGAAATAAAGGACAGGTAAGAGCCCAGGCGGGCAGGTGGGCCAAACAGCAGCAAACACAGAACCGGTTCGGTATCTGCTGCTTTTCCGAGCAACCAGTTCTTTAGAACCAGGTGGAACCAGTAGCATCCCACCCTTGCTTTTAATGTTTAGATTTAGGCTCCATCTTTCCTCTAGGAGTTCAAACAAGCTTACGTGGAGATCCTATACCTTCACAACAACCCTTTGAGGCAAGATGACTTAGAGAGATTAAGCCAAAGTTTCTGACAGACAGCTTTATCAAGGTGTTTTTCATGCGTTCATTGTTTATGAACTATTTATATCCTTTCTTAGGTAAGCCTTACCTTCTCAAAAGTAAACATACTTTTTAAAAATGAACAAGGCTTATCACAAAGGATGAATACCTCTAGCAGTGCAGTCGATTTGCAAAGAAAGCTGAAGGAGTAATTTAGGGAGCTGAAGTTGTTGTCATCTGAACAGCACCTTACACTCTTTTCCTTGGCAAATTAGCAGTAATAGCTAGCCAGTTGGATTGGCAGGCATCCAGTGCCATTCAATCCAAGCTCTTTTCGAGAATCCAGGAAGTGTGCTCCCAGTTATGATAATCCCCAGCTACACTCAGCAAGAGAAGCCTATTCAAAATAAAAACAAAAAAACAGGCCACCTGTTAAAACTACCATCCTCCCTTCTTTTTCCCCCTCCTCCTATCAAGTAAATTCAGATTTCCTGGAAAGGCTTGACTTGCCAATGAATTAGCAACAGCCAGGGCGTAAATAAACTCTCCAAATGGGCTTTTTTTTTTTAAAAAAAAAAAAACAACTTCCTGCCCTTGAGTTTCTGAATCAGTGACATGAAAGTGTTACTCTGAAACCTAATTTTGGGAAATTGATATAGAACATACCAAACTGCAACTGCATTTCAAATATTGGAGTAAGTATTCCAATAATGGAATGAAGATGTCAAGTTGTAAACACATGGGTGGTTGTTTTCTTTGTCACGTGTCAGTTGGAAGGCTTTGGAAAAGTGGCTGGAGAGATAGCTGGAGAGATAGAGATGTGCTTGTCTGAGTTCACATTTTAATCCACTGGAGGAGCACTTTTATGGTATTTCTTTGCAGCTAGATTTATATAAGATATTATATTGGCAACGCCATGATAGGATCATTCAGTCTCCAATCCCTGTGCACAGAGTCGCAGAATGTAAGGATTGGAAAGGATCTTGGATATCAGATAGTACAATCCCAGGCATAGTACAGGAATCCATTCTAACAAAGATCCAGCAAAAAGAGGACACCTCTTTCTTTTAGTCCTCATTTCCTCCTCCTAGCAGGTTTAAAAAGCAAATATGCAGCTTTTTGAGTATCTCTTCCTGAGCAGCTTTTCCCTATGGCCCAGCGCTTCCCTAATAAGCGCTAATCACAAGTTAACAAGCTCAACTCTGTGAACATAATTAGTTGATTAGTACCCTTCAGCCAGCTTGCCTGCTGCCTGAAATTGACCAGACCGTAATCAGTTACATCCTGAACGCTTCTGTCTCTTTAACAGGTTCTAGCACATTCCTGAAATTGAAAAACCAGTCTTTCCGATGCTGGAAAAAGTAATTTCATACGCATGTAAACTTAAGTACAGGGTTTTTGTTTTGTTTTGCAGTTTTCACTGTAATTTTTGGTCATGAATGCCAAGAAAGGTAAATGGTTAGTGTGTCCTCCTTTCCCCGTTTGTCCTCCTTTCCCCGTTTGTCCTCCTTTCCAATTGCACAAGTCCTCCTCTGCCTTTTCAGATGTCTAGTAACCTTATTCCTACAACATAATGCCAGCAGAGCAGTTTTCTGGCACATGCACTGCGGAAAGTTTTGAAGCATGTTTGCTGGGTTTTCCACTGAATCCCCGTTTGAAAGCAGATTTTAGAAGGGAGGCTGAAACCCTTCAGTGGGGTCAAATTGAACCAGTTGACTGCAAAGCAATTTGCAACTTTGTTAAGCACGTTGTGATATTTGCTGGCTTTTACTGCTGTTTCTGGGGTTGTAACAGAGACTATATAAGGTTGCTTCGCAACTGCATTTCAACTATGGAAAATGTTGTAGAGATGGTTTCTCTAACACTGATATGGATCAACAGCAATAGCACTTAAGACTTATATGCCTCTTCACAGTGCTCTCCCTAAGCGGTTTACAGTCAGCATATACACCCCCCCCCCAACAATCTGGGTCTTCATTTTCCAACCTGGGTGGGAAGGATGGAAGGCCGAATCAACCTTGAGCCGGTGAGGAGTGAGGCCAATGAGTCCTATTGCTTTCATCTCTTTTTAGAAATAGCCTTGGTCAGGATACACACTTGTCTATTTTATCTATTTATTTAGAAAATTTATATAGCTGCCTACTCGCTCACAGCAACTCTAGGCAGCTTACAAACAAAACACAGTATGGGGGGGGGAATAACCCTCTCACCCCCACCCATACCAACAATCCAGCCAATATACGTTTATAAGACAAATCCAATTAGTCCGGAATGAGGACACAAAAACCAGTAGAAAGGCTGCTCTAGGGACACTGATGCCTCTTGACCAGCACCCAACAAAAAAGCACCTTGCATGTAAGTTGAGCTTCCACTGCCTCTACTCCTCCCAATGTGCACAAATTCCAAGTTTCTCTCTACACTACTGTTTCTCACACACTTGGCAATTTTAAGATGTGTGAATTTCAACTCCCAGAATTCCCCAGCCACACTGGTCTACCTAGACTGCTGGTGCGTCTGCCGCAGACTTCCTGGAAGGGGGCCAAGGAGGTCCTGGATTGTAGGTTGGCAACGGAGCCCCCAGAGACCCTGGCAGCTTCACTAGTGCTGGCCACTCTCCTTCCGAGCCTTTCCTGAGGCTCTGGCCTACTAGAGCAGCAGCAGCAGCAAGGAGGAACAGGCCATATGCCCCTGCTTTGTGTGTCCTCAATTGTCACAACCTAGGGAGTGGGTAGACTTGGCACCTGAGCTCTCTTACCATTGGGGAGGCCCATTTTGCTTTGCAGCTGGAGAGCTCAGTTTTATGCTCTGAATCAACCCAGTCGGATTAGTCTGAATGTAGTCAACGAGCACGTGTTGTTCTATAAAAAGAGGGCCCTGCAACTGATGTGACAGCTGCAGAACTTCACAGGCAACTTTTATCTTACATAGTGAAAGTGGGGGAAATCACAGATTTGACTCCTCCCAAAGTTCAACTTTTTTTCCCCATTTGATTCTGAGCCAGAATTTTATTCTCCATTGGAATAAAAGCACCTTCCCTCACGCTAATGGAAAGAAATTGCTTTATTTGTTTTTCCAAATGACAGGTTATGTTCTGTAAAATTCTGGTGGCTGGGACCGGAATTCTTTACACTTACTTTAGTTATCAAATAACAGGCCAAAAGGATAGGAGTAAATATCTTGCCTTTCACTATAATATTATCTCTCTGCCAGAGTGCAACTTCCTACGCAGCAATGAAATTCTAAGTAAAGAAATCAGATGACTGTTAAATATCATGGGAAAACCAATGAAATTTATTTAGTTCAGAACACTTGGGCCTCTAGGGAAAGAACAAAGCAAAGGATTCATATACTACAGAAAACATCAATTACGTTTCTTTGCTACTCACAACAATGGAATACTTTCAGAAACAACCACCTAAATAAATTCTAAAATGCTTCAATGATGTAAAAAAACAAGTTCTCATATCAGATGTAGCTTGGAACTTTGGACTAAATTAAATGGATTTGAGGTGGGTTTTGTAGGCAGTATAAATACATGGATGTTAAACAATCATGCTCACTGTTTTGTATTTAGGCAGAGCAGGAGCAGATTAGTATTTGGAAGTTCATAAACACTGTATTCATTTCCTAGAAGTTAGCAACTAACTTCCTAGAGAGAAGCACCATGTGCAATCAGAAAGACTGCCCAAATCCGATACGGTTTCAAGAAGACACCCATCTGGTATGTTCCCAAACAAGATCACATGAGCATTCATGCACTCACTTTTGCCTTCTTTTAATAAGACACATGTTTTTCTAATAAGTAGCATGGAAAACATATTAAAAATGCAATTTCAAGGCTAAATAATTACATTTCAAAGCAAAATAATTACATTTTCAAAAATGTATGCAAAACAAAAACATTCTACCAAAGCCAGGGATGTCAAACTCGCATCATGTCACATGACATACAGTGACTTTTTTTCCTTTGCTAAACCAGGGTGGGTGTGGCCAGCACGTGACACATATGGCCCCATGGGCTGTGAGTTTGACAACCCCGACCTATGACCTGGGTAATTTAACTGATGTCAGCAGTGTACCCTGACGCTGACTTGAACACATGAAGAGGAAATAAGCATCATACACTACTTCCTAGGTAATATGTTATATGTATAATGTATTGCTTGGCCAAGGTGATCTCTGGAAGGTGATCATTGGCTGCATTCTTAAGAACAACCTGTATATTAGACGGCAACCCCAGAGGGCCTAAAAGTTGGGAAAGCCTGCTCCAGAGTAATTGCTTTTCTTTACCCATCTGACAAATAAGCCCCACTCAGCAGGAAAATGTTCACTTAAGAAAACAGGTATGGGAGTGCATATGTATTAGGATGGCTGGTATTAAGGTGAGAGAGCTCCTGCAGTAACTTGCATTTGCTGCAAGTCCCACTTCAATACACCTAGGTATGGAAAAGAAAATGCTGTGTGCTTGGCTAAACAGGTGCCAAAGAATCCTTCTCTGCATGCCATGTGTCCTTACCTTGCAGTAGAATTTAGTGTAGAAATGAGAGCTGAACAACACAGGAGTTTTCTCCACGTGCCAGAGCCTGATAACTGTTGTGAAGCAGCGAAGTGTAGCAAGCATTTGGGGGATTAGGTGCAAAGTTCCTATTTACAAATAACTCTAAGACACGAGGTAATCATACCCCTTACATAATGTCAACATCAGGTAAACAACCCCGGAGCACTAGCCCGGCAAATCGTTACCGAAAGAAAAACACGATTTCAGTTACTTAAGTCCCAGCCAGCCTCACATCCTTGCAAGCTTCTGGGTCTGTTGTTTGAACAGCGTGTATATGATTATTGAGCGGCATTCAGTGTAACAATCGCCGCTGCCGTCCAAACTATGGGAGTTGCACGCAAGCAAGAGAGAGCCAGTCCTGTTAGCAATTACGGAAGGCCGTTTGAAAGCCCGGTTGTTGCAAAACAGGCCTTAGCTTCAAAGACGCCGATGAAAGCTGAGAGCGTCGCAAACCTTGTTGCTCGCGCTGTTCTCTCGAAACCAGGGCTGTTTTCCCAGGAATTCACATAGCAAGGATGGGCATAGTGGAAGTTTTAAAATGTTCCGGCTGCAGCTTATTTTTACTCTGGCTGTTTTTTTACCTTTTCATTCTCTGCGTGGTCTGTTGAGACAAGAGAGGAAAGTTCGGAGGAACAAAAATAAACGAGAGAGATCCCCTTTCTCTCTTTCTTCTAAGATACATTTTTGTTTACTTCTCCGTTTGTACCGAGGGAGAAAAAAACACAGCTGAAGCAACCTTCGGTGTCATGACATTTCTCTGGAGAGTTCCCTGACTTAGATTTCTCTACAATACCGCCTACCGCATTCTGCAAAATTTGGATGCAAGTTTGTTGGAGGAGTGAGGGGATTGGCAAAGGTGCAAAGAAGAGATCTCTTGAAGATTTGCCAAAAAAAAAAAAAGTAGCATTACTTGTTGAAATGCAAGAGCTTTGCTTTGCTTGGAAGTCCTTTCCAAATTAGTTGGGATCTTTAATAAGGGTAAAAATGATTTCCAGAACTTATCCCTGGGTAACAAACAGCGAATGCCATGTGATCAAATTATTGTAATGACAGTAGCCAACGACTTGCATTTGATCAAATGTCATAACAGGATGTTCTGCCAAAAGGCAACAGCAACTGTCATGTGTGTGTTGTGTTCTGACAGAGGAAAAAGTTGGGAAGGAAATAAATAACATAATACCAGGTTTAAGGTTAAATAAAAGGAGGTGAGAAGAATGAAAGATATCGAGGATTGTTAAAATATTTTTAGATCCAAGAGGGAAGCAAAACTGCTGGAAACTGAAGGACATCTGTAAGTGAACATGCACAAATTATATTCTGAAATTTAGTGAATAAAACAGTTTGAGTCTGCAACATTGCCAATCCATTCTGCTTGGATTCCCAATTTTATCTTTTTTTTCCCTCTAGTCTTTCGATTTCTTTGACTTCCTGCAAATACTAAAAAAGAGGTGGGCTCTTATCATCCAACAATATTACTTGTTTATTACTTTGGGATAGTCTGTTAAAAACCATAATGAGATTTTTGCACTGGCTCTGAGAATTCCCCTTCCCCTTTTATTTGAGACCAACTCTTAGAACACCAAGCAAACGTCACTGGGATCAGCACTGATAGAATTGACTAATCTTGACATAAATTGTGAGCTCTGCAAGAAATCAAGCATTCTTCCCCAAAGTTAATGTTTTATAAGTTTTACAATGGAACAGCTGCTCTGCTAATACTACAGCCAGGAAAGAATTAGCATTTAAATCTACACAGTCATACTTTTACTGCATGAGTCAGCTGAAATTATTATTGCTAGCTTTTGCTTATGTTACAAACTAGGACTAGGCTTATTTAAAGGCAGAAGACATTATTACAAAGCTGTATATCCAAGTTATTTTGGGAGTTTTTGAATTGTAAGGGTTGTAAAGAACAGGCAAATATTTTCTTTACCATAAATCTAGATGCTTTTATTTGTTTTATCTCATGACCATAAGCAAGGAAATATGTTAGACACTTATATTTCATAAGTGGAAAACAGGAATAAGTTGTAACTCCTCTTCCATCAGAAGCCACCTGTTGCATATTTAATCTCAATGGGCTAGAGTACTGATATTACTGAACAATGAGGACCAGTTCATATCGAATAAGTGAAAATACTTAAGTGGTCTGGAGGAGCTCTGATGGTGCATGGTTAGAATGAAGTAATGCAGGCTAACTGCCCACAACCAAGGCTGACTGGCACAAGGTTGACTCAGCCTTCCATTCTTCTGAGATGGGTAAAATGAAGGCCCAGATTGTTGGGGGCACTATGCTGATTCTGCAAACTGTTCAGAGAGTGTTGTAAAGCACTATGGAGCAGTATATAAGTAAACCAGGGGTGTCAAATTTGTGTTGCGTGACGTATTGAGACTTTTTTCCCCTTCGCTAAACCGGGTGGGGTCAGCATATGATGCATCCGGCCTGTGGCCCATGAATTGGGGATCCCTGGTCTAAATGCTATAAGGAACATGCCACTGGTTCATAGATTCCTTCAGCCACATGATCACTTCTCCCTTTAAATACTCTAAATATTTTCCTTTCTGCTCTTTTGAGCAAATACTAATATGCTACTATTTTCCACTCTACTAAAACCACAGATTGCATCAAGATGAGAACAGGAACCTACAGCAGAAATTTTCTCAAGCAGCTGCTTTGCATTGCCTGCCTATTTCAATAATCCTTACTTACCAGATTGCCCTTGTAGGAATTGCTTCATCTCTTGCCTGTGATCCCTGTAGTGTATTTACATAAAAAATAATGGGTAAATTTGCTCATTGAAAATTAAGTGTCTAGCCCTTCAGATTTGAATTATTGTTCTGTGTTGCATTCATTTGATTTTTCCTGTTGCTGAATGTCCTTCAGAGGAAAAAGTTCCTCAGCCCTAACTGAAACCATAATATGCCTTCAAACAAGAAACAGAGATTTACTGTGAAATACTAATTTCAGTCAAGGCAATAGATATATGCTGGAGGGTTCCAAATAGACCAGGGGTTCCCAAAGTAGATGGCACTGCCCCCTGGAGGGCGGTGGGATGCCTTAGGGGGCAGTAAGAGGCAAGGGGGCCGGCAGGGGGGGTGCTAAGACATGGCAGGGGGGCGTTTGAGGTGCTGGCCCCGCAGGCTCACTGACTGCCGGCCACGCAGCCCATTGACTGTTTCATCGCTTCGTAGCCGGCGCCTCGAATGCGGAACCTGCACGCGGTGAGCCTTGCCAAGCCTGGTGGGGAGAGGTGGGAGGTGGTGGAAAGAGGATGCCTTAGCTTGCAGGCTGCCCTTTCCAGTGGAAGTGGCAGAGGCACGCCAGAAGGCCCGAAAGCAAAACCCTCCCAAGGCGCGCAGTGGAAGGGGTGGGTGGTCCAGCATTAGGGCCCCCTTCCCCGGAGAACAAGGGAGTGCACAGCGCCCACCCAGCCTCCGCCTCTCCAGCCAGCCGGGCTTGTGCGCAGGATGCGGGTGGGTGCAGCTGCGGCTCTCCAAGGCGCGTGGCTCAGTTCGGTTCCGCTCTACGTGGCCATCCCGGACCTAGAACCTAGCCTCTCTCTGCAGCCCAGTTCTTCCGACTGAGCCCTGCGTGCCCTTCCTTCCTTCCATCCTTCCTTCCTTCCTTTCCAAGAGATCGTTCCCTCCGCCTCCGCTGGTCTGGGCTGCTTCCTCACACCTTCCTCCTCCTGGGCAGAACATAAAGATGGCCGGAATGCTTCACTGAAGTTGGGAGTCTCTGAGCATGTACAGAGTACCTCCCCTTGCTTGGCCCAATGGAAGTGGACCTTGGGCTGAAGCAAAGAGGATGAGGTCGGCTGCATCGCTGCCCAGGGAGGTTGCCATTGCAAAATTGGATGCCAAAGAAGGGGCAGAGGGGCAGCTGCATTAAGGAGCAGGAAGATCTTAGCCATGGTTTATTCATTGACTAAGCCGGAATCAAACAGCATGCTAAACTCAAAACCAGAATGGCTGAGTTGATATATTCAGCCCGTGTTTCTCAACTTTGGCAACTTGTGTGGACTTCAATTCCCACTCTGGCTTTGCTCTACTTTCTCAAAGTGCCACCGCTGTCACATTCTTTCTGTCTGTCCGTCCGTCCGTCCATCCATCCATCCAAAAGTTCTGCCTGTCTGTCTGTCTGCCTTTCTGTCTACCTACCTACCTACCTACCTACCTACCTACCTATCTATATACCAATATAGATCTATCTATCCATCTATCCATTCATCCATCCAAAATGTCTGTCTGTCTGCCTGCCTTCCTGTCTTTCTGTCTACCTACCTACCTACCAATATAGATCTACCTACCTACCTATCTACCAATCTACTTACTTACCTACCTGCCTATCCATACATTCATCCAAAAGGTCTGTCTGCCTGCCTATCTACCTATCTATCTAGCAATCTACCTACCTACCTACCTACCTGTCTCTCTGTGTCTGTCTGTCTCTCTCTCCATCCATCCATCTATCCATGTTCGAAGTGCCAGCCCCACAGGCACATTGGGAAAGTAGAGCAAAGCCAGTCTGGGACGGAGGGAGGGAGAGAGAGAGACCTGATGTATCTGATTGAAATGAGGCCTAGTTTAGACTGAGGCCCTTTTCCACATTGAAACATCTTTGGTTTCTATTAAAGGTTTTGTGGACAAAACATGATCAAGACTATCAGGAAGCTCTCACATTTTGTTGAGGCTTTAAACAGGATCCATCGGACCAGATCTCCACCCTAAAAATTACTTTTCCCCAATGTACTACAGTGCCAATTCTGAAGAAGGCAAAACCAAAATGTACTGGTAAATTACAAGGAGAACACAAACACACACACACTCCTTTCTAACCCTGCTGGAGCAGGTGATTGGTCTAGAATAGATATCTCATCTTTCTCCTCCCTCCCTCCCTCCTTTATTTCTATTTCTTTCTGTCCCTTCCTTCCATCCCCCCTCTTTTTTGTCCCTTTTTCTTTCTTTCCCTTTTCTCTTTCTTTTCTTCCTTCTCTCTCTGTCTCTCTCTCTTCTTTCTCTCTCTTTCCCTCTCTCAGGCTCACCCCATTGACTTGACTTGCTTGGGCAGGTCCCTCCAATGCAGTGGGCTCAATGGGGTGGACCTGTGGGGCTGGCACCGAGAACGCAGCAGTGTCGGCATGTTTGAAAAGTAGAGCAAAGCCAGAGGTCGGTAATTTTTGCTGCAAAGAATCACAAAAGCTTCTGGGTTGTGCACAAGAAGGGACACACATGTCGATGCAATTCAGCAACATAAAATAATGAGATACAAATAAAACAAATCAAGAATCGGCAAAGCATCTCTGATTAGATTTTATTCACTGCTAGAATCTGATCAGAGATGCTTTGCCGATTCTAGTGCAATGACCTGCTCCAGCAGGCTTAGAAGGGAATGTGTGTGTATGTGTGTGCATGGCTGTCAAAACTCCAAAAATGGGTCAAGTATCTCTGGGGAGGCCAGTCATACATTAGAACACTTGCTAAACAACTGGCCATTAAGTGAGGACCACTTGTATTTGGTTTGCCAGTCACCTGGCCGTGCCCACCCAGTCACATGACCACCAAATCACACCTACCCCATCATGTGACCAGCAAGCCATGCCCAGCCAGCAAGCCATGCCAGCCAGCCACATGACCAGCAAGCCACACCCTCAAATTAGGCCACACTCACAAAAATTTGAATCCCACCCCTGGGTGGGGGGCACCGAGGATGAGTTTGTAGCACCAAGGGGGCAGTGGACTGAAAAAGTTTGGGAACCACTGAAATAGACCATATATTTGGAACCATGACTATCCATAACATTCACTGAGTCATGCAGAGCAATTCCAGAATAAGAATCTTGTATGGAAACACCTAGAATTACATTTGATTTCAAAGGAAGAAATTTCTCAAGAAGAAGAGGTAAGGAGTAAGGAAACTGACAGATAAAGAGAATAAAAGAGCCCTGGAAGACTTGTCATTATTCAAAACTACTCAGTAATAGGAGCTTAGAATGTATAATGTACCACAGATAATGCAAAATAAAATCAAGATATAAGGAAAATGATGAAAACAAAATGATTTTAAGACTTAATGGCTTTGGTGATTAGAAAGAATAGGTTATAAAAAGAAGGGAATTATGTAATTTTATAAAGAGAGCTTTGATTAGAATTGAATGTATAGCTGCCAAGAGCGAGATCAGAAGCCGTTTCTTTAGACAGCATTTCGCCTTGTGTTTTTGGCTCTTTTGTTTTCTTTCTTTCTTCTATCTCCTTTTTTCCGTGCTATTGTTTGCATCTTTTGTTTTTTTTCTTATTTACTATATCCTTTTTCTTCAAATGTACTTATATATGTAAAATCTTTTTAATGAAAAACTATTTTAAGAATGAAAAGTATTGAGATTCTGAATGTTCAAATTCTTTTTGGCAACAGTTTGTTCAAATGTGGAACTGTGGGCCTCCATGAGGGAGACAATACAGAGCAAATTATCTTGCATTACAACATCATTGCCTAAATGAAGGGAATGTGTAATTCTATAAAGGCTTCTAGACATGATGGTTTGCTCTGGGATAGCAATTGCTGGGATAACCCACTAGAAAGAGATACTCTTGTATTTTTATAGCAACCTCTTGTTCACCACTGGGGCAAGTAAGATGCTCCACTAGATAACCATTTGGACTTAGCTATAATAGCTATTCTTATGTTCATTTGTGTTTCTCCCTCACTACATAATCCATTATCTATTCAGTTTAGAAATGCAGTGTTCCAGTTCTCATTGGTTTTTTTCTCCCAATTTTATTATGAAATGCATATTTCTGACCAATAAAGGTAGTGTGAAGATACCTTTAATTCAGTGTTGAATTCCAAATACCAAACCTCCTTCGAACTCTTCTTTAGTTCCATTTCCTACCAGCGTTTTGCAACCAGCAATAAATACTGTTTCAGTCATTCATTATTTTCTTGGGCAAATACAGGTGATGATTGCATGTTGCCTTCTGTGCTGCTGTTACACTGCAATATGAATGAATGTGTTTCGCCACTACAATGTGCCACTACAACTGTTCCAGGCTACACCCTTCCTCATGGAGCCGCTATAGGCAGAGCAGATCCCCTCTGCAGGAGCATGTATATTTACGCAATGGGACATAATACCGTCCTTGGATATAAGTAACATTTTGTCAGCAACATTTTCATTCTGTTACCAGTAATACATCCAGCTGGCATTCTGCTAGGTATCCACGGCCGTTTATTCGGCAAAACTAGTATCATGGTTAACCATGATACCAAATTCCACCATCCACAGTCTGATAAATGTGTCTGGCAGCTTGAAGCCTATTTTAAAAGCACTTGGCTCGTTTCTTTTCAGGCCTTGAAATTTTTATATTTTTATAATAAATAATAAACAATCTTCTCCCAGTTGCGTTAATCATAGACTCCTTCAGCAGTTTTATCAAAATAAAAGGGAATGTTTCAATGGATTTTATGAAAAAAAAATCTGACATCGATAAAGCCCCTATTCTGCTTCAAACTGATCCTCTGGAACAAGTCCAAGTACATGCAGTTGTGAGGCTGCTGGCAGGACAAGCCCATGTGTGCAGAATATCTTTTTCAAAGTCACTGTACTAACTACTTGTAGATTTCTGAGCCTGATTCAAAATGCTGGCCATTACCTTTCAAGATTTGCATGGAACAGCGCCAGGATACCTAAAGTAGTACTTTGGATCAGAATATTCATTCTGAACAATTAAGGGAAGGCCTTGCAAAGTAGATTGGGTCTGAAAATCACACCAGGCTTTCTTGCCAGTAGTTCCCACTTTGCAGAATTTTCTCCCCACAAAGCTATAAGCAGCTCTAACCCTCCTTGCATTGCAAAACCAAATGAAAAGAGTCCTATTTCATTGTGCATTTGCCCCAAAGTGAATGCAAACATCATAATAGAATATTAAGCTTTATCAGAATATTGTTACTTTTGTAAATGTTCATCTATGCTGTTTGCATATTTGGGAAGAATATCCCAAAAAAGAAATTAATACATGTTGAATAAAAAACAGTTCCATGCTCAGCGAGATTATTAATCAGGTGAAATACTCCAGGACTAATGCAATGTCACATTATGTTGATGTAGGTTTGTGTAAAAAGCAAAACATGTGTTTGCTCCGAAATGTAATTTCGTGGGAATTTTCTCAATGTTAAAATGAGTACAACCACTAAGTCTCATTAGAAAAAAAAACAGCTCCCTCCCCCCCGACACACAATTTTTTTTTTGAAGAAGGCAATAAGGATACCTATTTAAACTATTTTATTTATTTTATTTATTTATTTTTATTTGTCAATTGCTGAGAAGATAATAGGTATAAGTAAAAACATAGTTCTGAATACATGGATACATATAAGAAAAATAAAGAAAAAATATAAAAGAAACAATAAGACAGGAGCGGTAGGCACGTTGGTGCGCTTATCCATGCCCCCTCTTAGGAAAGGGGTGAGGTCAATAGTAGACTGTCTAAGGTTAAACTTTTTGGGGTTTGGGGAAAAAACCACAGAGTCAGGTAGAGTATTCCAGACATTGACCACTCTGTTGCTGAAGTTGTATTTCCTGCAATCAAGTTTGGTGTGATTAACCTTGAGTTTGTATCTATTGTTTACTCTTGTGTTGTTATGGTTAAAGCTGAAGTATTCATTGACTGGTAGGACATTGCAATGCATGATTTTATATACTATACTTCGATCGGACCAAAGGCGGCGTAGTTCTAGGTTTTCTAGGCCTAGAATTTCTGGTGGCATAAGGTATTCTGCAATGAGTAGAGAACTCTTCTTGTGAAATATTTCTGGACTTTCTCAACTGTGCTAATATCAGATACGTAATGTGGGTTCCAGACTGATGAGCTTTATCTGAATATTGGTCTAGCAAATGTTTTTGATGCTCTAGTTATTAGTGTTATATTACCAGAGAAAAAGCTACGTAAGATTAGGTTAACAACCCTTAATGCCTTTTTGGCTATGTAGTTACAGTGGGCTCTAGCACTTAGGTCATTTGAGATGAGTACTCCAAGATCCTTGACAGAGTTTGGATCATCAACAAGGTCTTGACTATTCAGCCTGTATTTTATTTTCGGGGGGGCGGGTGTTGCCAATATGTAGGACAGAGCATTTATTTGTTGAGATTTGAAGTTGCCATTTGCTTGACCATTCTGATACATAGTCAAGGTCTTTTTGAAGGGTAGCAGTATTGTCTGTGGTGTTGAATAGCTTTACATCATCATTTGATGGGGGTGCAGGGAGAGTTTTGTAGCATGTAAGCCCTGAGCTCCAATTTACTTTCTTTGCCTTGGAAGAATTAGCTGTTGACTCTTCCTGTAACTTATCAGACTCTTTTATGAAGTCAGCAAGTCCAGTACAGAATGTATACCTTCCTTTGCCTCATCAGCATGCCACTCCTGCTCAGCAGGCTTGTATCAAATATTACGTTGGGGGGGTGTGTGTGTGGAGAAAAAGCTGCATGCCAAGTGCTTGCCTTGTTTGGAGCCTGTCTTCCCAGCAGAATTGGAGGCAGTCACTCAGGAGCAAAGAGCATATCTTGCATTAAGTTGCACAATTCAGTGGAAAGTCAACAAAATTCACTAAAGAACTGCCTGTACTTTGGCTAGCCACAATTCCATGGTGCTATCAGTCATAGGGTCTCTTGTCCCAAGGTCCCTGGCAAACAGAATCTGCGGGATGAAGCGATAAAAGCATTCATGATGCTGTTCTAACTCAATACGTTGCTTCCCATAACTATATTTCTCCAAACGAGTGGACGGGGCAATGCAAATGCTCTGTGCAGGGGGAGAGTTAGCTGCCTTTGCCTTGATCACAGCTGCTGCTGATAAACGAACACAGAACTCATTTTCCAATTCTGGATCTTTAAGAAGGCCAACTGGCACCATCCCAGCAATAGTCTGCGCAAGCAGTGGGGGAAAACAGAGTTAGCAGAAGTTTTTTTAAAAAAGTATTTAGGGGAAAAAAATAATAGGAAGAATAGCTGAAGGAGACTCAGAGTTCTAATTGGGAGTGATTTAAACTTACTGAAACAAAGAATTGCATTGGCATATCCCTTGCTTTCACCGCAGTCTTAAAACTGTCACTAACTTTTACCATACTAATAATCGTATTTATTATATACACATATACACACAAAGTATGCAACCTTTCCTCAAATAGTTCCAAGCTTTGACAGGGGTCTTTCTTTTTATGCAATTTGTGGATAACTAGGCTATAATTTTGACAACTGATTTGAGATAAATTTATACAGGGAAGCAGATTTCTAGTGTTGGAATAGATTAATTCTGTGCACATACAAATCTTGATATTACTTACAGTAAGTTGCCTATTCAGATGCCTATCCTTTTCCATATCTAATCAGAATTCTATAACAACCACTTTGGTATACAGCTGGATCTGTTGCACACTGTTGGTTTCGCACTAATATTTGCTAGAGTATTAAAATCCAGCTGAATACACCAGAGAATGCTAGTGACTGCATAACATATAACATTGTTCCTGAAGTAATTTTCCCACACTATTTGAAAATTACATGAGTTACTTGTTTATATTTTCAAACAAAATAATGGAGCTTATTAGAATTCCAAAACCCAATGTCTCAGAATCAAACTGTTAAGTTTTATGTTTTTACACAATCTACAAAAGGAGCAGTTATATTTGATGTCAAATATATTTTATTGTTTAACTCAGGGGTCTTCAAACTTGACGCTTTAAGACTTGTGGACTTCAACTCCCAGAATTTCTTCTCCAGTCATGTTAGCTCAGGAATTCTGGGAGTTGAAGTCCACAAGTCTTAAACTTGCCAAGTTTGAAGACCCTTGGTTTAACTGCTATGAGAAGGTAAAATCTCATCTCAGCACCCAAGTACAAAGGAGATAATGGGAATTATAAGACAATTAATTTCACTATGTTCTAATATGAACTCCTTTGACCCAGAGGATTGGGTAACTTTATAATTGACATTAACATCTAAAAGCTAATCGCCAATTGCTATGCCTCTGTAATAATTTGAGAAATGGATCATTATATTTCCAAGGTTTGCAATACCTTTTCCATGAAACTCTGAGTGTCCCTTGGTGCTGAAGACATGTGTTAACTGTCCTATTTGCAAAACTGTTCATGAGGTCCCAATAATTTCTCAACTAGTCATGAAATATTTGAAGAGTTCATAAGCAGGGAAGCTTCTGATCAATCTAAATGCTTCATGCAGTTCATGATTTTGGTTTGCTTACTACTGGCAAGGTGGCCTGATCAAATGGATCTGGGTAGATTTGCAGGACTCACCAAGCCAACTGCATTGGCTCAAGATATTTGCTGTCCATGCCACCTACATAGACTAGACCCTGGAGTGGTAATTGAATCCGGTAATTAAATGCTGCAGTACCAGGTTGAGCAAGGGTTCATCTCAGCAGTAAAAGACAGAATGTGTAGCACCCAGAGTTCTGACCCAACCAACATTTGACACAGCATTTGGTTGTCCCTAATTTTACTTAATGTTAGGGAAGGTTGTCATTCATATCTGGTACACAGTGTTCATCAGCACTATAGACCAGGCATGTCTGACCCACAGGGTGCATGTGACCCTGGACAACTAGTAATGAGGCCTCTCAAGATTGCAAATTGTTAAGATTATTATGTGATTTTATATACATAAACTACTGTATATATTTTATCAGTGACCCAAGACAATTCCTCTTCACTCAGTGTGGCCCTGGCAAGCCAAAAGGTTGGACATCCATGATTTTGACAGTAGGTCTAAATTAGATAATTTGAAAACTTGGGCATGTAGGAGAAGGAGCTACCACAAAATATTGTAGCGTAGAATCCTTCTGTTCAATCATCCATGTCCTGCTTCAGGATGTGCTATTCTATCTGCCTCCTCCCTTTTTTCTTTCTTTCTTAAGAATGATTCTGCATTCTAGAGCACTAAACAAACCTAGATTGAATTGTGTTATTTGCAGAGTTTTCTTAAGGTTTTTTTTCCCCTCGGATTTGTTTGCTGTATTTCTTTGCATGATGGTTAATTACGCTTGCCTGTGTGCCAGCAGTGTGTTTTGACTACAGAAAGCTGCTTGCGTGCACACAACACCTCTGAATATTTGCTATGGGAGGAATTATGCTTACCAAATATCCCAGTTCTAATAATATATTTGTGCACATCAGACCATGTAGCTGGAGCAATATGATTCATGCAATTTCCGTGAAGCTACAGTAGATATAATCTGTTCTTTATTTACATAAAAAAGTTGTAGACAGGTGCAGTAGCAATTACAATGCCACAACTGGTGTATTAGAACCAAAACCCAAATGCATCCAGTTCTGTCTTGAAACCAAGAGAACTTATTTTCTCCTGCATCAAGAAAGACAACCTGATGCTATAGTATTGTAATGCCGCAAACAAGCAGTATTACAGACGACCCTGGCACTATTTGAAATCATCCCTGAGAACAGTTGCAAACATACAAATAGAAAACTTGTTTTACACATCCTTCAGAATCATTTTTCTTCTCAGTCTAAAATCAGGTTACATTGGCTACTCTGTTATGGTTTGGAAGTACAGTACTACCTATTCATATGAAACCACAGAATGATTTTGCTGCTGGTTCCTAGGTAATTGGAAAAACAAAACAGAAATAGTGTGAGCTGCTTCTCCTCCACAATGGGGAATCTGAATCTCATAAAAGAGGGGGGGGGGGAGGAAAGAAATCCCATGCCTACATTTTTAATGAAGTCTCCAAGTTAACTATGACAAATATTGACCCACAGCTATATCCCAAAGCGCACATTTATAGCTGCGGGACAACGTACATTGTATTGGGTAAGCATACAAAAGAGTAAATATGGGCTGACATGACTGTTGGCTTCCCTCTGAGGGAAGTTTCCTGCTTAGGGAAGGCAGCCTGAGCTAAAATAACAAGTATGAGGAGAAGAGATTGGCCAATGTCCACAAGACCAGTTTTATTTCGCCTTTTGTTCCAAGAACTCTACCTGATGGCTAACTGATGATGAGAATAGCAAAACACTAGAAAAGGTGTTTTGCATCCTGTACACAACTGCCCAGTCCCTTATAATAGAGAGAAGGGAAGAAAACAAATCTGAGAGAAAGAACTGTTATTTTTTCCTCAGGAACAGCACATTTCCATCCTTGCCTTTGCTGCCATTATAAGATGATGGTGACTTTCTGTCTTTCTCTTGGACTAATTATATCAAATAAGACTTTACTCCTGCTGTTTTAAAACCAAAACAAGACTTGGCTTATTTTTGTTACAGTAAGCACAGCCTTAGGGAATGTGCATTTGACAAGGATCTCTTTTCTCTCAACTTCAAGCACATTCTTGCATAGACCAGACTTAACAGTGTTTTGGTCAGTCAAGTTTTTCCATCAATACAAGAATAAAGTAATCAACTAGCTACATCTGACACACAAACCTATTGTATGTAATGATTAAAAATTCCCGAGAGCAGGCCACAGAAACCCAGCAGTAAACCATCATCTCCCAAAGTCATGACTTCCTGTTTCTTTTACATACATAAAATAGTTTTAAAGCCCAATATACAAATCTTATTTGTCTTCATGATCATGTTCTGGCATCCTTCTCCTTCTTTTAAAAAATTAATTCCTCAGCCACCACAAACTTTCCACCTCTTAAACTGATGGATGTGTTTATTTGGTAGCTTGTATGTAAAGTTGTTTCAGTATGGAAAATGCAGGAATACAAAAAGTCCAAGGAAAAATACAGAACATATTTACCAGTTTAAGAAAGAGTAGCTACAGAAAGCCATAAGATACTCCAAAGGCAGTTTGTGTAGGGATTATATAGGCCAGCTCTACTAATCGGCTTTTACTTCAGGTAGTTGTTTTTAGGTGCAATGAAAATATTTTAGGTCCAATCACTGTATTTTACTATCAGGAAAACATTGTATTTGTGAAATTTTCTGCTGGAAAATAATTTGACCTGCATATCTGAAATAACTTTACTCTGGAGATCCCATTTAGCAGTGAGGGTTCTCCAAGGATAACATCAAGTCCAGAAAGGTTTGTTAAAGGTTTGTTTGTTGTGCACAAAATTGATAAAGCAAATTCTCTGTGCCGCAGAGATCAGGGGGACTTGGAAATTGGACAAAAAATATGTGTGTAACTGTATTACATTACAGACTGCAACATCTCCAGGTTATGGGTTTTATTATAATAGATATCTATCTATTGAATAGTGGTTGTGAAATATTAAGGAAGTGATAAAGTTCCCATCTCATGCTTGTTTACTACTCAGTTCTCTGACTCATTGTGGGTGTTGTTCTTATAGACTACAATATAAGAATGAATACTCATTTTTAAGGCAACTGCCTCAAATTAAGTCTCCTTTAGAACAGATTACTACTTTTCTATACTCTGTGTAATGAAATGAAGCAGTAAAGCCTTCCCCGATATTTTGTCATACTTTATTTGTACATGCCAAAGGATGGCTAAACTTCTATGTATAATAAAAAGTTGACAATCCAAATATTCATCTTCCTCTTTGTTGATTTGCCGTTTCATGATTTCTGCAGAAATCTAGCAAGATAAAAGTTTTTCCAAAGAGTTTGTTTGGCTGAATTGCTGCTATTTCCCAAACTCCAAGCCAACTTTCATACTTTAACACTCTTCTTTAGAACTAACTCTGTTCTTGTTAAATATTATGTCATTTTCTTAAGTATGTACATTTTCATTCATTTTTCCCTCTTTTTACTTCCCTTCTCCAACTCTCCTCATATCAGATTTTAGGGCAAGGCCATATCCTTTTATACTTTATAATATGCTATATTCATACTAAGGAAATTATATTAAGCATCTGCACTCACATTGTCAAAATTAGCATGCTTCAAAAGAAAGCCAGATTTAAATATCTAAGGTCATATTTGACATGATGGAGACTTAAATCAGGGCTACCTTTAAATCCACTCCTCTTCTGTAGGGTATAAAGAGTCAAGTGAAATTAAGCCCAGCCGTGTTGACTTTATGCTAGAAAAGTCAGGACTTTCTAATCCAAGACCCCAAATGTGCATGCCTAAAGAAGATACTACATCTCCATGGCCATCTGTGACCTCTAGTGTTCCAGGAAACTTCAACCCTATAACCAATGTCTCATGGCCACCCTACCTTCCTACCTTTTTGCCTTTGAATTCATTACATTGATAGGTGATGGGAAAAGTCAGCAAGAATGTGTCTGAAGGAAGGCTTTCCCAGGGATCTAGCCACAGCTGGGGAGGTTCATAAAAGAAAATGGTAAAACTTCACTCTTTAGTCATAGGGTTCTTGTGGTCATTAAATGGGGTTATGAAAACATAAAAAGAGGCAAATGCACCAAGTCTTATGGAGAGGAAAACAATGATTGCTCCTATGAAGCTGCTGTCTTCTGATTAAAGGAAGCCAATGGTTTGTTTTAAATAACATATGTTGCAAATTTGGCTCTTTATCTTGTTCATGAATTGAACTTGCTGTCTACAAAGAGCTTTTACCTTTGTAGCAAAGCATTATTTTGTTCAATAGACTCATGAATGAACAAAACATGAGCTTAAAGATGGGGCTGGGATGTATTCACTCCAGCTGCTTGTTATTTTCTGCTGTAATTGTTGACACAGGCCATAAGCTCTGACAGTCATTTTAGCTCTTCCATTGCTTATTAGCTTTTAAACAAGAGAATTCAAAATAAATGCCAAAAATAATGGCAGTGTGTCAGGTGTGAACAACCAGATGGTCATTAAAGAGCCCACAGAAGTAAGATTTTTTTGGAAGGCTTTAAAAACTTTTTAGGGAAACACAAAAGTGTCCAAATACTGTCTATATTTTCATTACATTGCAGCACTGATTTCACTGAAGGGCCTCAATAACATAACACATATTTAGCTAATGTAAGAGTAAGTCCCCAAAAACTCTATGAGATTTTCCTTAAGAGCCATAGGATCCTGTTCTTCTCTGAAACAGAAATAAACAAGGTAAATGTTCTGTTCGTGACCTTACATGGTTGTACATCTCAATGACACTATGATCTATGCTGTTTAGAATTTATACTCTCATAAGAGACCCACAATGGTTTGGTTGTAGATAAGAGATTAGACTAGATACAATCATTGAAAAAAGAAATGATAATCCTCCAAGTCTTCGCCAAGAATTCTAAATGACATTTGAAACTAAGAGATGACATTATATTAAAAGATGATCTTCCCAGGTTTCCAATAAGTTATTGGAGAAGAGCAGAGAATCAGTATACATAACACTACTGTGTGTGATATGGCAAGATTATAGAAAGACAGACATCCGGTGCTGGTATGCCAAGAAACAAAAAGAGAACTTAGTACTGCAAAGATAGGTATACAACTAATACACAGAATGCCAGACTAGTGAACCAAGGAAAATATGAAATTTTATCAGAATAAAAATGTCAAAACTGAATATTGATATTTTGGGAATCAGTAAACTGGAATAGGTTATTTTATACCAGAAGAACATGGGGAAAGGTAAAGAAAATATATTAAAAAATAAAGAAATCATCATTATTAACAAATGAGTGTTAAAAGCTATGTTCCAGTACAAGACAAAAATTATTCATCTGAATCCAAAATGAGCCAATCAGAATTATAGTTCTACAAGTGTGTTGTCCATAACAGATGAAGAAGTTGGACATTAGAACAACTAGCAATATTTTGTCATCAGAACTTCAAAACTGGACATCATACTAATTATAGGAATTTTAAAGTTGGAAATCAAATAATAGCTGGTATAGCTGGAAATGATACCTAATAGCCGTGGTGTACAAAATAGAACAGGAGCCAGACTAATCAAGTTCTGTCAAGATGATTTAGTGTTTATAGTAAATATTTTCTTCCAACAGCCAAAAGAACAACTATGGACAACACCAAAATCTCTACAGGCAAAGATGGATAAGATGCATTCAATCAATAAAAACAAGAACTAGTGTTCTGTTTGCTTTAGACCACTTTTTTTTTCTTTTTGCAGAGCTGCAACCCAAACTAAAAGAAATAAAATAAAATCACCAGGCCACCATGATCTGACCTCACATTCCAAAAGTTTATGCAGTAAAAGTAAAGAATAACTTTAATGGATCAGATGTGACAAATAGAATGCCTGAAGAACTCTGGACGGAAATTCATGACATCATTAGGAGGAAGAACAAAAATATTCTGAAATGTAAAAGAGCATTATTATTTAAGAAAATTGCATAAATTGATCTTTTATATAAAGATGAGCATGAGGAAAGGTAAAAAAATCAAAAATTTTCAGCAATAGGAAGATTTAGAGAAAAACTGGTATAAGCTCCCAAATGTATACAATTTGGTCACTAAATTAGAGCCAGAGAGCCTGAAAATATTAAAAGTCACAAATGCCTGGGAAAACAACATATCAACTATTAAACCATCTATACTGTAACGAAAGAGGATTTCACAATTACCCTATCCTAGGTCCGGGAGAAGAATAGAGTTTTAACAGTGCATCTCTAAATGTCTATGCAGATTCTCTATCATCCAAGTCATGGTTGTCCCAAATATGTTTTTTCCAAGAGAGAAATAGACTATCTTGGGGTTTTTTTTTCTTTGTAGACATTTTATATTTCATCTAAGAAGCTTCTTCAGTTTTCAGAACTAAACAAAATTGAAGAAGCTTCTAAGATGAGATGAAAAATGTTTTCAAAGGAAAAAATAAAGTCCAGTTTTCTTCTGGAGAAAGCACCTTTGAGACAAGTTTTTAACAGTTTCAAAATTTTATAAGGATAGGCGTTATCTAAATTTCTGGGGAAACAGGGAAGGTGCTGCAATTGCTAGCAGATCTGTTTATAACCTTACAAGAGGAACAGTGAAATCACTGCCTTCAATTTGTTAGCAGTATAGAAAATGCAGCAGTGGCCAAGGGGCTGGAAAAGGTCAGTTTATACTCCACTACCAAAAAAGGATAGTCTAAAGAATGCTTAAAATACTGGACACTTACCCTTATCTGACATGCTAGTAAGATAACACTCAAAATTTTGCAATCCAGACTTCAGCAATGCATGGAATGAGAACTGCCAGATGTACAAACTGGATTCAGAAGTAGCAGGGACAACAGAGATCACACTGCTAGTATCTGAGGAGTAATGGAGTAGGCCAGGAGCTCCAAAATATACCCTTTTTGCCGTATTAGTTATGCAAATATTTGTGACTAGGTATCACATGGAGAGCCCTCCAAAACGATGAGTACACTAGGCCAGCACATCTGCCTATTAAAATATTTGCAGGATGGCTGAAAAGTAACAGACTGGAATAAGGAGCAATTAACTTGCACTAAATTGGAAGAGTATTTCTTTCTTTGGAAAATTTATATGGCTGCCCACTCCCTCTCAGTGACTCTGGACAGTTTACAAAAAAAATTTAAAACCCAACATAGAACAATAAAAATAACTTTGGACCCGTCCCTAGGAATAGCAATCAAACAAGCCACTGGATAGTTTCCATCAAAATTGGGCCATGGTTATATGCTATCACCTTAGTTATTTGTTTTGAGTATATAATGAGAACTTTATTTTATAGATTTATATCCCACTTTTGTTGAACAGCTCATGGTAGTATGTGTAAAGTTTCTCCCTCCCATTTTTCTCCACAATAACAGCTCTCTAAGGTGGGTTGGACTGAGTGAGTGTGACCATAATACCTTAACATTATACCAAACTGACAGAAGATAAGATAGCTAGATGTTATCATTAAAGAAAGAAGCATGAGCTGATAAGAACTCCAAGAAGGAGTTAGTGGCAGAGAATCCTGGCAAAATGATGTCTATCAGATCATGAACTCTCCAAAGCAACTGGCTGACTAAAAAACAAAAGCCCCATCTAGATCAAATCAAAGATATATTTAGGCTCTTCACATTTTTTTCTGAGCTTCTGTACCATATTTTAACATACACCTCTCTCCTCTGCTCCAATAAAGCCACGATGATGGAATCAGTTCAGTTCAGATGCTTGGGACCCTAGCACTTGAATGTAATGTTTTGTTTTAAGGCAAGTATTCAAGAAAAGGGAAGAGATATAACAAGGGAGCCAATGGAAGAGAATATTTGTTGCTCAGGGTTGGAAGGGAGGAAGTTAGAAATTGTCTCAAGGACACACGTGTTATACAATCAGCATGTCATATGTAAGTTATACATTAAGAAGCACTATTATAATTCAAAATAATGTAACATCATTCCCCCCTCCCCACCTGAAATTGTTTGAAGTTCCATTTGTTTCCCTCACTCCTCATTTTGGCCACTGTTTTTAAATTTCACTGTTCAAGCCTGCATATTAAAATGAACAGTGGTTCAAATATCATCCACTCTTTGCCAACTCCTTGTCTTTAACAAAAGCAATGTTAAGGTCATCTTGTTCCATTAGGCAGCAGCTAGAGAGTTTGTGTTTGCAGGAACTTCATATGCTGCCAACTTAAACAACCTTTGTGTCTCTACAAGAAACCCAAGAAAGTCTATAATTTTATACAAATACTAGGAAATGTTATGTTCAAGAACTCCACTGTCATATAACCCCTACAGAGAAAAGACAGTTAAAGAGATTGAAGTCTTGACCATGATGATGGCCAGTAAGAGTGTGCATATTTTGAAATATATTTTGAAGAGGTGTTTCAGATCTCATTCCTGCATGTGCATAGCACATTACTATTTATTAATATAGTCTACTTTTGTCAGGGATCCACATGAATGTGAAAAAGGTGCAGCTGCTTCAAAGTATTCTATTAGCTTGAATGATTAAACTTCTTAAAGCACAGGTACCTTTCAGGTACAGAGATGCATGCAAAAAATAGTGGAAAGTTTTGTGGAAAGCAAAGAAGCATAATTTAGCACTTCACTTCAAGAACTTCTCAAAGTCTGTGGAGATTCTCAGTCATCCAGATCATGGTTGTTCCAAAGGTGCTTTTTTTTCATGAAGCATTTGGACTTTCTTGGACTTTCAAATCCTTCCATTCCCTACCATCCAGTCAGAACTGAAGAAGCTTTTTGGATGAGAAGCGAAACGTCTTCAAAAGAAAAAACAAAGTCCAGTTGCCTCCTAAAGAAGAAGAAAAAAAAGTGCCCTTGGGACTTCAAGAACTTTTTCCAAATTATTTCTGAAGTAAATACAGCCCTAGTATAAGGGTCTTCAAACTTGGCAAGTTTAAGACTTGTGGACTTCAACTCCCAGAATCCCTGAGCTAACATGACTGGAGGAGGAATTCTGGGAGTTGAAGTCCACAAGTCTTAAAGCGGTCAAGTTTGAAGACCCCTGCCCTAGTGAATAGGATAGTTTCATGCGATGAATGATTAATTCTCCCACAGAAGAATTGAAAGAATATACTCAAGTGTTGGCAGTTTCTAATGAGGACTTAAAAGACTACTATCAAAAGTATTTAGACTACTGATCCAGTGAAACCACACAGAAACCAAGATATCAGATGAGTGTATAGGAGCAACCTATAATCTACAACTCAGTTGGAAACTGGTTGATTTCAGCATCAGATAATGGTGATTGTGAGTGATGAGACAATGCTGTTACATGGGGAATTAAGGCTGCTTTTCCAATTTCTAAAAAGGGCATCAGATGTTTAAGGCCTGGAGCTCCTCAGTAAAGCCTGTCATTCAGAGCAGTGCAATGCCAATCTATCTGAGGATTCCAGTTTGGAAAAAAGCCACCTGAAAAGATGAGTCCTACTGTAGTCAAATATTATGGGCTATGATCTCTGTATGAGTGCAACATTTCTGTATTGAATTTCAGAGAATATCATTGTCCAAATCATTGAATGAACCAATCCACTACAGCGATGGTGAAAGACTGGAGAGGAAAAAATGTGATGTAAATTTAAAATCAGGCTAGTTTGATTTCAAACTCCAAAAAATCCAACTGAGCCATTATAATCAAAAGCAGTTCCCTATTCATGTCCATTTCAATGCTTATCACATGCATAGTAGCCTGAGCACAGAATACATACTTGTGAATATTATCAAAATGATGTTTGTAAGATGGGACATATATACACAGTATTTTAAAATCATCTTGTGCTATATGATTTTGGAGATGTTAGTCACAGAAAAGGCAGAACCATATCTGTCCTTGTAGCAGCTGAAAATACAGAAATGGGAAGCTTTGGGGAATTAATTGAAATTCATATTATCTGGATCTAGGCTGTGAAAACTCAGGTAATACCAGATGGCCACAACAGGAGTATTTTGCATCTATTTGCTGCCAAAAAGTGGTTTTCTAGGTCTTTCTATTCCAGATGTTGTAGCTCAACAATATCTTCTTTCACTGAATAGCTATTAAATAGTGCCTTCTTTACAACGCAGTTATTGAATCTTTCTAGTGATATATGTTGCCCTTCAGTAATGAGGAAAGAAAAAAATAAAGCAGTTATGCTTCGGTGGCCTGGCCTAAACCCAGAAAATAAACCCTAGTGAAATAGCACTAGGCCCATAGTTTTAACCCAAATGCCTCATGTCATGGAAGGACCACAGAAATGACACCTTTCCTATTTGCCCTTATAAGCCATTAACTAAGTGATTTCATTTTCCTAAAGAATTCCCCACAGTAGATTCACTTGAGAATAATTTAAAAATATCAGTTATATGGGTTTGACTAGCAAATCTTTTTGAGGATGTGGTAGAATCTGAAGTGTGAGCAATGCAAAGTTTTTCAGAGTTTAAATTGGGTTCATGTTTTCAATATTCCAGAGGAATTATATTGCATGTGACTCTGTGACAGTTTTAACATCAACGTTATTTATGTTGTGTGATAGAGCAATAGCACTTAGATTTATATACTGTTTCACAATGCTTTACAGCCCTCTCTAAGCAGTTTACAGAGTCAACATATTGCCCCCCAAAATCTGGGTCCTCATTTTACAGACCTTGGAAGGATGGAAGGCTGAGTCAAGCTTGAGCTGGTGAGACCTGAACTGCCAAACTGCTGGCAGACGGTGATCAGCAGAAGTAGCCTGCAGTACTGCATTCTAACCACTGTGCCACCAATATAGATCAGATATAGAGTATGTTTTGTAATATAATTCATTTATATGTGCAGGGCTCAAGAACAAGCCCTAAAATGGATGTTACAATTGATGGTTTTAATCACGGAAATGAAGAAGGGATCCCTCAGCAGTCAAGCAATACAGATCATCCTCTGTGTGTATAAATGGGCCTTGGTAAACTAGAAGCCATGTTTTATTTCCCAGCACACCATTGAAAGTACCCTATAATTGATCTAGAAAACCAAAGCCATATCAGTCATTTCTCGTTTGCTTTTTGTTTGAAAGGGCTGAGGAAATCAGAAAAGTGTCTCTTGTTTGTTTCTGTCACTTATAGCCCCCTCCCCAATCTTTCACAATCTATCAATAAATTGTGTGCTGCAATTCTATGACTTACAGTAAATGGGAATTTAGGTAATCAAACAAAATTGGACTTGGAAAAGGTATGAATAGGACTAGGTGTCATGGTACAATCATGAACATATTTACCAGGTCTGGATGAATTCAGTAAATTTTGCTACAAAAAATATTCAAAAGAAAAGCAATGAAAATTTGGACTAAGTAATAGAGTTTGTAGCAGAAACATTCTTCTGCAAGCACATTTTGCAACAATTTAAATACATTAATATTTTCAGCTCTTAATTGCTTTCAAAGAACTTTATTCACTATAGTAATAGTATCTATCCTATAGGGAATACTAAGTAGATACATCATTAATGTATTGTATACTATATATCAAAATTCCTTTAAATTTAATACAGCTCCGACATAGAAATTTTGAATATAGACTTTCACAAAATATAAATCTCTGATAGATAGATAGATAGATAGATAGATAGATAGATAGATGAGCAAGATATCATGAAATAACTTAAGATAACCCCTGATTTCCTGAAGTAAAGAAAGCCTCTCATAAAAACTCATTTTAGCCAGCTTCTCTGCCTCGCCTGGCAATTTATGATAAGGTAGCAGCAATATTTTTAAACCAGCCTTTCAAAACAATTCTGAATAGTCAGCTTTTCCGTGGGAATCCAGATTCGTCCTTCCACATTGCTGAAGCTCCCACACAAGCCAAGTCCTAACGTTAGAGCCTCTGCTCACTTGTTGCACATTGGAATGAGAAAGGCATTGGGGCTATGAAGATGGAAATGAATATGGCTTGCTTTCATACTTCACAGCATACCAACTTCAGGCCTCCCTTTCTGAACGCTGCCAACTGGTTAGAGGTGTCCATGAAAGGCTCTGGGAATAGAAATAACTGAGATTTATTATGGTTTGAATTTATGAACTAGGTGCTGATCAGCTAAAGTAACTTCCCAATGTTGACAAGGAAGCTTTCACAAAACCTTGAGTCAGCCTAATCACTCTTTTCAATATGGAAGAAAAAAGAAAAAGAATATTTAAACAGATATGATAACTATCACAAGGGGGGAGTGAATGTATAAAAAAAGAAAAACAAGGAGGTCTTGAGGATGTCATCATTTCCCTCCTCTCTTGTCCCCCCCCTTTTTTTTTGCAGGGATCAACACAACACCTTTAAAACCGATTCAGTTTTGATCACATTTTGAATATATGCATGTATTTGACTGCATATAGCACATACCTGCCCAGTTTACAGTGACAGTGATAAACAATATTCCCAAATTCATTTGTTTTCAAAGTTGCCTCTTCTATATCTGTGTGTACACATGCCATTTCTAGGAATTGATGTACACATAATTGTTGTAGCATGCAAACTTCTGTGAAGATTATTTGTATCAAAGATTAAGTACATCATTATTTATTGCTTAAGGAGGAGCAGGATCAAAGTATCCTATCCTGTGAAGAAGTCATTCCTCCCACTTATTCATTCATGCTCTAACACAGCTCTGACCAAAGAGTATATTCAGACACCTGCAAGGCCAACTCTCTCTTATGACTCAATGTTATGTTTCAAAGGGAGTGAACCACATGGAGAATACATGAGCAGGTCATTCCACGTGTTGATTAGTCTGTGTCCTTTGCAATTTCTGACCTACCTTTAATGCTGCCTGGCAAACTGCTTTTGAAATCCATTTCTTAGTGACTTGGTTAGATAACTGTATGTTCTGTTTCATTTCAAAGTAAGTTATCATGTTTGAATTTCTTTGTATTTCATTCATTTAATAATCTTCCATAAATATAGTAGGATGGACTAGAACACTCTAGGTAGCAGCAAAAAGATCCAGGCAATTCTACTTCTGCATCCATCTAGCGGCCATCCTGATTTTTGCAACCCTTGCTCTAGAGTTGAGATAGTTGGATTGTTGATGACACACATTTACCTGACCTTTGGATAATTAAAGAAAATTCAAAATAAAGGATCTATTATATAGAAGGCATAAGCTTCCTGATATAAAAGATAAAGGTAAAGTTTTGCCCTGTCCAGTCATGTCTGACTCTAGAGCAGGGGTCTGCAACCTTAAACACTCAAAGAGCCATTTGGACCTGTTTTCCACAGAAAAGAAAACACCAGGAGCCAATAATTTAACAATCTGTGTGACTGACTGGGCATGGCCAACTTGACGTCACTCACTTCCATTCAGTCACCTCCTGCTCTGGAATATGGAGCGACTCTCCATCCCCTGCCATCAGCCTTACCTTCTCAGGCCAGGCAAGGAGTGACAAGGAGGGGAGGGGAGGGGAGGGGTGGGGCCAGCCAGTGGTGGGATCAGCCAACAGGGAGCTGCAGCAAGGAGCCAACCTGAGGCTCTGGAGCTCATGTGGCTCCAGAGCCTCAGGTTGCAGACCCCTGCTCTTGAGGATGGTGCTCATCTCCATTTCTTAGCCAAGGGAGCCAACATAGTCCAAGGACATTTCTGTGGTCATCTGGCCAGCATAACTATATGCCATGATGCATGGAACACTGTTATCTTCACACCAAAGTACCTATCTATCTACTCACATTTGCATGCTTTTGAACTGCTAGGTTGGCAGAATACATATAAACAATCAAGGTTGATGGGCTTCATAAGGTTGATAACAACACTTCTTCCAAATAAGCAGATGCCTATCCTATCTTTTCAAGCTAAGGTACAGGTCTCATCTATAATGTCCACTTATAACAATTTGATAAACAATTGAAACAACCTTTGACTGATCTTGTTCAATGTGGAATCCATCCAACAAGTGAGGCTTTTCTAAGGGATTTAGATCCTACAGTGTGTTGTTTAGAGCAGACCTGGAGAAGATCATTTTCAGGCACTTCCCCCTCACCAAGAGCTATTATCCCCCCACAAAAGAATAGCTTCATCCCTATTACTTTTTGAAGGACTGTAAATCTCTGCCCCTTCTGTTTGGCTCTGGGGAATGAATAGGGCATGTGATTTAGTCATTCCCAAAGCTGAGAAGAGGAATCCAAGTGCATTGATGGCTGGTGTTTGTTTTTATGAAGGATGTTGCTGCTGATGGTTATTATGATGTTTCTTTTTTTATATTTTAATTTTAATTACTGGAAGCTGGAATTGTGATCAGGCTTATGAATTAAAGCTGCTTAAAACTGAAGAAAGGGGAGGAAACTCAAACATCCATAGTGTGAAGCACTGAAAACAATTCCCTTCCCACAGACCTGCCATGGATACTTAATATTACATAGGTGACAATATGTAATTTAATCAACTGTTCTCTGTTTCTAAGAAAGAAGGGTGAAATATACATTGAGAAATGGAAACTGATAGATCAAACAGCTCTCTTGTCATGAAATTAATCTGTTCAGTGCTAGACTTATCTAGAACAAATCAGGTGTGAACTCATTGACCTTTCTAGGTATAGCACAATGTATTTCTTTTATTTCTCAATATCAAACTTGCACTTTAGTCAAGGATTAGCAAAACCTCCATTCAGACTCCTTCCCCTTTGCCCTAAATATCTCACTGTATAAATAAAGCCAGAGTAACATTTCCAAGCAAGACCTTAAAATTCCTTCATTTCCTGCAAATTGGAAAGTTTACACTGTGACTGTCTAAGTGGATGAACCACAAAATGACCCAAAAAGAAATCAAATAGTTTTTGCAATGAAAATGTTGTACATTATTACCAGCTTCCAAAATAAAGATTCATACAGTAAAAAATGAATACTGTAGTGTGCAAAATTAGTTTCAGAAAGAATGAAAAATCCTTTTACCAGACCTATACCTTACTATATAGGACATAAGTCACAATACCCCTAGAGTCTACCCTCTGAAGTTGTGTTTGTTATTCCAGAAGAAACATGTGATGATGACAAATGTTACAAGTGTTCATACTATCCGGTAAAGTGATAGGACCTTGAATAACCTTCAATGCTATCATGGGAAGGAAACTTGACATTGTGGTTGGCTACCAGCTGCTCTCTATTGAAATACCTAGTAGAGGGCTTCTTCAAAAGATTTGTTTACAAACACTAAATTGAAGAGTATCTAGCAAAATTCTTCCTGGTACAATTTCCATTTCACAGCAAAATCAAATGATGAAGATCATTTTCCCACCTAGTATTTCCATACAAAAGGTTCAGATGTTGGTGAGCCAACTTCCATTTTTCATTTTCAAACCATAGAACTACTACAAACTACTACAAAATCTCCAATGGTTACTGGGTTAGAGCAATAGCAGTAGCACTTAGACTTATATACCGCTTCACAGTGCTTTTAGAGCCCTCTCTAAGCAGTTTATAGAGTCAGCATATTTCCCCCAACAATCTGTGTCCTCGTTTTACCGACCTTGGAAGGATGCAAGACTGAGTCAACCTTGAGCCAGTGAGAATCAAACCACCAGCATGCAGCAGAATTAGCCTATGGTACTGCATTCTAACCACTGCACCAATTGTCTTAAGTATGTATGATGGTACCAATAAAGGAGAATATTTGTAGCTCCAGGTTGAAATTAGGGGTCCTTGGTGCTCTTTGAGCTTGGTTATGTTCTTGCAGACATTTCATTATCCAATTTAGGTAACATTATCACAGCTGGAATGAATGGGATGTGTTCTTAGATTATATTCTAGTGACTTGCTAGCTCAGTGTTGGTGAGAGTGATCTGGAAGTTCTTTGATTGGACTGTTTACTGTTGGTTTCTTTGGCAGTTCCCTGATCAGTGTATTGTTTACTTCCTGATTGGTAGTCTGATGTTAATATTGGAGTTAATCTATGCTCATCTGGGTGTTGATTGCTGGTGGGGCGATCTTTTGTTTCCTTTTTGGCTTTTTGATTGTCTCTTTTGCATAGTATGTAAATATTGTTTATGTCTATGTGTCTATTAATGGCTCATTTGCATGGTGGTAACTGTCCTCAGGTTGGGCTTACAAAGAGAATCCAAAAAAATTAATTTATTAACCTATTTCTCCAATTGTTCGTTATATTTCATGTTATTGTTATGTCTTTCTGTTGTGCTATTCATTGTAAAACATGCTTTCTATTAAATTTCTACAAAGAAGAGTGCTGTAATAATGGTGTAGGCTGGGTGCAAATTAATGAATGATGAGTTGTAAACAACTATGTCAATGAAAGTACTGTACAGCATATGTACATAATAATGGTTGTGTCTTTGTTAAACTTAAATGAAAGCTTTGAACATTTTATATGGAGAGTTCTAGCAAAGGAAATTGAAAACATCTTCCTCAAAACATTATGTCTAATATGTGCAGACCTGTGCAGCTGCTATTATACCAACAGTTTATCCTTAGTATTCTAATCCTGGTGTCCTCTTAGTATGTTGGAATAACAGGTCTTTTTTTTTTTTCCAAATCACATATTTGAAATAAACAAAACTTTTTCTAAATGCTCACAAGTAAACATTCACTTTTATTCTTGGGTCCAATGACCCAACTTCTTTATCTGTCTGGTCTCATTCTCAGTTATTCATGGAGCTCAACAGAATATCTTTTTTCCCCACATCGCATCTTTCAGAATGTTGCACAATTTATCCCAAACTCAAATCTAGTTATTCTATTATCAGCATTCATACAACAACATCGTGCAGTCATCACCTGCCTATGGATTTCTATTTTCATAACACTGTAAATTCATATATTTGGACATATAGGCTTTAGGCTTTTTGTTTATAATCAAATCTAAAACATTACTTTCCTGAATATTTTCATGACATCCAGAGCAGGCCGTTTTCATTTTAATGAATTATATTCTTCTCCTTGCTCTTAGTTTCACAAATATGCAATATGTTTTATTTTCATTTCGCTTCCTAATTCATCTGTTTATCACATGTACCTCATACACTTCATGTTCCTCTTCCATATAATCCTTCCTTTTAGGCAGAGGTTGTCCTTACAATCACAATTGGGACCAAAATTTCCATTTGTAAGCAAGGCTGTTGTGAAGTAAGTTGTGCCCAATTTTATTTATTTTTTTGCTATGATTGTTAAGTGAATCACTACAGATGTTAAGCAAACCATGCAGTCATTAAGTGACTCTGGCTTCTACTGATTTTACTGGAAAGGTCACAGATGGGGAATCACATAATCCTGGGACATTGCAATACCTGCCAGTTGCCCAAGCACTGAATTTTATTCATGTGATTGTGAGGATGCTACAACAGTTGTAGTGTAAGGACTGGTAATAAATCACTGTTTTCAGAGCCATTGTAACTTCAAATGGTCATCACTAAATGAATGGTTGTTAAGTCAAGGACTACCTTTACAGAATCGGTCTTTTTCTGATATATAATAGGATTTATACTCCAATAGGAACGCAGGATCAGGCCAAAAAGCCTTAAAGTATATGTACTGAATATTTTTCTTAGGCCATATTAAAAGATAATAATTCAGCAGAAGTATTCACAGAGGCCTTGGAGGCTCCAACAAAGATTTGGGAAGGGGGGAAACATGGTGGAGGCCCCAGAATATCATATTATAATCCCTTAGTTTAAGATCACAGTGAAATGTGAATTGTCCTTTTGTAGTTTTGCAATCCAAGATCTTATGGAACAATTTCCGATAAAAATCAGATGATTGTAATCAATGTATCTTTATAGCTGAAGATGTGGAGTTTGGGTGATTATCATAATGCTGGTATAATTGAGAGTTGTCACAAAAATCATATTTCCTAGTCAGGGAGAAGCTTTGTAGAGGAGCCACGTGACTGAAAGTAGCCATAGATTACATATGTTCTTTGGATATTCCTGAAAAGGTATTTGTTCCGCTGTATGCAAGAGAAAAGAGGTAAGTGTTGTCCTCCCAGATACAAGAATAGTGTAGCAAAATGGTTAAAAGATAGGGGATTTTTTTCAATGCCAACAGTTTCATGGTCAACAGAAACTCAATTATAGCTAGCATCTCTCTTTCATTATATGAAGTGCGTGTCCTTATCCATCAATAAGACAAGTCTGATGATGATAATCAGTGGTGGGATTCAAATTCTTTTACTACTGGTTCTGTGGGCATGGCTTGGTGGGTGTGGCAGGAGAAGGATACTGTAAAATCTCCAGTCAGAGGTAGTATCTGCCAATTCTCTGAACTACTCAAAATTTCTGCTACCGGTTCTCCAGAACTGGTCAGAACCTGCTAAATACCACCTCTGCTCCCCACCCCACTAACCTGCTTTCCAACTCCGTTCTCCTGTGCAGGACAACAAAAGAAGACCCACCCAATCAGCTGGGACTCAGGAGGCAGAGAATAAATGGGGCGGGGCCAATAAGAGCTGGTATTTGCTGGTTTTCCAAACTACTCAAAATTTCTGCTACTGGTTCTCCAGAACTGGTCAGAACCTGCTGAATACCACCTTTGATGATAATGTTATAGATCCAATTGTGTCCAACTCTTGGTGATTCTATGGACAAAGTCTCTCCATATTTTCTAATCTTGCACTATTTCTTTGTGTTTTTCTATGCTCTGGCTGGTGTCAGCTTTTATGGTGTCCAGCCACCATGTGGTTTGAGGGCCTGGTTTCCTTTTACTGTTAACTTTTCCAAATATAATTTGTTTCTCCAGTGAATTCCCCTGCATGACATGGTCAAAATAAGTGAGATGCAATTTTGTGATTTTAAGACAAGTCCTACATAGTTAATATAAGGCAGGAATGTGAAGAGCCATGTTTAAACCTACTGGGCAATTTTGACCAATGACTTATTTCCTGCCTGTATATATTTATAATTGGAATATACAGTAGGATAGTAGGAAAAATAATGCCTGCTGCTTTGAGTTTTTAATAGCAAAGATAAGATATAAATTTAATAGAAACTCCTGCCCCAAAGCCTGGAGAACTGTGGCTGGTCAGTGTAAAAATACTCTGCTACTTGAATCAGTGACTTGATCTTCTCCCTAAGGCAATTAAGGCAATTGCCCATGGTTTGAACTGTCTGCATCCTCTCTAGGCTTCCTGGCCTTTCTATAACAACACAGTGAGCCAAATCTAATCATGCAGCGGCTTTTCATTCTCCGGAGCAGGGAAAGGTTCACTTGTAGAATTTCAGCCAGATAACCACGGTTAAAGGCACAGGACTTTGATTAGAAGAAAGTTGCAACTGTATGACTCAGCAAGAGGTTTTTGGTCTTTGGAATGAGGAGGGATAACCCCGGTGATTGCTAATGCTGAATTCCACGACTTTCAGAAACCAAGTTGCAATAATTATAGTAGTAAGAGTAGATAGGTATCAAATATTCTTGGAGTTGTTTGCATTTTTCTCTATGAGGTTTGATATATTTGTACACTTGGAAAAATCAAAGTTGGGTATCAAATGCTCCCTGAACAAACAGATCCGTTGGCAGCTCTTGCTTGGAAGGAAGTTGCTTCTGACAGGCAAAATAGGCCACATAACTGCTCAGAGAAAGAGAAACTAAGAAATGTTAGAGAAGAAGAAATGTTAGTTTCTCTATTACTTGCTCCAGGAGTTGCCGAGAAGGGCAGGGAAAGCTTTCTCGGTGATTTATGTAAGTGTGCTTGGTAATCTGAATCTGTGGCTGCAGCCTGTTTATTTCTTTGAAAACAAGGTGGCTATGGTGGGTAAAATGTTAGGGGAATCAAGGGACTTTTTCTCAGCTAAAATAAGAGGCTGGGTTTTTTTCTGCTTTCTCTGCTATCATTTTCTCCTGGGCTCATGAAGATTTCAAAGAACTGATTTCTAAAGTATATATTCATCACTAAGAAAACACACATATCACTTGAGCTAAATTAAAATACTCATTTTTAAGGGTTAAAATTATACAGAGATGGAATTGAGGTGACCACTGGATGCAGCAAAACAATCTGTGTTATGAGTAATTCAGAAGTAAAGTACAATATTGGGGAGAAATAACCAGGTTTATTGCCATTTGTTGAGCACCTGTTGATTTACAAGAAAGAAGAACCCGAAGGATGGAAAAACAAAAGTCTTACAGAGGACCACAAGGTGGGAAATTCTAGAGATCTATTTGCTAGTCAGTTTGGAGACAGGTAGTGAACTGGGGGTAAAATACTACTGTATTGTTAGGCAAAGCAGCCCTTTTGGGAGGGGCAGCAGAGCTGGGAAAGTCTCTTGTTAAGGAGAATGGAATGTTGAGATCATCAGGTGACTGAGAATGGAACGTTCGCGCTTCTCACCTGATTACTATGCAATTCTTTTATTAGGGCTGCCCTTGGCCTCTCTGTTGGAGTTAATGAGCAAGGCTTTTGGGTTTTTTTTTCCCTCCCATATAGATCAGATTGCACACAGCTTTGTCTGAAGGCAGATAGGATCAATTAGGGTCTGGTAGGATTAGTCAAAGAAGAACTGTGTTTGGTTCTGATTATTTCCCCAAAAACATGGAGGAAAAAGAATATAGGCTCCACTTTGTTAGATTTATTTTCTCTACCACGTCTAGAGATTCTTTGCTGCATTTGGAGGCCATCTGGATCTTTGGATGTCAAATCCAGGACCCCTAAGCTATTTGTTTTCATCACAAGCTACTTGGGTTAATGTAATCAAAGTGAAAAGCTATTGCTTTTGCAAACAGTGGTTTCTACACGGGAACAGAAATCATAATTGTCCAAAGCTACAGCATCATGTGAATTTAAATAACATACATAGCATATTTGGCAATTATTTTTCCTATGCGATTTGATGGTTTTAAAGAGATCTAGCAGAGATGAAGCTAGAAGAAGAAAGGATTTATGGTATTTATATGGCTGCATATGGTCCGTAATAAGTTTAAAGTTTTATGGGACTCTTGAAAAACATCCTTAGGATGGAATGTTTGCAGTCAGCAGGTAGAGAATCCAGTGCTGGGTTTCTGATGTGAAATGTTAATCAGAGATGCAGTATTTACATAACACACTAAATATTTTCAGTAATGAATCATCAATGAGTGAGATCATGATGGAAGAGGTAATGTGATGTCTCCAGATGTTTTGAATTTCAGTCCTGATAAGTTAGAGTTGCTATATCTGAACTACAAAAATCTGCATGACCATCAAACGGCCGAGACAAAAATTACAAAATTCTAACACTTTTCTGCCATATAGTGATTGTCCAGATTTTGGTGGCCCAGATGTGGTAGGTCTACATTATCCTCATCAAAAAAACTAACGGAAAGGAATGGGTGTACTTTGTACACCAAACCAGAGAAGACAAGTGCACACCTTGTACAGCCATACATTTCAGTTTGGCTGATTGTGTTGGGCCTCCATCGTATCCATCTGAATAGACATAAAAGGGGGATGGAGAGAGAATCATGCCCACTGCCCTGAGTTTCTTGGAGAAATCAATGATATGCGGGGGCGGGGAAGCAGAGATGAGTCCTTAGAGTGTATACCTCTCAATGACATGTATATATTTATGAATTAGCCTTAAGGGTACAGCTATGTTTGGTGGTGCAGTGGTTAGAGTACAGTACTTCAGGCTACTTCTTGCTAACTGTCAGCTGCCTGCAATTTGGTAGTTCAAATCCCACCAGGCTCAAGGCTAACTCAGCCTTCCATCCTTCCAAGGTGGGTAAAATGAGGACCCAAAATTGTTGGGGACAATATGCTGATTCTGTAAATTGCTTAGAGAGGGCTGTAAAGCACTATGAAGCGGTATATAAGTCTAATTGCTATTTCTATTATCCATACCTTGCTTAAAACATTGCATGGTTTAATCCTTTGACTTTAGCATGAAGAATGGTGATTAGTTATTCTGAAAAGTATCATCTGTATTTTGGCTGAAAAAAATAACTGGCCAACCAGTTTTCTATCATGGTTTTCTTCTAGTGGATTTCCAGATTTTTGCAGCCCAACTATGGTATGTTTACTTTACTTTCTAACATGCTTCCGTAGTATAATAACTTAATGTAAACCATGCACTTGTAGATACTTGATTTGAGCTTGCTATTAATTATCTGAATTAACACATCCATTCACTGCGATTCAAAGCCAGGAAAAGAAAACAAGGCAATCTTCTCATCTGGAGTTTCCTGTTTTATTCCTTATCAGTTAAAGGCAGCCTCTGCTATGTCAGTGTTTCTCGGATGTCATAGTCCACAGTTCCAAGTTTTAGTGGCATTTACTAGGGAGGATGGGAGCTTTAGTCCAACACTTCTGGAGGGCAGCAACTGGTTTAAGGAAAGCTGATTTAGGGACTAGTTACAAAATATAATATCCATTGTGCAGATTTATGCTATTCTAATAGGGGGTGAATAAGGAGTGATGACCAGTTTCTGATCATTTGTATTGTCCTTATGAATTTATTTCATTTTTAAAAAATCTGTATGCTGAATTTCAAAGCTAATTATTATAGGGCATAATCACTTGATAAAATTTATAGTAAGATGCTTCAAATATATAAGAAACTGAAATAATTGAAGTACAAAAGATTAAAGTGATGAAACAAGAAAAGCAGTACCCAAGTAATTTAAAGATTTATAAATAATGCAGTGAACATCTTTATTAATTGATTAAAATATCTGGAGATGGGATGAAACTTGACTTTGGATACCACATTAGATAGCCCCTTAAAAAAATCTAATGGAACCAATTAAAGTTAAATAACAAAACACTCTCTTGCATGACGTGTTTGTTCCCTTTTGGGGTAGAATAAGGAATCAGATGCTTCATTGGACTTATGAAAAAATAAAAAAAATCATGACACATAGAAGATGACCGTATTAGATAGGTAGTGAATTATTTAAAGTCAGTAGAGCTCCCTCCCTTCCCTCTACCAACTTCTCCTCCCTATCTCTTTTCAGGAGGCAAAATCGTCATCTCTTCTGCGGTCAGATTTGATACAACTGACCAAGAGAAGCTTCACATTTGATTCTTAAGGACAGTGGTATGCACAGAGCTAAATAAATGAACCAATTCACTAGTATGGAATGCCTCTAAAGCCTTTGTCCAAGAGACAAAGTCTGCATGCCATTGTGATCAGCGGATTTAGAGTTGGACTTTGCTTACTGGCTGGGGAACTCTGGAAGTTGAAGTCCACACATCTTAATTAAAGTTGCCAAGGTTGAAAACATTGGTCTGCTGCTTCTAACATTACTCTCTGCCTTAGCTTTGGTTTCAGGGAGATAAATAACAGAAAATAATATATCCAGAAGGTAGGGATAAGTTGCTATTGCACAATCCTTTTGTGTTTTTCTCAGTATGTCGTTGGCTTTATTTATTTCATGGTAATGTACTGTATATCCACATATGCGTAAACGCACACAGAGCCCAAACATCACTGTTTTCCTTCAGTTAATGTTCCATCTGTAAAATCAGATTTCCTGACATACTTGATTACACTTTGAAGGATAAAATAAAATATTGTGCAAGCATACCAGAGATCCGTTCTTACTGGTTGTTACCTGCCCTACAATATGCAGGGGTTCCATGAGCTTAGTTTATGTAAGTCTTTGTATTAATGGATGTTTGCAATGGGTCCATGTAATAAGCTGAGAAGGTAGATGCTATCCTTCCCATCTCATTTCTGATCATACAGGTCAAAAGACACACTTCTATTCAGTGATATGAATCAAGACACCGTGTAATTTGATAGCACTTCTGCTGCTGACATTTATTGAGGATGATATTGATACTGGTGGTATTGAGAACCCTGATCACTCTTGCCTACTCCTTTTATTGGATTAGGCACAGGCTTGAGAGCACATGTGGGGAAAAACATTATCCTGATAATCAAATCACAGCTGCTCTACAACACACACTTTGGAATCAATCATGGAAGTCATGGGCATGCAGCATTTCACGTATGCATCCCCACATGCCAACATGTCATTGGATAAAATGCATTTATAGGCATGTACTACATGTTCTATTGGTGCAATTTGCTTACATAAAGAGGCAAGTAGATTGTGTAAATACATCCACACAGTTTCTAATATGATATTCTACATGTCAAGGTGTCAGCCAGAGATCTGATTCCATATCCCACCATGTGTAGATCTAGAAGCCTACAACATAATAGCATTATCAGCAGGACTGGAAAAGTTATATCTGAAAGCTAAATATAATTTCACCAGCCCACCTAGTTATGTTGCCATTACACACACTTTGTTTCCATATAATAGCAATAGCTATAGCACTTGGATTTATATACCGCTTCACAGACCTTTACAGCACTCTCTAAGTGGTTTTACAGAGTCAGCATATTGCCTCCAATGATCTGGTTCCTCATTTTACTGACCTTGGAAAGATGGAAGCTTGAATCAACCTTGAGCCTGGTGAGACTCGAACTACCAAACTGATGGCAGCCAGCAGGCAGAAGTTGTCTGCAGTACTGCATTTTAACCACTGCCCCACCACGGCTCTTAATAATAGCATCTCCCAATCTGCTGCCACATGTGGGTAACTGGAAGAATGTTACTGAAAATATGAGAGTATAGTATATAGTATTCTGCAAGACACATTGTTGCTGCCATTATTTCTATATAGCCTCTTCCCAGTCTCTAATACACCATAGAGCAAATAGTGAAGCATACAATGCTCATCCATTCTAATGGGGTGCCCCACACACTGCACCTGGTCTCTGATAATCAGAGACTCAATGCTGCTGGATTTTGCATAATCCAAGATTTCTATGTTGAAGAGACAGTCTTGCCAACAAATGCCAAGGATGGAGCACGGGACACACATGAAATTTCTCCAGTGTAATGTGTCATTGATACAGAATCCAAGACTTGTGTCTATATAGAAGGGAAGAGATCATCATAACATTGTAGACTTTCAGCTTTGTGGCGATACAAATGTTGTGTTAATTGAGTCCTCTAATATGCAGTTGTCCCAGAGCCTGACTGACCTTGCTGATCTTGGAGTCCATTTATTTGTCCAAAGACCAATTGTTCAAGAATTTGAAGTAATGCATATGACAGCTGGATGTCATCAGCAATTATTTTTGCTTCTATGAGGTTGATATTTGGCATGTGCTGGTAAAGTAGTTCAGTCTTGTTCAGGTTGTTAGACTGAAGAGCATAACAGCATCTTAGAATTTGTTCAGTATCAATTGTACAACACTGTCTTGTACAGCAGGAGTGCACAGTCATCAACAAAGGAAGTTTTTTTGAATGACCTTATGAAGGTACTTCGTGCATTAAAGCAGCTCAGATTAAAGAAACAGCCACCAACAGAAACCTGACATATAGTTCCTTCTTCAGCCCTTGGACAGCATGTCACAACCTGCAAGGAAGAACAGATTGAACAGGACTGGGGCTAGCACACAAGCCTGCTTCATCGCATTAGAAATGGCAGATGCAGCTAATATATTTGTGAAAATTGATTCAGCTATTCAAATTTGTGAAAATTGATTCAGCTATTCAGTGGTGGAATAACAGAACAGGTCCTGTTATTCCATCACTGAATAGCTGAATCAATTTTCACAATTTTCCTTGGGCATCCATAGTCTCAGGATGGCCCAGAGTGTTTCCTTGTCTAGTGTCAAAAGCTTTCATTGGGCCAGTAAAGACAAAGTAAAGAGATTTGTTCTGCTCAATGCACTTTCCCTGGACTTCCACCTTTTTGTTGCATTTTTTGTTACTGTTATATTTATAGTAAAAACAGGAACGAAGGACCAAACCATTGTAGTCATTGTTGAAGTCCAGTTATGTGTTAATTTCAGCCAGTACAGCCAAGTGTTAGGGATGATGGGTTTCAGCAATAACTAAGGAAATGGGTTGTTGAGTTCACATGTAGATAAGAAAGCCTGTATATTTACTACTTTTGCTTTAAGGGTTTGGGGACACCTCCAATGCAAAATGTGTATGAGGTCCAATGAAGCTTATCAAACTGCCTGGGTTTTCTGTTGAATAGATAGATGTGTTCTAGGATTAGTGTGCTAGTACATTTTGGAGTGACTTATCAAGAAAAACAACCACAGCTTTGATCTTCCATTCACCAACCTATTCTATAGTACATCTTGTCACGTGGTTGAAACAGTGTCACCTGAGGGCAGCATGTTCATTGAATGTTGTTTTGCTTTCCTGCATAGTAAAATGAAGAATAACTTTGCTCTTGACAAGTATAACTAGTGTACACAACAAATTGTCTCTCCAGTTGTAACACAATATGCCTGCTTTGTTCTAAGGTCTTCTTTCCATCTTATCAGCTCAACAGTTTATTAAGTTATTTAAGGCCACTGCTTTTGACTGATGCTCTACATTAAGTTATTCCAGGATAGTGTTTTGTTTTTCCCTAGTTTTTGGGTACAGACCACATGAAGACAAATGTACAAACTAGCAGAATCCTGTAAAGTCCCTGAAAAAACATATTTATCAACCTAAAAGTAACTGAGGTCTCCTATGCAATCTTCTGCCTAAGGCATGGTCAAAGAGTTACTTCAGCAAATTCATCCAGTTGAATATTTAGTTGTAGCCATTTGTGAAAAGGCTTTAGAATAGTTTTGAACTTCACCACAACTGGTAGTACAAGAAAGAAATGATTCAGAATCTCTGTATTTAAATTTATTGGTTCCTATATAGGAAATATGATTCACTAATTGTAGCACAGATTCAGCTTGACTATCAAGAACTAATGGAATTTCACTTCACTAAGTCTTTTACTGATATAAATTATCCATTTGATCTTGCATGCTGCAGAATTCAGGTGACCAAAGTTTACATTATAATAGGGAACCAGTCTGGCAAGAGAGTTGAGACACCAGGCTAGGAACTGGGAGACCATGAGTTTCTAATTCCACCTTAACCACAAAGCCACAAAGTGACCTTGGGCCAGTCACTCTCTCTCAGCCCTAGGAAAGCAGCAGTGGCAAACTGCTTCTGAAAGAAGCGAAAAAGTTTTTTGCCCCAAAAAACTGCGGGGATTAGTCCAGATAGTCACTATGAGTCAAGTCACTTGATGGCACCAGGTGACACTCACACACAGAATCATAACTACATATGAAGGGGATAACAGTAAACTATTGGTGTGTATATTGTTTACATGGTGCAGTGCCCTTTCCTTATGTCAGCTGCAACACCAATTAAAAGGTTTTTCATAGTTAGTGAAAGCATATACCAAATGGCACCATAGGGAATGTGATATATACAAGCATGCCAGAAATAGTTTTAAATGCCAGGGCTGCAAATGATTTTTCTCCCCAAGATGCAAACAGCTATTCAGGTCCAAATGTAAGGATAAATAATACCAGGCACTGGTGAGATAGCTTCACAGTGCTCATTTCCTGAAGTGAAATGAAGAAATGAAAAAGAAAATGACATTCATTCTCAAAAGGCACCTAACGATGCTGTTCTCTTTTGAGTTCTACTACACAATATTTAAGATGTGGCTGATCTTCTATTGATTAAAAAACAGTGAAAAGGTGTGTTTATTGCTTCATTAAAATTGGCATATAGTAGTATCGAATCCAAACCACAATGCTAAGGCAAATAAACCATCTTTGAAGAATCAAACGTCCAGTTGATTATCAATTTTGTCTTTTAAAAATGTTCTTCCAGCAACTGAGAAACTGAAGTGATTCTCTTGTTGCAGCAAATGGCAGATGGACAAATGAGCAAAGGCAGCTTTAAAACAGTTGCAAGTTTTTGGCACTCCATCTGCATATTTCCAGTGCAATTCTATCCAATGCTTCAAGCCTAAGTCTGCTTGTATCTATCGAAAATCAACTGTGCAGGATAAAATGTGTTTGAAGAGAAAGATGGGTATGAAACATTTCTCCAATGCTTTTATCTTTGAATGAACAGTGCTCATGTCAATGTCAGGCATCTGATACTACAAAACCATTTTTGTAATGTTTTATTCCTTCAGTGTTTTGAATGTTCAGCTGGCTAGTAACATGTGCTGTGCCCTCAAGTGCACAACAAAGGCGACCTACATAAGCAGGACTCATTAAACATGTAGCTCTTTCGTCTTGCAAGCTGTTGTGAGAAGCAGCTGTTGCAATGTGTGGTGGGTGAAAGGTCAAGTCACTTCAGTGGAAGGCATTTCCTTTGTTCAGCCACTCACTGCCTAAATCTTTCCAGCCAATGAAACAAAACTGTGCTGCTCCAAACCTTAAAATTTTAACTGGTATACAAGGTATTGTGTTCACTTACAGAAATCCCATTCATTTTTAATCATAACTAAATTTATTTCAGGGATTTATTTATGGTTATTTCCATAGTATATACTAAGGGATACATTTGAACCAGTGTTCTGGAGCTACACACTGTAGGTAAAAAATGCACTCTTATTTTAAAAAGTAACAAGTTTACAGCTCAAGACTGTATCAGACAATTGTGCCTCGATCCCAAATACTGGAGTACCTCCTGTTACACCTTTTGAAGATTTCCTATATATATTATATAGGAATTTCCTATATATATATAGGAATATGTCAATGTACATATGTCAATAAATAACATCCCCATCTGCTTCATTTAAACTTTGATTGCAACTCCACTTCCCCACCATCCCTCATAAGCAAGACCATCACTACATAGAGGTTAATCTTCAAAATTTATTACAAAATATATAACATCTTCGACAGCAATATCAATTTAAATTAAAAATTATTGCAAAATTGATCTTCAATGCAGAATATATAGTCCAAAAGCCTCCTGACAGATCAGTCTTCATTGAACTTTTTATATCAATACAATGGTGCCAGTGTGTACTATGCTTATCAGAGTCTTTTGGGGACTTTTAAGTACCCCATCAATCATTCTGGATTTAGTGTCCATATATTGTTCACATGCCACCTGTATCCAGTTTTCCAACTTTCTCCCCTATTTTGCTACCACAAACATTTTATCTCACTTGGAAATCAGCAAGTTTTTCTTTTCTTCTGCTCCTTAAGAACATGAGATACTTTTTCAGCTCCAGACGTGCCAGCTTCCTTACCACTGCAGTTTAGTGGGGACTTCCTGTTGGCATAATAAGCCATCCCGTCCCTCTTTTCGCTTCTCCACAAGATCCCACCGTGTGCTGACTGAGCGACTTAATCCAAGCTGTTGACTAGGCTGATCCTCAGAATCAGCCACTTTGTTGGGTTGCCCAGATGTGTTTAACTCCAGGATGAGGGAATGCAACAAAAGGTGTGAACCTCTTCTATGCATTGGATGGTCAGCCTCTATCACTCAGGAAGGGCAATATTGGGCACCCAGTCGTTCACATTTCGACTCTCCTCACAAAACAAGTTCAACTTGTCCAAGGCTGGATCTTTCCAAGCATCCTCATTGGGATTCTACAATAAAAAAATAAATACAGAAGTTATTAGTGAAAGCTGTCAAACTGGAAACTATTTAGTATTTTTATATAAAAATGTTTTCCTTACTTGTAATAATAAAAGAAACTACAATATCCCAAATATCAGTTGTAATGCTTTTGTATGGAAACCAATGTACTTTTAAAATCACTCAGTATTTGCATGCTATTTCAGGGCTGTCAATTTACAAAATTGGTTCCCTTGACAATAATCTACCTGCTAGAAACCCTTCAGTTATGGCTCTGGAGATATATATATCCAAAAGGCTCAAAAAGTTGCTCCGGCAGTCACTATTCTGCCTGAGAAGTATGACTAGCTAATGCCTCAGAAGCAACTCCCAGGGTAGAGGGAGGAAGAGAGAAGTAGGGGAAATCCCACACACTACCTAATCTCTGCATAAAGGTCAAGTATTAAAAAGTCACAAACATACGGGGAAATTTTGCAAGCTAGACTAGAGACCAGCCCCCTCTCTAAGCAGATACCATTAAAAAGCAAAACAAAAAACAAAAAAAATAACCCACTTACCGTAATGAGAATGCAATGCAGATCTCGGGGCTCCCCAGCTTCCTCTCCGGCACCCACGATGGCAGCCAGTTTCTGGGTGTCGTTTATTCTCACAATGTCAATGTCGTTTTCACAGCAGAAAGCCTGGATGAGGGTGAAGTGGATCTGGAGGGCAATGTCTCCCTCGTCTTCCTCATCTGCAGCCAGCACGCAGAAAGCCACTGTATCTGGATCACTGCAGAAAAATGAGGGGAAAAGCAGATTAGCAGGGGATATTTTCCAACCACGGAGGGGGGGGGGAGTTGTGGTAGTGGAAGGAGGTTACAAGCCCAAAGACCAAGCTGGCCAGTTTAAAGGCCGGCTCGTTGTTGGGGCTGTCAACGACGGGCGCCCAGCCAACACACCGCGCAGATCGAGCAGGATACTCACACATTCATCAGCTTGGCCGATTCATAGACGCCGGCGGTAAGGCAGCCGCGGCGCTGGGAAGCGACGAGCAGCTCCTGGAGAGCTTTGCCGGCGCTCTGCATCCTGGTTCCGCTTGCGCTAGCGCTGCTAGTGGTGCTACTGCAAAGAGAAGCGGGGAGAACGACCGGTCAGTGTCGGGAAAGAAGGAGCCGGAGCTACAACGGCTCAGCCTCGCCACTCTAAGGCGGCTTCGCGCGTGATTCCTCCCCGCCTCCCGCGATCCAAGAGTGCCTCGTTCTCGTCTTTTCCCCGGGAGCTCAGAAGCTTCATCAGAAGTAATTCCGACGGATAGTTACCTGTCGCTCGTTTCAGGCATCGCTTCCTGGCTGTGAATTTCCTCCAGAGTCATAATGGTCCAAAAGACAAGGGGAAAAATAAAATAAAATATCCACACAAGGGCTGGCTCCGCAGTTCGAAGGGAAATTAAAATAATAATAATCTTCCGGAAAGCCGTTCGACAAGAGAAGAAAAAAAAACCACCCCCAAAGCCGAAACCGTATCAGGTAATCCTTCTCCTCTCAAGTCCCAATCGCGTCTGACTGCCGAGGAGCCGCGCTCGCCCTTTATATAAGGGCTGCGGAGCTACCGTGCCGGCAGCTGCCGGAATCTCGCCTCTTCTGATTGGCTGAGCTTAGCGTGTATTGTTATGTTAAGCCGACAGTCGGGTAAACCCGGCTCGTGCCGGGAGGCCACGTGGGAGAAGGGGGGGCCTTGTGGCGGGAGGTGGGGGTGGGCAGAGAGCGGGTAAGTGGCATGGAAGGGGCCCGGGGGATTTCAATACCTCGAATCCGCCACAGCTGCTTTTGTTATGATGTTACTGGGCAGACTGCGGCCGACATAGTTTCATCTTTGAAGCGGGCGGAGGGACGAGCGGATGACTCAAAGAAAGGAGCTGGTCTTAGATGGGCAACTTGGGGCATAAGTTCCGCCAGCCGCGCTAACAACGCGCTGCGAGTTTTCCTTCAGGGTATTTCTTTCTTGTTAAGGAACAAGTTCCCTTTGCAAAGGGCCTCTTCCACCCTGTACCCAAATCAAGTAATTTTGCTCTGTTGTCAAACCCAAGCTAAATGAACGAGGCGTGGGCACTCCGTCGGGGGAGGGTCCCCACCTCTGCATCTGTCCCAGGGCTCAGGTTTCTAATGGCTAGGATCTTAAAACGCCGCGGGGCTTTTCTGTGTGTGTGTGTGTGCAGAAGCAATCCGACATAGGTTTTTTGCTACAAGTGGAGACTGAACGCAGCCGGGGGTGGGGAGTAGGGGCAACAAAGGGGAAGTTCCTGCAAAGTTCACCAGAATGAGAGTGGATCCAGTCCGGCATGCCTAATGAGCTGCTGCTGTGAGCAGATTGTGGAAGGCACACGCTGCTCGTTTGCATTTCTATGGAGACCTCACACAATAGCGGAGGTCTGGCGTGTGGCAGTTTGCAGGGCAGACAATTGAGGCTTTCTCCTCATAGCTGCACTGTCCACCTGCCACTGGCTGAAGATTTGCTTTGGGCTGAAGGGAGAGAAGGCCGAGGGAGGGAGGGAACAATTGCATTACTCTCTTGGGTCGGCCAATCTGCTCCTGATGAATGTCTCCACTTGCGTGCACACACACACACATTTCCAAAGTGCAATTGAATTTGGAGGCCTTTGGAGCACGCGATCTGTCTCCTTCTCAAAATGCTCGGTTATTTGGCCTTTGTCTTTGCCCCAGCCATGCTTTCATCAGCCTTTGTCTTTGCCCCTAGGCCACGCATTCAGCAGACATTGCAGGACATCGTTTAAGCACACTTGGCCTGTAGCCCTCTCCGCTTGACTGGGCCAGTCTGATAAAGTGGATAGCAAAAAGGGCTACACCTGTTCTCAAAAAGGTGGACTCCCAAGTTCGTCTTTGGAAGTGTTGGGGACCATGATTTATTTACAGAATTCATTGTAATAAGGTATATCAGCTAGGAAGATGGGAGGCATATCTTGGACGAAGAAAATGTTGACTCAGGAATTCTGGGAGTTGAAGTCCACAGGTTGCCCACCCCTGTCTTGAACAGTGAGGTTATCAGTGGATAGTATACTATGCAGGATGGCTAAATATTCCAATATTAGTGAATGGATGACTGGGGAACAAAGGTGCAAGTTTTATACTGTCCTGGCCGGCTTGTATAATTTCCTCTGAAGTAATGGATTGATTGCTGGTCAGGCTGGAAGAGCAGTCTTTGCAATTAATAAGAGAGAGAGGGACCATCCAATTGTTTCTTTATTCAGCAATTTTAGGTTAACAGCGCTACCTGCTGGATGATTGATGCACATCTTTCAGATGGTAATAATTGACTAAAACTCACATTTCTAAGAAAAAAAATGCAGGCTTTTTTTCCTGCTTACAGCAGATTAAAAAGCCCGTGTTAACTCTTTTTGCAAATTCTCCCTACACTCTGGGTTTTTCTTTGTTCTGGCACATGAAAGCAGCTGTTTCTATGTATCCGCTCCTTTGAAAGGAGAACCCTTTCTATGTCAAATAGAATTGTGCCACCTTGTGGTTATAACAAGTCATGGCTTCCAGAAAAAAAATCTGGATGCAATTTAGCTTACAAAATCATAACCAAGTTCTGTTGAAAATAGGCTCCCAAGAGTATAGCAATTACATAGTTACAGTAAGGTAAGTAATGTCACAAGTTAATATAGTCAATTTATGTAGTTGTCTGGTCCTAGCCAGCACTCTTTCCAAAAGGAGAGTCAGGTGGAAACTCCCAATCAGAGCAATTATACTAAAGACCACACAGACATTTAGCAGCAAAAGATGGGGGAGAGAGAGAGAGAGAGAGAGAAGCATGCTGGTCTCCCACCTCCACAGATAAAGTGTCAAAGTGAATTTAATAACCATGTGAGAAACCTAGAGATCCAAATGTTCCAGAATGATAACATGGCTTTTAGAGCATAAATATTTAAAGAAGCAATCCAAATTGCCAGTAATAATCAGCATGCCTTTATCAATACTAATTAGTATGGGGGAGAAAACCCTGACAACAGGGTGATTTTCAATTAATTGACATGCGGATTAAGTCATGGATTTGTGCTTGTTTCAGAGAAAGGATCTTTGGATGATTAACTCATTCTCTCATATCAAGGATACTCTTCTAGAAATGGACAACTTTTGGTTGTGGGTAATTTAGTCATTACAAATTATCTTTTTGAGTCAAGATGAGAATTTTGAGTATTTAGTTGTAAAAGAGAGCATAGATACTTTCTATAACAGAAGCTTGAGAAAAATTGAAATAGTAAAATACAGTGAATACTAGACACAGATTTTAAAGAAAGAAAAAGATTTAGAATGCTATTATATTTATATCAAAGAAGGTATACAATTTATTATAGTAGCAAACATTGCAAGATAGAATCACAGTAGATTGCAGTAACTAGCTACACATGTACCTTGGGTCTAGAAATATACCTGATCACATGCAAATTTAAGAAAAAGAAGCCAGAAAGGCTCACAAAAAGGAAATTATTGAAATATTGATTTTTACACATATCCTCATGGCTTCAGAATGTTTATGCTCAGACTGCAGGCTCTTCTGAAATACAGTTCCTCATCAAGCCTCTCTTAATAATCATGGAAAAAGAGGACCTGTCCTTTAATGCAATTTGAGGAATTCTGGGAATTACAAGCTTAGGTTTGGCTTAACCTTTGGATTGATTGACATAATCAATCTGAAATTGTTAGATCGATTTGTTTGTTTTGTTAAAATAACATAGTTACTCATGTTAAACAAATACAGGCAATACACAATACCATTCTGTCATAATGAAATTGCATAGCATATCCAGTGGCCACAAATTAAAACAACAAATCCAGATCACCTCTAAGTATCTTGTAAACTGGGTTCAGATTGGAAGATGGAAAAGTTGGTTTTCTGGAAAAGCAATTAAAGTACGTAACTAAGATTAATAGCACAACATGTGATATTACACAAAGCTCAGCCATTTGTCCAGCTGGAGAGAATTTTATGTTTGGCTCATTCATCTAAGAAAGAAGTGCTGCATCTGATTTCTTCCACCCACAACAGTCAAACAGTAAGGATAGCACTTTAAAAGGAGTTAGAGGTAGGTTGAACAGCTGGGAGGTTGTTCAGAGACCGTATGCTTTGCTTGACCTAAAACAAATGACATAAAAGGAGGGTTTCAAAGGTCACCAAATGACTTTTTCCTCAGTCGGCATTTTTCTGGCTATAAAAGGGCCATTAGCAAACAGTTTTAGAGCACTGAAAAGGAAATAATACATTCAACATGGACATATATCTTCCCTTTCTGTTGAATATAATACACCTACCAGCATCTGGGTTAAAAACAAAGGGAATGCTGGTTTTCTTTAATAGAACCTCAACTGGAAAAAAAATGAAGCATTCAGTTCACATTTCTTTCTGAGTTCATTAATCAGTGGATATGCCTTTTTCATAGAATCAGAAAACAGAAGACCGCCTTTAGGCCATCAGATCCAATTTCTTACTCAGTGCACCTTTCCAACCTAAAACATATACAATAGATGCATGCTTGAATGTATCCAAAGAGGGGGTGCTTAATAAATAAATAAATGTAATTATTAATAAGTAATATAATTATTCAGAGAAAATCATCCTGATATTAGAATTACAGCAAAGCCTAATTTCTAATTCTGTTCAAACTTAAATTTTCAAATTGTAATAAAATATCTTAAAACAGACAACCACACTGGACACTTGATTCCAATGTTGAATTTGGTTACTGTTAATGTTCCAATTGAACTGGAGTCTGCCTTTCTGTAATTTAAACCAATTATTCCAAGAAATGTTGACCTTCTACATAACAAACTTTCAGATACTTTATAAGAACTTGATGAGCCTCCTCTCAGTCTTGTCTTCTCAAGGCGAAACTGCCTTAATTTCTTCATAGGACATAGTTTTCGGGCATCTGATCATCTTCTGGGCCCTTCTTTGAACATGTTTTAGTTTACCCAACTCATTATAAAAGTGTGATGTACAGTTTTTGCCACCCTACTTGAAGTCAGTTCTGCCCAATGCAAAAAAAAATGGAGTATCATAATATGGATTAGACACTAGTCATTAGAGCATAGAAAAGAGGGAGACATAACAAAAAGTGATCATACCAGAGGTGGTATTCAGCAGGTTCTGGAGAACCGGTAGTGGAAATTTTGAGTAGTTCAGAGAACTGGCAAATACAACCTCTGACTGGCCCCACCCATATCTATTCTCTGCCTGATCGGCTGAGTCTTATTTTGTTGTCCTGCATAGGAGAACAGAGCTGGAAAACAAGTTGGTGGGGTGGGGTGGGAATGGAGATTTTATGGTATCCTTCCTCTGCCACGGCCATCAAGCCATGCTCCCCAAACCATGCAATGTCCACCAAGCCATGCCTACAGCATCAGTAGTAAAAAAAAAAATTGAATCCCACCACTCATACACACCCTGAACATGTTTTTTTTTAAAAAAGAAAAGCTTGGGGCTAAACAGGATAAATGATTAAAGTTGTATCATCTTGGTAAGGCTATTGTGACCTGTTTTCTGCTGTGTCACCATTATGAGAAGGTCTCCATTGTGAAATCATCTTCTGGCATATCCAAGGCCAGAGTGGCCCTTTGATAGTCTTCTGGGCCAGTTGGATCTGTGAGCTTTTGAATGACTTCTTTTTAATATGTTGTTACATATTCATCATTGCTGATTAGCTAGGATGCTTGAATTTATGTATGTATGTATGCATTTTTTATTTATTAATTTTCTTCATAACGGCAGTTATTTATTTCCTTGATTTATCACATTACCTTTTTACAGCTATTTGTTCATCATGTTATAAGTATTATTATTAGGTCTGTTTGTTGATTGGTTGGTTTGGAAAGACAAGACAGTGAAAGATACATAAAATGTGAGTACAATTTTTTTTTTATGGCTTCTATATTCCAGAGCAGTGTGGAAAAGGAGATAATAGCAATAACAGTCATAGAGAGCCTGAAATGTCTGTTCAAATACATTTTTCCCCAGTAGCTGCTTCCTTTGACAGCCCCCAGTTAATAAGGAGTTTTTCTCTCTGTGGAGATACACCCCAATACAATTAGAGATAGTGACATACCCACAATCTCAAATCCTGAGGAAGCATTTGCAAAAAAGCCACTGGGATCTTCCCATTGTACTTGAGGTATTGAATTACAAATGAATTGCTGTCATGTACAGTAGATGAAAGTGCATTAACAGAAGTTAATCAAGTTGCTCATCCCCTTCCCTTGTTTTTCTAGGATAGAAGTGTGGTCCTTCTTTCGTAAAATGACATCAAAGGTTTCCCCACTTCGGAAAGAAGGAAAAAATAATCAAGAAAAACTCATCAGCCAACAGGACAATGGGGGAGAAATTCCACCAGCATATTCCCCTGATATCCAGATAAATAATGGAGAAAAGGTATATTTTAAAAAAACTCTGACAATGGGTGGCTGTTCTGGGGAATGGAAAAGTTAACAGCACACATGTCATGAAATTATTGCACAAGGGATGCAAGTTATATAATATGCATCCCTTCTAGACTGACATAATTTACATAATTCACAACAGGTGTCTGATATGGCTCAGGTAGCATCACTTCTGTACATTTGTATCTCTACCCATAGTATAGTAGAAGTAACAATAGGGCTGGGGGGGGGGGGGAATATTAGCTACTTGGCTACTAGCCAAGTGTCAACCTATGCCTACCTACAGCTGCAGCAGGTCAGATTTTGGGCAGCTATTCTCCTTAGCCAAGTAGAGGGATCAACTGCCTCTTGCGAAGCAGATTTCTGATTTTCTGGTAATAACAGCAGCAGAAAGGGAAAAGTCTGCATTGGTTCTGCAACAGGAAGTGGGAAAGCTTGCTTCCTTCTTCCTTCCGGTAAACTGGTTAATTCAGGTTGGGTGAGATTTTTGCAGTTATTTGCTGCTAAACTGTCGACACTAATACAACAAAGGGAATGTCGTGTGGTCAGTGAAATTTGGCATTAGTCATTTGAGGTGATTGAGTTCTTGCCAAACAGCAGCATTGAAATGTGGATTCCCCATTTGGCATTTTTCAATTGATTTTAGATGATGATTAGTGGCTGAATTAGCTAGATTTTATATTCTGTTGACTATCAGGTCAGAGTTCTACATCAGTGGGGATTGCCATCTTGGGTTTTGAATTGTCTGCACTGTCTGTGTATTTACCAGTTGTAACTCTTGTGCTCTCTTTGATGTATAATTATATAAGAGATAAAATTTTGAAGTTTGGGGGAAAATGATTTGAGCCATGCTAGCCATTCTTCCATTCCTCTTGCCGTATTCCAGGGTGTCTTCATTTTTTCCCACTAGGTCAAGAGTGTCAAACTGGCGGCCTGTGGGCTGGTTGCACCACACACAGGTCATACCCACCCCAGCTCCGCAAAGGGGAAAACATCATGTGACACCGCAAGTTTGACACCTGTGCACTAGATCATGTATATTCCCAATATCATTCTTAATATTGAATTTAAAGTATTTTGTAATACCATGTTTCTCCAACAACATGCTCCCCCACCAATAGGAAGGCTCAGCATTGTTTTATAGGCATGATGTGAAATTAAGCCCCGCCCTCAAAATTTGGGCCTATTTAAAGCATGCGAAATGGGAGGGAAGGGTGGTGGGAACTTGCTGTTATAAGTGTCCTGCAGGCAGCCATGCCTTGCCACCAGCGGCTTCTATCGGCCGTTAGGAGCGGCCTGCGGGCAGACTCACCTCGCCACCAGCCGCTCCTAACAGCCGATAATGGCAGACCATGGACAGCTCCCTATCTCCACCAAGTGCCTTTATTGCAGACCCAGGTATGGTGCTGTCTGCAGGCCAGGTCAGTGGGTGGGCGGTGGCAGCATGAATGTCGGCCTCAGTGACAGCGGGGCACTTTGCATTGCAGGACCTTTGTCAGCCGCCATTGCTTCCTCTGCTGCCGTCGCTTTGCCTTCTGCCCTAGGCGAGGGTGCGCGTGGGGGGAAAATTAAGTCACCCCCCAAAAAAGGGCTAGGCCGTTTTTTCAGGGGTCAAAAAAAAAATAAGGCTCAGCCTTATTTTATGAGAAACATGGTAGGTAATTAAATACACCTGTGAAGTTATATGTGGCAAAATGTCAAAAGCACATGGTGGACTTATTCATTAATTTTGCTCAATTCTCTACCACCCAAACAAGGAATTCTGTGTTTCAAATCTTAAATCAGATAGCTCCAACAGAATAAGACTTATATACCGCTTCACGGTGCTTTTCAGCCCCCTCTAAACGGTTTACAGAGTCAGCATATGGACCCCAACAATCCTCATTTTACCAACCTCAAAAGAATGGAAGTCTGAGTCAACCTTGAGCCGGTGAGAATTGAACTGCCGAACTGCTGGCAGCTGGCAGTCATCAGAATTAGCGAGCAATACTGTATTCTAACCATTGCACCACCACAGTTCAGGAAGGAAGTACTTAAAACATTGTCTTGGAGTATTTTTAGACCAAAATGCAAACTCATGTTGTTCTCCACTTTCCAAAGCAATGCGTATAAGCAATTTCTCTGTGACTTGGATTGTGCTGAAAGAGATTTTACCATAGCAGAAAGCAAAAATTTGCATCAACTTCAACCCAATATAGTCAATAATTATAGAAAGCATACTTTGGTCTTTTTAAACTTTCTGACTAACATTCTAACTTTTGTAACTTTCAGGGCATTGATATATTTATCAACTTTTTGAATGCCATGAATACTGTCTATGGCCCATTGGCAGAAAAAGGAAAAATAGTAGAAACAATTGTGGTGAGTCTATACTTCTGTATCATTTGAAAACCAATAGTATCAGAGCAATGATTGTATCAGTCATATAATGGTAGCCCTCAGGGTACAGTACAACTTGGGATCAGTAGCCAAGTGCTGTGGTCATAAAGCACAATGTCAGATAACTTCCAGTTGCCATTGTTAAGCAAATCACTGCAGGTTGGTAAGCAAGGACATCATGTTGTTGCCATTTGCAACTTCCTACCAGCTTCCCCACTGGCTTTGCTTATAGAAAGTCAGTAAAGAATGTCACAAATGGTGATCTTGTGGTCATGGGATGTGACCGACATACTGCTACCCTTCAAAAAGACCTTGACTATGTATCAGAATGGTCAAACAAATGGCAACTTCAAATCTCAACAAATAAATGCTTTGTCTTACATATTGGCAAAAAAAATCAGAAAATAACATACAGGCGGAATAGTCAAGACTGTGTTGGTGATCCAAACTCTGTCAAGGACCTTGGAATACTGATCTCTAATGATCTAAGTGCTAGAGCCCACTGTAATTACATAGCCAAAAAGGCATTAAGAGTTGTTAACCTAATCCTTCATAGCTTTTTCTCTGGTAATATCACACTACCAACTAGAGCATACAAAACATTTGCAAGACCAATACTTGAATACAGCTCATCAGCCTGGAACCCGCATTACGTATCTGATATTAACACAGTTGAGAAAGTCCAGAAATATTTCACAAGAAGAGTTCTCCACTCCTCTACTCATTGCAGAGTACCTTATGCCACCAGACTTGAAATTCTAGACCTAGAATACCTAGAACTACGCTGTCTTCGGTCTGATCTAAGTATAGTATATAAAATTATACATTGCAATTTCCTACCTGTCAATGAATACTTCAGCTTCAACCATAACAATACAAGAGCACACAATAGATACAAACTCAAGATAAACCACACCAAACTTGATTGCAGGAAATATGACTTCAGCAACAGAGCAGTCAGTGTCTAGAATACTCTACCTGACTCTGTGGTTTCTTCCCCAAACCCCAAAAACTTTAACCTTAGACTGTCTACTATTGACTTCACCCCTTTCCTAAAAGGTCTGTAGGGGGCGTGCATAAGTGCACTAACATGCCTATTGTCCCTGTCCTATTGCTTCTTTTTATTTTTCTTATATGTATCCATTTCATTCATTTCATTCATGTATTCATAACTATGTTTATACTTATACCTGTTACCTTATAATCGCTTTGACAAAATAAATAAAAATAAATAAATAAATAAATAAACGGCACAAAGAAATGCTGTGCAGCTGAGTTGGGGCAACAGCGCACATGCCTACAGAGAGGGCTCTGCGTGCCACCTCTGGCACATGTGCCACAGGTTCTCCAACACTGAAATAGAGCTTAATTGGTCAAATAGACATATAGTTGAAGTAGACATGTTTTTAAACAGGTAATATTTTCTGGACTTTTTCTGACTAGGAGTGAATGACAAAGTTCTAAGATTGTCTTTATAGTTTTTTTCTTCTTTTATAAAAAAATTATTTGGGTTTTCACAAAGCATAATAGAAGTAAAATTTCTTTTTTTGAGAATAGCATGGTCCTGGGTTATCACTTCTCCATACTGTCACAAATTCAATTTCATGTTCATCTTTGTGTTCTATTCCATATCTTATTTTAACATTTTCCCAATAATTTTTCCCTTCCCTTAGTTTTCTCAATCTTACTTTTAGTTATCTCATTCCTTTCTAAACTCAATTATATATCTTTTTCTAAGTTTCAATACCTTTTTAGCCATCATATTTATACTTTAGTCTGTCCTGTTTCAATTTCATATTTTATTTTCTCATTAAAAAAAAAATTCCCCTATAATTACTAATTGGAGTATGACACCTTTGTATCTTTTAATTTTTATCCATTCAACTCTTATTTAAACTTCACTTTATGCCTTTACAATTATAACATTCAATATAACACATAACTTCCAGTCGAATTCTGCTTGGTACATTCTTAAAATATGCACTAAGTTCTTAAAGAGAATATATATATATAACAATAATAAATAAAATATTTATTCTATTCCAATTCAGCTCTATCATTAACGTTAGATAATCTTTGACGTCTTTAACATTCCTTTTCAATAGGATATCATACTTCTAGGAACACTTATAATATTTCCATAATTTTTTCATGTTTCTTTCATATTCCTCTTCACTTAAGTTTTTATAACACATTTATAATAATTAAAATGTTCCCTTCCTTTCCTAATTTCATTCTCTCATTCTCTTTATTTCATTTATTTATTAAACATTCCATTACATTACAATGAGTATTTTATCTATCATTTAATCACACTTGTTTCATATTTTCAAAGTTCATTTCTATTTCTCATATAACAATACTATCTTATGTACCCTTGCAGAATCCCCCTTTCAATTAAGTTTTCACCCATTATCTCTGTGTCTTGTACGTTTTCCCTGTTTCTCTATGTCCTGGTTCTGTCCTTTATAATTTCTTTTCCTTTCCCTCTTCTCCCTCTTCTTCTCCCTTCCCTTTTTGACGTCTTCTCTCTCTAATTCTGATTCTCTCTTCTGTAATCCTCTCTTCTGTTTCTTCCTAATGTTATAATTATAATGTTATAATCAAATGATTCTTTTGGGGGGCTGTTTTTTCAGATCTTAAATTTTTCACTCTCTTTCCCCCATTTCCTTTCTTTTCCCCACATAGAAATACTTGGTCATTGAAGATGGCTTCTTCTTTGTCCCGCCCTTCTTGTTCTACAGGCATTTCTTGTTGCTTTTCATAGTTCAGGATCTCCATTTCTAAAAATTGAAATACAAAGCCAAAAGAACCTATTCCTTCTTGTGCATCTTCTTTCTGTTTTTTAAGTTCCATTCTCAATTCTTCCAAGGGTGATACCATTTTAAAAACTTTTAAACAACCACCTGATTAATTTTAGGCCTTTAGATCCAATAGCCAAAAATTCAAAAATCACCAAGTAATCCAAATAATCCAAAGCTGTTTCTTCTTGCTTCTTTTTTCCACTTTCTCTTCCTGGGGTTCTCTTATCTTGTTACAAAGTTTCAGTTAAAATGCATCTTTTAGGAATCTTGTTAAAATTTCACTGTTAATTCCTTTCACTTCCAGGTGGTCTCCTCCCTTTTTCCAGATCCCACCCTTCTGCTTTTTTCCTTCTTTTAAAAGTTTTTGAGAATCCAGAAATCTTTATTATCCCTTTGACATTTTATTTTCAGCTTAAATATCTGTTACTGTCAAAGTGGATTTTTGCCAATTTCTTGCTTAAATCTCTTAGTTGTCAATATAGAAGAAAAGAAAAGAAAAAAACCCAAATCCTTTCCCTTCCCTCTCTCATTTGTAGCTTCAAAGTCTTCTTTGGGAACAATGTTGTTCTTTATAATTCAAATTCCGGGGTATCTTGTATTGTTGTTTTTCCAATTCAACCCGGTCAGCCAAAAACTTTCTCTTCTTATCTTCCTCCTGCACATTCTTTTCCGGTTGAGTTCTTCTTTGAGGTGGCCGTTTTTTGACCACCTCTGCAACTGCCTTTGGGAAAGGGTGTAATGGCCAGCTGGGGAGGAGAGATGCGGCTCTCTTCGACCCTGCTGGCAGTCTCCCCCCTCTTCACCACCTCTACGGGGTGGCTTAGCCCCAAAACCAGCTGGCTTGGGGCGCTCCAGTGGCAAGCACAGATTGAAACTGCGCACAATCGCAGATTTCAGTCTGTTGCCAAAGAAGCTCAAACCGGATCTTCAGATTGTCTTTATAGTTAAGAAATGAGTTATGGAGGGAAACAGAGCATCTCGATTTTTAAGGTACAGTAATGTTACCAAATTTGTTTGTATTTATAGTGATAAGAGGGGAGTAACTTTATTTTTTCTTTTTCTATGCTTTTCTATTTTTTCTCTCTTTTTTTCTTTTCTATTTTTTCATTCTATTTTTAAGTTTGTATTACTTTGTATTCTTTATTTGTAATCATTAATAAAATGGTGTTTTTTTTAAAGGGAAAGAGGATTGGGCCATTAATTTTTGCTTCTACTGGTATGAAAACAGATTTTGGTGCAGATGATTTTTTACGAGGGGAAAAAAATCTGAAAATCTTTTCCCAAAGAAAAGAGCATCTAGAGTAGACTCTTTAGCTGTAGTATTTTCTGTTTTGGAAATGCTGGACTATCCTCAAGAAGTTGTAGGAACATGGGCCAATGCCTTTAATAGGCACAGAATTAATTTTCTGTTTTCTATTATTTTGTTCTAGAAAACCTTGGAGGAACACTATAACCACCCTCTTGCTCTTTTTCTTCTGATAAATTGTATGAATGCAGTTGCTAACTTGAGGTGGGTTTTATCTTCAACAGTCCTGTAAAGAATATTGAAGTGGTGTAGTTTAAGATTAGAAATAGTTCTCTGGATGACTGAGGTAAAGCTTTGCTTTTCAGGAAAACAAACAGAAGGGAAAAAGGAAAAAAACCTAAATCAATTAGGTTGTCGTACCACATTATCCATAAATCCTGGCAATTCAACAATTATTGCAATAAATTGAATATTGTTGGTTCTTCCAAAGGATTTAAAGATAAATTCTGGATCCTCAAACTTACTGTTTTACAAAAATCTATTTTTTAAAAAAACATGCCTCAAGCAACTTTACCTCCGCCTCACAACAAAATGAACCAAGTCTGTTCATTTGTTCATATAAATATTTCTATTCCGTTTTCTATGATGTACACACAGAAAATTGCATATATTGCAAAAATGTAATAAAGAAAATATTAGAATATGATACTGCATATCTACATGTAAACAGAATAATGTTGATTTCAACAGAGCTGCTCCCTCACAAGAAGGAATGTGAACTGTCTAGGACCATAGCGGATTCATGAGCAGATAATTAGGCTTTTGGCAGCATCAGGAGTACAGAGTCTCTCCTAATAGCAGACTTTCTATATGTGTATAGTTACAAGCTCTGGTCAGCATCTTGTTAACTCAGAATCTCACACCTCCTGCCAGCAAAATCCAGCCACCCATAACCCCAGACCTGGAAACACGGTTGCTGAATATTGTTTTGAGACGTCTCATTGGAAATGGACCTGAACGGCAACTAGAAATCTGTGATAAGGTAAATTTCTATTAAAATTGAATATATTAGAATGTGTATCTATCAGATATATATACATATACATACATACATGCATACAATTGATTGATTGATTGATATTGCCGCCTATTCATCCATGGTGACTCAGGGTGGCTTACACAATGTAAAACCATATTTAAAACAAAAAATAAAAAACAATAAAAACTATAAAAACAACAAAAAACAATAAAAAGAATCAAATAAATTAATAAACTACAATAAAACAAAATCTGGAAAAAATAAAAAAGTAAAAAAATCACTCCCCAACTCCCACCCTCAGCCCTGACAACAGCAGATCACACTAGCCATTTGATGGGCTCCATCCCACTCTGGATTCCCCAAGCCCGCTGGCAAAACCATGTCTTCAGTACCTTCTGAAAGAGTGCTGGAGTGGGGGCTATTCTAATCTCTGGGGGAATGATATTTCAGAGAGAGGGAGCCACCCCAGAGAAGGCCCTTCTTCTGGGTCCCACCAGGTGAATCTCCCTCAGGGATGGGACCCACAACTGCCTCCCCACTCTAATGGGTCGGGTAGATGTGACCAGCAAGAGACGTTCCCTCAGATAACCCGGTCCCAAGCCATGAAGGGCTTTAAATGTGACAACCAGCACCTTGAATTGCACCCGGAAGCAAACTGGCAACCAATGCAACTCCTGCAGGAGAGGTGACACATGTGCATACTGGGGTTTGCACAAAACCATGTGGGCCGCTGTCTTTTGCACCAACTGGAGCTTCCGGATGCTCTTCAAGGGCAGCCCCATGTAGAACGTGTTGCAATAAACAAGACAGGAGGTGACTAGGGCATGAGTAGGGACCATTGGTCCAGGAAAGGGCGTAGCTGGTACACAACCTGTAGTTGCGCAAAGTCCCTCCTGGCCATGATCACCACCTGCTAGGGAAAACCCCTAGATTACGCACAGGGTCTGTTTGGGGTAGTGCTACCCTATCCAAGATCAAAGGTGGCAATTCTCTCTGAGCCAACAAACCCCAGGCCCAGAGCTACTCAATCTTGCAAGGGTTTAATTTCAACCTGTTGTTCCCCACCCAGCCCCTAACAGCCTCCAGGCACTGCAAGAGGGAGGACACAGCAACACTTAACTCACCACAGGCCGAGACATAAAGCTGAGTATCATCAGCATATTGGTGATACCTCAGTCCATGGTGACAGATGATCTCACCCAGTGGCTTCATATAAATGTTGAACAGGAGTGGAAAGAATACAAAGCCCTGAGGAACCCCGTAAAGCATTGGGTGAGGGCTCCTCCTATCAACACTGACTGAGAGCAGCCACAGAGGAAAGAAGTGAACCAAGACAGCACAAGGCCTCCCAATCCCATCCCCTGAAGCCACCCCAGGAGAATCCCATAGGCAATGGTATCAAAAGCCGCCAAGAGGTCAAGTAGAGCAAGGATGGATGCACTACCCCCATCCCACTCCCACCAGAGATCATCCAAACGTGCGACCAATGCCGTTTCTGTCCCAAATCCAGGCCTGAATCCTGACTGGTAGGGGTTGAGATAATCCGTTCCATCCAGAAACCTCTGGAGCTGCTGCACGACCACCTTCTCAACAACCTTCCCCCAAAGGGAAGATATGATACATCTGATTAAAAATGCAAATTTTTTATTTAATAATCTTGAACTAGGAGGGAATTTTGCATCTTTCAGGTAAAGGGAAGAAGCCAACATACATATTCCATTATTGTTACCACATGATTCTTACTGTATAAATCTTTTTCCAAAATAGGATTTCATTTCATGAGGCAAAACAATATAGTTTTTTATAGGATATTCCTGAGAACCTGTTTAGCACAGTGCTTTAAGATAGTATTCTGGGAGACCATGAGTTCTAATCCTGCTTTAGGCATAAAGCCACCTGGATAACTTTGGGCCAGTCACTCTCATTTCAATCCCAGAAAAAAAGGCAACTTGTCTAAGCAATCACCAGAAGTCATGACTAACTCAAAGGAACAACCACCACCCACATAATTCAGATGTACTATTTCTGGAGAGCAAGACTATAATTCAGCAATGATTTGCTCTCTGTTTTCTTGCAGACTTTATATAGACAAGCTTCCATGGCTTTTGCAGCAATGCTTAAGGGCTTGTTAGCCGAGGCACCAACAATAGAGCATCTCCATAACATCCTGGGGGTAAGTGTTTAAAAAAAAGATGAGGGTGAATAATAGTGTGTAAATTGATAGGGGAAAGGTAGAACCAACCAGATTCCTAGCCTCACTTCAGCTTTTTGTGCTGTAGGAACAGAACAGAACAGAACAGAACAGAAGAACAAAGTTGAAAGGGACCTTGGAGGTCTTTTAATCTAACCCCCTGCTGAGGCAGGAAACCTATGAGAGACCAGGCTTGGCATGTGTAATTAAAACTTGGCTGGGCAATGATGGAGGGGTGCCTCTTTCAGAAATTTGCCTGACAGGATTTCATGTGGCAGCTACCCCTGGAAAGACATTTATGTGATTAAATTATTCTGAAATATTTTTTTTCCTCCTTCCACAGCATTTCACAAAGTACATAACATCTAGCAATCGTCTAGAAAAAGTCCAGGCTATTAAGGCCACCAATTATCTATTCATGGAAGCTTATCACAACCTTGGTCTTCATTATGATGTAAGTACTTCATCTTTGTACATGAACGTGAAGATCTAGGATGGGAAACAATTATAGAGATGAGTTCAAAACATCATTGCTTCCACTTTAATCTATGAAATCTACAGCAATGGAGAGCACTCCTAGAGATAGCTTTACAGGCTTTGATGTTTGCCACTTGGAGAAGGCAAATGAAATTAGTATTTCTCCAGTCAAACCTTACAGTAATTAGCAGACCAAAAAAGGAATAGGAAAATGAATTATTATTGGATAGAAAGTAAGAAGTGTTCAAAGGATAGTTGAACATTTCTAATTCTTCAATATTTTCTCTTCATTCTTCCAGGCTTATGAAATGAGACAATATTTGGGAAAAATCTGGCACTGTCCGAACAAACAAAAACAATGAGAAATTTTTTTTCTCTTTATCTATCTGTGCTCCCTCCCTCCCTCTCTCTCTCTCTCTCTTTCATGTGTGCACATTCTTTTTGTTTTCTCTTTCTTAATTTCTTTGTTCCTACCTCCCATCTTTCTCTTGGTTTTCATATCACAGAGGACTCACCTCTAATCCATTTTTCTTAGCTGAAATGAGATAATTATATACTTTAATATCAAATTACAGTTTGGTGTCTTATAGAGGGTTCCTCTGCTACCCACCAGGCTTTCTGTCTTAAGAACTTTTTTTTTAAAAAAAGTTGATTGATTCTAAGTAAATTGTATTTGTACATGCATGAATTTAGGATTATTTTTTTTATTTTTACTTTCTGTGATCACCATAGCGGGAATGCCTACAATATACTTTCCAAATGCCACATATCCCCACAGTCCTAAAAGGAGTTAGGAACCATTGCTACAAAGTTCTACTGCCTGGTCTACATTAGGGATCAGGGATGTCCATAGGAAGTGATGGAAAAAGTCAAGATGATGGCTGTGCACATAAAAACCTGATAAAGCTTTGATTGCATTGTCACAGCTGCTATGTTGACTTTTTTGACCACATCTTGCAGACACCTTGCAAAGTCTTCTTTGGTATATCTGAGTTCAATATAAAGCAGTATTTTTTCAAGTGCAATTGCAACTTAATGGGTAGATAACAATAAAAAGAAACGAATAACAATACCTTTTTTTCATGGCTGGTTTGGATTTGGATTTGATACACACAGTTCTGATCATTTCTTCATATGGGGAGAGGTGGAAGAGAAAACTATAATCATCAATTTTTATACTATACATTATACAGGTAGTTCTTGACTTAGCACATTTCATTTAGTGACCGTTCATATTTACAACTGAAAAAAGTGACATGACCATTTTTCCCCAGGTCACATGTTCAAAATCCAATGCTTGGCAAATAGTTCATATTTTTGATGGTTGCAGTGTCCTGGGTCATGTGATCACCTGTTGTGACCTTCTCACAAGCAAAATCAATGGGCATTCCAGAGTCCTTTAACAACCAGGTTACTAACTTATAATAATAATATTTTATTTGCAGTCACAGACCAAAACACAAGTACAACAAAAGAAGAACATGGGAAAATTAATCATGAAGAATTGGTCACCAAAAACTTGACTAAGGGGAATTTCAGTGTTCTCCTCTGATGGTTACAGCTCTTAAAAAAAAATTGGAAACCAAAGAAGTGATATATGAAGAGTCATCCCGTAGACAATATAAGAACAAATTACTAACATTGGGTCTAGAAGGGTCTGTTTCAAGGAGAGACAGTAACTTAGATCTGCCTGCATTATACATAGGGCAATATAAAAGGACATGCTCCACAGTTTCAACCTCAGCTCTGTAACAGGGGCATAGCCGCTCGTTGATCGGGAACCTCTTAAATCGCCCATCCAGTAGTGCTGTGGGCAGAACATTAAAGCGAGCTAGGGAGAAAGCTCTTGGTTAGAGTGTAAAAATAGGAAGCCATCCTCAGTCCGTAATTATTAAATTGGCTGAAGATCAGAGGGGAGCACATTTTGTTAGCTCTGGCTCGTAGATTTTGCAAGTCAATGTCCACAAGCCATTGGACTACCCTAAATTGGGCATCCTTAAGGCCATAATATCCCAGGGCATCCCCCGTAAAGCCTAGCAGGTATAATTTCTTCATCAGCACCCTCTCCCAACGAGAAATATGAGAGTCAGCAAATGCCAGGGAGAGGTAGCTACCAGGAACTGCCAGAAAGAGCACCCAAAACCACCATTTAAAGTTGTTAACCCATGCCATACATTTGACTGATCGAGTGCCCAGTTCCAGGTACATTGGAGAAAAACCAACACAAGGAGGAAGACCCAAAAGTTCTCTAAAAAAGACAGCCTGGGTTCTTTCAATACAATCCTTGAAGTCCTGTATCCATATGGGAATTCCGTAAAGAGTTTGAGCCAAAGTTTCGGCTTTGTAAATATGCAGAGCAGAAGGAATAAACTGGCCTCCTTGGGTATAAAAAAATCTTAAAATCTGCTGGTGACTACAGGAGGCCGAGTTCAGCACCTGGGTTCGATGTCTAGTCCAAGCACCGGTGTTCTGAAATTGAATACCTAAATACTTAAAAATGGAAAACCTGCTTAACAGCATTACCGTTGATAGCCCAGTTATACAATTTCCGGACTCTAGAGAACATCAATACTTTGGATTTGTCGTAATTAATAGACAAGTGGTTCTCAGCACAGTAGGACCCAAATGCAGAAAGTAATCTTTTCAGACCTGGCCTTGACAATGAAAGGAGGGCCGCATTGTCATCATAAAGGAGAAGCGGGATCTTCGTAGATGACAACTTTGGGGCATGGGACTCAATACGTCCAATGTGAAAGGCCAAGTCAGATAAGAATAAATTAAACAAAGGAGGAGCCAGAACACACCCCTGCCTTACTCTGTTCTTAATCGGGATAGGATTTGAAAGTTCTCTCTGCAGACCGCACCTGACCTGACTAGAGGTCTGGTTGTACAAGGATCTAATTAGGAACAGAAGATGTCTATCGATAGAGCTTTTGAGCAGTTTTGACCACAGCAGTCCCCTAGGGACTGAGTCAAACGCTGACTTTAGGTCGATAAAAGCAGTAAAAAGTTTCCTACCTGGTATGCTAGTATATTTATCGACCAGGTGCACTAAGACAAAGCAGTGGTCCAGTGTGGCACATCCCGCTTTAAACCCAGTCTGTTCAGCACTAATAATATTGGACTCCTCAACCCAGGTAAGGAACGTTGCTGAACGTTGGAGATATTTAGCATAAAATTTCCCAATGATGGAGAGCAGGCTTATGGGGTGATAGTCAGCTGGATTGTTCCTATTTCCTCATTTAAAAACTGGAACAATAATTGCTAAGCTCCAGGAGGTAGGGATCCTTGCCAGAGGTATTGATATGTGTGAAGAGTCTTGCTAAGAGAGGAATCCACCACTCACGATTGGATTTTAGCAGATCAGGGGGTATAGCATCAGGGCCAGGGGCTTTGCCTGACTTGAGTTCAGAGATAAGCTCTGTAATCTCAGCATGAGTCATGGGTTGCCAGTCAGGAACTGCAGGAGGCAGCTGTGGCCCAAGCACGGTTGAACTTGTTGACACCTGGAAAATTGCCAAGAAATGGTTTTCCCAATCTCTGTTGGAAATACAGCAGAGAGGGAGTTCTTGATGACCCGGCAAGGAGCTAGCAACAATTTGCCAAAATAATCGAGTGTTTTTCTGCTGGATGGAGAGGAGAAGTAGATTCCACTTCTCTCTCTCTTTAGCTTTCTTTTTCTTAGCAATTAGTCCTTCATACTCCCGCTTCAAGCGATAGTAGTCCTCTGGTGGGCATTTATCCCCTTGATTACGATAGAGCAGGTAAACCCGATTAATCTGGTTCCTGAGCATCAGACACACTTTGTCAAAGCAAGAATTACTTCTTGAATGATATGGACCTCTCGGCCTACAGACGGCTTCTAGCTCCCTTTGAACACTATTAATTAGTGATTCAAGGGCCGAGATTGTCCCTGGGCCACTACTTGGTAGGGCCTGATTGTATAGGCTGAGACACTCCGGAGATGATAAAAAGGAGTGGAACTTTCTTTCAGTATTAGAAGACCATTTGATCCTCCTTGTATACGAGTCCACATAGGGATCTAATATCTGGGGCCCCCTAGGAAGATGTATTTGAGGAAACCCCAATGATTGTAACCAGGGGGTAGTGGTCGCTCTCATAAGGCAATCCACATAAAAAGCACGGACTGCCTTTCTAAGAAGCTGGGATACCAGCACAAAATCAATAACACTACTTCCACATGAAGAACTAAAAGTAAACTCATCAGCCAAATCACCTAGGGTACTCCCATTAAGAATTATCTTATTGTGTTGGGCTGCTAAAAGGGCTAACTGAATGCCAGAAAAATTTGTTAATTCATCCTTAGAATATCTGGCTGAAATCAGGTGTCCTATGGCCTGGAGGGTTTCTTGGGAGTAGAGTGCCTCAATCGATGGGGGAACTTGGACTCCCAATCGGGTATTAAAGTCGCCCCTATAAGGATGTACAGTGCTGGGAATTTAGTTTCCATACAAGTAATATAATTCTCCAGCACTCCCCATTGAACCTTAGTATCAGCTTGCCTCATCGTCGGGGGAAGATAAACTTTGAACACTAACAGTTTGCTGCGTCCTCTCTTAATTAGGAGCGCTATAGCTAAAAAGCCACAGGGGGGCAGCTCCACTGTCTCCACTTTCAAAGCAGTAGAGACCAAGCAAGCTAGACCACCCTTAGACCTTCCTGTCATAGATTGTCTGGTGGCGGCCAAGGAAATGACCGTAAACCCTGTAAGGGATACCTTATCGCATGCCCAGGTCTCCTGAAGCAGGACCACATCAAATGAGTGAATATAGTTGGTGAATTCTGTGGTACCACACTTTCTTCCCCAACCTACTGTGTTCCACGAAAGGCACTTAAGTGTGCAGGGTTTTTTTTTTGCCAGATTTAATAGTTATTCTGTGTGATTAATTTTTCCCAGAGAGCCCTTTAGATCCAAAAACATATACCTGTTTTTAAGTGGCAGGGTCATCCTCTTAGGAGGCAAAGGCAGGGAAGGAGGGAGCGGAGGGTAGCCTTGTTCATGGGGCTGTAGGGCTCTAAGTGCACTCCAGTTTGTACTTGTGGCATTAATTGGTTGCTTAGCTGGCAAGTATTCAGCAGCATCAACAGACAGAGTTTGAAGTAGCCCTGGATCTTCACATTTACGAAGTAGACATTCTGGAGAGATCACCAAGGGAGCTTCCGTTGGTAAATCAGTATAGACTCCCTGGAGTCCAAGGGAATCCTTATCAGGTAGTGAAAGATTCCAGAGCTTGGATTTAACTGCATCCAGACACTTTATGATTTGGGCCCTTTCTGGTTGTGGAAGTGCACAAAAGGACTCGAAGAGCTGTGTCTCCTCCTGGTTCCAGAAATTGTCTTGACATAAGTCAGTCTCATAAATAGATGGAATCCCAGAGGCACTGACCTGGGGCTTATTTACTAAGGAACCATGAGTGCCCTGGGCTGGTGTCGCTTCCTTTGGGGCCATTTCTTCCCAGCTGATCAAGGCAAGGCAAGCTTCCTGGGAAGATGTTACTCACTGCAGGGGGTTGATTTGACCAGTTGTAGGAGGAACAGTCAAGCTACCATCTGAGAGAATGCCAACTGGAGGTTTTGCGGGAATAGGTGTATAATTAGTACGTGATGTAATATCCGAGATGGCATTCAAGGTTGGCACATTAATATGTGCTGCTGAGGATCTTTTGGGGGCAATAAATCTCCTGCCAATCACCAATTGTCGATTACTCAAGAATGGCTTAATTGACATATCTTTGAAGACTCTTCTTGGCAGAATTCCGAGGGATCTTAACAGGGATCGTCTTCTGAAAAATAGTTTTGGGGTGTTAAGAGTTGTCAAAACTGAGTAGCACCCTAGTACAGTGTTCAGGAGAAGGTAAAAGTTCAACCTTCTTCAAATCATCAGCTTTTAGCCCCAATAACTGTAATATATGGCCCCTTGCCAGCTGTGTTGAACCCCAGTGAGGTAAGTTTCCATTAATGGGATTAATGATGAGGGCCACCTGTTTTGACTGTAAGACCAGGTGACTGAGTCAAAAGATGTAAAGTTTGAACTATTGGTAGGATTACTTTGGCCAGTGCTTTTGCCGAGGCTTGGCAGAGAGAACCCTGCCGCCGCATCAGGCTGCCGAGCAGTCAGCCCAGGGCACCCATTGATAGTCCAGGAAACTAAGTAGTTTAAAGTACTTATTATTTTATCAAGCTGGAGCTGAATGCTCCCTGTAGTTTCTGCAACCAAGAAACATTACTGAGCCAAAAGTTCTGTAAGGGTGGGCTCATTTAAGGATTGGTTAGGGGCCATAGTTTTAGATAAGCTTTTGTTCTCAACTCGGGAGGCAACGCCCTCAACCGTCGGAAGATCACGACAACCGGCAGCAGCCAGACAAAAGGGATCAGGAACTTTCAAACTGAGAGGCTGAGTTAAAACAAAGTCCTCAATCTTGGATTGCTTCAGAGAAGGTCGAGGAACCAGGTCAGTGAGAGATCTGCTCCTTTTCTTTGTCTTCATTATATTAAGTAGCACAATAAAGGAGGAGCTGTGTAATATAGCATAGAGTCTAGTCACTGAAACAAGTCCTTAATCCAGAGGAAAAGAAGAAACGAGTCCTAATGCAAACAGTGGCAGAGCTCCTCACAAGTATTCCAGGGATCCTGCCCTCCCGACAGAGCAGGGGACATGAGTAAATAAAAATGATAAAACAATAAAAATAGTGGATAGAAATAGAATAAATTAGATAAGAGAAATCACATCAAAGCTAGGCATTGCTAGACTTTCAGCTGAAGGAGTAAGATGTGTAGAACAACAACAACAAAGAAGAAGCAGCAAGGCCCTTCTATAGCTGAGGCCCAGCTCGGCCTTTTTTTTATAAATTCAGCTAAACCATAGCTGAACTATAACTAAAAGTGGATTAGTAATCACATTGCAAAAATTTCAAAAATATAAAGGGTTTACAATAAATAAAAATTTGAAGACTAAGATATGATAGAAAAATAGCCTTAAAAGCAGGTAATAATTAGAATAGGCTAATTTAATCTTAGTTAAGCAGAGAGCCTACTTGCCTGTTGCTCTCCAGGGAAACTTCCTTCCAGGTGGTGCCTCTTGAATTGTGCATGTAAGAATCTCTTTCCTTTTCTCTCCTGAAAATTTTTTAAATGTGGTCGAAGAAGGTTCTTCGCAGTTTGTTTGCAGTGGCCACTTGATATCTGTGTTGGTTGGTTTGAAGAAACGGTTGCTTGAACTACAGCCAGGGATGAATCAGCAAAGGAAGATACTTTATCATAAAAGTCCCCCATTCCCTCTTAAATAACATTCTTCAATTTCCTCTTCGTTTAGCCGTGTTAGATTTTAATTCCCATTATTGTCCATTCCAAAGATCACGCTGGTTGGGAATTCCAGAAAATGAAGTCCAAAACATCTAAAGTACCAACTGAGGATGGTTGCCCTAGAGCAGGGGTCTCCATCCTTGACAACTTTAAGACTTGTGGATTTCAATGCGCAGAATTTTTCAGCCAGCAAAACTGGATGGGAGTTGAAGTCCACAACTCTTAAAGTTGCCAAGGTTGAAGACCTCTGCCCTAGAGCATGTAAGAGAACTAGTCTGTTCCAGTTTTCCCTGTGTCCTACAGAAATCAGCTCTGTAACTCAAATATGTCAAGATCTGACCTGGCTATATAAGCTATTATCGATTCCCTAATCTATTGAACCTTAATTTAATTACATATAGAGTATGCTTCTGCAAAAAAAAAAAAAAAAGTTTCCAGTTGCTAGGAGACATGCTAGGGAGAAAGAAAAATGAATTTTCTCAGGTTGAAAATATAAATACTATATTTTGCCATTAGATGGCAGAAGAGGCATATTCTTTCTTAATCCCAAAGCCTCAGGAATACAAGGACAATGGGTCTTAACAGCCTGAAAGGAAGCCCTTTTAAATAAACCTTTAATATCTTTTTCCTCTTTCCTAAAATGTTAAACAAACACCCAACGTTTAAATGTAGAACAGCCAGATTCACTTTGGCCACATTCTTAGAAATGCTTTGGTTTTATTTTTATGTTTATTCAGTCTATAAAGCTATAAGTGAAACATTCTGTCTTATTCTAACATAGAAATCACCACATTTGCACTAAGTATTTCACTGATATCTAGCACAATCTTATCCAATTTTGTGTACTGATATATTATTGCGTATGTATCTCACTTTTCATGTAGGAGCTCAAGACGATAAACTTGACAATTTCATCCCATGTTAGTCTAATAATAAGAACCCTATTGTCATGCCTCTGTCAGAGTCTGAATCTGAGGAGGAAGACGAACAGCTGACAGGGAGCAGGAGAGAGGCTCAGTTGGCTGTGGAAGAAACTGGGAAAGGGCAAAGTCAGGCTGGGCATAACAGGGAAGAGGTAGAACAAGGGAGAGGGTATTCAGAGGAAGACCAAGGCCCATCCCCTTTTCATCCTAGGGTACACAGGGAAGAACGGAAAAGAGAGTAACGTGGGTTGTGTTGCTTACGAGGGAGGAAAGGGCCCTGATTCCCTTCACAAGGCACACCTAGGAAGGGAGTTTAAAGGAGAGGTAGTTTCAGAGGGGTATTTGTCGGAAACAAACATTAAGTTTATCTCATGTTGGCTGCTGTTATGTGAGCTCCTGGCATCCTCCGTACTGGTTTGATTTACTGCAATGTTACTTCAATTCTGGAATTCGTTATCTTGCCCTGACAGATTTATTACCTTATCTTGTTTTGCTGAATTCATAGTTTAAGGCTCTCTGTTTATAACATTTTGGACTGGAATATCTGTAGTCAAAGGCTGTTGCAGGTTCTTGGGAGAGTTTTTCTCCAGACTGGAAGGTAACCAGAACATTGTGGGCAAAGTTGGGGCTAATAAAGAGACCCCGACTTATTATTCTGGCTGTGTTGCCTTTGTGCCACGCCCCAGGTCATCACACCTATGAAGTGGTTGGGTTGTAAGATAAGTCTGTAAACTCCTTAGTTAAATTGAACCTGAAGCTGGGTTTCCTAATCTTCTTGATGTGTGGTGTAAACATGACTATGTAAACATTGGAAATAGAATAAGTAGTTGGAAATGGCTAACCTCAGTACCTTAAACATGGCGCCAAGAGCTTAAATTGGCTCTTACTCTTAACAAAACACTTCAGTGAGAGAAAAAATGAAGATCCAGAATAAAGTGTAATATAAATTTCTGTTCTAAGGTCACCATTGGAGCTCCTGATCTGACAGAAGTAAGCTAACCAAAAAGTCAGTTCACAGTGCTGACTGAGTTGCACACAAGGAAAACCTTTTTTTAAAAATTGTGGTTCTACAAATGCTTCATAGAGCACAGTTTCTTACAAATAAACATATACAAGGTTGTACCCATATGCCTTAAAACATTGTTGTATTAAATGAATCAAGTATTTAAACTTTCCCCTGCCTATTAAAGCTTTATTATCCAAATTCATTATCCAAATGTTGAAGTCACAGATCTGTTCCAAACTTCTGAATGTAGGGACAATTAAATGGTTATGGCTCCCATCTGGAGACTGCCAAAGATGCAACACAGCATTTGCAATCTGCTTACTATGTAGATCAAACACACTGGTGATAAGGTTCCTGAAGTCTACTGAACCTTGTGTGACATCTTGTCAACTAAATAAAAAGTTATGAGTAAAATCACTGTTAAGAGACTTCCATTTTAAAGGCTTAATGATGGATGGATTTTGAGTCAACAGCTGCAATAACAGCTGTAAGTACTGGTAGGAGGCTGTCTTGGCATAAATATGTAAGTTATCTGTCTAAAACTAAAAAACAAAGAAAACACTTTAATATATTGATTCCATAGAAAGATGGGACATACATTTTGTGCTTTCATTTAGAACACTGCATTCATCAAAACATTATTCAAGAATATTAAATTTCTCTACACCGCATGTAAACTAAGACTTTGATGTCATAGAGATAGGCCAAAAAATGAAATTTTATGCATTGTAAATAATTATTTAGCTATCCAAATGATGTTAATCTGATAAACTCCTTCTAGTGAAAAATGGTTTCTTTTCTTTTTTCTTTGTATCATTTGGAATTTTTCTGGCACATTTCCAACAAGGCTAATTAGATTCAGAGTAGATTTAGACTGCATTAAAGGCTCTTCTCAAATTTGCTGGGAAGAAAAAAACATGCAAATGTGTGCCTCATTTTTGAAATTATATATTCCATCTGTTCCATAAATTCCATTTTTATATTACTTATCCATAGTATTACCTTAATCTATATCATTTTTCTATGCCCATTGGCCTCTGGATTGGTAGAGTACATTTCTCATGAAATATAATAATGTATGGAAGATTCTAAGTTGGGAAAACCTGCTTTAAAGACTAGATCTGAAAATTTCTTGTTTGTGAAATTTAATAAAAGCTTTTATAAAATCAAGCTTGATTCTTGGTGACTATGCACAAGTTCAATTATATACTTGCCAACAATATGGAACAATTTTTCTGCTGCCTATTTCCATTTTTCTTTAAAAAAAAATCTCCATAAATCATATAGGAGAAATAAAAATAGAAATCATCTCATATTCTACACTAGATATTTGTCCAGATCAGTTGCCCTATATTTACTTTAAAATAATATTTCTCAATTTTGGCAAGTTTAAGAAATATGAACTTCAACACCAGGAATTCCCTATCTGCACATCTTAAAGTTACCAAGATTAGGAAACATTACTTTAAAGTAAGACAAGATACAATATACAATTAACTGTGTCTTGACAATAACATGTTAAGGCAGAGCTTCTTGTATCCCTTTAGTGGTTGGTTGGATTTCTTCAGCCCACATCTGGTAGCCCTAACCATGGTGAAGATGGCATTTTGCACAAACTGCTACCACTCAGGAATTATTTCCTTGCTATTGGCCTGCTCTCAGATATTGGTGCAAACAAATCGTGGGAATCTTAACACAGAGTCCCTCCACTTGAAGGCTGCAATAATAAAATACTCAACACAGTCATTTTTATCTTGCAGCCTTTCTGAGTCCCTCTTTGAGGGAGATGCGTGGTTCAGAAATGTGATTGATAGAAAACAAACAAACAAACCTGAAACTGATGGAGGTTTCATATCTACTGCATATATCTAATTGGCTAGGTCTGAACAATGGAGAATGAAAGCTGGAATACAACAGGGCTTCCCAAGTGGAAGTATGGAGTTTCCCGTTACTTTTATCCTCTCTACCCTGATGCGGAGTCATGCATGCAAATGTAAACACACACACAATGCTTGCTCCTTCCTTCCTTCCTTCCTTCCTTCCTTCCTTCCTTCCTTCTCCCCACCCTCAAATTATGTAATTTTCAGATAGTTTTATGAATATTGCCCAGGACATTTGAATACTATTAGACCAGATTTAAAATATGGGCATCTTTCAAGGGCTTTGGAGTGGGGGAGGGCAAGACAGAATAGTGTATAAAAGAGGTGTCGTTTCAACTACAAACTCCATATGCCATTAGGCAGATTTTGTTGATTTTCCCCATAGATGGCCCTGGAACCTTCACCCCCTTCCAAGCTGTTGCCTTAAAATGAGATTGCCTCTTTCAAGGAAACAAAATATAAATTATTTGTAATGAATAGCTCAGTTCAGACCAAATTGTTGTCTAATAAGCATCAATAAACAAGGGCGCCAGATGAAATCAGTAACAGAGCTTGGCTACACTTGCTCTAATGTATGCTAAACAAATATAACCATAGCATATGTGCACTCTCAATAATCAGATGACTAGCAGATAGGAATGGCTGCTCTAAGAGATCATTGACTTCTGAGACTGTATGCAGATAATTTGTGTAGGCTACAACTTCAAATCGTGTGACAGCTGAACAAGTACATTGAAGAAACTGGAGCAAGAATGAACTTGCTTGAAGTAGACACACAATTTATTTGATGCAGCAAACTATTATCATTCCAAGTCAGCTGCATATGAAGTTATATCATTAAAATCATTTCCTACCTCACCCTTGGGCCATTCAACCCTTCACAGCTAGATGATATACAATTAAAGAATGTATTGCCTGCAGCGCAGCCACACCTTGGTTCAGTCAACTAAAGATTAGTATGTCAACTTGGGGCCCCTGTGCGTATTTTGAAATTTGCTACCCCTGTAAAATTGTACACACACACCCAAATTTATATTTGGATAGACGTTTACTCAGGGATAAATCACCAACCAGCTAGGCTTTTAAATAAAACGAACAAATACATAGAAAATGGCACTTCTTGGTTGACAGCAGGAAAAGTATTGGATAGGTTAGCTCACCTGATGTACTCAGTATGCCCATAATATGAAAAGTTTGATTAACTTTCAATTAACCAGTGGCTATGGCTTATCTCTGGAAGTTATGAGTGCTCCAACACTGGAGGTTTTTAAGAAGAGGTTGGACAACCATTTGTCTCAAATTGTATAAAGTTTCCTGCTCTATGTGAAACAGAATCTTTGCATAACATGAGGATACAATTCTATCAGTGCAGTAGCTATGAGTGGGTCATTATTCTGCATCCTACTTTTCTCTATATCTACTCTAGTTGTTTATATCAACCTATAAGTATGAGCCACGCCTCAGAAAAACCAGAAAGGCTAGGTAACTATTTCATGGAGGCATCCCTGCATATATTTTTTCTTCACACCCACATTTATTTTTTCCCCTTATTGCACTATTCTTGTGTGTGAAGTAAGATGATGGTGTTGCTGAACATCATCAGCTGATGTCTTCTGTCAAACACCCCATTGGTGTGATTGGAGTATGATTTTGACATCTGACTACACCTGCTGAGGTGTAGTTGCTATCTGCTATCTCACTTGCTATCTGTTATTTGATTACCTCCTCAAGCCCAATGGATAGCTGATTGCTGGGTTAAGGAATGCTGCCTAGTAAGGCTTTCCCATTTTACTCTACAGTTTCCCTAGCCTGACAGCTAGTTGTGTAGAGAGCTTGTTTTGAGGACGCACTTAGCACTTTTTTGGGATAGACCGCCAAACCTATAGTCAAAACAACTCCATCCAGGTCATCGGAACTGCCAGGTAAAGCAGGATAACATCCTTTCTTTGCCCTCCACATCTTTCAAATCAGCTACTCGGTGACCTTGTTTTGAGTGTGGATTTAGCCCTCCCAAAACACATTGTTGATTTGGAGTACTGAGACATGGATAGCAGGAGAGCCCAATTTGAAAAAGCAATTTCCTCTAGCTCCCCAAATTTTAACTTCCCCAAATTGGGCAATTACACACCTGTAATGCTGCCTCCAGTTTTCGTCACCACATTACAAAAAAGATGTTGAAACTTTGGAAAAAGTGAAAACAAGAGCAACTAAGATGATTAAAGGCCTGGAGACTAAAACATATAAAGAACGATTGCAGGGTTTGGCTAGTCTAGAGAAAAGAAGGATTGGGGGGACATGATAACAATATTCCAGTGTTTGAGAGGCTGCCACAAAGAGGCGGGGTTCAACTTGTTTTCCAAAGCACCAGAGGGCAGGGCATGAGAGGAACAACCTGGAATTAAGGAGAAACTTCCTAAAAGTGAGGACAATTAACCAGAGGAGCAGCTTGCCATCAGAAGTTGTGAGTGCTCCATCGCTGGAGGTTTTTCAGAAGAGACTGTACAGTCACTTGTCTGAAATGGTATAGAATCTCCTGCCTTGAGCAAGGGGTTGGACTAGAAGATCTCCAAGGTCCCTTCCAGCTCTATTCTGATTGATTGATTGAAATCAGAAGAGTCCTGGAGGGTATTGCTAAGGGCTGAAAGGAGGAGGACTACGCATGCACCAGTTAAACATAGCTGGTAAGTGATAACTACAATGCTGATCCTGCCCTCGAAGAAATCCAGTTTGACACCGCTATGTAGTAGTTCAAGGCATCAGACTAGAAACTGGGAGACCATAAATTCTAGTCCTGCCTTAAGCATAAAACCAGCTGGGTGAGCTTGGGTCAGTCACGCTCTTTCAGCCCTAGGAGAGGCATTGATAAACCACTCATGGTATGATTTTTTTCATACCAAGAAAACTCCAGGGGTTTGTCTAGGCATCCACCAGATGTCAAAAACTAACTAAAAGGCAATACTAATAGCAACTTTTTTTCACTCTTATGATGTTTTCACTAATCTTCTTAAGCATACTGAAGTCAAGAAGGTTAGAAGTGAAAGATGTTCAAGTCCAAGCTCAGCAGAGGAAACACCATCAAGGCAATTAATACCTGGGTAAGTGTAACACCTATTCTATACACAGTTGGAATAGTGAACTGGACTCAAGCAGAACTAAAAGCCCTGGTAGGAAGACCAGAATAAATAATGACAATGAATCATACCTTTCATCCATCCAGTGTTGTTGACAGACTTCATTTACCAAAGAGCATAGGTGAGTGTGGAATGCTGCAAGTAGAGCAGATAATTGAAGAAGGGGCATTTGAAGAATATCCAAAGGATAGTGAAGAAGATGCACTGAAGCTAGGATACCAATGGTGGTATTCTACCGGTTCGGCCCGGTTCTGCAGAGCCGGTAGCAGCGATAAGCAGCGGAGACTGAACCAGTTCTCTCCCACTGCTCTGCTGTTGGGCCCACCCTCCTGCCCGGGCTCCCATACTCAACTTTATCCTCTAAATTTGAAGCGCAGCTGCTTTGTGTGGCACAGAAGAGTGCTGCGTGGCAGCTGCTAAAGCAGCCAGGATCATGCAGGCTTTCAGGAGGTGAGTTAGAACATCTCTGACCCTGCACAAACGCCTCTGCGCCTGCGCAAAGTGCACATTTGTCACATGCGCATACACAAAGTGTGTGCATGCACGCAAAGCACGCCCACCAAGCCACACCCACTGAACCAGTAGTAAAAACATTTGAATCCCACCACTATAGTATACTATGAAGTTTAGTGAATATTAGCAAACCAAACTGGTCTACAAGAAAGACCATATGAAGACTAGAAAAGAGACATGACAAGGCAAAGTATCACATGGCCGGTACACAGACACACAGAGACCTTTTTTGCACTAGTGCTGAAGAAGAGATCACTAGAAATTGAGCTCTACTTGAAGGAAATTTTACCTTTTAAGAAGTGTTTTCATTGCCATTTTTATTTAGGCTAACAATGTTACTTTCTGGACTTAACTGTAAGCCTCTACAAACTTAAAGAAAAACACAATTAAATTCCTTCTCTACATCTATGATCAGCGTGGATAAACCTAGAAGCTTTTTGAGCTCCTGTCAAGAAAAAGTATAGCTTGTACAGCCATAGGGAGCCTTGCCCGTTTTTTCTATAGGTTAGCTAGCTGATCAACCTGACAAGCAGGAAATATTTTTCAAATGTTATCCTGCCATTAATAGGAGCAAACTGATCAATCCAGTCTCCGCCAAACAGTTGATCAAACTTTCACTTAATTGGTGAGGACCATAGCACTGGTTTTCCACAGCTGGAAGGAAGAGAACCCTGTGGGAGAGGAATAAAGTGGGTATACAGGAATATAAAAAAAAAGTGTGCATGGACAATGAGTAACCTCATCCTTGTAATTTGCAATTTGTTCAAAAGATTACGATCCATGCTACAAGGTGATATACTGCACATTAAATCCTAATTCACTCAATGCAGACACTATCAACCCTTATACTATACATTACTGTGTGAGTTCTCTTTTTTACTTAAAGGCTCATCCATAAAGCAGATGGGAGACATACTGATGCAGTCACCAAATAATCCAATTCCTCTGCAGCTTTTAACCTCTAGGTCTTCTCATTTCAAATGCCTATCCTTAGAATCCATTTCCCCCCCCTTCATTTTTGTTTTTCTTCCCACAAAGTTAAAGACTGTGTTTTGGGCAGCATAATACCTATAGAGGTTTTCCTTGAAACTAAGAACAACTTTTTATATTACAGAGTACGGGATGCTTTAGTTATTTTAGCAAAACCGCATGGTTAAGGACGGCGTGGAGAATTGCTTGTTTGTTTTTCTAACAATTCTTGTTTTGTTTTCCATTTTAATGCTGGATGAAAGAAAATTTTCATTTTACATCACATTAAGCTGTAACTAAAAGATCGGGTCTTGGATAGTAGAAGGACAGTTTAAATTGACTCGCAGAGATTTCCATTAGAAAAAGATGGGTCTTGTTGCAATTAAGCTAATCGAATCAGAGAAACACAAGTAGACTCTTAGGTCATCTTGTCTACCCTGAGGGGTTTGTGCATCAAGGTTTTTTTTTTGCTTCCACCAACCTAATTTCAAGCATTCTGATCTGCTAATACTTACTGTTCTTTGATTAATGTCCACTGGAGTGAATAATTTATGCTCCGTTGTATATATATTTTTTCAAACAACGAGGCCTAAAAACCTCTTCCCTTCACCGAATTGCAAACCAAGCAAAATTATCAGCAACCCATGTAACCTCCCCGATTCTCTCCCTCCCCGATATTGTTCTGCTAGGAACCTGAAGGCAGCTCCCTCTCAGGGGAATAGCAAAGTGGTTATTGGAGACCAAACGACAGCCTTGAATTGACTTGTGTTACAGCATCAGTTGTTTAATATTGCAGGGTATCTTCTAGCATATATTTTTGCCCTTGCACAGGTTATAATCATGTTAGCAAAGGCAACTACTCGCTGCTGAGACACTCCCTTTCCTGCCTCTAATCTGTACCCAATGACATCTGGTGAAATCCACAGAGGCCGAGCTAACAATCTCATTTCCGTGCATACCATGGCAAGGAGAAGGGATTATGTTGGCATTCCCTTGGAGGTGTGGACCTGCTGCATTAATTGTTAACACACACACACACACAGACAGACTCTGTATCAGTTAAGGAAGAGAGGAAATCAGTTATTTGGGCACTGGTGCATCGGATAAGATTGTCAACTGTCCAAAGCAGCTTCTCTGCCTTTACAGTACTGAAAGAATCTGAAGAAAAAAATCAGAAGGAGTCTGGTATCATCTCTTCTGACTAATACATTTTATTACAAGGCATAATCTTTTGTAAATAAACGTTCACTGTAGATGATATTATCATAGCAGTAGAGGAAAAATAAAAATTATCTTCCGCTAGTGGCTGAATCGAGGCAACGTGTCTGGCTGATATGTGGTTGGCTTGTTTGCGATCCAGAGTGTGATGTGATATGAGCCAAGCCAAATAGTTATTTCAATAAACCACAGTTAACATGTCATGTAAACACAGCTATTAGAAGGAGTTTTTGTTTAAAAATGATAATTTTAGGCAGTTTTTTTCTAGCCAGGGGATCTCTGAATATGTTGGTCTACAATTCCCATTATATACATATTCCAATTGTGTATGTATATAAATATGCTATATTAAACAACTCCCTTTTTATGACCCTGTAATCCCTAAATTCAGAGTAGGGTCGGGACAACTGGATGGAACTGAGCATTTACTGACTGGATGTCCTTCCTGATGCCACATGGAGTTCACAGCAGATATTTTTTCTTTGTGCCTTAGGATAAAAAAATCAGCCTCTACCTAGGATTGAACTCTCACCCTTCCAAGTGGAAAGCGAATATCTTCACCATTAGGCCACCACACTGCTATAAATATGCATCTATATCTATATAACATATGTGTATGTGTATATACACACAAATACACAGGCACACATACTTGATTGCACATATCTACTTGGAGATATGAATGAATTTGATCTAAAAGTATGTAGTAGATACTCAATAGTTATTTTTATATTAATGACCAAGGCTTAAAATTATGGACCAAGTATTACATATTTCAATTGATACAATTCCAAATGAATAGAGAGAGAGATCCATGAGATCATGTCTTACCTATAGCAAAATAAATAAATTGTAAAGAATCTTTGTGAAATTGCTCAAATTAAATGAACAAACATCAGAAGCAAGCACTGACTTCTATATTGCTTTTGAGTGAGAAGAGGCTTCCTGCCATTTTCTTTGAAGATAAAACACTTCTGAAACTTAGCCTGCTGAGGAAATCAACAGCTATATGTCAACTACTTTTTTTAAACTTCTCTTTAAGATTCCATATTGTGTATACCCCATCCCAATTAAGGGGAAAATATTTTAAAAGATAGGGCAGGCTTCATGTTCCTCATTTGAATGCAAGTTTTGAAGTTCCACCACAACTCTTTAGAGGTTTCAAAAACCAGAATCTGAAAGCAAAAAGAAGGCCATTCTCTGGTAAGTTTTACTGCAGTCATATCCTTTATGCCTGAATACATGATACCTTCTACTAGCAAATTCATCAACTTAAAAAATGCCATCTCAGGGTGATTTTGAACTGCAGAAAGGGGAGTGCAACTAATCTTAGTTAATCTCAAAATGTAAACTGGGTTGGAAGTTATTAGTATTTTATGAGGCACCATCAGGAAATGCCAAGCTAGACTGGAAAGGTTTTTTTTTAAATCCTGACAACAATGGCAAATTACTTTTATATTTTTTTGCCATGAATGTGACCGGTTGCTAAAATATTAAACAGAACAAATACATCTTCCTCTTTTTGTGGATTTTCTGTTTGCTCTGTTTGTGTGTGTGTGTGTGTATGTGCACACGTGTGCACATGCTATAAATGGTGATCAAATGAATTCTTTCCTGCTCTTGCACCATCTGCTTACATATTTTTTTCAAAGTTGCTTCCATCAAAATGAAAAAAAAAACCCTATTCCCTGCCCCAGGAGTTGTACCTCGGGAAAGAACTGTAACCATGTCATCAGGCAAAACCAAAGAAGCCTTCTTCTAGTTTAGAATGGACTTGGGGGTTCAGACCATTGCCTTTTGATAAAGAAGCAGTCCAAACTGTTGATTAGCTAGGGATATGGAAGAGTAAGAAATCTCTTTGGCCTGACAAGTAAACAATCAGTTGAACTAACATGCAGGTGCCCAGTCTTGTTCACATAGCGGTGACATGAATAGAATAGAATAGAATAGAATAGAATAGAATAGAATAGAAATTTTATTGGCCAAGTGTGATTGGACACACAAGGAATTTGTCTTGGTATAAATACTCTCAGTATACATAAAGAAAAGGTACGTTCATTAAGAATCAAGAATCATAATGTACAAACTTATAGTCATAGGGTACAATCAACAATCAAATCATACTAAGAAACAGTCAAGTGGGAGGGGATGGGTGATAAGGAGTGATGAGAAGATTAACAGTAATAGTAGTGTACACTTTGTAAATAGTGTTGAGGGAATTATTGAACAGTGTTGAGGGAATTATTTCTTTAGCAGAGTGATGGCTTTCGGGGAAAAACTGTTCTTGTGTCTAGTTGTTCTGGTGTGTAGTGCTCTACAGCATCGTTTTGAGGGAAGGAGTTGAAACAGTTCATGTCCGGGATGTGAGGGGTCTGTAAATATTTTCACAGCCCTCTTTTTGACTCGTGCAGTATACAGGTCCTCAATTGAAGGCAGGTGGGTAGTAATTGTTTTTTCTGCAGTCCTAATTATCCTCTGAAGTCTGTGTCTGTCCTGTTGGGTTGAAGAACCAAACTAGACAGTTATAGAGATGCAGATGGTACTTAATAATTCCTCTGTAGAACTGTATCAGCAGCTCCTTGGACAGTTTGAGCTTTCTGAGTTGGTGCAGAAAGAACATTCTTTGTTGTGCTTTTTGATGAGGAACAAAACAGTGAGGTATGAGATAGCATAAGAAATCATGTGCCCCCCCTAGAAATGTTCTAACTAAACCAAAGCAAGGTAAACCTATTCAGGGTTCTTGATATTTATTTTCTTGTCCAGTGACTTCAATACAAGATACAAGCCAGGAACATCAGGACTAGGCAAGAAAAAAACAATCACTAAGGGTTTCTGGCTAGGTTCTGTGCTGTTCAAAGGGATGACTTTAATTGACAGATGTCTATTTCCTTAGGCAATAAAGTAATTATTGTCGACTTTTTTTCCTTAGGTAGGTGTGAATGAGCCAGGAAGTGGCAACTTTCTGCCAGTCAACTTTGTGTATTTGTTGCAAAGAAATGTTGGCAGAAATGAATTGAGAGAGCAGGCAATAGAATAGCTTCTCCGGGCAATTCAAAAGAGGTTTTAAACATAGCTGGCCAGCTAGGGTTCAGTTTCCTCACAGCAAGATTAAATTAAAACAAAATGTATTAGAGAACACCCACCAAGGGACTGATGGATAGAACCTGGCTCTTCACTCCTGCTGTAAATAACCTCATATTCAGAAAGATCTACAGAAGGTTTTTTTTAAAAAAATCAATAATACCTGTGTATGTGAGCATGATTATGCCTGCCAAATTATATGGAAGCTAGGGAAGTTAATACTGTGGGAATGGGATACAAAAGATATTTGTTGAATAAAATAAAGCCGACAGATATATCAAGAATAAATGGGTAATGAATGAATGTGTATTGAATAGAAAAGTGACCAGTAAAAAATAAGTACCCTAGGGTAGTTAGTCATATAGAGGGAATGAATGAGGAAAACAAGTATATGGAAAAAAAAAATAAGAAAGGAAAATCTGGGAATATTGTGGTTAGAGGGAGATGTGATCCTCCGAAAAGAAAGCTGAGGAGTTAATGAAAGAGAATGAAAAGTCAAGGATGACTTGCAAAGATAGAAAAATATGGAGAGGTATACAGAATGGTTGGGGTAAACCAGCTTTAGCTGTATTTCTTACCCTTTTATATCTCATGCTATAATTAATTTGGCTGCCAGGTTGGGATTTCCTCTTTGTCCCACTTTTGTTTTTACAGAAGCCCAATAGGGTTGTGATTATTCTTTACAATGCTCCATGCCAAACCTATGAGTAGTGTCTAAACTTAGGAGAAATTAGACTACATGAATGGTACACAAACCTCTTTCCTGAAATCCAAGGCACAAGGTGGTTCTTTCCAGCAAGGGCAGGGTTGCAATCTATCTATCATTTGTTTTTAAAGTTGCAGCTAGAAGAAAGTAACACACCAGTCTTAAATCAAATCACATTTGCATTCACAATACCCAACATTAAGAAGCACAAAATATGTTTATGGATAAATTATATTTTCCTTCCATCATTTCATGCACATAAGCCCAGTATGTAATTCTGCCCCTTCACTTCTAGTCTCCGCAGCTGCTTCATTTTGCATGAATAGCACTGGATTTACTTTTAGTTTCATTTCCTCAACTGTACTATAGTATTATAATAGATATAAATGTGCTGATATATTTCTTATTATATGTAAGCTGTTTATGAGGCATATCTTGGTATTTGAGAATAGCATTATACACTCAATTCTAAAAATATGTTCTCGGGTGCAAACCTAGCACCTATCTCCAACTCTTTAAAGCTTCTATGTCATTTCCAAGGCTGACACAGGAGCTGCAGGGGCAACTGCACAATGGTAAGAAAATGTGGCATCTTTAAAGATTTGCAGACAGGTATTATATATATACTCTAAAGTTTTCTTTGGCCTTAATTATCCATCTGTACATCTATCCATCTATCTACCCATAGTAATTCATATCTTCCAATCCAGAACATGGTTAACATTAAAACCAGTGATGGGATTCAAATTTTTTTACTACGGGTTCTGTGGGTGTGGCTTGGTGGATGTGGCAGGAGAAGTATAGTGTAAAATCTCCAGTCAGAGGTAGTATTTGCCAGTTCTCTGAACTACTGAAAATTTCTGCTACCGGTTCTCCAGAACTGGTCAGAACCTGCTAAATACCGCCTCTGATTAAAACCAAAAAACCCAAAAAATGTTGGATCATACTGAAGCTTTATATAGATTAGCAAGCAATTTGTCACAAAGGCCAGCACCATGCTCTATAGGCAGGTTATTTTCTCCAGGAACCATTTTCAGAGCTGAATTACCTTTGTGCACTTAGCTATGAAAACCCATGGTTCTTGTTATACAATTTCCATTAAATCATCTAATCCTGTTAAAACTAGCTAAGCTTGTGGACACGTTCATGACACGTCGTAATGAATCCTACAAATTGCCAGTGAACTTAATTGGGTAATTCCAATCTTCTAGTATTGCACTCTGATGATTTTACATAAGATCTTATGCAAGAAAGACTTCCTATTTGTTAACTGAGAAACCTATACAGAGAAATTTTTTTATTAGCATGAGCAGATCTGTCTGGTTGCTATTGAAATGAATAGCAACCATTAGTGTATGCATTAGAGTGCCTGAATCTATATAGATATTCTAGATTGTAGAACAAGAAATATGATAAATTATTCTACAGAAACACATAGCTGCATAAACTAATAAATTGGGATTATCATTTTTCATTATGAAGCTAACGGAGCTACACTCCAAAATGCAAATTAAAAACCACAGGGGAAAAAATGTACTTCCTGTTTTTAAACATGATATATGTTGGAAGCAACATACCCAAAACATTCTCCCTTCTTCCTCCATCAGAATCATTAAAACCGATTAAAATAACTTTGTTATCACATAATTTTAAAGCAATACATGGAAAAAAAGAGTGCATTTCCAAAACATTGTTTCTCAAGCTTTCTGCCTACATATACGTTTAGAAAATGTAAACACCGCTGAAGCCTACCCTACCTCTGCACATCTTTGACTAAAGAACATAGAAATACTTTTTTGGGGGGCAAATAAGATAGTGATAATGGTTGAATGTGTATATCCTTTCCCAACCCACTGATTTTTAAAGGTCTGTTTAAATCAAATCATGTTTGAAATATTCACTCCAAATTTACTTAAATTATTTTATCTACCTCATACTATAGAAACTACTATAAGCGCCAACTTGCTGGAATTTTTTAGTGAAAAGGAGCTACACAGGCAAGTGGATGTCCAGTCCAATAAACTTCCATTTTAATATATTCATTATATTTGAACTGCTTATACAAGGTCGTAGTTCCACTTAGGAAATTATATATGGATTCACGGTTAATAACTGCAATTGAAACCTGTTAGCTATTATCAGTTTTCTGAATTTTAATACTTAGTCTTACTTGTAATGTATTTCAGAGATCAGCTGACACTGGTAGTGATTGCTAGGAGGCTGGGTTGGGTTGCCAGGTGACCAATCTTCTCAATATCATTCTTGGAGCCTGTCATTTTTAAATCCATTTTCAAATCAGTTTCAATCATGTCAGATAATACTTGTTCCCCTTCCATAATGTTTTTAAATACATTCTTTCTACAGATGCAGACATTCTTAACATTAACTTCTGGGTCTGATGTTCAAAAATACCTTTCAATGTGTCCAGTGTTAACACATTTTGCTTCATTCTGTATTAGTAAGTTGAATTGGAATGTCCTCCTTTCATTGTAATTTTTAGTTCCTCTCGTTTCTTTTAGCGTCCAGTTTTAAAATCGTATTTTTTTAAATAATTCAAATAAAAGCATTTTCTTACCTGCAGGATTGTTTTATAATGAATTCCAAAATCCTATTTCGAATTTATCTGGATCCTTAATCTATGTGTAATATTCAAAAATCAAAGTTTTAATTACCCTTTTGCTGTTTATCACAGGGAAAAAAGGTGAGTCTTGTATTTAAAACTGGAAACTTGCTGATCCAAAGGTTTCTAATAGCTGAAAACCAGTTAACAAGCAATTCCCAGAAGTGATTAGTAAAAAAGATATGCTAACCAGCATCCTTTCAAAGGGACCGACCACAGTTTGAGCAAGATGGCTGTCTTATCCTCTGCCAGAGCAGAGGTGGAATTCAACCACTGTACATTTTTGAGAGGGGGGTGGGAAAACCCCAAGAAGTACTGGTCTACTCAGAAAAAGGCCATTGTACCAGTCAATCCAGAAAGGAATAGCTGGGCTTAGATAAAATCAGAACATTCTGGGATCAAACCCTTTGCTGGGGTCTGTTCATTTGCTGAAACAATATCTGAGGTAACGTGAAGTCAGATGCTGTTCAGTTAAATGGATAACTGAAAGTTCCAGCAGAAGTCAATTTATTGACTTAACTGTCTCATCCTCTGACTCTTCCTTTAGACATAGAACACTTTTATCTTGTGGCTGGAGCCATTTATTTGTTTGTTTCCTAGCTATTTCCATCATCATCATCATCATCATCATCATCATCATCATCATCATCATCATCATCATCACCTCCCCTTCTTTGAAGTAAACAGCAGATCTGGCTCTTCAAACTGTGTGGATATCAACACCATTGTTTTAAAATGAAAACTTGGAGATATGTACAGAAGATAAAATCTGTACTCACTCCTTGCTTATCTAGATCAGCTCTGGAGCAACAGACCTTCAAGTGGCCCCAGCTGCCAACTGAGGCAGGTACCAGCAGATCTATCTGTTAAGTAATCAGCCTCTCTGCAACACAGTCTTGCTAATGAAAAGACAAGAACTGTTTGTAGAGATCATTTACTGTGGAAACACATACAAACCAAGTAGTTTCACATATCAGTTTGATAGCCAGCCAACCACCTGCTTATAAATCTCCCACTCTGTACCCAGAAATGGTGATATCTCCTGACAATGTAAAAAGAAACACACCCTTTTCAAAACCAGCAGTGTTTGTTTGCAGTAATTCATAAAGTTTAACTGTGTTAAACTCTGTTTGCTGTTATGTATCTTTCATTTCCACTTTGGTCTTTCTGCATACAGTGGTCAGAATTTCAATGGATAGAAAAAGATCCACAGATTAAAATTAGAATGTGGAGGGGGACTTTTTTTGGAAATGAAAAGAATCTTGCAATAATGAAGACAAGGAAACCAGAAGATCAAGTTGATTTTTGCTTCATTTAATTTAAAGGAGTTGAATCTGAATGTTGGTATCTGGGCCCAGTCCAGAGTAATATACATAGATTACTGGAGTTCTAATATAATTCCCCTCCTCACTTCTAATCATTGTCATCATTTTAAGCATTGTCTATCCACTGCAAGAAGGCCTCTTCTGCATATTCATATATGGAGGACATAGAAAGCTATATGAAACAGGCATAATGTTATATGGTGATCCTGTCAAAATCCTGTAATAATAATTTTCTATCAAGTCTGTCCAAACACAGGAGAATGGGAGAATTTATTAACTTATTGTTTGCTTTTATCATACCACTGATTTTTTGACTTCCCTTGATTTTTCTCGAGCATCCATTTCTTTTCCAGTGAATGTTGTCTTTATATCACGTGTCACAAATATTCTAGCTTCATTATTATTGCTTCTAATGAATAGTCCGGTTTGACTTCATCCAGTATTGAATGATTTGTTGTTCTTTTGATATAACGTATTTTCATTCATTTTCTCCAGCACCACAAAATAAAAATAATAATCACATTTTCTTCATTCAGCTTTTTGATCATGTAATTTCCAAAGCCAAATGTCACAATTTGAAAACCATGGCCTTGATATTACCGTGTAATATTTTTGCACTTTGATATTTTGTCTAGTTTTGTCACAGCTTTTTCCTAAGCGGCAAAAGTCTTTATGTCGGTTGACTTTTGAATCTAGGAAGACAATAACTGTTATTCTCTGCATATTTGCATTGGGTTGCCTGCCTGTTGACATAATCTTAGTTGAAACTATAATTTTGGAACAGGAAATTCATGATCTGTGCTGCACTGCAGACATCATCATTTCTTGCTTTTATTGAGTGAATACAGTTTTCTCCATTTTGTACTGGGGGGAAATGAAGTCAGTGAGATTCCAGTGTTGTTTATTAGACTAGACTAGCACTGATGGCGTTACCTAGTTTGAGTGCTGAAACATCTGCAACAAAACAACCAAGCTCAGAGAGGACCAAGGACCCCTCTTGTCCCAAGTAAAGTTGTCTTTTGCAGTTGACTGATTTTGTTAATGTGGATGGTATTCAAGTGGTGCCCCAGATGTTTTAGAGGGGTCTATTATTATTGGTACTATCTTTGCTAGGTGTTCTATTTCTATTTACAAGTCTTTGTATTTTGTTATTTTTCTCCAGTTCTTTCTCTTCCATACTGCTGTTTCAAGATGCTGCCACTTCCACTATCCCACTTTGTTTTCTTTCTTATTCATAAATTGTTAAGTCCAGGGTGTTATATGGCAGGTGTTGTCTGTTTGAATTCTAAAGTCCCAGAGCACTTTAGCTTCTCTATTTTTATTATTTTGTCTATTTAGTGGTCCCACCAGTTCTTCTTGCTAGCAGGCAAATGGTGTTTCTTGAAGATATTTCAGTGAACTATTGTTGTTACTTTGTCATGCTGTTGTTTATAGTCAGTCTTTATGATCTTCTCACAGCAACTAACTAAATAATCCACCATTTCCTGAGCTTCTTTGCAGAGATGGCATTTGCTGCCTATTGCCGTTTTCTCAATTCTGGCTTTCTATGCATTCCTTCTTATAGCTTGATCTTGGGCAGCCAAAATTAGGCCCTTTCTCTCTTTAGTTTTCCTGCTGTTAGCCATTGCCAGATCTTATGGTTATATGCTTGGCCTGCTAGCTTTTTTTAAAATGTCCTGGCCCTATAATACTTTGCCTTGCTATGTCTATTTTCTAGTCTTCATTTAGTTTTTCTTGTAAGCCAGTTTTGGCCTGCCAGTACTCATGATATATTAGCTTCAGTACATCTTCTTCACTGTCCTTTAGGTATTCTCCCAGTATCCTTTTTTCTTCTTCAACAGTATACTTAGTATACTTGCAATATTCCATGATCACTTATTTTCCTTAATAAGTGGAGTCTGTCAACACAGCTGTGTGGATGAAGGGCATGATTCATTGTCTTTATTTTTCTGATCTTCCTATCCAGGCTTTTTAGTTCTCGAGTCCAGCCCACTATTCCAGCTGTGTATCTAATGACTGGGATTTCCTAGATGTTAATTGCCTGGACAGTATTTCCTCCACTGTGTTTGGCCTTTAAGATCTTCATTCTCATTATATATTCACTTTTAACCTTCTTGATTTCAGTGTGTTTGATGTTGTCAGCTTGAAGGATGCCAGGATATTCATAGTGATCTTCTTCATCCAGGCCTTGATGTTATTTTCATAGGGCATCTTGATTCCACCAGTTTTCACTATTTCCCTCCTTTTGATGATGAGGGTGGCACTTTTATTCAGTCTAAACTCCACTGTAATATCTTGGCTGTATATAGGGCAGTGTTGAGTAGCAATTCTTTTTCAGGTGGTATTTTTCCATATAATTTCAGGTCATCCTGATTAAGAGGTGGGATAGCTTGGCAGATGTTTTGATGTTTGATAGCCATAATTATTCAATATTGTTGACAAAGGAATGACAAACAATAATTGTGCAATGATAAACAATAATGGCGATAAGTTAGTCTCCTTGAAAGACTTCTCATGATATTGACCTCTTTCAGTCTATCACCATTGACTGGCAACTTTGTCTTCCATTATGCCACTGATCTTTGAATTCTTTTTTTGAAGTTTCTACCGACTTCTGTTATTTCTAGATAATAGATTATTCAATCATGTGGCAGTGAATAAAATGCTTTTTTTAATCAATTCAGGGTACATTCAGGATGGTCTTGCTTCTCTTGTAGTTTTCCAAAATCATCTTATCAAATTAGGAGATGATCTTCTATTCCTCTGCTGTTTGGCATCCTTTGTTCTCAGGTGGAAAGAGCTGTTTTTTAACTAGATGCTATTGAATTCCATCAGCTACTCTGCCAGTTAGTAATTTGAAAGTCATAGGTAAGATGGAAATAGGTCTCTAATTGGTTGCTATTGCCATGTTTATTGTATCTTTCATTTCATTACCAATCATCAATGTATACCTCCTTGCAGAATGTTGTTAAACTGCTTGGAAATAAGTGAGTGCAGACCAGTCATATACTGTATTTCAACCAAACGCTATGCAGTTCATCTTCATTTGGTGCTGACCAATCCTGGATCTTCCTTGCCCTTTTCTCCACCATTTCGTTTGTTATTATAAGTTTTTCAGTGTCTTTATTCTTACCCACCTCATTTATTCAAGCTGCATTGTAGTTGTATTGTATTCCTTTGAGTTGTCCCAATTGCAACAAGAAACTGTGTGTTTCTTTTGTGATAGGTGTTGATTTATTAACACTGCAGTTTCTTCATTGATGGATTGATAGAAATTTTTCTTGAAGATTCTACCTAGTGTGTAATTCAAGTTTTATATTTTGGCTATAGCTATTATTTGCTGCTTTATTATTTGCAGTGCTTCCTTAATCTTCCTTGTTTCTAGTTTGATATTTATCAGGTATTATTTGGTTGTCTTGTTCTTTAGCTTATTTTCTTTCATGTGTTCTAGCTTGCTTGCATCTGATCTTCACATACTGATCTTATTTTCCAGCCTGATCTTCCATTTTGGTTGTATACTGTTTGTCTGATTTTTTTCTTATTTAGTATAATAACTTTTCATAGTTACCTAGATTTTAAAACATCTATCAAAGTTGCTTCTGCTCCTTGCAGGTTTGTACCATAGTACGCAAGAGAATGTAAAATTGTTCTCAACATCATTTATTTTTCAACTGCTATCTTTTAAGACATGTTGTTTGCAATTTTTACATGCTAAGCAACTCTTCCAGTCAAATAGGAAAGCCCAATTTTTAAACAAAAGCAGAATATACATTCTTCTTTGTGCAAGTTTATAAGATAACAGCCCAATAAAAGATGTTATCATTTTCCCATTTCAACACTGAATGTTTATAACAGAATGTTGAAACAGTTTAATCCTACCACAAACCTCACCCTCCTCCCTCACTACTATTTCAACATTTGGCATTTGGATCTTGCAACTTCAGTAGGATCTCCTCCACATGTATGTGCAGATTCTGCATAACAGAGACTGTGGTTTCTCCTTTATCTTTCATAAGAATTCCAAAAGCCACTAATCAAAATCAAAATAGATGTGGGGTGAGGCAGATTGTCTCTTCAAAAATTAATCAATCTTCCAAGAGATTCCCAGTCCCCCCGCCCCCCAGCCCCAATAGTAGCAATTCCATTGACCTCTCTTCCTCTAGCACTCCTAATAATTCTCAGGAACTTATCCATTGCTTTTTTGTTTGCTGGTCTTCTTGTTCCTGTCAAGAGTGTTTCAATCTCTTCAAAATCCAACATTCATAAGTAGCAGATCACTATTTTCAGAATCAATATAATCAAAAAAGTTGGGCAAATCAAGTGTTGCTTCTTTCTCACATTCCAAGCTAAATTGGCAATAAAAGGCAGTATTTAACATTTGAATTAGGGAAGGTATATCTTAGGGGGCCAGTAGAAGATGAGGAAGTCACTGACCTTACAGTGCCACTGTCATCCTCATCAATTATATTGTTTATTATAGTAAGGTTTATTCCAGAAGAGGAAAAATTATATTAAAATGCAAAAATTAAAGGCACTTTAGGCTTACTGAGGTAATGTCATGAGGGATGTCCCTTAAAAGCACTTTAGTCAGGTGCTTTTATTCTGTGGGACATGAGGATAAACCCTAAATGGCTGCATACGAGGGTGCTTGTTTGACAGTGCTGAAAAGATTTTTTTGTGTTTGAACATCATTTATTTTCAGAGGGTAGCAAAATATGGGAGGAAGTCCTTTCAAATTTGTATTTTAGATGTGAAGAACCCTAAGTTTATGAGAAAAGCAATTCACATATGGATAGTCTTATCAAATACATAAGTTGTCTGTGCATGTGTTTCTTAAGAGACCTGCAACTTTTAATTTCTGTATTTTGTTAAATCACTAGGAATTAGCAATACTTCACTGATTCTAATACAAATGAATATTAGAAAACAAATGTCACCTGTTAGGCTTTAGCTGGGATCTGTCTTCATGTTGAGTAAGACCATTAATCTGTGTCCTAAAGTCTAGAACGTTAGCAAACCAGGTCCTGGCATTCTGCTACATAAAATAGGTGGATATGTTTCCTGGCTCAATTTTAAGTGCTGGTAACAAAGTCCCATATAGTATAGTTTCAGACTATGTTAGGCCCCCACCTTGACACAATTGAATCTCCCTATCTGGGAACAACATTTCAAGAAAGCCTGGTAACAGTTCCTACTCTATCTAAAGCAGAGGTGGGGAATTATGGCCCTTTATGACTTGTTTGCTTCAATTCTCACGATTCCTGAGCCAGCCCTGCTGGCTTAGGAATTCTGGGAGTTGAAGTCCACAAGTCATAAAAGAGCCCCTGATCTAAGGTTTCAAGGATATATATGAGACAACAGGACTTGTACGTGGTGGCCCTTATACTGTCACATTTCTTCCTGCTGAGATTTATAAAGTCCCTTCCTTCTTGATGTTTAGAAGATAATTGAATACAGTTTATTTCATCTAGTTAAAAGTTATTTGTGTCGATCTGAAAGGTGATTTATTATTATTCATATATAATTTTATATTAAGGATTTATTAGATATTTTAATTATAATAACAATTAATACAAGCTAAATTCTTTATTCTTTATAAAAAATACTTATTTATAAATTGATTTATTATTATTGATTTATTTAACATGTTTTAAAATGTTCACAAGTTGCAACCTACTCTTTTGATTTTTGAGGCTATAAAACAAATAAATATTTCTTTTCTTGATTGTCTTTTCTCAAGGCAAAGCATATCCTGATGACCCAGTTTCTCCTATATACCTTATGTTTCAGAGTATTGCAGCCTAAATTAAGTGCCAGAAAAGTAAACACAGATGGCTGAGGCTTCATTTAACTTCTTTATAAACATATAAAGTAAATTTTACAATACCAGTTGTAGATTTCTCCAACATGAAGCAAACTCAAACAGAAGCAGACATGTTACAGGTTCAGATCAGAACAGCAACTCAGGAGCTCAGAAACAGACATCAGTTTCATTTTAGTTCAGCAGGCAAGCAAGCAAGTTAGTTTCATTTTCAATAGACAGACTCAGAGCTTAACATAGCTGCAGAGCTTAGCCTAGACTACTTCTAGTTTCAGTTTCCAAACAGTCCTCATTGACTGACTTAGTTGTTTTGCCTATTCATTGGCTGACCTTGTTACCATGCTTTATTCCAGTTCATGAATATACTGTGATACCTTAGCTGTCTTTTTTGCTTTTTATCTTCTTTATCTTTCTTTGACCTGTTCCAGTTTGTATGAATCCTCATTAACATGGCCAGACTAGACACATCCCCAGTGATAGTTTCTAAGCAGTCTAAAGCACTGAGCATTGCCAATGTTCTGATGCATATCTGATGTGTGGTATGAGACTGTATCTAATATATCTGACTCATGCTAAATACAATTACAACTTTCAAAATAAATTTTGGCAAATTTTAGCACCTAATAAATGTTAAATACTATACTAAAGACCTTAAGATGAGCTCATTAACATATTAATTCTCTTATTTATTGGACACCTCTGTGAATGCTTGAGAAGAATTGGATGTCAAGCTTTTTATGATACAGATATGTTTTGAGGGAAGTTTATCACTTAGGACTTGGTCCTTTTTTACCGCTGTTCTGTTTTGTTCTGATATTCAAACTATTGCTAATATAATTTTGTCAATCAAAAACAAGACTTTAAAAGGTTAATGTGTTATTAAACTATCAGGATGTTGGGATGTTAGATTTGGAATTTATTAGTCTGACCTTCGATCCAAGAAGATAGTTTTGTTTTGTTAAAAAGTGACTATTACTGTACTTCAGACTTAAAATTTTGGATTGAGGATATGTGTTTATTTTCACTCTTTGAAACTGGCTTTTTGCTAATGAAAAAGGTCACTGTGATTCCATGTGGCAAGATTTAATTTGTTGTTAAAACTGAGTTGCACTGTAAATCTATTGCGGTAAATGTAGGTTGGCTCTATTTTTCTTCTTATTTGTTTGTATTTGTTTTTTTCCATTTTAGTAGTATGCGTATTATAGTTACATAATGTAAGAATTTTAAAAAATCTCTCTCACTTCCTCTTGCTTCCCAGCTATCCTGTTCTTCAGTTTATTAGTTTTATTTATTGCTTAAATATCAGGCATGATTAGCTCCCCAAATGGCTTAAAATTAGCAAATGTACATTACATGTAGACAGGTAAATTGTGAAAAGAGTTATTTCTAGAGCAAATCTTGGGGTGACAAGAGTCCAAAAGCAGGAAATACAGGTAAACTGGGTGACGATGGTCAGAATAATTAAACCTCCCTCCACATCTTACTTAACTCAGTGTATGCAAATAAAATGTTTTATATTAAGCAATGAAATGCAAAATGTTTGTTAAATAAAATACTTATATACCCTGTTTAACATTGCCAATCTTTTATCCAAGAGGCCTCCTATGAATTTGATGTTTGGATGCAGCCCCACTTTCTCAGCTATAACTTTGCTTTTTGCTGCAAGGAATCAAACATACATTGAGCATTTAGCAATGTTAACCATGTTCCTGCAGAAATACACGTAGAACAAAATAGAATTCTTTATTGGCCAAGTGTGATTGGACATACAAGGAATTTATCTCCAGTGCATAAGCTCTCAGTGTACATGCAAGCAACAAGTGATAAATCATGATCATGAACATAAAATACAAACATAAATCATAAGATACACTACTCAGTGATAGTCAGAGGATACGAAATAAAGCAATCAGCACAAATCATAGGATACAAACAACAAGTTATAGTCATAAGATGCTACAGGAATAGGTAATAGGAAAGATGAGGAGGATAATAGTAATACAGCTATATTGTGTGATTTGACATCTGGGGCAGGGGTGTCAAACTTGATTTTATTGAGGGCCGCATTAGGGTTGTGTTTGACCTTGAAGGTCCAGGGTGGGCATGGCCAGCTCAACACCACTCATGTTGGGGGTGCCTGTGGAGACCCGTACACTCTGCCAGCAAAAATGGGCTCCCAAGCTCCCTTTTCATGGGCAATGCCCTCCTGCAACCCTCTGCCAGTGAAAACAGAGCTCAAGAGGGCCACTCGCAGTCCTCACAACCTCTATTTTCGCTGGTAGAGGCACTACAGACCAGTCCTTTGCTGTTTCCAGGACACCCCCTTGGGCTAGATCTAAGTATCCCACAGGCTGAATCTGGCTCCCAGGCCTTCAGTTTGACAATCCTGTCCTAGGGCAGGATTGGTGTGGGAATACATTGTTTAGTTAGTGACTTTGTAATGCAGGTTGGGACAAAAACTGATGAGGCTTCATAAAAAAGGAAGCAGTATTGTTTCCATTATACAACATATAGCCAGTCCCAGTAAGCTACATACTTATTTTTTTTAAAAAAGGAGCAAACTAGTTGGCCTCTTTCTGTGATGCCGAACCTATGGCACACATGCCACAGGTGGCACGCAAAGCCATTTGTGCGGGCACGCAAGCCCCAGCCAAACTTACCTGCACTGCACATGTGTGTACCTCCCAGCTGATTTTTTGTAGCCTTGGGAGGCTGAAAAATGAGCCTTCTGGAAATACCAGAAGTGCTGAAACGGGCCCATTTTCAGCCTCCCAAGGCTCCAGAGGCTTCCCTCAAGCCTCCGGGAGGGTGGAAACAGCCTCCCCTGGGCTCCAGAGGCCCACGGGAGGCTGAAAATGGGCACTTCCGGTATTTCTGGAAGCCCCATTTTTCGGTCTCCCAAGGCTGCAGAGACTTCCCTCGAGTCCCTAGGAGGGCAAAAATGGCCTCAAACGGCCCAAAAATCAGCTGGGAGGCAAACACGTGTAGTGCAGGGATGTGGATGGGGCGGGGATGTTGCGTGTGCATGCGCAGGGGGGCACATTGCATTGTGGGTGCCGGCACGTACGCATGCTTTCAGCACACCACAACCAAAAGGTTTGCCATCACTGGCCTATTTAATATCTTTTATGTGGAGTAAGTATGATGAAGTGGGGCAGCATTCACCCATCACCTTTGCTTTAGACATAAAATTAATCTTTTCTGGGCAAGTTTACTGTAGCAGACTAACAGTAAGGAAATGCTTTCATATAAACTATCCACTGAACGTCAGTATCCAGGCAATATACTATATATACATAAGTTGTAATTCTTGAGATATAGGTTAAGGGCTAAGAAAAAAAAATAGAAGATGTAAAAGATCACGAACAGGTTTTATATCTGCTTTTTTATGATACTGGCACTGCCATTGTGAAAATTAATTTGTACCATTTGAAAACAGAAAGAAAACAACAAATAATAGAGATAGAAATGGGGGTTGTCTTTGTAGTTGGGTTTTCTTCAACAAGTGCTTACCAAATGAAAAGACTTACTGGCAACTAGCACATTGGCTGCGTGTTACTTGCTACATACTATACTACTGGGTTAAGTATAACGCATTTACAGTATTATTCATAAAGCTGTCCCCCAAATGGATCAACTATACAATTATTTTAAAATTCTTGATTAAATTGTGATTGCTATTAGATATTCAATTGTATTCTTGTTGTTTTTATTCAATTCTATTTATTTTGTTGGGTTCCCCTCCCCCTTCCACCCAGCTTTCCCTGCCCTTTAACACAGCACAAGAATGCCTGAGGGATAGGTTGGCTCTGTCACTGAATGCAAACAACCCAGTTATCTTTTCTGGAGTCTTTCTTTGTTTCATACAGATACCCTGTTCAGCTATGGAATTCTGGCAAAAGAAAAAGAAAACTACTAAAAATAAAATAAAATAAAATAAAAAACCCAAGTGGAGCCCACATGGCTTGAGTTGGATAGACCATAAATTACCTCCTACAATATACGTAAGAACCTTCACGTTTCTGCCAGTCCAATTTTGCTAAAACTGCACTTGTACAGCTATGGATTGCAGATAAATAAAAGCATGCTTATGTAGGTAACAATATATTGCCAGTTTAGCTAATTACAAAATGCTAACCAGGGTCAGACCTGGTTAGTAGTAAGATGAAAAACAACCAAGAAATCCTAAAGCTATAGGCTAGTTTAGAACAGTGGGGTAGGAGAACCACCAAGAAAAGGTCAAAGCACCCATACAACACATACACAAACAAAAAACATTATTTGTTGTCAAGAAATCTTATATAGATAAGTCCCTGGAGTTAGAAGCTGCTGAGCTTCATTTAAACAAATAAACAAACGAAGGTTGTTTTGTATAATACTCAAAAACAAATATTGATTGGTTGGTTATATGTACATGATTCAGCAAGTTTCAGTCAAAATCCTCTCCAGGGGATAGTTCTTGGTATGTCATGGTTCAGTAAAGCTGCTGGAGTAGTTTACACAGATATGTTTATTTCCCAGGAAGCATTCATTTGCTTCAGGTTTAGCTTAATGCTTATGCAAAGAGGAAAAAAATATTTAGCTATTTCCACTGTACAAAGAAAAGAATGCAGATTTTAAGTGCAGTTCTCCAGTTTTACTCTTTAATCTCCTGAGAAAAAAAATCCTAATAAAATTTTCCTTACTTTATTTAGTTAAGCAGGGGAATCTATCTTTCAAACAACATTCATATTTTGCTAAATACAAATCTACCAGGAAAAAATGTCTGAAATAGTTTCAAAACAATATGCACTTTCCTTATTGACTAATGAAAAGTGCCCATCGTCAATTACTTCACTCATTAGTAGTCAATAATTATTTAAAAGCTTCATTTGCATAATTTCTACTTTAAATTATTAAAATTGTAAGCACTTCTTAGAAATTGTAGCATATAAATTTTATCAATGGTTGAAAGCGAAAATAAAAGTAAATAGAACACTATAGAGAGAAGTAAAAGCTTGAATAAATTTTCTTCGAAATCCACAGAATTGAGATCTAGATAATCCAACTCCTATAGCTCCAGTTATAGGTTAAGCCTAGTTGTGACCACTGATGGTTCCTTAAAAGGCACTGAAGGAAGTAAATGTTGTTTGTGCAATTGAATGAGTAAAATTTAAATGGCTACCCGTAAGTTCTGAAGAGTTTTTCCAGTCTTTTCCAGTTTATTTTTTATGCATGGGAGATTCACTCTACATTTTATGCCACAATAAAATGTTCTTTTATGTTTTGTAATAGCTCTTCATCAAAGGACTGATCTCTATCTTTCTGAGTCTATTTTATGAGTCTGTGGCAGTCAGAATTCTGTTCCCAGAAGATTTGTTTGTTCAAGACAAGTCCCCCAGAAATAAATAAATAAATAAGACCTCAGCAAACTATCATGTAGCATTTCATTTAATTGATGCTGGAGAGGTAATGAGATAGTGCACTACTGTTTGTTCTTTCAAATAAGAAACTCAGTAAACGCCAGTGGGTGGAAAGTAAAGTCTTTTTGCCTGACAATAATAATAACAAACCTCTTCCCATCTCCAGAAAAACTTCTGTAACTCCATACTGAATGGAACAATGACCTGGTTTTGCTTGGGCAAAAGGGATTCAATTAATAGGGCAGCATGTTATATCAGGTCCTTGCATGCCTCTCAACGGAGGACAAAGATCACAGGGACTGAAATCCTGCCAGCATAACAAAGGCAGGTTAAAGGAGAGGGAACAGATGAAAAGGAAGGCTTCATTTCCTTTTTATTCACTGGGCTATTCGTTTTATATATATTAGCAGTTTGTTTGTTATAGGAGTGTAATATTACATTTATCAGTTTTATTCAATTTCCTCATCACCTTTATACAAACCTGCATTACTGTACTCAATTTTAATATTTTGAGCAGATTATGCTTCACTGAAAGTATGATTTCAGTTATTATTTATTTGTATTTGGCTGAACCCAAATAGACTCACAGATTTTTGAGACAACTGACAAAAACACCCATATTTAAAAAGTTCATAGTCAACATACTTTTCTTTTATAGATAATATTTGTATGTATTTTAATATGTTAATTTTCAATAAAGGTTTCTTTTTCCAAAAAATAAAAAAATAAAAAGTTGAAAAAGTAGCTAACTAATATAATTATGACTGACAACTAATGAAAATTAACAACAGTACAATGGAAAGTTATGACAATGATAAATAAAACAGATAATCACAGATTCCAATAAAATATCAATAATTAAATCAATGTAATTCAAAGGGAAATAAAATAAATAAATTGAATCATTAATTATGGCAATTAATTGGAGACAAATTGCAACGCTTATTCAAGTTTGGAATAATGGGATTTGTGGCTCAATGCATTTGAAAACAGTAAGTCAGGGAGGGTTGCTTAATATCACTGGGTAAAAGAGGCAATCTTGTTTTTCTATTCACTGGGATATGAATAAATCAAGCTCGCAAGTGTCACTTAGAACTTCATTTACTGGTTTTCTTGATAGGGAATGACAAGTGTGGAAATTTGCACTTGTTAGAAATTCACATACTAAACTTTTTCATCTGATGTGATTCCACAGATATTTTGTTGCTCGTTTTAAACAGCAGATTGCTTTTTTTGCTAGGAAAGTCCTATTGTCTGTGTATCAAAATCCCAGCCAATGGAGCATCTGTTTTTCCTTGTTGTAAGCAGTTAAATATGTTGCAAATGAGATCCTTGCAATGAATTGTCCTTCCTCCACTACCATTTTCGGCATTTGCACAGCTAAAATGTTTGTCATTTTGGCAAGTCTTTTTTATTTGAAAGTCTACCATTACTAAAGCCTATGGGAATAATAGCTTCTACTCAGTGTGGGAGGACTTTTTATATATGTACATTCAGACTTTGTAAATTACTTTAATTCAGGTTTTCATTATTAATATCTGTTGCATCTAATGTGCAGAAACGAAGTATTTAATTAAAGTATTTTGATTTGCCTTGGGATATAAGGCTCCTCTGAAGCTTTAAGAATAGGAGATATGTTCCAACTGAACCAAACTTTGAGACACTTATTCATACCTATTTATTATAATGCATATAGCTTATAATGGCATTTAATTATATTTTTTAGATTTTAGATGTTAGTTGGTTAGTTAACCAAACTAACATTAAAACCCTAGCTTTGCAAGATTCAGCAGAAAAACGATGATTATGGCCTCTACCTGACTTGTCTGGTCAGTCATGAATCTTTTGAAATGTCTGTGGTTACTTTAAAGTATTAGTTAGGAGTCAGCTCCATGTCACACATCATATTATTAATGATCTTATCGCTACTCATTCTGCAGAGGATGGCTGAATCATAGAGCTAAAGGACCAGAGATGCATCTTTGGATTAGACAAGCTAGAACTTAGCTCCCTTTCTTTTATGACACATCTCTTAGTATTATGAAGAGACAAAATACTAAATTTTGTCAGCTTTTTCAACAGCTTTCAGCTATTTTGCTGAACTGGGTACTTAATGGTGATATTGTTTTGCAGTTCAAATACCTTTTGTAAATTTTTATTCTTGCTCTAAAAATGCAATATACATAGGGCAAGTGACATTAAATTTTGCAGCTGAAGCAAATTAACACATTTTTTATTGCAAGATGATTACAAGAGGCATCTAGGAATTCCGCTGGAACTTAATAAATCTATTTCTGTTTCCTTATTAGGAAAAATAGAGATTGTCACAGTAAATGGCTATTAGCCTCCATTCAATTTGGTCGGGAAATGTAGGTCTGTTTTTGCGCCTCTCAAATTCAATCATTAGAATGTTTCCTCTACTTGGGGTAGGGAGATGAATAGTCAAAATGGCAGACATTACTTATATGACTGAACCTCACCTGCTTTATCCATCATATGCACAGTGTAAAAAGATAGAGATTTGGTGAAAATTATAGATTCTTCAATCTAGTTTAAAAGGCATACATCTGATTGGTTTTGGCTATCTGAGCTCTTTCAAACAACAAAACATAATTACCATGTCTGCATGTTCATGAGAACAAGCATTCTACATACAGTAGATCTGTCCTTGAAAACTACTCAGAATTTATAGCTGATCGGGAATGTGGCACTCCAGGGCAATTTGCTTCTGGACGTAATTCAAGGTGCTAGATATTATTTTTAAAGCCCTTCACAATGTAGAGCCTAACTACTCAAAGAACCACATTTCGTAACAAATTTTGCCTGCCTGGTTAAGTTCCAACAGAATGGATGTGCACTGGGTGCCATCTATGAAACAAATATTATCTAGTAGAATTTTGTAAGTGTGCTTTTTCTAACACAGCATGCTTGAATGGTATCTCCAGAGATCTGTATGGGTCCCTGTTTGAAGATGTTCTGGAAGGCTTGAAAACCTGGTTATTTTCGTAAGCCTTGTGGTAGGGTAATGGAGAGCCCCTGTAACGTTTTGTATGGTTCTGTTTTTTTATGGCTCTTCTTTTGGGAGGAAAGCACACATCTCTCCGTTCTTGCTTCTTTATAGTATAAAGTAACCAAAGATAATGGGAGTTGGGTGTTTTTAAATCTATATGAATGAATGAATAAATGAAGAACTTCTTGGTAAACTGTTACATACCCTTTCAGTTCAACAAAACAGCGTGGAAAATTTGTCAACAAGCTAGTACTCACTTGATATATTCTTTTGAGCTGGTCAGTGAACTGAGTTCTAGTTCCATGCCTTCAACTTACGTAGGGCCCATGCCAGAAAATTTAGGGGAAAGTTGCATAGCATGGCTTCTAGAATTCTTTTAAGTCCTTTGCAGAGAGGTCTGTATATCCTTGATATGCCTCTATGGGTGTGTTTATTTTTGCTTCATGTTACAATTGCGTGGGGTTTGATTACATGTGCTCTGAGAAATAGGCTGCAAACAGTTTAGTCTGGGTGATGTGATTACAGGAAATAGGAGAAATGAGGCTTAGAATGGAGCATTAGACAACATTCAGAATTGTTACCCAATTGTCTTTTCCAAAAGATGCATTGATGATTTTTTTTTTTTAGTTTTTCAATAAATATTCAGAAGATGACAAAAGAAAAATTAGAATTCAAATATACAGATTCAAGCAATATCTACCCCATGTTGGAACCCAGTTCTGTCAGCTTCTTCCAACATAACCAATCTTGTCTGGCTCCATTCTGGTTTGAAAAATTATTTTGATGAGTCTCTGAAGGCTCTCAGAATCTGGATGGAACAAAACATGCTCAACCCTTTCAAGACTGTGTTGTCTTTTGTCAATAAACATTGAGACAATCCATTAACAATGATCCTGGATGGAGTTGTGCTTTACTTGAAGTAGGTCTGTTCTACAACTTGGTAGCTCTTTGGGACTAAAGCTGTTGCTTAATCCATAGGTAGAAATGATTGGCCAGGAGAGTTTCATTTGGTGCACCAGTTGACCAGGATGCCTTGCCAACTGTAATTCATGCCTTGGTCATCAGGTGATTGGAGTATTCTGTTGCACACAGGTGGGTGAGACAGTCTTTGAAGACCCTTTGGTAGCTTCAATTAAAGCAGAATGCAGTGGCCAGACTGCTGGTGGAACAGTCTTGTCGTTGCAAGATTTCTGTTCTGCCTTCCTAAAGTATTAGCTTCTGGGCCCAATTCAAAATCCTAGTTATTATTTATAAAGCTTTTTTAAGCATAGCACCAGATTATATAAGGCCCTGTCTTGCCAAAGTTTAGAGGATCAATGTAGTATGGTCATCTCATGAATCGTGCTTGGAGTGCCTCCTTTTTAGAGATTCATGGGACCTGGGTGAGGTAGGCCTTCTTGGTGGTGGCCCCATGGGAGATGCTTCTCTCAGAAGCTCAAGCATTATCCTTTCTTTTTATATTTAGGAAGACTTTCTAATCTTTGAACTCCAGTTGATTGGCTATGGACATGCATCTGAAATTTGTCCGCAATGTGTAGTATGTCACATTAATGTATATAATTATATGCTGCCCACAGCAATATGATTGCATGAGTTAAGAAAATAGGCAAATAATCACATTAAATTCATTAAAGTAATTTAAATAGAGGGGTGGCATGGGATAGAGAGTTTCAAACCTATTTACATAATTTCCTTCTGATGTTCACTTGACCTGGAAACAATATTTTTAATATCCACCATGTTCTTCACAAACTAAGAGGAAAGGCCACTAGTGTCCTCCGTCTTTTATGTTGCATGAAAATAAGTGTTTCTGAATGTTTTTCATTGCTTGGGGGAAAATGTCATATAGTTTGCTTGAAAGCAGTTCAAGGAAAAGAAATCATTAAGAAGTATAATGATAAGGACTAAGGATCCTTAGAAGCTGCCCACTCACTGTGCTGGCAAATCTCCATTGCCTTTCAGACCTGTGGCTCATAATGTCAGCATTTCCTTACAAGAAGCCCAGAGTGGGAACTGGGATGAGGCAAGAATGCCTCACACTTACCTTCTCACCCCTGAAAGCACAAACTGCCCCTTGAAGGCCAGGAAACAAGCTTTACCATTTCTATAGTAACACTTGCCAGGCTGTCAAGATACTTCTCCATTCAACTATAAAACAGCTTGACACAAGAATACCACACAATTGCAAAGGCCAGTGAGGATGCTATGCAAATGGCTAAAACTGCCTTGTCATCTGGAAAGCCCTTTCTTTGAAATGAAAAGTATTTCAAGACTATACTTAATTGCATTGTCATTGCATTTACTTAGTTCCATAATGTGGACTTTCATCAAAGATAATTTAAAATGCTCAACCTTGAGAAATTGATGGCAGAACTGTAGCTGACTCTGCACAATCGCATTCACATCAAACCATCCCTGAATTTGCCTTTAGCTTCTTCGTATTGTTTTATCCGCTCCCTGTAATTCTGAGGTCCGGTTTGTTTGTTTAAATGGAACAAGTTACTAGACATCATTATTGTTTGCCTTACTCAGGAAATGAGATGCTCTGGGAAAGTTTCCAGCTATTGACTGAGGCGTTCCACTCTTTCCAATACTGTATTCCTTCCCTTTGTCTCCATTCCCTAACCTTGCTTCTTCTTCACACTATTTGGCAATTAATATTGATAAAACAAACACTACTTTGGATGGAATTTCTGTCACCAAAGTTGTTTTCACAACTGCTAATGCTGACACCATTAGCACCACATGGCCAATCTAGTACTACAGTAAGAATTCCTGGAAAAGTATCAGGATATGAAGAATATTGTTATCACCCTTATAGAAATTCAAGCGCCTTTGGAATACACATGTGACATGAAAGGGATTATACAGAGAAAACAAGAAAACTCAAAATTATCCAAGATACATAGAAAAGGGGCAGAAAATGTTCTCCTTTTCCTTCATAATTCTGTTTCCAAGCAAGACTTTTAATATCAAATTGCCTTACTTTGTTCAAACCATTTTACAGGGAATCCAGATAATATCTCCCACATACAAGTCTCTTATGTTTTCCTACTTCTTTTTCCATCCTTTTTGCTTACCACAGAGGGAGTGGGGGGGAGGGGAAGGCATTGCTACACAATGTTGTTTGATTGGTAGCATTAGGAATGCTGCTCTTGAAAGGGTCAATAAAATTGACTGGCAGATTCAGGATAGATAAAAGAAAGCCATTATTTGGACAGTGCTTCAGCCAAAAGACACAGTGATTGCAACTCATTTAGATGCCTTTAGGAGAGGATTAGTATAGCTTTGGAGGATAGCTCTATTAAGGGAAATTTATGTCACATGAAACCTCCTAATTTGAAAAAAAATCATTTGCTGAAGAAAAGCAAAGAACTTTCTGTTTTCATGCCACGTTTGTGACTTTCACAGAGGTATCTAATTGGCCACTCTGGGAAGCTGGGTATTGGTTTGATCCAGTAAGGCTATCATCTTTTTTTTTAATCAACCTAGTGGTTATCTAATTAGAATATTTTCCCCTTCCTGTGGTGAATTGTGGCCTTCAGGCACAGAAGAAAAAGGTGGGGGCAGGTCTAAAACATGTATAATTTGCTTCTACTTTAATTGGAAATTCACTTTATTAGATTGGTCTACTTGTTTGAATTTAATGGAAGTGGAGCTTGGTCGGTTTTCCAATTTTTCACCTGGACACATTGGTAGATATGAGTTTAACCTCAAGTGTGCATCAGATTCTATACATAAACTGCTAATAGTCTCTGCCAAAAAAATCAGTGTAATACAAAGTATTGGCCTGTAATGCAAACTTTCTCTAAGCAGAGGCACCTGTAAGATCAAAAACTCATCAAAACAATGAAAACAGTATTGCACCATCATGATGAAACACATACAAGAGGGCTGGAACTCACATCACAAAAGTGTACCAGTACTCTTCGACTTATGACCATTTATTTAATGAACATTTGAAGTTACGAGTATTGAAAAAAATGTACATTGTTAAATACACTACTAACTTTTATTGGCATGTATTTACAATAGTTGCAGTGATCCAAGCTCATGTAACCTCAATTTCCAAATTTCCCAACCAGCTTCTGATAAGCAAAGTCAATGGAAGTGGATTTGCTTAATGATTGTGTGATTTCCTTCACAATTGCAATAAAAAAGCTTGTAAAATTGGCCACAATTCACTAAACAACCACATTGCTTAGTGACAGAAATTCTAATCTCAAATGTGGTTTTGAAAGCCAAGGACTATATGTAATGATCATTTGCCCCCCCTTGTCTACTCCTGCCCCTGAAAACACGTCTGCCTATCAGTGACCAAATAGAAAGGAGAGAAAAGGAAAATATGGCATCTTGATCATTCTTACACTTATATCTATGCTTTAGTCATCTCTGAGGATTAGCTAACTTTATTCTGTGGAAGCTAGTAAATGGTCAGTGATGAAAGTCAAATAATCATTCAGTAACTAATATGCAAAATTTCCAACAAGCAGCAGGATGGTATCATAATTTAATTATTTTGTGAAGACAAAAAAGCAGACCTAACAAACACAGGCATTTCCCCATGTCTGTGGGAAAAGGGAAGTAAAAAAGAGATTGAAAGCCAGAATTAGTAGTATGAGAAAACCCATGAGCAAATTGACAAGAGATACTAAATATGACTCAATGGTACTACGATAAAAGTATTGCCCAGTGAAATAAAGCAAAACTTGATAATTCACAATTTGCTTGTTTAGTACTTATCAGGGTTGACTGGTCTACAGAGCGGTCACCAACCAGTGGGCCATGGCCCACTGGTGGTCTGCCAGATAATTTTGGTGGTCTGCAGAGAAATGTCACCCCAGAGCAATCCCCAAAGCAATTAATCCAGGCTGTGCAGGAACACAAGGGCCTACTTACTCCTTACCTGGCAAACTTGCCTGCTAAGTTGCTATTTTTTTTTTCCTGACCATCAGCTGTTCTGCTGTACCGGGAGATTTAGATTAGCTAGAAAGCAGGAAATTGTTGGATTTCTTGAGCAGAGCTGAACCTTTCTTAGGATTGAAGCAGTGCAGACTCAGCTAGCCGATGGCAGAAACACAGATCTCTAAGTGAATCTGTAATTCGGTGAGCAACTCAATCTGCCTGCCTGCTTTGCATGATTGTGGGTAAAAGTTGCTCTTTTTTAATAAAAAAATCAATATTTACATACCTGATGTGTTGTGAGTTAATTTTATGAGTTTGCTTGCAAGCAAATTTTATATGGTAGGCTCAGGTAGCCGATCTCACAGATCTCTCAATGAATCTGTGATTCTGTGAGCAACTCAATCTGCCTGCCTGCTTTGCCTGCTTTGGGGTAAAAGTTGCTCTTTTTTTATAAAAATTTCAATATTTACATACATAGTGTGTTGTGAGTTAATTTTGTGAGTTTGCCTGCAAGCAAATTTTATTTGACAGACTCAGTTAGCCAACTGCAGAAAGATCAATCTCTGAATGAATCAATATTTAATATTTAATTGTATTTAATAAATTCAATATTTATATTTACATACAAGCCATGCCCAGCCAGTCACATGACCACCAAGCCACACCCACAAATTACACCATGCCCACAGAACTGGTTAAGAAATTTGAATCCCACTTCTGTCTCTGTGTATGCGTGTGCGTGTATGTGTAAGAAAGAGAGAGGGAGAGAGGCTAGATCAGATCTCTCTCTCTCTCTCTCTCTCCCACCAACGTCAGCAAGCCACTGTCAGTCAAAATTCATATTAGTGGTCCCTGGGATTTAAAATTATGAGTTTGGTGTCCCTGAGGTTCAAAAAGTTGGCAACCCCTGGTCTACAGCATGTTCTGTTTTATTTTTGTTTGCAAATGGCCATGTTGGAAGTTATAACAGCCACAAAAAGCCTTTGGTGATCCAATCAGATAAGTTGGGGCATAAAGACCCCGAAGGCTAAAGATTTTTCCTCCCCATTTTTAAAATAAAGTCTCTGCGAATCAGATGGAATAAGAAATAAAAGTAGAACAGCAAAGAGTAGCTCTACTTTGCAGCAAATGCAAAGTGACACTGTGGTTAGAACTTCCACCTAACCTCAAAATGACCGTGCTTCTATGTTGGGATGATACAGTAAGCAAAACCACAAAATAGCATGATGTGCCTTATGAATATGATCTGTGTCTGGGTCAAGCTGTAGTTAACCATCAAGCTCATTAGATAATTGGGCAACTCATCTTCTTGTCCTAATCTTGCTCAAAGAGAGCGTTTAGGAATAAAACATCTTAACTATTTTGAAAGGAAAACACAATATACAAATGATAACTCTTAACATTTAAAAGGCCAGCACTATACTGTATGTTGTTTTTAAGAACTGAATTATGTTGAATACTATGAGTCATCCACACCATATATTGTTATCTTTTTTCCAGCTCTATTTCTTTTAAGAGTTGTATATTGAGCTGCTGTGATTTTAAGAAAAAAAATCAAAGAGTGGATTTAGTTAGTACTTAAATAAAAAGTAACATTAGACTTGAAAAAAGTGACAATGATGAAACACTTCTATATTGTTGCCAAGGTGATGCATACATTTGGATAAACTTGACTTTTTCTGCAGTTTTAACAATGGGAATCTTCTATGTTCATCAAGGCAGATGATTTTTCTACCAAATCAGACTACTGGCACATCTGTTCCATTATTGGAGAACCCCTGGTCCTCCAAAATTTGCTGAACTGTAATATCTTATATCCTCCACTGCTAATTTACTCCACTGAAGAGTCTACTAGGCATTTGGTGACATCCTGGAAGGCAAAAATTCCCTCTTCAGAATAGTTCTGAATCTTTCCTGCCTATGTTTGACTGTCATTGGCTCTTCTGGGTTTAAGACAAACCTCTTTCATAAGGTAAGGAGATCAGAATAGGAAATGCAAAACATGTGCTCTACCATTTAGCTTACCAATTCACAGCAAGGATGTAAAGATATAGCAATTGTATTTTCTGGCCATCATGCAGTTTAAAGGCACAGAAATGTGATTGGGGGGGGGAAGCATAATTGACATCCTTAACATATCACAACTACTATGTCAGATTCAGTGGAACTTTGTGTTGGTTTCAAAAGCAAACTTATACTTTAAAAGTATTCTTCAGAAAAAGTTTAAGATACAGAAAAGTCTGCTTCACAAACATCTGAAAAAATATAAGGTTGCATCATATTATGTTAATAAAACAACTGGAATTCTGTAATACCAGATTTGATGTTGATACCTGTTATGTAAAAGTATGTTTTTCACCATAAAACAAAACTTTACTTGCCTGCGTAGGGCTTTTTTAGGCAGCTTTGCAACTAATACAGCAACTGTTAATTTTTATAAAAATTGCTAGTCAGCAGGTCACCAAAATTGGTTTTTATTTTCTCTGTTTTTCCAGCTATAGGGCAAAGGTCTGTTCTGAAGGAACAACCTCCTGAACCCACCAGGTATTACAGATATTCCTCAACTTACCATAATTGAGCCTAACGTTTCTGTTGCTAAGTGAGACATTTGTTAAACTGAGTTTTGCTCCATTTTATGGGTTTTCTTGCCATGGTTGTTAAAGCGAATCACTACAGTTAGTAAGTTAGTAAGACAGTTGTTAAATTAATCTGATTTCCCCATTGACTTTACTTGTCAGGCGGTTGCAAAAGATGATTTCATTCCAGGACACTGCAACCAAGCATCCGAATTTTGATCACATGACCACAGGGACCAAACCACTGCAATGGTTGTTAAATGTGAAAAACGGTCATTCACTTTTTTCAGTGCTGCTGTAACTTTCAAAATTTTGTAAGCCGAGGAGTACCTGTATTGTGGTTTATATTATTAGCAAGGATAAGCCGAGATTCTCCCACATCTCAGTGGGATAGGTGTGTAACTAGCAACTAAAAGTACTGGAATAAAAGATTGTGTGAGCAGTCTTAATAGACGGCCAGTTGAGTCTAGCTTGCCAAGAAACCGGCAGTTTAAGGAGCAGGTGTTTCTTTTTTAATATTTTTCTCTGGTTTCTGGGAAATGAACTCCCTGAACTTTCTTTTGGGGAGGGGAGAGAAGATGGCCACATTATGGGCAAACGGTAATTCAAAATGAGCACCTCCTAGGCAAAGTGTAAATATATAACGGCAGGAACAATTCGGATGATTATGGTTGCTTGGCTTAGCATATAAACGCTCTAAAAAAAACAAGGGCGCTTTCCCCGCCTTTTTAATAAACTTTTAAGCCCTGTGTACTAATAGGAAGAGAATAGGAAATGATATTCCCCCGCCCCCACGAGGAACGGATCATTCGGGAGTGATTCTTGATCCTTGTTTGCAACATACCTACGTTGTGCAATACCTTCGCCTGTCTGCACTCAGTTCCCAGAAAAACCACCAGCGAGACGGTAACAATAGCACGTGAATCGAAGCCTCGGTGTCTTGTAAGCTGTGGAGGCTGTTGCAATCTCGTTGGGGCGGGAGGGAGGGCTGCTTCGTCCGTGGACCTCTCCTATGGTCTTCCCGGTACGACCCCACCCCCCCAATCGACTTTCGCTCATGTGATCTCGAAGATCGGTTGTTGGTTTGTTAATTGTTCTTTGATTATTATGATTATGATCCTGATCGAAACTGAATGAACGGAATGGGAAAGGAAGGGGGAAAAAAATCCCAGCCTAAATAAATCCAGTCTTATTCCCCCGGTGATTCTCCTCGCCTCAACCCCTGCTTTTTATATCTCCGCCCCCCACCGCTACTCAAGGCATATTCCCCCCCTCCCCTCCCTGGGCTTCTCTCCCCGAAGCGGATCGCTGGAGGGCAGAGAAGCTTCTGTGGGCCGCCCGCTGTTGCATTGGCTCGCTCGGCCTTCTCCTCCTCCCTCGCTGGAGCCGCCACCGCCACCGCCGCCATATCTGCGGGGCAACCCAAACTTGTTACACACTGGCACCAACTCCTCCTTTCTCGGTGCGGCCGGGCTCTTTTTTTTATTCCCCATCAATTGACGTGCTGGCGGCCAGGCCCGGTTGAACGGTTCCTGCAACCGGGATAGGGTGGGGGGGAAGCGTTCTTCACAAAAGCCGCGACTAAGTAAGTTGGAGGGCAGTGTAGCAGGTAAGCTCCTCTCCGACATATCCCGTGCGTACCGCTGACCGCAGTCGTCGTCTTTCAAGCCTGCTGCAGCGGGGCGCGGGGGCGGGAAAGGGAGGAGGAGAAAAGAGGCGGCGAGGAGCAGCGCTCCGGCTTTGCAAGCCCCTTCAGCCGCTGGAGGATCTCGTGAGCGGCGAGGGTTTTTGCTCAGGTTCGTATTTGCACAAGGCTGTAGCTCAGGGATCTTGGAGGGGTGGGGAGACGATATTTTTGAAAGACCGGAGCGACGTAGGCATTTGAAGCGAGCTGGTGGAGAGTAATCGGTGTGCGGTCGCTTGTAGCTACGGGAGAGGCGGGGTGTCTGCATTGGAAATGTATCCCCCGCCAGGCGTGGAATAAACAGTAGATCCTTGGCTTAGAAAAAAGCGGGACGATTCGGACCCGAGAACGCGGAAGATGGCAGGTTTTACATGGTCGGGGGGAAAAGGTCTTTGGAAAATGGTAGTGGATTCCCCCAAATCTAGTTTGCAGGGAGTGGCGGTCGTTTGGCAGTGGCGGGCGAGTATAAAGGAAATGTGGAGTTGCAGTGGCTGGCCGCCCTAGTTTTCTGCTATGGAGAATGGTTCGTAGACTGTGATATTTGAAACACATCCCTTACCTTCCACATGCGGCTCGCCTTACAATGAATACCAAAACCTTTCCATTGCTTAATGGATTAGGTTTGGAGGAAGAAAAAACAACAACCAAGAGTGCAGTGCTGCATTCGTGCGTGAGGGTGGGGGAGTTCCCACTCCGGGAGGTGGTGGCTTTAATTGCTTGGGGGGGAGTCAGCATTTTGTATTCAGTTTACTTCACTCTTTTTCCATTGGATGCTTGTCTGCCCAGAAATATTAGATGACGAGACCTTTGGCTACAAGGGCACGTTTTCTTTCTTAGCAATCGGTGTTCATAACATTCACCTGCCTACTATAACCTCCACCCCCCTCTACTCCCCCCGCTCTTTTTAATAGTCTGAATGTGCAATCCCCTTTGTGTCTAAGGTTCAGTAGAAGAGGTGGATTTCCACTGTTGCTCTGTCATGATTTACTGAGGCGGCTCAACCTTACACTGTTCCTGAACATTTCAAAGACCTTTTCTGCTGCCCCAGTGACGCTTTCATAAGTAGAAGGCTGAAAGGAAAGGGCCCTTTGTAAAGATGGAGATAACATTGGTTTTGGGGTGGGATAGAGACATATACAGAAGAAAACAATGTGAAATCATGTTATGCTAGCTTTATGTTTTAATTTGAGTTACACCAGACTGTTAACCTTACATTTCTTGTGCTGTTATTTCTTACCTTTTGGTTTATGGGCTCAAGAGCAAAATGCTGATTCTAAACAGGGGTGGGGGAAACATCTGGTCCTCCAGATGTTTGCTGAACTAGAAGCTCCAGCAGCTGTGGCTGGCATGACCAATGTGAAGGATGCTGAAAGGTGCAGTTCAGCAATTTCTGGAGAACCCAATTCCCACTGCTGGGTTAAAAGAGTGATAGCTTCAAACTTCACTAGATTTATTGGTTTTCTTAGTGGTAGTAATAATTATATATTTTGACTAGTCTGTGGATAGATTTTTTTAAAAAAGAGTGCCTAGCTATTATTTCAAAATGCTGCTTTATTAAAGAGAGTAAAAAGAACCTTCCCTGACCTGGGACTTTGGTACATTTTGTCCAGTGGGAGTAGGTATTATTTGGAGTTGTAATAATATCCTCAGGAAGCTGGGATGGATAAAGCAAAGAGCGCCTTCTCAGCCTGTGTTTCTTCAGGTCATGAATAGAATGTTTTGGAATTTGCTATTTCAAACGGAGGAGGAGATGTGGAGTGGGGCTGAGCTGCACCTGTTGTCCACATGCATCTATCCTCCAGTGAGTTCTTGCTTTATTGACAGAAAAACCCTGTAATGCGTGAGCCTATTTTTACCCATTCCTCATAGCCTGAAAGAACTTTGTTAATCCTCATGCCAAACTGCATTCTACCAGTATGTTATTTTTTATTAGCATTAATTTAAGTTAAGTTTAATTTTACTATTATTTTAAAAATATGATCTCTTGGTGTGGTTGGATTTTGAACCAAACTCTCTGCAGTGATCCTGACATCAAGGCGTGGAAGACATGATATCAGATGCCATGATTGTTCTAAATGTACTTTGTTTACTGATTTTTATACATTAAGCTTGAGTGAGTTTCTATGGCTATGGCTCTCCCTGAACCTCAGCCTCCCTGATTCTAAGTAACACCTTAGACATTGTACCACCTTGTTGGGTTCTGATGGACTCCAAAGTGGATGTTAAAGGCTTTGTGTATAGCTGTCCCTTACGTGGGTATGATTTGACAATGCTGTGTAACTCCCATATGGAGGTTTTGCATCTTGGCAATAAGTATGTATAACTTTTATACCACAAGGAGTGAATACTGTTCAGGATTAAAAGACTTTGTCAAGTGGGTGGTGCTATAGTGTAAATCAGTGGCCCCCAACCTTTTTTGTGCCACGGCCCGGTACCGGCATCACAAAATGATCCGCGGCCTGGTACCGGCATCAGCACACATGACAAGGCAAGGCGAGCCGAGCGACCGGCCAGCCAGCCGTCCCCCGCTTCTCCCCGCCACCTTCAACTCCTCCTTTGTACCTTTGTCAATGGGCTTCGCTTCGGGATGGCTTCGGGGCAGTCACTCGGCTTGCCTTGGGTGCTGAAAGAATCCTCGCGCCTTAGTTTTGTTTGAAGCTGCCCCCCTCCTTCAGTGAAACTAAGACACGAGGATTCCTTCAGGACCCAAACGCCGCTTTCCAACTGGAAAAGCTCACCCAGAAGCACTTTCTCGTCAAACAAGATGGCGGCGCCCAGCAAACCGGCGGCCCGGTAGGAAATGTTCCATGGACCGGTACCGGTCCACGGCCCGGTGGTTGGGGACCCCTGGTGTAAATAATCTTGTGGCCTTGTGGAAGAGATCTTTTTTTAGCATTGTGCATAAAATTTGGTCTTAAGTATGCACATTGGTCAGAAAATGAATTTCTTTAAAAATTACCATCATATTTTTGAACAGTTGCTAAACGAGGTAGCTGCCAAACGAATTGCTGGTCATTGTAAAGCTGGAAGCAAAGATTACTATTTTCATGTCTTAATTTTTCCCCAGATAAAATATGAACATATCACTGCCTATCCATTAGATAGTATGCTATGTGGGATTATGATGGTTCAAAAATTTATTACATGACAAGAATAAATCAGGCTTGGAGTTAATGTAACAAACTGTGAAGGGGGCTACAAATGGAGCAAATACGATATTTAAGGTTGAATAAAAGGGAATAAGATATAAAAGGAATTCCTTGCTTTGAATGGCCTTAAGCTTACCCCCGCTCTGTTTCAGTGAAATTATAGTCTAGTGGCCTTCAACATTTCCAAATGTAACAGTAATGTCTTATTCTAATTAGTCCCATAATGATCTCCAGGTTTTGCCTTTTTTGCTTTTTCTCTTTCAAAGGTTTGAGAAACCTCTGCATGTTGCATGGAGGTTTGGAAAACCTTTGAGATATTGAGTAGGGGCTACATGCACATGTTTACATAAATTCATGTCCACTAAAATTTATAGTAATAAGATATTAAAAAAGACAAGGAATCTGTCCTTGTATTAAAAAAAATAAATGTTTCTGGTACATCACTTTTGTTGAAAAAAAATTTTAAACAAAAATTTTGTGGTTCCCCCTTTCACATCATTGAGGAGGGGATCTAACTTGCTAGACAGTGGTATTAAAATAGGAACACAGAAGTTACTAGACTGAAAGTTTTATTTTAGCTCTTGGAGCTGGCAAAACCGATAGGAAGAGCTTTGTGCAACCCCTACTACTAACTGCATGCATTCATTTTTGAATGAAATGTTTTTTCTCTCTCTCAGTGATGTCCCTTGCTGCTTATGGAACAATGAACCAGTTTATAGACAAGGCTAGTAGACTTCAGTCTATTGGTTGAAGACAAATGTAGAATTATTTTTTAAAAAATCCTGCCTTTTGTTAATTTTATAAATAACTCAAGGCAGCAAACATAGCTATAATAATCCTTCTTCTTATTTTCCCCATAACACCCTGTGAGGCTGACAGAGACTGACTGGACCAAAGTCACCGAGTTGGCTTTCATGCCTAAAATAGGATTCAGACTCAGAATCTCCTATTTTTTAGTATGATGCCTTAACCACTAGATCAAATAGATAAATGTATGAAGTAGCTTTCCCTATCCTAGAGTCTTCAGTATATATTACTCTGTAATATCTATCTCCTCCATCTGGTAGAAAGTAATTTGTGCAGAACATTTTTTTCAAAGATGTTTTCTTGAGCTTTCACACAAAGCAAGTTATATTGACTTGGCTTTATTCCTTTCTTTAACTACAGAAAACATACCAGAAATTATTTTCTAGATTAAAGCATAAAATGGCTTGGGATCTCCAAGCCTGGAAGGCAGATCACTTCAGGATGTTCAATGAAATAATTTGCTCTTAGCAGTTTGCTTACTCATATTTACTGGAGAATCTAGTTCAATTCAGTACTTCGGATCCTTCCACCAGTCTTCAGCTACATGGTACATGCTAGACATACAGACTTAAAATGTCCTGAGGGCACCTGGTTGGGAGAGACTTCTGTAATGTCTTGACTCCTGTTGTTCTATAAGGCAACTCAGCTTGATAGATCTTGTAGATCTTTCTGGTTAGGTAATTCAGTTTCAGGCCACTGAAGAAATTATAAATAGGTACATGCAGTTCTACAGTGTAGCTTCCTCAATGTTTTCATACCTCAGTTTCCCAGTTTGTTCTGATACCTTTTTGTATGTGGTTTTTTTTTGGGGGGGGTGGGAGTTTTTTCTTTCTTTAACAGACTGAAAGACCCAACACATAATTCAAAATTATATCTAATAATGCTTAATTTTAGTGGAACCAAATTTGTCATGAGCTGCTCTTACAAAGACACAGTCTGTTATCTCTCTTAGTTATCTTGAGTTTTAGTTAAGCTATTCTAAATTGGTCATGTGGGAATATTTTATTTACATTTTCATCACATTTCATCTCCAGTTTTATTGTTATGTTTTTAATTATTGTTTTTAGTTTTAATAATGTGATGTGAGACATCCATTGCCTTTTGAATAGGATAGAGTAAAAATGGCATAAGATATAAAGTGCAGAATAAGTATGTTGGAGTAAAGCTGTGTTCTTACTAAAAAGGAAATTTTCCTATTTTGATTAAAATTCTGCCTCTGCTCTAAATTTTTTCTCTGCTGCTATCTTGTTTTTCCAATCATTGAGTGTGGGAGCTTAATCATGTGAGAATGGCTAGCATACTATACAATTAATTTGGATGCTGCAGAGGTGATCCATATAAGTGTCTTCACATATTTTTCTAGATAAGAATAACTTTCCACAGTAGGAAACACAAACATTATACTATATTCCATGACATTTAACAAGTGAAAATTTCTTTCTGATCAAGAAATAACAATTAGTTGGATTCTAAAAGGGACAATTCGTCCATTATTAAATCAGAAAGAATGTCTCATGCCCTGATAACACTTCATGAAAAACAAAAGATGTTGCAATAGTGTACCAAAATTTCTGTCGCTGTTTTCCCAGAACATTGTATTCCACTTTATCAGTTCTCTGTGCTTTTGAGAAATAAACTTTGACACAGCAGTTTAAGAGAAAGACTATTCCACCCACCACCATGTTTAAAATAGTACCATATTCATAGGTAAATAATAAAACATTAAATCATGTTATCTAATTTTGCTGAGAAGAAATATATAAATGCAGTAAGTACAATGTTCCCTTTTTAAGTATGGTCCCATTTCTAAAGTGTTATATTTATTCTCTGTCTTCATTGTGTATCTTAGTTGAATATAGGCATTTTGCACAATTTACCTGTTACACGTCAGTAATTAATAGCTTGTAACTTTTAAAAGTTGAATAGTTAAAAGATTTTTATATGCAACTTTATTCCCGCTGACTATGTAGGTGATTCATGCAAAAATATTTCTTAGCTAATAAATTAAAAATAAGATTATTTCATTAAATCCAACAACACATTAACATTTAAACCAATGCTAAGCAATGAGTCATAAAACGTGAATGAATGCATAATTTAGTGACAGCAATCCTTGCCATTGTTACCTGAATCCCACAGTTGTTATGTAAGGCAGCTTCCTGAGGGCTTCCTACATCCATGTCAGTGGGGAAGCTTGCAGGAAGTTGCAAGTCCCAAATCGCTCACAGACAGGATGACAGGCAAGTAAGTCCCAGGTGAGTGTGAGGGAGGTGAAGGTGCAGCAGACGGTACATATTGCTGTTGAAACTTGAGTGTAGAAGGACTGGGAGAGAGCGAGCAAGTGTTGGGACTTACCCTAGTGACTCGCAACATTTCCTGCTGATTTTCTCATTAATTATCTGGGGAAATGATAGGGAAGGTCACAATTAATGATCACAAGATCCTGTAACTATCATAAGTACAAACTGATTGGTAAGCTCCCAGATCGCAATCATGTGACTGCAGGGATGCTGAGACAGCCATAACTAGTCTGAGGACTAGTTGTAACCACTATTTGTTCAACACTGTCACAATTTCAAATAGTCACTGAACAAATGGTCATAAGTCAAGGACTACCTGTAAAGACTTTATAGTCAAAACCAGTGCTTTGAAATCTTGGAAACCATACAACCTCCACAGTTTAGATGTTATAATGTTGAAACAGTTGTTGCCTATCATCATGTGGGTTGCTGTTTTCTGCAGCAATTGAAATATCCAAGTAGTCCTTAAAGGTAGCTGCAAGGAAAATAAATTGCAGTAAATCAGTCTCAGGGTGGTAAGGGCATGAGTGGTTGTCCCCAAAGGTTCCCATTCTATACCTGTACATTTGATTTTTCTTGTCTAAATGTAAAACATTAGTTCCTTCACCATTGAATTTCATTTTGTTAAATAGGACCCAGGGTTCAAGACTGTTGAGATCCTTCTAGATTTTGAGCCTATCTTGTGGAGTGTTGGCTATTCCTGCCAGCTTAGGTCATCTGAAAGTTTGATGAGTTCCCCTAGTATTCCATCATCTAAATCACTCTGTCTTACTAAATTCAATTGCAGTCAATTTTTCTCATCTAGTCATTAACTACCTCCAGGCACCGTGTAAAATTGTTCACTGAATTTTCTGTCTGGCTTAGGATGGAAACATAAAACTGGTAATATGTAAGTAGTCCTCATTTAGAGGCTACAATTACAACCAACAACCCATTCAGCAAAGCGGTCACTAAGTGAAACTAACTAACTTTCCTTTGTTTTGCAGACCTGTGAAAACTATTAATATAAGTATTGGCTATACACTTTTTTATTATTGTGGTAACTGTGAATAAGTAACTAAAAAGGTAATCACTACATTAGGACTACCTGTATACTGATCATACTTCAAGGAAATAAACTCCCCAAGCAGTTTCTTGCAGACATTCAAGAACAGGAGAAGAAAACTGAAGCTTGTGGTAGCCCATACAGGAGGGGGCAAGGATTCTATAGCTCTCTTCTCATTATCATTACCTGAAACCAACCAGTCAGTGGTGTTAGGACCAGTAGGTAGACAAGATCAGAAAAGGTAAAATTACTTTATTGATCTTGGCTACCATAACATAATCTTGAAAACCTGATTGTGCAATATCTTTGACCCTTTCTTACCCTCTAGTGCAGGGGTTGCCAACCTTTTGGATCTCAGGGACCACCAAACTCATAATTTTAAATCTCACGAACCACTAATATGAATTTTGATTGACGAAGGCTTGCTGACGTTGATGGGAAAGTCGGTCCCATATTCCAGAGCTGCAAGAGTCACAGGACTGGCCCTTTGGTCATCCCAGAGCAGCTGCTCCACCCAGGTGCACCGGCCTGCCATGGACTGGAGGAGCTGCTCCGGGATGACCAAAGGGCCAGTCCTGTGACTACTGCAGTTCTGGAATATGGGAGCGACTTTCCTACCAACGTCAGCAAGCCACCGCGGGGCAGATTTCCCTCCCCCGCTGTTGATTTTACCTTCCAGTTCCAGCTCTCATTGCTCTACTCAAGGTAAGGTTTGCACTCGGCTGAAATGTGGGAGCCAGCGGGTAGGCGGGCCATGTGGGCGGTGCAGTTTTTTCCCAGTAGTCTGAGTTAATTGCTTTGGGGGGGTGTTTGGGGGGGAACATTACTCTGCGGACCACCAAAATTTTCTCACAGACCACCAGTGGTCCCCGGCCTACTGGTTGGCGACCACTGCTCTAGTTCAGTGGTCCTCAGCACCTGGGCAATGACTTACTACCAGGCTACAGCCTATTCCAAACCAGGATTTGAAAATGGTGGGTGAGCGTGTGCAGCTCCATTTGTGTGAGCGGTGGGTGCATGTGTTTGCTGCTTGTGCAAATTATTGGTTAAGCAACTTTTGAATGTTGTCATTTTTCTGGACTTTAAAAATAGTGTTTCAGCCCTAATTGTTACCTAATTAACAATTCTTGCATATTTTCATCAAGGCCATCTTCTTTATATTCCACAGCTAGGAGTAAAACCATTGAATGATGGTGCCTCCAACACTGTTCTCAGATAATCTAGGATTCCATAATAGACAATCTTGAGAAATCCAAGAAGCATGGTCTCCCGGTATCCAGGTCTTGGTAGAGATCATCTATATACCAGAATCTAAAACTATATTAAAAGCTAATCTATATAACTTCTTTCATACAGGGTTCTTTCCATTTTCATCTCTGCTATCTTCTCCAAAACAAAGAAAACTAGAATTTGATCTTCAGAGTTACACCACTTCCTCTTTCAAGGCAAGAAGCACAACCCCCTCTGTCTATAAACTATTTACCACTTCTCTATTCCAATTGCACCCTCTTAATCAGCAGAACAAGGTCAGATAACAGATCTAATTTGCAGGTGGCTTTTGAGTACCAAAACCTGTCTACTTCCTGATTTCAGAAGATCAGAAGAAGTCCAGCTTCCTGGCAAAATTTGATCTAATTACCTCAGTTCCTGTTCATATTGGTAGTCACTGAAGCCTGCATTTTTAGGCTGTACAGCTTAGCACTTTTATGAACAAACATCTAATATACAAACTTTGAAAATTGTCTAATTAAAAAGTGAAAATTTCCCTCACACTGAGAGCCTCTGGCAATTTCATGCACATGTTTATGCAGTTTTCTGGAGGTAACAATATGCAATGCTTTGTTTGGCTGCCTTGTAAGATGTTTTTTGACTTCTCCGCTTAGCCTAAATTCTGGTAGTCAGTCTCCTATCAGAATCCTAAATGGGCCTCATCCTGCTTATATTTTGAACCCAGATGTCTACCCATTTTGCGAGGCCAGAATTCATTGTGTAGTAGCAGAAAATGTTATTTGATATGCCTGCAGTTATCAAGCAACTGATTTCAACTACATGTATAATTGCACAGGTTGTCCTGCCCCCCCAGTATATTGTTCCCTTCTTCCCCCTCAGTATTTATACTTTTAGTTGCTAAATTGTCAGGATTTCTCTTTCTTATTGTCCAGAGTTTATATTGTAAAATAAACAATTGGTAATGTGTAAATATGCTGTTTGCACATCACATCTCAATTTTGCAGACCTGTTAATATATGACTTGTTAATAACAGAGACCCTTAATTTTGGCTGGTTATAGCATGAAACACATTTGTAAGAAATTATCCTCTGGAACATAGTTGAATTTATTTGTGGTAAATATGCTTGAATGTATACTTAAAAGCATTGAATATCAAGAATTGTGACTTGAATGCAGTATTGCAGGCCAGTTCTGACTGCCGACTGCTAGCATTTCGAGTCTCACTGGCTCAAGATTACTCAGCCTTCCATCCTTCTGAGGTCGGTAAAATGAGGACCCAGATTGTTGGGGGCAATATGCTGACTTTGTAAACAGCTTAGAGAGGGCTGTAAAGCACTGTGAAGCAGTATATAAGTCTAAATGCTATTGCTATTTTGTTGAAGACTGATACAGAGTAAGAATGATTAGCATAAGCATGTGTTATGTTCTAAAGAGATAGCTATAGTTTCTGCATTTTGCAATATGTTTACTGATTTAATGAAACTGGCACCCCACCTATTTTCTAAGTCAGGGTTTTCAAGTCTTAGAGGCCCCAAAACATTTTCATAAAAATATGTCGCCTTAACTCCTCTGACCAACAGATTTTGGAGATTTTGAATGTCAGTTGTCAACCCCTTCTGTTGTACTTTAGGAAAAAAAAAACCCATGGGCATCCCTGGAGCAGTCTCCATGTGGAAGTGGATGGCTGATGGAGTGTGGGTCCCTGCCCCCCACTTATTGCCTTGTGAAGACTTTAACATTTGTGACTAAAGAGTAAAAAATTTCAAACATACTCATCTCTTCTTGTCTCAACACTGCTTTTCAGTGGCATCCATAGCAATTGTTCTAAGAGGCTAAAGGGAAAAACCCTGCCCTCTCTACAAGAGGCTAAAAAAAGAGGGTCCTCCCCTTTACTTCTGTGGAACTAATTCTAGAGGATGTAGTTTGAGAAATAAAAATTCTAGGACATTATTTGATGGTATATATGCTTGTTACAGTTAAGTGCATCTAGCTCAATGGAGAAAAGTGCGGAAAATCCAATCCAAATTTGGTTTGAGGAAAATGTAAAGTTGAAACGTTCTTACTCTTAAATTTGAGCACTTTTGCTTTTATCCAATAATAATAAACAATATAAACTGTATGTTTCTAAAGTACATACAGGAGATAAACACTAATGTTATGTAATCTTGTATGTAATTTAGAAATTATTTTCCTTGGGTGTGGAACAAATGAGTGTTTCAGTTTGATTAATTGTATAGGCCACATAGATGATAAATATATTTTGAAAAGCTATGGGAACTTTATTTCCTGATGAAATACTGGGAGTGTTTTATTGTGTCTGGTGAGTATATGAGCTTATGTGAAAGAGTTATGGATAGTCCTCATTTAGTAACTGCAATTGGGACTGGCAACTCTGTTGATAAATGACTTACTTGTAAAGTGAAATATCACATGACTGCACTTGACATACAACATCAGTTTGACTGAAGCAAATAACTTGTAATTTCGGAGTTCCTGCCAGCTTTCCTCCCCTAACCCCCCGCTTGTCAAAAGCTGGGTGTGAAGGATGCAAGTGGCAATCATTTGACTATAGAGTACTGTACTGCCATAAATGCATTCTGGTGGTCAAGTGCCCAAATCATAATCACATGACCACTGGGAAACTGACAGCTGCATTTTTGATTCCAGTTTCAAGGCTCCTTTTTCACAGCATAACTTTCATCACTAAACAAGGACTATGTACTGGAATAATGCACATGAATATGCTAGGAATTGAAAGATCTCTGACTGATTTCTGCTTGTACTCTTTTGTATCTAGGTGTCTGCAATATATCCTGAACTAGTTTGGACTAACTGAATTTTTAGGAATATTTAATACTAGCTCAATACCCCTGCGTTCGCTACGAATCTATGTGGTTGGGCTTAGTTTTGGGGCAGGAAAATAAGGGGAAAAAAATTCTGCCTCTGCCCTACCAGCATCCATCTGTATTCATCTGGCTAACATCCTGTCAGTGTGTGAGAGAGTTGAGGGCTGTTTGGAAAGTGAAACAGTACTGTGTGAGCAAGAAGGAAACAGCAAGGAGCCTGAGCGTGGCTTAGCTCAACTGTTCTGTACTAAAGTTGTTTGCTGCTGTGAAACTAAAACTCCTCTCCTGCTTGTGTTTTGCATTTGGAACAGATTTCTTTTCAGGTGGGACGGGGAGTAGAACTCCTTAGCATCAGAGTGTGTTAATAATAATATACGAAATACTGATGCTCTGATGGTCATTTTGAAAAATTCTTTCTTAGTGAGCACTTAGAAGCCAAGAGGAACATATTTGCCAAATTTCAAGCTTGTAGGCTTTACGGTTCTGGAGATTTTGTGATGATATGTGAGTGGTATTTCGCTTTTATACATATAGATTTGTGCAAAAAGATGGACAGAAAAAAATTTGAATGACAAAAATTAAAACACTTTTTTATTTATTTTAAATAATTAAATTTGCATTGTTGAATTTTCCTGCGGTGAGTTGCCTGCAGCCAGTTGGCCATGGTGAGTTGACTGCGGCAAGTTGTTCTATTCATCTTGTCGTGGTGATGGTTAAGTTTTATTTATCAGACAGTTATATAATAGATAACAATACAAGGCAGCGATAGCATCTTAATATATAATAACCCTTTCATCTTTTTTTTTACCCTGTTTCCCTTTTTCCTTAGTGCTGTTCACCTGCAGCTGATCTGGTTTCATGGGTGTGATGTCTGCCATTACCAAATCCATATCTTAATTGATGTCATTTAGTTGGGACTTAGGAAAGGTTCTATGATAAGATTAGAGAAAGCTGTTGGGAACAAAAGAATGATCAGATACAGTACTGTATTATGTAGCAATGACGGTTTGATTGAAAATAGGAAATGGAGTGCCAAATCAATAAAGAAAAAATATTTGAATCCCAAGAAAGTAAAAAGCTTCAGAAAGAAGATAAAAACAATTCCCTTTTTATTGGATTATGCTAAATTTGAAGTAGTTACAAGCATGTAACAGCTTACATCCTGTTTATTTTTTCTATTATTTTTATTTTCTATTTGAATTCTAAAATCCTGAACACTTTTGCTTTTTCTTTTGCTGTCACTTTGTCTATTTTGTGGTCCCCCCATGTCTTTCTTTCAGGCAGTTTGGTATTTCTTGCAGATGTTCCAGTGCATTGTTGTTGCTGCTTCATCATGCTGTTGTCTGTAGTCAGCCTGTGCGATCTTGCAGCAGATAACTAGGTGGTCCACTATCCCTTCAGTTTCTTATTATTATCATCCATTAAACTTACTTTTAAATCACCTAATGATTCTTACCTGTCTCAGAGGCTGACATCCTGCTTCTCTCTCTTACTGTTTTGTTTTTTATTTTTGTATTTAGTGTTTTTGCTGCAGGGAGGGGAATATGCATGGAGTGTGCTTTTGGATGTGAGTGATTTGCATGATAGAATGCTCGATATATGCAGGTGGGGGCCCATTCATCTTGTAAATGTGGTACCTTATTTTCCAGGCAATTAATTTTAATTAGTAGTTATTAAAATGATTATTCAGTTAGTATAATTTTTCATCCTTACCCTGGCTTCTGGCAGAGGTGTATGCATAGGTATATAAATACACATGCATAAACATTACCCCACATAAATACATGTAAATATTGAGTGGAGAGCAGAGGGAATCTTTGATATTCATTTCAACTAGGAATGGCAACTTGAGGGGAAAACTGGCCATTGCACATGTCTTACATCTGTATTCATATTTCTTCTTTCTGTTGTTTCTGAGGTCTTAATTCAGGATCAAACAGTGCTTCATCAAGGCAAATGTGTTACCTAGAGTGGGGGGGCGGGGTGTTTACAAGGAATTTATTTTTATTTGCATAGAAATCTTTCTAAGAAAAGCTGACACATCCCTAAATCTTTCATAGAAAATATAGGGGTAAAAAGAATGGAAAACTTCAAAAATGTAGTTCTGGGGATAAGGAATTATCTGGAGCGCAGTTTGAATTTCAGTTTACATTGGAAAATATTCTGACAAATTCTCACACATAGGTTTAACTCAAGCACCTGAAAATATTCATTTAAAATTGTCAAATTTGTCCAATGCAAAATTAGCAGTTCATATCCATTCCTTATTATCAATGAATGAGCATGTTTAGTGGTTCTTGATTTGGTTTTTGTTTGATTTTTTGGAGAAAGGAATTATTGGATTTTTTTTTCCTGAAAAAAATTCATACTGAATAACTTTTCCATTGATTTTTTTTAACTCCACAGTGTAAAATTGAAGTAGGGAGAGGCCTTATCCAATTTGTTCCATAATACAGCAATTCAGGAATAACAACAGGTGTCCATTTTTCATGTACTGATTCTGCAAGTGGAATTTATGTTTTAGCTACATGGGAGTGCTTTTCATAAAGAAAGTTCATTTTGATGTTTGAAGTATTGAAGCATGCAATCATCTTCAGGGCCTTTTCCAATTTCTTTTTAAATCATTGTCTGATATTTCAAGTCCAACTGGTAAAAAGCTTATGCAGTTACAGAGCTTTAGTGTTATTTGGATAAGTATATTTAATGCTTTGGTACCATGTGAGACTATTTTTTAAAAGCTTTAAAAGTAAGTGGGCTTAAGGGGGAGCACCTTGTGTAGGTAGATGTGTGCAATCAAATCTCTTGGATTTGACAGCAACACAGTTATTTGGGGGAAGGTTTTCTGATAGCTGTTACTCTACCACTTCCTGTGGGACTGAAAATGACAGGTGAGGACAGGAATTAACGGGTTTTGGTGTCCTCTGTTGGAAAGATTGTATTTCTTTCTGTCAGAAAGAGTATGGGTATGAGTAGCTTCAGTAATTTGCTAGATTATGTTCAAGCGTATGCTCAAGTTTGTGTGCATATATTTTCAGGGCAGATAATGTGTTTTGAAATCACTTCCACAGAAACTTTGGTTTGGGACCCAGTTGTGCCACAAAGACAGGGGCACTTCCCATTTGGTGATGTGGGTTATTGATGTACAGTAATGGTTAGAATTATTATTGTAATAATTGGAATGAACCTTTCTGGTGTTCAGGTTCTCTCACAGCTCTTTTTGTCCTGGCAAAAAGAGTGATTTATGGTTCTTCAGGAATTACAAGGAATATCCAGAACTTCTGTTCAAAATGTTTGTAAATATCACAAAGACTAAAGTGATTAAGACAGTTGAAAAATTTGGCATCTTAATTATTGTAACAGCTTTTTAAGATTTATTTGCTCTATGTTATAAAAATGAACGTTCTTCTGAATTATGGGACTGGAAGAGATCTCAGAAGTCTTCTAGTACAACCCCTTCCTCAAGGCAGAAGCCAGTCAAGTGGTTGTCCATTCTATTCTTGAAAACCTTCAGTTATGTAGATATAGTTAGTTTTAGAGGCCTCACTATTGTTAGCTAATATAACCTGGGAAGGTTTACATGCTGGCCATGACGTTGAGAACACATGAGAAAACCGAAGACTGGTGATTTCTGAGCTGTGATTTGCAAACAATTTCTAACTGGCTCAGTTCTCAGAATACTCTATACCAGGGGTTGGTGACCTCAGGGACCACCAAAGTCATAACTTTAAATCCCGGGGACCACTAATATGAATTTTGCCTGACAGTGGCTTGCTGATGTTGGTGGGAGAGAGAGATATCTGATCTAACCCCCCCCCTCTCTCTCTCTCACACACACACACACAAATACACAAAGGCGGGGTGGGAGCAACTTTTACCCAAAATCAGGGAAAGCAGGCAGGCAGATTGAGGTGCTCACAGAATCACAGATTCACTTAGAGATCTGTGTTTCTGCCATTGGCTATCTGAGTCTGCAACTGAATAATAGAACCTTCAGTCCTAAGGGAGGTTCGGCTCTTTTTAAAATCTAAAGATTAGCTAGAAAGCAAGAAATCCAACAATTTCCTGCTTTCTAGCTAATCTAATCTCCTGGCATAGCACAACTGATAGTCCGGGGTGGTGGGGTGGTGGTGGAAGGAATAGCAATTTAGCAGGAAAGTTTGCCAGGTAAGGAATAAGTGGGTGGGGATGGTTCCCGTGGGCCATGTGAGCAGCACAGCCTTGTGTTCCCGCACAGCCTGGATTAATTGCTTTGGGGGGTGCTCTGGGAGTGACATTTCTCTGCAGCCCATCAAAATTTTCTCGCAGACCACCAGTGGGCTGCAGCCCACCAGGTGGCGACCACTGCTCTAAACCAGTATTTCTCCATTTTTCCCCACAATATTTCTCAACAGTACTGGTTGGAGAATTCTGAGAGTTGAAGTCCACATCTCTTAATTGTTAAGAGTGAGAAATGAGTCTAAACCATAAACTATAGAAATTTATAGTATGATTTAGGAAGGAACAGTGACTAATTTGCTGCAGAAATTCAAATAGAGAAACTAAAAAAAAAAAACAATTAGGAGACACAGATGCTTTTTAAAGTAATAGCCATAGTTTGAACTTAGCAAGTTTGTATACAGTACAATACCTTCAGAATTATAGAATCAGACATAGCAGACTGCCTTTGAAACTGCAAGGTCAAATGTTGGAAGACAAAGCTTTAGGTGATGAGAATTTTGTAACATTTATTGACCTCAAAGCTTACTTGTATGTGTCATCAGATAATACATGTTGTGTTAAGTACTCCTTTGAGACTTTGTCACCCTTAGCTTATGCCAAAACTTTTTACAGGATTTGTGGGGAGGAGGTAGCTTTCAAATCGCAGTGCTTTCTATTCTTTTAAACATTAACTTTTATTTCCATCACTTTGTCTGCATGGTTTTGCCTACTTCCTTTCTGGCAAGCAGTTTGCAGTAGAATGCTGATTGTATCAGTGCTTGCTGAAAAATATTAGAATATGAGACAAATTATTAATATAGATCTTTATTTTGTACAAAATACTTTTGTTGAATATAATATTTATTTATTTTATTTATTTATTCTGTTAAGCATGCATTTGATAATATTTATAAGTATAAATATGATTATTAATACATGAAATAGATACAAATAAAAGTGAACATTAAGACAGAGATGGTAGGCACGTTGGTGCGCTTATGCATGCCCCTTACAGACCTCTTAGGAATGGGGTGAGGTCAACAGTAGATAGTCTGAGGTAAAGGGTTTGGGGTTAGTGGAAGAAACCACAGAGTCAGGTAGAGTATTCCAGGCATTGACCACTCTGTTGCTGACGTCATATTTCCTGCAATTGAGTTTTGTGCAGTTTACCCTGAGTTTGTATTTATTGTGTGCTTGTGTATTGTTGAGGTTGAAGCTGAAGTAGTCATTGACAGGTAAGACATTGTAATGGATAATTTTATGTTCTACGCTTAGGTCAGATCAAAGGCGATGTAGTTCTAAGTTATCTAATCCTAAAATTTCAAGTCTGTGGAGGCATAGGGTAGTCTGTTGTGAGTAGAAGAGTGGAGGACTCTTCTTGTGAAATATTTCACAAGAAAAATGGGGTTGGCCTTAGTACATCTGAGTTAATAAATGATCCAGGTGTCCCAAAGATGCTTTTTCAAGAGGCAACTGGACTTTCTTGTTTTTCTTTGAAGATGTTTCGCTTCTCATCCAAAAAGCTTCAGCTGAAGAATGTTCTTGGATGAGAAGCGAAATGTCTTCAAGGAAAAATAAGAAAGTCCAGTTGCCTCTTGAAAAAGCACATTTGGGACAACTATGACCTGGATGACTGAGAATCACCAAAGACAGATGATTCAGATATTTCATTGGGAACTTTATGTATAAGTTCATATGTATTTTTACATCACTTTATCAAGACAAACATGTCACATCAAGAATCCAGTGGTGTTTACAAAGACATCTCAATTTTTTTTCTTTTTTCTTTTTCTTGCCTATTCTTTTCTTTCCCTATATTGCTATACATAAATCACAGACTTGTCTGCTGTTGATTCATGTGTTCCACATTGTAATTTGCTGATTTGAGGTTATTGTGTTGAATTCCATTGCTATCATTGTAGTATTACTGTTAGTTCGTAATAACCCATCATGAAATTGAAGCAATTGTTCTGGGGTCAAAACCAGTACATCTGTAAATTTTAAACCTCCCAGATCCTATTTCAGTGATGGCTTGCTTTACTGTTTTGAGAAGAGGAGAAAACTAGCTGGGTTAGATCTAGATTTTCTGTTTTAGTCTTAAGATTTTAAAACATTAGTAAGTTGACGAAAACAAAGAAAACCTCACTTTTTACAACTCTGTAGTCCCTAAAACATTTAAATTAATGTTGATTTTTCAGGGCAAATGAATTATCATTTTTATTAGTTTAAATCCTTAAAGGAGCTTGGGTGATTGATAGATAGTTCCAACTTTTCCTTCTAATTACTCCATTAGTTAGACTAAGCTAAAAATGTGTCTCAGTTCCAGCATTGTCTATTCAATGAGAGCTGAAACTTTATCTTCCTGTGCTCTTCTCTCATGTACCCATGTTAATAATCTGTGTCAAGCAGAGATGAGTGATACCTTCTTCCTCGCATTGCATTGGCTTAGAAGGGAAACCTTAATTGCAAAAATATGAGATGATCACAAGTTCAATCCCTGAGATTTCCTGTCACAAAGATCTACATCAGAGTGGGCTTGATGGACAGATTTAAGGCATTTTTTGAAATAGCATCATAAGCAGTCAGAATTTATGGGTTTGTTATTATATACGTATTTCTTAGTTCTATATCTACTTTAGAACTAAAGTAGATATTTCTTACTTTATTTGTGTTTGAAAGGAAACTCATTTTTAAAACAGGATGACAGCTTTTTCTGTTTGGTTGCCAAATTAATGATTAATTGCTCTTGGTCACTTTTTTTTGGTGTATTTTTGCCTTGATTGAAACTTAATTTATACAAAATTCCTACGAATTCATCTTCACTTTTGGAGTAAAAAGTATGCTTTATATTTTAATAATCACTGTTCTGATGGTGTTTATACTTGTACAGCTAACTATTCAAGGAATACTTAGAAGTAGAATGTTTATTGTATCAAATCATTATCACAAATTTATTCTATTTATTTAATTTACATTTAAGAATCATTCATGCCCTTTCCAAAGAGACTGGGCAGAGTACAATAAAACATTAAAAACATAAAAACAGTATATAGTTTGAAAGATCCAAGGAATGTTAAAAATTAATCAAAAGGCAGGGGAAGGTCTTTCAGGGCACTGACCAGCCCCATGGCTGCATGCTACATTGCACACTTCAAGAAAGTCCGCAGAGCCATCTTTTTACACCTTTAAATAAGACGAAGAGAATGGGGGCCCACTTCATTAATAGTTGAACAAAAACCATTGAAGACATCTTGGAGGATTAGATAGGACTGATATCTTCCTGCTCATGTCAATCTCTTAACAATTCCTGGCTGTATTTCCTTGTAAATTTTCCGGTGAGGTAGGTTCATGTGTCCTCGGTGATAGTGTCTATTTCTGTGGTGGTATTCTACTGGTTTGGCCTGGTTCTGCTGTACTGGTAGCGCCGAAGATTGGTGGAGACCAAACCGGTTCCCTCTGAGGAGCTGCTGGAGCTGCTGTTGGGCCCACTGACTCGCCTAGGCTTCCATATTGACCTTTATTCCCTGCTTTGAAGCACAGCTGCTTTGTGCGGCATAGCAGATTCCCACGCGTCAGCTGCTGAAGCGACGGGAGAGTGCAGGATTGCAGGAGGTGAGTTGGAAAGCCTGTGCCTGTGCAAAGTGTGTGTTTGGCACACGTGTGTGCATAGTGTGCGCACACACCAAGCACACCCACCAAGCCACAACCACCAAACTGGTGGTAAACTATTTTTTCTAATGTTGCTTTAAACTCTCAATTTAAACTCAACAATAAAAAAATATCAGTTTTAATTAAAAAATATTGATAGAATGAATGGATACACAATGCATTACAGTAACTGCCTTGTTTAGCAGCTATTTCAGTTATGATAGTGATGACAAAGTAACTTTATGACCAATCTTTGCATTTATCACCTTTTCTGGTCGTAAACCCAAGGAAAACTGAAGTAAGATCTTAAGGACATTCGCTTAGCAATTACATTGTTTAATCACTGAATTGCTGGTCCCAATTGTGGTCACTAAGTAGGACTCCACAGGCTGGGTTCATGTATTTACGACATGTTTTGTAGGAAGTTTCATCATGATGAGTGAAAACAAATGTCTCATGTGAAAATGTGAAATCTTGTTTATCAAGAAGACTTGATTGCCTAATATTTGACACCGGTCCTACTACTTTGAAATGATTCCACTGGAAGATTGACACAAGAGTTTAAGATGTTGAATTGTTTTCCATAAAGCTGTGCAACCTTACTAATAGAATTGATTTATTTATTTGATTTCTATAGCTGCCCATCTCAACAAGTGACACCGCATTATAAAATGTAAAAACAAAAGGTAAGGCAAATGTATGTTTAATAATAGTGAGCACATCCACTATTTTTTTTTTGTAAAATAAATGTACATACAGTATATTAGGGTTACCAGTTCTAGACTACAAATATTTATAAATGACCTCTAGATTGTGTCATAGAGTTTGAAAGTCCATATCTTTCCTGCCATTTTGCCATCAACCAGGCTGATTTTTGGAGTCTGGGAATATGATAATCGACATTTATTCAATTTCTAGATGGAAAATGAAATATTTTGGAGCCAGTATGCTTGTGAAGAGAAAAAAAAATGATTCTAATTGCTCCTTTTCTGGCAAGCGATTAGAGCGACACTGACTACTTCCAGTGGGAATCTTAAAGAATTCATTTGGAGCCAGAGAGATAATTATGATATACAGTTTAAGACAGGAGACAGTAAGATCCAATTACATTTTTGTTTCCATTCTTACCCAAGTACACAAAAAGTGAGCTGCTTAATGGGTAATTCCCTATGCAAGATTTAGATAACAATCCAACATATGCTTATTATGTATATTAAATTTATGTAAATTTATGTATATTAAATTTAAAGAGACTTAACAGACTCTTATTTAATAGGCTTGAGCTCAGCCAGTTAAGTCAATGATTTCAATGATAGATCGTTAGAACAAATGTCATTAGAATTCAGTGAGGCTTTTAAAAATAATAAATGTACTTTGGAATATTAGCAAAATTCGATAACGCGCAGGGATTGCTTTGTTAACTTTAACTTACTAATGTAATATAAAATGTGATAACGTGATATCCGCCCATTATAATTTGAACAGTGTTGCCAAGGCTGGTACAGTCACAATGAATGTTTGACCTTTCCTTTCAATATTGGATTTGTTTTGCTTTAAAGTAAAGAAAGTAGTATTGATGTCAAGTGCTGTTGGACTGCAATGGATTTAAAATTTAAAATAGTCTTTAGAATCTTGTCATTCTCAGGAGTTTTCTCAGGATCTTTCCACTCGATAGCAAATCTCAATTGCCTGGACTCAAGTAAAGTCTTTATCTTCAAATAGTCCAAACAAAAACATGAAACTGTACAGTTTCTTGTGTATGAGATTTTGAAAGCATTGGTATTTGCATAATTCCGCTTGAGTAGAAAGATTACAAGGAACCAGGCTAAGAAGCATGCTAATAAAGGTTATTATTAAATTGCATTCGGGTTCATAGTTGTCCCAGTGTGAATTCTTTTCAAACATTTGATTTGCATTCATGAATTAAATATTTTTGTGCATTTAAGCTGCCTGCGAAACAGCTTTTAAAAAATAAAATTATAATTAAGTTACCAAGAAATGCATTTCATTTAATACAGTGGCTTTACTGAAGATTGCATTTGGGTGGGGGTGGGGGGAGATGAGGGAGAATGTTATATACCAAAAATATTACTACAAAACCGGGTAGGATGAGCCTATTGATATTTGTCTTTTCAGAGTGAATTAAAATCTGTTCTTTATACACAGATTTTTCAGTAAGGCAAAGCATGTTAATATGATTTAGGCTTAGTATTAAGCTTGGGATCAGAGAAGACTTAAATTTTTTTAATTCCTTTCTATATTGACCACCATTTAGAATGAAAAAGTAACATTAACTATACTAATTTGATTCAGAAAGTATAGTTAAGATTAGATGAATGTCTACATTGTCCTAAGTCAGGGGTATCAAACTCCCGCGGTCATGGCAATGTCACATGAAGTATCGGGACTTCCCCACTTCACTAAACTGGGTATGGGCGTGGCCAGCGCGTAATGCATCCTGCCCGTGGGCTGGGAGTTTGAGAGCCCTGTCCTAAACTATCGTTTGTTTTACTCAAGTCTTGTAAATCATGATACTTCAGTAGCCTGGTTTATACATTGTACAAAGCCATTCATTGGACAGATAATGGCTTTACACGTGTAATACAATGCTTAGCATCTGGATTAAGCCAAATCCAGACTATGTTAGCATGGCCTTCATTAATTTTTTTTTTCCCCAACCCCACCAAAACCGGTCCTCACCCCTTTTGGGGGGGAAATTGTAATTGTATGTAAGAAAGCAGAGCAGTTGTTTATGGCCATTTCTCTTAAGAAGCCACAAACTGCTGACTAGAAGATTGTAGATTGTATATAGATTGTTTATGCCATCTAGAGAATTCACCACCATGATGGTTTTGATCACATAAAGATAGTTGCAGATACTTTTTCATAAGATCAGGATTTTACAAATGAAAATTTAAACATTTAAAAAGTTTTCAGGGTTCAATTCAGATAAATAGGATGGAGAGAAAGGTTGATAGTTCTCTCCCTTTTTTCCTCATTAAAGCAAAATTGCTTGTGTTGCCATTTTGGCTTTAAAGGCCAAAATGTCTTGATAAAGTACGTCTGCCTGAAGTATTTCTGTAAATTAATATTTCTTCATGCAGAAACTGTGGTAATACTTAGTAACAAAAATAATTCTTGTCTATTTTTAAAAGTGTTAAATTTAGGATATCTTGGTTTAAATGCGTGCCACACAGGTATGTCTCTAGTAATAGGGCTTAGCATACTTAACTACCCAGGTTGGAACTGTTATATTCATTCTCTCCTTTTCTCCTTAGGAAAAAAGAAAATCTTCAATATGCTTAAAAAACTATTCAGACATTTGCATAATTACATTTCTGGAAACGCTTGAAGGTACATATACAGGATATAAAATTGAGAATAAATAAATATTAAACTATATAAATAGTTTTAATATTTACTGTTTATTACAAAGTTCTTAAAAGTTGGCATCCAGCACATCATAAAGTTGCTGATTCCTCTTCTATTTCTCTTTTTTAACTTTCTTTTTTATTGATTAATACTGTAGCGTATGCCAGGCAGAACTTTCCTTGAATATGTGTATGTAGTGATATATTCCTTTTTGTCGATTTCTGAAACATGGATTTTGAAAAGAAGGTAAAATCAGTCAAATCCTTTGTTCCTTGGTCTAGTACAGGAGATAAAGAGACTTTAAAATATCCAAAATATCTTGCAAGTATTTAAAATTGTTTTGGAGTAAACTTTCTCCTGAAGTTCATGGTACCTGCATTATGGAACATTCCCTCCCCTCTGAGTTTAGCTCCATTGCCTTGATCTGGCTTTGTCACCAGCCCTGGGGATCCCATGAGTTCTGTGAAATCTTAGAGTAGTTTTATCACTGTGGCTGATAACTACTCTCTCCTGTGCCATAGGGTTTTTTTTTTAATGTTAAATTTTACAGTGACTGTTTTTGTGTATTTATTATTTTAGTATATTGTTGTACACTATCTAGAGCAGAGGTATTAAATTCAAGGGCCAGGGCCAGATGTGGCCCGCAGGGTGCTTAGATCTGGCCCAAGGGGCTACCCTGGAAGCAGTGAAGGACTGGCCCACAGTGCCTCTGCCAGTGAAAATGGAGCTCAGGAACTCATTTTTGCTGGCAGAGCTCTCAGGCCACCACAGGCGCCCCTGACACGAGTGATGTCAAGCTGGCCATGCCCACCTTGGCCCCCCAGAGGTCAAACACAACCCTGATGTGGCCCTTAATGAAATCAAGTTTGACACCCCTGATCTAGAGTCATTTTGTAAAATGGGTGGCTATATAAATCAGATGTATGGAGAGATAATTTTATCTTGCAGCAACAGAATTCTGCTTTCAATATTGTTAGTAACCAGGTGAGAAATCTGAAATATTGTGAGTTTTCAAGTTGTGTATCTCCTTCCCCCCCCCTCCCTCTCTCTCCCCCCCCTCTCTCCCTCCCTCCCCCCTCTGTGTAATGTGATTAATTTGTTGGAAGGAGATAAAGGAAATAACTTAATGACATTCTGATATTAACAGCCTCACGCTTGTTGTTTTCCTTAGCTGGAGGAGTGATAACTTCAAATTGCCATGGAAATCAATTGGAGCCATCCTTTAAATAACTCAGGGCTAGTGAATCATCAGCACACGTCCATTGTCACATACAGCATTATTAAAAAGGCATTTCATCAATAAATAAACTCAAGATTTATTTAAAAACTGAGTAATGATATACCATATATACTCGAGTATAAGCTGAGTTTTTCAGCACATTTTTTGTGCTGAACCCCCCCGGCTTATACTCGAGTCAGATTCCCTCTGAAAAAAAAATGGTGTGGAGCTCCGGAGCTGGGCAGCCGCTTCCGTGTTTCCTTTGCAACTTGTAAGCATGGGGGTAATCGGAAGCAGAAAAGTTCTTGCATGAGGAGGTATTGTTTTTTCTTTATTTAACTGTTTTTTTTGGGGGGGGAGGCCCACCATCATGTGAGAATGCTCATACATGAAATCTATCCGCCTGAAAATAAGTGTGTGTGTGATTTTAACAGAGGGAAGACATAGGGAGAAGGCAAAAGCGATGGAAGATCCTTCAGGGGAAACTGAGGGGGAGATTCACCCTTGGTCCAGATGAGCCCCCTTCCCCGCCCTTAAGGAAGCAGAGGCAGCCAGCAAGGGCAGGCAAGCCCAGCTTCGCGGACTCCGTCCATCCTCGCTCCCACCCACCCACCCAAAGCCACAAAGTCCCCCAATCGCGCAGCCCAGAATCGCCCTCCCCTCAGCGGGCAGCAACGACGCCCGGTGTTTCCTGAAACAAGAAGCTCTGCCGTGCAATGAAAGCGCCCTGCTCTAGGCTCAGAAAACAACACGAGCTGAGGTAACTTCGTTTCCTCAGCCCTAGCTGCTTTCAGTCTGCTCAGGGGGAGGAGGTGGTGGTGGCAGCAGTTCGTGATCTCAGAAAACAACGCGAGCCGAGGTGGCTTCGTTTCCTCAGCCCTAGCTGCTTTCAGTCCGCTCGGGAGGAGGGGAGGAGGTGGTGGCAGCGGCTCGCGTTGTTTTCTGAGATCGCGAGCCTAGAGCCAGAAAACAACCAGCGAGCCGTTTCTTGTTTCAGGAAACACTGGGCGTCGTTGCTGCCCCCTGAGGGGAGGGCGATTCTGGGCTGCGCGATTGGGGGGCTTTGGGTGGGTGGGTGGGAGCGAGGACAGAGTCCGCGCGGCGGGCTTGCCTGCCCTTGCTGGTTGCCTCTGCTTCCGTAGGGGTGGGGAAGGGGCTCATCTGGACCAGGGTGAGTCTCCCCTCAGTTTCCTCTGAAGGATCTTCCATCGCTCTTGCCTTCTCCCTATGTCTTCCCTCTGTTAAAATCCCCCCACACACACACACTTATTTTCAGGCGGATAGATTTCGTGTCTGAGCATTCTCACATGACGGTGGGTCTTCCCCACCCCAAAACAGTTAAATAAAGAAAAAACAATATATCCTCATGGGAGAACTTTTCTGCTTCCGATTACCCCCATGCTTACAAGTTGCAAAGGAAACACGGAAGCAGGGAAGCGGCTGCCCAGCTCCGGAGCTCCACACCATTTTTTTTTTCAGAAGGGAATCTCACTTGAGTATAAGCCGAGGGGGTTTTTTTCAGCACAAAAAATGTGCTGAAAAACTCGTTTTTTTGTGGCAAAATTAGGTGCCTCGGCTTATATTCGGGTCGACTTATACTCGAGTACATACGGTATTAATTTAAATTTAATTAATTAATTTAAAATAAAGAGATTTTTTTAAAAAACTCGGTATATTACATAATTACTTCTTCACAGTAAAATGTTAAATATCATTACTATAGTCTGTAATCCTGTCAATCCCACAGAATAAAAATGTGTGAAAAAGGAATCAAGGGAGAAATAGTGACTGGTTTTCTGAAGTTGGACATTATAAGCCAGGGCTGTCAAACTCCTGACCCGTGGGCTCAATGCGTCACATGCTGGCCATCACCATGCGTGGTTTAGGAAAGGAAAAAAGTTCCAATACATCACATGACGCTGCAAGTTTGACACCCTTGCTATAAGCAATTTTATAAGAGTTTGTTCATTTGAAAAATGATAAATATTTTATCCTGAAAGTGCCTATGTACTTGTTGATTTTATGTTTTTATTATTTTAATTTATATATCATGGAGTAGTAATAAGATGCTTATCTTTACTAAATCTATACTGCGTTGCTTAACTACCGTGTTTCTCATATAATAAGGCCAGGTCTTTTTTTTTTTTTTTTTTGAGCCCCGAAAAAATGGCTAGGCCATCTTTTCAGGGGTGACTTAATTCCCCCCCCTTGCATCTTTGGGTGGGCGGGCGGTGACGGCTTGGATATTGACCTCTGCGTTGGTGGGGCACTTTGTATCGGGGTCAATGCAGGCAGCACCATATCCGGGTGTGCAACAAAAGTACTTCCTAACGCCTAAGGCCCCCCACCATTCCCCCCCATTTCGCATGTTTTAATATAGGCCTTAATTTGGGGGGAGGGGCTTAATTTCATTTCATGCCTATAAAACATGCTGGGACTTCCTATTGGGGGAGGGCGTATTGTTGGAGAAACAGGGTATTTCCATAGTAAAGTGGTTTCAGATAGTTCATGGACCAAATACTATTTTAACAAACCGTAATAATAATAATGGATATTGGATAACCCTGTCCTAGAGGAAGAGCTGACTAGGTTTCAATATGTCAGATGTATATTTCCGTATATTCATATTGCTATTCCTATATTGCTATTCCATGCTTTGCTTTTAAGAGCCTTATTGTTACTAAAGTATTGAATTCAAAAATGTGGTAAGGTGAAGAGTTCTCCTGTCTTCAAAGTGTTAATGATGCTACTTCTTTTTTGAGGGCTTCAGAGTCAGTCCTTGGTTATTTGTTGATACACATTCATCTTATTTTTTTCATCAAAAACATTTAAAAAAACATTGACCAGGCCAGACTGAATATTTTTCATCATCTAATTTTCACCCCCATGTTTTCAGTAGTGAGGTAAGCAATCTAATGCCCTGTTAATTTTGCTGATTGCATTTCTTCCAGGATATCTTTCTGCCTGCCATTTAGACAGGCTGGGGTTGAGACCCATTGAAACTGGAGGCAGTTAACTAATCTGAATTACAATATAGCAAAATCTAGGGTTGAGAGGATCAGCATCAGACAAAACAGTATTATTCAAATAAGAATCTTCTGTGCTGAAATTTAGCAAAATGCACCATTGGAGGAAAGAAAAAAAATGCCTTAAGTTCAAAAGGGCTGCTGGCTTTTGTTTTGGCTTTTGTTCAAAAGCTTTACAATTTAACATTACAAGAGGGCATGAGTAGCAGGAAATGCCATTATCCCTAGAAGTTAAGTAGCTGTCTGTCCTTTGTCATGTTGCTTAGTCATACAATATTACCTGGCAAGAAGGTGAAGACATAAATTTACCCCAGAGGACTGTTGCAACAAAATATTTCATGTGGTAACTTGAAAGCTTACAAATTGCAAACTACAGTTTATACAGTAATGAATTAGTCAGTCTTTGACTCTTTCTTCTTTTTGATTGAAAAAGTTGATAGCCTGAGGTGTGGTAATGCTTGTAGGCATGCAGATATCATGACTCAGCCATAAAAAGTCTTAATATCCTACCGTGCAAATAATTTAAATATTCTGTCTTTTCTGTTGACCATTTATCTTTCTGCCTAAAAGGAATGGGTATGGTTGGAAAACAATGCAGGCTTCAGTGTGTACTAAAAATGTTTATAAACCATTTAAACTGAATTGCAGATTTGTGCTATAGTGTTGTTTATAGGTATGAGAAATATGTCTTGTTACCGTTATGATTACGTTAAAGGAATAGATAGGTATCAGGGCTAAGAGGTTGGATTAATCTGCCTACAAGCAATGTATGCATCCACATTCACCCATCCTTGTACAAAGAAATTTATACATCATAATTTGAGACAAATATTAAATTGATATCAATATTTTAAATGTATATACTGCCTGACTCCCAGTGATTGTGGGTAGTTTATAAATTGTTAAAAACATTTTAAAACAAGTAACAATACAAACACGCACACACTCCAACTCCATAAAGCAAATGCTAATACATAAGTGCATTTCTATCTTGTTCATTTGCAACAGAATAGTGCCATGCTTTTCAAATAGAGTGCTTTCTAGAATTAAAAAAACAAAACAAATTATGTTTGAGATGGTAATTACAATAGAGGTAGAATTCCAGATTCCAACTATATTTGGAGTGATCTGCATTTGTTTTAGGTGTTGTGACATGTGAGAATAAGGTAACAACCATTCTTGGGTAGTCTAGTCCAATTTCCTATTTGACAGGTTGTCTGAGCAAGAAAAGTCCATGTGAACCTGCCCATAGCTCACATATGCGTGTTTACAATTTCCCAGTTTAAATAATAAACAGCAATTTAAAGGTATTAGAAACTAAGAAAAAGAAGTTAAACACCAAATCAAATTAAGTTAACCATCATTCACTTAACTGGAGTTAGGGATGGTACATCAGAACAGGCAATTTTAAATCAGTAAAATTATACAAAAGAAATATATTAGCTACAGAAGCATCCCTATTATATACCTGATAGGAGCTGGAGAGAAGTGCAGGACTCTGGAATCACATTTTCATGCAGAAACCAGCTGCTGTTTGTTTTTCCCCAATAGCAACTGTCATTCCAATCTGCTCTGCTTCTGTCCTGTTGGGTATGGTAAGACATTTAAAACTGATAATTGACCTTGTTTTACTATTCCTCCCTTCCCATTTTGGGTTATGCCTTTTAGACTCTTTAACGATAAGGTAGGAACTGTCTTACTAATTATGGGCTACATTTATACATTAGGGAGTACAAGACATCTTCTGCTTGAAACCTTAAAGAGACAAGGATGACCTGTGGTTAGGAGAACTGCTTTGGAAGCTGCTCAAGAAGTGAGCGCAACTGCAGACACCAACACACAGAATCCCATTGTAGCAGCCTGCTTTACCTCAAAATGTAGAAAATCCTTCTGTGGAAATTATTGGTTTGTTTCAACTCTCCTTTTTCACAGGTGTATTGAAGGTATTTTCTAGCTTATTGGGTTAAATGGCAGCGTTGTGATTATTTTTCAATTTCCTCATTAGAATTGTGCTTGTATATATGTATAAATGAAAACCAGTTTGCTGCTTAAGACATTAGTCTGGAAACTGGGAGACCGTATGTTTTAGTCCCTCCTTGGAAACAAAACTAGCTGGGGTGACCTTGGGCCACACAGGCTCATGCACACTCTCAGCCCCAAAAAGCAGCTAATGGCAAATCGGTTCGTAAAAACTTTTCTAAGAAAACTACGGGGGAAATCTCCAGGAGTCAACAGTGGCTCAAAGGCACACCCCCGTTCAAATAGTATGAAAAAAGAAAGTTCACCAAGGAGGACAATTACTATTTTCAACATGCAAATGATTTAGACAGTTTGTCCATTGGGTATTTTAGACAAAGTACTCTTTATTCTTTCCACTGTGTTTATGTTGCTTCAGCCTACATTGAGTAATGTTCACATAGAGGATTGAGAAAATATACCCATTCCTTTTAATAAATGTCATACATTGCTAAAATTGTGCCATTCTGGAGGCCAACTCAACAGAATGACAATACAAGTAGTATTTCATAGAACATTTAATGCCTTGGATCTTGTTCTGGCATGCTGTGCTTTACAACTCCATCTGCTCCTGTTGAAACCATATGATAGCTTAACAATTCTTGCTATGGGAGAATCATTTTGCTTAGCTTTCTAGGTTTGGAAAGTGCCATTTGCCAAAATAGATTGTCTGTCTTAGCATTGAGGCCTGCAATTGAAGCCATCTTTTCAGTCTTCGTGTGGGGCAACTTAAGGGAAGTGATTGATGAATATTCCTGGCTTTGTTTCCCTTCCCACTAGGTATTGCCTGTCAGTTAATATATTTATTTACAAGTAAATGATTTTAATGTAAAATCTAGACATATTTATGATCACACTTATGCAGTTAATGAGAGTTGCTTTGGTATACTTGTTAGATGTCAGATTGGATACACTGTGTCAAGACATCTGCCATAGAAATGCACTGATTTTTTTTAACTTTCTCCCAGTCAACCAATTTTGCAACAAGTATCATAATAGGGGTAAAATGAAAGGTAAACTGCCTTGACATTTCAAAGAAACAATGAGAGATTGATATAACAAATTAATTAAATAAGCTCAAGCCTAATTAGGAGATTCTATAATTTGCTATTCGGTTTGTGATTTGGGGTAACTTAGCATTGACTTATTTCATGTTTTAACATGAAAGCACTTTGCTTTGGGGATCAGTAATAGTATCTGGAGATCTATCTATTTTCATTGACTGATTTGGTTTTAAAGCGCAACCATCTCAATCTTGCTAGGGATAAAATAAAACTACAAAAAAAAAAGACTTGAGTTCTCCCAGTGTCCCTGTGGTGGAAACGTTTGGAAATTTGCTTTGAGTTGTTATTTTTAATACTAAGCATGACTTGCTCTGCAGTAACACCTTAAATACAGTTAACAGAAATAAGCCAGTTTCAAACAATGGGTTATTTCAATTAATAGATAGAATGTTGAACATATAGTATGACACTATTGTGCAAGTAATGTCATGACATCTAATGCAAGTATATCAATTGCATCATCTGATGATATCATTACACATTTGCTTATGCCCATAGATGACCAGGAATCAGGCAGTCTATTTTTGCAAGACCAAGGATTACCTTTTGGTAGGGTTTACAAACAGAAGGGAATTAGTTAATTGTTAGGCCTATAATATTTAACTGGGTTTGTGATGTAAATGGGATATGCTAAATAGCAAATCCTGACCCTGTCCTGCTGTGCCTAGATTTTTGTTTTTTAATGTAATGACTGCTCTATAGGTCAAATAATTAAAACTCTTAGACGATACATAGCCTTTGTTTTGAATAATACTGCATGTAAGAAAGCAGACCCCCTAGTTCCATTGCCAGCCATTTCCTCACTGGCTTTAAAATATTTAAGCATTGAGATATGAGTTTCATTTCAGTAAATTTGTTCTGGATTGTAATCCTGTGATCCTTGTGTTATAAAGAAAACTTGACTTTTGGAAATATTCTTTTCCAAATAAAAAACTGAGCCTCCTATTATTTTTCATTAACAAATATAGACTAATGAATAATATGACTACTAATTAGTACATTATTATGGACACTTTTTCAGGGGTAAGATAAATAGACACGCCTCTGTTCGCAAACTATTAATAAGCTGCAGAACTAAAACATTTACTTTCTCATTTATTGTTAAAAAATAAATGTGTCCTAATGAAAAAAAGTATCAGGTACTCAGCACAATGAATCTTAAGTGATGAACCTCAAGAAACATTTCCATTCTAAAGCATTTCCTTTCATAGGGACTTCATTAAATACTTTGGATATTTCAATTAAGTAAAAAGCATTGAAAGGGAAATTTTATCCATTTTCATTCTAAGTTTCACAAAGAAATTCAGTTGCTCAGTTCAAATTGTATGTGGATAGATAGACAGACAGACAGACAGGACATGCTACTGTTATCAGAGAGTAGCAGGGAAGAATACATTTCTCTTAGCATTGGCCTTCTCTTCTTGGAAATAATACTGAAATAAATCATTTCCCCACATTACTTCTCAATTGTAGTCCGGAACAGCTGCTTCCAACCTTTTGAGCAATAGGGACTCGTTCCATGGAGAGAGGTTTTTCCGTGAACTGGAGGGGTCATGGGCTTGCATGCCGCCTGTATCCCATGTATGGGGCTTCACTTGTTTGTGTGGCCTGGTTTCTGGCATGCGGATTGGTGCCGCTTCACATACTGGAGGTTGGGGACCCCTGGTCCAGAAGATTAAGACCTATCTTGAAAAAGTATATAACCCTGAGCAAATGGGTTGCAGGAACCCTGGGCAAGCAAATATCAAATTTTAAAAGCAGACAGACAGGATGTTTTAAAACTAAGTGTTCCCTTAGTTAGCATTGTGGATTGTTTCTACTTATTTTCAAATATAGTCTTTTTTTTTTTAAAAAAAGTTGTTTTAGCTTGAGCAATCTTGAGTTTTTCTCATTTGTACATACCTAAGTTACTCAGCAGTATAAATTTTTTCACAGATTATATCTTTGTAAACATCTGTATTAGTTTGAGTAGTAAATTCTTTTCCTGCATGACTCATACTTAGTTTTTCTAACAACTAGTCTAAGCTATCACCTGGAATTGATGCAGACTTCCTGACACAGATGAGAAATTGTTATTTGGAGAAGATTCCAACTAACACATTGGATCAGTAGAGGCATGCAACTTTGTTGAATAAGAAGTGAAGGTTGCAGTTCCAACCATTCATGGTTTCTCTAGCTGCCATGACTAACTAGTAAATTTGCCACTTACAGAGAAGGGAAGGGTGAGGAAAATGCCTTGGGAACTGGTGGTAAAAAGATGTCCCAGAAAATAAAAGAGAAGCAAGAAAAAGTTTGACATGGGGTGGTCCCAAAAGCTCTTCTATTGTAGAACATTGCTTAAGGCATTGTTCAAGTCAACTTCCAAGTTGTGTGGGGTGTCTCAAAGCTTGCTCTATCTGCCATTTGGAATTTTGAAAATTCCCATTAGCCTGGGAAAGATTGGTTTCCGTTACTTTTCCATTCTGATGCTTTTGTGAAGATATCAAAAGTCACATTGAGTAGAACAAAACTCATTTCTTTTTGTCTTCTTTCTTACTAGGATATTTCTATTGAAATGAGAGTCTGTTTGTGAATTGTAAGCCTCCCTTGGGCATGAATATTGTATTGTAGAATAAGAACTGTGTTATTGATGTGCGGTGGAAATTTTTGGTTATGATGCATGGCAGTTAGGGTTTTTCTCCCCTCTTGGTACAAATAGCTCAGGAAGAAAAATATTGCTAGTTGTTTATAGGAGGGGTTCTTGAACTTTTTGCCATCTTTCGTGTAATCTTAATGTTCACATCTCTCCTAAAAATCTAAAAAACAAAAATAAATAATGAAAATAATAGAATGAATTTTTGGGAAATGTGGACTTACAACAAAGTACAATTAAAAAGGTTCTTCACACATCCCATAGACTCTATATACATCTTCCCAAGGAAATATACCTGTTTGTATCTGGCCTTTATTATTTTTAGAAATAATTCAAGGCAGCAAATCTGTCCAACACATCTTCCTCCTCCTATTTTCCCCACAACAACAACCCTGTGAGTTGGGTTTGGTTGAATTAACTGGGTCCAAAATCACTCAGCTTGCTTTAATGGCTAAAGCAGGAGTTGACGTCAATATCTTCAGTGCCTTAACCACTACACGTTTGGGAAAGCCTGGTAATGAGTTGCCTAATGGGCCTAATTTAATATATCAACAATCCTTACAAAGCTTAATAGTATTTCAAAATTTCCTGAGAAGAAAATATCATTTAGATTTAAAGAATTTTGGGACATGTACATAAATGTTTTGCTATTTGGGTAATTTAAAAAATAAATGGGTGGTTTCAGAATAAAATGGATTTCTGAATACATGATATCGGATAAATATCTGAGGGTTAAACGTATTGCATTGCAGTACAAATGGCCCTGTGCAACAGCAGGTTTTCCTTATTTTGTGGTGAGAGGCTGTTGTGGACATGATGAGGCTTGACTCTGCTAAGAAACACTTAAGTGGAAAAAAAAAAGAATGCATTTGGGCTAAACTATGTGACGATGCAACATTTTCAGCTTTTGAAGTGTTCTGACCTGTGAACAAAAGAAGGTCTAAAAGATGAATGGTGTTTCAACTTGCAGAAAACAGACTGTCAGTTTAAAGTGTTCAAACTTGCAGTTGTGTGACAGCTGATCAGAGACTGATAATTTCCATTTGATTCAGTTCCAAATGGATTGGAAGGGCAAAGCTACTCTGAATCTTTTCTACTAACATTTGGAAAGTCGGAAAAAGTGTATTGCTTATTAAATCAATTAAGCTTTCCAGCTTCAGCAGGAACATTTCTAAAGCAATCACAAATAGCAACAAAGCCAAGAAATTAAATAGGCTTGCTTTTTTATTTTTTGTTCTAGGAATGCTGTAACTTAAAAAGTTTATTTTTTAACAGTGTAAAGATAAGATCTGAATCACTGGCTTCATTATTTTGTTACTAGTTTAATTTTATAAATGATTTATTTTGGATATTAAGTCATCTTTCTCTAACCTGTTGCCCTTCAGATGCATTGGGTATTGTAATTCTGGAATTTCTACTTAGCATGGGAAATTCTTGTAAATGAGTCCCAGTAACTCTGCCAGGTTTACAGATACTAGCAGGAAGAGCTGGTATTCCCGCTTTTTCTTAATAATGGTACCTTCTAGTACTGTTAGTAGAATGAATACTAGCACTCACGTATGGCGTGAGAAGCTGTTGTTAGTATTACCTGAAATTAATTTAAAACCAGGGGTATATGTGGAATGGAAAGTACATTCTCCCCCATGCTGCTGCGAGAGCCCAGGATGGGTATGACTCCTCCTGATGACATCATCAAACTGGGTCCGTCTAGTATAAAAGTAGCAGCCTGTGGGAGAAACCCCCCAGCTTTGACTCAGCTTCTTTCGATAACTATAAGCTGGATAACTATAAACTATCAACTATAAGCTGATAGCAGCAAAAGCTATCTTCATCATTGGCATAGCTCCCGGGAACTGGTGCAGCTATGCTTTCAGGAGAGTTGGGCTCCACTCTCCTGCAGCACTGAGGATGCGACATTTTCTTCAACTGAGGCAGACTGTAAGTAGGGAGTAACCCTTGATCCTCCCCCACAGTCTTCCCTCAGCTATTTCGGCCACCACGATCGTAAAGATTGCATCGGGGATAACAGTGCCACTCAGCTGATCGTAAATGTTCACTTTATTGCCGATTTCGCCGTTCGGGGGTGTTTATAGCTTAAGGAGTGATTTAACCCCTGCGTAGCCTGTAGCTCTTGTGAGCAGCCAATTTGGAGACTTCTTCAACCGCACGTGGCAAGTGGCCATTTTGAAAGCTTCTTCTAAAGAAAGTAGCGAGCGGCCCATTTTAGGTGGCATCATCCCCCAAAGGCCAGTTACTACTATTCATAAGTTCCTATTCAGGCTACTGCATAGCCAACACATAGTGAGGATTGCTTCCAGCACCTTTGTGTCTGTTTATGCATATTATGGATCAAGACAAGGCCTACACAGAGCCTTCAGGCCTGATCTCTCAAGGCCCCCAAGCTGGCAAAAGAAAGAGAAGGAGACAACGCTCCCAGTCTGTTCAAAGGGAGGTGGCGGCCAAGATTAGGGCCAAAGCTTTGGGCCCTAAGAAAACATCCCAGGCCGAATTAAACACAGAGAAACGAAGGCAAGCAGCCTTAGAAAGGCAGTTCAACAAAACTATTGAGCAAATGAGGGGTCAACTACAACAGACTTCCCAACCAGCCAATCCTCTAGTTGTTCAGCCAGCTACTTCTAGGGAGAGGGAAGATACCTCAGCTCCTCTTAGCCACCTCCAATCCTGGTCCCCAGAGCGACCTGAAATCCAACTAGGACCTCAAGACTTGAGCAGGTCAGGTCCCAACTTTGCCCAGACTCGTTGGAATCTTTCTTTTTCATCTATCCCATCTGTGGCCCAAAGCAGCTCTCGATCAAGACCAGAGCCACTTTTACTCCAACAGCAGCAGGCCTTTGGCCCCTGGATCCTCCATTGAGTGGCAGATCTTCTGACATCAATGAAGTAGTCTCCTTAGCCATCAGACAGGGTCTGGCAGAAGGGCTTCAACATATCTTCAGGCCTTCAGACAGACCTCAGTCTTCCTTCCCGGCTTTTCCTCTAGCGCAGATTCCCCAAAGGGGACTACCTTGCTGTGGAGAACAAAGGACCCATCTTACCTATGTGAAAGGAGTGGACCTCACTCAGGGAGAGTATGAGGAATTATCTGAGCGCAGCCCCTTCCCTGATTCTGATCTGGAAGAAGGAGAAATCTGGGACCCCAACCTCTCGGAGGAAGATCTGAAGCCTGATCAGCCTCCTTCGGCTTCTGTATTCAAATCCGCTTTATGCAAACCTCTCCTATACAAGGCACTGGTAACAGTCCAGTTGTCAGCAGAGGAAATTGTCCCCAAGTCTCGTGGTACAATTGGGGCATGGGGATTCCCTCTTCTCCAAACCCATTGTTCATTCGGAGGTCCTTCCTTCCCCCATCATCTTTCTTGACTTAGTCAAGGAACAATTTGCCTTCCCCACTGCAGGCTCCCGCGCATCGTCCCAAGATAGGTGGTTCTACAATGTGGGTCGTTCCTTAGCTACGGCTCTGGCAGTTCCCCTAGTAGACGCCCCATTTGTGGCCGCCTCCTCAAGCACTCCAACTGAGCCTGAGGACATACTAAAGGCAGAGGACAAACACTCCAAACAAACACTGAAGCTTAACAATCAAGCCTCAGCTTGGACCATCCGGGCCTCGACTGCTGCATCATTTTTTACAAGGTCTTCCATCTGCTGGCTACGCCACTTCAAGGCCTTATACCAGACTGTAGGTCGCATCAAGACCTCAATAAGATCATAGCAGCAGCAGAGTTCTCGGTGAACGCCACCCTCAATGTTTCCAAGTTCTCTTCCAGGGCCATGGCGTCATCAGTGGCAGCTAGGAGACTGCTATGGCTACGAAATTGGCAAGTGGAGCCTCGACGAAAGTGGAAACTAGCTTCTGCCCCATGTTCCAGTGAGAAGCTGTTTGGAGATGCCCTTGACCCATTTGTTGTTGAAACAAAAGACAAAAGGAAAGTCCTTTCATCAACAGGAAAGAGGGCAGACTTCCGCCCTACCCCATACTGGCCTCCCCCATTCAGCCCCGAAAACGCTTCTTGCTCTAAAGTAGCGCTCTAAGATGTTAGAAGGGCTCTTAGAAGTTATATCAAACACACTTCAACGTTTAGGAAGACAGAGGCTATGTTTGTATCCTTTTCTCCTTCCCACTGGGGGAACAAGGCCTCTCCTGCTTAAGCAGGTGGATCAGGGTTTGCATTGCACAGGCCTACAAAGCCAAAGCTCTGCCAGTACCACACAGCTTGACAGCACACTCCACTAGAAGTGCTGCAACTTCGGCTGCCTGGGCCACCCAGGCACCCTTAGAGGAGATTTGCAGAGCGGCTACATGGACATCCCCATCTCCATTCATCAGACAATACCATCTGGATTCCCACACCTCCATAAGCGCGGCTTTTGGCAGACGGGCTCTTCAGCGAGTGGTGCCTACTTCGGAGTGAGAGACTGGACAAGGACCCCCCAAGGACATGAAGGCTTTGGTATGTCCCATCCTGGGCTCTTGCAGCAGCATGGAGGAGAATGGGCGTTGGTAAATTTCCTGAGAATGCCCTTTCTATCTATGCTGCTAGAGAGCCCAGCCCCTCCCTTGTTGCGTCCAGATTGTGGTGAGGTATGTTGTGGTTCACGATTCTGTTTTGGCTTTCAGAGACACTAAAGTCTGTCAAGTATCTTCGCCAAAGCTGGGGGGTTTCTGCCACAGGTTGCTACTTTTATACTAGATGGACCCAGCTTGATGATGTTATCAGGAGGAGTCATACCCATCCTGGGCTCTTTGGCAGCATAGATAGAAAGGGCGTTCTCAGGTAAATTTACCAATGCCCATTTTGTTTCCAATGTGGAACAAACTACAGGTAGTCCTCAGCTTATAACAGTTCATTTAGTGACTGTTCAAAGTTACAACAACACTGAAAAAGTGACTTATGACCATTTTTCACATTTATGACTGTTGCAGCATCCCCATAGTTATGCAATCAAAATTTGGATGCTTGGCAACTGGTTCATATTTATTTGTGATGGGTTTCAATGTCCCCGGGTCATGTGACCCCCTTCTGTGACCTTCTGAGAAGCAAAGTCAATGGGGAAGCCAAATTCACTTTACAGGCAGGTTATTAACTTAACAACTGCAATGATTCACTTAACTATGGCAAGAAAGGACATAAAATGGGGCAAAACGCACTTAACAAACGTCTCACTTAGCGGCATAAATTTTGGGCTTGATTGTGGTTGTAAGTTGAGGACTACCTGTATTATGTTTGAGAAATTCTGCCAAACACAGTAGCCACCATGTTCAGCAGAATTGTATCATAGAATGCTTTGTTCTGGGTTCCAGATGAAGCAATAGTTCACCAGAGAAACAGACTAAAGCAGGTGTGTAGGACACTGTCTCTCTAACCATCTCTCCTCGGCAGCTCCTCTCCTCAGCAGCTCCCCGTAAGCCAATGTTTTCAGTGCCTTCCTTAGCTCCCTCCCTTCAGCTACTTACAGTGTGATAAAAAGGTTACCCGGGAAGCCTCTGGTTGCAGCTCCTTCAAATAACTGGATCTCTTTCTCCAACCACTTGTCCACCCTTTGTGGCTTCAGTGTGATTCCAGGAGAACATACATTTGCACAGGAGTTGCACTCACCAAAGCACCTTTGCCCTCAGATGCAAAGCACAGTGTTGCTTATAGTGCCATAACAATCTCTCCCTTGGCAAGCTTTCTATTGAAGCATTCACGAAATTCTTTTAACGTTATAGTGAACCAGAAGGCCAAACAATTGCCTACTTTTCATGTAACAAATATTATTTACCCTGTTACTGAGGGTCATTGAGATATACTTCTTTTTGGCTGTCAGAGAAAATATAATCCTAACTCACACAACATTTTCACTTACTGTACAGTTGATAAGAATTAATCAACATTCCTCCTTGGAGTTGTTTTTAACAGGGTGTCTTTGTGCATGAGTGCTGCCAAACTGTCAAAGGGGAATGGGGAAAATTGCCTGAACTATATGAAAGTAAGTGGACCAATCCTCTACCATTTCTAGCCTCCAAAGAAAGAACAGTTCATTGTCCTTTTTTTTTGAACCCTGTACAACCAGAGACAGTCTAAATAATAGCATTTCTGAACATCATTCTTCTATAAATGCTGTGTGCTTCATTTATACATACAGAGAATTAGCCCCTTAATCAATGCATCACATGTCCAGTTTGAGATGTTTCTTAGGGCTCATATTGATTTGCACTGTAAAATGGCAAAGAAGGCAATTGTTGAAAGGATTAATAGTTCTTTATTATAGAAGAACAGAGAAGGATTATTTGTTGAGCAGTTTATCAGCCAAGAAGCAGTGACAGGATTTTCTAGTTTTTCCTACAAACTATAAGTGAAAGGGCTAGTTTTTAGATGAATTACTATATAGAATATTATCTTAGACATTTTTTAAAAATTCCTTATAATGTGAAACAATTTATATGCCTTTAAACATAAATGACAAAGTTTTTCAAAGCTGGCAAAATTCTGAAACTTCAGAAAAATTACTCTGCTTTGGTTTTAGGTTAATTATAAGTTGCCATCATTTCAGATAAACCATAATAAACAGAAAAGCAGAGTGCTGTCGAAGTCGGTGTACAGATGGTAAGGGAGGTGATATTTTTGTTCTTTCTTTAGTTCAGATGTCAACAGAACATTTAAAGGTTTTCCTTTGCTTGAAGGTCAGCACTCCCACCATAGGTTACTTTTTTTAAAAAAATTGAATGGGTCAAATTATATTACTTTGTTCTTACGTAAATAACCTTACATTACTGAATTTAATTTTGATGAACTATGGTATTTTTTTGGAAGGATCATGAAACATGCTTTTTATGAGAGCTACAGTATGAAGGGAATCTGAAAAAGGCTTATCTTTGGATAGGACATATATTTAATTTCTCACAATAAGTTTATCTGTAGAATTCAAGTATCTTAGCATCTTCAGGTAAAGCAATGTAGTTTTGACCTTGTGCTGTATTTGTGGAAGGGAAGAGATAAATCTTTCGTTCTGATGCAGTGCCCAGTGTGTGCTTGACCAAGGAGGGAAGAGAAAAACAAAGAAGTATAAATACTATACAGTACTACACATTACAGCACTAACACAAATGTATGGAAGATCAGTGGTTTTTGTGTAACGGCCTACATTGTGAATTGGGACATCAAAAGTGCCAAATTGACAGGCTGAACTGGAAGGGATCTGTCACACTGTCTTCAGATTTCAGACACAAAAAACTGAGCAGCAACTACCACAGGCAAGGGTATTGTGTCTCAGCCTGTCAAGATAGTAGCAAACACTCCAGAGACCTTTGACTTAAATTTATTTCAGAAGACGTTATATTTTACTGCCATACTTCGCAGTGGGTAGAAGACATAAAACCAAGAATCAACAGATAAGGATGTTTGTGGTATAAACTGCAATGGTTGAAAGTTCCTGTGTCTTGTAAGATTTATTAGTTCACATAGTGGGAAACTGATTCAGCTTCTGATTACCATCGGCTATATGAAATCATAATTCTGAAATGGGAGGTTTAATAAATCCAACTCTTTTCATACATTGCTTCCTAGACAGTTCCTTCTCTTTCTTTTTTTAAAAAAGCAGTTCTTTGCAACAAGGATAGGCAATTAATTATCCCAAGGGGCCACATGAGAAAATGGGACTGTTGTGGAGGGCCGAACCAATAGACTGAATTGAATTTAACTCAGTATTAATTTTATCGCCTTACAAAGAACAGTAAATTATACGGTTTTGATTAGTTGCTATTGGTTAGAATATATGTCACATCTTATTTATATTTGATTTCTGATTTCCAGTTGACCTCATGAGGGCCAGACAGGGACAGCAAAAGAGCTGGATGTGGCCTGGGAGACCGTAAAGGTCTGCTTTAGAGAAATCTATCTATATAAAAAAGACTGGCTGTATGTACCTATGTACGTATGTACATATGTATGTATGTATGTTCCAGCATAACTGGAACGTCCCCAGCAATGTCAGCCAAACTTGGTATACAGATGACTTTCTCTCTGGAAAAAAAATAATGTGGAGGTTAAGTCGCCCCAACACCCCTCAGGTGTATGTGTGTGTGTGTTCCAGAGTAACTCTGAAATGGAAAGGAATGAAGTATATCTATAGTGTCAAATCACAGTACTTTTCACAGTGATAGTGTGCATTTTGGATTCAAGTTCTGTTAAGTAACAGCCTGTTGTGCCTTAAAATGGCTTCCAGTGTACAAAAAAGTGGAATTGCCATGGTAATGGCTTCACAGTACTCCGGGGGGGGGGGCTCAGGTAAGGGGGGAGTGGTTGTTTAAAAAAAGTTTATAATTTGTATATTCTACTATTACTTTGATTTAACACCACAGATCTAATTCATTCCCTTTTCTGTCTAATATTGGGATATAAATAAATATCCCGGCAATGCCAGGTTATCAGCTAGTAGAGGAACAAATCTATTGTACAGTATAGATGTAGATGAAAGTCATAAGTGATATATTATTAGAGGTCTTTGTTGCGTGATTGCAGTTTTTAGTAATGCTATAAGAACAAGATCCTTAATAATGCTATAAGAAAAATGTACTTAGCATTCCAAATTTTTCCTGGGCATAAAGATATCTTGAGACCAATCTATTTGAAAAGGCGTTTTCACTGGAATAGCATTTACTAACAAGACATTCTTTCTCTTTCTTTTCCTCTGAACCTATGTGGGAAGATTTCTTCAGCAGCTACAAGGCTTTTGTTGTCAGTAAGTTGCATTTTTTGTCTGTCTATGTCTGTGACTCCCTCCTTCCCTCTTTCAGAACCTATAGGAATAAAGTATATTGCTTATGTCCTCTTCCTTCCATGGAGAGGGAAGGGCAATTATGATTCCGAAACACAAATGTGATGAGAGAGCAGAAAATGTCAAAAGAAACTAATGTAACAGAAGATGGTTGGATAAATTCAATTTCTATTCTTTATTTGATATGTTTGAGAACAAAGGAAAATACCAGTTTATAAAAAGGCTGTTTTCAGTTAAATTGGAGAAACATAAAGCTTTTAAAATGGCAATAAATTTTATTGAGGCTTGTTACCACATATAGTTAAATAGCTTTAATTAACAAAATGAATATCCTTAGGCTGTTCAAACAACCTGATCTTTAGAATTTTTGTTACCTTTGTCCTTCAATGTTCTATATCTCTTCTTTCTGTTTTTGAAAAAGAAAAAAAAACTATTTTAATACCCTTCTTCAACCAATAAACACTACCATTGCTGTTTTTCCCCCAGGATAAAAATCTGAGACTGCAATATATTTAGATGGAATGTAATTATAGATTATAAATTTAAATTATTTTCGCACATAAAGCTTTAAATTCAATTTTCCAGACCATTCTCCAACCAGTGTGACTTCACAACAACCAAAAAGTCTTGCGTGTTGTTAGTCATGTGGTGTTCTGCATAGGCTGTAACCTAAGTGTATGAATTTAGTACTAAGAGCAAGATAAATATCTGTTTTTCCTCAATTCTATTACATGGATTCCCTGTAAATTGTTGTTATTTATCTCACATCTTACTCAACCATAATGCAGTTAGTTTTATTTTTAGTTTGGCATGATGGGTAAATAAGCAATGGTTTGAACTAGAGGAATAAGCACAATTTTGTTGTCTTTGTGATTGCAGCTTTGGTTTAGTGTGATGTGTGAATGGGGAACATAATTTGTAATTTGCTTGATATTCCTATTTGTTTCATGTCATATTCAAATATGATATCATTCTTAAGATACAAATGTTAAAAAAAATACCAAAAGTGGCCAGCAAACCGCACATAAATTGCAAACTATATAAATGTTTTGTTTTTGCAGTGTTTATATACCTTCAACATTCTATGGTTAATTACTTTTGATTGTAATTCTATGTTTATTGTTTTCAGAAATGTTTATGTTTTACCATTTTATACTTTGTAATGTTGAAGGCACCCAAGGTTGCCATAAGCAGGATGGGCAGCAAATAAATTAGATGGATAGATGGAAGGAAGGAAGAAAGGCTGGGTGGATGGAGTGGGGGAGGGGAGGAGAGAGTGTGTGTTATACTTTAGATCCTTTTTAAGCAATTTTCCTTGTTTAAGCAAACTTTTAGTAGCAAATAATCCTTTGATCATTCCACCCTTTCTGAGAAGAAAGATTAATCAAATTGCTAAAATATAGCTTGGAAAAAAACTTACGCTGTGGAAAAATATCTTTTATCCCAGCCACCTTCCAATTTGGAGGATGCTGGCTGAGAATCTTGGGAGATGGTTCTGACATACCTGGATCGGCCTCAAGTTGGAAAAGAACCTCTATAAATTCTTGAATCAGCCAATGAGATGATTTGCCAGTGACAGCTTCATAGAACTAGAATGAGATGAGAAATGTGAGCCTTTTATTTTTGGCAACACTAGTGGCTTTAGATTTTGGGGGGCAAACAGTCCACATAGTTTTGCATTAACACAATACTGGCTGTACATTTTCTTACTATAACTACCTATAACATGTTAAATGCAATACAATATGATACTAAAATGTAATGAATTAGTTTTTAGTGATAAACTTAGTTAATAAACATGCACTTTGTGAAATCTTTCAGAAAGTGTGTGTGCTATAAAGTGATATTTGGGGATAAAGTTTAAAAAGCAAAGATCTGCTTTTTAAAATGATGAATTTGCAGTTTGTGCCTGCTTTCTAGATACCATTTGACCCAGGCATTGCATTAAAGTCTGTTACTGTGGGAGTCTGTACTTAATTAGAATCAATAAAATGGCCGATATGAGCTGAAAAAAATGTCCTTGTATTTGAAGGGTATACTATGATCAGTTTATTACAAAATGACCCTTCATCATCTAAGTTGGCTGGCCAGACTTTAATAGCTGTCATCCTTTTATAGTGCTGAGAATTGAACAGATTTAAAATACTTCAAAAAGTATTCACTTTTTAATCCCTGATGTTGCTCATTTGGTGTTTGACACACAGCTCCTTTCCCAAATTGATTTAATCTACACTGCTCAAAAAAAATAAAGGGAACACTTAAACAACACAATCTAACTCCAAGTCAATCACACTTCTGTGAAATCAAACTGTCCACTTAGGTAGCAACACTGATTGGCAATCAATTTCACATGCTGTTGTGCAAATGGAATAGACAACAGGTGGAAAGCATAGGCAGTTAGCAAGACATCCCCAATAAAGGAGTGGTTCTGCAGGTGGTGACCACAGACCAGTTCTCAGTTCCTATGCTTTCTGGCTGATGGTTTGGTCACTTTTGAATGCTGGCGGTGCTTTCACTCTAGTGGTAGCATGAGACGGAGTCTACAACCTACACAAGTGGCTCAGGTAGTGCAGCTCATCCAGGATGGCACATCAGTGTGAGCTGTGGCAAGAAGGTTTGCTGTGTCTTTCAGCGTAGTGTCCAGAGCACGGAGGTGCTACCAGGAGACAGGCCAGTACATCAGGAGACGTGGAGGAGGCCGTAGGAGGGCAACAACCCAGCATCAGGACCGCTACCTTCGCCTTTGTGCAAGGAGGGACAGGAGGAGCACTGCCAGAACCCTGCAAAAGGACCTCCAGTGGGCCACAAATGTGCATGTGGCTGCTCAAATGGTCAGAAACAGACTCCATGAGGGTGGTATGAGGGCCCGACGTCCACAGGTGGGGGTTGTGCTTACAGCCCAACATCGTGCAGGACGTTTGGCATTTGCCAGAGAACACCAAGATTGGCAAATTCACCACTGGTGCCCTGTGCTCTTCACAGATGAAAGCAGCTCCACACTGAGCACGTGACAGATGTGACAGGGTCTGGAGACACCGTGGAGAACGTTCCGCTGCCTGCAACGTCCTCCAGCATAACCGGTTTGGCAGAGGGTCAGTAATGGTGTGGGTTGGCCTTTTCTTAGGGGGCCGCACAGCACTCCATGTGCTCACCAGAGGTAGCCTGACTGCCATTAGGTACTGAGATGAGATCCTCAGACCTCTTGTGGGACCATATGCTGGTGTGGTTGGCCCTGGGTTCCTCCTAATGCAAGACAATGCTAGACCTCATGTGGCTGGAGTGTGTCAGCAGTTCCTGCAAGATGAAGGCATTGATGCTATGGACTGGCCCGCCCATTCCCCAGACCTGAATCCAATTGAGCACATTTGGGACATCATGTCTCGCTCCATCCACCAACGTCACATTGCACCATAGACTGTCCAGGAGTTGGGGAATGCTTTAGTCCAGGTGTAGGAGGAGATCCCTCAGGAGACCATCCGCCACCTCATCACAAGCATGGCCAGGCATTGTAGGGAGGTCATACAGGCACGTGGAGGCCACACACACTACTGAGCCTCATTTTGACTTGTTTTAAGGACATTACATCAAAATTGGAATCAGCCTGCAGTGCTTTTTTCCACTTTAATTTTGAGTGTAACTACAAATCCAGACCTCCATGAGTTGCTAAATTTGATTTCCATTGATAATTTTTATGTGATTTTGTTGTCAGCACATTCAGCTATGTAATAAACGAAGTCTTAATAACTAAGATGTCTTATTTTTGTGTTCCCTTTATTTTTTTGAGCAGTGTATAATTGTTGAATTCTTGAATAAATACATTATCTAGAGCAGGGGTATCAAACTTGCAGCTGGTGGGCTGATGCATCACGCGCTGGCCATGCCCATGCCCAATTTAGCGAAGGGGGGGAAAGTTGCGATATGTCACGTGACGACAACATGATGACACGAGTTTGACACCCCTGAGGTAAGAGCAATTCCATGATGTCAGGATTGTTGCAGTAATTTAATGAACTTACTTTTACTTGGAGACAGCCTATATGGCAGCATAATTTTAATGGCAGGTTATTACGTTTTAAGTATTTTTCTTTGTAATTTGGAGATGCAACTGCTGCTTATAATTGGACTTTATTGTACTATGTGGAGAAATACATAATATACAAATTGCTTTGTAGAAAATAAATTTGCACGGTAAAATTTCCTGTATTTATCCAGACCTTGGACAACCTCCTTGCAGGTACAGGTAATCCTTATTTAGTGACTCAGTTGGAACCAGCAACTCATTTGTGAAATAAAGTGGTTATTAAGTGAAAAATCATTGGAGAGGAAGGGACTACAAGAGAGTAAGCAGATACACTCTAATATACAGTTTTAGCAAAATGCTAGTACTGGCTTTTTTTTTAAAAAAAATAAGCTATTTGGGAGGCAAAGAAGCTTTAGTTAAAAACTGACTAGGGTTTCATCAATTACAGGCAGCTGCTGCAAGCTGGCTAATTAAAATCACAGCTGAGTCTGTTACCTTGCCATTAGCATTTTTTAAGGTAAGACCATGCTGTAGGAGAAGAGTAGCTCAGGAAATGATAGCTTGATTATACATCTCTGCTCTGCTAGGAGGGAAGGAAAAATGGGTCAGGAACAAAATGTGTACTAACTTACTGCATTGGTGAAGAAAGATGAATGAGAGATGCATTGCAAAGATCAGAAGTGCAGATGTCAATCACAAAGTTACTTTTTCCATCACTGTCATAACTGTAAACAGTTGCAGCCCAAGGCAGTCTCTAAACAAGGACTATCTGTATAGTCAATATTTTATAATTAGAATTAAGTCGCCCCTGGTTTTATTTCACATTTTACCATTAACAAACAGGTAAAAATGCCAGTTTTTTCAGACCACTTTCTCAAAATTGAGTATTGCCCCTACTTTCTGGAATAACTGCGGAAAGGGGCAATCTTTCAAAACTCATTTGAAAGCCTAAGAAGCAAATTCTTTCCTTTCCCCCCAAATGAATGTTAAAGGTGGTTGTAGAGTAGAGCTGAAGAAAGGGACAGTTTGCCACCACCGTCCATTGATTTTCCAGGGGCATTAGAAGATCCAACAGCCTCATGTCATCTTTTAGAAGGAACAATGTGGCTTCCAGAAGAATTTGGGCTGGATGATTTATTGAACTGAGCTACAGTTTATTCACACATGTCTTAATTTCTCACTCTTGCATCTGTAAGTCTTACTGGCATTAACTCAGGGGTGTCAAACTCATAACATCAAGTTTTCGTCACATGACATATTACAACTATTTCCCCTTTGCTAAAATGGGGTGGACGTGATGCATCTGGCCCACAGGCTGTGAGACTGACACCCTTGCATTAGCTGAAAAGTAAAAATAAAGTTGTTTTCAGCCTGGTCATTTAATCTAACACCTCCTTCTAAATTTAACGATCTCCTATAGCTTCTAATGTTGGAAATAGTCAGGAAACAAAATATAGAATTGAATGCAAAGGCCATTTCTCAACACAAAAGAGATCTGGAACTGCGTCAAGTAATATTCCAGCCCTTCTGGTTTCATAATGCTTAATCTTCTTCTGCTTCTTTTCAATTATCAGGTGTGTTGATTTCATTTTTAAAGAAAAGTCCTCATTAATAAATGAATAAATCTTTTCGTTTATATGTTGTATTAAAACAGTTATTGTTGAATAAGTTACAGTAGATTGGATTCAAATACTGTATTTATTAGCATGTAAATTGTGGTTGACATACAATAGTTAGATTCTAAACCAAAGCTAAACAACTAAATGGCTTAGCATAATGCGAATCCCATCTGTGTGTATTAATATGAAGATTCACTTTCTTAGAAAAAATAAGCAATGTTTTAACTCATGTAAAATTCCATGTTGTTTCTGGCATCCTTCTAAAGAATCTAGCACAAGTTTAGGCAAAAGAGATTCAGAGATAGGGAAGGTAGTAATATTCATACTCTAAATATCTGAAAGAAGATGCCTTCTTTTCTTTGTAACAACTCTGGTTAATTAGGATTCCCATGATCAAGTGATTATGAGTCTTGCTGGTTCAACGCTAACTTTCAAGTTGTTTCAGAGTTCTAGGTTCTATATAAGTAGTCCTTGACTTCTGACCACAATTGAGCTAACATTTCTCTTGTTCAGCAAGACATTTAAGGGAGTTTTGCTCCATTTTATGACTTTGTTTGCCATAGTTGTTAAGTGGAGCACCATAGTTGTTAAATTAGTAACATTGGTTGCTAAGTGAATCTAGCTCGATCTTACTTGTCAGAAGGTCACAAAAGGTGATCACAGGACCCCAGGACGTTGCAACTGTCAATACATTCCAGTTGCCATGCACCTGAATTTTAATTATGTGACAATGGGACGCTGCATCGTAAGTATGAAAAGTCATGTCATTTTTTTCAGTGTTGTTATAACTTGGAATGATCACTAAATCGAATGGTTGTTAGTTGAGGAATATCTAAATGGAAACATGTTTTGTGCATATGCTATCACCTTTCTACTTTGAATCCCCATTATGAATCAGAGAAATAGTATATGACAAAGGAACTGGAAATATTTCAGTGCAAAGTTTAGACAACAGTATCTGTCTGGTATGCAGTTTAAACATAGAGCTTTGCCAGTGTATGCAGATGATTTTGTTCAGTAAGCTTAGCAGGGTCTGTACTTTTCATTTTTAAAATCAGCGTCAAGTCCTAGTAACAAATGTCCTTCCCATCTTACAAAAGACATACCAGAAATCATGAAAATCAGATAATCTTCAGTGTAGGTGCATAATAATTTATAATCTATTTATCCTAATGCTCGGAGTGAGATGCTGAGGTTTGAAGTGATGCAGCCCAAAATTAAAAATTCTCCCTCTGTAGTAAAGACTAAAGCATTAGCAAAGCCCATTCCTGCAAAGAATGAATGTTAATTATAAGAAATATTACACTGTATACAAAGTATGCAATGCCCGATAGCCTTCTGGAAGGAATGTTTTCATCACTCCAGAAACAATAACGCAAACATTTCTTAGCATGCCCCAAAGGTGAACTTGTAATTTAATGGTTAAAAAAAAGGTCCAAGTGAGTGTATGTATGTGTGTGCCCACTCACTTGGTGCAGGAAACTAAATGAAGCTTGTCTTTTAAAATGATTTAAACATGTGCCTAATAAATGATAATCAACAAAATGACCCTGAGGATGAAAGGTTTCCTAGCAACAAGTGTTAGGATAAATTGAAGTCTGAATTTAGCTGGTTTTTGTTTTGCTTGGTTGGATTAGTGTCATAGCCCAGTTTGTGTGGGAAGCAGACTTGCTCACAGTTAGAGAGAAATATTGCTTCTTAAGCACCCACCTTACCCCTTTTTAAATGGCATCTTATTGATTGCCAATTAGGTTGGTGAATTCCAATAAATTTGTACAGTATAGAAGAGAAAATTTGTATATGATAATTTATTTATGGTAGTGTACAAATTCTGTCCTGGGGCTCCCTTAAGTAATTATTTGATATTGAGGAAAACAGCATTTTCAATCTGCTTGGAAAACATGTTTTGGCAAGGAAATACGTTTTTGAAAGATGGATTCCTAAATTTTAAATTGTTGGGATTCGTGTAGCAATCTGAAGTTAGTGAGATTAGTCAAACTATTTTGAGGGCATTGTTTTTGTCTTTCCAAACATGAAATGGTTAAATGTAATTTGTAAACAAAAAACAAGCAAATCCACCAGTTTTTCGTTCTGATTTTGAAGAGGATCTTGTCCTTGTAGGATAGGTTTGCTTTTCCCGTTTTCATTCCCAGATGCAGTAATCTCTGTAACGAGATTTCCAGAAGTGTGTCTGGGGGTGTTCTTGATAGCCTGCCTCAATATTATTTATGTATTATATTATACTGTACTGTAATAATATTTGTTCGCGGTTATAACCTGCCTGTGTTTTACATCCCTTCTTCTGTCTTTCCTGCAAAAAAACTGGGCAACGATTTGTATTAGAATCTCTCTAATGTCATTAATAAATTTAATTACATGCATTTCATCTGATGCCCAAGGCTAATTAGTTATACAGTTCCCAACACAATTTCCATTGCCAGTGCTTGCCTTTAAAGCTATTTGTTCAACTTGAGGCCAGTTACTCAACGGAAAGTCTGCTTTCGTATCAACCTTTTTGAGTGTTGGATCGTCACCAGAACCCCTCCTCAGGAGTGTAGTAGGTCTCTTCCAGTGGTGCCCTCGCTTCCTATTTTTTAGATTTCTTGCTCCAGCTCATTTGATGCTTGCTTTGCTGTTTTTCAGTGCCAGGCCAAGACCTTATTTTCCTTGATGTTCAAAGCTTAAAGGCCAAGATAAAATAATGAAGTTTCCAATCTATGCCAAAAATATGTAGCATGCCCTTTAGATTTGACTCTGTGCCAAAGTTTATAGAGGAAAGAGGAATCTGAATCATTTCCTATGAAAAAGATTGTAATATTTGGGAATTTTTTACTTGAAGGTGAATGGTAAGACAATGACGATGGGGAGAAGATAACCAGGGGTGGAATCTATCTCATAAACTAGAAGCCAGGGGGAATCCAGTCAAGGTAAATTATGGGGTATTCATTGCAAATGAAAGACAGCATTTTTTCACACCTTATATAGTTAAGCAATGTAATAAAGAAATGAATGACACACATTCATAGAAGATAAAGCTGTCTGGTTACTCATCATGATGACGATATGCTATTTCTCATATCAGAAGCAATCTGTCTTTCTTTCTCTGATAGTTGTTGGGATTCCCCAAAAAGTGTGTGAATGTGTTCCTGTGCACTTCTGGTAAACATCTGATTGATCATGAGGGAAATAGTGTAAGAATGAGCAATATTGAACAAATCCATTGTCTCTTCTATATATCAACACACGCACACCCAGAAGATTGCTATCATGTTTTGCGTCAAACATATTCTGATCCTTTAACTGTTCTTCATAGGGCTTCATTTCCAGACCTTAACTAGCCAATCTCTTTAACTTGTTCTAGTTTGTCACTTCCTTTTTTAAATTATCATACGGAGAACTGGACACAATATTCAAAATGGAGTCTGAACAGAGTAGTTTAGAAAGTAGCAGTTTGATCTCATGATTTAACTTTATGCTCCTGTTAGTGCTGCCCAACATAGCCCTTGATTTTAGAGCAACTGCAGTGTATCACTGATCAACATGGATATTCAGATGCTTTCCCCATATATAAGTGCCAAGTCAAGTTTTCCCCTTTCCTATCCTTGTACTGTATATTTTTCTTACTTGAGTGCAAAACTTTACATTTCTTGTTAAATTACATCTTGCTTATTTCACTCTACTGCTCAAGCTTCACTACATCTTTCTGAATATTCTGTTTCATATAATGTTAGCCACTGCTCGCAATTTTGTATTCTCTGCAAACTTCATAGGTACACCAATCTCAACAATTTTACTGACCTCAGAAGGATGGAAGGCTAAATCAACCTTGAGCTGGTCAGGATCGAACTCCTGGAGTGAGCAGTGAGTTAGCATACAGTATTGCATTCTAACCACTGCGCCATCATGGCTCATATACTGCTATTATCTCATCCATATCCACATTTTAACGGTAGTATCACATGGTATTAAATGAAAAAGGCTTTGTTGCAGACCAATATACAGTAGTCTGTATTGTACGCTGAACTGTTAAGCTAACCCAGTCAAAGGTGAAGATAGGGTTAGCCTGGCCTTTATGGCCGACTTATTCTAGTTCCTGTTAATTATTGCAGGCCAATCCAAGTTCATCCACAGAAATGATACTTGATAATCTATACAAAAAATGTGCTTGGTTGAGAGATCAAGCTAATGGACTTATTCCCTGGATCCATTTTTTTGAAAATCAGTTCAAGAAGAAGCAATATCTAGTTTTGTATGGGTGGATTTTGTACTAATATTAGATGAAGGAGGGGGAGTAAATTGGCAGATGTTAGCTAATATTGTAATATATTCATCATTTACATACCATCAAACTCTAGATTGTGTATAAATCAGATATATGAAGAAGAGGGGTGGAGAAAAATAAAGTGATGTGTGCATCTGTACGCAGCACAAGAATTCTATGCTTTAAATATTTCAAATTCCATAACTTAAATGGCCCGATAACAAACTACACTTAAAGGGTAATATTTTTCAGTTTCTAAATCCTTTCCATGATTACGTAATCCAGAATGGTGGTTTAGTAAGTTGGAATCTTTCCAAAGATTTTACAAGCTTTCTGGGTTTGCTGCTAGACTGAAATTTGCAAAAGCATGGGAACTGCCAAGGACTTTCCAGGTGTGAGAACATCTGTGGCAGGCACTTTTTAGTACAATGGGTAACAAGATGTACAACACTATTTTAACTGAAACAAAATAGAGAACTCAATTAATGGTATAAAATGGCAAAATGTTATTAAGTGGGAAGGTTGGAGTGATTGATATGCTTGAACAAGAATAATCAAGTTATTATGGTACATTCTTTCCAGGGCTTGTTCTCAGGAAAAATTAACACAATGCAATAGACTATACACCTTGAAATGTGAGGCCATAGTAGTAAATTAATCTGTGAATTGTTTGCTTTTGTACATTCACGTGGAATACAAAAATATATATGGTACAGAAGAATAGACTTGGTATTTGCCCCTACTGGTAGATCCTTCAATCCAGACTATCAATATTCTTCTGTGGTAATCCCTAATTTTATTTTACATTTTGTTTGACACGTTGGCTTACACGTGAAACTCTAATTTACGACATGATGGTCACTGTTCTAACTGAGACCATGAATCCCTTTTTAAGATGTGCTCCTTTTTCATAGTTAATCATCAGCTTGCAATAATGCCGCCTCACTGTTATTCACTATTGCTGAGCAGTGGTGGAGGAGAGGTCATTTTGTGCTTGGCAGAACTTGAACGTAATGCCACTGAGAAAGTTCAGCAGACAGAGGTTCTATTACTATAATTGTCACATAGTCATGTTCTCCCATAACTTGATACCAAATCCAAAGTGCATATTATGAAAGATCTGCACCTGGATTTCTGAATGGGAAATGGGATGGAATGGCATAAAAATGCAGTACGTTTCTTATACACCTTTATTAACATAAAGTTCAAAATGACCTGTATTTAATCCTTGTAAAATGGATTTTAAAAGCCAATAGTTCTTTCTGAAGTATTATGATTAATATCACTGCTTACTTTGAATAGGTAACATTAATTCATGAAGGAATATTGATCCTATGAATAGGTAGCTTGTACAGCTATAAAATATTCTAGATTGTTGTATAGGCTGTCCTGTGCTCAACTACCTCCTTTTTATATTCTGGAGAATAACTTGTTATTTTTATACTACACGATTCTTCATCTGAAACTTCTCATAACTAAACCCCAGTATTTTCTAAGGATGGAACAACATCAGAAAAAATTAAGCTAGTGTATCCTGACTGCTTACTTGGTCTTTCAATACCAATAAATTGTTCCTAAATGCATTTTTTTTTTTTTGCAACTCAGTGGTGAGAAAGACCAAGATTGTGTTTGATATGCTTGCATGTAGGCATCCAAAGGCCTGAAATATTAGATGAACAGTCAAAAAGGACAAAAGTTTCTCACTTACAGTTCAAGGCTGTCTCAGAGAACAACAACACTTTGCTTCTTGGGTTAAGAGAGCAATAATCCAAATGGGTGAAGTAAAAGAGTTTCACATCAACAAAATGTTTTATTATTTCTTCCTTGACAATAAATACCAGCAAAAGCCACACTTGCACATTTATACACTTGCACTATTATTGTTTAATAAGCTGAGTACTATATGGCAAATATGGAATAAAAATTGGACGGATGGGAAGGAATAGATAATTCAGGAGTTATTGTATCTCAGTCTACTAGTAAAGGTGTATTAGGATGATAGTAAATGAAAATGTGGAGGTTTGTTCTCTTCCATCTGATCTTTTTTTACACGTTCGCTCTTAGAGACGTGTTTAAAAGTTTGTGAACTCTTGACCATTGAGAATTCAATCCTAGGTTGTGGCAGATGTTTCTTTCCTAGGGTGCAAAAAAATATCTTTGAATTCCATGTACGCACCAGGAAGGGTATCCAGCCAGTAACTGCTTAGCTCCACCCAGTCACCGTGACTTTACCTCATATCAAGGGACTACAGGATTGTAAAAAGAAATACTTAAATATGATCTAAAACATGATCTCTTCTCCATATATCTCTTTTCCATTTATTTATTGATGAAAATAATCCAAAGCTGCCTATTTGTTGTGGCAAAAGTATGTGAACCTATAGATTATTAGTTCCTTTGAAGGGGAAGTTAGGTCAGATGTTATAATCAGTGGCGTGATAAGTGTAAGTGTGAGAAGTCCTAAAGAGGATTTATTGTTGATGCTCACCAAATTGGAAAAGGCTACAAAACTACTTCCAAAGTGTTTCGATGCCACCAATTCACTGTCAGGCAGATCATGTACAAATGAAACAATTCAACACTGTTGTTACACTACCTAGAAGTAGTCAACCAACCAAAGAGCAAGGGATATAATATTCTGGGAAGTCTCAACCCCAGGGTAACATCTGCAGAATTTAAAGCCTCTCTTGCAATGCCAGCCTTTATGAGATCACCATTAGAAGAACACTGAACAACAATGATGTACATGGCAGGATTGCAAAGAGAATGCTACCACTCTCCAAAAAGAACATTGCTGCCTGTCTATAGTTTATGAAAGACCATGTTGATAAGGCAGAAGGCTATTGGAAGAAAGTTTTATGGATGGATGAGACCAAAATAAAACATTCGGGTTTGAATGAAAATCATTGTTTAGTTTAGTGAAAAGCAAAGAACTGCATTCCAGCATAAGAACTTTATCCCATCTATAACATGGTGGCAATATCATTATTTGGGCCTGCTTTGCTGCCTCTGTACAGCTTGCTATCATTGTTGGAACTATGAATTCTGAATTGTACCAGCAGTTCTACAGGGAAATAGGGTAAAATCAGGGTATCTTATCTGTGAACTGAAGCTTAAGAGACAGTGGGTTATACAGTGAGTGAACACTCCAAAACAGAAGTTATGTGACCAAAGAAGGGTTAAAGAAGAAGAAAATTAACGCTTTGGAAAATCAAAGTCCTGACCTTCATCCTAGAGCAGCAGTCCCTAACCTTTCTGGCTTTGCAGACCAATAAGGGGAGAGGAGATGGTTCCATGTGAGTGGTCGGCAGGCACACAAGCGCACACAACTCCATTTACACAAATGATGAGTGCACATGCCCGCCTCTTGTGGAAATGGAGCTTCAAACACAAGTGCCCACTGCTCATGCAAATGAAGCTTCACACACAAATGCCTGCCACTTGTGCAAGTAGAGCGGTGCTTACACGCTCGCTCACCAGGCCTGGTAGTCGGCCGTTGCCTGGGGTTTGGGGACCCCTGTCCTAGATAATGTTGTGGAAGGGCCTGAAACAAGCAATTCGTGCAAAGTAGCTCACCAGCATCTTCAGACTGAAGTAGAATTCTAAGACAGAATGGGATAAAATTTCCTTAAGCTGATATGGAAAACTAATCAAAAGTGTTATCAGAAGCATTGAATTGCAGTTATTACTACTCAAAGGGGGCACACCAGTTAACAAAAAGCAAAGGTTCACATACTGGTTGCTACACAGAAATGAGTAGCCTTGGCTAATTATTCTCAATAAATCAGTGAACAAGTACAATGTTTTTGGCACTTTGGTTACATTGGATCCTCTTTATCCAGTTTTAGGACTTGTGTGAAGAACATAATATTTTAGGTCATATTTATGTAAAAATATTGAAAATTCAAAAAGAATTTACAGACTTTTAAGTATCACTATGTAAATTTTCTTGCTTGGCTGCTCTCTCAGATACTGAACTTTTTCCAGAACTTTTAATTTGGCAGTGATTTCAAATTCAAAAGCAGTGCAGTGAGTAGGATTTAGCTCTTGGGTGTATGCCTGTGCTGTTCCAGTGAAGAGGCATCAACAGGAAGCGAAGTATGCGAGAGAGAGAGAGCTATAAATGCTTTAATTGTCACTTGGAATTGAATTTACTTGGATGTTTTTAGACTTGCTGAACATTGCATAGTAAAGGTGTAATAATTCCTGCCTTTATAATAAACCTTTTTGTTTTAATTCTTATAATGGAGCTTGAGAAAATAAAGTTTCTTTTGAAGACCGTAATTATGCTATTCCATTTAAGTCGTTCCAGGCTTTCAGTCATTCATATTCAAATGGATTTTCCTTTGAATCCTTGTGGGTATGTAGTTGCCAAAATAATTAGCAGTTTATTTTTCTTCATGAGTAATAATATGCACAGCTCTTACAGTATGTGTCTGTGTATGTGTGCAAGAAATTACCAGTAACAGCAATTACTATTTGATAATTTGGTCTTCAACATTCATTGCTCCTGATCAACAGTATCAAAAGATATTGTGATGTTAGTTTCATGTATTGCGTAGCTGTATAGTAGCCATGTCCATCATAGGGATTGACCACCATTATGAGGCCACCCTTAAATTCCCAGAGAGTATGCCTCATTTGCTTGAAAATTGTGGGAATTGCAGTCCAGATTTATGTACAGCAGCAAGTTAAAAACAAATTCATTGTTTTTTGTAAACAGTGCAGAATAGGACAAGAGAGCATAAAAAAATTCCTACAACTTTTGTTTAGTTATTACATATACTTACAGATAAGCCCATTTGTGGATAATCTGACAGCCAATTCTTTAATAAGAATACTATGTAAACATGCCGCAAATAAGTCAACCTTCTAGATTTTTGTACGTTTTAATTTTCACATTTGGTTTATCCAAACCCACGAATTATACATTTTTCATATATGGGTATTTTTAAACAGTACAGGTAGTCCTTGGCTTACAACAGTCAAAGTTCATTTAATGTCTGTTCGAAGTTACAATGGCATTGAAAAAAGTGACTCATGACCATTTTTCCACTTACGATTATTGCAGCATCTCCATGGTCACATTATCAAAATTCAGATGCTTGGCAACTATTACATAGTAGTGTCCCAGGGTCATGCAATCTCCTTTTGTGACCTTCTTTTTTGTACGTTTTATAAACCATTCCTAATTACTTAAATATATACAGGGCTGTGCAAATGATTTGAAAGAGGTGCTTCACAAAGGATGTTCATGCAAACAAAGTACCTTTCTTGGAAGTGTTAAAGCAGTCAGATCCTTTGATCAGAATGGGACAGCTCTCTGCAGCAAACTTGCCACAGTCAACTCACTGTGGGATGATTCAACAATTCAATTATTTAAAATGATTTTTAAAATATTTTAATTTTTGTCATTTACATTTTATTTTGTCCCTCTTTTGGCATCCTTTCTTTAATTATTCTGTTTGACTATTTTGTCAATATTTGTTTGACTATTTTGTAACTCTTGTCCTTCAGTGAGTTGTCCCATGACCATGGTAAATTGTCCTGCGGCAAGTTGGCCACGGCAAGTTGACTGCAGCAAGTTCCCTATAGACCAAGGCTGTCAAATTCACGGCCTGCGGGCTGGATGCGTCACACGCTGGCCACACCCATACCATTTAGCGAAGGGAGAAAAATCATGATATGACACCACAAGTTTGACACCTCTGCTGTAGAACCTCCTTTAGGAGGCTTAGCTGTCTGCTTTGAATGGAAAGCTCATTGTGCTGAGGTCTGGTAAATTGGGATTTCATTGTATAACAGTGTCAGTAAAATTTAATTTAGATATGATTTTATTTTCTAAACTGATGCCTTTTTGATATATTAGGTTAACCAGCAGAATTTCCTATCCCACCCTATATGGTTGCTATTCAAAAAGCACTTCTTTGTTTTGTGCAGGATTCATGTTGTGTAGGACTACATACCCTTGAAGGAACAGACATGTGCAAACACAAAATAGCATAAGCATAGTGTAATCTGCCACTGCGGTTAATTATGACAAAAATAACTGGTTTTTCTATCTTAAGTTTTTTCCCCTTGAAGCCTCTTAAAAATCAATTGTATTCAATGCATTTAAATAGCTTTCTCCTTCCATCTAGTATAAACTCCCCTGAAAGGCTTACTTGACATATCTTTATTGTCTTTTTGGCAGTAGGCAGACATTTTTACCCTCTTAAGCCTCTTAATTATGATCATAATCATAAATGGACATACCATTAATTTTATTTCTATTATCAACTGCTTTAGAGCTTTAATTGCTTTAAATTAGTCTTTTTCATGAAGATAGTGCATTTTACAGTTCACATTTTTAGTTAATGTATCCATAGCTTCTTAAGATAATTTCATATTTTGAGTGGATAAACGTAATTAAAAATAATGATGAACAAGATAAAAATACATAGCCTGTTCATGCAAAAAATGAGTTACCTCTGCAGTTTTCTTAATTAATAAGTACTTAAAACAGAACTTGAAAATTTGTGCAGTTCCCAACTAAATATTCATGCAAGTATACACAACTTCTGGGCAAGTACCTCTTGATTTAAGAGCATATCTGTTGCATTTGGAAAGTTTGCAGGCCTGAGGATGAGCAGCATTTAATATCTAATGCTATGTCAAGAGTATACATTTGTGTGCAATATATTTTTAGAAATTTCCATCTGTAAAGCTGTGTTCCATGAGTGGAGTCATTTTGCTGTTTAGGATGCTTTATCCTGTACAGATAGTCCTCAATTTAATGACAATTTGAAGTTATGATGGCACTGAAAAAGATAACTTACGACTGGTCCTCACATTTATAACCATCACAGCATACTTGTGGTCAAGTAATCAAAAGTCAGGCAATCAGTATATATTTACGATGGTTGTAGCAGCCCACGACTATTTGTAACCTTCCCAGCTTCTGACATTTTTTGTTTGTTTGTATAACTCAAGGCAGCAAACATATCCAGCATACTTTTATCCTCCTATTTTCCCCACAACAACAATTCTGTGAGAGGAGTTGGGCTGAGAGAAAGTGATTGGCCCAACGTCACCCAACTGGCATTTATGGTTAAGGCAAGGCTTGAACTCATGATCTCTTGCTTTCTAGCCTGATAGTGCGTTAACCACTAGGCCAAACTGGCTTTCTTTGACCTGTGAAGTTAATGAGGGGGATCTAAATTTGCTTAAACGATTACACAATTTGCTTAATGGCCATGGTGATTCGCTTGATGATTATAAAATTGGATGTGATTCATTTATCAACCACATCACGTAGTGATGGAAGTTCTGATCTCAATTACAGTCATAGTTATAGACTATTTGTATTAGGAAATTATCAGGAAATAAAGTCTCAGTAATTCTGCATTGCCAAATAATAAGGTAGCTTTGAAGCTTTCTCTGTATTTTACATTCTGGATGCAATAAATTTGTATCCATTTGTCCTAAATACAGAAATGAATGAAAATAAACAATTTTTATTTTAATTTGCTTCAATTTGCCCATTTTGCTTTCTTTGCTTATTGAGGATATAATGATACCTAAAGTGTTACCTTTATCATTATCTCTCCTATGAAGAATAGCAGTGGCAATGCAAGTCAGTAATCATATTTAATTATTCATTTGAAGCTAAGTTTTCAAATGTTAAAGCTATACCAAAGAGCAATAGAAGAGATGCAAATTAGTTGTACTTCTGTTTTCAGGAAAAAAAAAAGTAAGGTTGTATGGCTGAATAATCACAAATCATACCAGGGAAGAAATAAGTTTGTGAATGATTTCTACATTGAATATATAGTAAGAAATGCTTGTTTCATGTTATATAACAGGGTTGTCAAACTCACGGCTCGTGGGCCAGATGCACCATGTGCTGGTCAAGCCCACGCCCGGTTTAGCAAAGGGGAAAAAAGTTCTGATACGTCATGTGACCATGACGACGTGAGTTTGACACCCCTGTTATATAACGTGTATATTAGCTATAGAGAAGAATACTGTAAGGCTTTTCATCCCTTCAGTGCAAACATACAGGTATTTCAAATCTATGATAATAGGAACTAACAAATGATAATTATCTTATTACTATAGAGGGCTAGAATGTGATTTTGTGCAAGGTATTTATTTCATTTCACAATGAAAGAATTTCCACATTTAGTTCATGTTAATTAACTCTTGCCTTTTTTCTTTGTTCACATTTTGTTAATGCAGCAATTTGGTCAATATAGAAAGAAAAAAGAAAAAAAATATCATGATCTGGAAAAATAAAGACATATGCAAACACACCCAAAGACATCTCCAAATTGTGTTCATTAATTGAAAGTGAAACATCTTCTCTTACTTTTGAACTTAACAACTATATCCAAAATTATAGATTGTAAGATGAATTAGAACAAAATCTCGTAGAAAGTACATTGATCTGAAACACAATAGCTTTCTTGAATTTAATCATTTCCTATAGAGTCATACTAAAATTCAGTTCTACAGCAGCTGTTTCATGCCATTTATGATCAATCTTTTCACAAATTACTGCAATCTGATATTGTTGTAGATATTCAAGAGACCTTAAAATACTTAAAGGTGCAATTATTTAAAAAGGTCTATTACCTTTGTAATAGCCATAAAAATGCTTTGATTAAAAAAAAAAAAAAGAACCACCCTTGGATGTGGAACATTAACTGCAGACAGAATTGCAAATTAAACAGCTACTAACTTGAAAGTGGTGAACAATGACTGCTTTTACTTCACTCTTAAAATGGGCTTTGCTAGTTAGCTCATCATAGTGGCTACTGATGTTTTAGCTTTGCTTGGCTTCTAGAATTAAAGGCATAGCAGAATATGCACAGAGTTAACTGGGAAATTGTCCTGTGCAATCAAAATTGATATTAAAATGAACTTTATTCTCGGTGCATTTCATTTATGAAAAAATTTCTTCCTTTGTCTGTTCAATAAATATATATGTATATATGCTGCACACTAAACTTGTGGGCAAGAATCTGTTCCGGGGTGTTAAACTGGCAGCCCGCAGCACAGATGCATCATGTGCTGGTGACATCCATGGCTGGTTTAGCGAAGGGGGGGAAAGTTGCAATACGTCACATGATGATGCCATGACGATGCACATTTGACACCCCTGATCTATTGAGTCCTGCGAACTATAATTAGAGATTAAAGGTAATCTCTTTGCAATAAGACTATTAAAGCTTCATGGATGTGTGTACAAAGAAAGAAGATATGAAATAACAAAATTTATGTGATTTTGTAAGTGCCATCCAAGATTTTTTGATATGGCACCCAGTGTGCTGATAATGATTGAGACCGTGGCTGGTTTGTAGCACACCATCTCTTCTATAAATGTAGAAGGAAAGGTTCTGGCCCATTAGGTTGTTGGTCCACACTTTACAGCAGTTTCTCAAACTAGACCCATAGTCATAGTATTCTTGGGCTGATATGTTGATGAGTTTGATTACATTTTCCTTCCAATCTCCATTTTTTTTGGAAATAATTTTTATTAAAGATTTTAATTGAAATAGTAAAAACCTAATACAAACTAAACTTAAAGAAAAAAGAACAGTAAGAAAGAATAAAAAGTTCATCAGAAAAACATAGAAGAAAAAGAATTATGTAAAATAAAAATATATAAAGCGGTATCTTCCAATCTCCATTACGTATAGACAAATTTAGTAACTTTTGCTGATAAATTTACAGATATCTCTTCATACTATATTCTATGTCTTAACTTATCTATAAACAAATCTATAAAACATCAACTTTTCAATCTAAAATTTCATCTAAAAGTCCGTAGAGTTGCCAGAACTTTGCAAATATGCCTTATTTTAACTTAGATTAAATAACTCACTTATTTTTCTTTGTATTACTAGCAGTGTAATCTTTAATTTATTGTAGGAATTTGTTTCTCTTTGATTTTTTTTTAATCTCATCACACAGACTTCTTCAAGGGTTTATAACAATCCTCTTTTGTGTAGGTCCAATCAGAAAACATTTTCAAGATTATTCTCTTTGTCATTTGCAATTCCGCTTTAGTTTTTAAAATTTCAGCCGTTTTCTTTTATAAACCCTATAATACATCATTTTCCAAATTATTCTCTTGGCCTGTCATTTGTAATTCCACTTTCAGAACTTTCTCAGCCTTGTCAGATATTTTTGGTCTAATCTGTCATTTACTCGTTGACATCTTTTTGAGATAATATATTCATTAAATATATTCATTGAATCAAACATTATTGCTGACACTGTTGATATTGTAGCTACTAATTTATTGCTCCATTGCTCAAAGATCTCATTTAATATTTCCACTGTTACCATGTGTTATAATGTATCAATTTGTAAATCCAAACTGACACCAAAACTTGTATAAGCTTGTATTTTTTTCCTTATAATCTTTATTCCCCCTATTATGTCCAGTTTCTAAAATCATAAAATTGCTTATCTTTGTTAACAACCAAGATAGCCAAAAATAATTTTGACTCCCACAAGAAGCTATTTACTTTTTATAGTTAGTTCCAAAATATTATAATAAAAGTAGGTATTCTAAATTTAACTAAGAATTTCATACATGTAAGCCAATGACAGTTGAGACAGATGGTTAGATAGGAACTAGTGTAATAAGGATATTTTTGCCAACTGATCATTTTGGCATGCAGAGACAACGCTGAAGAAGCAAACTGACTTTGGCCAGTGAAAGTGGGGAAATTTTAGCAGACCATCTGGTAGACTTCCGAGCTCAGTTTCAGAATCCCTCTAGGAATCACTGTCCTAGAGGGATTGTTCAAGTCAGTGTTGAAAAATGCCCTTGAGGAAGGTCATTAGACACTGGATAATTTTAATCTGTGGATTTCAGTTACTCGTTTTTCTGGAAAGAAACCCACTCTCTGTATCTTTGTGCAGTTTGTTCAGATGTAAACGTTTCAGGTTATGTAGCAAATGTACAGAAGGTAGGACACTAAGGAATAGTTTCCCTTCCTAGTCTAAACAGCATTTTAGTTTTTCCTTATCGTTTTCTTGTGGGTTCTTTCATTAACACTGGATTAAAGTAAGTAAGTGTGGGTTCCCCAAGAATTTCAATTCATTGGGACAGAAAGATGGCTAATTAGTGGAAACTAATTGGCTATGGCTGTGCTGACAAATTCCAGAGACAGACCATTTCCAGTACCAGAGAATAGAAATTCACCAAAAATCTTGTTTTGCTTCCCAGTGTGATGCTTATGGCAGAAATGCTCTGCATGTTTTGTCAGGGAGAAAACAACTGACATAATTTTGACAAATAAGGAACACTTCGTTTCACTGAATCTGGCCTCTTCCAAAACTGGACTTTTACATGATATATATTAAATGGGATTATCATATGCAAGTTTCATGGCAGAGTAGGTAGGCCTCCATATATTGGGAACTAACTCATGTTAGCTTCTGACATGAGTTAGAAGGAGGATATAATGGAGGTAATTCTGCTTGATGAATTTTCCTTTATTACTGAGGATTCATTTTCAAGATAGCTTCTCAAATTTAGAAAGCAAGAAGTTTTGCAACCCTAGAGTACTCAACTTTTCAAATAGATAGTGGCAAACCAGTTTTTCTTTCATTGCATATCCTTTCATCTCTAATTTATCCATCTATCTCTATAATTTATCGTGTAGCATTTGGGATTTGAAAGCAAGGCCTTTGTGTCAGGAGGATAGAGCTTCCAGGGTTGTTCGAACTTTGGAATTTCTCACTTCATTGTTAAAGCACTGCAATAAAAGACACCTTCGCCCCCCCAAACCAAAACACACAATGAATAGTAAAACAATGCCTGCTTTCTATCAAGGAAAGTGACTAGGAGATTTGTTTAGTTCTGAACTGAAATGCTAACACTTTTTTCTCATAGTTTACTAAGAGCAAAATAATAATTTTATTAAGAAAAATAAAATGTAAAACAATGCACTCTTATTTTTATTTTAATAATAGCACCAAAGATTTCTGGGCTATAATGTTATAGTTCATTTAGTATGCTATACAGAAAATATATCCTGCCCACCTAGCAGTTCGAAACATGCAAATGCAAGTAGATTAATAGGTACCACTTTGGTGGGAAGGTGACAGCGTTCCAAGTGCCTTTGGCATATTTGTCAGGTAGCTGTGCTGGCCACCTGACCATGGAAATTGTCTTTGGACAATGCTGGCTCCCTTGGCCTAAAAAATGGAAATAACTGTCATGCTCTAAAGTCAGGCACAACTAACAGGGAATCCTTCACCTTTTACATAAAACATACTTAAAAGTAATTGATTCATGAGGGAGAAACTGACAGGTTTCTCCAAATGGTAACTAACTTTCTTTCTTTCTTTCTTTCTTTCTTTCTTTCTTTCTTTCTTTCTTTCTTTCTTTCTTTCTTTCTTTCTTTCATTCATTCTTTCCCCTCCCTCCCTTCTGCATTTTAGTCTGTAAATGCATTTTGTCACTTTTAATGTCCAAGTGGTACAATATCTGAAGTAATAAGTGTTTTTGATGGGATATTAGAATATCTAACTAATTTTAGATATTTTAATATAAAATCCCTTGCATCCTTCAATAGTAGTGCATTAAACCTGGATAAAATAATCATAACATTATGTTTTTATATAATAATCTTTGCCCAATAAAAATAAACTAACTCAGCTTCATTCAGAATTGAAAAATTTGCGAGGGTGATTTGCTACTAGCTCACTAATACATAGAATAGTTTCTAACAAGTTTCTTTATCCATAATTTTTTGCTCGTTAATTTTCTTTCTTTACCTTCCTGATGTTATTTCTGCCTTTTCTTTATCTATTATAAAATAATTTTTAAAAGGCAATTACATATGGCTGCATGTTGATGTTAATGTACAATATTAAAAGATAGACAAACAATTCTTAACAACTTAGCTGTTTTAGACTACTGCTGCTGTAAGCATTTTCCTGGCATCTGGGCATTCTACAAAGATCAATCCACATAAATTATCAAGTAGCTTTCTGATAACCCCTTCCCTGTTTTTAAAAATAGCTTTATGTGCTACTCCAATTTAGCATGGAAAACTATAAAAACAACTGTAGTTTTGTCCTTAATCATTTTTAAATAGGAAATCTTGGGGGAAAATTAGGGTGAGGAAAAGGAATGATGTCGTTTTTCAAAATGAACATGGATTTTTGGTTATTTAAACTATAATAATGCAATATAATACAATATTTTTCAGGCATCTCTGAAAGCAGACATAGTATCCTTTCTATTTCTTTATGTTTGGCTTTATTTTGGCTTTTACTTATTTTCTTCCTATGGCACCACTGATTAAAGTAAAGCCTGGCTTTGAAGAGATTGCTCTAACAATAAAAGTGGAAATTGTGCAACTTTGCTAAAATCAGACCATTTGTGAGTTTTAAACAAACCCATTAGTTACAATTTGTCTGGATCTTCCAAGGAGCCAGAGGTCTCATCATATATTTGTATATGCATACATCCAGTCTCCAGGCTGTTTTGCCTTTTATTTATTATGTGGCCAAGGTTTGGGAACCCTGATTGACAGATTTGCATGCACCTTGGCCCGCAAGCTGAGAATATCAGAAATAAGGCAGAAAAAAGGGACAAGTTTCCCAAACAAATCAGCAGTAATTTCTTCTGACTGTTGAAAAATACAGCTTCTCTTTCTGCCATTAGAAATCATTCCACTGAAAATAACATGAAAACTTGTCTGCCTGTATGTATTGAACTTATGGTTTTGACAACCATATAATTAAACAATTACCATTCTGGAATTGTATTTGGGGAAATGGCTTTTGGTATTCACTTGTCTGAAAAGACTGTCATTCGTGCATGGGAATGAAGGATGACAAGTATTTCATGGCAACTAATGTCTGGCAGATAGCTAACTTTAAGCCCTTTAGCTGATTTTGACAGGCAAAAACACTGAAGGCCTTGTGGCCAAACATTCAACAGTGTAAAAGCCATTGCATTTTCTTTTCTACACAACCTCTACTCTTCTAGCAGCATGTAAGAATCCTGCTGCCTGAGGAATCCTTGTTAAAACATTCTGTTAACTCTTAGGAAGGCAAAAGATTTAAGGCTTTGTTTTCATGAATGTCTACTTTTGAATTCAAACTGCCACTCTCCTACCATCCCCATTCCCCCAGCCTGCCTCTCAATCTCTGCTGGATGATCCCACAGTATTTGATGGAGTATAGATTTCAGAGTCTACCCCTTTAAAGCCCAGCAATAAAATGCATCCTTTTAAAAGTATTCAGATAGTCTAGAGTATTGGGATAGAGTATCCCTTTTTCTATTGGAGGCATGCACTACAGGGTAGGCAGATTTTTCTAAAAGAAAATGGCAAGTGTTGGGAATGGGGAACAAGGGTTTTTTCTCAATCACCCCAACTGAAATCAGTTCTGTTTTCTAAATTATAAATAAATACAAATCAAAGTGGGGTAAGCTTCCATGCATTGCAAATGGTGACTAAGTGTCCCTGAGAGGCAGGAATAATATATTTTGCATAGGAATGCTTTCTTCTTACATAAAAAAATCTGTGTCTGAGCTGAAGCAGTTCGGCCTGTAGATGAAAGATTTTTTTTTAATGTATTTGTAGGATTTATATAGGTTTATATGAGAGGGTGTGCCTCCATATACACAGTACTTGCTTATAGAGAAGCTTCAGCCATTCAATATGTCAGTCAGCTAGCTGAAGCGGTCCAGTCCATATATGAGAACTAAGCATATATAAATTTAATAAGTAAACAAATGCATATATATATATATATATATATATATATATATATATATATATATATGAAGAAAAATAATGTTACTTTTGAAACATGCATTCTTGATCTAGTCTGTCCATTTTAGAATTGTACTGTATTATAATAGGAAACCTGTCAACATTTCAAAAATGATATTCTACTATCAACCATTTATGAAGGGAAGAATAGATTTATATGGAATTAAGTCAAGCACCAGAGAAATCAGGAGATTCAGGCAGTTCAAATGAGTATAAAGAATAATTGCAAGCTTAAACTCTCTACAAGAATCTAAATTACTGATTGTCAAGGGAAATTAGTGGGAGTTAAGAAAGGAGCTAGTTTTAGATATTTGTGGGTATGTAAGGACTCATTATTGACCACACCTTTAACCCCCTCCCTCAGGCCCAGCCTGGTCATCCAACAAATTCAACATCTGATATCCTTCAGAATGACCAGCAATTGTATTAAAGTAAGAAAAAAAAAATCAAAATTTTACATTTTAAACATTTACACCTGATGTATTTTATAAGCTTTGTTTAGGTAGTATGCATAGCTAGATTTTTTTTTTAAAAAATCGTATACGTAGAAAGTTCTTTACTTGCAACTACAACTGGGACTGGAATCTCAGTCATTGTGCAAAGCAGTCATTAAGATGTTAATGACCATTTTGCTTAATGACTACATTTCTGATTGTCAGTAAGCAATCTCATGAATCATTAAGTGGATAGAATCAGAGATATGGAGTGCGGGGGTGCCTCAGGGAGTGTGGCTATAGAGCCCACCGGCATGCAGAAATCTGCTATGGCCCAGAAGGCTTTGGGCAGTTATAGGACCCTCTAACAAGCACAGGTTGCACCACTTCTGCATGTTTTCTGTAGCTGCTGACAGGCACGCCCTACCTATTGCAAGGTGCAGTCTTACCAAGGCTGTCTCGTACCATTCTACATGTGGGCACCATTCATGTGATCATTCAGAGGGATCCTTCTTCAAATTGGGCAATTTGGTGAAGGAGCCTTCTGAACAATTGCAAGGATGATGCCTACTTGCAGAATGGCATTAAGCAGCCTCAGGAAAGCCACACCTCGCAATAGCTGCCAACAGCTGCAAAAAAAAAAAAAACCTTCAGAGGTTGTGAGGTAATTTGTGCATACAGGTAGGTCCTGTAACTGGCCAAGGCCTTTCAGGCCTGAAGGGGCTGGCAGCAGGTCTGAGCTTCCCAGGTGTGGTGAACTGGGTGGGCGGCTAAGATTGTGGAGAGAGGAGTAAATGAGATAATTTCAGTGCCCATACAGCTATATTATCAGCAGACTGCCAAACACTTGAATTTTTATCACATAACCACTGGAGCACTTCAACAGCCATAACATTGGGCACAAATAAATCCCTTCATTCATCTTGTTGTAGTTTTGAACGGTCACTGAACAAATAATTGTAAGTCAAGGACTACTTGTATTTACTTAGCACTTTTTAAACAGTAGCTTTTAATAGTATGATGTATTGTCTCCTACAATATTTCACACAAAGCAAGTATGTTTTGTTTTGCACTTAAAACATAAAACATTCAGTATGCTGCTACTTAACTGGAAACACTGCAAAATACTCCCATTTTCACAAAAGATCCTTTCAACAAAATTACTACCATGTGTTTAAGCTATGAAGGAAGCATTCCAAAGTTTTAACTGTTGCAGTCTTAAACTTTTTCTTTCATAGTCAAGTTTAGAGGTGCAAAGCCCATTATTTTGGCTTTCTGTCCTAGATCACTTTAGCAGCACTTGATATGCATACTTGAAAAAAGGTACTCCACACCCAAGGGCCACATTAAACAAGCTCTTGGCTGGGAGAAAATCTATCAAACAGATTTTACTAAGCATCATCAGTTGGCAGATTGCTCACCAATTATAGTGTATGGCTATGTTGCAGATATGCAGCTGCTTTGCAAACAAAGGATATGCTTGCTATAGTGAACTGTTGTTCGCTGGTTGACAACCTACAAATCTTATATATTTGCAGCAGTTCAAATAAGAGGTTTGTTTCTTAACGCTACTTGTGTCCAATATTGGCTGTACATGTGGAGAAGACAACAAGAAGATCTCCTTCCTTTAAGTTTGCCTGGATCAAGAGTGCTTATGAGGAGTGTGTCCCTTGCAAGCCCTTAGGGAGACTGCAATATAGGACATGGTCTCTATTGGCAAGCTTACTGTTTCCATCAAGGAAATGTGTTATCTGTTACCTCTGCTTGTTGGAGGCCCATTGTTTGAGACTGTACTTTTTAAGATACTTTTAAAGACACTTTTATCCATAAGAAATTAGAACTTCGTTACAAAGATACTCTTACAAGTTGATGCATAATGGGTGAATATTCTTTTATGCCCATGTTATTGTTCCCTTCATCTTTCCAGTTATTAACTCTGATAGGCATTTGAACTCAGAGATATCAAAAACCATTGCTGATAGCCTTATTTGTTCCCAAACTTTCCAGAACCATTTCTTCTGTGCTAAAGAGGTAGTAATCTAATAGAGCTAGACATTTCCATTTTCAATTATATGTTTGTCTGCACACTTGGTTTGTGCTAGCCTGGAGTAGATGCAAACACTTCCAATTTATGGTTATTTTGATCACTCCAATATATTTGAAATATTTTGTGATTTCATTCAAGTTTTATGTTCCTATATGTATACCTGTGGATATAGGATGGTAATCCAGATGTGTAATAAAATATAACCAACATCTTAAAAAATAATTTTGTTTTGGAGGGATTTATGGAGACTTCAAAAAGGGTAGATCTTTTGCAGTAGATAACACTGCTTAACTATAGCAGCTGTTTCCTTGGGTGACACATACTAATTTATCCCAAAACACAAAGATTATTAGTTCTGCCATTAAACTACTCCACAATAAAAATAAATAAATAGAGAGTAAACAGATTCTATATCCATCTGCCTGCCTTCCAATTATAGGCAGCACAAAATTATATAGCAACACAGATCTGTCATACAATTGAGAAGAGAGTTGGATTTCATTCTAAGTGTTTCTCTGTTATTTTAATGTCTTTGCTTGTTGCATGCAAAACTTTGGGTAATACTTATTCTTTGTTCTGGCCTCATTTCTCTCTCTTTTTTTAAATTTTATTTTCCAGCATCGGCAGGCTTAATCGCACGTATGATTTCTTTTAAGTTTCTCAAACTTCTGAATATGTGGAACTTTAGAGGACAGAGGGGTCTAGCAGGTGTTTACCACAGTCCCCCACATAATTAGTCTGACTTGGTTTATCCACCTCAACCCAAGGTTTCAGTGCTATTGAATTAGCTAGTCTTTCTCACATGAAAGTTTTAGTGTTCAGGGATTTCTACTGAATATTCTTTTTGAGCAGAGAAGACTCGTAGAGCTTTTTATAAAGTTCGGTATACACAAACTAAGACAGAGTTTACATTGAAGAGGTAAAAAACACTTAATTTTGGAATGATTTTGGGGTCAAAATTATCTTCAAAATGGGACAGGAAATGGAAACTCACACAGTAATCATTATTTTATTCACCAGAAATTATGAATTTCTCTGGTGTTAAAAAAGCAGAAACCAAGAGAGGGATAGTATCCACATTTTCTGAACATTTATTTAGTGATCACTATCTTAGAAAGTTTGATGTTCCCTGCTTTATATATTATGTTATGCATTTATTTAATGCCAGCAGTATTTTTTAAAAGTAATATAAATCTATGAAAAGTTACCAAAAACAGTTTCAAGATATATTCTTTTAAATCTTTATCCAGAAATTTGTGTTACCACATGAGGAAACATTTGTCATGTGAAATCAGATGAATTTAATTTTAATTTCTCAAAATTTGTGTCAAATTAATTTGGCTTTTTGACTGCCATCTGCAATTACATCAGTTTATAGCCAGTGACCCCATTTCTGGAAAAATGTTCACTTTACATAACTATTTAGAAGGCCTAATAAAAATCCATGTGTAGAATAATACATATCTGAAATAAATGTTGATGGCACAGATAGTTTTTCTTGTGAATGTCAGGCTGGAGCCTCTTAAGTGCAACCTTCTTCTGCTTGATTTTGTTAACCTCATCCTCATGAATGTTTACAGATAACAGATAATCAGAGTTGGAAGGGACCTTGTAGGTCATCTAGTCCAACCCCCCACTGCCCAAGCGGGAGACCCTACACCATTTCTGACAAATGGCTGTCCAATCTCTTCTTGAAAGTCTCAAGTGATGGCGCTCCCACAACTTCGGAGGGCAACGTGTTCCATTGGTTGATTGTTCTCACTGTCAGAAAGTTTCTCCTTGTTTCCAGGTTAAATCTTTCCTTGTTCAGTTTCCATCCATTATTCCTTGTCTGGCCTATAGATGCTTTAAAAAATAGCTTGACCCCTTCCGCCCTGTGGCAGCCCCTCAAATATTGGAAGACTACTATCATGTCTCCCCTGGTCCTTCTCTTTACCAGTTCCTGCAACCGTTCATTGTATGTTTTAGCCTCCAGTTCCCTAATCATCCTGGTTGCTCTTCTCTTTACTTTTTCTAGAGTCTCAACATCTTTTTTATAACGTGCTGTCTAAAACTGGATGCAGTACTCTAGGTGTGGTCTTACTAAGGCTTTATAGAGTGGTATTAGTACTTCCCTTGATCTTGATTATATCCCTCTGTTAATACAACTTAGGATTGCATTAGCTTTTTTGGCTGCTGCTGCACATTGCTGGCTCATATTTAGCTGGTTGTCCACTAAGACTCCAAGATCCCTCTCACAGCTACTGCTATTGAGAAAACTCCCATTTCTGAGGAGGGTATTGCAGCTGAATAATGTAGTCCTAAATTTCTTTATTAATTTCCCCCAGCTTAGTAGGGCTTACTTGTTATAGGAATGCACAGGATGCCACTCAGATGGTTAAGTAAACCTTTTGGAGGCACACATGTGCATGCGCACAACTACTGTCCTCAAAATGGAAAATGAAGAGGGGGCCAGATTCATCACACTCTGTGCTGCTAAGCAAGTTAGAACTGTTTGAAGGCAGAAAGATAGTCTGGTTTTGTATATTGCATGTGGCAAAAGAAAGAAACCAGCTGCCTTATGTGTGGACCACAGCTGTGGTTGATGACAAGAACGCATGATATACAGCCTATGAGAAGGGAAGTAGTGTTGAGAAAAGGAGGTGGATGCCGAATGTGCATCTGAGATCAGTGTAATTGTGGTTTGCATCTCCACAGAATTAAATTTAAATATATAATACAAATTCCACTATGGTTTCTCAGTTTTATTAATTTTTACTTTTTATTCATGCATTGCGGATTATTCTTTCATTATATTTACTTTTTAACTATTTAAAATTGTAAATAATATTGAAATGGCAATGTGTCTGGCTTCTTCCTTTCTTTTATTCTTATCAGCAGTACCAAATGGGCTGCTGAAAACCAAGATACAGGCAGTTACATAGATGATCCTGCACAAAAGGTGCTGGGTTTTTGACCTTCCTCGCCAGCTTTAGTCAACTCTGAACAGGATCCATACCCAACATGGTGTCTGCCAGGACTCATTGTTTAAGTTGGGTCTTGTCTCTTGTTCCTCAGTGTGACAGTGGTGCTCATCGACAAAATATCTATCACATTGTTTCTGAATGTTCATCAACAGCTTGCACTGGCCCAATGTTTGATTTTTTTTTTTCAACACAGACCATCCTGTCCTTAATATTTGAACCACTATAAGTTCATGTATTTGCCATATGCTAAATAAATAAACCTCCCATAAAATGGGCGTTGGTCTTACCTGACACGCCATTTCTAGTCGAGCTGCGAGGATCATCCAGAGAGTGGGAGGTGCTCCAGTCTGCGTCTGTGTAGGCTGAGCTTAATTACTGAGGAACGCTCCACCCTCAGTCACGTGGTCCCTTGTAGCGTTCCCCAGTTTATGCGAAGTCGAGAGAGGAGGAAAGTCGTCTAACTTTCATCTAACTAGACTTAAGGCATTGGCTGAAACAAGGTTCCCCCAGATGGAAAAAAATAAAAAAGGGTGGGGCTGGATGATCCTCGCAGCTCGACTAGAAATGGCGTGTCAGGTAAGACCAACGCCCATTCTCCCTCAAGCTGCTTGGATCATCCAGAGAGTGGGACATACCAAAGCTTGGCTGTCCTACGGGAGGGAATCCGTCTGGGGTGGAAGCTCCCCTGGGTCCTCGATGACCTGCTGGAGGACTCGTCTACCAAACGAGGCCTCCGCTGACGCAAAGATGTCAATCTTATAGTGCCTAATGAAAGGGGAGGGGGAAGCCCAGGTGGCGGCCCGACAAATGTCTGAGATTGGAGCCTGGGTAGCCCAGGCCGCAGAGATGGCCGCACTTCTGGTGGAATGCGCCGTAACCCCGCTGGGAACTGGCAAAGCCTGAGACGAATAAGCCTTGGCGATGGTGGCTCTGATCCATCGCCTGATGGTAGAAGGGGACACCTTGTGGCCTAAGGACTTGGGCTGGAAGGAGAGAAATAAGGACTCGGACCTTCTAAAGGGTTGCGTGCGGTTAATGTATATGCGGAGGGCCCGCCTCACATCTAGGGTGTGCCATCGTTTCTCCCTTTCCCGCGAAGGATTGGCACAAAAGTTCGGGAGTGTAAGCTCCTGAGCCCTGTGGAAGGCTGAATTGACCTTGGGCAAGAAGGTCGGGTCGGGGCGTAGGACCACCCGATCGGAATGGAAGATACAAAGGTCCTTTCTCACCGAAAGGGCAGCAATCTCCGAAATTCGGCGAGCCGAGGTAATTGCCACCAGGAATACTACCTTAAAGGTCAAAGTTTGGAGAGAGGATTCTCTAATAGGCTCGAAAGGAGGTTTACTTAGGGCCACCAGGACCTTGTTAAGGTCCCAAGTGGGGTACTGGTGCACGACAGGGGGACGGAGGTTAGTAGCTCCCCTTAGGAAGGCCCTGATACGGGGATGGTGAGAGAGGGGACCCAGATTGTCGCCGGAGACGACGGTCGAGAGGGCCGCTACCTGGCGTCTCAGGGTATTAGGTGAGAGACCTTTTTTGAGCCCATCCTGGAGAAAATTCAAAATCTGGGCCACCGAAGGCGAGAGCGGGTTGACCATGGAGGCATGGCACCACCTGCAGAAGCTGACCCAGGTAGCATTGTATATCCGATTGGTTGAAGGCTGTCTGGCGGCCAGGATCGTGTTAATGACCTGGTCAGATAAATTCTCCTTCCTCAACTTTTCCCGCTCAACCTCCACACGGTTAGTTGGAGCCATTGGGGGTCCGGATGTTGAATGGGCCCCTGAGACAGGGAGATCCTGTCCGGAGGGATTCTCCACGGGGGAGACACCGAAAGGTTGCGGAGATCCGCAAACCATGGCCACCTGGGCCAATAGGGAGCCACTAAAATCAGATCTGCCTTCTCCTGGATCAGTTTCTGAATGACTCTGGGAAGTAAAGCTAACGGGGGGAAGGCGTACAGGAGTCCCGGGGGCCACAGACAGCGAAGTGCGTCGTGATTCTCGGCCCCGGGGGAAGGGAATCTGGAGAAGAACCAAGGGAGCTGGGTGTTGAGGGGGGATGCAAAGAGATCCACTGATGGGAGACCGAAGATCATGGTCGCCTCCCTGAAAAGGGATGGGTGGATGCGCCACTCGGACTGGTCCACGGTGGCCCTGCTTAACCAGTCCGCTCGGGTGTTTGAGGTCCCCGAAATGTGTTCTGCTTTGATCGAGAGGAGGTGATGCTCTGCCCAACGGCAGAGTCTTTCGGCCTCTCTCATCAACTGGATAGACTGGGTCCCGCCCTGCCTGTTGACATGGGCCTTGGCGGTAACATTGTCCGTGAGAATAAGGATGTGCCGCCCGCGTACCTGAGGCAGGAAATGGCGCAGGGCCAGGTGGATGGCGTGGAGCTCCAGCCAGTTTATGCTGCAGGCCCGCTCTGCTTGGGACCATTTGCCCTGCGTTGTAAGGGACTGGATGTGAGCGCCCCAGCCGCTCAGGCTGGCGTCTGTGGTGATGACAAGACGCTGGGGATCTTTGAAGAGATGACCCCTGTTGATGGCAGGGTTGGTCCACCAGAGGAGAGATGAGAGGACCTTTGGAGGTACCTTGATGGAGGATTTTGAGTTGCTTCTGCCGGACCTTTGAAATGGGAGCAGGAGCCACTACAGGAACCTAGTATGAAGACGGGCCCAAGGAATAATAGAGATGCATGAAACCATTTTTCCCAGTAATTTAGACAATTCTAATAGAGAAGCCCTCTTTGATCATCAAATAACCTGAATTGAATTTTGAATACTCTGAAGCCTTTCTGGGGAAAGGAACACTTTTTCCTGCACTGTGTCAATGATGGCCCCCAAGTGGGCAATTCGGGTAGAAGGGACCAGTTGGCTCTTTTTTTGGTTGACCAGAAAACCATGGGCTTGGAGAGCGGAGAGGGTAGTCTTGGTGTCCAGCTCTTCTTGGGATTGGGAATGGGACAGGATGAGGATATCATCCAGATAGCAGTGGAGCCGGACCGGGTAGTCCCTTAAGCGAGCCGCCAGGGCCGCGAGGATCTTAGTGAAAACTCTGGGAGCGGAAGCTAACCCAAAGGGAAGGGCCACATACTGGAAATGATGGTGATTGTAACAGAATCTAAGGAATTTGGAGTGGGAAGGCCGAATTGGGATGTGGAGGTATGCCTCAGAGAGGTCTATAGAAGAGAGCCAATCTCCTTGCCTGGTGCCCTGCAAAATGGATTGAAGGGTGTGCATTTTGAATTTGCGGAGGGTTAGGAAGCGGTTGAGTCGTTTGAGGTCCAGGATAGCCCTCCATCCCCCCGAGGACTTGGGGACCACGAAGAGGTGGGAATAGAAACCCTGGCCTCGCTGAGAGGGAGGAACTGGCTGGATGGCCTGGATGGAGAGTAAGTGTTGGATGGCAGAATCCATCAATATACGTTTGGAGGGATCCCTAGAGGGAGGAGATGACATGAAGAACTCGGGAGGTTGAGAGTTGAACTCCAGAGCAAGCCCAAACCTAATGGAGTCCCTGACCCATTTGTTGGAAGTGGTAGAATCCCACAGGTCGGCGAAATGTCTCAGTCGACCACCAATGGGGGGAAAGAGACAGGATCTATTTGGAGCGCCGGAAGGGTCTCCCCCCGGAACCCCTGAAGGGACGCTTAAATCCTCCGCCCCTCCTATTTCGATCGCTCGAGTCAGAACGATCCTGGGGATATGATGCTCTATACGAGGGAGGCCTCGGGTATCTGGGGGGGAAGGGGGACTGGTAGAAGGACCGGGAGGACCCTCTTCGAAAGGGCTGAGGGGTTCGGGAGTCAGGCCTCCGAAAAAGAGGAGGAAGGAATTTCTTCTTTCCCCTAGTTTCGGCCAAGAGGGGGTCCAGGGCCGGCCCTAAAAGCTTCTCCCCCTTAATGGGGGCGGAGGCCAGCTTGACCTTGTTCTTCACGTCCGCCTGCCATGGTTTGAGCCAGAGCAGGCGGCGGGCAGTGACCTGAGACGCTAACGCCCGGGAGGAGAATTTAACCGAATGGTACGTGGCGTTAGCTGAGAACTCTGCAGCCGCTGTGATTTTGGCTATGTCCTGAAGCGCCCGTATGTTGGATGGAGGGATGTGTGACTTCAGTTGACGGAGCCACCGGATAGAGGATCTGGTAAAGAAGGAGGCTGCGGTGGCCGATCTAATTGCCCAGGCGTTGGCTAGATGAGCCCGACGCAAGGCCAACTCAGACCTCCTATCCTCGGGTTTGAGGGCCTCCAGGGGGTCACTCAGGAGGAGGAAGAGGCAAGACCAACAATGGGCTCGTCCACCTCCGGGGTATTGAGGAGGGAGCAGAAACTCGGTTCGAGGTTAAACAACCTCTTATCCTGTGTGGATGGGGCCGGAGGAGCCCCCAGTTGGTTAGAAACCAGATCGTGGAAAATGGGAGGGGCGGGAATCACATCCTCTGCCACCACGGGCTGCTTGAACATTGCGTCCTCCGGTTCCTCCCCAGAGGAGAGGGGGGCAGGGGGGAGTTGAGTGGCCAGGCCCGAGGTGTTCTTGGCCTTGAACAAGATGGACTTGAACATGTGGGGCTTGAATAACCCCACAAAGGAAGGCTGATCGGGGGTAAGGCCCTCGTCCTCCGACAGCTCTGCTTCCATCAGGTCTAAATCCGAAAAAGTTTCCCCATGGAAGGTGGATCCCCATTCAAGGTCCTCCTCCTCCTCCCTGTATTGGTCTAAAATTTCCATTCCCTCCTCCGGTTCCCTTTCTGGAAGAGGGCTGGCCCCCCGGGAGGGTACCTGACCAGGAGCCGGGTCCAGGGTGGGCATGGACCTAGTTGGCACCGGCTCTTGTGCGGGAGCCGTCTGAGGAAGGCTTGGTCCGGCCATCTGCTGCATGCCTTGAGCTATCCCCTGTCGAATAGCCTGCTCCATCCAAGTTCTCATGTACTCAGGCATCTCGATCGTGGGTAGGTCCTCCTGTCTTAGGCCAGCGGCCGTGGGAGTGAAGGTTGCTTCAGGCATCCGGCTGGTTGCTGGTCCAGGGGCGTGAGACTCCTGGGATGAGCTGTGCCTGGAGAGAGGGGAACAAACTGGAGGGGGGGGGTGCCTGGAAGTAGAAGGGGCGGCTGGGGGTGTTGGTTGAGTCACCCTAGAGCGCCTATCGAACTCCCTCTCTAGTGCCTTATGACCCCTTTGAGAGGCCTTAGAAGCCTCCTGGGAGGTTTCTTTAGCCTGTCTGCACACATGATGGGACTTAGATTTTGCCTTCAAAGAATGGCGGGAGTTAGGGTTATCATCTGCCATGGTGAAACAACAGAAGTATCAATATGAATATATATAGAAATATATATATGTGTACAGGCGGTTGGCACGCCTAGGATACGACCTGGGTAAGGCCGGGTATCCAGAAACTGGTCCGCGCCCCCTTTTGGAATTTGCAATGAATAATCTGAAAAATATGACCAAAAGAGGAAAAAAAAATTTAAACTGCCACAGATATAGACTTTTAATGAAGAAAATATATCCACTGGGATAAGGATCCAGGAAAAACACACTGCAGGGGCAGTGATGGGAGGCTAAGTCTCTCTAAGCAAATCTGAGAGAGAATAAATGTCAATTGGATGAGATTGGATCACCAATGTAAAGAAATATGAAGATATTCTGTATTAGGGTGACTGAATAACAACCTGGCAGTTGGTAGAAAGAAGAAGCCAATTAGCCAAATCAATGCCAGCAATACAAGGCCTCAGGCAGCTTGCCCCCCCTCAGGGAGGGAGTGGCTGCACTACTTCCCCGCCCTGAGTTCTGCTGCGGAAGCCAACACTTTTACACCAACAAATAATAAAATAAAGTACTGTTTTTTTCCCTTTTGAGGGGAGAGGGAGATAGAGAGAGCGGCCCTACTAGGCCTGGGAGCCTAAGGCTAGGGCCAGCAGATCGTCGCAGCAATAGGAGGCCTGCAAAATGGCGCCCGGCCACGAGGCGGCGCCCAAAATGGCGGCCGCCTGGAAATCGAAAGCAAAAACGAAGCGGGCGGCTCAGGGCGGATGAGGGAAAACCAGTAATAAAAGGCTCCGGACCTCTAGAAAGGTACAAGGACGGCAAGGCAGGAACGGAAAGAAAATAAACGGCAGAGAGGGGGGGGTTAGCGCTGAGCGCTGCTAAGCCGCCCGCTCAGCCCCCTGGGGGTGAAAACACACACCCCTGAGTCTCAAGACACCCACAGATGCGCAGAGGCTAAGGAAATAATAAACTGAAATCAAACCTGTAATTGAAATATCCTGCTTGAATCAGCCAAAGAGTGGGAAGCACAATCAAAACACACAGCCTAACTCTGCGAAGGCTGAGCATAAAACTGGGGAACGCTACAAGGGACCACGTGACACAGGGTGGAGCGTTCCTCAGTCATTAAGCTCAGCCTACACAGACGCAGACTGGAGCACCTCCCACTCTCTGGATGATCCGAGCAGCTCGAGGGAGAAACAGTCATTGTTTTTACCTCACCTAATCCCAGACTTCCCAGTAATATGATGAAGTTGGAATCTTAATATTACAGGCCTTTGACTCACAGTAGTCACAAAAGTAGCCCTTAATGTGCATGTAGCACACTCAGATTTAATTTTAACTTGTATCCCCAACATGAAGCCCAGTGATGATAATTTGTCCACCAGTATGTTTCCTGGTGCTCACCACATTTTCTAATCTTGCATACAGGTCATCCTCAATTTACAACAACCATTGGGACCAATAATGTTGCTAAACAAGCTGGTTGTCAAGTGATTCGACCCAATTTTACAATATTTTTTTTGGCATGGCTGTTAAAACAAATGGCTGCAGTTGTCAATTGAATCATGAGGTCATTGAATGAATCTGGCTTCCCCCTTTGACTTTGCTTATCAGAAGCTGACTGGGAAGGTCATAAATGTTGATCACCTAACTCCAGGATGCTGCAACTTTCATAAATACATACAGGTTGCCAAGTGCCAGAATTTTGAGCACGCGACCATGGGATGCTACAACAGGTGCAGGTGCAAGGACCAGTTGTAAGTCACTTTTTTCAGTGCCATTGTAATTTCAAACAGTCGCTAAACAAATAGTTGTTAGTTGAGGACTTCTTGTACTATTTTTTTTAGGAATGGAAACTTTCATGTTGTGACACCAATTACCTGCTTCAGGAATAATGTGTATTTCCCACAATATCCTGGATCAGAGAAGTGACATTACATTAAATATTGGGGTCCTTGAAAACCTGTACATTTTTAATGGATATTGTGTAACTGGTTACAGTCATAAACCTCTGTGGTGGTCATTTTGTGAGAATGTCTATAATGTGACCATGTTGTGGGCAGATTTTGAAACTTTTAGTAGTTTAGAAACCATTACATGATACAATCGTTTTGTGAGAATGTCTATAATGTGACCATGTTGTGGACAGATTTTGAAACTTTTAGTAGTTTAGAAACCATTACATGATACATTTGTGCATCATGTATCATTCAGAGAAATACCTCAAGCTTCCTGTATCTCAAACATCTGTGAGTTCACTGTATATGATTTATTCTATTTTAGTATTTTGAAAAAAAGATTAAACCACATCTTTTTCCTCTGTGCAAATGTGTCGCTAAATATATTGAACTTCTATCCATAAATAAATTACAAGACCACATGGAAAATATTACTGTCAATTTCCTCCTATTTTTAAAAATAAACTAGTCTTCTGCTATACTACAAAGAACGGAGTAGTTTGGAAATCATTTGTGAAAACCTTTGCACACTTCATTCCTTCCTTTTCTTTTCTTTCTGCAGTTTTATATTCCAGTCCAACTAATCAGAAGCATGTGCTTAAGAAGCAGAAGAGTTGCTGAGACTCTCTTTGGAAGCTTCTTCTGTTCACCATTGTGGCAAATATATGTTTGTTGGAAGAAGTGATCCAATAATAGACATTTGCAAACACCTGGCAAGAAATCAACAGCATATTTAATTGGATTTCTATATTTGCACAAGCTGTTTAAGTTAAAAGGCATTTTTTCCTGCCAAATGAACATTTTGCTGCTGCACTTACCCATCTACAATTATAAAACAAAAATCTTTGTCATGGCTCTTGCTCTATATGGGATTATGAGTTTGTATCTTGGAATGTCAGTGGCATTAGGTCCAATGCCCCGAATCTCCTGGGAACATAAAGGTAAGAAATAGTTTCAGGTTATGATAATGATACATGCATTTAATGTATTCTAATTACGTTGCTTGTCTGCCTTTACAATTTATGGAAATAAAAATGCTAGGTAAATCTTACTTGCAAGTACTGTGTAATACATTGAATGGGTGATATTAAACTGTTGTAATATGACAGTTACATAAATAAGTGGGAATTTAATTTAGATCATTTGTGTACCTTATTTAATCCTCTTTTCTTTGTAATAAGACACAGTACTGGAAATAATGTTCATTTAGGAAAGAATAAAAACTTGGCTGGGCAAGTAGCTTAGTGACTAGCGTTTTACTCCTAAACTCACTACATGGAGCTTATTTTCATATAACTGTTTTTGCAAAAGAGAGAAGTGGTGTATTGTAGAAGCAAGCAGATATAAAGCATAGATGAGTTCCCATAATGTAACAGCAAGAGTTAAATGCAAATAATTTCCATGTAATAATACCTGGAATTTTATTCTTTTTCCCTTGCCAGAAATACAGTATGGATATGACTAATCTATTGGTTAAGGAGAAATTGTCAAGTGATAAGTTATTTTAACTGATAAACATAACCCAATTGATAGATATCCATTTGAGGGATGATGATAGTCCAATCCATTATCTGGTTCATAAGGAAATGGTTCATTATTAAGTTTTCCACCTCAAGGGTTGGCTTCATAAGCCATTCTAAAGGAAAAGAAAAACCAGAACTTGTAGATTATTCAACACACTGCAGTTTTCGAGGGAATTAAATAGACTACAAACCCAAAGAGTGACACATTTTGTACATTAAGTCCATTGGCAAACAGTTGTTCTTAAATAGCTGCTATTCAAAAGATCTTGTAAGCTAAAGGGTTCTGTAACCTAGTCCTCAGCTGATGTTCTTACTAATTTAATTGCTTATTCAGTGTTTCTTCAAGGAAAGGTGCCCCCAAAATTTGTAGTCCCTCAGAGACTACACTTTGCTCTTTCTTTAAATACACTGTACTGGATGGCCTCATTAAGCTCCATAGCTGTCAGCACCGTGTTTGTGATGCCCATTTGTACTTATCTGCCCCTCTCAGTATGTCTATATCTTGAAATCCTTATGCAGGTTTTATTTCTTTGACATTAATTACATCCAAGATAGCATTTCTTACACTGTCTGCAACTATCCCTTATGGTTTGGACTAACATATCCTTAAATCTATATGTTGGGTCAGTTTTTTGTATAGCTCTTTCAAATTGCTTATCCTTGCTTTCAAATCAAATTGATAAATACCTTTCTTTTTTAAAAATGCAGCTAGTTTGAACAAACCAAGGTTTCTTTAGTTATTTTCAACCATACTTTCATTCATTGTGGAAAGGAGGAATTAAAAGTGCTGAAACAAGGCAGTATTGTATTTATATATCCATAGAACTTGGCACAAAACCAAAATAAAATCAATGGGAATGCAAGTTCCATTCAGAAGTTTCTAACAAGACTTGGAACTGTGACAGTGTATAGAAAGCAACATTATATGCTGCCATTTTATCTTTGCCTTTGGTTATTCCTCAGCGTTTTCTGAGGCAACCTTGAAAGGCAATTCATTGTTACTTAAGACTTATCATTTCCCCTATTCTTTCAGAATACAATTCATATTGCTATTCAGGAACATAATGAAACAACAAAATATAGAGTTTCAACAATAGGACAGATAATTAAAGTTCTTCATTCTTCAAACTATTTGTAAAGTTTTAATAAAAGGGTAAGAAAATTGGTTAAAACAAACTAAGCCGGAATAAATATTTGTATCCATCTCCCCAACAAAAACCAGACTCCTTTAAAAGAATAGCTGTACCATCTAAAATAAATTAGACTTTATTTGTTTAGGTTAATTTTCCAAATAATTTAGGTGGCCCTTTTTACTCCATTGGGATTTTATTCCAGCATTTAAAATGCTTATCATAAACCTGTGAATAACAAGTCCTTGAAAAAAAAAAGGTTAAGTGAAGGGTTGTTCTCTACTTATTGTAAAGTGACAAAAACTAATCTAAAAAAATGAATATATGAAATCTTTTATTGCAGGTCACAAGATTTGGTCTCTTTTAAATGAGGACCATTCAATGAAATCTAATTCTCTTTATATTTTCTCTTTGACTTGTGAAGAATAAGTATGGTCAGAGAACCAAATATTTATAATTGTTATATGTTACACTTTAAAGAAACAATTACTGCTTTGTCCTAGTAGCATTCTAAAGTCCATCTCAAATGACTTTGACCTTTAAATTAATCGTAATATACATGCTAATATTTGTACTCTGGTATTTCTGGTTAATTCTTTAGTATCGGATCCTCATTTTCCTCATGCTTGCTTTTCAGTAAGAGCCTCAATCTCAAACATCAGGTTTCTTTATAAAACTTTGAGCTACAAATTTATTTTTACAAAGTTATTTTTGCCTGTTAGCTTTCCCTAAATCCTAGTTAGTAGATTGTGCTGTTTTAATGTTAACATTGAGTGACTCAAAATGAACAATCTTAACAAATCCTTGTTTTGATTAATGTTTGCCTTAAGATTGCTACATTTTGAATTAACATTTGCTCTGAAATCATTGTTTATTAACAGAAGTTCATCTGGTACATTTTCAAGAGCCAGAAATATCTAACTACTCAACCTTGTTACTAGATGAAGACAGAGATATTTTATATGTGGGGGCTAGAGAAGTTATATTTGCCTTGAATTCATTCAACATTGTAGAAAAAAAGGAAGAGGTAGGTATGCAGTTTTATGGTTCTCAGATTTTTCTGCCCATGACCAATGATGCAGTCATATGTATGCTTACTCAGAAATAAGACTCATTGAATTTAGTAGCATTTGCTTCCTAGTATCGTTTTAGAGCGATATTAAGTTTTCTGTGGTTATAAAGATGTTCTCAGTGGAAACACACTGCTGGTGAAATTCTGGTAGCATAATAATTCTGGCATAGATGTATGAAAAGCTTAAAAACTCAAGCTAGATGCTTTTATTGGGTGGAATTTGTCAGCTATTTTCCAGCTGCTAAGTCTTTGATTCACAGTAGCCTTTTATATTATTACTTTCCTGCTGCTTATATTGCCCATTCACTGGAGGAAATGTCTCCAAGCATGGAGAAGAACGTTTTAGGTTTCAGGGCATAATGAGTCACTGCAGAAATTCATTCAGTATAGATTAGAATATATAATGTGTAATAATTTTGCCTTTTGTTGGTGTTGCTTAAGCTCAGTTGGTATTGATGTAGCTCCAGAATAGCAAGTATAGGTGTCAGGAGTGTACCTTTTTAGTCTTGAATTTTCATTTATGTTTGACTTGGAATGCTGTCTATTTTCTGGCTTCAGTGTTAATTGCTGTGAGCAGTAGCACCGGGAAAGCCTTTTGATTGGTTCTTCTGTTTTCCTCTAGGTGTTTTGGAAGGTAACAGAAGACAAGAAAACAAAATGTGCAGAAAAGGGCAAATCAAAACAAGTGAGTAAATGTTGTTGTTTGTCACATATCCATTTGACTTTGAAGAAAGCTAAGAAATCATTTGATTTTAGGTGGCCCTTTAATCAAAATTGCAATAGAGTGAGTTTTCCATGGTAAGTCATATTGCTAAAGGTGCCATATTTGTGTATATACAAATATGTGTATATACATATGACAGTAGTTGGTTTTTTTAAACCACAAAGCACTGCTAAGAATGCATACTCCTGTGCGTTTTTTAAATGTGGTAGAAGCAGTATCCAACTAGGACAGCCACTCTCTAAACCAGCTACTGCTTCTGTTTGTTGTCTTTACCTTCCAGTATGTTTACAGGCTTGGCTTTGTGTTGCAACACTTTGGAAACACTAGTGTTGAAGGATTGGGTAACCTATTGGAAAAAAACCAGGTATTTGCATCAGTTAACATCAGTTTTGGATTAACAGCACAAATGTGGAATCCATCATTTGATATCTCTCCTTTCTTCCTTCACTTGAAATGCTCCCAGCTCCATGCTGTGAGGCTGTGGTTCTTTTTGAGAGTATCTGGAAAAGTTGTTGAATATCAATGTTAATTTATTAAATTTTCATTATCATTCAAAAGATTTTTAAAGATGGAAAGTAGCCAACTGAATTATGAATTTTTGAAGCATCCTGTCATAGTTGGAAATGATACTTAGATCACTAAATGATACTTGGCAGCTCACTAAAAAAAATACAATGAAACTGTATAAATAAAACAATAGGTTTCTTCCTATACTTAAACATGTGGTGAAATCAGTAGTGCATACTTACACATCAACAGGTATGCAATATATAGACATGCAATATACTCAGGTATGCAATATATAGACATGCAATGTACTCAAGCTATGAGAATTATTAAAGAGTTTTAGCTATAGACAGCAAACAGAGATTAGCTGTGTTTCATCCCACTTTAGAGCTCATACAGCATACCCCAGATGGGAATTTGTCAAATATGTAGTTTTTTCTGCGCAATGAAGAACCTTATTTAGGAGTAAACGTGATGTCTTACCTTTCACAGTCCTCAGTGGGAGATCTACTAAATGTTTAAAAAAATTGCTTTCAATTGAGACTGCAGCATCTACTACATCTACTTGTTTTAAACCTACTCATACAACAACTATTTGAAGTTATGATGGCACTTAACAAGGAATGCTTACAACAGATCCTCATAGCTGTGGTTGTCACAGTGTCCCTGCAGTTAGGTGGTCATGATTTAAGCGATTTGCAGATACACTGTTGTAGCAGCTTGCAGTCATGTGATCTCCATTTGTGATCTTCACTGCTAGCTTATAAAGTCAATGGGGGAAGCCAGCAGGAAGCCACAAATGGCAATCATATAACCACAGCATGCTGCAGCCTCACAGGATTTACCTAATGATGGCAACTGGAGCTGCCAGAACTATCATTATAAGTTGTGATATCATATCTTAGGACTGCATTGCTTAGTGCCCAAGTTCCTGACCCCAGTTATCATTGCCAAGCAAGGGCTACCTGAATTCTAATGCCCCTACTACAAGGGCAATCAACATATTGTCAGTTCCCTGATGAAATGAAAATTTCTCACCACCTCCCTTTTGTAAGTTAAAAGCTGTATATTACTAGATCCTCCCATGGTAGATAGCATATCGGCTAGAATAATTGACAGGATAAGTGCCAAGAAATCAAAAATCATGTATATGAGTTCCACTGCACAGATACGAAAAATTACACTCGAATCACAGTGACTTGAGGAGGTAGAAATGTTTACTGATTTGAGTAGTGTATAGTACATTTCCTAATTTTATATGGTAGCAAACAAGATAGGCAGATTGATAACTAATAGGAATGGACATCGACTAATATATTGAAGGATGTTTTAAAACTACTATATTCTATTGGCTATTATTTTAACCCATGGTTAACCCTTTAAAATTTATATTTAATATTGGCTGTTGCCCCAGTTATTAATGAAACAAATTTTCTACCTTTTTATTGTATTTTTACAGTCTTTATGAAATCCTAATACTATATTTAAAAAAAAAATAGGAGGACATTGTTTATTGGTTACAGGCTCAGTGTTCTAGCATCTTAATAACTAAACTTCCTATCAGCAATTTGTTACTAATGCAGTATTTTAGCTCTTTTATTTTTCATATAGCATAATCTGTATTCTCTTTCATCCCAAATAGCTCTCAGAGCCACAGAATAATAGCAAAAAAAGCATTTGTGCATTTAGACTTTACAGTCTAAAAAGTCAGTGCACAGAAGAAAAGGTGAATAGCAAGGGGGGGAAAAGGGGCAACAGAGTTACTAATCCTTTTAGTAACCAGCTGTAATAGCATCAGGATGGTTGAGATGAAATTTACCTGTGCACAAGTTAAAGCCATTTGTGTTACCAATTTGAAAGTTTTTTTTTTCAAAAAGTAGTGAGATTTTGATTGATTGTTTTTGTTTTCTCTCCTGTCAATTTTTTTTTATTTTGTTTTACAGACAGAGTGCCTTAACTATGTTCGTGTCTTACAATATTTGAATGATACTTTGCTCTATGTGTGTGGAACAAATGCATTTCAGCCTATCTGTGATCATCTGGTAAGCGTGAGAATAAAGTTTATTTAGGGACAACTGGAAAATTATGTTCAGTAATGTAAAGAACAAAACTCCATGTTGCATGATTGGAGTTCAGTTAAAATTTCTTAGAGAATATGATATAAAGAGAGTATGATATAAAGACTTGTCCTAATTTTTGAATGTTGTTTTTATAGTAGACCATATAGAAACATCCTGCATGTCTGATACTCCTTTTGTTTCTTTATCTAAACACTTCTTGACTCTCCATTTCTCTGGTCCTTGTCAACTCCTGACTCGATCATTATTTTTCAATTGTGAATCCTTCAGAATGACATCCTTCCTTTTAACAAAAACACACATTTCTGCCTCCCATACATCTTATTCTATATTCTCCTTTATTTGGATCTTGTTTTGTCCTCAAGGACAAAATTCTTGTGAACTTACTTCCTTTAATATCACTTCAAAAACTATAGCAAAATTGTAAAGCCGTGTAGTTCCCATTTCTAAATTACACTGCTGCAGTTTTGTTGCTTTAATGGGTTTTTATATTATTAGAAGCACTCTTTAAGAGTCCGAATCATGTATTAACATTCTGTCTTTTTTTAGTTCCACTCTTTTGTCTCTTAATTTTTATCATAATTTAATCCATCAATCTCCAAGAGTTAGAATACTAATTTTTTAGTATATTAAAAATTGAATTTGCATATCTCTTTTTCTACCATACATGTAGTCAAACTCAGTATGCTTCACATTTAATCCAGGTCTCTAAACATTTTCTTACTTTATCTAAATTGAGAAAATGATATTACCTTCAGAACAAACCAGGATGTCAAAATAGTTATAAATGGTATTGATTTCAAACTGCTAACCAGCTTTCTGATTTGGATGGCAACAAAGTTACAGTAATAAAAGTCTTCCTACATATTTAGGCAAAAAAGTTTTGCATATTTCTACCTGAGACGTGAATGAATATAATCAATAATTTCCATGGCACATCAACTTTATTTCTGTTGCATACCCCAGAATGCCCCATCACTCTTTCCTGAATCTTTGCTCACATACTCTCTTGTCACAATTTTGTTCTAACTGCAACCTTTCTCTTTCCTTCATTTGGCTTCTAAATGGGGACGCAACCCTTCTTTGTTTATTGCAGACAATCATAGTCTAACACATTGTGAAAACAGGGCAGACACAAGCATTCTCAAATAGAGGTGATCCTCTGTTTGATCACCATCCCCAAATAGAGGGAAACTGTTTACAGCAAATACTGTCCAGAACCAGTGGAATTTATCTATAGTCTTATGGATCCAGAATTCCAGAAAACCTTTAACAGAGAATAGGCAGTTTGCAGCAGCAGTCCCTTTCTATGACAACTTGCTGCAGACAACTTGCCATGGCCAACTCGCTATGGAACAACTCACTGCAGGACAAGAATTGCACTAATATCAAAGAAATAGTGAAATAGAATCATTTAAAAAAAGGGTGCCAAAGGAGTGACAAATGAAATGTGAATGACAAAAATTAAAATAATTTAAAAATTATTTTAAATAATTAAATTGAATTGTTGAATTGTCCCACAGCGAGTTGTCCGGTGGTGAGTTGGCCATGGCAAGTTGTCCCATGGCAAATTGGCTGTGGTGAGTTGGCCATGGCTAGCTGTTTCATTAAAATAATTATAGGTAATCTGAAATTTTAAAAATGGCATATTTAAGATATCAAAAGCTGATTTTCTTAATACATTTAAGTTCATTTCTTTTATGTTGAGATGCTGGCATGGAGAAAGACCCATATTATTTTAGCATCTAAGGTATCTCATTTGTTATTTAAATTAGGCCTTGGGATATTTACCAGGTGATAATGGACTGAAGTCTGGAATGAGTTGAAACTGTTATGAATATTTCAACAGATGATTTCAAAAGTGATTGTATGAGTTTGGTTTATATATTATTTCCAATTCCATTGACGTTTTATTTATTTTGTTTTTGCTATTTGCCAAATTGAGTTGCCTTTATCAGGAATAAAAACATCTGAATAAATTGAATAATCATGACAGCATCCTTTTGCCAGTATCTGATCCAAAAATGAAACATTATAGCTCTGTATGTGTCTATGTGCATTCCATTTGCAAATTCCAACCTTCCCCTCCCTTTCCCCACTATATCTTTTTTTCTTATCATGGAAATGGAATAGAAACACGGTCCAGTGTGGTATAGAAGCTCAGGTATTGGATTAGGATCGTACTCTCGAGCATGGAAACTCATCAGTAATTCTGAACCAATCATCTTCTCTCAACCAAATCTTCTCTCACAAGATTGTTAGAGAGAAAAGTAGAAGGAGGAAGTACTAATTATACTATTTCAAAAGAATGCTCTTTTAATTGGTAGAACTGAGAAATATTCCATATGTTCACAACTGTAAGGTAGAATGTAGCTACTTAAATTTCAAATAGAAAATTAAAAAAGATTAAATTGTTTTGTAGAATCTGGCAACATTCAAGCTTATGGGGAGAAATGAAGATGGTAAAGGAAGATGCCCATTTGATCCTGCACAAAGTTATACATCAGTCATGGTTGGTAAGTATATAATTTCAACAATGTTATTCTTTAAACAAAATCAAGAAAATACACACGTTTGTTTATCAATAGTAAAGTTTCTTTTGAGCTATTTTTTAGAACATAATTTTTTTTATTTAAAAAAGGTAATTTGGCTTAAGTAGTTCTTACTAAATTTTGTTTTCCTCATAATTTTTTAAAATCTCTCTCTCTTCTGCTTTTACACCAAATAATTCAACCAATCAATGCAAAGTTTATATAGGAATAGAAAAGAGATACGTTAGAAATAAATATGTAATTGAATAATAATTGCATTAAACAACTATACAGAATTGTAACTACTTACATTTAAAAGATTGCAGTTTTATTTTCCCTTTTGTTATTTTTTCCCACTTTAAAAAAAAACACTTTTCTTTAACAATACATGTATTCTTTATCTTTTGTGTGTTTCTCCCATTTCTCTGTCATTATTTTAAAAGCAATACAGAGTAATTTTTTAAAAAATAGAGAAATTGTATATAGAGATTTGACAGGTAGGAAGAAAGCAGTTTAAGCTTTGTACAATTTTAGTTGGGATGGGAAAGCAAAATTGCATGTGATGTAATGTTTCATGGGAAATAAATTTATTTTTATTCTGTTTTGTTATTGTTCTACAGATGGGGATCTTTACTCTGCAACATCTTACAATTTCTTAGGAAGTGAACCTATTATTTCTAGGAACTCACTGCAAAATCCACTAAGGACGGAATATGCAATTCCTTGGCTTAATGGTAAGGAAATTTAGGCGGGGTTTGATCCTAGATAAATTTTAAAAATGACCCTGAATTAATAAAAAAAACTACACTAAAATGTTCTTCAACAAACTCAAGTTTTATCTGATGTAGATTTTTTTCCTATTTTTTTCTAAACAAAACACACACACACACACCAGTGTTTCTTTCAAACCCACAGCTGCATAAAATAACCTTTTTTCCCCTGAATTTTCCATCTATGTTTGAAAGAGATGCCAAAATTCCAAGTACTGATTTCAGTATTTAGATGCTGGTTTTGATTTAGCCAATTTGGTTTTGATTCTGAATGACCTGGATCCTTTTCAACCAGCAAGCAGCAAGGAAAGTAATCTACTCAACTTGTTATTTACAAACTGTTTCTGCCCCATAGAATATTTCATTGCTATTTTATCAAAACATGTTTTGAGAGCTGTGTATATGTCTGACACTTATTTTGAGAAACAAGGAATTTAGATTGGAATCACTCATTCAATCGTGCATGTAAATCTTGATCTCTGAGTTTAATCCATGAAAAAGAATTTGAGGTGTCTCAAAGCTTTCCTGTTAGGTTTGTGAAACATGGAAATAAAAAGTATCCAATGAACCATTACAGAAAAGGGGGCCACAGGAGAATAATTAAAATGGTAGTCAATTTTGTTTATATTTTCTTTATATAGAACCAAATTTTATTTTTGCTGATGTGATAAGAGCTGATCCAGAAAGCCCTGATGAAGATGATGACAAAGTGTACTTCTTTTTCACTGAAGTGTCAGTGGAATATGAATTCCTTAACAAACTGATGATTCCAAGGATAGCTAGAGTTTGTAAGGTGGGTCATAGTGAAAACATTTTCTATTTCTTTCTGGGATGGAGGAAGGAATCAGTGGAAACAAGAATTTGTTTTGTCACTCCAGACATGCCTTTTCTTTGCAGCCTATCCCCAAGGGCAACAGCGTTAGTCTGTTTGTCCTTTTTGCTTAAGAGCCAAGCTTGCCATTCTTTAAATTAGACCTGCTGTGTTTCTTACAGAGCACTATAACATTAAACTGGACTGTTTGTAGACAGCCATAATTTCCATGGCTTGCCAAATGTTGCTAACTCCTGGCAGTCCTAGCCAGCATAGCCTATAGTGAAGTATTTCAAAAGCTGTGTTTGTCAGCATCTTGAAGGCCATAACATACATCCAATAAAGTTTCCATGGGAAGAAAACATTAAAAGAATTCCAAATTACTTTCAGCAATTAATAATTGGTACATTTTTTTGCTGAAAGAATAGGATTGCTCACTAGAATTGCTAAATATCTGTGAAAATTGAGGGGCAGAGAAGATCTAAGGCTTGGTATGGTATCCTGAAAAACCAAGGGCTTTTATGATACTATCACACATTTCTCTCCTCACATATATTGTATGCTTATCAGTCACTGTCAGCCTGAAGGAATTGGGAAATAGTGAATACTTGGCCATCAAGGTATCAAACTTGTTTGACTGGAATGTGTCCTTCTGTGCCAAGAGAAAACTACTGATAACCAATATGCTTCTGCCATTCTTTATGTGAGTGCAGTAAAAAAAAGTTCCTTTTATTGGGGACCTATTCACCATGAAACAATGTGATTCCACCCCCCAAGAACATTTAATGCTCTTGTCACCTTGTACTTTTATTGTGTGTGGAAGGGTGCAGAAGTTTGTAAAATATTAGGCTCTGCATTTAATTTGCAACATGTAATTAAGCAATTCAAGCTGATTGAAGCCTGCAAGATTTGTGAAATCCCAGCAATTTTACCAAATACGCTTTTGGTGTGGCAATAATGGTTCTCTGCCCACTGACAGCTTGTCATTACTTTGAAGTGGCAGCACAACTAATATATGATCTGGATCCCCATTATTTTACATGGAATTCTATGGGAGGGGGTAGGGAAATATGAAGCTAGAAACTGGGAGACTGTGAATTCTAGCTCTGCCTTAGGCATGAAAGCTGGCTGGGTGATCTTTTGCCAGTTGTTCTTTCTCAGCCCTAGGAAGCAGGTAATAGCAAAATACTTTCGAAATCTTGGCAAGAAAACTTCAGGGACTAGTTGAGGCAGTCAGCAGGAGTCAACAATAAATTGAAGGCACACACATACATGCACAAAATATGCATATCCTTTTGTATTGCTGATGATGGTACTTAGGGAAATATGTCTACTTTTTTTTTTTTTTTTAAAGTATGGTCGTAGCAAAGGCTGGAGACCAGGGATATTTTAAAGTATAGTGCTTTCAGTGTTCCACATTTCTCCTTTGGAACCTCTAGCTTAAAATTCATTATTTGGAGGTTTCCTGTTACTTCACAGCAGTGGTGGTATTCAAATATTTTTGCCACCGGTTTGGTGGGTGTGGCTTGGTGGGCACGCTTTGCACGCGTGCACGCACTGTGTGCATGTGCATGTGTGTGTGCACATGCACGCCAAACGGACACTTTGCGCAGGCACAGAGGCATTCTAACTTGCCTCCTGCAAGCCTGCACGATCCCAGTCGCTTCAGCAGCTGCTGCATAGCACTATTCTGTGCCGGGCAAAATTCAGCAGATAAAAGTGAGTATGGGAGCCCAGGCAGGTGGGCCCAACAGCAGAGCAGTGGAGAGAACCAATTCGATCTCCGCTGCTCATCGCTCCTACTGGCTCTCCAGAACCAGGCCGAAGCAGTCAAATACCACCACTGCTTCACAGTGCAGGAGCACAATTCTTCCTGTGTCACAAAGATAGAGGGAAACAAACATTTTCAACTGCTCCCCAGTTTGATATCAGTTTAGTTGCACAGGGAGAAGACACAATTCTTCCTAATGCCAAAGTTGTTTGAGGTGTGAGAAAAGGCTGCATTTATCACAGCAGCTCTCGAGCCATTAACATTATAGAGACCCTGAGTGGCCTTTATTAATATATAACGATGTGAAAGTAGAGACTGCGTACAGGGCCTTATTCATTTATTTGAAAAGTTTTGTTGTGATGGTGGTGTGTGTATACAATATGTTCTGAAGTCAAAACATTTCAATTCTGAAATCTCCCTTTCTGACTATTAATATCATATAGAAACTTTGGCGAAGACATGCTCTAGAATTATTTCAACCTCCAGACAAGATCTTTAGACTTCCATATTGTAGCTAAAGTGTCCATGTTGTGATCAGAACATTTCTAGTTAAGTTTGGATGTGGATATTTAAAGGTTGGAACTTTTCCTCAGTGTTTGGCACTTTTTAAATAAGTGCTTAAAATGTGAAAGTGGTTTGGAGAATTTCAAATTTTTATATGTACTAATGCTTTAACAGTATAAAACTGTTCTTTTTTTAAAAAAAATATTGATCTTGGACAATGAAAATGCATTTTTTTTTCCCTTTCAAGGGGGACCAAGGAGGACATCGAACTTTACAAAAAAAATGGACTACCTACCTCAAGGCTCGGTTGTTTTGTTCAGTCCCAGAGAAAAATTTATTTTTCAACATTGTCAACGATATTTTTATCCTAAAGACTTCAAATTTAAAAGAACCAGTGATTTATGGAGTTTTTACTCCTCAGTTGTAAGTAATAGCTTTTTGTTTTAGAGGCCCATTTGTTACCACAGGAGTGTAAAAAGTTGAATAAATTTCCTTCCTTTTTTTTTTTTTAAGGAATAATGTGGGCCTCTCAGCAGTGTGTGCCTACAATATTTCTACAGTGGAAGATGTTTTTGCCAAAGGAAAGTACATGCAAAGCACCACAGTTGAACAGTCCCATACAAAATGGTTGCGATACAATGGAGAGATTCCTAAGCCACGGCCTGGAGCAGTAAGTTCTGGATAACCTATAAACTGGTTTCTGGTCCCTTACCTTGATTTCTAAAAAGCAATTGTAAAGACAGTTTTATTCAATATTAGATGCACTTATGATGGCGATAGTGATAATCCCAAACACTAGTAGCACCAGTCTGAGTAAGTGAGTTGTTTCTTACACCTTTTGACAAGGTAGATAAAATCAATTGGACTGCTGCAAGTTTCATCTTTATTTAAACAGCAAGAATAGCATCATTGTTAAATGCTAAATTGAAGACCACAGGGGAGGATTTTAAGAGAACCACAGTCTTGGTCTTAACACTGGAATCTTATTGACAGTTCTAAACATCTATTAGGTTAGTTTTAAGTGATAAGGATACCATTTGCCCCTTTGGGGAAAATTAAGGAGTACTGATAAAGAAGAATATTTGTAGCTCAAGGTTGAAATGAAAGTTCCTTTGGTGCTCCTTGAGCTTGGTTGTTTTCAAACTATTACTAATGATGTAACCTATTTGGGTAATGAATTCTCTATAAGAAAACAGCCAAGCTCAAGAGAGCACCAAGAACACCTCAATTTAGCTAGTTTAAGATGATTATAATGTATATTTTAGGTTTGTTTATTTAATGTTAATAATACCTATATATGGAAAATAATTTTGATGAGAAAACTGAGGAAGAAAAATGCTTATCTATTTGATTTGCTTAGAACACATATATAACAGCCCAGTTCAGATGCTGTAACTCCAATGTGGCATATATTACAAAAGAAAACAGTGGTCATTAAAAGCATGATAGATTCCATTTTTATTGTTGATCATAACTTATAAGAGCCCTGGTGGCACAGTGGTTAGGATGCAGTATTGTAAGCAAAGCCTGTCCACAGTCTGGAGTTTGATCCTGCTGGGCTTAAGGTTGCCTCAGCCTTTTATCCTTCTGAGGTCGGTAAAATGACTTTTCCAGTTTGGAAAAGACTTTAGTTTTACCTCTTGAAAAAACACAGAAATTACTTAATACAGCTAGATAATGTATGTAATAGAGATCCTATTTTAAAGCCTACACAGATAGTCCTTGAAGTACCACCACAGTGGAGTCCAAAATTTATGTTGTTAAGTGAATTTTTCCCATTTTAGGACTTTTTATTTGCCACAGTTGTTAAGTGAAACTGGTTTCCCCGTTGACTTTGCTTGTCAGAAGGTCGCAAAAGGGGATCACAAGAACTTGGGACACAGCAATGGTCATAAATACGAACCAGTTGCCAAGCATCTGAATTTTGATCTTGGAGATGCTGCAAAGGTTGTAACTGTGAAAAATAGTCATAGGTTAATTTTTTTCAATGTCATTGTAAGTTTGAACGGTCACTAAAGGAACTATTGTAAATCAAGAACTACCGGAATCATTCCTTTTTAAGTGTTCATTAATCATATTATGTGTCTATTTTGTTTATTTTTCATGGAACAGTGTATAAACAAGGAGGCCAAAGCAGAAAATTTCAAGAGTACTCTCAACTTACCTGACAAAACCTTACAGTTTGTCAAAGACCATCCTTTGATGGATGATTCTGTGACCCCGATAGGAGACAGACCCAGATTAATCAAGCGTGATGTGAAGTATACCCAGATTGTGGTGGATCAAGTCCGTGCATTGAATGGCACGTTATATGATGTCATGTTTATCGGGACAGGTAAGTTTTCCATGAGTTTCAAAAAGTGGTTTTTCAGTGAAGTTGAATAGGCCAATCCAGTGTTGTGAATTTCAGTGTACTGAAAGTGGGAGAAAAGTGGGCTCAGGATTAATTAAAAGTGCTTCCTTGCATAGTCCTCTTATGACTTATGACTAGTTGTTTCATGACCATTAAAAGTCTCTATGGATTTTTAAAAAACCTACTTAAAACTCAGTCCTTGAAATTACAATTGCGCTCTTGGTCATGTGGCCACATTTCCGGTGCCTGGCAATCAGCTTAATTTTTTGACTGATTTCAGTATTCCATATCAGTGTGACCACAATCACTTTTTTGTGTATCACTTTTTTTTGCCATTTTTCAGTAGAAAATAGCAAAAGCTGCCCATTGGATGTGTTGGATTCAATTAATAAACATACGGTTCTCTTAATGACCATGTCACTCACTTAATGACCATGATTACTCCTTGTAAAAATGGTTGTAAAATCAAATTCTCTCAGGTGGTGCCTTGACTTTTATGACCACAACATAGAAGACTTAAATTCCAAAGTCAATGACTACCTGTGTGCATCTTCAGAAATTGTCCTTCGTGTCTTTAAGACCTTAACTGAAATTCAGCAATTAAGTTAGAAGAGAGATCTTTTCAGTCTGGAAATTATTACTAAATGTCCTGGTTATGTCAATGTCAACTTTCTATCACTGGATAAAGTTTCATCTTTGTCTGAATGTTTCTGGGAAATGCATTAGCTGCTGATACTACAGGTAGTCCTTAACTTACAACAATTTGTTTAATGACCAAAGTTACAACAGTACAAAATAAATATAAAGTATAAAAAGTGATGACTGTTTTTCATTTATTACCACTGTATCATCCCCATGGTCACGTGATCAAAATGTAGATGGTTGGCAACTCATATTTATGATGGTTGCAGTGTCCCACAGGGTCACTTTTGCAATCTTCTGACAAAGTCAATGTTGAACCCAGATTTATTTAACAACCATGTTACTAACTTAACAACTGCAGTGATTTATTTAGCAGTTATGGTAAGAAAAGTCGTAAAATGGGACAAAAGTCACTTAAGAAATGTATCACTTAGCAACAGAAATTTTGGACTCAATTATGGTCATAAGTCAAGGACTACCTGCATATTGTTGCATGTTTATTTTGTAGAGGTGGGGTATATATAATTTATTCTACTTTTCAAGAGATACATATATAAATCACTGAAGTTAATATAAAATTAAAATCAACAGAATGGAGATAAAAGATGAAGCAAAAATGGGATCAGAGGTAAAACTGCTGAAGTAGGCAGTTATATAGCAAAAAGCAATGTATAAAATACTGAAAAAGCAGAGAAAACTGAAAGGTTTCGAAATATCTTGTGAAGAAGAATCCCTTAGACTCCCAGGTATGGTCAATGTGTGTTTATTTTTACATGGCCGCCGAAAAGATTTGCCTTCTGTCATTTCAGATCAAGGTGCTCTTCACAAAGCAATCAGCTATGAAAATGGAATGCACATTATGGAGGAAATTCAGCTCTTCCCAAATTTTGATTCTATTCAGACTCTTTTGCTTTCTTCCAAAAAGGTAGGGCTGAGTGAGGTCACGGAAAAAAGAGGCCTGGGGGAACCAAAGCTTGCAATATGTAAAGAGGCAGGGGAGGGCGGAGAATCAGCTGCTGAATTCAGAGATGATGGCTGTGAACTCGATTGTCTGTTAGGCTGCAAAACAGATGCAGCTCCCTAGGTGGTGGGTAGATCTGAGTCTGTCCCAAGACTCAAAAACTCATATAGACTTTCTTGGTATGCTCACTTTCAGTCTGGAAGCATCTAGTTGTAATCTAGTTTTACTCATGCAGCCTTTGGAGACTCGTTTAGTGACCAAAGTTGCGTGTTGTGGTTTCAACCGGTTTTGATGTTCCATTCCATCCCAGCACACTCAGGATTATGTAGTACTTGGCAACTGGCTCCCGCTATGATGCTTGCAGCATCGTATAATTATGTGATCACAATATGTGATCTTCCCTGCCATCTTCCCACCAGAAAAGTCAATGGGGAAGCTGACAGGGAAGGTCACAAACTGCTTGGGTTAATCTTCCTCACACCTTCCTCAGCCCCTCTATGTGCTGGTGCTGCGCATCACCAGCCACCCGCACACCTTTATGTACCTTCCTTGAGCATTGCTGCACCCATACCACACCTCCCCAGCCACTCTTGCACTTTCTCCCACCCAATAGCACCTGCTACCCTTGTGCCTCACCTACTCCTATCACTCACACATCCTCTCTCATGTGGCAGTAGCTGTGCTGGCACCACGCCTCCTCTACTACTTCCTCACCTTTTTCCACCCAGCAACAGCCACATAATCTACCTGCCAACCTATTTGTAATCCACCTGGGACTTGCAGTGCAGTTACATGTGTCATGTTTTACAACTGCATCCCTTCCCAATTGCAGTCCTAAGTTAAGGACTACTATATAGCTTTCTGATTTGAGACTATAGGCAGGAAGGAATGTGATCATTTAGAGAGAAGTCTATATTTGCACGAAGAATGAAAAGTCTTAAGACAGTGTTGGCTGACCTTTTTTGGCTCCTGTGCCAAAAATTTTGTGCGTGCTTGCACATTTGCGCTCACATGCCAGCACCCAGAAGGCAATGCGTGCCCCGCCACGCCTCCTACACATGCACACGCAATCCCCACCCACACACCTCCGCCGCCCCCTTACCTGCACTGTGCCTCACAGCTGTTTTCCAGCCAGTTTGAGGCCTTTTTTGGCCCCCCAGTGACTTGAGGAAGGCTTCTGCAGGCTTTTCAGGCTGAAAACTAGCCCTGTTTTTCATCACTTCCGGTATTTTCGGAAAAACAGGAAGTGATGAAACGGGCATTGTTTTCGGCCTGTAGAAGTCTGCAGAAGCCTGCCTTAAGCCTTTGGGAGGCCGAAAAAGGCCTCAAACCAACCGAAAATCGTCTGTGAGGCATACACATGCTCAGTGAGGTAAGTTTGCCTGCAGATCATGTGCCGGCACAATTGGCTCTACGTGCCACCTGCCATAGGTTTGCCATCACGGATCTAAGATATCTTAATTTATTCTCTTGGCTAATAGCCTGGAGAACTAGTGTCGAGAGTACAGATATACTGGGCTAGATGGACAAATACCAAAAAATCTGGCATCATTCAGCTTTCTGTGACCGAGTTCACACTCAGTACTGAGCCACAATTTATTTATCATACTTGGTCGAATAAACCATTGTTAGCATCTTGAAATTCAGTGGCAAATTTCAACAACATGAATGTTACCTATTTTGTTTCTCAAAATTACTGCTAGAAATGAGAACAGACAGACCCTCCCATTTCTCTGCTCACCCACAAATCTTCCCAAAACATTTTGAAATCAAACCACCTTAACATGTCAATTTTGCTACTGAATTTAAACTGTACATTGATTGAGAGATGGGCTTAAGAGTGAGATTGTGTTGGCTACCTGGCACCTAAAAATAATTGGCTTCCATCTGTGACCACCATGTCACCAAAGGCATCGTACGTGCATTCAGAGCAAAAGATTATCCATCCCTGTCATAATTTTTGACTTACAAACCACTATGATTGACGTTACACAACAATCCAAGCCATAAATAAGCAAACCACATTGATGCCATTGTTTATCTACCTCCTGCTTTTTAAACCAAGCTGTGCATATCTTAAAATAATGATAAGCTACTTTAGTTATCTCTTTTAAAAAGATAAGGGCTGGGAGATTATATTAACATCGCAATCATCTCTTTAATGGAGAAAAGAACATTGCAACATCAACAGCTGTAAGAATATATAGTTGTCTTAATACTCTGTCCATAAGACACCATAGATGTTCGATGTTTCTGTTACTTCTCCCTTGCACAGTAAACCACCCCCTCACACACACAAAATTTATTAAGTGAAAGTCCTTGGAATTGATACAAATTGAAAATCTGAAGTTGTGTTAGGCAATTTAGTCCCCTAGCAGCCCAATATTGTTAGTTTTGACAATGGTTGCATAACTTGGTTTACACAGGCTGATAGTTGACAACAGTGCAATTTTCTTTTAAGAAATACTGTAGCTCAATCTTTTACGAAGCTTCCTCCTTCCTTGAGGTGGGAAAGGAAATACGCCCTCTTCTACCAATTGCCTTTGTATTTTCTGCAGGGAAAGCAATACCTCTATGCAGGATCCAATACAGGAGTAGTCCAGTCACCTGTTGCATTTTGTGAGAAGTATAGTACTTGTGTGGACTGTGTCCTGGCAAGAGATCCATACTGTGGATGGAATCCCCATAAATCCCTGTGCAGTGATATCTTCAAAGAAAGTGAGAATAACAGGTAAAAGTACCGAGATCTATCTACATTATATATTACAGATCAAATGTGTTTATGTGGATCAACTAATCAAATGTCATTCAGTGAGCAATTCTAAGCATGCATATTGCACAAAATACAACATCTTGAAAGTCCTGTACTATTTTTATTCTTTTGAAACTATTTCTTTTTTTTTTAATAAGGTTTTATTTGGGTTTTCACACATACAAAATACAAGTAAAACATCTTTTTTGAAAATAGCATGGTCCCGGGTTGAACCTCTTCATACAGACACAAAACTCAATTTCATGCTCTTTTTTGTATTCTATTCCATATCTTATACTATTTTACATTTTCTATATAGTTTTTCCCCTCTTTTAATTTTCTCAATTTTATTTTGATTATCTCATCTCAATTCAAATCATTATATTTATACTTTTGTCTGTTCTGTTTCAATTTCATATTATCTTTTCTCATTAAACAAAGTTTTCTCCTGTAGTTACTAATTGGAGTATGACATCTTTATATCTTTTAATTACATCCATTCTACTCTTATTTAAACTTCAGTATATACCTTAAGTTTATGATCTTCAATATAATACATAATACATAACTTCCAATCGAACTCTGCTTGGTACATTCTTATAATACGCACTATATTCTTTAAAAAAAAAGATTGTAAATATATGTAATTATAAACCCTCATTCCATTCCAATTCAGTTCTATCATTAATAATCATTAAAGTCTTAACATCTTTAACACTTCTTTTCAATTAAATATCATACTTCCTTAAAAATACATATAATCTCCATAATTAATTTTTCCCTTATTTCTCTTCACATATGTTTGAAACTATTTCTTGTTCTAATTCCTTCTGCCTCCTCTGGAAAAAGAACGTTAAGCATGTAGATAGTGAAATCTGAAAAATAGTTAAGATGGGATGAAAGAGAAAAGATCTCTGAAAAACTTTGTTTATAACACTTTAGAAAAGAAAAAACTCACAACTTTCCAGTGAACAATGGGATCAGAACATTAATAAATAGTTCTGTGTATGTTTGCTTAGAACTAGGCCCAGCTGACTTCAATGAATCTTACTCATAATTTTTATTTTAAACATAAACTTGTTTGTAGAAGTAGAGAAAATAACATGAATTGAAGATTCATAGGGATGTTGTAATTTTCATAAAATATATGCAACTTAACCGAATTTAATTTTAAGCCAAACTCTTTAAAATATAATGCAGAATATATAAGATGCAAAGTAAAAATTATCTTGAATATTTTGCTTTGTGAAACCAGGTCATGATTAGTTTAGCTTGGGTATGTCTATCCCACAGCCCACAGGTCGCAGGCAGTTCTGGAAAGGACCCACAAAATAACTAAAAATAATAAAGTTATTTATAGAAACTTATATAAAGTTATACATTAACTATATTACATATGTTGTATGTGGCCCAAGACAATGTTTTAGAATTGTATCTAAATTCTAATATACGATTAAATTAAGCTGTATTTCATGGAACTAAGCCAGCTTCGTGACCATGCTTTTGAATAAGATTAATCAGATTTTGCCAGAGTTGGATGATATGGCAAACTGTCATAATTGAAAAATACATCCTTTAATTGTATCAGAGAGGAAGGGGAAAAGTGAGAAAAAAGAAATTAGGGTTGTTTCTATCTAAATACTGTAATTAATTATTTTGTCATCCCAGTTTTGGCTGTTGTGTTCTGGACCTTTCACATATTTATTTTCATGCATAAGCAAGTTAGGCTATAAGAGAACAAGTTGCATGAATCAGAACACACCTCTTAGATCAATCTCCAACTTTTCAACTATAGACCACACTAACCTGCCTTACTATTCTTTCCAAACCAGCTGGAACTTTAATCTTTATTTGCATTTCATAGAAGTACTGCAAGGCATATTATCTACATAATTATTATTTATGATATTTTTAGGAGTTAAAAACAGTTTCTTTAAATTGAGATCACCCATTTGTGCCTAGTATAAATGGAGAATAAGGAAGTTAAGAAAATGGCAAGTATCAGCCATTTTGTCTACCTTGGACACTCAGTTCATGTTTTGCCTTAGCCACTTGTTCCTTTCTCCTCCCCAAAATGGGATTTGTTTTTGTTTACAATGGATTGTTCTGATTTGCAGAGAATTATCATTTCAAACCCTTCAGATTGACATATCAAAGGATTGGACACAGAAACATACTCACTTTGGCTTCAAATGTTATAACTTTTCCTGTTTGCTTTTCTGTACTTAATGTCACACTCTGGTACATAAAGACTCTCTCATGTTTTGGAAGTTCTCGCCTTTCTGTGAAGGTGTACTAGGACAGCTGTTCATCAAAAATCAGCATAACCTTCTGCAAACATGCTTCTCCCCTACACCAATATTTATTTGAATATTATTAGCTATAATTAGTGGTGAATTCGTGTAACTTTAAAAAGTTCTCATGATTTTGCAGGTAGAGTTATATATACAGGACATGACAATTTATTGTATCTCACACCATATATTGTTTCTAGGGATTGGATTCAGAATATAAGTGGAGATGCCTCTTCTTGTTCAGGTAAGCTTTGGTTTTCATAAATGATTGAACAGTAACACAGAATAAATGTTTGGCTTGTTTGTTTGTTTATTTCTACAGGCAGTATTTCCTGTTTGCATACAATATATAGTTATCACATTGCTTATATTTTTAACATGCTCTATATTTTATTCTGTAACTACCCTTAAAAATCTTGAAGAAATGGGACTGTGATCATCTCTGGATTCATAACCAAGTCCATCATGGAACTGCTCAATCGCATAAAACCAGGAATAGCCCACACATGAAATCATGGGGTCTTATAAAAGGAAACTCTGAGAAACACCAAACAATAGCCTCACACAAAGGCTTTGTATGAGTCTGCCTGCTACATATGGATCACTTAGTAGACTATTTTTAATCTAGCATGACTTTGGTGTTCTTATTTAGTTACCCTAAATTATAAGCTCTTTGTAGGTTTTTTTTAATAGATTCTTGTTCCTCATCCACCGAAAAAGAGTTTCCAAACAAAACAAAAAAATTACTGGAAAGATCTTGCCTTCCAAAACAAATTTTATATGTCCAGGGATGATTATTACTGTTATATGGTACTGTTCTAGCTCTAATCTATTTTCAAATTCTGGTCAAACCTCCAAATAGTTTTTTTGCAATGCAGCCTTTTTCCAACTCCGGTGCATGCATACGTCTGTTTTGTGGTCAAAGTTGATAAAAGTAACATATCTGACGTTTAAAACAACGGACATTCCTTAATTAGGCTGTGCTCTGAACATTGAAACTGTCTATCCAGTGATGCTGTGCTGGTTAGATTGCAAATTAACTAACCTATCAAAGGTACCAAGAATCGTAAGAGTTGTTTTAAAAGCATTTACTGCTTTAAATTAAACTACAGGTTGTTCTATACAAGAGAATTTAAACACAAGGTTCCTTTTCAAAGATTATAATTCTTTTATATAGTTTATTTTTCCAAGTTTGTGTTGCATTTGTTGTTGTATTTGTTCTTTGTTTTTAGGTTACGCCTGTGTGTGCCATATTTGTTACTGTGAAATGATCATTATACAACTTAAGTTTGTTAGACATTATTCCTCTGATCTGTTATGATCATCATACATTTTTCCCTGTGCCTCCTACAAATATAAGAGCAGAGAAGTTCTACACGTATTTGTTTAGCTGAACCTGGGTATAATTTATAGTATAAGTTGTATCTTGTCTCACACTAATAACGGCCATATCCATTGTGAAGTCTTCTGACAGAGGCATTCATCAACAGAATAAACAGTGATTTTTTTCAGTGATACCATATCACCCTGCAGGCCTTGTGCCATTTTCCAAACTAGTCCATGAATGCCTAGCATTTGAAGGGCCCTATTCCATTGTAATAACCTGATTGATGCTTCCTGTCAACAGAAGGATTCCAGTTGGATACTGCCATAGGTATGGTGCGATAAGCTACCTGCACTGACATTATGAGCATTTGATGTTCCAACATGGCTGAATTGGTCTCCCCTTCTCTTCAAAAAGTAATTTCTGACGTGGTTTCACATTTATTTTGCTATTTCAGATAAAGTCAGAGAGCATTCTCTGCAGCACACTTTGGGGCATGGGAGCACTGCAGAGTTAAAATGTTCAAAGAAATCCAACCTGGCCCAGGTGGTTTGGAAATTCAAGGATGATGTGCTAAAGGTGGAAAGCCCTAAGTATCGTCTTCTGGAGAAAGCATTGCTCATCTTCAATTTGTCTGAGGGAGACAGTGGTGTTTATCAGTGCCTGTCAGAGGAAAAAGTGAAGAATCAAAAGTTTTCACAAGTGTTGGCTAAGCATGTTTTGGAACTGAAAAAAATCCAGCATACTACTCTGAGCCCAAAGCAGCCTATTCCACAAACAGAAGGTAACAGAGAGGCATCCAAAATGGCTTCTTTTCCTACTGAAGGGTTACCTGTTCACATTCCAACAGTTGTACCAGTCACAACAACCAGGATAGAAACAAATCCTCTTGTCCCAATGCTGATGAGCACTGCCTCCAGTCTTGAACGCTCCAAGTCGCTCCCTGAGGTCCCTGAAAAGACCATGTTTCTAAAATCAAATGATAGTTCCCTTTTGATGTTTCTCTTTTTGTTCTTTTTTGTGCTGTTCTCGAGCCTGTTTGTCTACAATTGTTACAAAGGATATTTACCAGACCAATGTCTGAAGTTCCGCTCTGCTATGCTACTTGGGAAGAAGAAGCCCAAGGCGGATTTTTCTGATTGTGAGCAAAGTGTGAAAGAGACCTTGGTGGAGCCAGGCAGTCTTATGACCCAAAGTGGAGAACATCCAAAGCCAGCACATGACACAGGCTATGAAACCGAAGCAGACTATGGAAATGGCCACATTCAGCATGATGAGGACCATTCGCAATCTTTCAAAGATGTCAAGGACAAACCTTTTGATGTTAAGTGTGAACTGAAATTTGCTGACTCAGATGCTGAGGCTGATTAAAAGCAACAGGCCCCAGTTTTTCTGATGAAAGTTTGATTATTCTAATTCTTTAATACATTGCATTTTAAATGTGATAACTAGGCCACAGAGGGCTATCTATATGTCATCAGTTCTGTATGTGATACTTTGTCATTTCACAACTGGATTGAACAAAGAACCATCTGCTGTGTTCTAAAAACCATTTTGTTCCACATTTATTTTTCTAATGTGATGGTTGAATTTTTATTTTAAATGGCCAGTTGTAAATTTCAAACTTATTTTCCCCTTGAGGTTGATTTAACATTTGCACATACTACTTTATTTCCTGTTTTCATAGAAAGTAAAATTAACTCTTTTTGCAGATCCATGCCAAAAAGGATTTCAGTAGCTACAGCTTGCATATATTTAACTGCTGTTAAAAATCTAATTTCAGTTTAATTCCAAATTGGAAATAATATTTAGTTTATCAGATTGGTAAATTATAGGCTTTTTGTCCAGTTTTGGACATTTCTTTGCATCTAGTGATTTATAATGCTTAATGTACTGCCGTCATCATATTTTGTCTGTTAACTATAGCTGATGAAAGAAACATTTAAGTTTTCCCAAACAATTTATGTACCTTTTGTAGAATATGCTGTATATCGGGACAGGTCTGGATAGATTCGCATAAGGTTCTCAGGGATACGTTTTGGTTAAATGATTTTGTTTTATTATTTTTAGAGATGCTATGGTAATCACTATAAGTGCTCAATTTTGGATTATGGGGAAATGTAGCTTAGAAAAGAGATTTTAAAAAGTGTTAGACACTGCCACATTAACTACATTCTGGGATTTTTTTAAGTGGACGATGTCAACTACACACATTCTTGAGAGCCTTGTGTGTTTACAGTGAAGAATTTAACAAACATTTGATGGATGTCTCTGAAGAGGTGATAGAGAATACTTATTTTTCAACCTTTTTTACAGTTGGAAAGTAATCAGATTACACCACCCATAGCCAACTTTGCCAAAAGTTTTCACACTTTTGTCACATCATCCATCAGCATTTGAAAAAGCAAGTGAAGAAACAAAACAGACAAACCAAAACTGCCCAAAAACTGTTTTATCTCTTCATGGATTAAAATACATTAAATGTGGTTCACAGTGGCACTATTTGTACGTAAAATTATTTTGTGATGTACAGTTTTACTACTTGTCTTTTGCTGTCTCTGTGTGTCTCCCTTATGTTACAAGAAACAGGGAGGTTAGGAATAGCAAGAAATCTCCTTGCTCAATAGGCAAATTTGCCCCCAAACTTTTGTTTTTGTTAACTCCCCAAGCTCTCTTAGATGGTATTGCTGTGAATAGTTTTATATTTTGTATGATTCATTTTGCTTTTATTTTTCTATCTTAACTATTGTATATGTGAAAAGGTTATGGAATAAATATTGAAATTAATGGCATTCCATCTTTATTATTGAGCCTTAGATTGATTTTATGACAATAACATCTACAAAGGTTTGGTTTCTTGTTGGGTGGACACAGAATGGAGCGAAGACAGGAAACTCATGACTTTCCTTTGCATTTCTGCTTTCTGTTTTTTCCTCTTTTTCTTTCCTATGCACATTATTTCCTTGGCATGTGAAGTGTTTCTTGCAGACTTTTTTCCTTAGTGCCCTTTTCTTCTTCTTTTTCCTTTTCTGTCCTCTTCTGCCACAGCTTCTGCTTCTGTAGCTTTTCCTTCTCCTGGTACTTCTTTGTCCTGTGTTGGAAGTGATTTCCCTTCACCCATCTGCCCCCAGCCTGAAGTTTGGTCTATCACAGATCATGCTCCAGTTACACTGCTACCACCAATTCTTAACTGACCAGATCCTGCACGTTAATGCTCATAGCACCTTCCTCCTCTTTTGTCAAGCCATAGGTAAGTCAGAAGATCCTTCCAGTGCCACTTCCTGGTTTTCAATTTAATCACCAAAGTTTATACTTTTGTAGGGTGCCATCTTAAGCCTCCAGTGAGTGAGGAAGAAGTTGGGGCATTAATTATTTCAAACTATGCCAGTGGTTCTTAAGATGTGGTTCGTGGATCCCTGGGGGTGGGGTGGGGGGCACAGTGTCACAGGAGGTCCACAAAGGCTTGAATAAATGTTATGATTTAAATCTTGAGTTAAATCTTAACAATCCATGGCCACAAAGGGTATTTAAAGGGGGTCCCTCGGCAAGAAAAGATTGAGAACCATTGAGCTATCCGATTTATGTCCAACAGGTGAGTGAATATACTCAGCACTTGATTTTAAGCTTCCCTAAACAGATATATGTAACTAGAGATATTATAAAAACATTTCCCTAACCAGAATGTGTTCTATAGTCTTGAGTTCTTGGTTATGTTTTGTTCTTGTCTCTTCCGTACATTTACACACATGCACACATACTTGGAGGTACAGAAGTGATTCTTAGCACTATTTTAATAACACGCTCATACTATATCTGAATTAAAAATACTTATTATATTTGATAGCTTTTGGTGAGGTGTTAATCCTACATTTTATAATGAGATAAATCACACATCTTCAGAATAGGAATAGAGCTTTTATTAGTGGGTTTAGGATTTCATAGAAGTATAAAATCTAAGGGTGGACCCTGGTTATCATTGCTTTCCAATATAGGCAGCTTCCAGATATATGTAGAGTTCAACTCTCAAGAATTCTCAAAAATAGCCATACCAGTTGGGGAAATCGGATCTAGGGAAGCTCAACCCTCCACTCTGCAAGAATCCACTACTATGGTATCCCCAACATAAACTATTCACTATTCTCTTATGCAAAGGCAGGATCTACTAAGGATCTCCCACATACTCCATTGTGAAGGGAATTAACAACTGCAGTGTTTTCACTTAATAATTATGGCAAGAAAGGTAATAAAATGGGGCAAAACTTAACAGCTATCTCACTTAGGTCTGAGATTTGGACTCGGTTGTTTGCTTTTTCTTCAAATGCTTCATACAATCGGATATTTTTTTAATTTGTGCTCCAAGACACCCAGATCTCTTTCATATGTGCATCAACTGGCCTGTATAATCTCCTAGAATCCTATTCTTATGCCTTTGATTGTTCCTGTAGTAATGAAGGGCTTTTCACTTAACATTTTAATGTTTTCTGCTCATTGTTGCAGCTTGACAAAGTTCTGAATTTTTATGCTGAGGTAGGAGTTGTCAAACAGCAAGAGGCCCCAAATCCCCAGGAGATCTCCAGCAACTTTAGATGGAAGCTCACATAATTTCTTAAAGCTGATGAGACTTGCACAGCAAAACTCCAAATGAAGGATAGGAGATAATTAAATCTGTGGGCAAAGCCACCTGTCTAAAGCATCCATAATTACAGCATTTATTTACTTTTATTCATGATTCAGATTGCACAAATTCACTTATCACATCAGGAAATTCAAGGTGTTTATCATAGCTTCTTTTTTTTCCAGAAGTGATGATTATTATCAGGTAGCAATACTATCTTTGAAACTTTTTCTATATTTAAATTTTTCTTTGCTAAACATTAAATTATTCCTTACACACCACCTATTCTCTCTCCTCTCTGATCATTTACCTTTGTTAATACTTTATTGACTCATTGTTTTGTAAATTAGCATTTAGTCTTACTTTTCTTATCTTTCAACCTCCCCCTCTCTTTTCTCAGAGTAATTTGTTCTGCTTTTTCCACCTAGCTTAAACCATTTGTGTTGCCAGTCATCCTAATGTCTAGAAGATCATTATCTATATTTTCTACCTTGACAATCTCTAGCACCTAGCTCCAAAAATAACTTGGTTGTTTTCCCCTGCAATTACCAAGATGCTTTCAGAACCAATTCCTGTTTACTTGCCTTACCCATAATGCTGCTTCTTTCCTTAGTCTGTTCTGCCCCTTTTTGAATAAGTCACACCCTACTATTCTTGTGTCCTATTCCTGATTTTCATTTCACCAGGTTTACATAATACCTACTAAATCATGTTCATCTTCCTCATTGGGAGTTCTAGTTCTTCATGTTCCACACATTCACATTAATTTATGGCAGGTGTATCCTAACCACTACTTAATATCATCTGTTTGGTTAATTCTGAACACAGCCACAACCTTACTTACCAGAGGGTGTAAACACTTGGAACCACATTAGGGTAAGTTCTCCCCCTGCCCCCCATTTTTTTTTTTTCAATTCTCAATTTGTACAGCTTATATGTTATATTAAAGGTGGGGAAAATTCTGAAGTGATTCATCATCTTCATCTGATTTTTTTTTTACATCTCAAAAACCTGGCATCTTAATAGGAATGCATAAACTTTTAAACCCACTGTAGTCCTGCATTTTTTGCTTCCACTTCCAGAAAGTGTTTCTCAATCTTCTGCTTATCACTTCAACCCTTACTTGGCTTTGCATATTTTGCAGAAAGATTTTATCTACATTTTTTATAATCATTAGGTATCCCAAATCAGAACATTTTGACATGCTTCTACTGGATGTGTGCTGGTTTGCATGAAGTGATTATTCTTAAGTGTCATCATGAATTGTTTTGAGTGCCATCATGGATGTGTGATTTATTTCACAAAGAATTATTACACATAAGTCAAAATAGCAGAATCTTGGTTCTTGGAAGCTCTCTCGAATGCATAGTATTAAATAGCATAGATTGGCACATCAATACTTCTGTAGGACTTTAGAATGAATAACTGTCATGTAAACTAAATACATTTTTAAAAAGTATTTAATTTCTCATATTGTGCACAAAAAGAGCAATTAGTTTTCAGAGCTTTATTTTAGACCTAGAACTGAAGCTAGGAGTTAAACTAGTCTGTAATTTCCAGCATCTTCCACTGCAAAGAGGCCTCAAATTGATCTGCCTTGAATTTTTAAAGTGAAGCACTGAATTCTTACTTTCCTTCCATCCCTATTTCTACAAATGCTTCTAGATTCTTGGGACCCAAAACACTTCATTCTGCAGTTTTATTACTAACCCTTTAAGTAAGGAACGGATCTCAGTACTGCTTTTGCATGAGATATTGAGGCTAGAGGAACTAGTGGATAGTGAAGAGCGACATGTCTAATGCTTAGGAGTAAGGATAGGAGGAGGTTCAAACATGAAAGGATGAAGCACAGATGGATAAAAGGGATTAGAAAAGGTTTGAGGAGAGCCCAGGGGGGAGGAGGAGGTGCTGTGTATCCGTGTGTGTGTGTGTGTTTGAGAGAAAGACTGACTGACAGAAAAGAAGCACCAGTGCTTGAGTGCAAGAAAAAAGGGTATTCCAGGGACATTGAGGAATGGAACTGTGGTTCAAAAATATCTCTGTTTTTAAGCTTAATTTCCACTTTTTTCTTGTATTTAAGTTCTTGTTCTTTTAACTTCACCAATTTGGTATTTGAGGATAAAAGCGAGCCTTGCATTGTTCTGGGAATGAGCATTTCCACTTCTTAATTTGCGACCGAGCCAATGGTAGTTTTTCAATATTTCAAACATATCAATTGGCTCAAAATGGGTACAGTCCCATTCAAAATCATGGTGTCAAATTAACGACTGCAAATTGGGAATCATAGGTAGATTTGATTCCCCAAAAATAAAATGATTGTAGCTCATTAAAAAAAATCTGGGATGGTGGAATTGTAAGGATTGCTAAATACTTCTTGGTTATCTCTCAGGTTAATGCTGGGTGTAAAGCCTCCTGCTATGATTAATTTTCAGATGATGTTTTATTGTATGACATGACATACCATAGTCATGAGATGTGCTGAATCAGAGATTGCTGTGTTTTTTTTTTCCTATCTGCTGTCTATTTTTTAGGGAGTTTCTAAGGCTGAGATACTTTCCTATACTGTTCTCTAGAGATTTTTTTTTCTATTTCTTTGAAATAAATACTTGAAACTAATTTGCTACCAGATCTCTTGTGTAATAGGCAGATTGAAGGTAATACAAAATACGGTAAGTTAATTTTCTTTCCGCTATGTTTTATCTACTGAAAACTGAAGCATGTTGGGGAAACCCAAAATAGTGAAATAATTACTGGAATGTTAGTTTAATTGAAGTAGTGTCTTGAAGGAAATAGCTAAATCTATTTGACTATTTTAATATTCAACCATATTCTGGGTGAGGCCCGTTCCATATGTGAGGCCCAGGGCAGTTTTTTTTAATCACAATTTTTCCTAAAGAGGACCCAACTTGTCTCGCTCCTCCTTTTTCTTCTACTCCTGGGCATAATTTTTAAGTACTGTCTTCTGAACCAATTAAGCAGTTACAATTCCTGAATCATGCAGTTTGTATCTTGGGGAGTAATAGGAAGAGAACCCTCAGTTGGGGTTCAAGAATTGCTGGGCAGAGTCAAAAATGCCAAGATGGTGGCCATAATGGCATAATCAAAGCTCCGCTTGTTGTTCTTTTTTTAATGTGTATCGTATCACACATAAAAACAGTTGGAACCATCATAGCCACCATCTTACCTTTTTCTATAATCCCTGCGGACATCCCTGAAGAATTGCTGGCCCGCTTCCCATGTGCCCAGAGTAGAAATTAGAAGAAGACACAGTAAATGGTCCTTTTGTTGAAAAGAGCTTTCAAATTTCAAAGGGTTACAGCTTTTTTGTTTCTCTCAGTGGTTCAGCTCACAGCATCCTGAGAGTCCCACTCTTGAGGGAAATGTACAGTTCAAAAATATGAAAAATAAATAAATGAAAATGTTAGTGGATTCCTTCAGATGCAATTTTCATTTCTCACTTTAAATGTTATGGTGAAGCATATCTTTTAGATTCCCTTTTTCATGGTGTCTCTCTTGGAGCCGTTTTAGTCTGAGAATGCTGATTTTAAAAAAATCCTTTTGGTTTTCTTACAATCTACTTGGGGATATGGTGCTCCTAAGCATATTTTCTAGAAAGTGCTGTTTGCTATATCTGCATTGCTAATGTGTGATATATATAATAATGAGAAATTAAGGCTCAAATATTGTCCCAATGAAAAATCCTTGGCTAGTCTTCATTAAATTTTTACTCATGCTACATTTCCATGTTGGAATGAGGATTCTTCCATCAGGTCATTGAATTTATACACAAATAGTGACTAAGCAGCCAGGCATAATCATTTAATCTCTTTTTTTTGACATTTTACCTTATGGTTCTGCCTTGATTCTACTCCTCTCATGTTGATTTCCATCCTCAATAATCTTGTTTTTGTCACCCTCAGCGAGACCTTATCCAATTGAAACTAGGTTAATTCCAGCTATATCTTCTGTTGTAAATTGAATTAACAGCCCCGCATCTCAATAATTTTAGTTTTGAGAATATTCACTATCATAACACTTTTTCCTGAGCAAGTTTTGAACTTTATAATAATTAGTACACCATCCTTTCAAATTATGTTCTTAGGTGAATGGTACTTTAAAGTGTGCTTCTAAACCTGTAATTTAATTACAAGTTCTTTCATCATTTCAGACCAATACAGAAATTTAGTGTTCAGTTTGTAATGGAAAGTACATTATTTTCTCCATAAGCAGCTTTGCAAAGTGTCACTTATATTAATAGCTCATCATCAGTAATGGGAACAAGAACTAGAAGAACGTAACCTTTGAACTGAAACTTTTGTGTTGAAACCTATGAAGAAAATGGCAGATCACATTTTGGTTTATTCAACAATAACCCTTATTCTCGTGCAAATATAGACCTGCAGCCTAAATGTGAGGTGCTAGCTAGCTCTGCATTATGATATGGAGTGCTACTTAAATCATATCCACTGGAATTCCTCTGGTGTGAAAAGCTGTAGTTGGCTCAGACGTGCAATGCTGAGCCCTAGTAGACTTTTATATACAATCAGCTTTGTATTTAAATTCAGCACTGATTTAATGCATAAATGTGTCTGTTTTATATTGAAACTGTATGCCTCCATATTCTGCAAATTTATTACCTTCAGATCGAGAGCCTTTTCCCCCTTCTGTTTTCTATTTCATGCAGCATATGTACCTGCAAAGGAAATGTGGGATACATATGCCAGTAAACATTAGAAGAAATATGCTGATAAGCTTTCCTTTTGCTGGGAGTTATTGAGCAGTATCTGGATAGTTTGTACGCATTCCAGGCATATAATTCCAGATCTCACTTTAATATTTTAAATTGACATGTGATTCCTGCATTTGATAACCATTAATATTTTTTTAATTCTACAAGCATAGCTGAAACGTGAAGAAAAATGAAAGTAAGTACATTGATTTTCCTTTAATGAAACATATAAGTATTCAAGGCCCTTCAAATGGTTTCAGTTTAATGGTTCATTGCAAATCATTTCTACTAATGCCATTCAGCCAAGGTTGAATTATATCTTACAAACACAAATTCAAACACTGTACCAACTTCTATATCAACTGCTTGGGAGCCCAGTTAATTTGCCAAAACATTTACTGTAGATAGAAAAGTAAATGCAAAACATTTTAGGAATTTAAAATCTAGCCAGTATGGCTTGGCAATCCAGTTATACTCAAATATTGTGCACTAATATTTCTTCTGCATTTTGTCAAATTTTACAATTAAAAAATTCATGTTGCTCTTTTCTTTTTTTAACATACTATTTGCCATTGGTGTTTTAGGAACATGGGAAGTTGCAGTCTAATATATCTGGAATACATTAAATTGCAGTAGGGATAATTAATGGTTGCAAGTGTCAGTACAAAATATTTTTTAGGTATGAATCGTGCTCACACTCTTTTTAATCATTGTTGTGAGGGATGTATTTATGCAATCAAAAATTAGGTATTTATAGGCCCTTTATCTACAGTAAAAAGAAAATTCCACTCCTCTGTGACCTGAAATGAAGGACTATTGCTGCCACTGAGAAAATAGAAGTTGGTTTGTGCTGAAACAAGGGAAAATCCTGTTTTGGTGACCCTGAAACCTTCATGGGAAAATGAGGAAAGCTGCCTGATTAGCATGGCTTCAGTCACACCCCCAGGTGCTGCTTGGGAGGCTACCAGAAGAGTGTCAGCTGCAGAAGTTATCTGCAGACCTGACCAGAAGACATTTGTTTCTTTGGGGTAGCCTGTTTGAGAAAGCAGTTGTAGGAATGAAATGTTTTTAAATGGCTCCCAAGGGCACTGATTGATAATTTGCAAAAATAACTTGAGATTGTGATGTTTGGAATCACAATGCAATTTTTGCATCCCACATGAATTCCTTTCATCATTTCTCAAAAGCTTAGATGAAAACCTCTCCCAAAATGCTGGAAAATAGGAAATGATTTCAACCTGATGCCACAATTATAATGTTTGTATTTTACCTATACATATTCAAACCTCTGCTTAAAGCATTATTTCAGTGCCTTTGATCACAAATTTTGAGATCAATTTAATATGATATAAATTGGAAGGGACTCATTATCCAATATAAGTATGTTTTGGAGCAAGCATTTGTAATTTTCCTATGAACAAGGGTCAAACTGATTTTTTTAAAATAGTATATCAGGGATCATATTTATTATCAAAACAGGTCTGGTCTCAAAACAAAAAAAAAACCTAACTCAAAGACAAAATTAAATATAGTAAAAGGATGACTTGCTAGCACTTTTTGGAGAAGTTGTGAGGATCCAATCTGTCATTTCTAGCTTCGGGCTTTGCGTTCATTCTACTACATCTTTGGTATATCTTTCTCCTTGTACATTTGGAGAAAAACTAGATTGAAAGTGTGTTTGCTTGTACATCCAGGCTTGTACACCCATGCAGGATATACATATACATACATTATCTCAATGGAGGTGTTGATTGTCAGGGGAAGCACCATCGCATGATGGCTTTTGGATGGTGGCTTCTGTCAATTTATGGAGCAATTGGTTTCTAGGGGGAAAATATTTTCCAGTTCAGCTAGTAAAATAGGTTTGGGCCTAACCTAACCTTTCAAACCTGTTTTGAAGAAATTTAGGCATTTAGGCAAGAAAAACAAAATGTACAGGTATAGTATACGTGGTACCTTGCTCAATAGTGGTGACTGTGAGAGGGATCTTGGAATCACTTAAATATGAGCCAGCAATGTGCTGCAGCTGCAAAAAAAGCCAACACAGTTCTAGGCTGCATAAACAGAGGGATAGAATCAAGTTCACATGAATTGTTAATACCACTTTATAACGCTTTGGTAAGGCCACACTTGGAAAACTGCATCCAGTTTTGGTCACCACAAGGTAAAAAAGGATGTTGAGATTCTAGAAAGAGTGCAGAGAAGAGCAACAAAAATGATTAGAGGCCTGGAAGCTAAAACATAAAAATAATGGCAGGGGTGGGATTCAATTTAACAACCGGTTCTGTGGGCGTGGTGGGTGTGGCTTGCTGGTCATGTGACTGGGTAGACGTGGCTTGGTGGTCATGTTATGGGCTGGGTGTGGCCAACTCAATATCACTCACATCGAGGCACGCATCTCCTCACCTGGCCTCTCATGACTGTGGGTATGCTGCAACAGTCGTAAGTGTGAAAAATGGTCCTAAGTCACTTTTTTTCAGTGCCACTGTAACTTTGAATGTTCACTCCACACAAGCAAAGTACCAGCAAAGGAGGGGAATAAAACTCCAGAGAAGTTTCTGAGACAGGAAGTCTAGTCCTGCCAAGAATGTATTAAGGGTTAATGAAAAAGCAGTTTCTGTAAGCAACACCAGAATGTTTCCTTCCTGCCTTCCTTATAGGATTAGGCCAGTACTTTCTTTTAACCGGTTCTCCAAATTGCTTAGAATGTTAACCGGTTCTAGCGAAAAGGTGTGAACTGGTAGAATGCCACCCCTGACTAATGGTTGCTGGAACGGGATATGTCTAGTTTTACAAAAAGGACTAGGGGAATATGATAGCAGTGTTCCGATATCTCAGAGACTGCCACAAAGAAGAGGCAGTCAAGCTATTCTCCAAAGCACCTGAGGGTAGAACAAGCAGCAATGGGTGGAAACTAATCAAAGAGAGAAGCAACTTAGAACTAAAGAGAAATTTTCTGACAGAACAATTAATCAGTGGAGCAACTTGCCTCCAGAAGTTGTAAATGCTCCAACACTGGAAGTTTTTAAGAGGAGACTGGACAACCATTTATTCTGAAATGGTATAGGGTTTCCTGCCTGAGCAGGGGGTTGGACTAGAAGTCCTCCAAGGTCCCTTCCAACTCTGTTATTCTATTCTAAATCTAGAAGATAATGAATGCAGAAGGGTGAAGGTGGGCAAGGGCATTTCCATTAGACATTCAGTTAATCATCAAAATATATGGGAAATATTGTTTCTTTTACCCATTTTTCTCTAGACTTTGATGGGAAGATCTCAGGATTTCTAGAAGATGCAAAAATATATTATTAGATTTGTAATGTCTTTTGAGTTTGCACTTGTCCTATTTGTATGACTGACCACTTTTCCACAGGATCCAGAGGTGCACATTTTGTATGGAAAAAAATGGGCAAAAAATGGTGAACTGTGTGAATGAGCAAACCCACGTGCTGTCCAATGGGTGAGTGCATCTCTTAAGCTGGGTGAAAGATGCCATAGCACAGGATTCAAAATACACACTCACCTGCTGATCTCAGAATCTGGGAGCAAAGCTTCTACCTCTTCCATCACTGTAGAAGGTAACAGGTCTCTGATGGGCAGTGACTTTTTTCAGATTTCAAGATGTCACAAAGAGCTCTAAAACCAAAGAGCCCTGAAGCAGAAAGTTTGTTAGCTGGAGACGTGTTATTGGTGAGCATGAGAAACTTGGAAAATTGGAAAAACACATTGGTAGGTGTTACATTCGGGGCAGGTGGATTTTCATTTTGCTTAGATGAAGGGCATTGTTTTTCCAGGGTGCCTAGAAGAAATTGGTAGAATTGTCTTTGTGCAGAACTGTTGTTAGCATTTTGGCCACAAAACAGAAACTCTTCAAGTCACAAAGTACTTTACAATATTATTTGGGAAGTCTTGGGTTAGTCAGTTACCATTTCTAAATTAATATTAGTTGATTTGAAACCCGGCAAATCAACCTGTAACTTTTCTCAGTTGCCACATTGGCAATTGCTACAAATATTTTTCCACATCCAGATGATCTTTCTTGTACTTTCATGATTCACCCTTAGGCACTCCACTATATTCACATTGCCAAAAGCTGCAAATGCACTGAAGAAACCCGGTATTGTTAGCTCACTTTCACCATAAAATCCTTATTCCAGAATGGTCCCAGAGCCAATTCAAAGACCAGCAGTCTAATATGACTGTAGTAGTTCAAAGTGCACTTTTATGAATTGCAGACTTGCCAGTTTATTGAGAAGTTGCTGGGTTGGTCCGTGACTGTAATAAAGACTGAATTGAAATTGAGAAGTTGAGGTGAGCGTGCAAACTCTTAAATCCTTGCAGAAAGTAAGATTTAGGATTAGCAAGCTCAGGGACAAGGTATTATATTTATTACTGCACACTGACTTACTAGAATTAAAAGGATTTTTCTGGTTCAAAGTGGCACAATGTGAAAGTATAAAAGTTGTTGAAAAAGAAAGGATACTCTAACATCGAACTAGCTCAGGTGTGACCTGTGCGCCAATCATTCTAGAGCAGAAGACAGCAGTGAAACTAGCCTGTTGCTTTACCAGCTGATGTGAACAGCGCATATTGAAGTGCTGCCATCGGGTACTCTGTAAATATCCCCATGCCAAGAAAAAGAAAAAGGATGTTACAAGATGTGCATGGCTGCATTACCTGATATTTAACGAATCCCATGACTGATGACTTGGGTCCCTGCCTATTCAAAAGAACAATTCCAGCTGGACTAACTATAAAGTACATGGAATCTCACTGCACTATATATTTATTAAGTCAGTATAATTCAGGCAAGGTAGATTCTTTCTCTTTAGTTTGGTTACTCGGCTGCGGGACCCTTTGAGGAAAATGGATTATGGCCGCAAATAACTTCTGAAAAATTCAACTATTTCTTCAAATGGATTCTTGTTGTCACAATGTTATCATTCTAAAGCACAGGTGTCAAACTCGCGTCGTCACATGACATATCAGGACTTTTTTTTCCCCCTTCACTAAACCCTGCCAGGGCCAGCATGTGATGCGTCCGCCCCACAGGCCAGGAGTTTGACACCCCTGTTCTAAAGCCTAAAAATGGATGATCTGCTGAATCAGGTAATTTTTTTAAAAAAACAGTTTTTTTTAAAACAGTTAAATATATATTTTGAGAAAGTAAATGAAAGCTCTAAACTGCTACAACTACACTATACCTAAAGGTGAAAAAGAAGTATTAGCTAAAACTGCACACTGTCTCGCTCAGAGCTAAGTTATGCTGATTTGCCTGCAAAACACTTTGCTTCAGTTTACAAACTTTACTTGGAAACCTGGTAGAAGAGTTGCTGAAACATATTGTGCGATCAGTCTTCTATGGATGTGTGAATACAACCATGTATTAAATCAAGTCATCCACTCAAGTCAAACAAGATGGAATCTGCTTCCCTGGGTTTTAAATTTCTGTTAGCAGAATTCACAGAATTTTTGCAGAATATTCAGAAATTCATAGTTTTGCTGCAACGTAAATTACATTTCCCATTATCAGTAATCTTATCAAATCATTGAGGCACACTTGCTAGTCACATGCTGGACCCTTAGATGAAAGGTTTTCCTGTTCTCCCATTCCATTTTTAAAACTACATATTTCAATATATAGAGAATCCAATGAAAGGTCACAACTTGTTCGTATAGAATAGAAAACCACCTTAAATAATTCTGGGCCAGAAATAACTTTCATTTGCTAGGAAATGTAGAAAGTGTTGCTGATTAGAAAGATATTACAAATAATCAGAGTCTGAGTTATCTTATGCTATCTCCAGCGTTATAACACACAGCAGTGATTTTTAAGATATTTTATTATAGATTGAAGTAGCTTAAGACTACCTCCAATTCTCTTTTTCTTCATCCACCAGAACATCTTCCAACCACAATTGTTCAAAATTAGTGATACAATTTCAAGCACATTAAAACATAAAACTGTTACTAAAATCCTAACTTTTTAAGAAAGATTGTTTTCAAAATTTAATGAACAATGAAAAAAAATCCCACTGTTCTTAAAAAAAATTAAGTTTGTTCCTTGGCAAAAGGCAACTTGCCCCAATACCCTAGCATTGAGAATAAAGAAGTAAGATTCTTATTGTATCAGTTTTTGTTGAACCAAGCACTTACATATCTGCATTTTATGAGGGTAAAGGCACAGGAAGACATAAAAACTTTGACAAAATTCCCTTAACAGTACTCATTGAATGAAATCACTAATAAAGGAGCAAATAGCATTTGGAAATCATAACACTAGGAAATACACCTAAGTTAGTAAATTGCAAGTGTGATTGGAATGTTATGAAAATTACAATGAAAATTTCCATGCTTTTTAAAAGGCACACAAAGAAGTACATAAGAAAAGCAGCATTTTCTCTGTGAAACTGCCTAGTAATAGCATCAATAAAATACCTGATGTTATTTTAGTGCAAACGTTTTTGCAATATAGGAGACATACTGCTCTCTCTCTCTCCTCTCTCTCTGTATATATATACATATACATATACATATACCTGCACACACACACACACACACACACACATATATATATATATATATATGTATATATATATATATATATATATATATATATATATATATATATATATATATATATATATATATATATATATATATATATAAAATACACACACACACACACACACAGAGAGTAGTTGTACAATTATTCAGTTGTCTTGAGACACAGAAATGTTGGAAAGCTTATCATAAAATGGTCCAAAATGGAATAATCATCCATATCACTCCGGTAAAAATAAGAATGGCTAAGCGTTCTGAGCAGAGGTGTCAAACTCCCACACAACAGTTGGTTCTTTTGGCTGAAACAAGATCTCCGGATCCATTGGAGAGAAAAAAGTTGTGCTGATAGATCAGGCTAACCTCTCTCCAGCTTCTACGTTTATTTGGGTTCTGGAAAGTTAATACAAAGGACTGGATTTTTTTTTGTTTTACATCCTAGGACAGGAGTTTCCAACTCCCAGGCTGCAGCCCACTGCCGGGCCCTGGCCTGTTTGGAACCGGGCCTTGCAAGTGGTGAGTGAGCATGTATATGTGTGCAAACCTCCCCTTGTGCTCGCACATATGACGCTGAGTGCGCTTGCACCTGGTCACCTACCAGTCACAGGGAACTCCCCTCTCTCCCTCCCATTGCCAAATCGCCAAGCCAGAAAGTTTGGGGACTGCTGTCCTAGGACACAAAGACCCTTCACAATTTTACTCTGCTGGGCTAAACTGCACCATTAGCATAGGTATATGAGCAAAACCGCAGAAAAGAATGCTTAGTAAACTCAGCCATTTCACATTGCCTGCTTCTTGTTTTGTGCAGCTGCCACTTTCTGCACCATAGAATCCTGCTAGCTTTCTAAAGATAGCAATTAACAGAGAAATTACTTTGTATGCAAAATGCAAGCTATTTTATGGTGAACATTTTCTGTTATTTATGATTATAATCTACCACCAAACTTCCTTTTACGTCTCTGTAATCCCTTAATTTGGGATAGAGTTGGGCCAATGGAGCCGAGCATTTTACTGGTTGGATCCCCTTCCTAACACCACTTAAAAGTTTACAGCAGGTTTTCTTTGCGCCTAGGAAATATCTGACGCTACCTATGATTGGGAGGTGAGCATCTTTACCACTAGGCCACCATGCCATACATGACTATAATCTGCCCCCAATATTTAGTAAACTGCTGGAGATTTTAGTTGACAGCTGAGAGGATCCCATTCAGGTTATTTGCAACAAATATATCTGTCAGTTCCAGGGCTGTACAGAGCCCCTCTAAAGTTAATATCAAGCTGTAGAATGGGACAGAATAGGAAAATACAGTACCAATAAATTAATGATTATTTTCTATGTATTTAATAATTCCACTTTGTTTCTACCATCTTTTAATTACACACCCATGACCTACACCAAATGGCTCCATCACAAAATAAACCAGCTGACAGTATTGCATTTTTGTTTTTCTAATTTGCCTATGTCTAATCATTATATATTAGTATATTTTATAGATATATATTTACAATAATGTCCCAGAGAAAATCAATGGTGTTCCCTTTTCTTTTTTCCCATTTCATATTATTATTTATGCACAGTTGGGTATTCTATCATAAAGAGAAAAAGAAACCACTTACAAGCGTAATTCATTTCATTCAGTTCATTTGTATCAATCCAGTGACATAATTATAGGAAATCATGAGAACAGTGATTGGAGACTCTGTGCTTATACGGAGCAGAGACTAAAGGTCTTTCTCTACAGTATTGCTATATGAAAAGACAGACAAACCCGATTCAATTCCTGTCTCAATCCGTATTCCATTTGGATGAGCCAAGCGCTTTCACTGAATCCGCCCTCGGAGGGAAGTTATTGAACAGCTCTGAATTCTTTGGCATTAAATTATCTCAGAAATTCAACTGTGGGTTTTCTATCCTATATTACAGATAATTAAATTTAGGTAATTCACTATTTACACGTCTATATACACTCAGACACACACATAAAGTAAAAGTCAATAATGCCAAAGAAGGTAGTCTTGATTTACTGAGGCTCCTCAACACCCAAGGGCAACATGTCAGTGGTTGACAGTTTTTCCAGCTCCAGGATATAGGGATTATACTCCTCTTCAAGCTTTTGCTTCCAGATCTTAACTAGAGGTACAAACAAACAAACAAAACACAAAAAGATTTTCCTCTGGGCAAAGACATTTTCACAAGTTATAGACTATAGTGCTTACAAATGCTATAACATAAACGGTATATGAATGCAATGTAGTTTTACTATAATTTTGAGAATACTTAAATTGGAAAAATGGTCCCCCAAAGTAGCTAACTTGTAACTATTTCCTACTCAAATCTTGTAGTTTTGTATTCAGCTCCAGTTTCACAAAAATATGCACAATCATTCATAAATAAAATGATAACTTTTTTATGAAGGAAACCATAAGATTTTTTTTTTTTAGGAAATGGAAAGTTTTCATTTATTAAGAACATAGACCGAACATATGCTAAATAACAGTTTGCCTAAAATAATTAATATTTTTAATTATCATTTTAAAAGCTATGTAAGAAAGCATGGAGGTCATCTATGTTCTCAATAAAAATCCAATTAACTCATCATTTGAGACAATTTATCAGATAAACTGCCCAAACAGATGTCAGCACTGGGCCAACCTTGGATGATCTCAGAAAACAGGGTTGGAAAGGTTTATCTGAAAAGGGTCACTTGGGTTAGAATGGGGGGGGGGGGGGATCACAAGCCACTTCTATATTGTTTGCATGAAATCTAGATTAATGCTTCCATAAAATCATCAGAAGTTGAACTTGACACAAGGGACACTTGACTTAATTAGCAAAAGTAGAAGGGAGTACTATACAAATACGATCAAAAACTGCTGATGGCACCAACAACTCTACCGGTAGAATATAGAGGAGAATAAAAACTAGAAAACACAGAATTCACATATTAGTTGAATGGATCAGTACTTCAGGCATGAAGAATTCTTGAAGGAAGTAAAAAAGCAACACATAACCCATCCTATAAAAAATAGTTGCTCATCTGTCCTATCTAATGTATTAATGTATGCTGCAGTCCCAACCTTTCTGGCACCAGTTTCACAAAGTGAATTTTTCTATGGGGGTGGAGGTGGGGGGTGGGGATGGTTTTGCATGCAACCTAGGTCCCGTACATGCACTCACTTTGCTTGCTTTCCCACTGCTTGCGTGGCCTGGTTCCTAACAGGCCATGGACTAATACTGCAGACCAGGGTTGGAGACCCCTGAATTAATGTATTTCTTGGTCAGTACTCCACAATATGGCTTACATTCAGAAGAATTACCACTATCAGAAATGAAGAAATAATATAAGTACACGGTGGCGGAAGAAACCAGAGCACTGATTCAAACTTGTCTTATAATTGATACCAAATATAACACGGGAGCTCTACCGCTCTGAGAAGGGTATTCAACTTTAAATACAAGTTCTATCACAAATGAGATCAACAAGGTAATAGTGACTTTGCTTGGCTTCTCCTACAGAGGCAGTATCCATTCTGGATATCTGTAGTGCAGGTGGTCCTCGACTTAGGACAGTAATGGAGCCTGCTCATTCAGGCTCCATTACTGTGTTCAATGAAGTGCTTAATTAAAGGCCTCCCCTGTCCCTGCTTTCCCTATGCATTTGTTAAAGAATGTGCAGGTTGTTAGGTAGACCATGGGGTGAGTCAGGGATGGGAGAAACCCAGGGAGGCCTAAGTGTAGGAACAGGCACTGCCAGGAGGCCTCCCCGCACCATCTAAGATATCCTATGCTCTGTCTCCTGCCCCTTGGTCTCCCCAAACCCTATGGGTCTCCTCCAAACCCCACTCGGTCGCCATTTGCTTACTTACCCTTTAACAAGCTCAGGAAGTCAGGGTTGCTTCTGTTGTAATTCTTGTCTCTCCAGCCAGCATAGACCACTACAGTTTCTTCTTAGCTCTGCCAGTGTAGCTTTATATTAGTGGTGCGAAGAAGAAATCATGCCTATTTTGGTTCCTTGCAACCTTTCCACCCCACCAGCCTAAATCAGTAGTGATTAACCCTGGCTGGGGAAGGAAAGGATTGCCATAGAAGCAAATGAGATGGGATTTCTTCTTTGCTCTACCAGTGTAAGAGTAGCGTAAAGCCAAGAAGAAATTGTGCCTATTTTTGATTCCTTGCAAGCCTTTCCTCTCCAGCCAGTGTAAATCACTACAATTTCTTCTGAATGTCGCCAGCGTTAAGGCTAGCATAACACTAGAGCTGGCAGTGCTAAGAAGAAATCTCACTGATTAAAATGCTGGCTGGGGAGGAAAGACTTGCCAGGAACCAAAATAGGCGCAATTTCTTTTAACGCCACTAGTGTAAAACTAGCGCTGGTAGAACTAAGAAGAAATCGCAGCGGTGTATGCTGGCTGGAAAGGATTGCAACAGAATGTGATTGCATTTCTTCTTCTTGATTGTGCCACTTGGCCCAATGAGGGAGGGGCCTTCTCTACCCTGACTTCCTGAGCTCGTTAAAAGGTAAGTGAATGGTGACAGGGAAATAGGGGTGGGGAGGAGTGCATGGAATCCAGTATGTTGGTAAAGTAGGCCCAGTGCCTCTGAGGATCTCGATGGGCAGGATGGGAGGGAAATAGGTGGGTGGGTGGGTGGGTATGCTGCAGCATCTCTGCAGTCAGTGATAAGGGCAAATGACCATGAGGGAGATGCAGAATTTATAACTTTGTAACCAATTTGTATTTAACTTTTGGGATGTTGTAACTTTGAATGTTCATGAAATGGCCTGTTGCACCTCAAGGATTATCTGTATTTATTTTTTGATATTACACTACTTTAGTTATTCTGCTGTAGAAGTCTCAAGGCAAGGCTGGTTTAAAGGCAGTCACTGATTCCACTCTAAAGACTGAAGCACAAACTGCAGGAAGGATTAACAAACCTAGATTAACATAATCAAGATTTGACAAATTAAATGACATATTCAGCTATAACAAAGTAATGGGCAAATCTGCAACTGAAGAATATTCCTGAATGTTCTGTTCCCCTGGAACTCAATGTCTGAAACTCCTAAAACTGCTTCTGGTTTAAAAAATTTACTTTTGAAAATTATGAATTACTCCAAGAATGGCATAGTTGTAGTGGGGGAACAGAACATTCTTGAGTCATCTAGAATATTCTGTAATCACTGAATTGTGGTATCTTTGCTATTATAAAAACTGTTTACCTTAAAGATGAAAATATACAGATGAACCAAAAAGAATTAATGTATTTTAAACAAAGACCCTGAAAACTCACTGTAATTTGGGGCGTTGTCTTCAGATTCTTGAAGGGGCACTGTACCATTATCAAGTGCATAATTCTCTTTCTGATGGGTTTGGAGTGCACAGTCACCTTGTTTTACTTCTTCACTTGACTCCTTCTCTAAAGCTGAAATCATCTCCTTGTACGCCAGCCTTGCTTCCATTGTCAATTCCACCATTTTGTGAAAGTGGTCCTAATTTATAAGAATGGGGAATTTTGAACTATTACCATCTGGCAGACAATACAGGACAATAAAAACAAAGACAAATAGGCTGAAAAACAGTTTCTATTCCACAGCAGTAACTATACTGAACTCTACTGTATAGTGTAATACTGATGTAGTATCAGGGGTTTTCAATTCAATTGTATAGAATGTGAAGGATTTTTGTTTTATTTTAATAGTTTTCTTATGTATGATGTACACTGAAGATGACATTTAATTTAGTTGTACAAGGTGCAATGACAACAAAATAAACCCATCTAACTATAGAGAATACCTAGTAACTATATAAAATTTGCTAGCAATCAGAATCAACAAGTGCAGCACATTGAAACAAAAAACCTGTTGAATAAAAACTACAGTGATACCTATGTAAAAATTCATTTCATATTATAGTGCCTCCGTACATCTCTGTGGCCAAGATCCTAATTATATGTGAAAACTAACTCTATTTACATGAACTGGGCATGATACAAATAAGTAAGAGAACTACAGATAAGTAAGTCCAGTTTGCTTATTTTTGTTTTAGGGAAAGTCCGTTTTAGGAATTCAGAAGCCATGAAGCTTCTTGATTCATCAGTAACTTGCACTGTATTTACAAATGGGGTCTTATTTATAAGAATGCAACTCATCATACCAATGGTTTTAATAAGTCAATCATTTAGGAATCTAAAATTAAACTAGGCAGCAAAAGATGTTATCATCTTGACCAACAGCCCTAGATGCCGCACCAATCTAAGGGAATGGACTGATGTTAATAAACCAACAACTGCAATTACTGTTGGATACTGAAATACTGGGAAGGTGATTAAATGGAAAATTAGTCCCCCCCCACTAATTTTGTGACGTGGGGTAGTTGGGAAATATGTATATCTTCTCTGATAAAGGACCTTGGATTAATCACTTATTAATAAGTTTCTACACAGTACATCTTGTTTACAGTTGTAATATACTTTGTTCAGAATTATATGGAGTAACTGGGGCATGGTGAAAGTGCAGCGATTTCTTTCTTCAAACAAGTTAGAAATAATATTATGCTACAGCCAAAACGGCATTTCTGTAGGAGTGTGCAGGAAAGCAATGAAAAAGTAATTTGCTCAAGTTTCAAACATAAGTATATTTTTCTTCATGTTACTCAGTAATTATTACAAAGGAGAATCTGACATATACACATTTGAGACAAAACCATCTTCTCACTGCAATGAGTCCAGCTTGCTAAGCAATCCATGTATTCAGTGCAGAGCTCTGACTCAATGAAAATCAATTTTTATGTGAAAAAAGTTGCTTCTGAGAGTGAGATGATCTAAATCTAATAAAAGTTACCTGTAGCCATGCACACAAAAACATGTCTTTTTGCAGACATCTGTACTGAACATATAGGTAGCTACATAAAATTGACATAGTTGCTGGGTGGCAACATGGTTACTATTGTAGAAGTAATCATGAACAAACCATTCTGCATTGCTCTAAAACTTGGAATAGCACCAAGTTACTTAAGGACATAGAAAAATACCCTGGAGCATTGATTGGCATCTTTTTAAATGCTGGCAGTAACTGTTATAATACTACTAATTAAGACTTTTAAAAGCTGATATTCAAATCTATACTAACCGAAGAGGGCAAACAGTGGCTATAGCACAACTCACCTGAGCACCATCGTAGCTGAATATTCCCACCACACTAACAGGCACTAATTTATTCACGCAGTGCCCTAGAGCTTTGCGATTGAGAGCAAAAACAAATGGAATATTCTGTTCACATGCAGTATCAATTATGAGATGCAGAGTCTCATCCAACCCACCTGTGATTAAAAAACAAAAAATTAAAAATTAAAAAAATATATGAACCGTTAAAAGAATTTTGCTGACAGAGTAAACTAATTTCTCTTCATTTATGTGTTGAGGGATTTTCCCAATGTCCCACTAAACTCCATCACAAAAGTCATCTGTTTGTTTTAAGTAAATATGTTTTTAAGGTAAAAAAAAATACCTTTTGACTGAATTTTTTCACAATTTGGAGAAATGATGACACATTTCAACTTCTTCAGCTTCAGGTGTTTCAATACTTCTCTGAGTCCCATAACGAGTCTGCGTTTCGTCTTGGCCTTCACAGGGTCTTTCTGATACAGGCGGTCTTGGAAATGAACCAACTCTTTTAGGAGATCTGTAACGCAGCTATCAACCTCTTTACTAAGCACTTGGGTACAGTAGCTAAAGAAAGAATAAATTGTTTTAGTATTTTAGCAAATGCCTGACTCTACCTTCTTTCTTATGCATTCTAATCAAATATGCATACATACAAATAAGTTAGATTTTTGACATTCAATATTTGGAATAGTAAACCAAAATATGCTATGGAATATTCATGTGGCACCATAAGCAAAATGGAAATCACTGAATGTACAACCTCAGAATAAGATCTCCTTTATAACAGGAAACAAGATGATCAAAAAAGTATAACTTGTTCAGCCAGGTGAAGATTCACTTCACTTCCACGTGAAGATTGTGGAACAGATCATGAATTATTGATGTCAAATATAAAAGTTAAACTTTAAAAGTTAAACAAATGCTAAGAAAGTTCTACTGGGAGAAATACATACAGAAATTAAGCTCAGTCGAGGGAATAGATACCCTTATGTGAAAGAGAACCTGAAGAGAGATCAGAAGAGATAAGAGACCCTGTAAAATTCAAACATTTCAAAGAAATTATTCAAATGACATGCAGATCAAGCATCATGATAGCTGGGAAAAGACAAAGGATGAAAGCTAAAGCCTCTGGCAATAAGAAAGATTTATTATAAATCAACACAGGCTTTCAACATCAAGCAGGAAAGGATTAGATAGTTCAATAATGTAAAAAAGAAAAAAATTCTTTAAAAACCCGACAAATGAAAAAGTAGAGATAGCCTTAGAAAGATCACAAAAATCATGGGAGGTTTCAGCCAAGTTAGGGCTTCTTAGGAAGAAACATGGAAGAAATTGGATAGAAGCAAATGAAGTTAATAGAAGTTGAAAAGATAATACTCAAATCTTTGTTACAAACAGGATTGCAGAATAATAGAAACATTTCTTGCAGAGGAATATATTCAGGAACTGACTTTCCTAGAAGTGAAGGACAAGAGACATTAAACCAGCTGTCAAAAGGAATAGCACCAAGCATAGATGAAATTCCTATTGAATTGTTTAAAGCTACAGAAGAAACAGATAAGATACAAAGAGTTTTACTTCATACACAGAACAACACTCTGAAGCCCAGAGACTGGAAAATATAATTGCATAGAAATAACGGAATCACTTCCTTAATTTCTCACATAAGCAAAATTTTGCTTAAGATCTTACAAAGAGGATCTGGAGATTTGTGGAGAGAAAAATGCCATATCAAAAGACAGATTTCAGAAAAGAGAAGAGGACATTAGTTCAGATAGCTAAAACGGGGCAGTAGTAAAGTTAGATAATTTAAGATATTTTGCTTCATCACAGTACAGCTATGCCTAGTCTTGCCAGAATGTGAAATATATAATTGTTATGCCAGAACATCCAATTATTCCTTAGATGAACCTTTAAAATGACCAAGAAGCTACTGTAAGAACTACATGTGGGGAAAAAAGGTTGTTCAGAATTGGAAAGCAATATGAAAAGGATGCATATTGTTCATTTTAAACCAGACAGGCAATCTATATAAGAATAGAAAGCTAGACAGTTGGAATCAAACTGGGAAGTTTGAAAATTTGATATGTGCATAAAATGCTGACTTCATTCACCAAAAGTAAGGAGACTTTATGAGAATACCTTACTTAATAGAGAGGCACACAACAATAGATGGTTTTGAATCAGATTAATAGTTACATACATATTTCAGCTATTTGGGTGCATAAATAGGCACCGATTGAAAGTTACTGTTCCAGGTTGAAGTAGTTCTACAGAAATGGGAGAATGGGGGGGAAGAACCCTAACAACGCTAGTAGCTGAAAAAAGAATGAAAGAAGGCCGCCCTGGGGTGACCATGTGGTAGGCATGCTGAGGGAATATGCTAATGGGAGAGAGATAACAGCCTTGTCTTACTCACGCCATCCATATTTTATTTTGCTTGAAGCTTGGAATAACTAAAGTATTTCTCATTTCAGTTCTATCAAATTGTACCTGGCTTAAAACTATTTGGCAGAACATCCAGAATGTGATGGCTTGTTCTGGACTCAAAACAACATTGAAATAAAAATTAGAAGCGAAAAAATTATGGGTTAATGTTAAAACAATAAGAAAACAAAGGACATATCAATCCATATACATTGTGAACATTCAACTAAAAGCTGAAAGAACTGAAGATGGTAGATAATTTTGGAGTTTGGGGGTCAAAAATAAAGATGGACAGAATACTACAGAAATAAAGAGCAGATTAACTTTAGCAGGATGGCAATGGCAAACTGACATCATGGGGAATAAAGATATAAACATGGGATTTTTTTTTAACAGAAATGTAGAGCAATTAATCACGGACATTAAGGTAGAGTGAAATAATGAGGGTTACAGATTTGGAGACAATTTTAAAAATGCTGTGGACTACAAAAAGAACCAAGCAGTTTTGGACTAAATAAAGTCTAATGTCTCCCTTGAAACAATGATCAGCATAGAATACTTTGGACATGTGATATGATGGACTATTGGGGGAGGAAAAAATCCCTACATTTGGCAACAGTGAACGAAGTAGAAAAAGGAGCAAATACTAATTAGATGGAAGGATAGTGTTAAGGAAGTTGCTGAAATGTCTTTGGAAAAGCTATGGATTGTTATCAGGCACAAGTTAAGATGGAATATATTTTGTTACTACTTATACCAGGGGCTGAACCCAATTGACACCTAATTAACATCACCTGAACCAAACAGTACATAAGAGAGTTCAAAAATGTCAATTTCTTCTTTGATGAACCAAAACTTTCCAGTGGTCAAGCTTATTCAAAAGTGTGAATCCACCATTCCACCCTAAAATGTAATTTGGTCACAATTAAGGTCATTCCAGAATTTTACTAATCCAGCATGTAACTGAATAAATGGAGGAAGTTAAATTGGATCCAGAAGAGGGCCACAGAGGTAGCTCCATCCCTTTCTGATCTTCAGAGGTTTGGTTGGAAATCTCAAGTCAAAATTACTTATTTGAACATGAGTGAAAAAAACATAATTTTGCACTGCATGGGAATCTGTACTAACAATTCAGATCAGTATGAGTAGAGCTTCCCTTCAAACATTCATGTTACCCAAGTTGGGGAGAATAAGAAATGATATCTTCATACTCTATCCAGTTTGACAATTTTTCACATTCAGCTGAACATCTGAACTTGTAAGCCTTGTAAGGATTCTATTCAGATTGTAGCTTTGGGCCAAAACTATCATCAGGCATCTCACTTTCACAGACCTCCCAGGCCCATAACAGAAGCAACGTTTGAATGACTGATACCAATGTACTTACTCTCTAAATCTTCGGCTGTGGATTTTGGGAAAGCTGGGTTTCAACTGCAATGAAGCAGTGGAGTTTTGCACGGAGCCACTGGATTCTGTACATTTCAAGTCCACTTCTGAACTACTTTGCGTCAGAAGTACTGGCTCCTCTGCAACTTCTTTTACAACTTCTAAGTAAAAGGAAGTTGTATACACAAATGGTTATTATTACTACTTTAATAGATCAGAAGCCTTAGAAGTACTATTGACTAATTTAGGCCAGTTAAATCTATTAAGGAATGATTAAAGTGAAAATGTCATGAAAAGAGACAGGCCACATAAGGAGATTACAGAAAGGAAAACCATGGAACAGGACATCTTATATATTTCCATTTAAAGTTTAAGCAATCTTTGTACGTAAAGCAAATAGTTAACATTTAAAATGATCACATCACCATCCTTCAAAGGCAATATGTTTCATATTTATAACTACAGGTAGTCCTTGACTTATGACCATAATGGAACAAAAATTTTATGTTGTTAAGTGAGACATTTGTATGAGTTTTCCCGTTTTTACAAGCTTTCTTGCCCCAGTTGTTAAGTGAATCACTGCAGTTGATAGGGTCAGTAATCCAATTGTTAAGTGAATCCGGCTTTCCCACTGGCTTTATTTGTCAGAAGGTCCCAAAAGGGGATCACAGGACCTTGGGACACAGCAATGGTCATAAATAAGAACCAGTTGCCAAGCATCTGAATTTTGATCACATAATCATGGAGATGCTGCAAAGATCGTAACTATGAAAAACAGTCATGTCACTTTTTTCAATGCTGTTGTAACTTTGGACTGTCACTAAACAAACTATTGTAAGTCGAGGACTATCTGTGAGATAAAATCAATACCAAGTAGGAGAGGGCTCAACCATTTGTCTAAAGCCAAAGTGAACAATCACCATGCAATATTCAAAACACCATTACTCAAATTTTCTTATTTTACTTTATTCTATGTTTTCATTGCATGTTATATTTAATTTATTGTTAAACTTTATATATTGCTTGAGAATGGACTGAATAAGTGATACATACATATATACTAAATTTATACAATGATAAATATATATGTGTGGGGGTACAGTTATAGATTTTAAATATATAACTAATTTTAAATGTAACTATAACTAAGTTATAGCTATTATTACATTTACACTTGAAGTTATAGTTACATTTAAACTTTGATTAGAGCATAAAATAGAAAGAATATCTCTTCTTCGCATTTTCAAGCCCTTTAGGTTATAAGAGAAACTAATTCTGTCCTTTTCTTGTTTTACATTGAACGGTGCCTTTTGCATGTAGAAAACCCTGCAATCCTAGATGCCAATTTAAGGTATAAGCCTGGTGCAATGAAGACCAACCTTGTCCACTGCAGTTTTTAACTATCTACAAAAGGCTCAAAGGTGGCAATTATATCTGCAAAAGGAAGATGAGAATTTTTAAACAAGATTCTTTGTGCACGCTGTAGGAAAAAGCAATGTCTAAGCTTATGTGCGGTAGCAGCTGTATTACAAACAAGCCACACCAATTATTAACATTTTTTTAAAAAAAAAAACCATTTCCTACAAGCACCTGGACCTGAACCGGTTGCCGATGAACCCTGTACCTTCTCTGGGGGCTTTACAAAATTGTTCGTCATCAGGAACAGATTCTGCATTCTGCTCAACAACGTCAGCTTTCTTCGGTATAGCCATCTGTTCTAAAATGTGTTGCTGTTTTCGCTGTTCTCTCTCCTTCAAAATAATCTTAAAAAGAAAATACTTGCATTAGGCTCCTTCCAAATAAGGTTAACTGGTTCCTGAAATGTTGGCAGGCAAAATTTAACTACTTTAGGATCCTTTTTGTCTGACTTTCCATGAAAGGTAGTAGGGAAAGTGAATAGATTTTAAATATGTGGAAATACTGAATTCCTGTTCCATGTACTCAATGGGATGGGTTAAAATGAATGCCTTTAGTAAAGTAGGCTTCCAGAGATTCTCATTAGATCAAATTTTATTCATGTTGACCCACCACTGGCCAAAAATCTAGAGGGACACATGTCCAAAATCCCTGAGGAAGAACACCACCTCTTTCCTGGCAGCTAAAAAGCATGGGAGAAATTAGCTAGATGTTTTTTCCCTTCTTCTGTGAAATTGTCTTGGGAGCCATGACTAACTGGGAAGAAAGAAACAGAGGAATCTAAGTTGTGAATGAAACCTTCCAGAATGCAGAAAAGAATCTGACATGCAGCCTTTTAGGTGCATGAATATTCAGAAAGAATACTATTTGGATTGGATTTTGAACAGGCACTAAGCAAGCCTCATTCAATTTCTTTCAAGGCTAGTCTTGCTTCTAGTACCTGTTTACCATTTGGTATTAGTCTTCCCATCATGTCTTCCTATCAAGTGTTCCCATCATGTCTTTGTTCATACTTTTTTTTTGAGGCTCATTTAAAAAAAAACCTAACACCCCTCTGTGCTTTCTTTACTATTGTGTGTTCTTAATAAAGTTTCAGTACTATTTTACTAACATGAAGAAGCATCTTTTTAATGTTAATTTAAAAGGTAGGTCACAGGAGGATCCTAATGTTATGCTGGTGTGTCAAAATAGGTTAGCTATGCATTTGATATTCCTGATCATTTCAGCAGCCTGTCCCCAAAAAACTCTTCTCAGCAATTCTACCTTAACAGTGAATTGACTCAAATTCTATCTTACCCACATTCCTAAGGATTAATGTATTAGTCCTTAATATGTTTCTTATAGCAACAGTCTGAAGAATTTCATATGTATTAAACATTAAAGAAGGCCAATGCATCTATAGCAGTGTTTTGCAACTAAGGCAGTTTTAAGACATTAACTTCAATTGCCAGAATTGTCCAGCCAGCCTGGAGAATTCTGGGAGTTGAAGCTCACACATCTTCAAGTTGTCACAGTTGAGAAATGTTGGTAGGGCAAAGGAGCAACAGTTATACAATACTGTACTTGGGGTGGTTAGATCAATGTACCTTTTTTAGTGATGTTGGCTTCTTTGGCTTCGGGACTTCTTTCTGCTTCCCCTTTTTGACCAATGGAGAACTAGAGTCCAAGGGGTTGTGTGGAGTATTTTTCTGAACTGACTGCAAAGTTTTTGTCACTCTGGGAGATTCCTTTAAGGGCAATGTTACTCCACCACCAACTGAAACAAATATAAATATGCAAATATAATCTGATGGAGGCTTTAAATCTGAAGCCATTACTTACATTTGAGTGTAATTAAGGTTCAGCAGTAAATTCATCACATGAACTCAAGAATGTATAACAGAACATCTTCCTTTTTTGGGGTAGCAATATATTACACAAGCCTTCTCTTGGGAACATGGTAGTTTTTGAAAAGTAAACTGTTATCAATTTTTCTGCCCCATTCCTACCAATTTTAACTAAAAGTAATTAGTTTTTTATATCACTATTGTTGGGTATATGGATACACCAACTAGGTTTGGGTGACTAAATATATAAACCTAGGTTTAAGTGTTTGTAACTTTAAGCACCAAACTGCAATGTAATTAGATAATTAAGGGTGCGGTTGCAAGCAGCAATAAGAGGCAGTGAGAGAAACGTAACACTTCCTGCCCCTGGTTACTGCTCCTGGTTCCTGGTCTGGTCCCTGGTTTCTCTGATCTCTGCTGCCTGCTGTTTACTCCTGTATGAGACGTCTGCTTGTTGGCTACTGTGCTGGATACTGTTTCTACTGAACAAAAGGACTCTTTACTTGGTGAGCTGATATCCTGTGCATACTCAGCGTTGTCTTCGAGAGAAAGGTATCGGAAGGAGAAGATTTACAAGCAGATAAAGACATTGTACTGACTAGTTAATGAACTAAGTTACTGGATGGATATATTGGATAATGACATATGGACTGATTGACACTGCTTAAACTCTGTGTGAATTAAATAACTATTTAAAACTACAAACAGTGTTTTTGTCTCCAGTGTGTGTATACTCTTGGGCCCAGCCTCTCTCTCATTTGGCTGCCTGGCTTGACTGCTGCTGTGCACTCTGCTTGGGGGTTTGTCCCCAATCACTAACAACTATTTTTTTAAATGATAACATACTCTGATTTGCTCTCTCTCGCACCTTCTTCCACTCAACTGCAGATTGCTCCAGCAAGTGTTCATGGGCAGTCTTACCTTATTACTGCAAATAAAACCAGCTTGGTGTTTAACACTAAATGTTTAAATGACATTTAAGAAGTCATGAAACTCTTCACTGAAATTCAGTGAAGTCATTACCACCTTGCATTTCAGATCTGTGAACAAAGTCTGACCACATTTATTGTAAATATTCAGACTGCTCTCACAAACTTTTGTGGATTAAGAGCAGCTTTATCTTTTATATCCACTCAGTGTTTAACCCTGTCAATCTAATGGTGGATTACCACAAATCATGATCATCATAATTTATTATTATTTATTTGAATGGTGGAAATACTTGGGCCTTGCCTATGATATAAAAGTGGACCATTTAGACTGAAAAACATTAAAGCTAATGAACTATGCATTAAATCCACATAGTGGTTTTGATAGATTTTACCTGCCCCACAGAATGGAAGCAGGTTTACTTCAAATCAAACAAGTTATTGAAGAACAGCATGCATTGGCTGGTTACATAAAAGACAGCTAAGAACAAGCATTGATGCACATTAAAAATGGAAACTTAGGTACAGGAAAACAAAACAAATATTAAAATAATGTAATAAAATAAGGACAAAATACTGGCAAGAAAAAGAATTACATGGAAAAAATTGATGCATATGACAGTCAACATCAGCTAAAGAACTGGTAGCTTTGACTTCACATGGCTGTGAACAGGTAATAAAATAATATCCTTTCTCTGAATTATTTCTATTCCTTCTATTGAAATCTTTCAATAATTATCTCACCTTAGAAGATATGAAGTACAAAATAGAAAAAGAACGATAGATTTGAATGTCATCTAGAGAAACAATATCAAAAGTATACCTGAAAGTACCACAGGTTTAAATGATTGCTTTAATTTTTCTGCATGCTGTTTTTCTTCCAAAACTGCCAGCATATCCCCCAAATCAAGCTGCACAGGAATCTGACTCTTTTTTCTATTTTTCTTAGAGGGCAGAGTATCCTGTAGGAAGTACCAAAAAAATAAATAAAATCCCACATATTTTCTTCCATTCCAAATTTTATCTAAGAAATAAATGTGAGCATACCTATCCAGCAATATTCATATAGCTCACAAGCAAGTTAATGTAACACAGAAAGAACAAACTCACCAGCATTTTCTTTTTTTGTATTGGAGCTGGTGAATCCTGTTTGCTTGTTTTTCTTGTTGATAATACATCTGGCATAGGTATTATTAATTCCTTTGGAGAACAGTCATGAGACTCAAATGTAGAGAGCTTTGTGATTACCTTGGAAAACAAATACAATGAAAAAGGTATGAAGGGTGAAAAAGTATAGCTTAGTTCAGTAATCTAAACAAAAGTAGTCCTTGTTTAGCAGTTGACTTGTTTAGTAACCGTCTGTATTTATAATGGTGATGAAAAAGAAACTTTGCAACCAGTTGTTTTATTTACAACTTTTGCAGGTCTGTAAAGCAAAGGAAAGCTGAAGTAAGAACATACACATTGTTGCAATTTCATTTCATAACCACGCTGCTGGTTACAAAACAAGGACTACTTGTAGATTTTAATTTACTGATCTAAGCTCATGAGTTAACAGGATTCTAGTTACTAACTCCAAAATTATGATGACAGGTTTGGATTCAAGTGATATTCCATGAATGCTTTCACATGTGCATCTATTCCTGCTTCCGTTCTTCAGTTTCACATATCTCTCTGTGCCATATGTGATAAGATTGTCCATCCCAACTTGCATGCATGGAGATGTTATCATCAACAACTTTGAGTACAAGTAATTACCAAAGCTTTTCTAATGTGTGTAGGGCAGCCTTTCCTAATAAATTGGGAGCCAGGAAGCAGTTTTGAGACCATAAAGTGCATGTTTCATAAAATACCTTCCATGGGTACTTGCCTATTCACAAAATTACCAACCATAAAATCTAGCAAGACATCCTTTTATGAAAATGCAAACCGACAAGGATGTTTTTCCAAGGTTATTTTCTAACACTGCAGCTCTCTATTATTTTTATATTCTAAGAAACCATATGAAGTTTATTTACAGCCTTCAAGAATTTTGGTTAAGAAAGATGATACTGATACTTTGTATCATATCACCTTCCTGTTCACTGGATTGCAGTGGAGACAAAGGAAACTTCTGTCAGTATGTGTCTTCCTCTTATTTTTATTCCCAATTCCTCTATTATGACTGATATTATTTATCAGTGGACTGATAAATGAAGTTCACTGCATTTATATTTCATGATATTTAATACACTTGAGCAAAGTGCTCAGACCAATTTGAAATGAAAGAGGAATAAACCCCAGCCATTAAAAAAAATAAAAATGATGTTCAATTTACTTGGTATTGGATCATAGTTTTTTTGTATGCCATTTTTTCTTTTTTATTATTAGCAGTACTGGATATATACTTTTGTTTTGCTTTGTTTATTTTTCTATGTTATATTTTACCTTTTATAATAAAACAAATAAATATACTTTAAAAATAAAAATAATGAATACCCATTTAAAAGTGAAAATAGAGACAAATAATAATTCTTACTTTAGTCTTCTCAATAATAGGTGTTAAACAAGGAATACTTTCAGTTGCCTGTTTATGTTTTCTGTCAAAAGCAGCTGCTAAATCTGGGAATTCTTCAATATCCTATGTAAATCAAAGCAGATTGAATAGATCAGAGTAGGAAACTATTTATTTATTTATTTACAGATATAATTCAGAGACTAACTCCTGAGATTTTTAAATCACTTAAAATTAAAACAAGAACAATATCACCACCACCACCCAAAAAACCCCAAAAGAAAATCACAGGTGGTTCAAAGACAAACATATAAACAAAAGACCCATTTAAAGAAGCCCAACCATTGTTCTGCCCCAAGTTTTGGGTAGACAGCTAAGCCTAATAACTCCCTGAATATCACCAGGATAGAAGCCACTTCGATCTTCTTTCTCAAAGCTACACAGTCTTTTCTAACCATGCTGCAAATATTGATTATATGTTTTCTTACAATTTTTAAGTGGGAAACACAAAAGAAAAGGTGTAAGACACATAAGACAGAAAAACTCCATAATACCACCACCAAAGCTCAAACTGAAGTTCAAAGGACCGGACTATTCATGTGAACGATACAGTTCTATCCTACAGTGGCCTTGGACTCCAAAGATTATTTATCTCTGGTTTAAGCTATATCACACTATTCCCTAGAAGCAAGCCTTCCTTTTCCCTCTCTCTCATTATAGTATTATGCCAGGTTCTAGGTTCTGAGTATGTTTCCTGCTTTTTATATGAAGTGATTAAAAAGAGAAGTGACATAATATTTCTAATTTTAAAGATATATCGGTAATCAAGTAACTAAGTTGGCATAATAACTAAGACTCTCCGAATTCTCAGGATTGTATCTCACATCTTTCATATATCCACTAGGCATATTGGTTTAGTAACTAAAGGAATATGGAAAACATATTTTCAATAGTCTTGTGTGATAAACTATGAAGGATAATGTACTTGAAAGTTTTTGAATTATAAAGCAGAATATAAATACAAAGCAAAAGTACATGAGCTAGCCACTAAGCCATTTTCAAAAGCTATTATTTATTTATTAAACTTATATGTCACCCCTCTCAGAGGAAATCCCAATAGAGATTTAAGAATGTGCAGCTGAAATCAGTTGAAGTAAGCGATAAAACAATCTATTTCTAATTTATTATTATAGTTCCTCTCTAAGATGAATTTCCAGTAGGTTTTACTAAGCCAAGGGCATTAAGCAAAGCCATTCTCTTTTGTCTTCTCCTTTTAGTGTATGTATGTATGTCTGTATTTCTTTGTTTATTTCACACTCGAGGAAAACAAATCCCTAATGTTGGTAAAGATATTATAAAACAGTACTAATCCAAAAGTTAGAAACTTAAAGAAAAAGTATTATTATACACTACAGGAGTTTAACACTATTTTCTACTCAGTGGTAGAATGTATAACTTTTATAAGAAGGTTGTGATTTTCTCCACTTATGTACTATCATTATTACACATGGCATTAAAAAGTACAATAAAAAGAGCAATCCTTTATTTTTAAATAGGACCTAACATTTTAAATAATTAAGGAAAGAACTTTATACTAAAACCTGGAATTTAGGCTTAATTTTTATTTTACATAAAATAAAATTTATATTATTTTTTATTGTTATGTGAAACTTAAACCATAATTACTTTTTATTTCTTCAAATTATACTGTGATATAATTCCTTCACAAACACATAAATGAATAATTAATTGAGTCAGATAATTAGCTTTAGCACCTCGATTCTTGGAGGGTCTTGAACTAAAATCCTCTGGATAGGAAGTTTCTCAACTTCACTGCATGATTTGGGTTTCTTTTTCTTCTTTTTCTTCTTCTTTTTATTTGCTGTTTCTTCAAGGTTACTTGCATTTTCTCTTCTTTCTGGTTGCTGTATAAGTAGAAGTAAATAATTTCTTAGGAGAGGTATAAAAAAAGCCAAGACTTTATTGCAGAATATGATCATTTTATTTATTGGTTTATTGTTATCGTGAGTTTGCCCAGAGACGCTTAAGATGGGCGGCCATATAAATCTTTTACATAAATAAATGCTCAATAATAAATATAAATAGAAGAAAAGCTATGTAGTGAAAATCAATGAAAGTTGATCAGGAGAGTCATTATGCACAGAAAAAGAAAGAAAAATGTGGGTTACTTAATCTCATATATTCATTTTTATACCACTTCTATTAAAAATATTCTAGAGAAATAGATTTTATTAATTCAGAGCAAGAATACTATACATGTGTTTGATTTTTACCACAATTATCATTCTTCCACTTACAAATCCATGCATTTAAATATTTTATACTGCAGGTGCACTAAAGTTCTGGTTGATTATAAAACAGGAAAAGAGCTTGGAAACTGATCTTCATACCTTGTAATCCTCAGGAACATTATCTGTTTTTTTACTTCCAGAATGATTGCTTGCCAGAATTGAAGTTGGAACTGAAAGAACTTTTTTGGGAGTTTGTGAAAGCACAGTGGCCCAAGATACGGGTGACTCAGTGAAAAGGCCTGAATGTGCCTGAGGAACTGAGAAAGACAATATTTTATTCAAACTACCAGATTAAACTAAGAGTTGAAATGAGGGTCTTTGGTGCTCTCTGAGCTTCGTTTTTTTCTTGCAAATGTTTCATTACCCAAACTAGGTAACATCATCAATGCTGGTAAGGAGTGGGTTTGCTCTCAGTTTATATTCTAGTGCAGGGTTGTCAAACTCAATTTCATTGAGGGCCACCTCAGGGGGGGCAAGGCCAGGATGGCTGTGACCATCTTGACATCACTTATGTTGGAGGCACCAATGGGAGCACTTGGCCAGCAGAAACAGGCTCACAAGCTTCGGCTGGGATGGCTTCCTACAACCCTTTGCCAGCGAAAACAGAGCTTGCAGGCCGGTCCTTCACTGTTTTCAGGGTGGCCCCATGGGCCAGATCTAAGCAACACCAATAGGGCAAATCAACTCCTTATGAGCGCTGATTATATTAAATAGTTTAGGTAATGAATGTCTGCAAGAAAACAAGGCTCAGAGAGCACCAAGGACCGACCACTCATATGAAATCATGATTTGTATTTTATGTATAAAATGAAAACAGATCGATGATTACTGTATATAATGAAACAGACTAATTACATGTATGGATATTTTATCTACAGAATGAATGGATTTTAAGCACATATTTATAAAGTAAGACCTGGAATGTGAATTAATGCTTTAAATTCTAAAGTAGCAGGATACAGCATCAACATGAAGCCAAGTTATATTATGCTGGATAGTGCTTACCTCCAGGATCTGATGAAGAACTTAAGGGTCTTGTTTGGAAATGCTTTTTTCGACATACTTCAACCTAGAGTAAATATTAACACTTTTAGTTGAAAATATGTACAACTTACATTTAATTTAAAAATAATTTGTCACATGCATCTCTACTCAGTCAATCAGAAAGTAAAGCTCATCATAATAAATTAAATAATAGTTCATAATAAAATAAAAAACTGGTCCAGAATAGTTTCAGTTGTTGCAGAAAACATCTTGCTTCATGAAAGGAATTCTTCGGGATCCAGTATGTAATTTATGTACAATGGAAAATCCATATTTAGTTATGCTCATTTACAAATTTACAAGAACCACTGAAAATAAAACACAAATACATACATACAGGGTTTTTTTTTGCCAGACAGGCATAAAAATCTTATCTTTTTAAATCTTCATTTTTAAAATCTTTAAGGCTCTTATATAGAATTTGTTGGGAATAGGTGGTTTATATTTTGCTAATTGGTCATTACTACTCATAACTCTGAATTTCATATCTATTTGTATGAAATAAATGAAGCTAAGCTCATAGAAGAGTGGGGGGGGGAGTAAAAAGGACTAGAGAAATTAAATCCTTTAACTGAGCAAAACTTTTTGGAAAAAAAAGTCTATGGATGAAATTTAATTTATTAGGCCCATTTAACACAACCAGCATACACCAAAACTCACATTTGGCCAATAAAATGGTTGTCTTAATTTTTTTACTTAGCAAGCATGATTTGGTGTATTTATTACCTGCTAGACAATACAAAACTTAAGCTATATTAATGCATTCAACGCACTGTTCTCACTGAGGCAACATTATTACAGAACAGAATAAACCAACCCATATAAAAATTATTACATACACAAGTGAAATAAGAAAAGTTTAATCATTTTCAGTTGCCAACCCAACTCTTTCTCTTTATAAATATAAATCAAACTAGGTTTTCTGCACCACCACCACCCGAAAAGGATATTTTAAACCTAATATATAAAATAATCAGAATGTCATTTTAAGAAGACATAGAAGAACATTCTTGGGAACTAAGAATTCAGTTCCAAATTTTCTCTAACATGCAATGGAATTGACATTATTGATTGAAATATATTTCTATTCATTTTTCCTTAATAGAGATTGGCAGTTGTACTGATCAGCAAATAGTTTCGTATCAACACCTCTATTTTCAACATCTCAAACACTATCCAGTGGCTAACCTCTTTGGTTATGTTTGAAATTGCAAGTTTTCCTGGAGGTGTCAGAGGCAGCTTATCTCCTTCTGCTGAGCCCACTGGCCCCCATGCATGCTTTTGAAGATCCAGGAGATTGTTACTTTCTAGGTCTTGGAGTTTTGGGAAATCTGACAAGGTCATTTCAAAGGCAGGTTCTGGTAGATGCTCAGCGTTTGGAATTTGGTTGAACTTCCCATTCATAACTTTAATAGGCCTATCTAATTTAAAACAAAATGTAAACACTAATGGTTACCTTTTTCAATAGCTATAATCAGTTTACTATTTTTAAGTTATTATATATAGGCCAAATCTTGAAACAAATTATTCTGTTAAAAGACTCAAGCTGCTGCATTCTACCACCCTGTATACTATCTTGATTTTCATCGCTTTCCCCAGCCAAGCCAGACAATAATTATATCCACACTAAGCATGCTCAATTCTAATTAGATTGTTTCCCTTCATTTCCCCTCCCATTTAATTTAGGTCAAATTTGTAGATGCACACAACTGTGCCCTGTTCTAGCTATATCCAAAGTCTGTTTTTTTTCCCCCTCAGACTTCTATAGGAACTTCTTTGTTTCAAAAGAGAGAACATTTCAGAATAATTTCTCTGTATGGATGGGAAAATTTTAACAATCTTTAAATATATTATTTAATAATATATGTAAAAATGATCTCACTGTGTATTCTGGCCTCTTTTTTTTCAATCATGTAAGTCAGTGTGTCAGATTTAATAGGATTCCTGTTATGCTGAGCAATATAAAGTGAATTTTCTGTTGATCTGCCGGTAAAATCACTTCCATTAGGCCTTTGATCCTCCAATCTAGTTTCGTTATTTTTCAGTTGTCTCTGTACAAAACAACAAAGAAAAACAATACATATTCCAAGTTGATTTTTCTATATTATTTCCTTGTTTATTTCACTTATATTATTTACATTTATTCAAATAGTCAACAGTTATTAAAACATGCAAAACAAAATGAACATTAAAGAAAAAACACAAATTACGCCGAAAGAAAAGTCACTGACAAGAGAGTATATTTCTTCCTGGGATTAATGCAGAAGAAGGCCCTTTTGCATACATCTAACAATTGGTTCTCAGATAGAGAAGGCACACAGATGAGCCTCTTCTTCAGATCTTAATATTCAGACATGTTCATACGGGAAAGATGATTTCTCAGATAACAATTAAACATTAAAAACTGTTAATATTAACTACTTCATTTCTGTTAGGAAAACAAATTGCAATAATACAGATCCAGCTATATGATTCAAATATTGGTTTTCAGCTCAGCTCCTGCACTTTGTATTAACTGAGGCTTTGGGGCTTTTTTCAAGGATAACCCTATGTGCAGGTAGTCCTTGACTTACAACCATTCATTTAAGCAACCGCGGTACTAAAAAAAGTGACTTCCAATTGATGCTCACACTTATAACCATCACAGCATCCCCAAAGTTATGTGGTCAAAATTTGGGTCCTTGGCAACTACATCGGGGTGTCAAACTGAAGGCCTGGAGTGCTTAGATCTGGCCCACAGAGCTGCCCTGGAAACAGCGAAGGAGCGGCTAGCCGTGCCTCTGCTAGTGAAAATGGAGCTCGGGAGGGCCGCGTGCATCTCTTCTGTCCTCTGTTTCCGCTGGCAGAGGATTGCAGGAGGCCGTTGCAGCTGAAAATGGAACTTGAGAGCCTGTTTTGCTGGCAGAGTACTCAGGTCACCACAGGCACCCGACACGAGCGATGTTGAGCTGGCCACACCCACCCTGGCCCCCGAGGAGAAACACAACCCTGATGCGGCCTTCAATGAAATCAAGCTTGACACCGCAGAACTATATGTATTTATGATAGCTGCAGTGTCCTAGGGTCACGTGATTTCCATTTGCAACCTTCCCAGGGAACTTCAAACAAGCAAAGTCCAGTGGGGGATATAAATTAACAACTGGGGTGATTTACTTAATAGCTGGGGCAAAAAAAAAGTTGTAAAATTGAGTGCCAGTTACTTAACAATTTCCCTGCTTGGCAATGAAAGTTCCGATCCCAAAAGTTTGGCTGTAAGTCGAGGACTATCTATAGTGCTCTTTGTAATAGATGCATTGAAATACAAAGCACGAACAAGGGCTACCACATCTGATTTTTCTCAGGAAAGGTCACAGCTAAAACAGTGGATCTATTTGTGCAATCTTGCTCTTTATCGCAGTCATTACTTGTGAATCCAATGCCAGCTAATGATCAAAAAGCATGCTGGAATGGGGACCACAGGTTCTCATGTTGGCAATATTCAACAGTATTAGCTCCTTCTTTGGAAATGAAGAGCAAGAAGCGAGAAGGATAGAGAAAGAACAGAAAACAGCTGTCTAAGCGGTTATCACTTACCCTGGATAAAGTAGCACATTCTTTTCTAATCAAAGAAGTCTGTTTGGTGAACTCTCTACCCTGTTTAGTAAAAATGTTCTGACTCTGGAAGCTGGAAACTGCATGTGTTCTTGGTGCGGCAGTAAGTGAATAAGGAGGACTGCTGTACTCCGCAAGAGAAGTACATCCTGTAAGATTTTGAGATCCATGCTGAGAAAGACAGGTGGAGGTATCCCACGGTACTTCTTCAATATATACCTGTTGTCTTAAACAGAATAAACATATTGATTTTTAGCAGAATAGGTTACTCAAACACATCAGCATTTTATATCCCACTGTACAAGTATGCTTTTATTTTATATCTTAGTATGTTTGGTATTCAAATGAAACAATTTGTGAAACAATTGTTATAATGCAGAAACATGGCTTTCTAAAGCTGTAACAAATCAGTTGGTTTTATTTTGCTAAGAATTTTTTGACAAATTAATCTCATGGAATGAAAGCTGATTTATAAAAAGAATCGTTGGAAAATATTTTAGTTCTAAATGCTAGCATTAATATTTAGATTTCTGATCAACATGCAACAGAACATTATAATGAACATCACAAGTTGTGAAAGTATCAACATTTATCTGTATGTTTTTAGAAATGAATTATTTTATATAAATAAGATTGTTCCTTTAATAATTAAATGATAAGTTATAATTTTGTTCCAACAGCAAAATAATTTAACAAAAAAGGAACTGGTATCTCAAACTTTTTTTTCTTTATCCTTAATTCTCTTCTCTTCTTTCCATTTAAACTCTGTTCTTATTATTCCATAGATAATAAAAGTAAGGCATTTAGGGATGAGAAAAAGCCCTAAGTCACTCATCAACTTTGAAGTGTTTCATTACTGTAACCTAAAATACTGAAGGACCATTTCAATGACATCACTCAGAATAATTGTTGAAATGGGGAGCCATATACATTGCTTAAATCAATAACCAATAAATATAATTACCAAATTACTTGGAAAATCAAATTCAAGATATTGGGAAGTTAATAGTTTCCTCAAAAATGTGACATAAAGGATACATACTTATTTACTGATGGCTCCTGAACATATGGGTAGCATGTTGTATAATATCCAGGAAAGACAGATGCTTCTGAGGGTTCTGACCATGCCACTGTTACTGCTGCAAATTTGGGGACAAATGGTTTAACCTCTGCTGATAACTTGATGCCCTGATATACAAAATAAGTTTTGATTACATATACTTTCAGATTATCCACAATCAGTTAAAAACATTGTGCATGTACATGAGAGAAAATGATTCTTCTACTCAAGCAAGAATGAAGATTTTAAAATGCCATCTGCATATTCAAAACAGCACCAGTAATTTGATGGCTTAAGCAAATACTTGCTTTAAAAATACGCACATACACACACATACATATTATAAGCATGGAATAATTGTATGTTGCATGGAATACAAAAGATGCTTTTCTATCGATTTCAATTATCTCTGAATAATTACAAGCAGCAGCAAAGATATTACAGGCAGTAGAGACACAGAATTTTTCTATCTTTGCTATTAAATTAAGTTAAAAGACTTTCTATAGGCTTTAGGGAGTTTCTTCCTTCCTGCAATCTCTCTTCTTTTGCAGGAATTTCCCTACTATCCTTTTACCCCAGTTACCATCTTACATTACAAATTTAAATGTCAGCTGTAATTTAAAGAAGTTTGTGAAAGAGGAAACGTGATCTTATTACACACTCCTAGTGTATATATCTACGTCTATGTATGCATATTTATATATGTAGAGAGAAAGAAAATATCAGCATGGTGTAGCAGTTAAGCTGCTGGACAGGAAGTAGGGAGAAGATTTAATCCTCCTTTAAGCACAGAAGCTGCCAGGTAACTTTGGGCCAGTCACTCTTTTTCACTCCTAGTTGGGGCAGTTAAAAAAAAAAAATCTATCAATTCATACTAGACCATCACAGTAGATTATAATCTGTAACAATCAGTGAAAAAAACTTTAACCTGCAGTAGGTTAATTTGAGCGGAAAATAATAATATGCATATACACTTCTGTGTGTTTGCATTGGCTCTATGTTAACTTTCATTTATAAAGCAGCAACCAAACTGAAGCAAGTTATTCAGCTAACAGTTAAATGCCCATTCACTGTGCACCCTCTAGTGGTTATTTCTAAAGACACCGCAGGAAACTCAAGGGTTTCAGTCAAGAATATGAATTATTTATTTTTGCAATTAGTGTAGCCATAATCTGGCAAATTTATACTGATTACTTGTAAGTGCATATTTAATCAAAATTTGAAATATACACAAATATTAAGCTAAAGTATGCCTATTGAATATCTTTTTACATTTCTGAGAATTTGAATACATTAAAATTTGCAACTTTACATCACATATTTTTTTCAGCCAGTAGCTAATCATAATTATCTTTTTGATGAAATTTATAAATTTATAAATTAAAATCTGAAAAAACATATACTATACAACTTAACCAAAATGTGTGTGTACACACACAAGCCCAGCTCCATTCTGAAATATTACATATCTGTACTTGTAATTCCCATGAGCCATGACATTAGACTCAGTTACCTTAAGCTTCTACAACATTCCCAATCATATTGTTGAATTAAGTTGGTTTATTCTGTTAGGAATCACATTATATATAGTTAATGTGCTTGTATATGTTCTAATAAGCCATATGGAACCATACACTTTCTCCAAGTGGAATAACTGTGTTTGGCTTGTTTTGTACCATGTTATTCACAGATTATTAGCACTTCTAACCATAGAGGATGTGAATAAATTTAAATAATAAGAACTCTCTTTGACTAGGAGTGTCAGGCAATATGGCAAAATTAATGCAGAGAATACTTTTTTCTTGGATGCACTTTGCTCTCAGGAGAAAAGCTAGTAAATGCAGATAAGCTTATTCACTAAGAAGCAATACTAATGACCTATTGCATCATCTAGTTTTAATTTGGCTACCAATATATTATTTTAAATAATCTTCTATATATATATTATTGTCAGACACACAATTTGGTCATAAGTGGACAAAAAAAATGTAACTGTTATATTTGTAATCATTAAAAGAAGTACCTGCTACATAAGGAATGTTTTTTACAGATTAAATAGTAATCAGAAAAGTCCAATGTCAGGTTTCACACTTTCTAAAGTAACTGCTATCATTCTCTCTCCCTGCCCCTTTAAATAGTTGTGTCAATATTTTCATTTAGATTCCTTTTAACCAGCGGCAGAGCCTAGGTTGAAGACAATGGCAAACCATTTACCATCTATATTAATATCAAGAAAATGATATTGTTGCACATGATGTAATTCCTGGGTGTTGAGCTCAATTTCAGGAGGCTGTTTTGCTTGTTTTAATTCATCTTATTTAAAATAATTTACATTTACAAATAAAATTACAATACTGTTCTATATTGCAAGGTACCTTACTTATCTCTGAGACAAGTCTTGAAAGTCAGATAATATATTCAATGAATAAAAAAAATAGGTTGCTTTTAGTGGAAAAAGGACTGGCTCCTGAACTTTAGCTTTTTGTGGGAAGTTTTGTCATTAAAATATGACCGTCCTTGAAAAATGAACAAATGGAGAGAAATGACAACCCTATCATTGCTTTAGTGAAAAGGCATTACGTGCAAAGCCATACACTACTGAAAAAAGATTCCATAGGCAAGATTCGTTTTAATTTTAGCCACCTTGGAAGTGGAATGGCACAGTATATTGGCTACGTTCACAGAATATTTTAACAGTAAGGCATGGTTAATAAGCACCCCTGTTTGTGTTCAAATAAGTTGTTGATATGAAAGGAAAATAACATTATGGTTTAATGTTTGGCTTCGGACTTTCCGCTGCCAAAACACACTCCAGATGTGCCTTTCGCTTGTATTTGCTGTGTATTTGCTCTTTTCCTTCTGCAGAAAAGGAAGGACTCCCCACCGGAATGGAAAAGACTGTCATCTATTCTACACCTTCATTTCGAGGCTCCCGTCGTAAATCAAGCGACGTGATTTACCGAGAAGAAATCTCACAGAGGTTTTCCTTTCTTTCTCTTTACGGAGATCGCGGGGTTGGGGTGGTACTTCTCGCTGCCGGTTACATAACAACGGCCAGGGCGACCTAAAGAAAAGCCGGTCTTTATTTTTAGTTCTCCGCAGACCCAGTCTGACCGCCGTTTCCCCGCTTACCTCATTGCCCGCTCCCCGTTCTGAAGTCATGGCGGGGGAGAAAAAGAAAGGGGCAAGCAAAGGTCAATGCCTCCCTAACGGCAACTTCTACCCTCCCTTCCACCACAAACCCAGCTGGCGCGCACAAAAGCCGTCGTGGAAGCGACGCCAGAGCCTCTCGGGCTCACGGCCAATCAGCAGCGGCGTATTCATCACATGACGGTCGTCATGACGCTAGCGGCAAAGAGAAGCTTGCAGGCGGAAGTATTCCAAGGGTCTCCCGAGGAAGTCGTGCCGGGAGGGAAGCTGCATCCAGGGAGGGGAACTGGTAGAGCAGGCCATTGTGAGAGCTTTTGTTATGCAATCTCCGACAGGAAGTGACAGAAACCTTGGCTACAATACAACGCTATTATCCATTTTTTTTCTGGAAGTTTATTTCAGTAGACGCTTTTTCCCTTCAAAATTAAGTCACACACAGCCCTATACATCTGAATAGCCCTGGGAAGCTGCTCTTTCATTTGAGGCTTGATTTTTCGCAAGCCTATACTACTATGTACGAGTAAGATCTCATCTATAGTTATGTTGAATTTTTTAAGCAGAAGACATTTTGGGAACCTGGTTGCCTTATTAAAGGCACTGCACGTATTTTAAGTGTATAGTCAAAGTTTTATTTGGAAGGCTTAAATTGGCATGCAGTTTACATGCAGTCACATTGATTTGTGAAGTATTGAATCAGTTCTAGAGAAATAGGAACTTGAGCCATAATAAAAATTCATTATACTGTCAATACAGGCACACTACATAAAGATTAGGGGTTGGTTTAGAAAAGGGAATCAGTATTCCAAATGCTGGGAGAAAACAACGCTTAACACAAAAAAGTGGCAGTTCTCACAAGTTTATTTTAGAAAAGGATGTTCTATCAGTATGCTCTGAAGATTTAGGACTGTATCATGGAATGTAAAGTTGGAAGATCATAAAGATCAATTAAACCCAGCCCTGTGTGATATGCAGAAAAACTATAAACATCCATGAGAAATAGCCGCCCAGTTATTACAAATCTCCATAGGTAGAGAACTCACAATCTCCATAAAGGAGCCTGTTCCACTATTGTAAAGCTGTATTTAAATATATAGGTATCTGCAACTTATACCTATTTCTGGTCAGTTTCTGTGGTCATGAAAGTTTTCAAACATCTCAGTGACTTTTCTTTTTGTTCTAAACTATCATGCCTCCCTTGGTTCTCCCCATCCCAGATAACTTAAGTTCCTTCTGCCTATTTTCATAATTGCATTCACATCTCAATGCAATTTTCATTATCTCCTCTGAATCCTTTATAGCAGATGTGTCAAACATGCAGCCCGTGAGCCAAATTCGGCATGTGATAGGCAGCATAGTTCCCAGTGAGACCATCCCAGAGATGGTGAGGGACCAGCCCCTGCCGGCCACACCCACTCAGCTGTGATGACCAGGCCCCCCTGCTCACCCCAAGGGGAAAAACCCCCTGATGAGGCCCACAACAAGGTGGAGTTTGACACCCTTGCTTTCCAGCATGGCTGGCCAACCTTTTGGCCTGTCTCAGGCTGCATATAAAATGTGACACAGTTTATATAAATATCACAAAAAAAAATCACACATTATAAAACTTTAAAAACTTGTACCTATCCAGGACCATATGCAACCTGTGGGCTGGACACACCTACCGTACAATAACCTATCAGTATCATTCAGGAAATGTAGACATCTAAATCATACAGGAAATTCCAGATGTGACTGCAACCAGTACCAAATGGAAGGACTTCATGCACCCTTAACACAATTCTTATAATGCAAGCCAAATCTCTTACCTATCTTCTAATGGGTGTATCATACTGCTGACTCATCTTGCCAATGACCACACCCAAGTCCTGCTGAAATGCAGTGTTTCCAAACTATTATTTCCCTGTTATATATGTAGGTCCTAGGTTTTTCCATCTCTAAATATAATACTTACATTATAATACACTTAGCTGTATTAAAGGATATCTTGTTACTCTCAGATCAGTCTTCCAGCCTGTTGAAGTATGAGGTTGATAAATAAGGTGATTGTGCATTTAAATCTGCAGGGTCAGAGGAATTGTAGTCTGGCCAAATATTTATCCTTGAGAAAATGCCAGATTACTGAAACAGACCACCCCAATTAGAAAGGAAAGGAAAAATACTTCAAAAAGGAAAGACATTTCCAGGAACGGTAAGGTTTACTCTAACATCAATATTGGGGACGATTCTAGAGATAACAGAGCAATTGATCCATAAGCAATTTGAAAACAAGCTATTAACACAAATCAGTATGAATTTGTCAACAGGTTTTGCCTGACTCTTTTGAAAGATGGATAATTTTCTTTGTTTCACAGCAGGTGGTTATGACTAGCTGATCTATTAGAAAATCTCAGATCTATAGGCAGAGAAATAAGCTGGCAGTTATTAAAAATTTTGGATAGCTTTTCTTATACTGTATGGAAATTAGATTCAGAAATTACAATCCATGAAATGCATACCAGAATTTAATTTTAAAAACAGGTTTATTTCATCACTTATTTTAGGAGTTGAAAAGCCACAGGATGAATTGCTCTAACAGTTACACATTGCTAATATAAACCAAAGATCATTGAAGATTTTATAATCAACATATTACAGGTAAGTTGTAAACTTTATTGAACAAAATTGACAAGAGCAAATAGGCACTTGTTAACAATGAGAGTCCAAGATCATAGCAGCCAACTTAACTTTGCATTTTACTGAGCTCTGTTGCTGTGAATAATACAGCTCATGCACAGGTAATGACTTATTTGTACATTTTTCTCAAGTATTCACTGAATACTACCAACATATATACATTTGTACATAAAATTTCAGAAATTTAGAGAAGTTATTTTTGTTGGCCTTTTGGAAGTGGTCTTCTAAAAAGGAGGATATGTGGTTCTGCAAGAGAAAAATAGAAATTTATGATTGTTGTGAAAGCTTAAACTTCTGATTCATGCTGATTAAACCCATCTCTTTATCACTGCCACTGTAACTGATCTGGGAAGGATAATCCCCTTTCAAATATGTAAGGTAAGGCTATACTCCAACATGTTCAAAATAAATTGTGAAGTCATATCACAACTAAATATTTCACATTAAAAGACATCAGTAAGCACTCTAAACAAAATGTATTAAAATATTTTGTTCCACAATGTTACAACTAAGTTTATTTCTCCAAAGCAAGAATTATACAATTGAGCTCAATTGACACAGGACTCTATACATTTGCATTTTTCCCTTTAATTCCCAGATGACAGAAGGGGGGGAGATGTTGACCACAAATGAAATCTGCAAACATTTTAATAAGTTATGCACTAACACTCCCCATTCACATCACTGCACCATGAAATCTACAGGGAAATATTTTCTAAAAATGTAACATCTGCATTTGTTTTACCTGGTTCATGAATCATATAGTGGACCCAGCCAAGACTCTGCTGAACACCAAGCCTTCTCCATTCTTCTTCAGTCATTAGATGTGTTTTTGGTACTTGCTTTGAGAGCTCTCTTGGCAGCATCACATGCCTATCACGGTTAAAATGTATACATCAAACTCACACACAAAATGGTTAGTTTTGATTCCATATGCATGAACCCAGTCACAAGCAAAATAAAGTCTCCTATAAAAATCCACTGCTTTTGGGAAGTGATCGAAATTCTTGAGAATCCTACTTCAGCTGAAGTTACCTAATCAACAATGGCAGCATTCAGATACTTTCAAAGGAGTATCAAATATTAGGTTAAGTTTCCAGTGCCACAGACAAGTCTTCAATATTCATACCATATACAATCATGCAATTTCTCCAAATCTATAAGATGAGCAAGAAAGAACCATTCGTGCAGCCAACGCCCACTTAGCGACTAGGTTTCCCCGAGAGTTAACCCTGGATCAGCCAATTCTTTTCTTTTTTTTCCAGAGCTGCGGTCAGGATAAAGAGTTCAGGGTGGAAAGGGAGAAAAGTTACTCCCTCAGAAGTCGAGTGTATGAAAACAACAGGCGGTTACTGAATTTTAGCAGTGCCTCAGCTCTTTTGCTGGCGGCTTCTACGCATAAAGATGATTTTGGTGGGCATTGATGCCACCTTTCACCGGCATAAGTAACCCCTGAAGCCCTCTCCCAGCTCTCCTTTTTGTTACAACCTGACGCGGCCAAGCGCTCGTTGTTTCGCTTATCTATATTCAAGCAAAGGCAAATTGATCCAAAGCCGACTCCAGCCATTTCCCTCCCCCCGGCACAAAGGAACCTCCCCATTCTCGTACCGGTATTCGTAGTTCTCGTCGAAGTATTTATCCGAATAATAGATCTGCTTATGAGCCATTATGAGAGGAATGGCGGCGGCGGCGGCGACCACAACGAAATTCCCCCCTCCGGCCCCAGAGGTCGTCACTAACCGACTGCCGTGAGGGAAACACTGCACCCGACCCAATTTGAATCCGACCTCTCAGCGCTGATTGGAAGGGAGCCCCGGCCTAATGGGAGCGCGCGCCGTCACGTGGCCTGGGTCTGTTGCTATTTGACTCTCTCCTAGGTTTTGTCTCCGTTTCCACCAATCAGAGAGCGCAGGTGCCGAGACGCAATGTGGGCGGCGGTAAAGATACTCGCTTGCAATGTTCAGACGTTGGTTATTGGGACCTGGAGAGTTTTGTCTCTCTCTCTGACGAGGACAGGAGGAAAGATATACGAGTCCAATATCTCCGGCGGGGTGGTGGCCGAGATTATTATTATTATTATTAACTATTGTTATTGTAATGGTTGCACTTCGCGGATACCTACTCATCTTTTGCATATTATTTTCAGGACAGTTTTCTGCTCGTGTCGTTCAATTCTTTGGCGTGTTTCATTCCAGAATTTAGTCAAACGAATTCGGAGTCTAGAACTATCAAAAGTGGGGTATTTAAAAATAAAACTCCATAACAGTCATATTCTAGTATGGGTAATATATGGTGTGTGTGTGTGCATTCCATCTGTTTCCTAAATTGCATGTAGCAAGATCTTTTTTAAAAAATATTCTCTCCCATTCTCTCTACTGAGTGCCCACAAAGAGGGAAGTGATCCAAGTCTTCTCTTGGGTGTAGCTGCAAGGGTCCAGGTTTCACCCCCACATCGGCTCCAGCATCTCTGACCAGAAGTCCTTCAACTCAGCACCACTGAGAGCTGATTTAAATCTTCCTCCCACCGACGGACTTTCCAACATTGGGAAACGGTGACTCAGTCAGCCTTTCACAATTTAGTGAGCGCTATACAGGTAGTCCTTGATTTATAACAGTTCATTTAATGATCGTTCAAAGTTACAATGGCACTCAAAAAATGGTCACATGACCATTGCAGCATTTCTCCATTGTCACATGATCAAAATTTGGACACTTCACATCTGATAAATATTTATGGGGGTTGCAGTGTTCTGGGGTCATGTGATCAGTTTTTGTGAACCTCTGACAGTCAATGGGGCATCCAGATTCACTTAACCATGTAGTTACCTTAACTACAATGATTCACTTAACTGTTGGAAGAAAAGTAAAATGGGGAAAAACTCAAATGTTTCGCTTAGCAACATAACTTTTGGGATCAATTGTGGTCATAAGTTGAAGACTACCTATGCACATTTTCACTCCCTGTTTTCAGTAGGCCCAACTTTTTAAAGTTTTCTGTATAATTTTTCTAAGCACTTTGCTTCCCCGCATAACATTTGAAAATGTGGGTTTTCTCCTGTCTCCTTTTCTTCCTACATTCTACTTGTCTTAACTTCAAAGGTTTCTAGGTCTGTATTTTCCTGTGTTAAGAGTTTACCTCTCTGCTCAGACATGAACTTTCCCTCAGCAGTTCAAAGGGATTCTCCTCACAAATGATTATTTTTTCTAACAGATAACATTTGCATAGCATACATGTTTCTTTTTAAGTTGTACTTTATTCTTGGAGTTTATCTGCATAGCTTTAAAGCTTTCATGAAATCTTTAGTACAATTCCTAAACAATAGAACTTGGAAGTTAAGTACCAGTGAATTCAATAGAGCATAGTCCTTGATAAGTATAAGTTTTTAGCCTTGTAGCACTTCCAAATCATTACTGTTTTCACTTTCAAACACTCAGAAACATTTTGAACCTTTTTGTCCTCATCAGGGCTGATGTTGAAACACAGAATAATCCATGAGCTGTTCCTGATAACCAGCAGAGAAGAAGAAAAAAAATCTAATCAGACTTTTGTCTCTGTATCTGTGCCTGTGGATTAACAAATTTAATTATGTCATTTGTTACTTTTTAAGAGTTTAGCATTTGCTGTAAGAAAGAGCTGTTAAGATACTTTTTCTCTGCTCAATTTAAGAACAAGTGTAAAGTTATGTAAAGAGAAAGTTTGGAGGCAAGAGTTTCCATCAGTATAAAAAAGATTAGCTCCAACTCCAACATTTCTATTCATAAATTTTTATTCACAATGGTTTTTAAATCCCATCTGAGCAGTTAGAAATTAGTTTGCTATCTAGGAATCGCAGGTATGATGCTTATTGGACTAACCAGAAATACTTTGTGGAGTTGCTAATCTTTATCTCCTGCCATATCTTAAATGTAACCTTATATCTAAATTCTCTTTCAACTTCATATCTAAATATCTCAATCAGAGCAATAATCTGAGATTTTAAGAATTCTAATACATAATGTAGTATGGATTAATGTACTATTAAACATGATAAATTTTTCCCCCCAAATAGTGTACTCATATTATGCTTCACTTTTTAAATATAACGATTTTTATATTTTATTCCTTTAAATATACTGCAAATGATGCCCAATACAGGAATCCATTCAATTTATAATAGAAATCTAGTTAAATACTTCATATCAAAGTAAGAATTCTGAACTCTGGATCTCATAGACTCTGAATAAAACAGGATAGTTAAATCTTCTCTAAATAGGTTAGAAAATTGATTTAAGGTAGCTGGTGTAGGAAATGCTTTTTTCTATCTAATCCATGTCTCTGAATATCTGGCAAAGGGCAGTTGATAGCCCTAACTCTACAGCATTCTAATAATGGCTGTAAAGAAACTTAAATAACTTAGTCACGTTTTTCCTAAAGCTTGTCAAGAATAGGGTCTGAATAGGCTGCTTCTTTTTTTGCAAGACTACAGTAATAATAGATAATTAACATAGTTTGGTGGACTGGAGAAAAGCTGATGTAACCTCTGGTGATTGCAAGAAATTATATGACACTATAGATTCCTAGACACCAGACTGGGAACAAGAATCTGCTGGCATATTAATATATTAAACACTGTAGTTTACATTAGGGCTGCATATCACACAACTTAATTTCCCTGTATAAATGCTGGCAGCCCTGAAAGTTCTTGCTGCTCAGAAATCCCATGTACCAGGATATATGCTTCCAAGGCAATCTTATCCCAATAAGCATCCAGTCAAGTTGTTTACCTCCTGTCCTTGCCTGGTACTTGTTTACATTAGTTTGCTTTAAATACTTTCCAAGTTAATGGGTAAATATCTAATCACTGTGTATTGCAACAGATTTACAAGATGTTTGGCAAGATTTTAAGAAACACATTTAAATACTTAAAAAAAAAACCTATAGCTTGAACAATATAGTAAATTACATTTTATCGCAAACTGGAATTAAAACAGAAACACTAGATCTACTTTTTAACAAAAATTAAATGTATATAATATGAATAATTTACACATCCCTAAAGGTTATGAATTCATGTCATCTGGAATTCTGAAGATCCAGGTTTATAAATTGGTCAGTGATACTGTTTTGTTTCTTAGTTTGATATGGAGTTGTGTCAATTTGGCCAATAGCAGTTTTTTTCAAGAAACTAGGACATATAATGTAACATATAATCCTAATCAATACTATTATAGTTCAGTTTGAATGTTCAGTTTTGGATGAATGGATTATAATTATTGTATGTATTTAGGATAGAATGATCATGGCACTGTGTCCAATTTTTCAATCCTTTTCAGAGAAATGTACCTTGATTTGTCTACACAATATTCAAACTGGAAATAACAATAGCTTTAGGGTTATTGAACTTACTGGTATAGTAGATTGCAGTCAGAAAAAATACAACACTCTTTGAGTATTTAAGTAGAATAAGTCTCAAGTACTCTTCTTGTTTTTAAGGTTCATTTTTTTGTGTAGAAAAAAATATTCTAATAAATATGGGATGTTAGCTTTATTGCTTGTATCCACTCAGTAAACGTTACTTAACAAACCACAGTGATTCACTTAATCACCACAAAGAAAGTTTAAAATCAGACCAGTCATATGACTTATAACCATCACAGGCAGGATTCATTACAAGGATTACCTGTACATCATTTTTTATATTCATATAGTACTATACAAGTGTCACAGCTCACTCCATTTTTTAAAAGTGATTTCATTTTGCCTCAGAAATTTATAAAACCAAAAAGTCCATTTTTTTCATTAATCCATTTCTACCATTAGTACTGCTATCGGAAGTGATAAGAGTTCATATATACAACTTCAGTGTGCATACTGACTCCATTGGTGTTCATTTGCTAATATATTTAATAGAATATGATTTTGTTAATACATCTAGTAATGGATGATTTTGTTAACACAGTAATTGATGGGACGTGGTCAGGAATTTATCAACAGCAGACTGATATCAAAGTCACTGGCAATAGTGGGAACCAAAAGCAACTGCAGGATGCTCTTCCCTTTAATAGTAAGCCCAGCATTTCCACCATAATCCTGTCATGTACACAATCTGCTTTCCTACCTTCTCCCCATCAGGCTTGTATTCTGCTATCAGGAAGACCGATAGATCCTAATGAATCACCATTACCCCAAGGCTAATCCCCTTCAAGCCTCACATGCAATCTGGTACAGTAGCAACTTGGCATACATAAGTCACTCTAGCTTCCTGATTTCCTCACACCAAAACTTTTGTCATCTCTATTGATTTGCATCAACTTCCTTATCAACTCAACCTCATTCACATCTCCCTCTTACAAGAGTTGGATCAAGAAGAGGAGGCCTTTCAACTGCCCTCTCTTATTGCCAGTTATCCACTGAAGCTTCTGATCAGCCTAGTATAAACTGGTCAACATGCCAGGGGATCTCATGAACATATCCAAGGCCTGAAAATGGTTGTTTCGCTTCCCTAGAAGGATATATCGCAATCACAGTGCAGTCCACAATTCATGACTGCAATGCCAAGACCCCAGCCCAACAACCCAGATTCTGGTCCTGAATGTTTTCCCCAACTCTGGGCAATTCCTTCAAATATGCCTCCCAGGTCTAGCAGTCTTTACCCTCCCATACATCCTCTCAGTAAATAACTGATTTTTTAATTAATTTATTTGTTTGTAAAACATGTACAACATAACAAGTATAAGTATGAACAAGAACAAAGTGAGTAAATGCAGATAAATGGGGTGTCAGGATTCTGGCAGTTACCATAGAAATATGAGTTGACATGAGGACAGTAAGACAGGGACGGTAGGCACACTGGTGCGCTTATGCACACCCCCTTTAAGGACCTCTTAGGAATGGGGTTTGGTCCACGGTAGACAGTTTGAGGTTGAAGCTGTGAGGGGTTGAGGCTGTAACAATGGAGTCAGGTAGGGCGTTCCAGGTGTTGACCACTCTGTTGCTGAAGTCGTATTTTCTGCAATCGAGTTTGGAACGGTTTACCTGGCTCACTCTTCTCATTTAGTGCATTCCTCATTTCTGACACAATCTTCTCCACTATTCAGTCCTCTCTGTTTCAGGTCTTTGTTTTCCTCACTTTCTCTGCAGTTCATTTTCTAGCTTTCCACAAGGTTCAACTTCATCCAATCTATTCCTCTTTCTCTTTTTCCCCTAAACAACTTCTTTCCACATTTCCTCCATCTCCCTAGACTTTTGTTTTTTTCCACCAGCAATTCTTTCTCCAGTGAATGCTACTTCAGTCCAGTGCTAGAGTTTTTGGCCTCTCCACTGGTGAATTTGCATCAGTGATATAGCGTTCAAAATATCATTCTGGATTCCTAGTAGTGGCGTACTTGTAAGATCTCAGCAGCTGTCAGCACAAATATCAAATACAAATACACTTCAGTGGGTATAAATTACGCATAGAAATTGATCAGTTTCATTTACAGTATTTGTGATAAGCAAAAGCACATTCTTTTTTATTGGTCTTCTACACAAGCTGCTAACTATGATTGACTATGCTTTGGCAAACAAGATTCTCTAAAAAATATAGACAACATCATATTCAGTTCCCTTGAAGAATCTTTTTCTGCTTTAGTTTTAAGATCATGTTTTCCAACTTCTTCCAGACATAAACTGTGCCATTTGGTTCATCTAAGCTGAAGTGCATTTTCACACTTGTCCAACTTCTATTAGTATCTCAGGCTTCTGTCAATACACCCTCCCTTCTAGTTTTTAGCTACTGATTGACAGCAGCAGAGTCCCATGGTGTCTTTATTTTACTTCTGCCTGTACCAGTGGGAAGAGAAGAATGGGATATAGATCTTTGGGAGGTCAGTTCTGCCAGCACTAAGAAGATTCAGTTCCCCATATGAAAGGGAGACAATAGACAAAAGGTTCTATTCAGCAGGTTCTAACCAGTTCTGGAGAACTGGTAGCGGAAATTTTGAATAGTTCAGAGAACCGGCAAATCCCACCTCTGACTGGAGATTTCACAGTATCCTTCCCCTGCCACGCCCACCAAGCCACGCCCACAGAACCGGTAGTAAAACAATTTGAATCCCATTCTTGGAAGCAGTTTCTGCAACTGACGGTCCTGCAATGAAGTGGCTCTAGCATCACTGTGGGGATGCTGGTTTTGCAGCTGACAGTCACACAGTGAAATTGCCGATTCCTTTACTACAATGCTGTGGGCTGCAAAGCTCCAAAACTCTTCCCCTGTGGGTAGGAAAATAGAATCTTCATCTACCCACTGCACAGGGGAAGTGGGTCTTTTGGCTATTGAGAGAACTGGCACCAAAACCTGAGTTGCCTGCTTCCCTCCCCCCATTTCTGCCACATTGGCTAGTATCAGGAGTGAGGGCTCTGTTGTTGCATTTCTCTGATCCCATGGAGTGACCACTCCATTACGGGGTACAAAGGAGGCATTCCTTCCCCTGCCCTCTCCCTCTTCTTCTGCAAACAAAACCTTGTTCTGCTGAGACACAATAGGGATGGAAGCACAGCCGGAGCTCTTTGAAAGTGGCATACTTTTCTGCTGGCTCCACCATTGGATAATACTGAATAATCACTGCTGCTGGGTAGAATAGCCCAGGCTGGTACAGCTATTGCTATGAAGGCAGGACATAAGCTGCAGAGCTAAAGCAGCATGTTTCCTGATGACTCATGCCTGCATTCTCTATGGATTGCAGTGTTTGCATGAACGTGCCAAGTTGGTGATATTCTGAGACCACCTGGGGCAGTCAAATGGATCGTCAAATCCAGGGGAGTGCCCTTTTCTTGCTTTTCTTGGCATTAAATGGGGATGGCTGCCAATGGCAATATCAATCAATCAATCAGAACCAATTGATCAGAGTAGAGTTTCAAGAGACTTTGGAGGTCTTCTAATCCAGACCCCTGCTCAAGCAGGAGCCCCTATACCATTTCAGACAAATGACTGTCCAGCCTCTTCTTAAAAGCCTCCAGTGATGAAGCACCCACAACTTCTAAAGGCAAGCTGTTCCATTGGTGGTTTTTATTGTTTGGAAGTTTCCAGGTTGCTTCTCTCCTTGATTAATTTCCACCCATTGTTTCTTGCCTTGCCCTCTGGTGCTTTGAAAATAAAATATCAAAATAGTTAATGTACTCATCATGGGCAAATTTGGATAGCTGCAGCTCTCCTGAAGGCTGCTAAACCAAGGAAGCAAACCAGGTGTTTATGAAGAGAGTACATCTCACCCTTAGCTGTTTCAGAGCAAAAGGCATAGAGTCATACTGACAGCTGACAGAGTTGGAATTTATCTCCAACTGTGTCTCCTCTAATAAAATCATATTTGAACAATTCTTATAATGTACTGTATCTGAAGGAGAAACGATGGGGAACACCTACTTTGTTGGCTGACATCTCCCACCCACAGGTTTGCATTGCTATGGCAACATTCCAACCCACTCAAATTACGTCAGTCTCACCTTGGACAAGACAGAATGTTAAAGGGGCAGGCCATAGTTATTCAGGATTGCAGCATACCATACTGGATAAGTCAGGAAAGTCTTGTATGTTCCTCATCTGAAATCTCCATTGCAAATTATATAGTGAGCAAGAATAAAAGAAGCAATAAAGCATATTGGATAGCTGATTCAATCCAGAAAAAATGAGTATCACCTATCATCTTATCATTGTCCTGACAGAAATGAGATCCCTAGATATGACCCCACATTTTCACTGCAGATAATCGCAATTTACCCACCCATGAAATGCTTCTGTTTCTATAGAAGGAAATTGTAATGAGCAAGTTGATAGATACAGCTTACTCTGTTACATATCATGCAGGCCTTACATTTCCTGCTTTACAATTATTTAAGATCTTGACCTCTATTGTTGCTTTAAAAAAGTGAATGGTAAATTCATTTACAGCATCAATATGTTGTGAAGGGGAAATGGAAAGCAGAGCTAGATTAAAGAATAATCATATAAGTGTCATAAAAACAAATAACAAAATACTGATGTATAAACAACATTGACAGTGTGGCTGAGGACAAACTGTTAAGGCAGCATGTGTGCATGGTCGGTTACCTAAAAACTCAACATTTTTCAGTACCGCTAATGTCAAATTCACTGTTAAGCCAATGAAGAAATTGCTTTCAAAGAAGAGAAATAATATATATGCTTGTCACCAAAAAGTATCTAGTTAAACCAGAAGGTAAACTCAGTAGTGATGTCCCCCAGTATTGTAAGTCCACTCTGTCATACAAAAATGACATGTTCTCCAACCTTTCTCTTGAAGGTCTTCCTCTATGTTCCATCCCCTCTCAAACTTCCTTATGCTATCCAATCTTTTGGATTCCAGTCTGATTGCTCAGAGTTGGTGGGACCCAAGTGACATATAAATTTAAATAGAGTCTAGAGCACCATATGTGGGAGATTTTCTTAGGTTTAATTTCATAGCAACAACTCTGTTAAGAAAGAATAATATGTCATCTAAGGAGCTCTGTATCTTGGTCTACCCAATTTACAACTAATATTTTGACTTCATCTCTCCATTGCTTTCCTATTTTGGCAAATCATCTTTTCTTCTACCACATTCATATTGTTTCATATTTTGGTTTGATTTTATCATGCCTTGACCCAAGCTGAATGGGGTACTATTATCTGTTTTTATTTCTTTCAGTAGGAATTTTATTGAATTGGTTTTAATTGTGTTGCTGTATGGTTTGCCTTCCAAAGTCCACTGGAAATAGAACAATCCCCTACATACATACATAAATTGCCTTTTGTTATTTGTTATTTTGTTGTCACCTGTCTGTTTCTTCATCCCACAAATTCTGCCTCGTTACAACTTTTTAGCCTTCCCTTTCCTCTCAACCTTTTTTTTTACTCTTTCTTCATATATATTGGTTTTGCGGTTTATTATTCATTCTCCATGACAAACTGTCTCAATATACTTCCTTTTGCACTGAATTCTCATTTTTGTACTCAATTTACATTCTTTTAGCACCAATTCATTTTCTATCAATATTTGCACATCTTAACATTTCTTCATCCATTTTCTCATCTTTATAAACATTCTAGTAAAATACACAACTTCACCCCGCTCTAGGTTTTTTTTTGCCATTTTTTTGGTATATGATCCAGTTTCTTCTTGATCTCTGACATCTACAGCATTTTTCTTAAGCTTTAACCTTTTTTATTCAATACTTGTTATATTTTGATAATTTTCTGATGACTTATTATGTAGGTCAGTATCATCCTCCTTTAGTTTTCTCTTTTAAAAAGTCAAGAGCTTATTATTTAAATCAAAATTTAAATTCTGATGCTTAGTTATATTCTTTTTAACTAAAAATTGCCTTTTCCAATTTTAAAATGCATGAAATAATACATTATAATGTAGAAAGTTGATGTTTGGGAAAGAGAAGAAGATGACCAGCAGCAAGATCGATAAACTCAGTTACAGTGGCAATGGGGACACTATTGGAAGAGCAGAAGATCAGACTAGGGAGAGATCATCTTGGTGAAAATCTGTCTACATGGTCACTAAGAGTTGACAATGACTTGATGGCACGCAATCAATCATCAGTGTCTGCAGGAGGGATGCTGCAGTCTGCAAGAGGCATAGTTGACATCACTCCCATAAATAGGGACTGCTTTTCTCACAATGCCACACCCATCATATTTCAGATTTGACATCCCCATAGTTGTCTGTGATAAGGTGAAGGTGTCTTCAAGGAATAAAGTTGAACCAGCAGGTACAAAGAAAATGTTTATTGTAAAGCTACTAGGGAGAAAAGGTTCAAATTAAAAGCAATCACACTTGAAAGTAATTCAACTGATTCTTGTCTGTCACAAAGCACCATGGTTGTTTATTGTTACTTTCTCCCAGACTGGTGTCAGATTACAGTGAAAGGATTATTTTTTTAAAAAAAACCCTTTAAAATGTTTTTAAAAAGAGGATTACAGATTTACAATTAAATGAATAAATAATGTAAGACAAAGGTAAAGATGAAGACAGAAAATAAGATTCCTTTGTATGGAAGGCTTAATCCTTAACTTGGTATTTTTTAGTGTTTGCTTGAGCATAATATAAGCCCTTGACTCAGAGCACATCCTGAATACACCATTTTGTTATGTTTGAGGCACCATGCTGTTTACACATAGAATCCTTTTCTCTGTATGCAGCTCAGGTCAGCACTAGATCCTGCAACTTCCCATTGTGGTTCAGGTCATGTAGCACTGAATGAGCCCAGTCAAATGAATAATATGCTTTTTATTTAGCTACATGGCTGAATAAGCTAGATATAGCTAGATTTCCTGACTTTTTCTTATATCATATTTCTTTGGTCTACTATTTCTACACTCTTTCTGTGCTTTGCGGTAATGCTACCTATCCAAAAGAGAATAGAGTGATGGATAAATATATATGCTTTTGCTCTTTATTCAGTGATTGGATGAAAACAAACGCTTTCCACACGTACGTATATGCATACTCCATTGCTTCCTGCATGTGTGTTCTTCCTGAAGCTTTAATTATTTATCATCAGAGAGAAGTTGACAGTTACAAATAGTCACGATTTCACCAGATTAACTCTCCAAGCACATCATTTTCATCCCAAGCAAGCTCAAATATGTTTCACAGAATCCAAATCCTCATAGCCGAAAGGCAGGATAGCTTATTAAAAATAAAACAGAGCCTACCTAAATGATTGCCTATGATCTAACACTGCTTGCCTTTGATTGTATCTAAATTAATTTAAACTCTGCTCATTTTAATTGGTAGATATGGATGTTTGTAATTCATAAGCATTTTGAAAGTTTGACGTTTTTGTGAAAGCCTGTATTGGTTCAGGGGAAGATTCCCTTGTTCTTCTTTTAGTAAAAAAGCAATGAATATAATAGGAAGGAGGACCCAAGAACAAGTTGTTAGGCAGAAATGGCAGACCTCAAATATAACAATCACAAAAAAGGCGGACAGTGTTTAAAATTGGGTATGTATGTATGTATGTATGTATGTATAAAACCTCAAATATTGCTTCCTTTTGTTGGCTTTTCTGATCATGTTAGATAAGCATGATCATCTAATTTGGTAACAGTTTTCCTAAAAGGTTTCAATCAAATTCTACTGGAGTACCTTCAGTCAGTGTATGATGATGCCAACAGTTCCCAAATGGCATTCAATAGAAAATTGCCTTTGAAGTCCCAAATAGATGTCACGACTAGTATTCATTGTAAGATTTATTGATCCTGAACTTAAAATTCCAAACTGAACTGAGTATCTTGGCCAAAATTCATCATATAAATATCTGATGCAAATATAATAGATCATTTTGCATTCTTAACCTTTTAATAAATATACTATTGCCAATAATGAAAAAAGGATCTATGGTTTGGGGGAATTTCAGAAAAGTTTCTGAAAAAAATATGGAAGTGATCCAGTGACCTTAAAAGCCAATACATTTGCCTGATACGTTAGTGATTGCATATGCTAAGAGATTGAATTAATTCAATGCATTCTGTGCTGACTTCAGATGTGATTAATGTCTATGGTCAGAATTCAAGTGAGCATGTGCAGATTTATGGTAACTCCCTCTCTACAATTATTTTAAATTGTAAACTTGAGGCAGTACATCACATATGTTTATTAGATGGTCCTTTACTGCCATAAATATAATAAAATATTCTGATGCAATGATGTAATTTCTGTCTCTTGTGTGACATGATATTTGTGACATCACTTTCTCCTTCTCTTTGGAATATTGATGTTGCCTTTCAAATGTATTAAACTTTGAAGAATATTTTTAACACCCTGTTTCCTTGAAAATAAGACCTACTCTGAAAGTAAGTCCTAGCTTGATTTTTATTTCTGTGCCCAATATAAGCCCTACCCCCAAAATAAGTCCTAATTAAGATCCCAACCGTTCTAGAGAGGATGGGGGAGTGGAGCTGCCCTACTACTTACCTTTGGACTATAGCCAGGCCTCACCTCGACACCTGTCTTGCTGGCCCATTTCTTCTGCAGCTTCTATAGCTGATAACAAAACTCCAGATTGATCTGGAGCTTTGTTATCGACTGCAGAGAGGCTTTCAGGAAAGCCTTGTTGGCCACAACAGAAGAAGTTCCTGAAGGTCTCTGACAGCAAAAAAGAGGCCGGGGGCGATGCATGCAAATGAGGTTAGTCAGTGGATCCTCCAACAATAAGACCTGGTGCCTTTTTTTGGTAGCAAAATAAAATAAAATAAGATAGGGTCTTATTTTCGGGGAAACACTGTTAGAAATTTGATGGTTCTATAAGGCACAGCAGATGCTTTGTAGACTGAAATCAGATAGATAGCTCTCTTGGGAAGAAAACTATACAATGTGCTAATATTCTCAAAATAACACTGTATGGAGGAGAAGGGTAAATGCCCCATGCCAGTTATATTATAGCAGCCATCTTTTATATATACATAAAACATTTGTATGAAATATGGATTTTTAGTTCTTTTCTCAAATCATTTCTGCCTCATACAAAATTGTTTAGCAAATTTTCAGATCAAGCTGTTAAGTTATAGTCTGCATAATGCAGATCTTTTTTCTATCACCTAAATTCTTTGGACATAAAGCTTTGTCTAAATTTTCTGGCCTTCATGTCAGCATTTTGTATTCTTCAGTGGTCAATCACACCTAACTTGCCCCAGCATCTTCTACCTGGAAAATATATGGAAGATAGTCCTCAACTTCTATTAATTCATTTAGTGATCGTTCAATGTTATAATGGCACTGAAAAGACTTATGACCATTTTTCACACCTATGATTGTTGCTGCATCCCCATGGTCACATGATCAAAATTCAGACAGTTGGTAACTGACTCATATTTATGATGATTGGAGTGTCTAGCGCCATGTGATCACTTTTTGTGACCTTCTGACAAGCAAAGTCAATGGGGAAGCCAGATTCACTTAACCATATTACAAACTTAACGGTGACAAGAAAGGTCATAAAATGGGTCAAAACTCACTTAACAACTGTCTTGCTTATCAACTGTTCTGATCCAAACCTTGTTCCAAGGAAACAAACACGAAACAGAGGTAACAGCAAAATCTTGTAATGATTCTTTACAAATTCTGTTCCTTCACGGTTAAAAGGCTGTTTCAAACTAATTGTCTCTGATAAGAATGAGCCTTGCCAAAGTGATGCAAGGCTGCCAAGAATACTAGATAAAGTTACTAAAGAAATATTTCAAACACAAAGAGTCTCCAAACACCAACCAAGATACTCCGAACGTCCACAAGGCTTGAGTACAAAAACTTATTTGCTTCCTGTAAAGAACTCTGGTTTCTCAGCTGGCTTTTCTCTTAAGGGAGGGGCCATTACCTTGCAGCCTTACACCTGAGTCACCCGTGCTGCTACAGCTGCTCTTTCCTTCAAGCAGCCCTGTGCGTGCGTGCACTGGATGCCTCTTCATCACTGCTGCCAGCCTCCACAAGGCAGCATTCCACTTCCTGATGGTCCTGGCCCCATCCCTTCATCACATCACCCCTCATCTGAGTCCTCACTCTCCAAGACCTCAGCCATCTGCACCTGCTGCCAGCAAACCACGACATCAACAGAAATGTTGGGCTCAATTGTGGTTATAAGACGAGGACTACCTGTAGTCTATTGGGTGAGCTTTTATCCATGGTGAACTAATGACAAGAAATAGAATGGAGAAACATAATTCACTTGTGCATTTTGTTTGTTTGTTCCTGCCTCTCTGGCAATAATGACAATGTGAGTTCATTATTAGTGATTAACTTAATACCCTGAAATATTAACTTGATACTGAATAACACACACACACACACACACACACACAGTACACCCTGGTTACACAATGTATTCATGACAGCAACTCATAAGATTCGAAAATCTTGCAGTACTTTTTGTTGCTTTGATATAATTGCTCTGGTGTCCTGTTTGTTCAAGAACAATTTCCACATGAAGATTAAACTATGATGTGTTTATTGGGTCCACCCTTAGCAACCAGACTGCCATGGAAACAGTGAATATAAATGGAGAAGGAGTGAGAATTTTAAACTGAAAGGCTGAAGTCTGAAGTTGCAAATCAAGGCAAACCAAAAAAATCTATTTCTGTTGTATGGTTATTCTTCTTCACGTGGATCGACAACAGCAGTTTTATATCTTTTTATGCAACAAGGAGAGATGTAAATGCCTGTTGTAGGGAAATTGGAGGGCTTGTTTTTAGATTTGTATTAATCAGAAATATTTTTTTATTAAAATGCTCAGAGCAGAAGCTCTTCTGAGGAAGATAGAGACTCTAATTTGGAAATTTACAGGACTGGGCATGAGTTTTAGACAAAGCATATGAGTTAGTAGCAATAGTAATTTTAATATTATTGAAGGCTTAAATTTGCTTGATTTTTTAAAAGCAATAAATTGGTTTAGTAGGAGTTGCCTTTTACCTTCACTGCCCCAAGGTGGTCTCCCCAGCTGACAAAAAATTCAGTGGTGAGAAAATGTCTGGGAAATCCTAACAGTGCAGGGAACAGGAGAGATTCATAGAAGGCATTTAAGAGTGGATCTTGCTTTTCCAGATGACTCTCAGAGACACCTTTTCTTCTCTAATCACATTGATCCACTCCTCTGTGTAAGGTTTTTGCTGGGCTGGAAGAACCTGTTATATATTTGCATACTTATGATTGGTTGGCCTGTGGCGGCGGGAGATTTGAAGAGCCGTCATTGGCCATGAGCCGCAAGCAGCTGGCTATAAGAAAGGCTGCCACAGTTTCTCCGCTGCTCAATCCTAGAAGAAAATAAAGAATAGAAAAAGTCAACTGGGTCCCCAAGTCTCTTTTCTGCAATGCAACACTGGCAACAAGGATGGGATACTGAGACAAAGGAATCCAGTTGAGCACGTGGCAATGAAGACTGAGCGAGACGAAATGCTCAGAAACAACTCGCCACCTGCACCATTCAACCCAACAACTGAAGACTGGGAATCATACGTCGACCGATTCCTCATGTTCCTAGAAGGAGCGACCTCCTCGAAATATCCAAAAATAGAAAGAGAGCCGTTTTCCTCACCCATTGCGGTCCCGCAGTATTCAAAATGGCAAAGGCATTAGCGGCACCCACCAATGTAAAGACAATGGTGTGGACAGACCTAGAGAAATTACTGCGAGCTCACTACACACTAACCGTTTCATGCCTCATCAAAAGACACAAATTTTATCAGCGTGATTAAAAAGAAGACAAGAGTATCGGAGAATTTATTGCAGCACTAAGGGACATTGGCAGAGCATGCAAATTTCTAAACATGGATGAAGCCATGAGGGACCAAGTGGTTTTGGGATTAAAGGACCTTACACTACAGGGCCGGTTACTAACAAGACCTAAGATAACAATAAAGGAGGCAATAGAAGAAGCCACCTCAGCTGAAGCCACACAGAAATCAGCAGCTACCATGCGATAAATCAATAAAATACTAACGTAAACCCCAAAAGCCACCAATCAAAAGCACAATAAGACACCAACAGAAACTCAAAAAGCCACCACCACAACACACCACGAATACGCATCAGAAGACGAAGAGGAAGAAGAAGAGATAAATCAACTCCAGTCAGAAAAGGGTAGACGGGAGCGGAATGAAAAAAGGTCAGAATTTTGTTGTGCCGGGTGTGGAGGAAACCATCCAAGTTCCGAATGCCATTTCTTTGATGCTATTTGCAGATATTGTGAATGGAAGGGACATATAGCTAGGGCATGCCAAACAAGAAATAACTATGGCCCTAGACAAAGATGGAACACCCCCCCAGAGAGAGGGAAAACAAACAGGGAGTCATTTGAGTCAAGAGAACAGAAACAGGCGAGGAAAAGAAATAAACAACAGAAAAGAGGAAACACACCAAACAGTGACTATTGGGCACACAAATACAACCAATGCAAAAAAGGTACATGTACAAGTCACCATAGAAGGCCAGCCATGCAAGATGGAAGTTGACTCAGGCTTGTATTTATCAATGGTATCGTGGAATACCATAAAAGGACTAACACCTGATATAAACAAGGGAGAACTCGAAATACAAAAGCTCACACTAAAGGAATACCAGGGAAACAGAATTCCTGTAGTAGGTACTGGACATTTCAAAGTTAAATTCAAAAAACACACTAAAGTCCTTCCACTAACAATAGTCGACCCAATAGCCTATTGGGACTCGAATGGTTCACACCATTAGGAATCGAAGTAACCAGAATAAACAACATTACCGAGACAGACTGGGAAGAGGACCTGATGAAAGAATTCCAGGACGTCTTCAACGGAGAACTGGGCAAGTACCGGGGGCCCCCTATCTCCTTTAATCTAAATCCAAATATAGCCCCTATAAGACTAAAGGCGAGGCAAGTTCCTTTCGCGTTAAAACCAAAAATTGATGAACAATTAGATAAGATTATCGCACAGGGGTTTTTAGAACCAACAGACCATGCAAGGTGGGAAACCCCAATTGTTACCCCTATTAAACCAGATGGGTCAGTACATATTGGGACTACAAAGCAACCCTTAACCACGCACTACAACAAAGCGCATATCTGATCCCGGTGGTACAGCACCTATTACATTCTATAGGGGGAGGTAAAATCTTTGCGAAACTGGACTTTGCTCAAGCCTACCAACAGTTATCAGTTGACCCAGAAACAGTGGAAGCACAAACAATTGTGACACACGGGGGCATTCAAATGCAACAGACTGCAATTCAGAGTCCCCAGGGGTATTCCAGAGCTTAATGGAATGCCTACTGCAAGGAATAAAGTGGGTGGTACCATACTTTGACGATGTATTAGTATCAGCCAAGGACAAAGGACAACTGAAAGACCGCCTAAGGGAGGTCTTAAAAAAATTTAAAGATGGGGGACTTAAAGTGAAAAAGAAGTACCAATTAGCCACCAACAAAGTCGAATTCCTGGGATGCCTTATAGACAAAGAAGGGATCCACCCCACTGAAAACAAAATCAGAGCAATAAAGGAAGCACCCAAACCCAATAATAAAACAGACTTGCAAGCTTTTTTGGGACTTATTAACTTTTACAATGTATTCTTGCCACAGAAAGCAACGATAGCAGAACCACTGCACAGGTTGCTTGACAAGAAAGCTATCTGGGCCTGGGGCAATGAGAAGAAATAGCATTCCAGGAAATAAAAAACTTACTTACATCAGACTATGTACTAATACAATACAGTGAGACCCTTCCAATAGCACTAACATGCGATGCATCACCATTCGGTGTTGGTGCCATACTCAGCCACGTATTACCCGATGGAAGAGAAGCACCTATCGCATTCTACTCAAAAACTCTATCTAAACCGGAGCGGAATTACAGCCAACTAGACAAAGAAGCATTGGCCGCAATAACAGGAATAAAACACTTCCACAAGTATATCTATGGCAGAACTTTTTCACTTGTCACAGACCATAAACCTCTCCTAGGAATCCTCGCAGGAAACAAAGCTACACCTAACATACTGTCACCGCGAATGACGAGGTGGTCCAAATTCCTAGCTGCCTATAACTACAACTTAATCTACTGACCAGGAAAGAACATACACATGCTGTTGCCCTGAACTGTTGCCCCCTACCCTACATAGACGATGATCCTGCATCAACCACATCAACCCTTCAAAGCGAGACATTGGCAAATCTACCCATAACAGCAATAGACATTGTTATGGAAACCGCGACAGACAGAAACCTGGTGTGAATTTTAAATTGGGTAGGTAAAGGTTGGCCAGAGACTGCAAGCAACGAGACTGTCAAACCATTTCGAAATGGGCAAACAGAACTATCAATTTTAAAGGGTTGTATACTATGGGGGGATAGGGTAGTCATACCGAACAAATTAAGGAAACGAATACTTGAATTATTACATGAGGATCACCCGGGTATTGTCAGAATGAAATCCCTGGCTAGGAGTTATGTATGGTGGCCAGGGATGGATAAAGACATAGGGGACTGGGTAGCATCATGCAAACACTGCCAGGAATCTAGACCTACACCCCACTTTGCACCTATACATGAATGGGAAACACCTAGGGGACCATGGTCTAGAATACACATTGATTTTGCAGGACCAACTAAAGGACACACATTCTTAATAGTCATAGATGCTTACTCAAATTGGCTAGAGGTAAGCATCATGCACTCAACCACAACAGAAGCTGTAATTAGACAACTAAGGAAACTTTTTGCAACACATGGATTGCCGAATTTAATTGTATCTGACAATGGACCACAATTCATGGCAACAACATTCAAGGGGTTCCTAGAAGAACAAGGGATAAGGCATGCACTAACAGCACCGGGACATCCGGCCACGAATGGATGGGTGGAACACATGGTCCATTACACAAAGGAAACACTACACAAATTGGGACCTGGGGATATACAAGAAAAGATAGACAAACTAATAAGTATATAACACATGACACCGAACACCACAAGAAACAAAAGCCCAGCAGAATTATTAATGGGAAGGAAACTAAGATCAAACCTAGACAGACTACACCCCACATATAGCCCAGAAAAGCCAGCAGACTCCTCCAGTAAGTTCCGCACATTCAAAACGGGACCTACTCTATGCTAAGAACCTCACGGGGGAACCATTGTGGATACCGGCAAAAATAACCCAAATAACTGGGCCCCGGTCATACAGGGTAGACATCGAGGATGGGAGGAACTGGAGGAGACACATAGACCAACTCAGATCGAGAACCACACTGAGAAACACAAACAATCATGAAGAAGGGGGAGACCCTTCAAACACAAGCAGAACGGGAGGAGGGACCCTCCACAAACTTCAAGCAAAAACAACCCAACCAGAGGAGAGGGGAGGAGACCCCTCAAACACAAACAGAAGGGGAAGGGGAGACCCTCTGCAAATAAAAGAATTTACAAAACAAAACCTAACAACTACACAACAACTAATGCTAACATTAGCCCCGATCAGAATTCGCAAACATGTACCTGAGACTGTAGAAAAAAACAACTCGGGGAGACTGGAGCAGGCTTCGAAGAACCATTCAGAAGCCACTCCTGGCGGGAGCGGCCAAGCCGACTCACTAGCCATGAAAGGCCTGGCAGGAGTGGCATGGCCAACTCTACCTTCCAGGAGGTTCCACAGAAAAGGACGGGAGAAATAGCAACCCCATCTGAACAGGCCAGAGGTGAACTCATGACTGAGTTGCACAAGTCCAGTAGAAACCATAAGGGCCCCGCCTACTTACGTGACTATGTAACATAGGCGGGGCATGGATTGGTTCGATGGGACCACATGGGGAGGGGTGTTATATATTTGCATACTTAGTTATGATTGGTTGGTCCGTGGCAGTGGGAGATTTGAAGAGCTGTCATTGGCCACGAGCAGCCGGCTATAAGAAAGGTTGCCATGTTTTCTCCACTGCTCAAGAAGAAAATAAAGAATAGAAAAAGTCAACTGGGTCCCCGAATCTCTTTCCCACAATGCAACACCTGTTTTTCTCAATCCATTTCAAGGTGAAGGAATTCACTGCTTAGAACTTAGAAATCATTGATGGGAACTAATGAAGGAGAGAAGCAACCTAGAATTAAGGATAAATGTCCTAACAGTGGAACAGCTTGTCTTCAGGGGTTGTGAGTGCTTCATCACTGGAGGCTTTAAGAAGAGACTGGATACTTGTCTGAAATGGTATAGGCCAGGGTGTCCTGGTTGGACTAAAAGACCCCCAAAATACCTTCACTTCCAGCTCTGTTCTGATTGATAACAATTTAGCATCTGGCAGAATTTACTGGAGATATGTCTGGTAAACTTTATATATATATATATATATATATATATATATATACACTCTTAGGGGTGGGATTCAAATTTTTTAACAACCGGTTCTGTGGGCGTGGCTTGGTGGTCATGTAACTAGGTGGATGTGGCTTGGTTATGTTATTGGCTGGGCGTAGCCAACTCAATATCACCCACATTGATGCATGCATCTCCTCGCCTGGCCTTTCATGACTGTGGGGATGCTGCAACAGTCATAAGTGTGAAAAATGGTCATAAGTCACTTTTTTCAGTGCCATTGTAACTTTGAATGGTCACTCCACACAAGCAAAATACCAGCAAAGGAGGGAAAGAAAACTCCAGAGAGATTCCTGAGACAGGAAGTCTAGTCCTGCCAAGAATGTAATAAGGGTTAACAGAGAGGTAGTTTCTGTAAGCAACACCAGAATGTTTCCTTCCTGCCTTCCTTACAGGATTAGGCCAGTAATTTCTTCTAACAACCGGTTCTCTGAACTGCTTAGAATGTTAATGGTTCTAGCGAATAGATGCAAACTGGTAGAATCCCACCCCTGTATACTCTCTGTCTCATCTATCTATCTATCTATCTATCTATCTATCTATCTATCTATCTATCTATCTATCTATCTATCTATCTATCTATATCTACACACACACCACACACCACACAGACACACACACACTGTATGTGTACTAAATACAAGTAAACATTCCAGCTCTCCTTAAAGTATTCAGAAAAAGAAATCAATTTTTGAAATGTTCAATAGTTGCCTTTAGTGCGGAGTTATATTTACACATTATATTTACATATTATGATTAATATGTCTTGCTTTAAAAAGAAAGCTCTGAAATCGATACATCACATCTTTTTTAAAAGAACAAACTATTTTAAACTTTAAGTTGCTTTTTAAGTTGTGTTGTGCCCACAACAATCCCATGAGGTGGGCCAGTGTTTAGAAGTGGAGCTTACCAATATTTTTTTATGGTGGGGGCCTGGGCTTACTTTAAATAAAAATAAATAATTCTCCAACATCCTTGATTTTACAGGAACGTTATGCTTAGGAAACATGTCACTAACTAAATTTCTGCCTGTTGATGAAGTGTTAAAATAGGATCACCAGATTTTTTTAAAAAAGGGCTGAACTGTTGGCAAAACTAGTCATTTCTTTCACAGGGCCTATAAAGGATGCTCTTTCAAACCATCCTTTCTGTCAAATGTTTCCATTCCCTGTTCTACTCCCTCCCCTTTGATTAAAATAAGTGAAGGTCTGTTCATTATTATGCTACAGAGGCACAGTGTACCCCCCAAATATAATGCCCAATTGGTGAAGAAAGAACCATTATTAGGGATAGTAGATGTGATTTGCTCACCTCCATGGCATTTCCAAATACCCTAATTTATATCCCCATATGTGAGTGAATGTTAGCCTGTCCTTTTCTGTAAGAGAAAGTAAATTGAATGAAATTATTGCCTTGTTGACTTAAGTATCAACTCATTTCTCCTCTCCTAGTTCTGCTGATCTCTACACACTCTGTACTATAGAATTCAATAGGTACCACTTGAACAAAGTCAGTTGCGGTCTGATCCACCAAGTTACCGAGAAGTCTTCTCAAGACTATTGCAAAACTGACTGATGTCAGTGATGGAAAAACATCCAATGTGCTACCACCCTTAACGACAACAGAGATCAAGACAGAGCCTGTGCACATGTAATGTGACCAGCCACATTTTTGGGACTCTGCTTCTGTTTTGATAGAGAATGCTGTTCTATGAATGGTGAACTGCCATCGCAGAGATGGCACTGAGGATCTTTTCCTATCTTTTCCTGTTTTGCCACACCAATGTTCAGTTTATTCTTTTTCTCTGTGGCTCACTTTGAAATTTTGAAGTACTTAAAATTTCTAGCTGTAAGTTTTTCTTTGTGATGCACAGAATATTTTTTTAGATTTAAATGATATTTTTCACTAATAGTAAGTTTGCTATTCGGAACATATGTTTAATTTTCAAAAAGTGCCTGGGGGACAGAGCTAGAGGACTGTAATTGTATTTGTGTTAATGGACAATGCACTGGAAGTTGCCTTATTCCATTCCTTGGTAATGATGGTTCTCTAGTCAATTTTAGAATCTACTTCATAATAATTTCTAGGCAGCTTCAAAATACCATAAAAACAGCACCTTGCTGATATTAATAACAGCACATCTTTCTCTATTTTTATGTCACATTCTACTAGGAGCTACAGGTAGTCCTCGAGTTATGACCACAACTGAGCCTAAAATTTGTGTTGCTAAGTGAAACATTTGTAAAGTGAATTTGTCCCATTTTATGACTTTTCTTGCCACATTTGTTAAGTGAATCACCGCAGTTGTTAAATTAGTAACACTGTTGTTAAGTGAATCTGATTTCCCCATGGACTTTGCTTGTCAGAAGGTCACAAAAGATGATCACATGACCCCAGGACATTGCAACCATCATAAATGTGAATCAGTTGTCAAACATCCAAGTGATCATGAGGATGCTACAATGGTTATAAGTGTGAAAAATGGTCATAAGTCACTTTTTTCAGTGCCGTTGAATTTCAAACGGTCACTAAGTGAACTGTTGCAAGTCGAGGACTACCTGTCTATGAAGTCTCAATTATAATAAGCCCTATTCACCATATAAGCATTGGGAAAGTATTACTTCAGGAATTCTCTCACTGATACTTTCCGTCAAACTAATTTGGGGAGCAGGGTGGGGAGGAGTAATTATTTGTTAGTCTCTTTTTTTCTTTTAAATCACCTATGGAGTAGAAGGGAGTGTCTGTTGACTCTACTCTGTTTATAAAGAAAGCCGCAACTGCCCCCTTGCCAACAATCTCAGAGTACAAAACAGGAAGAACAAAACAAAATTATTCGCTGATACTTTTGCTCTATTAGCTAAAGGGCAGGGGTGGGCTTCAAAAAATTCAGCAACTGGTTCTTTGCCCGGTTGCTGGATGGGTGTGGCCATGATGGATAGGGCCTAGTTGGCCTCCTGCACCAAGATGGGGGGGTTGGCCTCCCCAGAGGCCAGAAATGGGCCCGTTTTCGGCCTTCTGGAAATTCCGGGAGGCCCGCTTTTCACTCTCTCCAGCTCTGGAGGCTTTTATCAAGCCTCCGGGAGGGGGAAAACTGCCTTCCCTGGTCTCCGGAGGGCCTCCAAAGGCCAGAAATGGGCCCGTTTCTGGCCTCTGGAGCCTCCGGGAAGCATGTTATTCATCCTCCCTGAGCCTCCACGCAAGCCCTGTAGTTACCTGGCATCCAAAATAGACCGCATGGAGACTCCTGGGAGGGGCAGAGCAGGGTGGGTGGGTGGGGTCAGCCAGGGGTGGGATTTACTGGTTTACTGAACCACTAATTAAAAATGATAAAATTAGATACCAGTTCTGCCAAACTGGAATGAACCGGTAGCAGCCCACCCCTGCTAAGGGGTATATGTATCAGCAAAGCGGAGGAAGGGAAAAAATGGCACAAGAAATCTCCTGCAAAGACAGCTCCTCCTGCCATGTTCCAACCATGCATTTTCCCCCTTTTTCTACATTTCCAAGTTTATTCCTTCTCTAATAAGGAAAACAACGATGAAAGTGGTATAAATGAAGACATTAGAAGATTGTAATTATAAAATAGTATTAAGTGGGCCACATAATCCCTAAATTAAAATTAATGAAAGCCTTTTTAAAGGGATAAACAACTGTTCTGGGCCCTCACTGAAAAGGGCATTCATCATGTAATACAGGATTTAAAATGATTGTATGGATCAATATTTTTGGTCAAAGCAGCAAAATAGTCGCTTAACATGCATCATTTAAGTTCCCCCAAACACTCCCAGTCCATAGGTTTTGGGTTAGAAAAAAAAACAGTAGAAAAAAACTAATCAGTGGAGAAAGCAATGAGAAGATAACAGGAGGGAAGCCTTAGGCCCTTCATCATTTTTAAAAAGCCTTATGAATAAGGCTTTGGCTATGTTAAAGTAGAACATCATTTGAAATGCTGAGGGACATTGGCTAAACAGATTTGGAGAAAAAGAGAAAATATGGACAGACTGAACATATGAAAATGCGAGAAGGTAGGAGTTAGATTCAGTGAAGAAAGAACCATCTATTGTGAAGAAAAGGGATTGCAAAAATGGATCCGTGGGAATTTCTTTTCCCTGAATGTATGTATGCATACATACCTACAAATCTTTCAGCTTTATCCTTTCCCTTTCCCTGATAAGAAAAACAGAGAAAAGGAATAGGGAATGTTAAACCAAAGAAATTTAAGCATGAGATCAGAAAATGCAAAGGAACCTCAGCTAAATCTTATTTATACCCAACATTTTATTGTACCTCTCCAGAGCTTTTTATTCTTGCAAAAACATATGTGATTCCTCCATATCCATATAATGCTTCATACATCACCTTTGGCTCTTTAAACTTTACATCTCTTGCTTTTTAAGGAATTCATCATCTTACTAAGACTTGCTTGTCTTCTTCCTCTCAACCCATTTACTTTTCTTTAACACATTTGTTTTGTGATTCAGTTCTCACTGATTCCCTTTATATGAATAAACCACCCAAATATGCTCCTTTTGTACTGCTCACTGTATGTAATCCATATTCATTCAGTACCCTTTAATCTGCTCCTTCTGATTCATCATCTACGACATGCCTAATTCTCACTTCTACATAACAAAATGAGAAATACATTCTTATATGTAGCCCTTTTCTGAAGTATCCATTCCTCATGGCAGACCCCATTCCACCTACCACTTTTCTATTAGTATTTGTATATTTGAAAAGTTCTGCATCCATTTCCCTATTTTTAGTAAGCATTCTACTGACGTATATTCTGCTTTTATCTCTTTATGTACAAGCTGCACTTGTTCATTCCGTTTCCCTATCAAGTACTTGGTTTTTGATATATTAGTTTTCAGATCCATACTCTTACTGCAGCATTCACTAACAGGCACTGAAAATCATTCAGGTTCTTACCCAGCAACAATAATTCTCTACATACAAAGTCACACACAGATCCATGTCCCTAACAAATGACCTCAGTAACATTATCACAAACCTTCAGTTGCTCCATACGCAAATATTCATGTTAGCATTTCTCCTGCTATACCATCCATTCATGTAGCCTTAGCCATTTTTAATATTCTCACATTATGTATGATTTCCTTGTCATCAATTTTTCCTTGACCACTAACAGTTGTAGCATTCATTTTTATACAAATCTCTAATACTGTGTCCCCTCATTTCATCCAGGTAATCCCATCATTGCTATGTTATATTTCTTCCTCTCTTTTAATTTTGACTGTTTCTCAACCCCCTCAACAATGTTCTTTGAAATTTCCCCCCATATATGCATTATATAATTGTAGTATTAGTATTGTAGTATTGTAGTATTAAGAGAAAAGCCATGTACTTCTTCACTGCATGTGTATGCATTTCCACATCCCCTTCTTACTCACCTTTATTATAACTCCATAGTCCAAAAAATCCTTTGAACAAGGTAAGGGACTCCATGCAAGGGTTGGATCATGCCAAACATCTAGTACACTTGCAGTAAGAATTCATATGCATCAAGGTATGTATGAATTTATTTCATTGTCTAATAAACATAAACCAGCTAAATGAATTTTGAGGAACACACACAAACACAAACCATATTCTGGAGAAAAATATTGCAGTAATGCATTCATTATTTATTTGGAGACATATATTGATTCCTAGTTGTGGATTGTATATGTATAAAAATATCTTACCTGTGTGCAAAATGGAATCTTCCACTATTTAGCAAGCCTTTGTTGAATGAGTCATCCTGGCTGCATCTTATTGGTTCACATAGTTAGCATCCAAGGAATTATTGCCTGGTAGAGCTTGCCAGGCCTTGCTTCATTCACAGAAATGCTGGTATGCTACCCAGCTCTTTCATTCACATATACAGAAATCCATTCATATTTTCCAGGTTTTTTTAATCTACTTTTCATGAAGGGAATAATTTCTGAATGACAGAGGTTGCGGCTTATTGCAGAACACAAGATCAGAAACGATCCATACCATGTATATTTGCTGTTGCTAGGGTAGCAGGAGAAAAGGAAAAAAAAAATGAATGCAGTGTGGAAGCTGTAGCAGGTTTGCAGTGTGATGAAAGGCTATTCTGCAGATCACTAGAAATTTGCTTTTTACAATGAATGGGACATTTTCATTCATCACTGCTGGGATCAGAGGTGCTACCTTCATTTATGTATCATCAGTTTGTCTCATTAAATACCTGCATTGAAAGATGCTATTGTGTGACTGCTTTTTCTATCATTCAGCCTTTACTGTGAGAAAATTGTCATATGTTCTCTGGATAATATATTAAGTTGTGTGCTGCCATTCTCTTTTCTGTTTTTTGTTTAAGTTGGAGTAGGATTATTTTGAAATTTGCCTTTTTCAGTATAATTATTTGAAATAATAGTTTCAAATATAAGTACATTAATTTAATGAAAAATTAACAAGATTAGTTTCCATAATAATGTTACATTTTGAATGATTACAATAAATATATTACACACATTTTAAAGGTTGGTGTGTTGCTTATCTCTTCATATTAATAATTTATACTCCTTTTATTATTATTGATGAAAATCAAAGTGCTTATTAATTGATTAATTTTCAGTTTGGAAAGGAGGCATTACTTTTTTGTCTTAAATATTTTTCAGTTGTCCTGAAATATTAGATTAAAGTAAATGTGCATGTGTGTGTGTTTATACAAATTACTTAAGCCATATGTTTTTCATATTGTACAGCACAACATTTAATATAAAACTGCTGGCATTAAAAGAATCAGAACATTGGGGTTTTGAAAGAAAGACTGCACTTTTGCAGATTATGGTGACAAACATATGCCTATTATAATAGATAGTGAGCTTTTCTGGAAGAGAGAAAGAGAGATTCTGTACTGTATAGAATTTGTAGCATTGCTTTCTGTTCTGGATAGTTGCACACTGGGCATATTTTATAAAGTCATTGGAATAGGCTAGTACTTTACATAGGGAAGAAAGTTAATGCAATTGCTTTGAGCCATTGTAGACATCCACCTAGAAGGAAGGAAGGAAGGAAGGAAGGAAGGAAGGAAGGAAGGCAGGCTAAATATCTGTTCCAAATAGGGAAAGGAAATGTGAGAATTGATTGGAGGTAGTGTGCTGTAAGTGGGTGGATTTTTTTTCCTTACAGGAAGTGCTTTGCAGCATTCACTGAGCCTTTTGTTGAAAAGGGTCCTTCTCATTTGTGTGAGTCATGCTTTTGCTGTGAGAGACTTGGCAGCTCTGAGCTGGACTGGGATCTTTCTGTTGCACAGAAAATTACCGCTTTGCCTAGCCTTACCATGGAACCTTAAGCAAAATTCCTTTCATTTTTTCTTTAAAAAAAAATCCACAAGCTCCTCCCCATGGCCACATTTTCACTGACCATCTTTGATATTCTGAATCATCTGCTATGTTAGTAGAGGAGTTTCCTGTTTGCCGGAACGTACACAAGATTCCAGATAGAAGGGCATGCTTCAGCGTTCCAAGTATAACCGCTTCAGGAATGATTCAGTGACATCAGTGGATGATACTGTCCATAACTGGTCCATCAACAGCAAGTTCTCAACAGATACCATTTCAGCATCTTCACCATATCTGGCCTCACCTGAGAACCTCCAGAAGGAGCATGGTGGACACATCACCCTTTCCACTCTTGTGCCTAAAGCGTCCCACTTAAAACTCTCCTCCACAGGCAGCCTTTGGGGCATCAAGAACCTCTCCTCTGCAGTGAAAGAGCTGGCTGTCTCCAAGTTTCAGGGTAGCTCAGCAGCAGAGACTTCAGACAACACATGTAGCCTTGCTATTGCCACCCTGTCTTCTCAGCAGGACAAGAACAAGATGAGTACCAGGAAAAAAACATGGTCAGAGGAAATGTACCTGGGAGGTGAGGACTGGAATCAATGTGGCAGCACTGCCAACAAAGTACCCCAAGGATGGCTGCATTCAAATGAGAAGATCCTAGGACCTGGAGTGATGTACATTGTGAAGGTTGGTCTTCTTTCTTTCCATGATCTATTTTCTTTGTATCTGTTTAATAAATTGGGGTGGGGATGGGGAATCTAGACACCAGCCAAATAGGCTGGAGGATTTTTAATACTCACATTTCGTTTCTGGAAGTCTGATGAAGACTGTTAAGTGCAAAAGACTTTATTGTGAAAAACCGATGTTAATTTGCTTTAATTAAATGAGCATTCAAGCTGACTCGTTGGCAGTTTAAATGATTTAAAGCAGTGGGAAAGAGCACTTCTAAAATTAAAAGGATTATATATCCAGTTCTTCAGAGCACTGCATGTATTTGTATACATTCATTAGTATTGTCTCTAGAGAATCTGTAATAGGTGAGGTAAGAGTAACATCTTTCCATATGATAATTCTGAGTTCAAACATCAAACATCTCAATTGGAATGTGTGTGTGTGTGTGTGTACAAATATACACGAAACTCTTTTATTTGCATGTCAAGACTAGAAGAGCAACAGCTTGTAGAATCTGTCTTATTTGCAAACAGAAATACTCTTTCTTGAAGTGGTGCATTCAAAATGCAGTCTTGTTTTACATAACAGTCTTTAACAGGACATTTTTTCCCCTTTCTGTTCCCTTATACTTGAAGAGTAGGACAAAAAATCCTTATGCATTTCTAGGTCAGTTTTTCTATTCAATGTACAGTAATTAAGGTCTCATCGGACCAAGTGAAGTCTAAGACTCAAAGGCAAAATTAATGAATTATTTTGTGACTGTATGCCGATAGTTACTTGGTTCTAAAATGGCACTGCTGAGAATGAACATTTATTGTAACAGAGCAAATTTTCACAAAAATAATTTGATGTTTTGTAAGATTAAGCAAAAGCATTGCATTTATATTTTATTTATTGAAAATAGGAATGATTATTTAAAGGGAAAAATTATGATGTACCGTATAGTGCAACAGAGTGCAGACATTCAATTTCTCATTGCTTAAGATTCCACAGTGACTATAATTTTATTTCAGTTATATTCTTAATTATCTGTTTTAAAACTTTGCTTTTACAAAAATAGGAAAATGTTAGTGCTTATAATTCGTAATTGTAATTATAGCTAGATTACTTAAGAACCATATTTAATGACCAATTGATCATGGCATGTAAAGCAAAATATGCTTCTCATTGCTATTTTTCAGATTATAGTACTCATTACTGGATAATGAAAAAAATATATTACAAAATCAGATTTTAGAATAGCTATTCTGTATCATTTGCTTACATATTCTGATAAAGAAGCATCAGTTGCAAATTTCAACTGACTTTAAAAACTTGACAGATGAGGAATTATTGTTAGTGGATAATATGCTTGATAGAAATATTTTCATTTTAATTATTTATTATTAAAAGCTTCTCTTAAGCATCCATGCTGATTTTGGTGGATAGGTAAATAGAAAACAAAGTGTATTCATGATCTCAGTATATAATTCTAGTTTGGCAAAAAGATTATCACTCCATTGGACATTGTTTTTCGCTACCTGCTTATGAATTGACTTGGAATAAATTGGAAGGTAGACCAGTATTATTCCGTGTTGTCAATGTTTAATGTTGTATTTAAAAGTGAACTGATATTTCTATTTTATTGAGTTTTGTTTGTCTTGTATTTTTTTTCTTTTTTAGATTCCTTTCCCCTCATTTATTCTTTTTAATTATTAAAGCATTTAAAAAAAGAAGTTATTGATATTGAGAATAATGAATTGTAATTCCATATATTTCAGATAGTTGGCTACGTAGTGTTTTTTTCACTTGCTTCCAGACTTCACTGATAATTGTTTTAATAATATTTTATTGTTTGGAATTTTTAATGTTTCGGTTAGTCCCCCTGGTATATGTAAGACATTACATGAATACACAGAATTAAAAAATAATACCACAAAGATATTAGTTTTCGTCCAAAAAGAAAGTGAGGAAAAAAGAAACAGAAATTTATCTTATGTGTGAAAAATTTCACTAACAGCTGAAAAATCCTCTTTCTTATCCCCTTATTGTTGATGATGATAATGGTAAACACATTTCAATAGTCTTATGCTGTAACTCAGGAATAGATTTCACCTTCTGATGATAATATAATATGTTTATAACAATAACATTAGGAACAAAAAAAATTGTTCCTAAAAAAATTTAACCAAAATATCAACATCTTTCTCTAAAGATGGTTAACTGGAACATTTGGTGGAATTATCCAATGATCCGACAGTTCTGAACATTTGTTGTTAGGGAATCTGATCTGTTCATCCTCTATCCCTGTAAAACACGAACAATATTTTTTAATATTGCTTGAGGGAGAAAAATAAGGTTTTTATCAACTTATGTTGGTGATAGGATGGATGGCAGTAGTTCATAAATGGAAGAAAATGAGTATTCCAAATTTAGACTTTTAGTACACCAAACTATTATAAACAGTCATAATGGAAAAACTCCAGGATACAAGACATTAATCCAGAACATTCAGAACCCATTAGGAGATATTTATCTTCAGCAATGTTGAAGATACAGTGGGACAAACATGAATGATAATTTGAGGGGGGGAAAGATTTAATGAGAAAATCATGAATCAGTAATACATTCAGCAAAGATATATTGCCCAAGTAATACTGTAGTTAATTATCTAAACTTTTTGTGTATTTTTATTCTAACTAATAGAATAAAATAATTGCTAACTATTAGTGAAGTAGTTTAAAATTTGCATAATCTATACTATTATACACAATAAATATATAAATGCAACTCATTTTTTAGCATTTTGATATCTTAGAAGTTCAGTATTTTAGTAACCTTCATTTTAATAACTCACATTATTAATTCTCTAACAACAAATTTAACTTTTAACTACTTATGATTTTGTCTTGTATTTTAATAACAACTTGCTTTCATACTCTGTATTCTAATTTAGTTTGATCTGTCTTAATTTAAAGGATCTAATTAGAAATTTCCTTTTGCAATTTTCTTTCTCTCTGTATCTTGTATAAAACTAGGTTTATATTGTATACATGAAGCCAAGCAGAGCTATATATAATTTTAGAAGTGATTATTTTTGGTCATATTAGCAATCTTGTGAATTTCAGCAAAAATGTGGCAATAGGGCAAGTTCAGATTATGAGAACTGAAATAACATTCAAATATTCAGAAATTGGAAAATTAATTTTCACATCGATGGCATGATTTCAATCAAGGTGACACACCATTGACAATCACATAAGATTAGAAGTTCAATAAAACACTAATCCAAAATGTAAAATTTGGGGGAAATTCAATGTGAGTTAATATCTGTGTCAGAAACTTTGAGAAAATTACATCAAAAACTTTCTTTGCATCTAAAGAAATAAGTGCAGGATTTTGCATTAATTAACTATTTAACATAATCAGAACCTTTTATGACAGGAAAGAAATCCAACCTAAGTGGTTGTGCAATATTAGGAAGAAAACAGGCAGAAATCTGTGAGACAAGGTAGATGATAAAACCTTAATATCTACGCTTAAAGAAACAGCAGCTTAACTGGAACTAAGACTTGAGAATCTATATGTGTGTGTATGTGTGCATATACATAGTTAAAACTGAGAAATAGGAGGATGTTTGCAAAACTTTTGATTTACATCACCTATTAAATGGGGGGGTTGGGGTGCGGTTGTCATAAAATTAGCTGGGAAATCACCAAGATACCAGATTTCTACAAAATAATATATTTATAGTTATATTCACAATTTTTTTTAGTCCTGCAATACTCTCATTATCTATTGATGAAAAATTGTAACTGTTCAGTTTGAAGTAAAATTTTAAAAACTGTTGAATAATTGGTTTAGAACCTATATACATTTCCCAAGTATACAATGGTACAGATGCAATTACTGAATTTGTTTAAGTCTAAAGCCAGCAGCTTCCTAGATTTTTCTTTCCTTCCCCAGCATTTATGCCTGCTGCAATGTAATAAAAAATCTGATTTGGCAATATACCACTTGTTAAATTTATATTGAATAGAAGCCAGTGGTCTATATAAATTCTAATAAATGCTTCTGTTGCATCCCACCGTAAAGCAATTAAATTAAAAGGGAAAATGTGTAGCCATCTTTCTTTTTTTATTTGATTAATACTTCTTTATCATTCAACAAATACATGTACGAAGACTAGTTCAAAAATGTATATAATTTATTGCCAGATGTGTCTTTTAATTCCACAGGAAAATTTAGCATCTGTATGAGTTGCCAACTTAAATTAGCTAAAGAAAAACATTTTCTTTGTGCAGAAGAAAAGTACATTCATGTTGGTAAGGATTATCACCTGTCAGATATGCACCAGGTTAATTTGTATGTATTATAAATCCTGAAATATAATTTGTGTTTTGGCAGTTGTGATCTAATTAGGGTTCTAGAACATGTTAGGCTCCTTTCTATTAAATGCCACTAAAAGAAGGTGAGGATAATAAATAAATTTAATAAATACATGGACATTGCTTTAAAATATATAGTACAATAACTCCCAGGATGTATTGGAGACTCAAAATGCTAGCATTCAGACATTCAGAATTCTTAGTGCAATATGGGGCATCAGTTCACATGATGGATGGAAACAATGCCTTCAAGGTAATCCCTTTTCAATTCTGTAATACCTAACCATTTGGAACTACGAGCATAATCTAACCTCATGGATCTGTGGCTGAAGACAGCTAAGATCTCTATTGTTGTTTAAACTGTTGTGAGTTTGCATTGATTTATTGGTTTAAATTAAAAAATAAAATAAAAATGCAGGTGGTGCATCTTCTACCCATTGTCCACAACCCATGTCTGTTGTAAAATAATACGTTGGCATCGGAAGCAGCTTCAAACAGCCTAAAGTTAACTATATTGCTCTTAGATCAAGCTGAACTGAAGTGAAATATCTCTCAATGGTTTTCTCTGATAAAGATAAATATATTTTGAAAACTGATATATTAATTTCCATTGCTAGAAATACTTACATGAATATCATATAGTTTAGGAAATTGCACCAGCTCTTAGCATATTTATTGGAAAGGATGACTATGCCTCTCCAATTAATAAATATTTAAAAGGGGATGGTGAAAGTACATTTTGTTTTGTTTTGTTTCCATTTTTGCACCAGAAAAATCTATTCTACTTATGGCAAGTTCTAATTTCAATTAGCTGCTTATTATTATTCAGAAATACCATGAAATTATGTTGGCCAAGATATTTTGTTGTCTGAAATAAAAAAGGAAATGAAAGATTCCAACTTTCTTACACTAACACCAACGAATCCAGGTGAGTAATATCTAAGGCTATATAGTTTGTTTGCAACTCCAATTAGCACATCTTCCGATTTATAAAAATATAACTAGATCACATTAAAAATAACCATACTTTCAAAGCCAGCCATCTGATTCTTTCAGCAATTTTTGCTGGATATCGGTGACTATGGGGAGAGGAACCTTTCTTGCTGTTAGCTTCCTTATTACTAAATTACACAAGACAAACCAACCTTTTGTTAACATATATACAGCTAACATACTTTTGCGTTATCTCGGAGCTTTTAGATTTAGATTCTATTGTTCAAGATGACCCATAAATTAAAAAAAGCAAATATTAGTCTTTGTTCAAAAGCGCTTTTTATTTTTGATTTATTTGCTGTGAAATTGCAAGAACTTTGTAAAGTGCAAAGCTCCATTTTACAGCCACAGACACTGATCAGGAAATTAGCCACAAACAATTTAAAACAATTTAAAAATGTTCATAAAATAATATGTTCTGATTCATTTATACAGTGGAATTCTAAAAAGCATTATGGCTTCTATGCACAGCATATAAAATAAACATGTTTCTCGGTGTTTTGGCATGGAAAGTTGATGTTTATGTTTGAGACAAGTGAAAAAAAGTATTTTTGTGGAGATTTTGAAGTTATCTTTTAAGAAATATCCTTCATGGAGGAGAAGGAAAGAGATAGATTGTCAATGCAAAATTGAAAATATGGGGAGATGAGAGGGAAGTAGAGAGTGGAGAGGAGAAGGAGAGAGGGAAGGAGAGGGAAGCGGAGGGGAGAAGGGAAGGCAGAGAAGGAGAAGGAAAGAGATTGTTGATATATAATTGAAAACATAATGTATTATAAAGGAAAATGCATAATAAAAATATTTTTTTAAAAAAGAAATATCCTTCATGGATGAAATGAATTCTGGATTAATCATTTTATCCCTGGTAAACTAATTCAAAGCTTCAAAAGTTTTTTCTTTTCTAGAAAGGCTTTGAGGCATAGGCATCAGGTCTTAAACATTGCGATACTAAAATGGTGAAACATATTGTGACATTGCAGTAAAAATTCCACCTGTTTCTACTTTTGTTATGATATCACATGCAAGTAATAAGGTCTGGAGTGCATGTCACAACCTTACAGAAGCTTTTTAATAGTTCTCTTTTGCTCAGACCTTCTTAGTTATTTTGTGCAAAGCTACCTAGTGAATCTATGACTCAGTGGAAATTTGAAGTGTTATCTTCTGGACCTTAAATTAGAGTTACAATTAGCAGTGATCTGAAAGTGATCCAATTAGCTAAAAGCAATGTTTGAAAGGAACAAAATTCTGACACAAGCTGGCTTTCTTTCTTAGTTTAAAATGGCTTCCTATTCAGCAAAGGAATAGCATTCTCTCAGTAAAGGACTAGCACTCAATATTTAAGGTTCACTCCAGGAGAAGCTCGATCATGTCTTAGAAACACCAATGGAAGACTGTGGCCTGTTTTAACCAGAAGGATTTACACCCATTGTGGCTTAAATTGTCAAATAATAATAATAGGGCAAACCCAAGTTCTTGACTTCACCAACAACGGAAGGCATGTCAATGATTGACATTATGCTATATGCAGAGGGAAAATGCGACTTGAAAACTGGAACAGCTGAAGATGATTTTAACATACCTAAGCTTTGGGCTGAGGTGAGGTAAAGTCAGCTTCACAAAGACAATTACTGGTATATGTTTATGCTGCAGATAACGGAATGTGAATATGGGCCCCAGGTTCATATCGCTTTCTGATACTTGGCTGATTCTGAGTGGCATTTGAGTCCGTGGATACAAAGTAGTTAGGGCTTGCCAATAACTTGCCTCTTCCTTACCATGGTGGAGTTTGCCTGATGTTGGTTATCTTAGAATGCCAAGAAGTACATCAAGAAGAAGGATAAACAATCCAGCTGCTACAGAAACATTTGGGAGTTTTGATATTGCATCACCACGGAAACTACTGTGACTGATCCCTGTATTCATTAATGACAGAACCATGATCTGACAATCTAATGTAATAAAAAGGGCTATAGGAAATTATTAAAAATATTATGATAACAATTACTTTATACAAAAATATTTTAATTATGGCCAAAAACATAAATAACAGCATGCAATATAATTAGAAAAAATATTGGCATAGGGCAAAGTACTTTAATTTGAAAGCTGCTCTAAAATTAGTTTTCAACCAACTTCATAAATAAAGCATAGTATGACTCTTTCTTGGTCTATGAGGAATCTCTGAGCAATAAATTAAAAATTTGATTAGTTCAAGGAGGATTTATGGAATCATCTTCTTCCTGGACTGTACTCGGTATCATTTCTTACTAAAGTATATTTGCTTTCCATAGTTTTTATCTGGAAATAAAAGCATATTCACTACATACAGTAATGAGAAGCATGTATTAGAAATATTATTGTGAGTTCACATTTAGTAAAATTCTGTGTCTATGCAAATGGTATTAAGGATCAAGAAATCCTAGCAGCTTTGTCTTTATTTTCAGAATACACTGGCTAGAGATAGGGACATTCCCACTTCTGTGACACTAAAAGTTGATCAGGGCAGTATTTTTATTGCTACTTGGCTATTTACAAAAATCTTGCCAGACCAGCTGCACTCATTACAAAACAACTAGATAAACATTCCAAGGTTTGGAAAGGGCGTCTATTTTCTATCGCTTCCTCCCCTTCCTTGATTCCAGACTAGCCAGTCTCATAACTCTTCCCTCCAACTTCAACGGCAGATTTCACAACAGATTTGCAACAATAATGAAGACAACTGAGATAGCGATAGTGTCAAATGATTGTTATTTTCTAATGAGGAAAATAGCCCCAAATACCAGTGACACTGTACAACATATCAGTAGTCCTCAACGTATGACTATTCATTTTACGACTATTTGAAGTTATGACGGTGTTGAAAAAGGTGACTTGTAAGTGGTCCTTGCACTTATGAGCACCAGAGTCCTTGTAGTCACATGATTGTGGTTCATGCATTTGGCAACCAGCATGTACTTACAATAGTTGCAATGTCCCAGGCTCACATGATCACCATACACCTCTTTCCCTGAGGGTTTCTGACAAACAAAGTCAATATGAGAATGCCAGATTAATGAGTACAGCAAAAAAAAAAGATAATAAAGTAGATTCAGTGATCAAAAGGCTTAACAAAGGAAGTTCCAGTCATAATTGTGGCTACAATTCAAGGACCACCTGTAATATAAAATTAATAATGATAAGAACATGCTGATCTAAGATCAAGTAACTTAAAGACTTAGGAGGAAAAGAGATCAACTTTAATTGGTCTTATGTTGCTACTCATCCAAATGTTATCATATTATCCAAATTATTATATTTTATGCTACTCTTCCCATAGGATCTTGGGTTAGTATAGATTATTCTCAGCTCTTTTAATAACTCTGTAAAAGCTTGTGTGCACATTTTAGTAAATAAAGTTTTTTTTAATATAGTCTGGTAACCAAAGGCCAAAGCATCTGGGTTGGGTAAGAGTTAAAAAAGTCAAAACGACAATTGTGCCTACACAGGCAAAGTGCATGGTGAGACTTTTTTTTTTACTTCTTCCTGTGAATACCCCTTGAAAAGGCAGAGGAGGTATAATATCACATCAGAGGAAGTAGCCTTCTCCCCCACGTTGTCATTTTTAGCTTAATTTTATTCTGGGTTTTAGAAAATCCAGCTGTGAACCTGATTTGCATAACTACTACTGTATTTGCCTCAGTTTTCTATTATTACAGTACTTTCCCAGATGGGTAAGAGCTATTGTATATTTTCAATAATGTAATTAGTTCCTTCTGCTTATTTTATCTATTTTTTAATATATTAAAATTTAAAATTTCTATGTAATTCCTTTGTTTAAGTAATTTAATTTTGAGGCTTCCCCGAGCTTGTGGGTTGGTTTCCAAAAGTTTCATTATGAGACTAGGTAACATCTTCAGCAGAGTTTAGGGGATGTCAGTGTCAGTGTTCTTCAGTTTATGAGGGCTTCATGTGAACAATAGAGCTTCTGATGGGTCAGTTATGGATGTGTCAAGTGAGGGCCTTGTAATGGATCTTGTGATGGGCCAAGTGTGATTAGAATTTTTATCTATTTATATTGTAGTTTTGAATTGAAAATCTAAGAATAGTAAAATACAATCATGCAGAGTTCTGTTATCTTAAAAATAAATTTCAATCAAATATGACAGACTATCTATAGAGACAGTGCATTGATGCTTCACACATAAAAATACCTGAAACAAAACATATCCTTAACCCTTATTCATATACAATTAATAGCCTGAATTTTTTTTATGAAGCCAATTGTGTTTTATGACATTACAATACACATAATCAGTTCAACATGAATAACTGTTGGCAAATTTTCAAAGACGAGGTTATTTTTCCTGGCTAAAAATATTATGTGGAAGTAGTGAGACAGATTGCATTCAGACAGGCATGAATTCAAATGTGCCTATATAAGAATTGTCTAATTTTGCAAGCTTATTTTTAGACTATTGGCTGACTGGCAAACTACCAAACTTAGGGGAGGGGTTCAGTGCTAGCATTAGAGAGCAGCTATAAAAATGCTATTTTCATGATTAAAAAATGCAACAATAGTGTCTATATATCGTATTTTGTTCAGGCTCCTATCTCATATTTGGGGATATGGCGAATATCTTATACAATTTAGTACCTGCTCTTTAAAGTTTTCTCCCCATCCCAGTCATCATTTTTGCAGAATTCTGCATAAACATTTTCATTTCTTCAGCAAGACAATTTTAATTATTTTATACATATATACACTTTCTTATGGCATTTATTAATAGCCAAGTTCATAAGTATCAACATTCATTTGAGTTTGCTTCCTTAAAATTTCAGGATTCCACCAATAATCCAAAATTTCAGATTATTTGTGAATGTTACAGAGAAATGTCTATATTTCTAATTGATTTACATAATATGCTGAACATCTCAGGTAAATTTATTTACCACCTAGGCAAGTTGAAATCATAAATGCCATAAAAAGTGTGTTTGTGTAGATGTGTGACTCTATACACCTTTGTCTGTATCAGTTTAAAGCCTCAGTCAAGTTGAAAGTAAATGAGAAGGACTGGGTTTTGGAATAGTCCCTTTTCCTTAGCCCACAGAAGAAAATAATGGCAAACTTAAGCTATACAGGTCTGTCTACAGATAACAGCCTGCGTTGTATGTTCATCTCTACTATGGGGAAAGATTGGTCAGGTTAGCCATTAAATTGCACAGATTCCAGACAGAAAGGAAAGAAGTCTGAACTGAGAGAGGAAGGAAGAGATAAATGCCCCCCAAATTTCAGCGTAATCCACAGAAGTTCCATTAGAAAAAAACATACAAAGCAAGCTTTTTTGATAAAGAAAGAAGACAAAAGTCCTGAGTCCCTCTGCCAATTATGTCTGCATCTATTGCCCGCAATAGTCAATAGATTTATTGGTGCAGAAAACTGGTGCCTGCAAAGTTGAATTCCACCCATTATCCTTCTACATTCAGCATCCCAGCAACTGGTCCAAAGTTGTTTACTGACTGAAATACCTGGACCAGGGAAAAGATTTTGTGGCCAGGAAATTTACAGCTGCCTTCTATTTCTTTTCTAGCAGACACAGGAGAGATTGGCTAGACCTTATTATGATCAAGTTAGTCTAATTTAAATATATCTACACAGCTGCAGAATTGTCAATAGCCAGTTAGCCTTTTTTTTTCCCCCTGTCAAACTTAAATTCTCGTGCAGATGTGTTGGTGTGCAAACACTTATGAAAAGAACCTGAAACAGTCTGCATGGCCTCTGATGCCTTTCACAATTTGAGGGTCATGCATGCAGCACAGGATATATTTTCCCACAGCAAACACAAATGATATTGTGTATGCAAATTTTCTAACTCATTCTATTCTTGCACAATTCGTATGTGTAGCATCAAATTAAATTAGAAGCATAAGGGACTTTCTGCAGCATTTACTAATTATGCAACCTAGACTAATAATAGTATGCTTAAAAATGTGCACGCATGCTAGTGAAAGGGCCTTCTGTGTGGCTTCTAACCTAATAGAAGAAAAGAAAAGGGAGGGCTCCAATTTTTAAAAAAAGGATTATTGCTGCTGTATATGTAAGTGAAAAAAAGGATAAGAATAAGAAAGGGAATGTTGGGATTTATTTTACTATACATGCTTAGCAAGCCATTTTGATGGACTATTTGTTGGAGAAGAGATAAATAAAATAACAACCTCCATCTATCAAAATATGAGTATGGATTATGCTATACAAAGTTTATTTTAGTTATATTTATATGCACTTTTTCCCCTCTTTGTAGTATTTGGGCTGTATAGAGGTCTTGCGGTCCATGAAATCTCTGGATTTTAATACAAGAACACAAATAACAAGGTAAGATAATATATTCTACGTAGATTCCCATCACCGTATTTTGAATAAGGAAATAAGGAACAATTAATAAATAAGGAACAATTAATTTACTTGAAGGAGACAAATACAAGCAGTAGTGCAGAGTGCCTGTTACTGATGATGATAATTATATATAAGACTGTACCAGTGGTGGGATTCAAAAACCAGTTTGGTGGGCGTGGCTTGGTGGGCGCGCTTTGCTTGCATGCACACACTTTGCATGCACGTGCACACCAAACACACACTTTGCCCAGGCGCAGAGGCATTCCAACTCACCTCCTGCAAGCCTGCACTTGTCCAATCGCTTCAGCAGCTGCCCTGCAGCACTCTTCTGTGTCGCGCAAAGCAACTGCTCTTCAAATGCAGAAGGTAAAGGTAAGTGTGGGAACCCAGGTGGGCGGGTGGGCCCAACAGCAGAGCGGCAGAGAGAACTAGTTCTGTCTCCGATGCTCATCGCCGCTACCAGCTTGGCAGAACCGGGCTGAACCGGTAGCATACCACCATTGGTTTGTACACATAACAAATGTTTTTTGAGTTCTGCTCTGCCTTAAAATACTGAAAATATAAAATTATTTATGGACTATTATAAAATAATAAAATTATTTATATCTATACTTATGCTTAGGTAATATATGCTATTCATATTTATAAATATATTTATATTATATATTTAATATATTTATATTAATATTTATAAATAGCATATAAATGATTAACATATTCTTGGACAGTGTCTTTGGGGACAATTTTTACTTTGGCTAGCAGGCAGTCCAGGTCTTTCTGATCAAGCACTTGCTCCCTCTATACACCACCTCTATGATCTCCAATTCAGTGACTTAGCAGCGGAACATCAGTGGTTGTGGGGTTTGTGGGAAGAAGATGGAGGATGAAGCAAGCCAGTTCATAGCACAAACCCATGCCCACTATATCTACCTCTTGTTTGGGATTATTTTGAACATGGGTTTTGCCCCAAGTGCCCTAAACTCATTTTTAAGAGTTACACAACGAAGCAACAGAGAAAGACAAAAAGGGAGAGGGAGATAATTTGTGTGTTCCCTTTATTGGGCCCGTCCACTGTCATTCTGACAGATGACTAAACCTTCAGATCTGAGTACACATAGTCCTCAGCTTACAACAACACATTTAGTGACCGTTCAAAGTTACAACGGCACTGAAAAGTGACATATGACCGTTCTTCACAGTTACAACCTTTGCAGCATCCCCATGATCATGTGATCAAAATTCAGATCCACAGCATCTGGTTCATATTTATGACCATTGCAGCATCCCAGGGTCATGTGATCCACTTTTGCAACCTTCCGACAAGCAATGTCAATGGGGAAGTTAGATTCACTTAACAACCAGATTACTAACTTATCAACTGCAAAGATTCACTTAACTGTGGTAGGAAAGGTCGTAAGGTCGAGAGCTGTTTTAGTCTATGTGGCAAAAAAACCAGGAGCCTGGTGACACCCCCTTTTCTGAGTAACAAATTTATTAACAGCAATAAGCTTTTGTGAAATGCAGCTTGGTTTTATTTGAGCTCCTAAGTTGGAAACGTCTGCTTTATGTATGAAATTTCAAATAAGTAACATAATATGTCAAGTTAAGATTCTAAGCTTGTTTTATTTGTCTCGGTTTTGTTGTGTGAAATGTTTCTTAAGGCAGGAAATATTGTTACTGCTATATTGCTTGAGTCTAATCTTTAAAACTTGCTGCTGTAAAATTTGGATCAATGTTTTCAATGTAAATACATTTATACTGTTTCTCAGAACACTTTTTCAATATAGCTTCTGTATAGTTTCAAAGGTGTGATTGATTCTATAAATCCACAAGAGTATATATATTTCAAAGTGAGGATATGCTGTTATAAATCTGGAGGATATAATCATTTCTGTGGAAAAGCCTTGTCTCTGTCTCCTGGGGAAACAATAGGTTTCCTAAATAGTAAGGTGAAACTATGGTAATATTGAATAACAGATTGGGTTCATTGTGAATGTATATATTGAAAAGAACATAATGCTGCCCAAATAAATCAGTTTTAAGTATTATTTATTATGGTAGCTTATTAATAATGTCTGATTTAATATTTTGAGGGCAGTGTTAGGTTTGAGCCTGTATTAAAAATCATCACTATATCTGTATAAATAGCTAGACGCATGCCATGATATATAAGGGATGGATAAAGAAGGAGAGGAAGGAGGAGATATCTTACTTATGCATTGTTCTACCTTCTTTGCCCAATAGCCCTACTATTAATTGGTTGGAAATCTTTTTGTCCTGTCCTGTTGGAATCTGATTTGGAGGCGAGGCCGAGCAGCTGACAGGGAGTGGGAGTGTGGCTCCATTGGCTGTGGAAGAAACTGGGGGAGGGCAAAGGCCAGCTGGGCAGAGCAGTGAAGAGGTAGAGCAAGTGAGAGGGAATTTGGAGGAAGACCCAGGCCCACCCCCTCTTCATCCTAGGGAACGCAGGGAGGAACGGAGAAGGAAGCAACGTGAGTTGCGTGGCTTATGGGGGACGAAAGGGCCCTGATTCATTAGCTGCAGCTGGGAACACAGTGTTTTAAAAGGGAAGCTGCGCACAGCAAGTTGTTGGGAGAAAATTGTGAATTATCTGGTGTCATCGAGGCTTATCTGTGTCCCTGGCGTCTTCCCAACTGCGTGTGTTTTGCTGTGCTTTCAAGTCTGCAATTCCTTCTCCTGCCCTGTCAAGTTAATTACTGCAGCGTGGTTTGTTGGATTTTTAGTTACAGTTTGTATATACTTCATTTTCGGACTGAATTTCCTCCACTTAAAGACTATTCCTGGGAGAGTTTTTCTCCAGCCGAAGGTAACCTGGACGTTGGAGATAATAAAGGGACTGATTCTTCCTGCTTATTTGACGGTGTTGCCTTTGTGCCACGCCCCGGGTCATCACACCTTTTCTGGCCCAATAGTCAGTCTGATCAAGAAAGCAAGATATATCATAAACACCCATCCATGAAAAAATTGGATACTTCTTTTTGCCAACAGATGCTCTTCTGGGAATGCTTGTCAGCTGTGGAAATCAGGAAATAGAGGTTGATGCTTCTGGTCTTCCAATGAAGACAACACCAAGTTGGAGGAAGCTTGTCCATTGCTTCAAAGGGGTTAACAAATGCAAACCAGTATTTAACCCTATTTTTGCCATACTTTTTTAAAGCACATGATAATTTTGGTGTTTCCAGATAAGGATTTTATTGGGCAGTCATCCTGTTGCATTCAGGGAATGAATAAGATGCCATTTTCTTTCATTTATAACCCCCATCAGTTTTTCCCACTTTTTCTTTTGCAATTTTTTTAACAATAGTTTACTTCTGTTAGGCTAATCTGGATTTTTATCATCTAATTTCTTGCCATAGGCAGAAAGGACAAGAGATGCCAATCATTCATCTTGATTATCTGCTATTTTTCTATGCTAGGTATCAAGAAGTCATTCTGTTTCAGCTTTTCCTTTTCTTTCTTTCTTTCTTTCTTTCTTTCTTTCTTTCTTTCTTTCTTTCTTTCTTTCTTTCTTTCTTTCTTTCTTTCTTTCTTTCTTTCTTTCTTTCTTTCTTTCTTTCTTTCTTTCTCCTTGCAGTTCCAGTCCCAGCATAGGGAACAACTATCAGAGGAAAGAATGCTAGCAACTATTTTGCCGTGTCCTATGAAACAATAATTCTGCAGCTGCTGAAATGACCTATGACATCCCCATGGTCATGTGATTTACATTTGGATGCTTGACAACTGGTTCATATTTATGACGTTGCAGTGTCCTGGGGTCATGTAACCATCTTTTCCAGCCCTCTGACCAGCTAAATCAATGGGGAAGCCAGATTCACTTAACAACCATGTTACTAATTTAGCAACTGCAGTGGTTCACAGTTGTGACAAGAAAGGTCATAAAATCGGACAAATGTCTCACTTAGCAAAATAAATCCTGGACTCAATTGTGGTCGTAAATCGAGGATTACCAGTATCTGTAGAACATTACTGCCAATCCTTTATGGCTATGGAACTATGAAGGTTATTCAACGCAAAATTTTTATTTTACATTTCATTTTATATCAGTCATAGATCAGCATACAACTAATAAAATTAACAGTCCATCTATAATAGAAGTAAATATTAAGATTGAGGAATCTTTTTCTGTAACAAAGCACTCAGATCATCCTGATATCATATTCAATAAGAGTTTATTTGACTTGATTTGACTGTGAAGCATTGTGCTCTGTGTTGGTGTATGTTCATGTGCTTGTGTGCATTTAAACCAAAAACTGCAAGAAAATGAAAATTAAGAGTTGACAGAATTTGCCATATATTTATTCAGACTGTTTGCATTGATTCAAAATAAATGTTCATATACTCTCTTTGGTATGGAAGTGCCTGTTACATCTAATCTAAAATCAATCTCATTGACTCCAGAAATCCAAAGTATATCTTTCAGGTAGAAGGAAAATCCATGCATTAAAAATATATTCTGCTATTAACTCACATTCCTTTAGGAGAATTTGCTGTTTCAGTCATCCAGCTGTTCCTATTAGCACAATTAATGCAAGTTATGAAATTGTCAAAATATACAATATTTCAACTGCCTAATATCATACAATGCTAATTATAACTTCAGATTTTTCTGCAGATTCTTATATACATTAATGTCATAAGGGACCAATTTAGGTTTTCAAGCACTGTTTGTAAAAAATAAATGAAGAAAAATAGCATAAGCATTTGCTTTTGACATCCTATTCCATCTTTTTAGAGAAGCAATTGGCCTTGTTTGTGAAGCTGTGCCAGGAACCAAAGGAGCTTTTAAAAGAAGAAAGGTAGTAATCTTAATTATTTATTTATTGACTTACCATTATATTGTTGCCCAACTATCATGTTCTTCTCCAATTTTATCTCCAAAAAATATCCCAAAATTAACCTATTCAGCTTCTGTGCATCAAAGGAGACATGAGAATTTGAGCAGAATAAGGTCCTGGTAAGAAGAATTATCTTTTTATTCACATTTATATTTTGACTACTGGTGACTACATGGATAAATTCATTCAGTTTTCTCAGCCACATTTTTGGAAGTGGTTTGCTACTGTCTTCTTCCTAAGCCCAAAGTATACAGTTGGTTTCTATGCCAAAGGCAGGACTGGAACTCAGGTTTTCTTTTTTCTTGCTCGCTGTATTAACCAGAGTTAACCAGGGTTAAGGATTAGCCATTAGACCAAACTGGTTTTCAGTCCAGATGACTACTAGATGACTGTGAAAAGACACAGACAATTTTAAGTCTTAGTGCCATTTAACAACCTAGCAGTTCTCTAAAGACACCCCATATCTGGTAGCCCTAACCAGAATATAATAAAAGTATCTATCCTGAAGCTTCAGATTTCTGAATAGGGCACTGCATTGTTTATGATCCTAATTGCTACAGGGTAGGTCAATGATCATATAAATATATGCACATACAATGAACATTAAATGCATATAAATATACATAAATATAAATATGGCCTAGTTGTTTCAGGGGCCATCTATCTCCTGAAGTTTGTGCCCATCCTTTAAAATGGGCAGAGTATTTAGTTAGTATTCACTTTTTAAACTCACCTTCTAACCAAACCTAACCCATTTCCTTTCATTGTTCTTTCATTCACATTGAGGTATTTGTGAGTTTCTGAGCTAGATTCAAAGCAACTACAGTGTAGAATAGAACATTACTTCAATTTAGTGATAAGTAGAGGTGGGTTACAAATGACTATGGTAGTTTCTACAGTTTTGAACACGTGATAGCTGCTATGTTGTCCTTAACTAGTAAAAGACATTTTTTATAACTTCTACCACCCAGGCTATTGACTATAGTAGTGAGCTCAAGAGAATTGTCAACCTCACACTTAATTCTTCAAGAGGAAAGCAATCCCACCATTCCTAACCGTTGATTTCCCAATCCACAAAATGACTGAATTGAATCCATGCCTATTTTCCCTCAAACATTATTCAGTGACTCCCTCGGGATATCCATAACTGTTGTGGGATTAATTTGTAGACAAGAGATAGGTACACTATGTGTCTTTTATATATTTATAACAATGTAAACAAAACCTCCAGATGATTGGTTTCACATGGATATCACAAAGTGTGCAAGTTAAATTTCATTTGTACGTCATCTCTGAACTCAAATGACATGAAATGAAAGAACCAAAACTAGCCATTCAGCTGAGGTTTAAGACACATGCTATATGCCTACCTTCTAATCATAGTGTATTATTGATGTCAAACTTCAGTGGGACACAGTATGCTTGAAAGGGTCATATTTCTACTATCCAATCACAGACAAGTTTAATTTTAACATACTAAGACTATTTTGTCTCCAAATCTAGCAAGAATCTTAGCAATTGTTAATAAAATTATGTGGAGCTGAATAACCACTGCTCTCAAACTTTATTTTAAAACATTGAGATTGGAGACAGATTTTTTTATTAATTGATTGATTGATTGATTCTTGCTGCACAACTCTAGTATCTCTAGTATACAATATTAAACAATTTGAGACAATATAATACACAACCAAATAAAACCAAATGTTGGGAGGAAAATAGCTCAGTCTCTAGCAATCCAATAATCATACATGGGGTCTGCCACTCTAAGTGTTAGTCCCTGCAGAAGAATTGGGTTTAAAGGGCTAGTTTAAGTAAGGCCAGGGTAGAGGCCATATAACACATAACAGATAATCGGAGTTGGAAGGGATCTTGTAAATCATCTAGTCCAACCCTCTGCCCAAGCAGGAGACCCTACACCATTTCTGACAGATGGGAGTCCAATCTCTTCTTGAAAGTTTCAAGTGATGGCTCACCCACAACTTCCGAGGGCATAGGAATCTGAGGGAATATTCTTACAAAAGGGCAGGCTCAGAAACAAAGAAGGCCCATTTCATGGATCCTGTCAGTCGACACTATTTAATTGATGGAACCAGGAGATGCCAACTCTGCCCAATTTTACAGGATGGGCACAAACTTCAAGAGATAAATGGTCCCTGAAATAACTAGGCCATATTTATATTTATTTATAAGTTCATGCATTTAATGTATATTGTGTGTGCATATTTATATGATCATTGATCCAACCCATAGCTATTAGGATCATTAAAAAATGTGGTGCCTATTCAGAAACCTATTTGTCTTCAGTCAATACAAGTGCCCTTTAAAATAAAGAATAGTCATTTAATCACCATATGAAGTTATAATGGCACTGAAAAAAGTGGCTTAGGACCATTTTTCACACAACTGTTGCCGCATCCCCAGTCACATGATCAAAATTCAGATGCTTGTCCACTGGCTCATATTTATGACAGTTGCAATATCCCAGGGTGTGATTCCCTTTTGCGACCTTCTATCATGGAGTCAATGGGGAAGCCAGATTCATTTAACAACAAACCTAAAACTGCAGTGATTCATTTAACAACTGTGGCAAGAAAGGTTGAAAATGGGGTAAAATTCACTTAACAACTGTCTAGCTTAGCAGCAGAAATTTTGGGCTCAACTGTAGTCGTAAGTGAAGAACTACCTATAAATGCTTTTTGAAAAATAATAATACAAAATCTTAAGCAGGAGTTAAGGTTTGCAATCCTGCAAATTCTCACCAGCAATCGGGGTTACTGATTTCAGTTTCCAGAAAAGGTTGATGATTCCGGTTTTAAAACTATTGCTTCCATCACTCAATTATAGAAAATGAGGTCCATTTTTCTTCTCTATAGTATTTTCTCTTTCTTTTAAATCAGTATTTAAAGCATCTGTACACCATTGATTAAATTGTCACATTCTTGACTTTTAAATTTTAGAGGTGTCAATTTATTCAGTGGGATTCAGAAGCTGTCAAATATGGGTAGAATATTGAAATACACGCATTTTACTTTTTCAGCCACCAAGTAAAGCTCTCTCTAATATTCTGGGGAAGAGCAATCTTCAGTTTGCAGGAATGAACATCAGTCTGAATATATCTACCACCAGTTTAAACCTGATGACTCCTGACTGCAAGCAGGTTGGTATTTTTGTCATTCCAATTCTCTCTCTTTAAAATCTTATGGTTATTGTAAGCAAACTATTTCCATTTTTAATCCTTATAATTTGAAAAAATGAGCATTTGAATATCCAATTTACTTCAGTAAAAATATAGGTAAATAGTATAACTCAAGAGGCCATTTCTTCCATTTGAACTCACCACTAATTGAGATCATTTCCCCATCCCTTCAAGTACCAATGGAATAGCTTGCCTTCAGAAGTTGTGGGAGCTTCATCACTGGAAGCTTTCAAGAAGAGATTGGATTGCCATTTGTCAGGGTCTCCTGCTTGGGTGGAGGGGGGGGGTTGGACTAGATGACCTACAAGGCCCCTTCAAACTCCTTTAATCTATTGATCTATTAATCTACTTCCTGCAGGTGTAAAGTGGGTAATGATTAGGGTATCTTTCCTTGCATAGTTATTGTTCTGCTATTTTCAAACTGTGAATTTGCTTTGTATGTTGTAAGATTAATTGTTTTAGACAACATTGTGATGAGACTCTGGTGGTTTAAAGGGAAAGGACTGGGTCTTTGTCAATATAGAAAACAGTAGGGTAGGGCTATGTAAACCATAGCCAGAGGATAAGACAAAAACAGTGTCATGGGGACAGGCATTAAATGGAGGTTGTTAGCTCTTTGCACTGATTCTGGAAGCAGCTAATAATGAAAGGATCTCTGTATAATAAGAGCCATACTGAAATTAAAAAGAAACAAAGAAAATCAAAGAGGGCGGCAAAGCGAAATATTGACTTTCGTTGCCAAATTCCAGATTCGCATCTGAATGTTTCTTGAAGATCTTACAGACAGAGTTGTCATCTGAATGTACTATAAATGGAGGCATAGAGATACATGATATTTGTCCCTGATACCCTTGTATTTCTAATTTGGACTTCTGATTTTACACACTCAAGAACACAGCTGGAAAAAGAAAGGAAAACCAGCATTCTGTGTATCTTACACATTGTTTTCTTAACTCTACAGATTATAGCAAACCATCATATGCAATCTATTTCTTTTGCATCTGGAGTAGATGTGGTAAGTCTCTTCCTTTTTACCATTTGCTATTGATGCAAGAGGCTATTGTGCCAAATTTATTACTTACCTTTCTTGAGAAAAAATTGCTCGTTGTTACACCCTGGAGCTTAGTGGTAAGGGAGAAAGACAAAGAAAATTTCAATTTATTTGAACATGCTTGTGATACATGAATATATTTTCAGTGGTGTTTAGTCAAATAATTTCATAATTTGTAAGAGCTTCATTTAATGGACCTTGAAAACTATAGCTCAGTTTTTGAAAATAGCATCTTAAGCTTTCAGTTGATTTTCTAACCTAAAGATTTTCTCAGTTAGTACTTTACAAAGTTACCTATGCAAGTATTTGAGAATGCCTGCTTGATTAATGTATCTGTTCTAAAATTTAATTTGATTGATGTTTATAACATTTTTGCCACCATGGGATCCAGGCATAATCTGGTACAGATTGCAAAGATTCAGATGAAAATTCAGCTGACCTCTGATTCAGCACAAAAGGAAACTTTCATATTCATGATAGATGTTTCACCTTTTTATTCTCTATCCTCCTCCAACAGGATACAACAGACTATGTTGCATATGTAGCTAAGGATCCTGTTAATCACAGAGGTAAAAATACCTTATCTTTAGTCTCATTTCCCTTTTGAAAACATATATTGTTCAGATTCTCTTCAATTAGAAAAGATTCTCTTCAATTATTCTATTTCTAATGGCTTCCTGCAGGTATTTGGCTAGCAGTTTGCTTGTATTTATTTGTTCAGATGTTTCATTTAAAGCACATCTTGCCTTCAAAATGATGAGGGTCAAATTAATAAAATAATCAAAGATCTGAGACTGACTCTCCCATCCTTTCATATATTAGAAAAAAGAGCTGCAATAGCAATAGCACTTAGACCACTTCATCGTACTTTACAGCCCACTTTAAACTGTTTACAGAGTCAGCACATTACCCCCAACAGTCTGATCCTCATTTTACTGACCTTGGAAGGATGGAAGGCTGAGTCAACCTTGAGCCGGTGAGAATCAAATTGCTGGCAGTCGGCAGAATTAGCCTGCAATATTACGTTCTAACCACTATGGCACCACAGCTCTTTGAAATGGAAAAATAATGATTGTATTAGCAGCCAGTCGAGCAGAGTGCATTGCATCCGCATGCAAGATTAACTTACTTTATAACTTTGCTCCCTCAAGAGCTTTTCATAAGAACTTGGTTGAGGATAGTTAGATATGTAGCATTTGCTATGCTGCTGGATTGGCTCTCTGTCCTTTCAAACCTATGACTTCTAACAGGAAGGGCAGAATTCTCAACATTTTACAAATGATGTAGCAGAGTTCAGCAAAAGTTGAGGTAGACTAGTTTTCATCTGTATGTCAAATTTGATCATCAGATTTTGCAAGGAAGCAAGGTAGACCACCCAGTTAACTGCTGCAAGTTAACTTTTGATGATGTTTAAGCCACTTTGGGGGCTTTTTAGCTAAGGAGTGGATAGAAAGGCATTATTATAACATGGTATTGAGCTACCTTGAAGACTAATTGACATATCAAACTTTATCAAAGAAATGAAACATATTAATCACTTATACCAGGAGTATACATCCTATAGTTCCAGTCAGATCTTCATTTTTTTGCTTTACTTTCCAGGGATGGCCTAGTGGTCAGATAAAATTTTATTTATTTATTTAAAACATTTATCTAGATGTTCACTTTATATCAAAGTTTGAACTGCTCCTAATCAAGAATTAAAACAATGCCAGTATGATGTCATTAACATTGCTTAGATGGTTTTTTTTCATATTTACACAATTCAGCAAATAAAATTGGAAACTGTAATAGAGATATTTCCTGGATATATATTTGAATAATGGCCTTGTTTTGTCATCACTTCCAGCATGTCATATTCTTGAATGTTATGATGGTCTTGCCCAGGATATAATCAGTACTATAGGGCAAGCATTTGAACTTCGTTTTAAGCAGTATTTGCAGTGCCCCTCTAAGATTCCAGCACTTCAAGACAGGTGTGTATTATCATCAAGATTTTTATACACATAGGTTTCTTTGTTTAGGGGAATAACAAAGAACTATTTTACTCAAGAATTTTAATACCAGCTCTAGCTGGAAATGTTTTAATTAAATCTACCTGTAAATGTTTTAACTAGAGCATGGAGATATGATAACTGAGCAGCATGCCAGAAGAAATCATCTTTTGATACATCATATTATATATTTAGAAATAGCACATAGACTTATATACCGCTTGATAGTGCTTTACAGCCAGTGGTACAATTCAACCGGTGTAACAACCAGTTCAGTAAACATGTGCTTTGCATGTGTGCTCTACATTTTAAAAAGCTCATTTTCAACTTAATTACTTACCTTCTGCTGCATCCCCAGTGAGTAAAACACTGATGCACGGCAAACCTCTCTGCCACACAAATCAGCTGTGTTAAAAAGAAAAAAAACTAGGAAATAAGCACAGGAAAGAGTAGGGGTGTGTGGGCGGGTCCAAATGCTCACCAGAACTACTGTTTCACCCCAACCGGTCTGAACCGGTAGAATCCCACCCCTGTTTACAGCCCTCTCAAAGTGGTTTACAGAGTCAGCATATTTCCTCCAACAATTTGGGTCATCATTTTACCCACCTCAGAAGGATGGAAGGTTGAGTCGATCTCGAGCCGATCAGAATCAAACTGCTGGCAGTCAACAGAGTTAGACTGCAATAAGTTGCATTCTAACTACTGTACTATCACAACTCTCTATATTATATATTTGTTATACAGGTAGTCCTCCACTTAAAATAGTTCATTTAGTGACCATTCAAAGTTCCAATGGCACTGAAAAAATGACTTATGACAGTTTTTCACAGTTATGATCTTTGCAGCATCGCCATGATCATGTGATCAAAATTTAGATTCTTGGCAACTGGTTCATATTTATGTGTGTTGCTATATCCCAAGATCATGTGATCACCTTTGCCAGCTTCTGACAACCAAAGTCAATGGGGAAGCCAGATTCATTTAACAGCTGGGTTACTAACTAATCAACTGTAGTGATTCATTTAACAACAGTTAAAGGTGGTAAAATAGGCCCAAACTCACTTAACAAATGTCTCACTGAACAACAAAAATTTTGAGCTCAATTGTGGTTGTAAGTTGAGGACTACCTGTACATAATATAATATGATATTATTTTGATTATTTTTCTGCATCTAAGAGAGTGAAGGGGCAATAAAATTTATTAGGATGCCTTTTAATGGGGCAAATAAGTTCATAAGATAGGAGACAGAGCAAATGGTTTTATGCTGAAGATCTTAGACAGCTGAATTGCCCTGCTTGTGTATTGAGAATCAGGCAGGGCAAAGTGGTACTTGTATATCATTGAGTTCTGATGCGGTGTTTTCATAAATTGAATAAATTATATTAGTGTTATTATTAACCTTTGAATAACTGTTATAAAACAGACTTCAAAGTAGATCTAGAAGTTGGGCTGAAATGCCTGGGAGCAAGAGCAATTTTCAATAACATTCTGTTTAAAGGAATGAGGGCTCAAACTGTACCATAGTAGAACTTTCAATCCTAATGCATAAAACCCTGATTCCAATAAGGAATATTCCATCTGTAACATGCTATTGAAGATAGAAGGTAGCATCCTTCTCACACTTCATCTTTGGAGGACAACATGAACTCAGAGAAAAATAGGATCCAATCCTGTTCAGTCCCCGGCGCCAGACGTTTTGTCTTCTGAACTTTTGGAACTTCAGGGAGAAGATGGGCTCCATCTTTCAGGGCTTCCAGCATGAGTCCGAAAGCTCGGAAGACAAAACCTCTCATCCCAGTGACTGACCCAGATTGGATCCTACAACTATCCTGAAAACATATTCATCAAAGATAATGACTAAATTAGTAGACCAGCAAAATACTGTGGACATAATATATTTAGATTTTAGCAAGGCATTCGACAAAGTAGACCACAACCTACTTCTTAGTAAGCTAGAAAAAAGTAGAATAGATAACACCACCACTAGATGGACTTGCAACTGGCTGGCAAACCGTACTCAACGAGTAGTCCTTAATGGGTCAAAGTCTACATGGAGGGAAGTAAGCAGTGGGGTGCCACAAGGTTCTGTGTTAGGCCCAGTAATCTTCAATATCTTCATTAACAACTTAGATGAGGGAATAGAAGGGGAACTTACCAAATTTGCAGATGATACTAAGCTGGCAGGAATAGCTAACACACAAGAAGATAGCTCAAGATCCAGATGGATCTTGACAGACTAGAACACTGGGCCATAACTAACAAAATGAAATTCAATGTAGAGAAAAGTAAAGTCCTACACTTAGTGAAGAAAAACCAAAAGTACCCATATAGACTGGGTGAAACCAGGCTCAATAGCAGTAGCTGTGAGAGGGATCTTAGAGTTTTAGTGAACAACTACCTAAATATGAGCCAGTAGTGTACAGCAGCCAAAAAAAGCTAATGCAATCCTAAACTGTATTAACAGAAGGATACAATCAAGATCAAGTGATGTACTAATACCACTCTATAAAGCCTTAGTAAGACCACACCTAAAGTATTGCATTCAGTTTTGTTCACCACATTACAAAAAAGATGTTGAGACTCTAGAAAAAGTACAGAGAAGAGCAACCAGGATGATTAGGGGCCTGGAGACTAAAACATATGAAGAATGGTTACAGGAATTGGGCTTGGCTAGTCTAGTGAAGAAAAGGACCAGGGGAGACATGATAGCAGTCTTCCAATATTTAAGGGGCTGCCACAGAGAGGAAGGGGTCAAGCTATTTTCTAAAATGCCTGTAGGCCAGATAAGGAATAATGGATGGAAACTGAACAAGGAGAGATTTAACCTGGAAATAAGGAGAAACTTTCCGACAGTGAGAACAATCAACCAATGGAACACCTTGCCCTCGGAACTTGTGGGAGCGCCATCACTTGAGACTTTCAAGAAGAGATTGGACTGCCCATTTGTCAGAAATGGGTCTCCCGCTTGGGTGAGGGGTTGGACTAGATGACCTACAAGGTCCCTTCCAACTCTGATTATCTATCTGTTAAAGAAAAATAGTAGCTTCCTTCATCAAAGAAAAATAGTACCCAAATAAAATAGTCCTAATTGCTTAATGACTAAAAGAATGACCTTTACAGTCAACATGTGCCCACATTATTTCATACTTTAGGATCCACAGATACTTTGTGATATTAAAACAAAAAACCTTGTTTACAAACTATTCCCATATTAAATTATTGTTTCATTGTGATAACAAATGAAGATAAATCAAGCAGCAATTAATTGAGCATCTCTTTGCAGGATGCAAAGTTTGGATGAACTGTGGATGGAAGAAGATAGCGAAGTGGCAGAACATCCCTACTACAATAGTTTTCCAAACAAAGTGGACGACAGAGTCAAGATCAAAATTCCCCCTATTTCAGATCCTGCTCAGGTAAGCAAAGCAATCCCTGTGAAAGTCACTTAGAGGATTAAGGTTGAAGACAGATTGAAAATAGCTGCCTAAAAGATACAGAGAAGTAAAGGATGAGGAGAGACTTTGCTGATGCCTCTCCAGCCAATCGATGTAGCTGTTTGACCCAAATATTTGATATCATACAGAGGATGAAATACTTGTCCCTCTTCATTTTATCTATGCCAAGTATGATATCTATCTGTATCAAGTATAATTGTATAAGTCCTTTTCTGCCATGCTTTTATTTGATCCATGAAAGCTGCCCATTGTCCTCATTTCTTGTAACTTTTTTTAAACCCTGCCCAGGTCTGCAACATCTTTTCAAAATGGCAGTATAATTGTATGCAGAAGAACAGCCCTATCATAAATCTTTATTTCTTTATTGCCACTGCTTTTGTTCATGGGAACAAGATTTTCACTAGAGTTCCTGTTTATGTCTTAGACATCTATGGGCTTCCCCCCACTCCCAAATGCCATTAATATTTGGGCAAATATTAATGAATGTAGTATCTTCATTTAAAATGCAATAGGTAGCATGACATCATTTAGGGAGGAGAATGGTACGTTATATTGTTTCTGTAAATGACCCATGGGCCAAAAAGAGATGTTAGTGTAATTGACTCAGGAATAATAACATAACCTGACAAACTCCTTCCTGCTTGGTCATGTTTGAAACTAACTTTGGTCTGGTTCATTTTTTACCAGTATGTAGTAACTGAGTTTATGTTCTGGTATTTTGCATCTAATTATAGAATGAAGGAAATATTTAATATTATTTCATATATATTTAATATTTAATAACTGTTTACTAGATTGTGAAGGAAAGCACTGCTCTGGTAATTTTTGTTCTTTACACTCTCCTAATTTAACTAAAATAGTCATCTCCTTGTCCGTTCCTTCTTTCTTTCCTTCCTTCCTTCCTTCCTTCCTTCCTTCCTTCCTTCCTTCCTTCCTTCCTTCCTTCCTTCCTTCCTTCCTTCCTTCCTTCCTTCCTTCCTTCCTTCCTTCCTTCCTTCCTTCCTTCCTTCCTTCTTTGATTAGGAGAGAGTGATTCAAGTGGAGGAGTTCCTTTTATAGATGTAATATACCAACTTTGTCATTTAGAATTACAGGGGTTAATAAAACAGGAAAGGAATGCAGTTTTCCAGAAGGTCATCATTACTTTCATCCTCCTATGCAAACTCATTCATGATCAAGCATAGTGTGTACATGATGAATGAACGAAGACTGGGTTTGGGTAGAATTACACCTGGACCAATCATAAAAAAAGACCTACTGAAAATGCTTAACAGTTTTTAAAGGTAACGTTTGCATGAAGAATATTTTTACTACTGCCTTAGTCTGCATCAGCATTGGGAAAAGAGCAAACATACTACCAGAGCCAGCACATTAGAGATCTATGTGGTGAAGACCGGCAACAGACACCGAGCAGGCAAGGTAAACCATAATCTTGTATTTTATATGTACACTCAAGGTACAGTACTGCATACTTCCAACACATGTTCTACAGTAGATTCTCACTCAGTTATCTAGTAGGACCCAAGAAGCATGCCTTCTCCATCACTGCACCTATCACATGGAATAGCATTCCCCTGCTCCCACAAAATTCAGATGATACTGTCCTTACTTATCTTTTGGAGAGCATGCAAGATAATAATGTAGGTCTGGCTTTTCTTGAGTTTGGCTTTTGTGTCCATCTTTCATTGTTTTTGATTGGATAGAGTTTGAATTATATATAGAAAAGATAGGGTAAAATAATAATTCCAAAAAGTCTGGCACTCCTCTTAAACTTAAGCAGACTCAAGTTTGACTCAGCCTTCCATTCTTCTGAGGATGATAAAATGAGGACCCAGATTGTTGGGGGCAATATGCTGACTCTGTAAACTGCTTCGAGAGGGCTGTAAAGCACTGTAAAGCAGTATATAAGTCTAAGTGCTATTGCTAAACACTATTGGCATTGACATTGGTGTTACTGAACAACAAAATCAGCATTTTTATCTACTTATTTAGTTTGATGTTTGATGGTGTTAAAGGTATCATTGTAGGATGTAAGATGTTCCAGGTAAAGTTGCTTTGATTAATTGACTAATCATGATTTTGTCATTGCTGATGGTGTTCAAGTGATGCTCCAGATGTTTTGGGATTGTACCCAAGGTGCCTTTTAATATTGGAACAATCTTTAATTTCTTTTGTCACATTCTTCTATTTGCACCTCTTTATATTTTGTGATTATTACTATTATGATTAGTATTCACACAATGTGAAATCACATATGCTAGTTCTTTAGCTGGTATTGGTCACTTTGAGTTTCTTTCAGCACCTCGGAAATGATAAAGTATTTGTGTAGTTATATGTAAGAATCCAAGCAATGTGGGTTTTTGTCATTGACCAATTAGAGAATATTGTGTTAGAAGAGCTTTCTATTTTTATCTTGGTTAAATTTTGTTTTCACACTATGGCTCTTTAGCTATCAAACATATCTAGCAGAGTTCTTCTCAGCTATAAAAATCTGCCTGTATATTTACTTGAAGTCTGTTTTATTTAGCAAAGAAACTTTCCAAAATTAATTAAAAACTTCCTGCTGTCTGCCTCTGTCACTTTTATTGTATTCTTCTAAAAGTAGCAGTGGTATTTCAGATGAATTGCTATTAACTGACTTTAAGTGATTTATAATTATTACATTTAGCTGTATTTATAGGGGACAAGAATTATTAACAGTTTCCCCTATTTTTTAATCTTATCTATTTGTATGGCTTTTGTGTCCAGATGCTATTTTACTATATGAAAATGAGAAAAACAAGGTTATAAAGTTAATATTGAAACAAACATTTTAAAAATTGCACAAGTCTGATTGTTCACAGGACAGGAAAAAATACTGTTGGAACGATGACGTGGTCAACAATGATGCAGAATGAATTCTACATAATGGAGAAAGAGTGAAAAATTGAGTTTCTAGAATTGAAGCAAAATGAACTGTTGAATTTGGGATATATTAGTTTTCATTGGATGTATTGGTTTCACAGGGTCTTTGGACATCTACAGTATGCCAGAAGGAAAATCCAATGTTGATCCATCAAAAGAGATGATGCCCATGTATGTGAATACACGACATATCAATATGGAAACTCTACATGCTCTTCAGACAGAGGCTGAAAATTTGTTTACTGAAAAAGTAGAAAGCACCAAAGACAGCAGGCCAGGAAAAGATCTTTTTGACATGAGTAAGTTCATCTTACCATCTTTTTAAAATCTAATTTGAAATAGATGATCTTTTTTTTTTTTTTGCTTTTTAGAATTTATTAAGTGGTCAACAATTTTATAACCACCATTATACAGTATATTGATTGAAAAGTGCAATCCTGGAAAGAGATTCAGAATGGACACTTATTGGCCAATAAGATTATGACATGATTCAACTTCCTCAACAATTGCTAAAAAAAATTATTTTGAACCAAATGTTCACATTCCTCCTGCTTTTTTTGAACCGTCAACTATTTTTGACTATCTGCTTTTGGAAAAGCAAATGGGAGCTGAGCAGGAAGGCTGCCATTTGTTCTGCAGGGAGGAAATGATGGATTAATTGAACTTCCAGTCATTTGCTGCTTTAAACCTGCTGTGAAGCAGTGATAATCTTCACTTTAGGACTCACAGAAATAATCAGCGAGCAATTTACATTGATGTTCTAATTTAATTTAACATTCCAATTTTAACTGAATTTGGTCACATAGAAAGCAGGAGAACTACTGTGAAACACTCATGTGAAGTACTAATACAACTCTATAAAGCCTTAACAAGACCACACCTAGAATACTGCATCCGTTTTTGGTCACCACACTATAAAAAGGATATGGAGACTCTAGAAAGAGTGTAGAGAAGAGCAACAAAGATGATTAGGAGGCTGGAGGCTAAAACATATGAAGAATGGTTGCAAGAACCGGGCATGACTAGTCTAATGAAGAGAAAGAACTCAGTTGACACGTTAGCAGTGTTCCAATATTTGAGGGGCTGTCATAGAGAGGGTCAATCTATTTTCCAAAGGACCTGAAGGTCAGACAACAAACAGTGGATGGAAACTGATCAAGGACAGATTCAATCTAGCAATAAGGAGAAATTTTTCTGACAGCGAGAACAATCAACCAAGGGAACAGCCTGCCTTCAGAAGTTGTGGGTGCTTTATTGCTAAGGCTTTCAAGAAGAGACTGGACATCCCTAGTCAGAAATGGTATAGGCTCTCCTCCTTGAGCAAGAGGTTGGAGTGGACTAAATGACCTACAAAGTCCCTTCCAACTCTTATTCTGTATATTCTGTACAATGCTTTCACTTTCAAGCCTGAAGCTGATCCAAAAGAATAGCATGTTCAGTACTGCTGAGAGATCAAGGAGCATGTTCCTCCATCCTGACTTTGTCACAAGTCATCAATAGGCATGCTATTTGCATGCTGAACCCCAGCCTGAAACCCGACTCTAACAATCAAGATAAATCTTTTTCTTGAGAGTCTTCTGGAGTTAAAGCTTAACCTTCCACTCTAAAAAAGAATGATTGGAGTCTGGACAGAAATTGTCCAGATGGTTGGGTCCAGCAAGCCCATTTTACCTTCCTTCCTTCCCTCCCTCCTTCCTTCCTTCCTTCCTTCCTTCCTTCCTTCCTTCCTTCCTTCCTTCCTTCTTCCCTTCCTCCCTCCCTTGATAGGAATAGAGTATGTGAAGAGATGGGCTCTCATTTGCTTGGATAATTAAATTGCCTTAGGGAATGACTTGTGCTGGAAAATGGATAGAAATATATGTGACTAGTTCTCTTGAATGTCTTCAAGGCTTTGAATACCCAAAATCATGAGATTCTCCTGGACCACAGATTGAGATTGGACCTCAGTTCTTATCCTTCCTGTTAGGCAGTGTCCAGAAAGTGATGCTTGAAAATATCTAGGAATTTCTTGCTTTTTAAATTTTATTTCCTCTGCTAAGGTAATAGACTTGCTGTTATTCTTTTATTACATATTACTCCATCACCCTGCAGCTTCTCTTTGACCTAACTTTTAATCTGACGAGCCCTTTGATCACCTTATAACTAAATTAATACAGAAACATGCTAATGTTATTCATAAAAATTGTATTGAAATATATTTAGTTTTGGAAAAAAAAGTTAAGTATAATTTCTTTTCTACCCAACTGAATTAACTATAAAAGCCCAGAGGTTTTTGACATGTAGTAGAACAACCAGTGCAAGTTAAGCTGAATTAAAAACCCCTTTGTCTCAGGCGAAGAGAACAGTAGTTGCAATTTATCTAGACCTCTTTACAGTATACAGAAAAATTAAGAAATTTGGATGGCATAAAATGATTGCTGGGCTACTTGTGTTGCTAATTTCTTTCTGTTATTTCTTCTGTTTATAGGCCCTTTTGAAGATGCTCTCAAGAATCAAATGCCTGGGCCTGTTTTAAATAAGGCTACCTCAGTTGAATGTACCAGTCCTCTCCTGTCCAGAGCATGTGGGGCAGCTGTAGCTGAAGAACTGAGCGTTGAGCCCTGGTATCAAGGAGAAATGACAAGGAAAGAAGCAGAACATCTCTTAAAGAAAAGTGGAGACTTTCTGGTTAGGAAAAGTACCTCCAATCCAGGATCCTATGTCCTCACTGGGTTACAGAATGGACAAGCCAAACATCTTCTGTTGGTAGATCCTGAAGGAGTTGTAAGTATGTGATCCTAAGGAGAGGGAAGACCTCTTTTATTTTAGGTTGTAGAGACAGACTTCTACACTATCCATTTTCATCATTAAAACAGGCTGATTCACACTTAGCTTGCGAGGATGCAGCAGGATATCCATAGCAATAGAGAATCTTATCTTAGGGACCAGGGCAATTTTGAAGAGATGCTTCAGCTTGATGAAACCCACTCCTGCTTCTTGAGGGATACCATCCCAGAAGCTTCACAAGGATTTGGTGTGTGCAAATCAGCCCCAATTTAATTCAGATCGAAAACCCGAGATTCAATAGTTGCGTGATTTGATTCATTTTGATTTATTCTGAAATTCATAGGCAGTACAATTCAGTTCATCTAGATATGAGTCAATAAAAGTTTCAACCATAAGCATCAAAATATCTGAAACTTTTTCATGAGGGTAAACAAATGGGATTAAAATGAAACGGGGGAGAGATCTTTAAGGGAGAGTGACACTACAGAGGTTCAGCTTAATAAGCGGAAGGATTTCACCTCAATAATATTTTGAGACATTACCCCTGCAACTTTTTTTCAGGTAAGACAGCAAGAGAAGGACAAGGCAGCCTAATAACCCCAAATTGCCTATCCAAAAGCCAATACAGTTGTGTGAAACCACCACAAAGAATATTATATTCCAATTTAAAAATAAAACCTTTTTTTTAAAAAAACAAACAGTTCTTTACTTGGCTGGCAGGGCTAGTTGGTATGGTTTATTGGCAAGGGGAGCCTTCTATGGGACAGATATGAAATAACCAAGATCTTAAAAATTGCAAGAGTCCACTCTTCATCCAATTATCTCTTTTCTCTTTGTTTCATTTCCAAATCTCTCTCACACACAATCATTCTATCATAATGTGCTTTGGTGAGATGCAGCCTGAAATACTTTGTCCAGTTCTGGTCTACATGTTTTAAGATGGATTGAGGCTTGGAGAAGGGAACAATCGGGGTACTAAAAATTAAGCCCGATGATGATTGCTTGCAGAACAACTAAGGAGGGATATGTTAACACTCTTCAAATACTTGAGAAGATGTTGCAAAGAATAAGGTCATTCTCTGTTGCTCCAGGTTTTGGATGTAAAGTTTGGACTCCTGCCCTGATCTTAGGCTTGAATCTGATGAACCAGATGCCATTTTCTGGCTGCTAAAAGTGTTCCTGTGCAAAGCAACCTACATGGTTCTCCTACATGTCTGAAGGCAAAGTTTGTGAAGAGATTTCCCAGTCAGTATGAGAAAACTCCGCATAAAGTTTAGCCACCTGCTCCACTAACTCTTTCATATATATGGAAGAAGAGTTGCAGTCCAATTTAAGGCCTCATTAAGGCCTGAAAGGTGGTTGAACCTCTCCAAAGCAATCTAGAGACAAATAAACTGATGTAATGTGTTTTGATCAATTTGGCAATTCATGTGTCAGATGACATGATTTTGACATATGTATCAAATTCATTTCAAGTGTTCAGCATCACTAGCTAGATTGTACATGGAATAATTTTCTTCTGACAGGGAAAGAACTCTGCTGGTTCTTTTTGTGGTATCAGTTTTATTTGCAAATAAGTCTCTATTCTGAGAATGCACCAGCAGATCTACTTCTGGTTCCCAGCCAATTTCTTTCAAAACTGAGTAACTTTCCATATGAACCTATTGAACCACATTCCCTGGAAGCCATCTCTGATATGGCTTGGATCATCCTTCATTTAGGAGGGAATTGTTTTCTCACCAGGAAAGAGAAGGGGGAAATTTTTTAGGGGGGTCTTGATATCATTTGAAGTAGAATGGATGATTCTGTATAATCCTTAGTGCCAACAAAACTTCAATAGGATACATCACCTTTTTATGGGCTCTAAATTTCTCTACTTATTTATAGGCTGCTCTCTGCTTCTTGTTGAAGAACCAAGAAATAATAGGTGCAACTTTCATATTTGAACAGCAGAGGACAGTCAAAGATTACTCTCACCACATCAGTGAGGCTATATTAAGCTGAGGTTGCAAAGCTTCATAAAGAGAGGAAACATACCACATTTCAGAAGTACGATTCAGGTTTTTCTGCTCAAAAAGCTTGCCATTCTGTTAAAGACTCCAGTTCCTAAGCTTGGATCTGAGCTCTTAAAGAATACCCCAGTTTCAATTTAACTTTAGTCTCCTCATTCACAATGTGGTCCATGTATTTGCTCATTATGTACATCAGTAAGTTGGACATTAAAAATCTGCATTAAAAATTAAAAAGTAGTCATTTTCACAACTGTAGTACAATATTTTTATATTGGTCTTTAGATTAGTAAAATCAAGCATGGCAGTTAAAGAAATAGGCATAGACCAAAGAAATAGATTCATTTTGAAGTTGATCCCTCACTTTTTTCATTGGTCTTCTCCCAGTCTGACTTTCCAAACCTTATAATTTTCCAGACTGCCATACCTATCAAATTCATATGAATGAATTGTTACACCTTGCTTGGACCTTAAGTTAAGCATAATTAAATCTGGCAAATGATATGATCGCATGTCCTTTCTTATTTTCAGATCCGTACGAAGGATCGTACCTTTGATAGCATTGGCCACCTGATCAAGCATCATCTTGAGTACAATTTACCCATTGTCTCTTCTGGAACTGAACTCTGCCTCCAACAGCCTGCTGAAAAAAACCAGTGACTGGCCCTGTGGCTGGTGAGATGTGCAACAAACCACAATCAGAAATAAAACGTAGCTGTAGGTCTACAGAAAAACAACATCATCCATTGAGGTTTCTATAGGCCGAAGAAATACCAGTTCTGCAGGGGACTAGAATAATGTTTTTAGGACTTTGGAATAGGGAAGCAATTTTTTAAAAAAACATTGCTTGGGAGGATATTCAGAAAAGTGTCTTTATTCAAAGTGTTCTCATTCCTTAACAGGAACACTGTTTGTGTACATACATACATGTCCCATTCTATATAGACATGGTAGATAGTTATATTTTTGAAGTCAATCTGCTGAAGACAACAACCATTTTTCTACTCTTCAGCGCAGTTTTAGCAGAAGAAAAGATCTGAGTAGTGTATGATTGTGAAGTTAGAATGTGTCACAAGCCTTGTTTCCTTTAGAAAATTAAAGCTAAAAAAAGGTAATAGTAGAAATGTAATATAAGCACAATAGTAGAAAGCAAACAGAAAAAAATGCAATGAACAAGCATCAGATAAAGGAAAATGACTCTGTGAGATAGAATTCCAACAGAAAATGTTATCCTGAATCAACTTTTTAACACATTCTTGTTTCTCAAGCAAATGATCATTTCCCCACACTTCAGGTGTCTCATTTTGGTTCGTATATAACACTACTCCAGATTGTTTGCAATTTGTTTTGACTATGACTTGATGTGATCTGTGTATGAAGTACATGCATTGAATTTTCTATTAATATGCTGTATGAAATTACTTTGATTTAATAAAAGAGTGTTCAATATCAAGATTTTATTAGACATGTAATTCTTTTTTTGCAGTCAGGTATAAAATTATGTGACCATTTTTTCTACAAGAATGCTTGGGGTGTGGGGAAGCATATGTAGTTGGGGGAAGGAGAGACTGTAGTAGGGGAGATTGTGGCTTTGGCAACAAAACGCAGAAATTATTTGCCACTATCATCTTCTGGACTTTGAAACTTTCCAGTCTAGTCCACAGCTTAGACTGTAGATTTCTGTCTACAGGCTAGAGCGGTGCTTTCTCAGCCTTGACAACTTGAAGATGTGTAGACTTCAACTCCCAGAATTCCATGGCCAGCCATGCTGGTTGGATAATTCTGGTAGTTAAATTCCAGATATCTTCAACCTGCCACAATCTAATTGAGGGTATACAGTATGGGGTCAAGAGTGACTTTCTATTTTATAGTTGTCAATAGGCTTATCCTTCATTAATTGAACCAACCCAATGCTTTTGTTTAAATCCTCAGAGCAATTAATTTCATAATTTGGGGTGTGGTGGGATTTTTTTAATATTTCTATTACATTTAGAATATATAAATAAATGTAATTATGAAGTAAATTTGTATTAGAATAATCCAAATTCTTACGAGGATAGGATAATAATGTTCTTTATTATTTTCTTTATTAATTTTAATCTTAAAAACTATTATGTCTTCAGCAGGCTTCATATAGTTATTAAATAGATGGCCTCATTACCACATCCCCACCCCCAAATCAGTAAAACGCACTGGCCTAGAGAGTTTTTGGTGGTTTCTCATCCAAGGAGCAACCCATTTAGCTTTTTCCAATGTCTGCAGCCAGCTGCTCTGACATTTAGATCTATAAATTACATTAATTGACAATACTTCCTTTAATGGAAGCAATATTAAATCTCTAATCTTTAGGGACTGGGAGAACCTGGGGACAGATTTAAAAGAGGGATCAGCCTAGAATCCCTATGTAGGCACAAGTGAACTAAGTCCAACCTTCCCTGAATTCTGTTGACCCTTATCTAACTCCAAGGAGATGCTAACCATTGGTTGAAAAGATTCCTGTGCATAGGCATGATTAGCAATAAATCAATTTAACTGGATCTTCATGTGTGGATTTGATCTTTCACGCTTGGCCTGTGGGTCTTCTAGAGGTATTTGTTACTGGAAGTGAGTTCTGACTTAAGTGGACTGAAGCATTTTGAAATTCATCTTTACAAAGCTAAAACTAACATTTCTTTCAGGTATACACAACAAAGAATTTTCTGTCACCTTAAAAGCATGTAGTTCAAGGGTTCTTTTTGGAATAGCTGCATAAAATAATAGCCTAAGAAAAAATATATTAATTTAATTTAGGTGGATTAATCAGATCCCTGAGGCAGGAATATCTATACCATGCATTGGTCTTATGAATGGCTGCCATTAAGAAGATAATTATAAGCGTCTGCTGTGTTTTTGGAATTTCAATTCCCAGACTTTGTACTTTTAAAACAAATGCAATTTTCTCTATATTTATAGCTACTTTTGCATTGTATTTTCTCTATATCTCATCATTCCAGAAACCATGGAAGCAAAAAGAAGGGTTTTACTTTCTATGTCAATATTTACTTCTTTATGCTATGTATTTGTAGCAAGGTCACATTAAATAAATCTTACAAAAAGCCATTTCTAGTTTGGAAAACTAACATCTGGAGAAGATAACTAAACAGTCCTCCTTACTAGCAGTCCAGCTGGCAGAAAGTGGTCTCTTCATGAGCTATATTACCATTTGAACAATGGTATTTTGTCTCCCAACTTCTTTCAGAAAAAAAACATAATTTCTTACAGAGACTTATAAATTGGAGACTGATGAAACATTGCTTATGATTCAAGTCACTTCACAAAGAACAGCTGCTAACCATCCTAGGCAGTTTCTAAAAAAGAAAGAAAAACATAAAACAAGACTCTCGGCTGCTTTTGAACGGGACAGAGTTAAATATAGAAAACATGATTTTCCTGCCCACAATTTCACCAAACTGCAAATCTGAAAGATTCAATTTTTCATTAAAAATAAAAAATCGTATCTGTTTTTATCTATACATTTTCTTGATAATTACTTTGTCCTGATGACATATCAAATGGATACTTAGAATTGTGTGCAAATGCAATGTTACAGTTTTCTCCAAATTTATACTTTCCAGATGTGTAATATTACAGCTCTGTCATCTAAGATTACAAATCATTTGGCTGAACAGGATGGGAAGGTAAGAACTCACAAATTGAACCCATTAGTAAAAATTATGGAGCTCTTCTTCAAAATACCAAATCTTTCAAGTAAGTATAATTCTAAAGAATGTAATGGAGCTGTTCTAATTATTTGATTTAATATTATTTTATTGAAACATCACTTCGAATGCAAGATCATTGTCAACTAGCAACTCTTCCCCCCAACTTCCCAAAATATGTATTTTCCTGTTCAAAATAAACAGTTCCAAACCAGACATTAAAAAGTATCAGAAAGACATTAAAAAGTATCACATCCAATTCTCAAACCAAATCTGGATGGAGTACTGATTTATAATTATTACTTTCTCATTCAGCATTGCCAATCAAATAATGATCTCAAGTTAGACTTAGTACTACAGCTTGCCAGTTGACTATATAATGCATAGACTACAAAATGCATCTATAAAATGCAAAGTACATTTTTTATATTTGGAAGTTTTAATTTGGCCTGGAACCGTTATAGAACAAGCTATGCAACATGATGTCCTCCATATATTTTGATCACAGTATCCTTGACCATTGAATGTGTTTGCTGAGAATGATGAAATTAGTTCCAAGCATCTGGATGATATCAGATTGTTTATGCCAGCTCTACAACTGGCAGAAAACAAATGGTCTAAGTAAGGGGTCTGCAACCTTAAACACTGAAAGAGCCATTTGGACCTGTTTCCCACAGAAAACACCAGGAGCCAATAATTTAACAACCGGTGTGACTAGGTGGCGTGGCCAACTCGACATCACTCACTGTTACTCAAGTCACCTCCTGCTCTGAAATATGGAACGAGTCTCCATTCCCCCACCATCACCTTTACCTTCTCAGTCCAGGCGAGGAGGGATGGGGAGGGAGGGGAGGGGCCAGCCAGGGGTGCGATCAACAAACGGAGCCACAGCAGAGGGCCGAAAGAGCCGCATGTGGCTCCAGAGCTGCAGGTTGCTGATGCCTGGTCTAAACACATTTTAGTCAGTAAGGTGTAGTAATTAAGGTGTTGTACTAAGATCAGAGATCCAGGGTCAAGTCTATCCTTAACCATGGAAGTTTATTTAGTAATTTGTTAACAGCTGTCGTATCTCAGACCACCTAAAGAAATTGTGGAGAAACAACATGGGAAAAGGGGGCCCTATGTATAATGCCTTGGATTTGCAGAGGAAAGCTGTGATGTAAGCCTAATTAAAAAGAAATGAGGAATAAATAAAGCAAGAGCTTCTTATAAAAGAAGTTTGCTTGGACACTGTACTGCAGCAGAGAAGTTCAGGAAGGCTTCATGAAATGATAAAAATTATCCAATCTGTTGCTCAGGAACAAGAAGAACCAGTGAGAAACATTCCTTTGGTAAGTGTATCCTGAGCAACGATGACATCCAACCAATGCAGGATTTTGACATCTTGGTATCTGCTAGATCAGGGATCTCCAACCTTGGCAAGTTCAAGACTTGTGGACTTCAACTCCCAGAATTCCTCAGCCAGCTGAAGAATTCTGGGAGTTGAAATCCACAAGTCTTGAACTTGCCAAGGTTGGAGACCCCTGATCTAAGGGATTTCTCCTCCTCACTAGAAAATCAGCTATGAGTTTTATTTTGCTTCTCATCTATCACTGCAGGCTTGGCTTGACTGCAGAAAGCCAGAACCATTTTCCCGCCACCCTTTTCCTGCAGGATAGCTGTTGCTCATGACATTTTGTGGGCTGTGCAGATGGATGGGTGGACACACTTGGCTTTAGGAAAAGGACTGACTCAAACAGTCTCCTGTTCCTTGCTAGCATTTCAAGATGTATTTGACAGTGTTATCTGCTCTCACCTTTCCTGCCCCATTTTTCTGTCGTTTGGAAAGAGAAAGGCTTGTTTCTTGCTCTTCCATTTTGATTTGTGTTGTATAACTGTTAATTTTATTTCCCCAAAGAACCCATCTAAAGAAGAGATATGTTCAGAAGGAATAGCACACAGATCTCCCTCTTGGCAAGCAAGCAATATGAAATGCTTGCATAGCGGAAGCAATTTGTATGATCTGTAGTGGTCACCAGGCATGGCCAGGACTTGGTTCATTGTTCAGTGTATGATTTGATAGGCATTGCTGTAGTTCAGGTCCCAGAATGGGATGGATCTACTCCTATGGAAGAATTCAGACATCACACTTTCTTTCCCCTGACAAATTTTTTGAAACGGGCTCCATGAAATCGGCCGATTCTATCAATTCACGGCATTTCTCTGAGAAAGATTATATTTGCCAGATGGATTGTTTGAACAGCAATTCATTATGGCATATTTAAGGAATAAAAGGCAAGGATGTTCAGTGAGTTACACCTGATTTTATACAACCTTTTTTTTTTTGCCATGGTTCTTAAGCAATCTCTGCAGTTAAGTGAATCATGCAGTCATTAAGGAAATTCGTCTTCCCTCCTTGACTTTGTTGTCAGAAGCTGGCTGGGAAAATTGGGAATAAATAACCCTCACAATGCTACAACCATCATAAAGACATTGTGGCTGCCAAAGTGCCCAAATTTTTATCACAGTACATAGAGATGCTGTCATGGTCATAAATGCCAGGATCAGTTGTAATTCACTTTCTTCAATTCTGTTGTAACTTTGAACAGTCATTAAATGAAACATTGTAAGGCGAGGACTACTTGTATCAAGGGCTTAGGCAGAAAAGCCTAAGAATAGATTAATGTATAGAAAGACCCCAACAAGGAGGATTTCAATGTAATGAAGATATTTCAATTTGAGTCTAGATATAACTGCCAATGAAGGTCAACAGTGAAATATGATTTGTGATTTGTATATCTTTGCCTAAGTAATCACAACTGTCCTAATATGGACCAATTTCTCAATCTGTAACATTCTTCCCAAATAGTAAAAAAGTCAAAACGTGTGTGTGTGTGTGTGTGTGTGTGTGTGTGTGTGATATACATGAAATTCCAAGTCACAGGTTTTAATTTTATCACTGAACTACATTAAATAATAATAAAAAATATTTTAGTGAAAAACAATGATTATGATTTTTTTTTTACAGAATAACACAGAAATGGCTTCCGTTCACAACTGCTGCATTTGCACTGGAAGTTTGCTGATTACTGGATTAATCGAGCATCTATTTTCTGTCTCACAAAACTTACATAAAGATGTTTTCTTCATTTACTTAAAAAATATTTGAAGATTACATGTTCACAGTACTCGTTACATTGAAGAGTTATATTATACAGACTAGCATATTATAATGCCATATAATGTAAACCTAGGCCACACAGCAGGCATAATAAAAGAAAAACAAATACAAAGAAAAACAAAAATTGGTGCCTCGATTTAAAATCCCTCCCCCCCTTTCCCCCCCTAGGACTCCTTACTTGGTGTACTTCAACATAGGAAATGCTGGGCCTGTGACTGTTTATCAGGCCTGGCAAAATAAACCACCACATTCTAACTTAAGCCCTGATTTTTTGACATAACAAATCTCAAAATCTGTGAATAAATATTTGTGAAAATGTTAACAGAACTCAACAACAGTACAGCCTGGATGAAATATTCCTATATTATTCACCCTACACTGCAGGATAGAGAGGGACAGTCTTGTCTCCTACAGCCAATGAACAGTAACAGTGGAGAAGGGCATTTTCTACACATATGCAGCTGACTGACCAGCCATCACCATGAAATTCTTTTGCCCTTTCCTCAGACTGCTTGCTGAATTACTGGAACATCACAGAATGCTTGTAAGTGTTTCTATTACTGAAGACAAAGCCAGTCATATAATGCTCAATTGTCCAGACCCACTCTTAAATCCTAAATGTTGATTCTAGATGGATGTGGGCTGAGGAAGACTCTGCTGGGGTCCTGTCAGGGCTTCCACAGTTGCATTTTGGAACATAAGAAGTGAATTTCATGTAGTGCTTTAGAGTAATCAGTGGCCATTTCTACATTGTTTCTCTAGTAAGTACACTTTTTCAGTTGAATTGCATCAAGAAGGCAGTGTCAGGGGTAGCATATTTTTTCTTTACACAACCCTCAAAGGAACTTTCAGAGGCACCCAAACTTTTCCTGAATCAGTTGGTTGATGATCTAAAACTCAGTGCTCAAAATAGGCACTTCGAATTAAGCAGCTGTCTCAAGTTTGCCCCTCCTATGAGTTAAATGCAGGAAACTCCACTAAAAAAACCACCCCTTTCTCTTTGGCTCTGTAAAAGCCACAGGACAAGAATCCTTGAAGTGCCCAGTCAGCAAACTTCACTTGCAGACGTTTCCATTATAAAATGGAGGTTTATTCTTTTCAGTGATGTATGACAAACTTTTTGTTTTCAGAAAGTCATCATTCAGTTTTGGAGTGTTGCTGCTGCTGCTGGATTTGCTTCGACTCTGATCCGGGGTGGGCTGGATAGGCAAAGACATGGCAACATTGTTCTTCACCAGACAACCACACACCAGGCGAAAGAAGGCCCGGCGCATGTCTTTGCTTGCCAGCGTATAAATGACCGGATTCATGGCTGAATTGAGGACCGCTAAAGCTATGAAGCCATCTTCTTGATACAAAATCGAGCACTCTTTCACTCTGCAGGCCACGTCAATCAGCAACAGAATGAACAGGGGAGACCAGCAGGCAATGAAAACCCCAACTACGATCACAACAGTCCTCAGCAATGCCATGGATCTCTCCGAGTTGTTGTGATTGGTGACATTCTGGCTGCTTGATTTCACCAAGATGTAAATGCGGGCATAGAGGATTACAATGGCCACTAGGATGGCTATGAAGATAATGGTGCAAAACGCCACGTATTTCTTGGAGTACAGTGGTAAAATAGTGGAGCAGTCTCTTAAATTGCCAATACAGTTCCAGCCAAGGATGGGCAAAGCTCCCAAAGAGAGAGAGATAAGCCAGCACGTTCCAATAAGCAGGAAAACCCTGTACTTTTTATTTGCATCATACGGCCTCATTTTAATCATGGTCAAATGCCGTTCTATGGCAATAGCTAGCAAGCTGAATGTAGAAGCACCCAGCGCCACAAACATGCTGCCTTCCCGAACAAACCAGATCCTGGAAGATAAACTCAGGGTCTTGTTTCCTGACATCAGAATGTTCACTTTGTAAACTATTCCCGCCAACAGGTCACAAAGGGCCAGGTTGCCAATAAAAAAATACATGCGGTTGTGAAATCTATTGTTCTTCCAGATGGCAATCAGCACCATTAGGTTCTCCAGGATGATAAAGCCACAGATAATGAGAAGTGCAATGATGGTCAATTGTTTTTCTTTTCCACGGCTAAGCTTTCCAGTATAATTGTAATGAAGTACTATCACTGGGTCCACGGCTTCATTTTCTGGAAAGAAAAAGAAACTAGGGGGCGCTGTGCTGACAATAGCCATGACTTAATTTGAGAGCGATGCACTTTGAACATCAAGAACCTTTTGTTCTAATAGGTTTCCACCAGGGGGAGCTCACGCCACACTCTTTATAGTGCAGTTCTTTAAAGATTTCTCCAAGCTGGTTGTATCTCAGCATCTTCAGGCTCCGGTGTCAGGACCTTTAAAAACAAGTAAAAGGCAATGTTAGTCAATAGGCTTAACTTCCCAAATCTCATGTTGTAACAAAACAGGAACAGGAAACTCTCCTTTAAATAAAGAGCAGTCAGATCCTCAAGGCAAAGGAGATGATTATCAAACTGGTAAGGCTACTACCAGTATTATAAAGGATATTCCCTATCAAATACATTGCCACTGTGCCAAAAAAAAGCTAAGATCATATTGTATCATCATACAGGTTGGAAAAACTAGACAAGTTATTACATATTAAGGAAAGGACAAAATTAGTGTAAGAATGAATTTTCAAGCAATGGTTTTCACACACACACACACACACACACACACACACACACACACACAAAATAATGCTACAAGATAAAATATAGATACAATTGTAGACACAGGGCAGCACTGATTTGATATTTATTGCCTAAAATGCAGTATTAGATGATATTATCCTCTTCTCCCCTGCCACAATCCAGAGTCATCTGACTAGAATTCAAGGTATGTTAAATTAGTTGAGCACAAGAGAGAAGCAATGCCACAAGGGCATATCATTTCTGGCAGTAATAATGCATTATTAGTACATTCATAACTCCTCCAGTTTTGCCCTTTCAAAAACACCCAAAATGTGTTGTCTGAACTTGTCAGCCTATGCCTAATTATAGAACTGGTCCTGACTGCAACTGTCTGAAATGGCATTTTAAATACGCAACAGACTGCAAATCCAATGCAAACCTTGCCTGGGAAAATGTTCCATAGAACTTGAAATAGAATTCCTTCACTTCATAGGAAAAATATTTCCTGGTGAACCATACAATTTCGCTCCCTTCTACTTCTTGTTTCTTACCTCCCACTCTTCTGCACATTCCTGATCTGATCTCTTCCTCTCCCTTTTATTAGACAAAAACACTTTCAATTATATTTAAAGGGGGGGGGCAGCACCACTGGTAGCATCCTCTAGACCAGGGGTATCAAACTCATGGTCTGCGGGCCGGATCTGACACACAGGATACTTAGATCTGGCCCATGGGGCCACCCTGAAGCAATGAAGGACCAGCCCATGGTTTCTCTGCCAGCGAAAATGGAGCTCAGGAGGGCTGTGTGTGGCTCTCCTGAGCTCCGTTTTTAGCTGCAACCGCCTCCTGCAGCCACCCACCAGCGAAAACAGAACTCGGGAGGGCCGTGTGCAACCTTCCTGAGCTCCATTTTCACTGGCATATCATTCAGGCCACCACAGGTGCCCCCAACATGAGTGATATTGATATTCCCTGGCCATGCCCCCCCGGCCACCCAAGGTCAAACACAACCCTGATGCGGCCCTCAATGAAATCAGGTTTGACACCCCTGCTTTAGACAGCGTGGCAATGAATCACTGTCCAGTGATTAGCTTTGACAGCAACACTAGTTGGAACTAGAAAATCCATCTATTTAAAGGCCATCTTATTAGGGTTTTTGCTGACTATTCAGTATTAAGCACAGATTGAAAAATGCACAGTAGTTAGATTTCACAGGTGTCTTAAGAAAGCAGTTCAGATATTATTGTACATCAGATGTAACATCTGAAGAGGCCCAGTCAGCATACACTCTTCCAAAGCCTACACTGATTCATGCAGTCCAAAAAGATAATCTATTGTTCCGATTGCCCTATCTTTTTCACAGGGCTTTTATAGATGGTCATTGTCATCTCCCATAGTTACTTATGTTTTCAATCTGCCCAACGGCAAAACTCATCTAAGCCAATCATACAAAAGTAAAGAATGAAACACACTAAGCAAATACATTATTGAATGTGTGGCCATGGTTTGCCACAAAGCGATACTCCATGTTATGGAATCACTGCTACTGCTTTTCCTTGGCTCAGCCATAATCATCACCATGTATCCAGAGCTTGAGGGGGACAGGACCCCAGACCTGTAGGAAGCTCTCACTTTGCTCTTTAGAGCAGTGGCCCCCAACTTTTTTTGTGCCACAGCCCGGTACCGGCATCACAAAATGATCCGCGGCCCGGTACCAGCATAAGCACGCATGACAAGGCAAGGCAAGCCGAGCGACCGGCCAGCCAGCTGTCCCCCACTTCTTCTTGCCACCTTCAACTCCTCCTTTGTACCTTTGTCGATGGGCTTCGCTTCGGGACAGCTTCGGGACAGTCGCTCGGCTCACCTTGCCTTGGGTCTGAAAGAATCCTCGCGCCTTAGTTTCGTTTGAAGCCTCCCCTACAATGAAACTAAGGCGCGAGGATTCCTTCAGGACCCAAACACCGCTTTCCAACCCGAAAAGCTCACCCGGAAGCACTTTCTTGTCAAATAAGATGGTGGCACCCAGCAAACCGGTGGGCCGGTAGGAAATGTTTCACAGACCGGTACTGGTCCATGGCCCGGTGGTTGGGGACCCCTGCTTTAGAGCACAGAGAGCGTCATTTTGCTTTGAGAAACAGCTATACCTCTTCAAACTTTGCATAGCCCAGAGAAAATGAAGGAAAGAAATGGACTATTAGGCAAGCCATTATTACAGCACTTGGTGGTCATTTAAAAATGACAACTCCATATTATCAAATTTGATATGATTGGATGAATGGGACAATTTTCATTTAAAAACAACAACATATTATTGCATCACCTGGCTCCCCTCAGGCAGGCTCTACAGTTCTTCCTTCCTCTCGAAGCCACTGAATGCATTTCAGTCAATAAGACTGTCCAAGGATCGTGACTTCTTTAGCCACTGAGGGTTTTTTTTTTTTTTTGACCAGGGAACATTTCTCCCTACTAACAGTGAATCAGGTCAAAAATGCTGAGCCACCAATGACATGCTTGAGAATTGACAAAGTGTGCCAGGAAGACTACTGGCATAAAATTGAGATTTGGCATTGGAGCAGGCTCATTTCCTAACCAGTCTGACAACTTCTATCCTTCTCTTGCGCTGAAAGGCTTGCACTGGGGTTAGAAATGCCCAGTTTGCTTCCAAAAGCTCTTTTCAAGGCATGCATTGGCTTGTTAAATAATTAACATTAAATATGATTATTATCTAGCTATTCTCTACTATTATATTAGAAATTCTAATTTGGTGGCAACTCGCAGAGGAACTCTGAGGTTGACTTTGAAGAAATATGCAGCTCTGGCATGGAAGTTGCCTTTATACAAACATCAGAGCCAAGGTAAAAGGAGAGTGGACATTCATCCAATGCCAGCACACAGATTTATTAATACTATATTGACATTTCTAATATCGTCAATATTAGTTGACATGGTCTCTGTTGCTTACCATTGCATCACATACAAAGCCCATGCACCAGTATCTTCCTGCTGTGATCACATTTCTAGCAGACATCCCTATTCATTTTTAAGCACAGTCCTGCTGCAAAAAAAATGGAGAAGTTTGCAGTGTTTCTGGCATATGGGGAAGGTTTGCATCTATTGGAAAGGATGCTTGGCTCTCTCTCCTTCCCTTCTTGGCCTACTAATATACAGTACTATAGGGAGAAGATAGCCTAATTACACAAAGAGATTGAAAGAAAGAACTCCCCAGCAGGAGAATATGCAATGTATTGAGCAGAAAAAGAGGGTTGCAATTGTCTTTCTTTTATCATTGGCTCAGACACCTTCACTGAAGGTGAAGAGCAAACTGTTGGCACTACTACAGGCATTTAACAGCGTAAACAGGAGGCTCCCGTTGCCTCCTAACAACCTTAAATAATTAGATCTGCCCATTCAAGCCTTTACAGAGTACTCAGAAGGTGGAGGTAATAGCAAGACTGGAAGGATAAATGTTGGTTGCTGAAAGGGAACAAAATAATTGGTTATATATCTCTCTATATATATCTTTTCAGCTACTGGCAGCCCTGGGATGCTATTTGCAAGCTCAGGGTTTGGAGAAGTAGGGAACGAGAACTGCAGAGAAAAATGCAGAAATGGAACAAAGGGACCTGCCAACAAGCTACTTTGGCCTAGAGATGAAAGTTTTGTTTATCAGTTTGCCTCTCTTCTATATAGTTGCTGGTGGCAGTAAAAACTCCCAACAAAGTCTTGGCTAAAAGCTCCAGTTTCCTAGATCCCAACTTTCTATTTTCCCAGTAGTTCTTAAAAGGAGATTCAGCTAAGTTACTAATTACCAAGCACAATACACTTTGCTGCTATTCTAATATTTATGCAAACACAGCAATTTAAAGCCAGAAAATTAGTGGAGAATTTTACTTGCTGCTGTCCTGGAATCATTTCTATCATCTAAACAAAAGACAGATTTAATACATAAAACCAATGTGGGCACTCTGGATACATTTCCAAGAATTTCCAACCAGCAAGGAGGGCTTCAAGTTGAAAAAAGCAAGGCTGATTGCTAGAACCTGACAAAACTATGGGAGAGCCTCTTATTTAAACCCTCTGTTGGATATGAACAGTTAAATGTCAACAAAACAAGTATATACACGATTTCACTATGTAACATAATCTGACTCAGTGGACTAAGGCTAAGAAAGTAACTCAGAGCTAATGTTAGCTTGTGGGTAAAAGGGGTTAGGTTAGATTACGTAGACCTTGGGAAATCCCACCATCCTTCAAAGCTCATTGGCTGATCTTAAGCCAATCGTTATCTCCCTTATTAATTTGTTACATAGGGATATTGTGAAGATAAGATATGGGTTAGGAAACCATGTATGGCATTGTGAATGCTTTGGAGAAACAATAAGACAAGATAATAAGATTATATCCTGATAAAATACTAAGTGTGTATTTCCACCACGGAACAAATCTTCATCAGATAATTGTTAAGTTTTATAGTCCTATTTATACATTGAGTCCCTCCTCCTTTTTTTCTTGATAAACACAACAATGGAAAACTTCCAATCCAACTGCCTTTAAACCACTCCACTGCCCTAGAAGGAATCAGATCAATAAATGATACATTTTACACCAGGAAAAAAGCACGTACTTTCAAGGTCTATGGAGATTCTCAATCATCCGGGTTATAATTGTCTCAGAGGTGCTTTTTTTTTCAAACTGGACTTTCTTGTCTTTTTCTTTCTTTGAAAATGTTTCACTTCTCATCAAGAAACTTCTTCGGTTCATTTTAAGGCAATATTATATGTAAGTATTTACTGTCTTAGTTCTGTGATGCACCCTCTGGATCTGGAAGGGGCAATTCTAGAACACACAAATATGCTAGAATGATAGTTTCAGATCACACACCAAATCATAAATTTAATACATTATATTTGGCACATTGTGGCAGCTTTATCTATTATTTATTGATTTGTTGCCTATTCTATGACAAATAATTTCATACCAATCAAAGGAATGCAGGGCAAAGTAATATAGATAGTCTTTTGTCCGGCACCTTCCATCCTTGTCCTTAAATACATAGATGATCAGCCTGCAGCCCTAGAGTAACATATATGGCCATATATTAATTTCATAACCCTTCTGTAAAAGAGTGAGAGATAACAGAAAGAAGAAAAAGAGGGGTATAAGAGGATAAATATCCTCACCCATTTTGGGTTACAGCCAACATTTGCTGCTTGTTTCAGCCCTGTCTGTAATATGTGCCTCTCCAAGGCGTTATCTATTCCAGACATGTCTTTCTTCACTCAGAAAATTGGAAGGGATGGGCAGAGGCAATGTGGAAAATACTTTCTTACATATACTCATGTCCAAGGGCCCAAAACAATAAAGCATTTCATATAAACTTTATACTTAAAGCGAATAGCAGGTGGATATAAGAGGAACCTTTAAAATCTTTACATACACATACATGCACATACTCATTCACTCACACAAACTCAAATATTCTGTCTTGGCCTACTCTTGGATTGTAGTTCTTGAAGAAATGCTGTTATAAAGCCTGCTAGGCATCTTTAAGCCCCTGGAACTCCATCACCCCTGGCTTTTACTACTACTACTACTAGTAGTAGTAGTAGTAGTTATAGTTGTTGTTGTATGTCACCTGATTGTAATAATTGCTATTTACAAATGGAAATGATTGATCTAAAGGAAAGACTACCAGGAATAGGATATGAACCTATGAGAGATGATATCAGTATCAGATTTGAAGCTCTAATGTATATTATTATGATATATCATGTATGTATATCAGAAGACTTCCAATCTGGTAATGATGCCATCAAGCATCTCCTCTAGAAACTGAAAGGGTTGTGTAGATTTGACTGTTTTGAATGCCGTTCAGAGACTGGTTGATTGATCTAATATCTAACTGATATCAGAACATTCAAAGGTGTCAAGATGTCATCCCTTAGATGTGCACTAAATTCTTCAACCAGTGCATGTTTGTCATAATTTTTTAAAAAGGCTCTTATGCACCCAGAGGTATATGTCTAGAATGCTCCACATTTCTGCTGAAAGACAGAAAGACAGTTATAGATGACAGACAGACAGACAGAGATCAGTTAGGTAGGTAGGTAGGTAGGTAGGTAGATAGATAGACAGACAGACAGACATATTCTGCTTAAGTACCCCTGTTTTTCATGACTTAGAATGGTGAAAATAGACTATGCAGGACTTGTAACATGAATACAAAATTTACAGCAAACTCAATGTTAGGGTTTCCATGTTCAAGAAAACAGTGAAATTACATCATCTGTAAGAGAGGAAATTAAAAGCAGACCAGTCAATTCATGCATTGCAGCTCAGTATTACTGGGATATAGCAGCAAAAATAAGGTGATTTAGTTAAGATTATTGGGGTTTTTAGATTTGTATAAATATTTGTGAAGCCAAGGGTATTTATGGCCTGGCTGTTTGAAGAAAAGTGTTCTCATGTTCCTGAAGTCTAGCTGAAGTAATATTCTTTCCAGATGGTGGATGCACTGAAATTGGATCCTTACAAGAGGGAGATTGTGGGAAAGGGAGTGAATAGGAAAAGCAGTCCTATAAACCTTCTTCCCATAAGTCTGAACCCAGAGAAAGCCATGAAATCATGAGCGGAGGAGGAAGAGGAGGAGCATCCTTGCCAGGCACTCCAGATGCTGTTCTCTGATGCTTCTCTATTTTTTTCCTTGTCCTTCACTTCAGACAGAGAGGAAGAGAAACGACAGGAGAGAATGTGAACATGAAAGTGAACAAGTGGAGAAGTGCTTCAGTTCCTGAACACTCAAAACTTCTTCTACTCATTAAAATCATGATCCCATATCAGCCTGGAAAAAAAAAGGCATGGCTGCTTTATTGTATTTACTATCAGAAAGGTGTTGTGCTTACGTTTATGCGAGATTCAGTCCATAATCATTTTATTTCAGACGACGTCACTTGGATCTAGCTACAATGCCCCATAGCAGTCCACAAATAAAATAGCTCTACATGCCAAATATGATGTAATGTGAATATTCTGACCTTGTATGATCTGTAACTGTCTCCTCAGCATGTTTCTGCTTGTCTGATAAAACAATGACACTGGGATACGACATTACATTTCAAACCGATCGACAAGATGTTCTTGCAGCAACCCACTACAGAACTTCCCAGTTGCAGTTTAGTTTACTTTATAATATGTTGTATTTATTGCAAAATCCACTCATATGGGAAGGAAGGAAAGAAGGAAGGAAGGAAGGAAGGAAGGAAGGAAGGAAGGAAGGAAGGAAGGGAGGGAGGGAGGGAGGGAGGGAGGGAGGGATACTTCCATCCAAAGGCATAATAGTGAGGTGGGTGATCATATAAATTGTTTAAATAAAATAGATATTTGGATTATCTTTCCTTGTAGATCAAGAGTGCATATCAGATTAAATTCTCTTGCACAGAATACCTATATGTGATGTTCACTAGCAGTATGCAGAAGTTTTGAATCTTCATTTTTATTGCTTGAAAAAAAACTGCTTTAATTTGTAGCAAAGAGCTCCAAATAACTTTTGAAAGTTTCTCTATGCAGTTTTATGTCTGAAATGGGAAGAAACTTAAATGTGATCTGTCTGGAATAGGAAAGAAGTTAAGTGTGTTTATTTAATAATTAATTATATAAGAAAGGAGTTGAACTGTTAGCAACCATCATTCAATTTCATTTGAAACTAAAGCAAAAAAGGCTTAAACCTTTAAAAGGCTCCATCTTTTTTTCTGGATTGGACCTGCCCACTTCCGGAATCCAACCTCTAACATACTTTTCAAACGCCTGTCCAATCATTGGCTCAATAGCAGCTGCATGCTTCTTTGCAAGCAAATGGCATTTGTTAGATTATGCATTGGATGGCTGACCATATTTTATTACCATATTTTGCTAAATTTACCATTATTTTAGAATTGCACCTTATATTCAACTTATTTTCTTCCATTATACTTCCAGAGAACACAATGAGTGTGTGTGTGTGTGTGTGTGCGCACGCGCGCGCACACACACACACACACACACACACACACACACACACACACAAGCTATCTTCATAGAGATCTCCTCATTTCAAAGACTAGGCTGTTTCCTAAAAATTGCTTTGCTCTTCCTTGTACTCCAAACTTTTGAATCTCAGCCATTTCTTTCGAGTTATTTAATATGGCCAACTTTAAAATCTTGCTGCAGTTATCCTGAATGCCATCCACTTTTTGTGAACTTTTTCCAAGATTCCATCGCCAGAGGAGATCCATGGGTGTCCTGAAAATGCAGTAACCTGATCATACCAGAAACAATTACAAAGAATGTTGAATTAGGACCAGAAGACTGGGGTTCAAGTCTGCCCTTCTGAGTAGTTTGAAGTCAGTCATACTCTGTCAGTCCAGCCCAAATATCTGAGGAGATCATGCTAGGTACACTACCCTGAGCTGCCCTGGAGGAAAGGCGGGGTATAAATTCAGTACACAAACGTTTTAACCAAATATACGCACAAGCAAACTCCAAAGCAGGGGAGGAGAACAATGCCTCCTGGCTTAAAATCTGATGCTATAAATTAAAATTTTCCCGTCTGGCACCCTCCCACAATTCTCAGGCTTAATTCCAACACTTTGGAAGGTGTCGGGTTGGGAATGGCTGATAAGACGTGCAGTGTTACGATCTCATGCTCATCATCCCTGTTGCTTTCATTGTTCGTTTATTTCCCTCCCCCTCCTCAAATTGGTTACCCCGACTGTGTCGTCTGAATGTCGGGTCATCAGAAACAGGGAAAGGCCAAGCTGACCTGCGCTAACCCAGATACCGATTGGCTCCTCGGTCTCTTCCCCGCACAAACCCGCCGCCGAGGAAGCTGCTCTGGGTTAAAGAGCCGTTGGGCGAGGGTCCCACCGCAACTTTTTAAAAGGGGGGAGGAGTCTTCAACCCACCTACCCCGCCAGCCTCCAGGAACAAAACGAATTTGGGAATCGGTGTTGGTGAGCTTAAAACCAGTGCCCAGCCCCATCGTGAAGGGAGAACACAATGGTGGGTCCACCAAGTTCAGAAAGGGGACGAGGATCGAGGCCAGATGCCTTCTGTCGTTTGTGCGACGCGGGGTCTGTAAACGGTCCCACCTCGTTCCCGTCTTGAGTCGATTCGTCCCCCAGCCCCCAAATAAGCTAGCAAAGTCGCACGGCTATCGCTGTCCGGGCGCATCGCCTTGTCTCTCTCTTGTCTCGCTGTCGGAGCCCTTAAAATCATCCCATCCGATCCCCAAGCGACTCGCGCCAATTTGGATCGCGAGACCCCTTCGCCCTTGAACTCCAAGTGGCGTTGCCTTCCCGCTCACCTGGCGTCCGCTCCTCTCCCTCCTTGCCCGCTCTTTGCCCGGCGCGCCTCATGCCGGTTTGGAGATGGTTGGCGCCAAGCGCTCGAGTCCCACTTTCGTGAGGGGGCCAAAGTTGCCGCTTAGCCAAGAGCGCAGCCGCGCGGGACGATCAGCGCCTCCCGCCCGCGCCGTCCAGCCGAAGGGAACGAAAAAACCCCGCCGGCCGGCTGCGAGCTGATGCTTCTCCCCCCTCCTTCTCCTGCTCCGCCGCCGCCGCCGCCGCCGCCGCCGCCTCTCGGCCTTGCGGGGCTCCTCCCGCCGAACTCTCCTCGGCGACGAGTCCCGGTTCACACGCGCCGCCACATCCTCCCCTGTTCCCCGCTGGGCTGCCTCTACATTCCTTCTCTGGCGAGCCTTGTGTCCTCCAACGCACCTCCCACGGCAGCAGCAGCCCTCAGCTCTGCGCTCTTGCCAAGCGCTCCTCTCCCAGCCAGGCTACTCAAGCCGGATCCTCTGAGTGGGAAAGGAGTCCCGCTCTTCTTCAGCGAGCAGCAGGGCCTGTAAAGGTGGCCCATATCTGGCCGATGGGTGCGCTCTTACGCCCTTGGCGGAGAAGGAGCTCGGCTGAATTCCCTGGGCTTGGCTTCGGAGGCAATGGGCGCGGGGTGGCAAGCGCACGGGAGGAGGAAGGGAGTTCTCCTTTGCTCGCCAAGTCACTCCGTCGTTTTATTTAAGGCCCTTCGAGAACTGGGAAGTTTCCCACAGTGATATGGGGGAGGCTGTGGGGCATCTTTTATAAAATGCTTCCTTTCCTTGCTTTGGGAAAGGAATACTATCAATTAAAAAAAGAAAAGAAAACAAGCTAAATAGGAACCCCAGAAGAGCAAAATGCTGTATCTGCTGTGTATTTTCCGAGAAGTACAGGTCTGTGTATATTCCATTCTGTGTATTTTCCGAGAAGTACAGGTATGCCTCGACTTACGACTACAATGGAGTCCAAAGTTTCAGTTACTAAGCGAGACATTTCTTAAATGAATCCCCACCCCCATTTTACGACCTCTCTTGCCACACTTGTTAAGTGAATCACTGCAGTTGTTAAATTAGTAACGTGTTTGTTAAGTGAATCCGGCTTTCCTCGTTTGACTTTGCTTGTCCAAAGGTCACAAAAGGGATCACATGGCCCCAGGACACTGCAACCGTCATAAATAGGAGTCGGTTGCTAAGCAGGAGTCAGTTGAATTTTGATCACTTGACCAAAGAGAGGCTGCAACAGTCGTAAGTGTGAAAAATGGTCATAAGCCACTTTTTTGCAGTGCTGTTATGACTTCAAACAGTCACTAAACGGATTGCTGTAAGTCAAGGACTCTCTTTGGTCTTCCTTCGCTGGCTTTCTCTGGACTTGTCCTCACTTTCTCCAATGGCGTGTGAATTTCTTTGTCCCCATGTTGCCCTGTTGCCCTGGCCTTTCTCTGCAGCTAAGGCTGTTTCAAGTCTCCTTTAACAGTGTTGGTTTTAAAGCAACGTCTTTCCTCTTTTGACACAGTTTCCTCCCTGGAGACTTCATTGATGCTGGCGTTGCTGATGTGGTTAAGGTGTGAGATCGGTTGCATCCACCACAAACAGGGATGAAGCCCAAATTGTGACATGCACACAATGAGGTCATGCATGTGTCATTGTTTGCCTCCAGCAGTGCCCATGGAATAAATCCATGATGAAAGCATTATCACGATCCCAAACCTTTTTAGGTGATTTATGACATCACACTCATGCCTTAGAGCAGTGATGGCGAAACTTTTCGGCACCGAGTGCACAAACTAACATGGGTGCATGTGCGTATGCTGGAACACTAGAAAACCAAAGACCAGCTGGCCAGTGTGCACATGCCTGGTTTTTGTTTTGTTTTGTTTTTTTGCTGTTTTGGGGGGCGTTTTTGGCCATTTTCAAGCCATTTCCAGGTGGTTTTAAGGCCATTTTTGGACCAAAAATAACCTGAAAATGTCCCAGAAATTGTCCGAGAAACAGCCTGAAAATAGCCTGGTTTTGGTTGGTTTTGTTGGCCATCTTTGGGTTGTTTTCCAGGTGGTTTTAAGGCCGTTTTGTGGCCCAAAAATGGCTTGAAAAAGCCCCCCAAACAGCCTGTTTGGGGCTGATTTGGGGGCAGTTTTCCAGCGCTTTGGTGCCTGTGAAGACCAGCTGGCCAGCATGCCAGAAACCAGAAGAGCAGCTGGCGATGGCACATGTGCCCACTGAGATGGCTCTGCGTGCCATAGGTTTGCCATCACGGCCTTAGAGGATTGAAGATTGAGGTGTGACATTGCAATGCCATTCAGTCAAAAATCTGTGATAGGTTGCACGTGTCCGTTGCTTGCTGCCCCCTGTGCCCTGTAGATAACCATAGTTAGGATGTACCCAGCTCCCTTTGCCCTATCTGCACACACTTTCGTGACCATTTTGCCATGAAAGAGTGTTGCAGATTAGAGCGTGAGTTACTTAAAGAATTTGGGTTACAGGAGAGATTGGGCACCGACTTCCATAGAGGCAGCTACTACCTGCATTAGGTCTACCTAAAGCTCTTGTTTGGGTTTCACACTGTTTTCCACAAGCAGTAGGTCTGTTTTTTAAAACATGTGCTGCACAGAAAGGAGATGCTCTCAATCACCTCTTCAGAAACGGCCGAAGTCAAAACAAAACAAAACTCTGCATGAGTTTTCTTACTCTCTCAGATCTTGGCCTCTTCTCCAATTCTGGGTTTCCTCTGTGATGAAAAGAGACAGTATGTGGGGTGTGGGAAAGGAAAAGTTTTGAATCATGCACAATCATTTTGTGTACACTACGATGGCGGGCATGCATGGATTCCTTCCTTCGTTCATTCATTCATTTCTTTATTTTACTTTTGGTTCTGTGGTTTAGGAGTGGGAGGGGACTCATTCCAGACAGGCAGCTGATGAGTTGCAGGGATCAGAGTAAAATCTGAACTCCGGAAGTGGAGAAAGGAAAGATGCCAGAGAAGACTTTAGGGAAAGAGAAGGCTGGGCATCCTTGGGGAAAATCCTAGGATGGGCTTCTGTCCTGCTCTTCATCTCATATAAGATCTCTTGGGTTGAGGGAGACCTCGCCTCACTGTCTGAGCAACAAAGAACAAGAGGCTGCATGAGCACAAGGGAGAGGATGTGGGCAAGATACAGTATCTCGAAGAAGGAAAGTCCCTCATTTATATCAACTGAACTGTTCCGGGGATGACTGGAGAACCTGGAGACATCTGCTCTGTGGCCAGAAGTACACTTTCGGGTCAGATTCCACCTGGGGCTTTGGAGCATCTGCTAGTTTTCCAGCTTCCTCCAACCGTCCTTTCACTTCTCTTCACTTCTGAAATAATTTGCGTTACTCTGGTGATCCCCCACTGAGTGTGTATGGGTGAGGAGAAAGAGAGTCAAGAACTCTGGTATGAAATGGAAAGGAATGCTCTAAGCCAGGGGTCACCAACCTTTTGGACCTCAGGGACCACCAAACTCATAATTTTAAATCCTGCAGGCCGGAGATCCTGGGAAAATCCCCCCAAAAGTCTGTAGGAAAATTCCACACCCCGCTTTTCCTACCGATAGATCATTCTTTATTTGGGATCTCAGGATACCGTCTCCAGGTCCGTTCTCAGGGGGAGAGAGAGACTTTTGGCTTCATGCAAGGAAAGCAGCAGAAGCGGCAAAAATCTTTCTTTCTCTCTCCCAAACTCCACCAGAAATGAGTCTTTGTGAGTCTTATCACTAGGAATGGGATCCAACTGGTATAACTACAGGTTCTGTTGCTCTGTGTTGCGCGTGCATACGTGAGTCACGCGAGTCGGGTGAGTGCAATTTACGACCTGCTGAGCTCCCTGGACAGCTGAGCAGTGCTGTGTGCAAGTGCACAGTGGTTGGAAAAGCCCCTTTTCCCCTGCTTTTTCAACTACAGCTGTGCTGTGCAAAGCATCTGCGGTTGAAAAAGCAGGAAATAAAGGACAGGTAAGACCCTGAGTGGGCAGGTGGGCCAAAACAGCAGCAGACACAGAACAGGTTCTGTGTCTGCTGCTCTTCAGAGCTACTGGTTCTGTAGAGCTGGACAGAACCAGTAGAATCCCACTCCTGCTTATCACTCTGGCACAGCCTCTTGGAGCAGGATGCCTTGCAGGGTCCCAAGGACTCATTTTTGGCAGAGTTTGGGTGAGAGAAAGAAAAGCTTTTGCTGCTTTCCTTGTGTGTAGCTAAAAGCAGAAGAAAGAAGCAGAAAGAAGCAGCCTGGTGGCCAGGCAAGGCGTGTAGGGTGAGTCCTCCCCTTCTGTCCTTTCCCTTCTCCCATCACTACCTCGTGTTGTTCACAATGCAAGCGACACAAGCCTTGTGTTCCCGCGGGCCATGTGCGTGGCGCAGCCTTGTGTTCCTGCACAGCCTGGATTAATTGCTTTGGGGATACTTTGTGGGTGACATTTCTCTGCGGACCACCAGTGCCACAGGTTGGCAACCACTGCTCTCGGCAATAAAGAGGACTGGGAAAATCCCTCCTGCTTCAACCTATAAGCCTCTTCCCTACCTGTGATCTGCCAGCTGGGCTATTTTGCACATGGCTTTATGATGCACATTCAGAACTGTGAAAGTCCGGCAACTTGAAAGGTGGCTAAGCCCACAATTCAAAGCATCTGCCTACATTTACCCAACCAGCCCCACCACATATTAAAAGAGCACAATTGGCGGTTGTTTTTCCAGCTGGCAAATAATGCTGGGTGGGAGGCGAAATAAAGCTACAGGAATCCACCAGTCTCTGTCCTGCATAAAGACAGCAACAATCATCATCAGCAACAGAATGGGTGGGTTGGCAGTGGAGCCAGTGGAATTTGTGCTGGAACCCTTTTTTGCCAGCTCAATGGATTGTACTTTAATGTGGCAGTCTTCTTCCCCCTCCCCCCCGCTTTGAATCCACCCCTCCTTTGTGAATTCCCATGAACTAATTCCTATGAGCTCAGGCTGGGCTTCGAACTTAAACTTGGTCATTATGGGAGGAAAGCCATAAGGAGGTTCCAGCATTGTAGATTTGAGAAATTGATAAGGCATCCAGGTAGTATCCATGGAACCCACTGGTGTCAATTCCACTGTGGAATGTGGTTACATTTTTATTGTCATAAAAGTGTAACTCAAGAACACCTGCAAAAACAGCCAGCAAATTTTACTGTAATTTCTCATATATCAAAGAGGAGAAATGATCTAATGATTGGATTTAAGCCAGAGGTGGTATTCAGCAGGTTCTGAACAGTTCTGGAGAACCGGTAGAAGAAGTTTTAAGTAGCTGGGTCTTCTTTTGTTGCCCTGCACAGGAGAACAGATCTGGAAAGCAGGTTAGTGGGGTGGGGAGGGAATGGGGGTTTTGCAGTAACCTTCCACTGCCATGTCTGCCAAGCCACACCCACAGAACCAGTAGTTAAAAAATTTGAATCCCACCACTGATTTATGCATTTGATTTGTTTGCTTTAAATCAGATTTGACATTTTCCCTGGGTTTGCCCACTTTTTCATCGCTATTTTCTCATATTTTGGACGGCTTTCCCCATCATGCAATCCTTAGGCAGGAACAGCCAAACCACCCACATGTCTCCAGGTCCAGCAGCTGTAATAAGACACATGTGGATCTGATTTGGTGGTTGTTAGGTACATTGTTTTAAATGAGAGTTGGAAAAACATGAGATAATATTTCATGTTGAACATTATTACAGAAACACACACACACAGAGGGAAGCATAATGTCTTAAAACTCTGCGTTGAGGTAGAACTATTTTAAAACAGCCCCTATCATTTTGTGTGCTTATGTGTTTTCAAGATTTTGGCATTCCTTTACTTCTTGTCATCATGGCTTATATTTAGTGAAATGTCTCCAGAGCCCAATAGGGGCAGTGCAGACGCAATGTGTGAAACTTATTTTGATGTTTGCAACCGATGCATCAGAGAAAAACAAAGACACTCTTCGTTTCTGACCTTTTCTCCACAGTGCAGTCTTGGGAGAGGTCAAGCTGACCAGAGCAGAGATGCTGAACAAGAACACAGAATTCTGGGGAAGTGAATGAATTCCAGATACGCTGACAATAATATCAGAATAGGCAGTTGGGAAAAGATGCACAGTTTGAAAACTTGGCAAATGCTTTGTGGCATCAGACGCTTTAACATGCCTGAATATATCAAATGAAGTTGCTTTGGAAGTAATGGTAGCAATGCATGGACCTGCTAGGTTATTTACGCAGCAAGTGTAATTATATCCTACCAGTCAGTGGTGGGATTCAATTTTTTTTTACTACCAGCTCTGTGGGCATGGTTTGGTGGGCGTGGTGTGGCTTGGTGGGCGTGGCAGAGGAAGGATGCTGTAAACCCCCCATTCTCTCCCCACTCCACTAACCTGCTTCCCAGCTCCATTCTCCTGAGCAGGGCAACAAAAGAAGACCCAGCCAATCAGCTGGGACTCTGGAGGCAGTGAATAGATGGGGGCGGGGTCAATCAGAGCTGGTATTCCGAACAACTCAAAATTTCTGCTACTGGTTCTCTGAACTAGTCAACAATTCTCCAGAACTGGTCAGAACCTTCTGAATACCACTTCTGCTACCAGTTTTCTGGTAGATATGAGCATGTACCTTGTTTGTCAATTTTTATCACTTGAGGTTCTCTATTTCTTTTATCCGTTGGCTGTGTGGTGGGGCTGAGGAAGAAGGGAATTGTGGCCTTGAAGCTATACTCTGAATTAATACAGATTAGCTTTCATAATTTTCCAAACAAATATACCAAAAAGAGCCTCACTCCTGGCCTGCCCAACACACACTGAAGCTTTAACTTAGTGATGGGCAATTTATTCATGTCCAGAAGATGCGTTTAATATATCCTGGTGTGTAAGGAGGCAAGGGCTGAAATTAGCAAGGGTAAGATTCAAAGGTTTTGTTACGAGTTTACAGTTTTTTTTAATGGTGTTGAAGTCTCAGCATGAGCCACATTTGGCCTTGGGGTGAATGGGGTTTTAGGGCTGATGGTGGCAGTAATGATAATGCATGGAGAGAAAAATTAATGAATCGGTCAATGAAAGAAAGAATGCAGCACACCATGACACAAGCTCTAGTGGGTCATAAGGAAAGTAACCACCCCTCTCTAAAATTTCTCTGGAGGAGAATGGCTCATTGCAAAGCTGAGCCAAGTCAAACCGAAAGCAGGAAACTTGTTCCAATTCTAATTAATTTTGGACTGATGCATTTCGCAACATTTCCCCAAAGGTAGCTTTTGAGGGGAGGATTAGTACATTTTCTTTTTATGCTCCAAGTAGCACAGAACTAATTTCTACTCTGAAGCAGGGTTGAGGAACCTATGGATACCAGATGTTGCTTCAGGGTACATGCCATAATAACAATAAGTTCCCAATGCACACATCAGAGTCTGAAACACAAACCCAGCCTAGTAGTAATTTTCTGAATGTTTACAAACAACAATGCTTCCAAGTTTAGGATATACAGTAGGTAACAGTATGTTAGCATGACTGGTAAACACTGGATGAGAGGTTTTTGCCTAGAATAACATGAGTATGTTTGAGATAACGCTGGGCTTACATTGTGCTTGTGGTATAATGGACAAAACATGCCAAAATTGACTGGTACTCTCCATGCTGTTAGGAGATAATGTGCACATGTAGTGGTATGAATTAGATTGATAATTGACATATTCTGTCATGATACATAGTGGAGGCCTATATCTATGGACCCATCTGGTAGTAAGCATGATATATGGAAAATTATGCTTGGAATGTAGGAAAAGTAAACCATGAATTAATTATGAAATAAAAGAAATCTCAATCTCTCTCCCTCACTCCCTCCCCCTCTCTCTCCCTCTCCCTCTTTCTCATAATGATATAGAGAGGTGGTATAATTATGAATGAAAGAACTAAGAGGTTATAGGTGCAAAAGAAGGATATCAGGTGAAGTAGGGAGCAGAGGTGGGGGTGGGGGATAATGTGGCCCACAACCACCCCTTCCTATCTATAATATACCAGTAGGCCTATTTCTGAACACAGGATACTTGAAAACTTTTTAAGCCCGAGTTCAAAGATAGCTTGGCTGTCAAGTTACAGGCATTAAGGTAGGATAGAGGTGAAGAAACAGGATGAGGTTGTCCGTGGGCATTACTACTTTGTTTCTGCGAAGCTGACTAATCCATTGTTCCTTGCTGCAAAGTTTCCATTGACTCCAAAAGAACTTAGGAACAAAAGAATAACTTGTTCCTTATTGCAATTTCAGAGCAATTCTATGGAAGTCTAAGGGAAAAAAGAAATAAAAATAGGTTTATGTTAGTGTCGAGGAGATAGTGTGAGAAATGGATGAATGGAGCATCATGCTTTCCCAGTTCCCAAGAAATTGAATGTGTAGGAACAGCATGGGCCTAATTAGGAGGGAAGAATCCCTAAAAGGAAAAGGCTGGTGTTTAGTAGGCCAGTCCATACTGGAACCAGCTAGCTATTCCTGGCTTTCCTAAATGGAAGGGCAAGAACAGGGGAATGACCAATGAGGTCTTACAGAGTCTACAGTCTGATCTGAACACCAGCTCAGACTTCTTGTCAAACTACTACAGTCAAACTGCAAATGAATTTTTTGAAGTTGGCTTAAGAACAGTTGGGAGCACATGAGAGCGCAGCTGAGGCTGAAGGGCAGAATTACCCTAAATTAAATTGGACCTGCAGGAAGGTTTACTTGTGAACTAGTAGCGTTCATCACATTTCCAGATTAACAAAAGTTCACATTAAAGTGTCTCCTGCTCCCCATTTGCTCCCCCTCCTCTTCCTCCTAAAACTACAGGTTTCATTGGGAAAATATCCCTTAAAGGGGAAAAGAAATACCAAAACTGTTGGAAGCACCAACTATGGGCCTTGCTTATGGAATGCAATACTGGGGCTTACAATTTCTTTGCATTTTTTAGCTATCAGGACAGTGTTACTGGCAGAGCATGGGTTATTGATGTTTGATCCACCAGTTTTAAACCCACTCTTGACTTCTCCCAACTCAGCTTCCCATAATATATACATATTGAATAAATAAGGGGAGAACATGTGCCTTGTTGCATTCCTTTGCCAACTTGGCACAAAGTTTGTTTCACCATGTTCTGCCCATACTGTGATTTCCTGGCCTGTATAAATATTTCACAAAGACAATGAGATGTTCCGGGAGTCCCATTTTTTTTAGCATTTTCCAGAACTTGATGTGATCAATTTAATCAAAGATTTTTCATAATTGATGAACTACACTCTGATTTCATTTTGGTATGCTTCGGCTTTCTCAATTATCCAATGTGCATCTGCAATAATATCTCATGTTTCTTGGCCTTTTCTAAAGCCAGTTTGAACATCTGCCATATCTTTTCCCATTTGGACTCTAATCTGTATTGGATGATCATTAGCACTATTTCGATCATAAACATTATTTTGTTAGCATATGAAATTAAGAAATACACACACACACACACACACACACACACACACACACACACATATATATATATATATATATGGATCTTTGTTTGGTTTCCGCGTACAAAGTATCAGCACGTTTGATGAAGTCTCATTCATCATCATCAGGCCTCTGTCTTTGGCTCTTGCTTTTCAGTTCACTCTGAAAGCAGAGTCAAACAGAGGCTGATGATGATGAATGACTCAGCGTCTAGATACTGAATCTTGGGCCGAACAACAAATCCACATCAAACCAAGAACCTCAGAAAACAAATATATATATGTTTTCTTAAGATTTCGTTGGTATTTATATGTATGGTATTCAGCTTTGTTCGGGTATTTTCCCACATCATTATAGTTGTGCTTTTACTGGCTTGATCCACAAAAACACACTGAGACATAATGGAGACCTAGAAGATGAACAGACCTATGGAACAGCTGTCCTGCCCTACATAAGAGGTACTACAGACATAATCAGTAAGATACTACACAGGCATCTCATCAAGACTGCCTTCAAAACAGACAGAAAAATAGCAGCCATCCTAAGAAACCCCAAAGATAAAATTGACCTGGAAAACCAAGGCATATATGAAGTCCCCTGTGCATCATGCCCTGCCACATACATTGGACAGACCAATAGAAGAATAAGTACCCTCCTGGATGAACACAAAAATGCAGTAAAAAAGCTGGAACACACTTCCTCACTAGTCCAGCACATGAAAGCAACAGGTCATAGCATTGACTTCAATGGCACCAAAACCCTAGCCACTATAGAAAACCCCAGCTACAGAATTATCAGAGAAGCCATAGAGATTGAAAAAAGACCTGAAAGCATGAATAGAAGAGATGACTCCACCAGACTATCAATTATTTTGAAGCCTGCACTCTCAAACAAAAAAATCTCCACACCACAAGCCAGCCAAACACCTGGGCACAAACAGACTCTCCCTGATACCTCCAGCTCAAACACACCCCAACCAGGCACCCAGATGAAACCTAGCTTCCAAATAAATGATAGCCATCCATTTACTTGGAGCCAAGCTGCACTAAAAGCCTCCAATACAGGAAATACAATGTTGCCAGCCAATCAAGACAAAAAAAGCTACAAAACAGACAGAAGATATTAGAAACACCAATAAAGCAGAACACAGCAAACTCCAAGACCAATAAACACAGATCAAGACTCCCAACCAATCAGGATGAAGAAAAAACCATTCTGGCACAGCATAGGCTAGCACCAAATTTAAAACAGAAACGGCTGTGAAAGTCTGACTCACAGATGAACACAGAAGCCTGATGATGGCGGATGAGATTCTGCCGAAATGTTGCTACAACTTTAAAAGCACAACTATAATGACAGGGAAAATACCCGAAGAAAGCCTTTCTATTTGATAATGAATGGAGTACTGATCTAATTTCATCTCCTGGTACCAAGAGGTTTTTGTAAGTAAGAAATATTTTCTAAGGTATTTTGGATGTTGACTTCTCTACTTTATAATGTTTCAGTATACTCCTTCCATCATCCTTCTATCTCATTTGAATTGGCTAAAAACTGTCCATTGGGGTCCTTTAGCATACCAATTTGAGGTTGAAATTCAGAGCTCCTTTGAAAGACTTTCCTTGTTCTTCCATGTCTGTCTCCATCCTCAGTGTCTTTACAGATGTTGTAATACTGCCTGATGTCTCTGCTAACAGCTGTCTGAACTCTTTGCTAAATTCATTTCTGAGATTTTTGTCTTTCTTAGCTATGCCTTGCCTTCTCTCTTCTTCTTGGCAATTTCCATGATTTGTGCTGACACCCAGTTTGCTTTCTTCTATTTTCTTTTTGTTTTTGGAAAACTTTTTTTTCCATTTATCTTTAATGACTTCTTAAAATTCATTCCATAATTCCTTGATTCTCTATCAGTGAAGTTTAAGACTTCAGAGTGATTCCTAATGTTCTCCTTGTAAATGGTGGTATATAATCAAGATCATATTGTGGAAAATTAACTAGTTTTTTCTTCTTCCTTAGCTTAATTTGGCACTTGAACACGAGCAATTCATGAACAGTTCCAAAGTTGGCATCTGGCCATGTCTTTGATGCTATAATTGAGCTCCCCCACTTTCTTTTTACAATAATGTAGTCAATTTAATTTCTTCATACTCCATCTGATGATGACCATGTACAGAGGCATCCTTTTGATTTTCTGAAAACAGTGTTAGCTATGAGGAAATAATTGGAATGGTAGAAGTTGATAAGTTGCTCTCCTGCTTGATTTTAATTTCCTAAGCAGTACAATCAAGTATCTTTTTTATTTCATGTTTCCAACTATTCTAGTCTTTAATCACAAACAGAAAATCTTACTTGCTTGTTCTGTCAATTTCATTTTGAATTTGATTACAGAAGTAATAAACCTTCTTCCTTTTCTGCATCAGAAGCGTAAACTTGAGTGAGCGGTATATTAAAGTGTTCTTCACCAAGTCAAATTGATATTATTTGGACATTGATTCTATTGTAAGCAAGCACTTTTCTTTCCATAGTGTTCCTAATTATAAAAGCATCACAAGTTCCCTCTTTTTTCCCCCATGTCTTGGGTAATAAATAGTGTGTAATCTTCTAACTGAAAGTATCCAAAACCAGTCTACCTCAATTTCCTGATACCTAAGATGTCAATTTAAAGTTGTTTCATTTCATCTTTCATTGACTTTTCCTGTGTTCATACCTCTTACATTCCCTGTTCCTATTGTAACTCTATCATTGCATTGTGTTCAAATATTTTAAAAAATTCAAAGAAGCTATATCAGCCACTCCCAGCTGGTTTACTTTGGGTGTCTTGGGAATATAAGCCCCAGTATTTCCAGACAACGTAATCAACCTGGCTATGAATTCTGGAATTATAGCGCTTAAATAACTGGAGGCGATTAGTTGAGGAAACACCATTCTGCTTCATGAAGTATCAATCACTGAATCTTGAAAGGGCCATATAGTATGCAAATGGTATGTTTTGCTTCTAAGTCCAGTTGATTTGCCATTAGAAGGGCTTTTGGTTTTGTATCTGTTTCATATTTTTATTGGCACACAGGGAACCCCAAGGATTGGAAAATAAACAATAATGATAACAGCCTCTTATTTCTCTGACCTTATCTGATAGCAACAGTTTATTTTCCTTAACAAAAGAAAGTGATATCTCCATGCATACTTGATATGGAGGAAAAAAAATTATATATTTTTATTTCAATGACTTGGGGTAAGAAAAAAAATAGAAGTGGCTATCCCTTCTGGAGAACAGTATTAATGGCTATTGCTGTTTCAAATAATTACTAGTAAATCAAGTGAAGGTGTTACAAAGCTGCTTAGACATTCTGGTTCTTTATTTATATGCAATTGAGCCTTGCATGTTTTGTTGACATTACCCTGACACTTTAGCTCAAAAATCTGTTTTGTTTCAGGAAAAACAGCAAAGCTGAAGCTTTGCCAACTGCTAACAACCAGACAAATGTCCTAAAGGACACAAAAGGTCAGAGCCTAATAGTTTGTGCATTTCCTCCACCATTTAAATTAAAGAAAAATGTTCCCAGAGGATTGGCATTTCATTCAGATGCATCCATAAATTGGCCAATCCAGAATTCTGATAGGAACAAGAAAAGGAAAAAAAAAACCCTAATCCTGGACCATTTCCATCCCCCAAATGGATGATGAATTAGTCAGAAAATGCGGTTGCTATATTTACTCTCTCTGTTTGTAGTTTGTATATTGTATTTGTTAAAATAACCATTGAATTTTAATAATTGTTGCCCATATTTTTATAATGATTGTTTTAATGATTGTTTTATTTGGTGGTCGTACACCATTCAGAGTTGCTTCTGGTGAGATGAGACAGCTATATAAATTTGATAAATAAGTAAATAACAAATAAATAAAAATCATCTGAAGAATTAATATGTTCTCTATCAATACTTCGTAGTGTACCTTTGGTCAATCACATCAACTGTAAGTTAGTTAAGGCTATATTAGACCATAGTGATATTTTATTTAATTATCAGATCATCTAACTAATACTGTATATGACCAGTCCTAACTTGAACACACCTGCAGTATCTGCATATTTTAACAAAGCACAAACTTTTAAGGCAATAGACACAGAATAACAGAGTTAGAAGGGACCTTGAAGATTTTCTAGTCCAACCCTCTGCTTAAGCGGAAACCCTGTATCACTTCAGACAAATGGCTGTCCAGTCTCTTCTTAAAAGTCTTCATGATGGAGCACCTACAACAAGGGTATCAAACTCGCATTGTCACGTCATCATCACATGACATATCAGGACTTCCCTCCTTCACTAAACTAGCTGGTGGTGGGGCCAGCACATGACACATACGGCCCACAGGCCACAAGTTTGACACCCCTGACCTACAACCTTTGAAAACAAGCCATTCCATTGGTTAATTGTTCTCAGTGTTAGGAAAGTTCTCCTTAGTTCTTCAGTAATTTGTTTCTCTCCTTGTTTAGTTTCCTTCCATTGTTTCTCATCCTGTCTTCCAGAGCTTTGTAAAATAGTTTGACATCCCCTCTGCTTGAGGTGGAGTATTGGAACATTTTTAAATTATATTTTAATAGTATGTTATCTTGTTTTCTGAAAATCTCTTCTAGATATTTTAAAAGGTACACATGTATTTATCTACTCTTAACCTGCAGCCACCTGTTCATGATTTCCTATGTGTGTCCTGATCATAACTTTCACTTTGTTCTGATAACCGTCTCCTTCATTTTTAAATCAAACAGTTCTATACTGACCAGGGAGTGCATTTGTATCCATTGACTCAAGAAGATTTTATACAGATAGTCCTCGACTTATGATCACAATTGAGCCCAAATTTGCTGTTGTTAAGTGAGACATTTGTTGAGTAATTTTTCCCTATTTTACATCCTTTCTTTCCACCATTGTTAAGTGAATGACTGCAGTTGTTACATTGGTAACATGGTTGTTAAGTGAATCTGGCTTCCCATTGACTTTGCTTGTCAGAATGTCGCAAAAGGGGATTGCATAACCCTGGGACACCAAGTGGCTGAATTTTGATCAAGTGATCATGGAGATGCCACAACGGTCGTAAGTTTCAAAAACGGTCATAAGTCACATTTTTCAATGCCATTGTAACTTTGAACGGTCCCTAAACACACTGTCATAAGTCGAGGACTACCTGTACAAACACCAGGAATGCTATTCAGCCATTATCAAAAGAAAAGAAAAGAAAAGCCGTACAGTTATAGAAAATTTCTACCCTAATTTACACGCATAGATTTAAATTCAGAATTAAATATTATAATGGAAATTGAAATGTTATATATCTCACCATGGAGCAGAACAACTATAACCAGGGGAAATCAGTGTTTTTGCTGATTCTGTTCTGCAAAAGTTATTGAAAGGCAAATTGAAGTTTCCCCATTTTCATTTTTATCATTGTTTATCTCTACACCAGGTTGAATTAAACATTTCTTCAAATAAAGGACATCCTCAAAAGAAGAAGCAGAACATGCAAATAAGAGAACACTTGCAAATAAGAGAACAATCTACCCAGAAAGAGAACACTTGTAGTTAACTTCCCATGAGTCTACCAAGGAGTACAGCTTATTTTTCCCTAGATGTGCAAATGTATTCTACAGGAATATTTAGACCCAATTCTCACTGCATCTAAACAAACTGCCTCTGGGGAAAAATTTGCAACTCATCTTTTTAATCCGCCTGTTTATGATGGGACAGCTGACAAACATCAAGAAAAATCATTTATCCCATGGTAAAACATAACACGCTCCCAAGGCCTTATTCAGGGGATCTTTAATGTCTACATAGCAATGCAAACAAAGTCAGTTTCTTTCATGAATGTTGAACTGAACTTTTGAACTTGCCAAATCAGTTGGGATCTACATTGTCAATGCAATACTTGTTTGGTGTGTCTTAAAATAGGTGTGTTTAAATCAAATTCTCCACAACAGCCAAATAAAAATTCTTCACAACAGCCAAATAAAAACTGGTGAGTATGGAAAGAGATTTGTTCTGAAAAAAAATGAAATTATGCTGTATCCTAAGCCTAAGTTTGGTGTCGTAGTTAAGATGATGGCCCAGAAACTAGGAGACTGGGTGACTTTGGGCCAGTCACTCTCTCTTAGCCCAACTCGCCTCACAGGATTGTTACTATGGAGAAAATAGGAGGAGGAAGGAGTATTAGGTATGTTTGACACTTTGAATTACTTGTAAAGAAATAAATGTGGAATAAAAAATAAAATAAATAAGTAAACTAGCTGTTTAATGTGGTAGCCTTCAAGGTAAAGTCATTTAGCAATTGTTCTGAGACAAAATAATGTTGGACTATAGGAATTCATTCAATCATTTCATATTTCCATGGGAGGAAATGGCATGAAAGCCAGTTGGATGATGTTGGGCCAGACATTCTCTCTCAGCCCATGATGTCAGGCTGGGGTCAGTAGGTCAGAAAACTCTTGTTACAGCACTTGGTTGATCCTGCATTTGGTGGAAAATGCTAGGAAGAAAAAAAATGTGGGGAAACAAGTAAGAAAAATGTGCTTTAGCCAGTCAATGCCGTTTATCTAGTGGCTTTAGTATATTTTTAATGGGAGCTTTTTTACCATGCACTTTTCTATCACAAAGAATCTATCACAGTAAAATTTGTTTGGCTAGCTTTTTGATGCCACTTTAGTCCTGCTCCTTTCTCTTCCTCAGCTGGACCTGGATAGTAATGACTTTTGGTATAGTTTAAGTGGAGTTTCAACCTCTGGATTACTGCAATAGGCAGATACAATTATTAGAAAGCATAATATTGAAACTACAGATTCAAGAAGAGAACCTTACCAACAGGAAGTACCAGCAGACTGTCAAAAATCTTGAAAAATAGCCCTGACTTCCGGTTTGCTGGGCTTCGGCGACAGGCAGGAATCCGTGATCATGCGCGGTTTCTGCCTGGGCTCGCCGCTGGAGCTGGCTGGTTTCGCGGCTAAGCCACTCCGTAAAGGTGGTGAAGAGGGGGAAGATCACCAGCAGGGTCGAGGAGAGCTGCATCTCTCCTCCTCAGCTGGCCAAACTCCCTTTCCTGAAGGAGGTGGAGTGGTGGTCAGAAATGGCCACCTCAAAGAAGAACTCAACCGGAAAAGAAAGTACAGGAGGAAGATAAGAAGTGAAAGTTTTTGGCTGACCGGGTTAAGTTGAAAAAGCAACAACTAAGGTACCCTAGAATTTAAATTCTACAAAAGATAACATCGCTCTCAAAGAAGAGTAGGAAGCAGCGAAAGAAAGTGAAAAGGGAAAGGTTTTTTTCTTCTCTCTCCTTCCTTACATTGACAACTAAGAGATCTGAATAAGAAATCGGAAAAATCCGCTTTGGCGGATTCAATTAAGCTGAAAATATAACTAAATGCCAAAGGGACAATAAAGATTTCTGGACATTAAAATCTTTTTCTTCTATAAGCAGGAAGGGAGAGGAAAAGAATAAGGGCAGGATCTGGAGGGAGGAGACTGCCTGGACTTCAAAAGAATCTAAAGTAAAATTTTAACAAGACTTCTAAAAGATACATTTTAACTGAAACTTTGCAACTAAATAGTAACCCCAGGAAGAGAAAGTGAAAAAAAAGAAAGTGTAAAAAGAAACAGCTTGTGTGTATTTGGATTGCTTGGTGACTTTTGGATTTTTGGTTATTATATTTGAATGACTAAAACTAATTGGGTGGTTGTTTAAAAACTTTTACAATGGCATCACTTCTGGATGAATTAAAAATGGAACTTAAAAGATACAAAGATGCACAAGAAGGGAAGGGCTCTTCTGGGGAAAATAATTCAAAAAGTGGATATAATGTTGGAAAGCAACAGAAAAGGGGAATACAGAAGAGGGAAATGGAAGTGGAGAGACAGGGAGGTAAAAAGGGCAGAGAGAAGAAGAGAGGGAAGAAGGAGGAAGAGAAGTTACAAAGGTTTGGAGCAAGATGTAAAAAAACAGGACCTATTTAGAGATAATGGGTGAAAATCTAACTGAAAAAGGGATTCTGTGAAGGTACATAAGATTGTATTGTTATATTTGTAATAGAAATAATTTTAGAAAATTGGAAACAACATATGATTAAAAAGAGGGATAAAGTAGTTGGTGTGGTTTGGTGAAATATTTTTGAACAAAATAAATGAAATAAAATAAATGAGAAAATTTAATTAGGAAGGAATGGGAACATTTTAATTAGTCAATGTTTTATAAAATATAAGTGAAGGGGGGGAATTAACTCTTGAAAGTTTATAATTGTTCCCATAGAAGTGTAGTTTTAGAATGTACCAAGCAGAATCCGAACGGAAGTTATGTATTATACTAAGTATTATAATTTTAGGGGAAAGATATAAAGGCGTCATACTCCAATTAGTGATTACAGGAGAAATTTTGTTTAATGAGAAAAGATAGTAGACAGTTGAAACAGGTCAGACAAAGAATATAAGTACAACTATTTGAATTGAGACGAAATAAATAAAATAAAATAAAGAAAGTTAAAAGAGGTGAGAATCTATGTAGAAAATGTAGCATAGTAATAAGATATGGAATGGAATATAAAAATGAGCATGAACCTGAATTTGTGTCTGTACAAAGAGATGTAACCCGGGATTATGCTGCTTTCAAAAAAGATGTTTTACTTGTATTTCTTTTCTTTTTGTGAAAACTCAAATAAAACTTACACAAAAAAATCTTGAAAAATAAATGCAATTCCCCACCCCAATAAATATTTGTAGAAGTAACGATCTTTGGGATGTTGAACCAACTTTCCTGTAATTCATCTTGTCTGACTGTAGGGCAAACTGACTGGGCACAATGAGAGTGTTTTAGCATGAGCTGTTGCCTTTGCCAGTCATATTTTATATTTCCCTACATGTCATCATGACTGAAACAAAAGTTTTTTAAAGGAAGTTTTATTAATGAGCATTTGCCTTGAGGAAGTCATTAGAAACATAGTGGGTGTTTATTCTCTTTTTGCATTTCCTTTCTTTTGTAATCCTAGTCTAACCTTTTAAAACCACTATTATCACTATTATCATAGATATTTCTCATCTCTAACTCTCTGTGACAATATTAAGATAGAAAAGAAAAGAAAAAAATCCACAGCATGTATCTTCCCTTGGAAATTCAGGTTGTCATGATCTCTAATGGTTAAAGAAGATGTGAATATAATACTCTTGCTTTTTCCAGATTTCTCAATAAAGCAAACAAGGAGTAAGTACTTTGCATAAATGGTGTAACTCGAACAACTTGCAAAATATTTATGGATATTTATACTAAAAGTTAATTAATGTATGCAAGCAAAGAAATCAATTTTGGTCTTTTTCCATTCAAGTTTTCATTTTTCACTGCTTGTTTCTGCAGTTTCCTATGTCATCTCTATTCATCAAACAGGACACCTGTTTGAAATAAAGGCTTTAAGAGCTGGAGGAAAAAGCAGTAACTGTTGCACAGAAAATACTTCTTTCTGACACAGAACTCTGGAGCATTGGGCTAAAAATGGAAAGAACAGAGACCATTCCCTTTGATTTTCCCAAAAAGTAATTTGACTCCAGTTGTGTTCTAAGACAAGAATACCTGGCCCTTTCTGAGAGTGCTTCCATTTCTATTTAAAGTGTAGCTGAAACTATATACCAACAATGCTTATTTATAACATGCTTGAAACAATTACTTTCATTAGATTACAAGAAATGGATAAAATGGACAAGGAAATGAATGGTTATAGGAGAGTTGGTAGTTTCTGGCAGCCACAATACAAAGAGGTTGTTCACATTGAGGAATGAAAAACAAGACAGAAAAGAACCACAAAGATGCTAAGTGGCTCAGAGGTTAAATCTTATGAAGAAAAGTGAATTGAACTGAGGATGTTTAGGCTATGGGAAGATATAATGGTAATCTTTAAATACTTCAAATATTGTTATAGTGAAAAGCGTGGATTTATCCACCAGAGCTTTCAAGGGTAGGAAAGGAAAGGTGGAAGCATTATCAAGGGAGCTCTAAATTCAGAATAAGACGACCTTTCTTGATCATGAGAACTTTTAAGCAGTAGGACAGCCTCCCTTTTGAAGCTGAGAGGGCTCCATATCTGGAGGTTTTCAAGCAAAGGTTGGGTACCCCTTTGTTTGGGATGGAAACTCTTGCTCAGAGCAAAGGGTTTACAAAAACATATGCCTTTCAATCACATTTGCTAGTCTGAAAAGGTGCTACCAGGCTCCTTCTGACAGGTAGCAGCAAATAATTATTACACTAGATTTTTTTTCTAGAGAAGCTCACATCGCATTTCTCACTAGTAGAAACTTATGGTTTCCTGTCTAGACTAATCATAAAGCCACCAATTGTTTTCCATTTGACTCTTCGTGGCTTTTGCACTGTAGACTCAGAACAGCTAAAAACTCCAAACCATTCCATAATGCTAGGGTTGAGCCAGAGGCAATTCCTTCCCATCCAGACCCTTGCAACCTTCAGCAATGAATTAACACTGAAATGATATCACCTGCCAGGTCTTGAGTGCCATTCTGTGCTATTATACATGACTTCACCCAGCAGCTTCATGTAGATGTTAAAAAGGAACAATTTAGTACAGGTATAAATGTATTAATGAGATATTATATACTTATATGAACCCCATTATGATTGAACCCTAAGACACCCCTCATTTTAGGGGTCTACAAGTGGACCTGTCCCCATTTGGTACCAGCTGTGGAAGAAGGAGGATAACCCTCAAAGACAGTCTTACTCCCAATCCACACAGAGATCAGAAGGGTGCTATAGCTGGTGGCATTGATTGAAAGCTGCTAAAACATCCAGGAGAAAAGAGTTGGGAGACATGAGAAATTAAAAAACAATTGGCCAACCTTCAAGGTTAGAGAGGTGGTTAGGAAGAGGTGGGAGGAATAGTGGAGAGTTGGCATAAATATCTCTACCTTATCAGGTGGTGCAAGGAGGTAATATGACTCATCCCAAATAATAATATGATGATTACCCTGTATTTCGCCATAGCTCCTAGGAGGTTGCAAGCAGCTGTCATTGTTTCATGTTTTGCTGCTTTGGTAGATCTAAAGGTAAAGAATATTCAGCTCTCTAGGTTTGAATCTAGCAATTCAAAGAGTAAAAGAGAGAAACTGAGCTGCAAGGGATGCTTAAATATCTTTGCTATCTAGAGCACTATACAGTTCTCCAAGGGAGGGCAGGCCTCTGGCAAGAAGGTGTAAATGTTTACAAGCGGTTGCATGAGATTGTCCCTGACTCCTTGCAACACAAATCTCCCTTGAGATGGACTTGCTCTGAATAGAAAGGAAATGTGGCAGTCCCTACTGCCCACACATGAGATTCTAGCTATTTCCTGTCTAAGGCAGTAGACCACAATTCAGTCCATAGCTCCAAGCAAATGGAAGCACCATTAAAATGAAGGAGGCTCCAGTCCTTTATTCCCCTGGGTGATTTAGCATGAGAAACAACCCCTATTCTAAAATAAAGCCTAGTGCTAAATCTTGGAAGTCTTTAATGCTTGGGATAAAATTCTAATACTGCAGTAACTGCATTAACTATTTAACAGCATTCAGAGATCAGCATTCAAAGATTCAATTCTGCAGTGCACTATGTCCTCTTAAATTAAATTGTGTCTGTTTCTGACTCACTTTAACCTGAAAGCACACAATCAAAGATATAAGGTTTGATCTTGAGTTTTGAGGACTGTCTTGTAAGATGGGAAGATAATTTGTTCATTGCAAGATCTAACTTGAAACTTATCCTGTGGCAGCAAATGCCACTTGTCATACCTGATCCTTAGAAATGGCCTTGCTCTAGATTTCTTGCTTTGCAACTTAAGGTGATTTTGCTAGTGTGAAATCTACCTACCTATCTACCTACCTCACCTACCTAACAAATGTATCTTTAAGTCTTTTAAGGGTCTGTACAAAAGGGAAAGGACTTCAACAAACTGTCAGTATATTCATGAATTGGAATAGAACTGGGTAGCAAGGTCAGCCAATGAATAGGCATAGCAACTAAGTCAGCCAATGAGGGCTGTTTTGGAAACTGAAACTAGAAGTAGGCTAGGCATGGCTCTATATTAAGCTCTACAACTCTGCAGCTATGTTGAGCTTTGAATCTGTCTATTGAAGATGACACTAACTTGCTTGCGGAAGACTGGAGCTCTGCTCTGAACTTGCAACAAGTTTCTGTTTGAGTTTGCTCCATGTTGGAAAAATCTACAACTGGTTTGTAAAATCTTATTATGTTTATAAAGATGTTAAATGAAGCATCAGCCATCTGTATTTATTTTTCTGGTGCTGAATTATCGCTGCTAAACTCTCAATACAAACATCAGTTGGCAAAATCACCAAGACTGCAGATTACTAATGAACAGGGAAAGGGAAATGTTAGCTGTGATCTCCTAAATAATTTTTTTCTTTAGATATTTCTGAGCCCATATAGGAACAATTGACTTTTAAGATAAATGAACATCAATTCAAACTTATTAATTCTGATTACACAAGATTGAATAGGAATGAAATTCTAAATTCTATTGTGACATGATTAGTCATGATGGTTAAGAAGCACAGCTCCTGTGTGGCTATTCAAAACAAAATGGTGTCTGTACTACATTTTCCCCTCAGCTGTTTATAAAAAAAATAAATCAAAAGTTATCTTTTTCTGTTTTACAATTCTTCTGTCCTGTTCTGCTAGTGAAGACATTTTTGTTTTGGTAATGAAAAAATTCTTTGCCCAGCCAAGAATCTTATTGTTCTTTCCAACTTAGAATTGTCAACTTAATTGGTTTTGAGCTGAAAATGTTACTTGGCCTTTGAATACCAACTGGGGGCTATATTCTAGATCTCTCTCTAACCAATTTATTGATCTCAAAGTGCATTGAGTATAGGTATGAAGGTATTAATGTGGGGCTACATGCTTATATAAACCCCATTATGTGTTTCATTAATGTTTTCATTTAAAAAAATTAGAAGAAGAAAAGAGGTTGTGTAATTATCTATCTTGCAACTCAGATACAATGATGTCATTTCCTAACAGTCAAATGGGGCAGGGGCAGGGGTGGGATTCTACTGGTTTGGACCAGTTTGGGTCAACCGGTAGTTCCGGTGAGCATTTGGCCCTGGCTACCTGCCCCTACTCTTTCTTGTGCTTTATTTCCTGTTTTTTTAGTACAACTAATTGGTTTGTCGTGCCTCAGCTGTTTTAGTCCCAGGGGCTGCAGTAGAAGGTAAGTAATTGAGTTGACAATGGGCTTTTTAAAATGTAGAGCATGTGTGCAAAACATGCGCTCCCCGAACTGGTTGTTACACCAGTTGAATCTCACCACTGGGGAGAGGACATGCTTTCAGATGTAAGTGGCCAATGGGAGCTGGGGAGATCATTATTCCATGATCATTATTCCATTATTCCATTATTCCATTACCAGAGTTATTCCTGAGGTGCCTTTAATGGTTCTTTTGGCAAATATTGTGTGAGAAGAATTTCAAAAATATAATTCCTCCACCACAGCAGCTATATATATGACTCTAGGTATATATGACTCTAGCTATATATGACTCTAGGTAGTTTCTGTAGTGTAGAAGAGACAGAGGCAATCACATTAGGAGCAGATAATTACTAAGAGATAAGAACTGTACTAAATAGAATGGGACCATCAGGTTTGTCCCACCATCAACCAGAAGTCTATGAATGGATTGTGGAAAACAAAATCTAATCAAAGTCACACATTTTAGTAATAGGTTGTTCAGTAAAGAGACATCAGCTTTTTGATTTTCCTTGCCATTTATGAAATGGGCACGAACTTCCATGCTTATATGTTTTAATTCTAGAAAAATACACAAATCAAAGACCACTGTGTGATTATTTGAAAGAATTATATAGGAAAGTCCTGATTTTGTTACACAGAAACCTCCAGATACAGTACACAGACTTTCCAGTTAAATTAAGAACTTCAGGGAGTTCGAAAGATTTTTTTGCTAGAGATCTCTTTATTATGAAATCCCTGAAGCTTTTATTATGAAAGCACTTAACACTGGATCTGGACTCTTCTGAAAATCTAGATGCCCATTATTTCCATTAGTAACACTGGTATATTTTCCCCCTTGCATCTTGTGTTTTTTTTTCTTAACCAAAAATCCATTAAGGAAGAAAGATAAAATGCCTTATAGCTTTGAAACCTTGCATCTAGGGGAACCCGTTATATTATATCACAAACATATTCAGAATTTCCATCTTTAGAAAAGCCTTCTCAGATCAGTTCATGTAAGAATAACTATTGAGGTCTACCACAGAAATCCAAGGACAAGAATGATGGTGGCTTTAGATGAACAGCTGGATGAGATCACCATTCAATTTAGAATTGGCAATACCAGCTGGTATCTCCAAATGGTGTTATTTTAATTTTGAAGTATAAGAATGGGCAAACAAAAGGAACAATATCTCAGCAAGAAAATTTATTTGAGAAAATTTGAATAAGGAGAAACATTGAAAGAGATTCAGAAGATTGTTTCTCAGCCCTGTCAACTTTAAGACACGAGACTTTAAGTCCTAGAGTCATAGCTGGCTGGGGAGTTCTGGGAGTTGAAGTCCATATGTCTTAAAGTTGAAAGAGTTGAGAAATACTGTGCTAAGTACAGAAAAAATGGATACAGAAAAGTTGTTTCTCCTTTCTTGTAGTACTAGTTGAAGGCATTCAATGAAGCTCTGTGGTTCCTATATACAAAGGAAATCAGCTACACAAGCTATAATCATGACCTCCAAACTAGATATCATAAAAGGGACTGGACAAATTTGTGGAATTGAATCTTCTCCATGCTTTCTAATCACAATGATCATGTGCTCCTTCCAGAAACAGTGCCAATGTGGCGCTGAAGAACAGCAGGAAAGGACAATTGCCCTATGGTTTTCCCATAGGCAGTTTGTTAGCTGCTATGCAGCAGAGGATGCAGAATTAAATATATACTTCTGGTTTTCTATTTTAATGGTAGGTTTGTATTCCATGATTACAAATGTTAAAGGAAAACAGTACAGTACAGTATAGATAAGCAGTGTTTCAAGAAAACCAATGTACCTAATTCCTTTCCATTCTGAGAAGGACCTGAGAGACATCTTGAGAACTCTTTTTGTTGTTCCTGAATCCTTGATTCTAGATTACACCGAGGACAATTACAATATTTAGTGCTATGGAAAGGCTATCCTTTGTCAGAAGCTACTTGGGTGAAAAGTTGGGATATACATACAGATAGATTGGTTAAACAATTTCTTGAACAATTCCCTGACAAGCCAAAGGGTCACCTTGGAGGGGGGAGAGGGGGTTAAGGGGGAAATGCATTAACTCCTGGTTGTGTTTTGTTTATTGTATTTTTCAGGACGTGATTTTTTCAAGGAGGGACGTCTGTCAGCTTTGAAAGTCATATTGAGACCAGATGCCCCCATGCTGACACATTTTGAGCCTGGGAAAGTGGGAGGGGGGAATTTCTTGGAGTATATGTAGTTAGACATAATAACATTCTTTTTCTAATTCAAGGTGATGTTATTTTGTGCATAAGTGAGGGAAGTCTTAAGGTGGGACGGATGGTGATTGGGGCATGTGATGTGAAAATGGGCGCAGGGGATGGATTTGTAGTTTTTAACTTATTGCAAGAAAGCCTGGAATTTTCAGATTCGGGATTCCCCAGTTGTGCCAGATAGCATCCAAAATAAAAGGAAATTTTGAGAAGATGTCTGTCTTGGAGTTATTGGTTGGAGTGGAGATTTGCTGGCACGCTGACACCTATATTGTTTCAGCACTGTTTAAGGTGGTAAAATTAATAAGATTAAATGCTTAACTGAAATATTAAAAACAATTTTCTCTCAAAAATTTTCCCATGTCTATTGGAATGAGAATTTGGTTATATAATGTGGTTTTTCAAAATGAGATAATTTCATGTATAGGTTTTACTACACCCAATGTAAGGCAGGGTATGCTTTTAATAACCACTGAATTATGCAATAAAATGAAATCAGACATACATCAAAACAACCCATGTATTAAACTTTTAACTATCATTGGCCAATATAAATAAATAAAAATATCATAGTCATTGATGTATATAGGCTATATAGACTTCGACTATTGAGAGGTGGTTTCATATGTGCAGTTGGTTGCCAATGAAGAACACTTTACTAGACAACCTTTTAATCTGAATCTCGTACACAATACTGGATGTAGATCAAGACATGCTGATTAGTGGTATAGAGGCAAATTTTAAGATGCAGTATGAAGGCCTAGGAACACACTTAATATTTGTAATGGGGAAAGCTCTTCTGGAAGATAATACAACCAGTGTTAAAAAAAATTAAATCCCATCCCTTTATCTTGGCCAGAGAGGGGGAGAAAAATCAGATGAGTACATTTCATGGAATAGTGAATGTGCCTGTATATCTCAGAGATCAATTCTCAGTTCATGAATATTTTATAGACCACTAAGTAGGGTTCTGTTAAGAAATTAATGCAGCCTTCTAGCTCTTCCCTTCCATATCCAGCCAATTGGGTGACACACAGAGGAATTACAAAGTGCCAGAGATTGCAAGTGGTGGAAATATCAGAAGCATAGTGAAATGTTAATTGTTATCCTCTGTAAATTGGTAATTGTTCTTTTACAGAAAGCTAGTATTAAAGGAAATTCTTGGGAGTGGTCCCGTAAACTTAGTAATAGTGAATATTTTATTAAGAAAGTAGCTCTTGCAATTTAGAAGGGAGGAAAATGACAAACCACGTCCCTTATCATGAGCAGTCACTAAAAGAAGCATGTTCACTCATTTGTGGTTTATCAGTCATATACAGACATAATTATATGCTCCAAAATGGCTAAACTGATTTATAGCAATTATGACTTGGAAAGAACAAATCTAGAGGAAGTAATATTTTATATGGCACCTTGAGCTTCTAAAAAGAAAAGTGAAATATAAAACAAATGAGAAGGTGAAGGAGACAGAGGAGAGAAGGACTATTTTCAAACATGAGGAAAATGGTATTTGAAGGAAAGGCTAGGCAGACTGTGTGCTTTTGGGGGAGGCATTTTATTAGATAAAAAAGACCTTTTGTTACATCAGCTTTCTCCAACTTAGTACCTCCCAGATGTACTGGAACTGCAGCTTCTGGAACGTCCAGCTAGCATGGCCTTTGGCACATCCAAAGGCAACGGATGTGGAAAGAAATGTGCATTTGCAAAAGAAATTGTGTTTTGAACACTGATAAACTGGAAGCAGTATTTGCAGGAATGAAAGCAAGAAAAATAACATTTCAAAAGAAAGTCAGTTGCTATACAGTAGCATGGTTTGGGGTCAGGATAGTAGGTCAGTAAGGCAAAACTCAAATGTTGACTTAGAATTTAACTAGCAGTTGTACCACATAACGGGTTTCAATACCATTGCTAAAAAGGCTAAGTATCTGAGAATGTTCAAAAACAATAAAAACCTATTTAAAAATAACTATTTAGAGATCTGAGGAAAAGAACATAATGGCATTTTTAAAAAGATGGAACAAGCTCAAACTTTTTGATAATGAAGAAATACAGCTGTTAAAAATGAACATTCTGCCAAGGCTTAATTGTCTTTTCCAAATGATTGCAATAAAAAAAATGTAGGTATTAAATGATCAGGCAGAGACAAGTAACCATGATGTAATATGGTGCAATAAAAAAAGCAAATATCAATTTAATGTACTACTGGTTTTGAAAGAAAGTGTTTTGGTATCTTCCAACTTTAAACTGTGTTATCAAGATAACCTGGATTGCAGAATGGATTATATCACTCTAGGATTTGTTGCCTCTAATTGATGGATTAGGAGTTCCAGTTAGACTACATAAATATTTTTGGATTAATAGAAATAAACTGCACATAAGAGAGTAAGTAATAATATGCACCATATTAAGCATCTGGAATTAATATAGGAAAGGAATCCAACCAGTTTTATTATCTTCTGTCTCGTTACTAAATATTTGTTTTCATAAAAGGGAAAACATGAACAATTCAGTCAGTTGAGAGACAACAAATATTCAATCAGTTGAGAGATTCTAATATTTGATTATTAATAAAACGAAGATAAAAGTCTTATGAGACTCTAACCAATTTTAGCATGAGCAGTATAGCTTTATAGGAACTATTAGAACAAGGAAATATCTAGGTGGAAACACAGTTTGAAAACCTTCTAACACAAAACTTTGAGCATTTGGTGCATCTTATTTATAAATTGCTGGTGGAAATAATTTCAAAGTCAAACAAGTGAAATAGAGGCAGAATTTAGATATAAAAATCAATGTGCAACATTACAGATTACAACAGGATAAAAATATTTAATTTACACTGAATAAGATATGGAGAGAAAACTGGTTTTGTTTTACCTTTGCAATATTAATTCAGTATTGGTTGCTAGAATGGATTATTCCTTTTCTAAAAGTACAATGATCAGGATTTGGCGGCAATGTGAAGTTCAATAATTTCAGAAAATAATTTAAAATAGGATGAACCAAATTTAAAAGGTACATTTTCTTTTCAACCTATTTTTTTAAAATTAATCATTAAACTTTACCATCCCACAAGGGTATCACATTAGCTCTGTATATAGTAGCGGTTGCAAGGATACTCAATGGTTCTTTTTGGGGGGCAAAACCCTAAGTTTTTTCTACAGAAAAAAAAGGTTAATTAATCTCTGCCCATACAGCTCAATGTCTAAAATAATTTCCTAAACCTGACACCGAATTCAATTGAATTTGAAAACTATTTTGGATCCAAACTATATATACAGGTTTGTACCACTTTTGGAATTTGGGGTTCTTTTAATAGAAGATATTTAATTCCTCAGATAGAAACTACTATAATTTTTAATCTTATTTTATGATTTATATGTGTTGACTATTGCTGTTGTATTTTACTTGGGCTTTACTTTTGGGAGGGATTAGCAGCTTTTAAAACGCTATAATATATTCATCTTCTATCAAAATGCTAAAAATATTAAGCTATTTTTATGATGTTTATAAATTCCCTGCTTATCTGTTTTGCTTTATTTTTTCTTATTTTCATTTTCACTTAGTTTCTTCTTTGTGTGTCTTTTCTTATTTTCCTGAGTGTTTATTATAAAATATGCAATAAAAAATACAAAACATGTTTCTCTTTGCCAAGGGAAGAATTTTGTCTCTTCTTTGCCAAGGGAAGAAGAATGTTTAAAAACAAAAGTAGTAACTCTTCAGATTTTATAGCCAGTGAATTTCCTCTTTACAGTTTTACTTTTTACTTCAGGTTGTATGGCGTTATCATTTTAACATTTGCTCACTCCGTCTTAATTTCAGTCAGGCCTGTGCATTTCCCAGGGTTTGCATGGTTCCCAAAATTCCCTACACTAGCTATGATTGCACCGTTCCTAATCATGAGCAAGCTTTTCATCTTATTTCACATAGGATTGCAGTTCATGTGAGAATGCTACAAAGGAGGAAACTGCATCACTCACCTGAGCTACAGGATGTTCTTTTACAGGTAGTCCTTGACAGTTCACTTAGTGACCGTTCGAACCAGAGGTGGTATTCAGCAGGTTCTGACCAGTTCTGGAGAACCGGTAGCAAAAATTTTGAGTAGTTCAGAATACTGTCCCTGTCCCCATCTATTCTCTGCCTCCCAAGTCCCAGCTGATCAGCTAGGTTTTCTTTTGTTGCCCTGCACAGGAGAACAGAGCAGGAAAGCAGGTTAGTGGGGGATCTTACAGTATCCTTCCCCTGGAGTGGGATGGGAATGGAAATTTTACAGTATCCTTCCTCTGCCATGCCTACCAAGCCACACCCACAGAACCGGTAGTAAAAAATTTTGAATCCCACCACTGGTTCAAACCATCACATTTATGACGGTTGCAGTGTCCCGGGGCACGTGATCCCCTTTTGTGACCCTCTGACAAGCAAAGTCAATAGGGAAACCAGATTCACTTATCAACTGTGTGACTAATTTAGTTAAGTGATTCACTTAACAACTGTAAGTGTAACCAAGTAGTTAAGGGATTCACTTAACTGGCAAGAAAATGGAGCAAAACTCACTTAACAAATGTCTTGCTTATCAACATAAATTTTGGGCTCAATTGCGGTCATAAGTAGAGGACTAGTACAAATGTGCTTTTCAAAGCAGAATGTGTTTTAGAGCTCTAATACCATCTATTTCAGAAATATTATGATTTACATAATAAAACTAATTATTTTTTAAAAAGGAAAAAAAGTTAAAGAGCTGGGAAACAATCTCAATGGAGAAGCCGCATTTACTTAACAACTCGTCATACTAACTTAACTCCAGTGACATTACTAACTGAGCAACTGTGGCAATAAAGGTCGTAAAATGGGACAAAATTCACTTAACAACTGTCTTGCTTAGCAACTGAAATTTTGGGCTCAGTTGTCATAATTTGAGGACTAGCTGTAGTCAGGAAAGAAAGGTACAGCTCTTTTTACCTTAGGATGCCACTGAGATAAAGCCAAGACTGCAGTTTCTGAAGCCAAATAAGTTCAGCAGACACAGACTAGAACTGATACCTCTGAAAATACGGAATTTTTAAAAAGTAAACATCTCTATTGGCCCGTCTCTGTAAACACAATCTAATTTTTAGACCAGACAAGAGAATATGGATGAGACCATAGATTAAGTTTGTGCTGCAATCCAGAGAAATAATGGTTGGATCTTCACTGGGATTTTATGAACTGCCAGCAGAAATAACTTGAAAGTACTGCTCCATTCCTTCCATTTGTTTGGGCCTCTTGAGTTTTAGTGGGGATGGGGGTGGTTTCGATTTTGTTCCCATTATGAACTTTGAACGTACTCTGTTCAGTGAATAAATTTCCCTCAGGCGTGTTGGCTGTGCTGATTTACTGTAAGCCTTCAAAACAAAACAGTGTATTTTTAAGTGTTCAAATAAAGGCCATTCCATAGGACATTTTTCAAAGTTGTACAGTAGAATCTTTGGTCACGAATGCGGACCACGACCAGATCGGGTTTCGACCAAAAAAAATGACATTTTTTTTTTCCGTCCAATTTCCCCTTTCGTGCCATTTTTTTGTAAGCACCAAATTTCTAAAATTAGTTTCAGGTCATGACCAAATCGGGTTGCGACCAAAGTTATGGAACAAATTATGGTCATAATAACTACAAGTTATATTGTATATCACACACTTTTTTAGAGGAACTTTGCTCTTTGCATATTCCTTCGGGTAATTTCTTTGCTTCCCTTGTTTCTTCTTGTTTAATAAGTTAGGCTGGGGAAAAAAGTTTCATAGATACACACCTGCTTGGTTCTATACCAAGACATTGATGTGAGCGTGATTTTATTTATTAAATTGGCTGGTGTGACGAGGTAATCAAAGTCCAACCCCTTTTTATATTTGGTGATGCATGTGATGCATATTAAACTAATCACATGGTTGCATGGAAGACAGAGGAAAAAACAAAACAAAACCCTCCAATGTTCCTATTTATATATTTCCCCCTTTCTTTTAAGTACCTTTATTTAGCCAAATTGGTTTTTCTTGCTTTATCCCTTAGCAGAGTCCATTTCTCACAGCTTACATGTACGCATCTTCCTCATTCCTGACTGGACGGGCAATTTGTCCGAACCTCAGGCCTCCATCAGCCTCCCTTGGGGAGATTTTGATGGGATCCTAGACTCTGAGCTTCCCATTTCCTGGTCTGCTCTTCCCACCGTCCGCGATGGCTCCTTTCTCTTTTACTTAGAAAATCCGCGGAATACACCACCCCCAACAAGTGAAGGTATCTTAAAACCTTGATCAACCCCTCAGTTTTTCAGGCAAATGGCTTGGGAAAACTGTGTCTGCCGAAATTACCCAGAGTTTGGGTTACCTCCTTTCCAGAATAGGGGTCTGCTCAGTGATGCTCAGCCAGTAGCCCAAGAGTGATCCTCTCACTTGCCTTTCAACTCCTTCCCATGCATTCTCTCCCTTTTTCCCTAACAGAAAGTCCTGTTCTCTGGCCTGGTTTGGATCTTGAGTGAGATCCTATCATTCTACCTAATTCTGCCTTTGTTCAAAATATCCTGTCTTGAATGGATTAACAAATCTGCATTTTTTAAAGCTGGCCTCAGCTTAGTATCTTCTTGGGGCCAGGGAACTGTGGCTCTGCGTTTCTGTTTCCCTTTAAGATTTTTATTTCTCTTTTAGGGGAAATATAATATTCTGCCTTCTTAATATTTCTCAAAATATTTCATTTTTCTAGGAGAGGGGTGGGTGTTAACTTTCTACACTAGACATACTCAATCCCAGCAACTATTCTTCACATGTTTTATCCTTAAGTCCTCTCATCATCTTTGTTGCTTTTCTCTGTACTCTTTCTAGAGTCTCAACAACTTTTTTACATTGTGGCGACCAAAATTGGTATTCCAAGTGTGGCCTTACCAAGGCTTTATAAAGTGGTATTAATACTTCACGTCTTGATTCTTTCCCTCTGTTTATGCAGCCTAGAACTGTGTTGGCTTTTTGGGCAGCTGCAGCACACTGCTGGCTCATATTGAAGTGATTGTCCACTACCATGTTTCTCAGAAAATAAGACCAAGACTTGAAAATAAGCACTTGGGCTTATTTTCGAGGTGGTCTTACTTTTTTTGAGTTGCAGCAGGCCAGACTCAGTGAGCTGGACATGCCGTGGATACACTGTTGCCTCCATTCTGAACCTTCAGGGTTCGGAATAGAGGCTTTTTGGTGAATGGGAGGAAAATGGGGAAGGAGATTTTCCAGCCTGCCATCTTTCCCTCAGTCTGTGCTGAGGTTGAGGAATGGATGACGGGCAGGAAAATCCCCCTCCCCATTTTCCTCCTGTTTACCAAAAAGCCTCCTGTGAACCACCCAAAAAGAGGGAAAAAGCAAAGCAGCTGGCCACAGAGCTGCCGGCTTCGGGGAAATGGCCCAACAACCAGAAGCGCTGTGCCCAGAAAGAGAAGGGAAAAAGCAGTATTTGCGCTGCCCCAAAGGGCCAGCAGGCTGGAGCTGAGCAGTTGCCCCCCCCACACCTGCGCCACCACTCATGCTGGCCATGCCTATCCCCCAGGCTTATTTTTTTGGGTAGAAATAATATTAGGCCCACCCCCTCAAAATTAGGTTGGGCTTATTATTGGGGTGGGTCGTGTTTTTGGAGAAGTACGGTAGGACTCCAAGATTCCTATCAAGTCACCACTATTGAGCAATGTACCACATATTCTGTACCTGTGCACTTTGTTTTTCTTGCCTAAATGTAGAACCGTACTTTTTTCACCATTGAATTTGATTTTGTTAGATAGCGCCCAATCTTCAAGTCTCTCAAGATCCTTCTGTATCTTAAGCCTATACTCCTTTCTTAAGGAAGGCTGATGTTTAGTTTTGTTGAAGTGATTCACTGGACTACTGTTAAAGTTCCAAATATTTTATAATATTTTGTAATATTTTAATTCAAAGGCAGAATTAAATTTAAAATATATGCTGATAGGACAATTTATAACCTAATATTCTCTGAAGGTATACAGAAATATCTATATTAAAAGGCCCATGAAGCTACAGATCTGAAATAGGCTAGAGTAATCATATACAGAGGGTATAAAAAGTCAGGGTCCTTGCTCTAAATGTTTGTCTTGGGTTCTATTTATTTCTAAATATTTCTTTATTCATTTGTCATATGACATTTGAGCATTCCTAAGTAAAAAAATATTGCTAAATAAAACATGGCAATTGGTCTACAGGGTTGACTTTAGTACATTTCTCCCTCCCTCTCCCTCGCACACCCACACACACAATTATATTAATAGTTTTAAAATTTATATATTTTGTGCTGCCTTACAAATTATCAAATTGGTCTATTCCAATCTGCCCAAGAGAGGGAGAAGTGATAATTAGTTGAAAGATAATATAAACAACAATGGATAATTTTTTTTCCCAATTCCCTGAAGAAAGACCTCCATTAGCATTCAAGGCAGATTATTAAAGGAAATGGAAACACAGTGGTGTATCTTCTAACTTCTTTTGTACTTACTTGCTGCTATGAACTTGGCAAACAACAGCAGATGCAATCACTAATTGCTGTTAATTGCTGATCTCCAGACCATGCAAAAGCTTTTATTTACAAGTTTGAAATTATCTAAGTTCACAGAATTTATAGAACTTTGTTTATGAATCCTTCACTTTCAGAAATGTCTTTAAAACAAATCCTATGGTAATTTAAATGGAAAACAAATATAACTGTTCAAGCGAACTTTTAGTTATGATATCTGTAACCTTTAAAAAATTAAGCAAATAAGGCAGAAGTGGTATTCAGCAGGTTCTGACCAGTTCTGGAGAACTGATAGCAGAAATTTTGAGTAGTTCAGAGAACCGGCAAATCCCACCTCTGACTGGAGTTTTTACAGTATCCTTCCCCTGCCATGCCCACCAAGCCATACCCTCAGAACCCTGTAGTAAAAAATTTGAATCCCACCACTGAAATAAAGTAATAACAGAATATATCTGATCAGAAGAGTAACTGCCCAAACCTCCAAGAGTCACTAGTTTTATCCTAGATAGAGGCTTTATGTTTGTAAATGTGTTAATGGTGATTTATTAGGGTAGTAGTTTACAGTTCAGTCTCTTGCACATTTACTTAGAAATAAGGCCTGCTTTTGTCAGTAAAGTTTGCTCTCAAGTAGCTTTAGAAAAATTTGCAAACTTGAATTAGGTTTATTATTAAACAACTCTCAAAGGGCCATAAATACATATGGCATTAAAGCAGGATATGAAATATTAAAGATACAAAACAAACAAGGATGGGGTTAATTTTTTAAAACGTATAATTTTGTAACTTTGGGGGGAAAACTAAAATGTGTTTTCAAACTTTGTCTAAAGACAAAGGATCAAGGCAGGATCAAGGTTTCTATTTGTTTAATAAATGGGAAAGTTCTAATGCTTTTTTCAACTCTCTTACTTTTTTAAAACCACTCATTCACATAAGCATAGCTTCTTTAGAACACTGGAATTTAATGAGGAAATCAGATATAACCCCCCTCTAAAAACAAACTTTAACATTTCTTTTATAAGCACTGTTCACCCTTAGACTTTGTATTATTTGGAACATATACCTCAACCTTCTCTTCTCTGAGATTTCCTTTTCAATGGAAGAGATCATTGAAGTTTGTAAGGTCTATCTTTGATTCCCCCAACCTCAAATTTAATGTGTCTGAGTGGTTATTGAGTATAGGAATTTGTTTTGTTGACCAAGCTCAACAAAAGTTCATTCCCCAACTGTTTGCAGTTTAATTACTGAAAAAGATAATGTTGCTATAAAATAAATAAAAGTTTTAAAATCCTTTTATGCTAATTTACTTCAAAATAATCAGAGATCTATCAATACATCCTTCCTCATCCATATGCTTGCCTATCATTTGTTGAAGTATTGTAAATGTTTATATCTAGATTATCTAATCATGGCGATTCAAACTTCCAAGGTTTTTGTAGCTTAAACTCATTACTTCTGAGAAACACCAATAAGCACAGCACAACAAAAGAACTTAGTTGTTTTAAGATCAGCATCCATATATCTCCCCCAAAATCAAACATTAGATGTATACCTGAAAATAAAACATGTTTTTAAATTGGTGAACAGATGGTGAGCATTTAATATAACACTATAGGAATATTCCCTTTCTCTGTGTATCCTACCAAGTGATTTAAAGTCTCCAGTTACCATACTTGCATATTAAATAATACAAATATTTTTAAAAATATTATTTAATATAACTTTGAAATAAATCCCCATGCTCATTTTTGCTAGTGAAAAAAAAGAGAATTTATCCAAGGTCTTGCAAGGTTAAATTATTTTCTTCTGGGAATAGGATAAAAATGTTCTGAAGGCATAAAATTGTACTATTAATAGACCATATACTATGACAAATTATTTGATGTACAACCTCTGTCTTCTGACATAGTATGATTTACAGCTTCAAGAGTAACACTGAAGCTTGTTGACATGTATATATGTCCTCTTTTCTACTTGCTAAATTTTTAGGAATAGTAACTCGTATATCATGTCTTGAGTGAACAGCATGTGAAAGTACAGCTACTCATATTCTTTCAAAAACAAACAAAAATTTACTGGTTTTGCTATTAATACATCTATTCCCAAACTGGAGACTTTCAACTTCCTTAATCTCCTGTCAACCTAGCCAATAGTTGCATTGGCTTGGGGATCATGGAGGCTGATGTCCAACTGACTTGAAACTCAATTTAGGAAGTTCTCATGGTCATAGTGCATTGCATACTTTCTAAAGAATGATATGAATATATTTTGATGATATTAGTGAGATGGCAGAATTTCTATATAAAAATAGAAGTCAGTTAACAATCAGAGAAGGAGGGATCCAAACATCTCTTTGAAAGCTAAAACACAGTCCTGATATGAATGGCAACAACATGCAAAACATGTGGCAACCTAGTTCCTGTTTTATTATTTTAACACCTTTAAATACAGTGGATTAAATGAATTTTATCTAAATGACTCATTAGAATTGGTATAGCACCCAGTGCTCAATCGTAGCATTTTAGGAAGATTAGATGGTGTCAGTTCTACTTAGTATCCTCTGTGCATTTTTCTTTTTCCATAATTTTTACTCCTGCAGAAAGTTAAGGTGGACAGGTTTAGAAGAGTATGTGAGGAAAAGAAAGAAAAAAAATGCACAATTAAAATACAGTGCAGGAAGTTATAGTCTACTTCATCAGATGCATAGAGCAAGTTAAAATGATGTGGGATTTGACAAGCAATAGGGAAAGAAGATGGGGGAGAAAAAAGGGTGATTATGCAGATACAGGTTACCTGTGAGACAGATGATGAGTATCTAATGTCTAAAAAACTCATTGTGTTCATTAAGACTTGCTAAGATAGCCTAAGGCCCTTCTATGTTTATGAATGTGGCAGTCTATCATTCTCTGACGCTAGTCACATATCTTTGTTCTAAAACAGTGACTTTGAAATCTGTATTCAAATGACCTGAACAATTAAGATGCTGTGATATTACTTTGTCTTTATTTGAGTCCCAATTAAACGAGTGTCCATTAATTATTTTGTAAAAAGTAAAGCCTGTTTGTCTAACTTAGGATTCAAAGGGGCATTGCTGGCAAATAATGGAATATATCGTGCAGGAGCGGAGTGAGCATGTGAAAGTACTTCTAATCTTATGTGAGAAGTTGACTGTGATGTGCTGTTAGGGTAAATGTGGGTTAATTAAAGAATAATTGTTGTTTGTTTTAGTTGCTGGCAAGAATCTGTTTTAGGCTGAATGGTTCTTTGTGCCTTTTAATAAAATTTGTTAATTGGAAAAGATGCTACCCAATTCCCTGTTGATGTTATGGTTTTAGTTAGCAAAAGGGTTGTGGTTCCTAAAACAAAAGTGCTACTACTGACCCAAGGTTGCATTTCTTGCCATGTAAGTGACGTAACCAAAAACCATAGATTAATATAAAAATGAACTAAAGTCGAATCCATAAGTCAGGAGTCAGAAAACTGTTGTTTTAGACCAGGGGTCTCCAAACTTGGCAACTTTAAGTCTGGAGGACTTCAACTTCCAGAATTCCCCAACCAGCTCTGGCTAGACAATAGATCCCATCATATTTAGCCATTGGCCATGCTGGCCAGGGCACATGATAACAAAAATCCAAACTATTTAGAGGGGATCATTTTATACTCCTCTGCCCTGAATCACTGATTATTTTTATTTTGGCAGATGAGTGACAATTATGCAGTTATGATTACAGCTACAATTACCATCTCTCCCTCTCCCCCCATCTCTTCCATTCATTAGGAGGACATCCAATTTCAATTGGATGGCCTTGACTTCAAATTGCAGTGCCAGAAAAGTTCTTATATTTGATCTTGGCAAGAAAGTCAAGCTTATTTTCATGATGTGTCCAAGGAAGAAACAGGATGAATGACCTGACAGTAAATTAAATTAGCTGCATTTAATTCAACATTTACATGCCAATGGGAGGTAGATTTGCATCCAGACCATTAGATGGATCGCTGTGAGAAACAACTCTACAACTAGCCACCCTAGTGAGTTCCTTGGCTCATTTCTAATAGCAAGATTTAGATGTAAGAAGATTTAAATGAAGACACATCCAGAGTAGTAAAATTAAATTGCTGCAGATTCTACAGCATTTATGGCTGTTATAATTAGGGAACCCAGCAGTTCTAAAAATGTCACTGTCATTAGATTACTCTTTTAGAAAATGCAGCATGTTAATAGGTATGCATACAACATCTGGTCTGATAATTTCTCATAGTCATTGCTTCAGTAATGTAACATTGTGCTATAATTTATAGCTTCTATTCCTATTTAATATTGGAAACTTGACATTATTAATTTGATCCTGGAGTTTTATCTGTTTGCTGAGCAGCAGGTGATTCCTTGCAATGTATTCATATTCTGCTTGCCTTCTACCATTATGAGAAAAAAATATTTTTAATACAAAAGCTAATTAAAACACAGGCTGAATCCTGCAACTATAAAATAACAATTAAGATAATATCATGATGATATAAATTGAAACACAAGGTGCAATGTGTTGTTATAGATTGTATATCCATCAAAATGCATATTTCAAAATATATCATGAATGAAAATGGAACTGTCATTCCAAGGAACCAAGTCTAGTTGAAAATATTTATTTATTTATTAAATTTATATGAACCAAGTATTGGCCAACTTCGAAAGAATCAGGGAGACACGTATTTCACAAACATATGATGAAAAGTGAATCTTAGTCTAGTATTAGCCTAGTATTAAAATCCTTCACAATACCATCATGAAAGGACTTTGGGCAGAAGTAAGGGATGTCATTCATCAGAATGAGCAAGCAGCTGAGGTGTCATGACACATTATGGAGTAAGAGACATCATTATTAGCCCAGCCCTTCATAGGACTGTTAAATCCAGACTCTAAAATGATCTTGAATGCAGCAGCATAGATAGTTATGAGTGCATCTACTGATGCCCATATATGTTCACAACAATTGCACTGGTTTGCAATAGGCTTTCAGCTATGATTCAAAGTTCTGGTAATCATCTTTAAAGCCCTACATGGCATAACCAGTATGTCCAGGTTACTTGAGGAACCACCTTCTCCCAAGAACATATTCTCGCTCCATATGCTCCTACAGGAAGGCATACTCCAGGTTCCTTCTGCGAAAATTTGTCTTCTTATAGGACTAGGAAGCCTGCCTGCTCCTATAAGGGGTTGCCTCTGTATCTGGAAAAATTGACCCCGACAGTTGCCAACTGTACTGGCCTTTAGGAAAACCATTGAAACCTGATTCTTCCTCAAGGCACTATGGGCCAATTCAGTGAAAGTTCCTTTTTGCTTCTTTTGTTATGTAGCTTAGTTTCTGTTTTGGTAAAAGAAGAAGTAAAGAAGAAGGTTCATACATTGTATATGTTTAATATATGATATTGGCTCTGTTCTGTATTTTTTTGGTTTATTGTTTATTAGCCATCCAGAATAGCATTGTTTGAATTGGGCCACCTTATAAATCTCATGAATGAATGAATATCAATCTATCTGTCTATAATACAATGAATACCAGTGATATTAGATACTTAATTTGACTGGCCAATTTGACTGTTCTATTTTCAATAAGGTGTCTGTTCCTCAAAACGATAGAGTCATTTTCATTTATCCAATTTTTGGCTGAGTGTCAGTACATAATTTTTGCAGATGGGATTGTCATGCAGTTCCCACCAATCCCTTTAACTATATTTATGAGTTGTGTTGGCTCTAATAAGCCATAAAACTGCTGCACAGAGTTCTTCCAGTTTGTTTCCTATCACAAATGTGGCTTGGGGTTGGAAAGGGGATGTGAGAAGCTGGGGAAAGCCATGGCATTCTGTTCCACTTAAAAACAGAACAGACCCTTTGTGCAATTATTTGCCCTTTTATGTCTTTGTAATCTCTTCATCTAATCTAATGTCGAGTTACTGTATTATTTCCCAATGTAGTTTAGCATAACTCTATATTTTTCAAGATGTTTATAACACAAAAGATGTATGTACAAAAGGTCATGGGTTTTCATTTCTATCTTGGAATAGATGTTTATGGTTATACTTACTCAAACATAAATTAGATCAGGCTATCTGTTACATATATTAGCCAAAAGATACATTTGTGATGTGTTTTCCTTTTGTTGTAACCCCTGAAAAAGCAACACAGAGCTATTGCCCCTTCTACAGATCTACACAAAACGTACAATTACTATGCAATTGACAAAGCATGAACCACAATATCATGATGTAAATTCTTCCCAGTAATCGAGGTAATTTTAACATTTAATTCATATTAATTAATATGAATTAATTCTAATTAATTCTAATTTATATAGCCACCCATGTCATACAAAAAGCAACTCTGGGCATGAGGACTAAACTGTGTAAGAAATTGTGTGTAGTATGTGTCCCACCATTATACCTGCATCCTAGCACAATATTTGTAGAGGTTGGATTGAAAGTGATCACAAATTAGGGAAATAATTCTTTCCAACACGAGGCTTCGTTCTTTTATTCTGTTTAACAAATTCATACATGTGTGGGTACTTTCTCTGCACAATCACATTGTGTTAACAGATCTTGGCTCAAAGAAACCAATTCTTTCATCTAAGAGGAGTAATTTTGAATTTTACTATCTAAATAACCTGCCCTTGGCATTTAACACTGCCTGGTAAAATGTCATCGATGAATATAATCTGAATGGTGACATTCTTCTCACTATTTGAGTGTCATGTTGAACCAATTATTAGGTACTCTTTAGGGACCAAAAGTTAATCCTTGGCCTTAAAAGGTGCCCAGTAAAACTTGAAGCAGTCATATGCTTGTTCTTGTAAAAGTTCAGAACGACATATCATTGACATGAAAGCCATTTCAAGTATGTCTCAAAAAATTCATTTACTCACTTGCACATTATATATTATGTAGGAAGCGGCTTTGTGTTCAGCTCTGTGGCCTATTAAATTCAAGCAGCACTAAATATTGGGGTATGTAGAAAAGATATTATTAATATCTACCCGCCCTCACAACAGCTGATTATTTTGAGCTGCTTTCAGTACAAACATAGTTTGCGTCACCTCTGAAGGAAAACTTTGTGTGTTTTTCTACTGATTATCTTAAGGGAAATGAATACATTTTGTAATGGTAGTTTTTACTTTTTTAAATCAACTTCCTCGGCTTTTATAATATGCTCTTTTTTAGTAGTAGTAGCTGATGTTCTCTGGTCAAATGATACCAGATATTTTACTGTAACCAAAGTTCATGAATGACAACTTTATGGAAGAAAAATATGAGTGGCCACTCAGCCACATTTGCATATTTCCTCATACTATACAGCGTGACAAAAGTCTTTAAAATTTGGGGCACTTTTAGTAGGTCTTTCTCTCTTTCTTTTGTGCAAGACTACACTATTGCATCCAGTTATAGTCACCACAATATAAAAAAGATGTTGAGACTCTGGAAACTATGCAAAGAAGAACAACAAGAATGATTAGGGAGTTGGGGGCTAAAGCATATGAAGAACGGTTACAGGAATTAGGTATGTTGTTGGTTTGAGTCCAAGCTTGAAGATTTGGTTGCAAATGCACTTGTCTCCTCAAATGGGGATGCAACATTTGCAACCAAATCACCAAGCTCAGAGCTCAAACCAACAACATAACTATCAACCCGAGCTGCTAATATTCAAAGACATTTCAAGAAACCGTCTAGTATGTCTAGTCTAATTGAAAAGAAGCACTAGGGGAGACCTGATGGCAATGTTCCAATATTTGAGGGGCTCCTACAAAGATGAGAGGGTCAAACTGTTTTCCAAAGCACCAAAAAGGAAAGAAAAAACAATGGATGGAAAATAACCAAGGATAGAAGCAGCCTAGAACTAAGAAGAAAGTTTCTAAGAGGGAGAGCAATCAACTAATGGAATAGCTTGCCCTCAGAAGTGGTGGATAGACCGTCATTGAAGGCTTTCAAAAAGAGACTGGACAACCATTTGTCTGAAATGGTATAGGGTCTCCTGCTTGAGCAAGGGGTTGGACTAGAAGACCTCCAAGATCCCTCTGTTATTCTATGTTCTATCTTTTTTTTATGGAAATGTATTTGTATATGTACACACACACATTATAATGCCTCTGAAAATGTTTGAAAACATATCAGAAAAGACCTTCATCAGTATCCATCAAGTCAAATGTATTATGTATTTACCTACAGGTAAATGGGTACTTTTAGCTATAGAATGTCATGAATCTCCCAGTAATCAAATGAAGTACAATGATATTTTGATTATAATCTTATTTATTCTGTGGATGCAGAAAAATTATTATTGTTGATAAATTTCCCACTTCAGAAATGGCAAAATATTGTCCTTTGGATTCAGTTTTTTGTTTTCAGAGATGTGCTTCAGTGACATTTTAATTTCTGGCTGACATTTCATCAGTGTCATATTACTGGGTACACTCTCTGGAATTCTGTTTCTTTGCAGTTAATAAATTTGTCTGAAAGCAATTTTTCAAGCATAAAGGTCCCTGTTGGGAACAATATAACAGGAATCGTCAGAATGAATTATTCTGCTTAGAAATCTTTTATGGGTTGAGGACTTCCAGTGGTGTTTCTGTCAAAGACAGACCAGAGACCGCGATCGTGCATGGCTTTGCTTGCCCTGTTGGAGAAGTCCTCTTGGGACCAGATTCATCTGACCCACCTTGGAGGGGTGGAGGAAGAGTGGGAGACCACCAACTGGGTCAAAGGGAGCCGCATCTCCCCATCCTGGCTTGCTTTACTCCCCTGGAAGACAGGGAGAAGCGGCAATTTTAATGGCTGCCCTGAAGATGGGAAGCTGCCAGGACTTAAGTGTGTGCTGGAGCGAGTAGTGAGTGGCGTGTAACCAGATAAAAGAACTTGAATGTTTTTTTGACAACCCCAAAAAGCAGAAAGAAAGAGTCCTCATTTGGAAGTGTGATAGCAGCAAATGAGAAATAAGAGGAAAATACAAGGTAAATAAAAAACCAGAAATAAAAGAACTACATGAAAGCAGAGATTAAATTTGAAATAATATCCAGAATTGGGCACTAATTAGGCATTGAATAAAATGTTGGACTTGCCTGGAATGGATAAAATTTAATGATAATATAACAGAAAAGAGAATAAAAAAGAACTTTGAAAAATGGAAGTGATATAGAGCACCATATAATAGTTAAAGATATTTCCTCTTCTATGTTTTTATGGAAAATTACTGGTTGTATAAATGTGTGAAAGAGAAAAGAAATGAAATAAAACACTATAGCATAACAAGAACACAGGAAGCCTAAAAAAAGGGGGTGGGTTTACAGCAAAGTATAAACAAATGTAATATCTTGGGAATGTTTTGGTGTTGATTGTAACAAGGAAACAGAAGAAAGGGAAATTGAGATAAACGAAGACTTTTAGCAAGGACCATAACAGAAAACTTTGACTTCAAATAAAATAAAGAATAACTCAACAGATTAAAAAAATGGAAGAAATAAGCAAAGAATTTAAGTCGGAACTTGAAACTGAGAGGAATGTTAAAAGAAAGAATGGGACTATTGGATATATTTGTAAGCAAAGTAATGGCAATGTAGTTCATAGAAGAACAAAGAAAACCTAGAGAGGAGGAGTTAAAGGAGAAGGAAAGCAGCCCAGATGAGTATGGAGAACAAGGGCCATTGCCAAAAGACATAAAAGGGCCTAAAACTGAGATATTGACAATAGAGGCAACAAATAAAAGAGTAAACGCTCCCAAGACTAAGCAGAAGAAGAAGGAACCATATAAGAAGAAACTCCAAAAAAGAGAACAGAGAATGGTGGGGGAAAGGACGGCTGATAGGGAGAGGGAAATAAAAATAATATTAGAAGAAAAAAAGAAGAAAGACTGGGAAAACCCAGAAAAGGAAAAGCTGGCTAAAATTAAACGATAAGGCTGAGAGATTTAGAGATAAGGGTTACGGATAGTATAAGGTTTTTTTTCCTTTTTACTAGAAATATAGACTGGGAAGATTCAAAGTTTAAGGTAGTTTCCCTTACTGGGAAATACCCTAAGATTTACACACACACACACACACACACCTTATATACAAGTTCTATTGTTATGAATCCTTTCTTTTCTCTCTCTATATATATTTTGGAAGCAAAAAGGGAAACTTAACTTTCTGTTTTTCTTTTTCTCATTGGTATATACATGAAATAGAAAATGTAATTGATTATATAAAGGATATGAGAAAACAAAAAATATGACAAATTAGAAGGAATTATATTCATAAAGTATTTGTAATGAGAGTATTTTTGATGATGAAAAGCAGGGGAATGAAAATTTATTAAAATACATAGGCAAACTTTGGCTAGGTGGAAATAAAGAAAAAACATGATTACTATATAACTATATATAAGAAAAGTGAAGTTAGAGTGAGAGACATTAAGAAGTTACTATTATCGTGAATCCTTTCTTTTTTACATATATATATTCTAAAATATGTAATTGATTATTTAATTGATAATAGAAATATATAATGAGAGTATTTTATTATGATTAAAAGTAGGGGAAGGAAAAATTATTAAATTACATAGGTAAATCTTGGCTAAGTGGAAATAAAGAAAGTGGGGGGAAAGAAAAATATGAAATGGTTATAGGAACATCTTTGGAATAAATATATGATATAATGTAGATCGGAGGGATATACCATGTGGATCCTAAATATATTAATTTCATTTTATTTTTACTCTTTTTCTATTGTTTATTATATACCGGTCTAGAAAAAGCTAAGGATGATAATGATAATGTAAAACAAAATAGGTGGTAAGCTGAAAATTGAAATAATAGGGGATAAAGAATTGAAAATATATGTGTGGATGAAATGATATTGAACTAATGAATTGAAATATTAAATGGAAATTTATTTAAAGATTAGTGGAATGGAAAATGACTTGAAGAGATGTTAAACAAGATAGATGGAAATGTAATTATGACTATGTATAAATGTAATCTGGAACCATGTTGCTCACATGAAGAGATGTGTAAAAAATAAAAATAAAAAACCTTTATTAAAAAAAAAAAGAAATATTGATTATATTGATTAACCCAATCTCTACTTTATATTCTTCTTCCAGATATTCAGGATTTACGAAACATCTGTCGCATCTGAATCTTTTACATTGCCTAATTCAGTCTTTCTCAACTGGGTTTCCAAAAAAAACCCAGAGGTTTCTGTAAGGGTGCTAAGAGAACGTGATTAAAAATAAAAATAAACATTTTTAAAACTTTGCATGCTATGCAATACTAGCATTTGCAGTGGTGGCATTTTTACACCCCATGACTCAACTGCTGATCTGCTTCTTTGCTGTTATTGTTAACATTGTAAAATGTGGATTGTATAGGTTTGAAATGAATTGTATAGTGAAGTGTTTGCATTTTTTTTTAATTTGTGATTTTTGTGCAAGGATTTCCTGAGACCTTCAAATTATTTCAAGAATTCCTCCAGGATAGAAAGGTTGAAAAGGCTGACCTAATTTATTTGGAACATATTGTTTATTTTAAATTGTGTGATGTTTCAAGGTAAAGGCAGAAATTTACTTATGCTATCAACATTATATATCCTGAGTATAAAATACAAGCTCCATAATTTTTTCAGATATGATCTCCTGATCCCAAGCTACATCACTATATTTCATTCTTTTTAGGTAGAAAAGAATAGGATTTTTATTATGTTGGTTTCATTTTTTATGCCTTAAATCATACGCTTACATAAATTAATGCAAGACTTTTATTTTCTGCTACAGGTTATGAAATAAATTACCCTGCTAATAAAGAAATTACCCAGTAACAGAGGATCTTTGATAAGCTGATTGCTTTTGAAGATATTTCAGAACCAAAGTAGAGGAACTGTGTCCAATGACTCCGGCTGGACTCCTTGGGAAGGTTGGCTTCAATCTGGGCACATTTTGTCTACATTCTGGATAGAGAGGACCATTGGTTTGAAATCGGGTGAAAAAGGCCATCTATGTCATCTAAGTCAAGGACCTTGGAGCTCTCATATCAAATGACCTACGCACCAGAACTCATTATAACAGCATTGCCAAAAAGGCATTAAGAGTTGTAAATCTAATCTTATGAAGCTTCTCCTCTGGAAATATCTAATTGCTAACTAGAGCATACAAAACTTTTGCTAGACCAATACTCGAATACAGCTCTTCAGTCTGAAATCCACACTGTATATCAGACATTAATAAAATTGAGCAAGTCCAGAAGTATTTCACTAGAAGAGTACTAGAATAGAATAGAATAGAATAGAATAGAATAGAATAGAATAGAATAGAATAGAATAGAATAGAATAGAATAGCTTTATTGGCCAAGTGTGATTGGACACACAAGGAATTTGTCTTGGTGTAAATACTCTCAGTATACATAAAAAATACATTCATTAAGAATCAAGAATCATAATGTACAACACTTAATGATAGTTATAGGATACAATCAGCAAATTGATGGCTTTTGGGAAAAAACAGTTCTTGTGTCTAGTTGTTCTGGTATGCAGTGCTCTATAGCGTCATTTTGAGGGAAGGAGCTGAAACAGTTTATGTCTGGGATGTGAGGGGTCTGTAAATATTTTCACAGCCCTCTTTTTGACTCGTACAGTATACAGGTCCTTGATTGAAGGCAGGTGGGTAGTAATTGTTTTTTTCTGCAGTCCTAATTATCCTCTGAAGTCTGTGTCTGTCCTGTTGGGTTGCAGAACCAAACCAGAGATGCAGATAATAGACTCAATCATTCCTCTGTAGAACTGTATCAGCAGTTCCTTGGGCAGTTTGAGCTTTCTGAGTTGGCGCAGAAAGAACACTCTTTGTTGTGTTTTTTTATGACGTTTTTGATGTTAGGTGTCCAATTTAGGTCATGTGATATAGTAGAACCTAGAAATGTGAAGGTCTCTACTGTTGATACTGTGTTGTCTAGTATTGTAAGAGGTGGTAGTATGTGGGGTTTTCTTCTAAAGTCTACCACCATTTTTATGGTTTTGAGTGTGTTCAGTTCCAGATTGTTCCGGTTACACCATGAGGCAAGTTGTATAACTTCCTGTCTGTATGCAGATTCGTCGTTGTCTCGACCAATCACTGTTGTGTCATCAGCAAACTTCAGTATTTTAACAGATGGATTGTTTGAGATGCAGTCATTGGTATATAGGGAGAAGAGAAGTGGAGAAAGCACACAGCCTTGGGGGTGGGGGGCTGTGCTGATTGTACAGGTATCGAATGTGATTCTGCCTAGCTTCACCTGCTGCTTACTGTCTGTTAGGAAACTTATGATGCACTTACAAGTGTGTTCAGGTACTGCTAGTTGGTTTAATTTACTTAGAAGAGTATCTGGAATGATGGTATTGAATGCTGAAGTCTACAAAGAGGACCCTTGCATAGATATCTGGAGATTCAAGGTGTTGTAGGATGTAATGCAGAGCCATGTTTACCGCATCATCTGTCAATCTATTTGCTCGGTATGCAAACTGCATAGGATCTAACAGCAGATCCGTGATGGTTTTCAGGTGGGACAGCACAAGCCTTTCAAAGATTTTCATAACTACAGATGTTAGTGTTAGATCGGTGGATCGGGTCACATAAGAGGCGAGATGCGAAAGTGAACAATCAGCTCTTTATTGTAGCTTCTGAACAAGGACAGTTAAAGTGTGCGAGCCGCTTGGCTTTATACAGCCGGCCGGCGGCTCGGCGGCCAATGGCAGTGCTTTGAATCTCCCGCGATCAGCTCGGCCAATCGCGGTAGATTCTTAACGCTCCAATCACAGTCATTCAGTGGACCAATTGGGTTGCGGTCCTGGTGGACCAATCAGAATGCGAGTCTGCAAGAATGTTAATACCGAACACCTCTCCCCTCATGGTTTCGTCCGACGCAGCGTCGTGACGTAGTCGCGCAGGTAGGTGGGGCTCCGAATCTGTCTAGCTGACCTGCGCAGTTCAGTCTGTGTGTGATCATCGGCCGGTTCGGACGGGCTCCGCGTCACTCTCAACTTCGTTGATGGAACCGCCTGGAAGGGTGAGCCGGGCCTGTCGCCGCAGCTCCCGCCCAGACTACCTGGGTTGGTCGAGTTGCGGTTCCTGTTGCTCTCGCTCAGTCTTTCCGGGCTGGTTGAGCTGGCTTGGCTGTACCTTCCAGGTGAAGATCCCGTCTGCGACAGTTCGAGGTCTGCTGGTGAGTATGGCTGGTTTATTTGAATGTTTCTGTCTTCTGGTGGGGGGTGTTCGGTTTGCGTTGGGGGGTGTGCCATTGATGGTTCCGGCCTTCCGTCGTTTACCGGCTTGGTTGTCGAGGCTTCCCCTCCCTCTCTGCTTTCCTTGGTTGTTGTTGTTGAGGCGTCGGGGGTGTTGGCGGCTAGTCTGGACCGTAGCTGGTCGATGTGCCGCTTCCAGCTCCTTCCGTCATTTGGAGTCTGTATGATCGGGGCCCGGTTACCTGTGTTATTTGTGCAGGTACCCAGAGGGGGTCTCCCGTGAAGTTTTTCGCGTAGACCGTATCCCCAATGTTGAATGCCCGGTACCGGCTGGAGGAGTCCGGAGGTTTCTCTGGGTTGTAGGTGGGGTGTAGGCGGTCCAGTGGAGACCTCAGTTTCCTTCCCATCAGTAACTCCGCTGGGCTCTTGTTCGTTGTCGTGCTCAGTGTGATGTGCTGTATGAAGAGCAGTTTGTTTATTTTTTCCTGGATGTCGCCGGTTTCGATTTTTTGGATGGCTTTTTTTGTGTATTGGACCATCCGTTCCGCCCTACCGTTCGCCACCCGGTGAGCCGTCGAGGTTAAGGCGTGTCGGATGCCTCATTCGGCCAGGTATTTTTCAAATGCCAGTGCCGTGAACTGTGGCCCGTTGTCCGACACTATGACATCCAGTAGCCCGTGCGTTGCAAAGAGTCTATTGAGCTTGTCGATGACTGCCTCTGTTGTTGTTGCCCTCATAGTGCTTACCTCCAGCCAGTTAGAGTAGGCATCTACGGTGATGAGAATGTATGCCCCTTGGTTGGCCCGGCGAAGTCTATGTGTATTCGCGACCATGGTCCTCTCGGGTTTCCCATTCCAAGACCGGGGCGGCGGGGGGGTTGGCTCTTGACTCTTGGCACCTGCTGCAGCCGGCGACCCATGTCTCGATTTGTTTGTCCATCCCTGGCCACCAAGCGTAGCTTCTGGCCAGGGCTTTCATCTTGACGACCCCCGGGTGTCCCTCGTGCAGCATTGCCAACACTATGTTTTGTAGCGCTTCCGGTATTACTACCCGGTCGCCCCAGAGTATGCACCCCCTTTGTGAGAACAGCTCAGTTTGGCAGTTTCGGAAGGCTTTGAATTTCTCGCCGCCGTCATTTTCTGGCCACCCCTGCTCTACCCAGCTCAATACCCACGCCAGCCGTTTGTCTTTATTTGTTTCATGGGCAATGTCTGGCGCGGTTAAGAGTGGGCTGGGTAGGGTCTCGATTTGCAGGGTCGTCGTTGTGGGCGCTGGGTCGTCGTCTAGTTCAGGTAGTGGTGACCGGCTTAGTGCGTCAGCGTGCAGAATGTTCGTGCCGGGCCGGTGTGACAGTTCGTATGAGTATGCGGCAAGGAACTCAGACCACCGCGTCATCCGGGGTGACAGGATGTTCGGGGTGGCCTTGTTCCCTGCGAGTATCCCGAGCAGGGGCTTGTGGTCCGTTATGATCGAAAAGTTCCTACCGTAAAGGTACTCGTGGAACCTTTTCACTCCGGCGACGATGGCGAGGGCTTCTTTGTCCAGTTGACTGTAATTTCTTTCCGGCTTAGCCAGCGTTCGGGAGAAGAAGGCGATGGGTGCTTCCTTCCCGTCGGGTACGGTGTGGCTGAGGACTGCTCCGATGCCAAAAGGTGATGCATCGCACGTTACCGTGAGCGGGAGGGTCTCGCTATACTGGATCAGGACTGCGTCCGATGTCAGCAGGTCTTTTGTTCGTTGGAACGCAGTCTCCTCCCGCTTCCCCCAGCTCCAGATGGCCGCTTTATCGAGTAGCCGGTGTAGGGGTTCCGCCACGGTCGCCTTTTGGGGTAGGAAAACATTGTAAAAATTAAGCAGTCCCAAAAATGCCTGTAGTTCCGCCTTGCTTGTTGGTGTGGGGGCTTCCTTGATGGCTCTGAGTTTCTTCCCAGTTGGGTGTATTCCGTGCTGGTCCAGGAGGTACCCCAGAAACTCGACCCTCTCGGTGTGGAGTTGGCATTTGTTTCTTTTGACTTTAAGGCCGGCGTCTTTGAATTTGTTAAGCACTGCCCTTAAACGGGTCTCCAATTGTTCTCTGTTGGCGGCTGCGATCAGCACGTCATCGAAGTAGGGAACCACCCCTTTTATTCCCTGGAGGAGCCATTCCATGAGACTTTGGAAGACTCCTGGGGCGACGCTGACTCCAAATTGGAGTTGGTTGCACCGAAAAGCCCCCCGGTATGTAACAATCGTTTGCGCTTCGGCTGTCTCCGCATCGACCGGCAATTGCTGATACGCTTGTGCCAAGTCGAGTTTTGCGAAGACCTGGCCTCCCCCCAGTGAGTGCAGAAGGTGCTGTACTACTGGGACTGGGTAGGCGCTCTGCTGCAGCGCGTGATTGAGGGTGGCCTTGTAGTCCCCGCAAATTCTTATGGAGCCATCGGGTTTGATGGGGGTGACTATGGGCGTGTCCCAACGGGCATGGTCGATGGGCTCTAGTACCCCTTGCGCGACGAGCTTGTCTAGTTGCTCGTCGATTTTCGGCTTGAGCGCAAAAGGCACTCGCCGCGGTTTGAGGCGGATTGGGGCGATGTTAGGGTTAAGGTTGAAAGATATAGGGGGCCCTCGGTACTTGTCTAGCGAGTTGTCGAAGACCTCCTGGAATTCTTTTACAAGAGTCGCTTCCCAGTCGGCCTCGTCTGTGTGATGGATGCCCATCACCTCGATGCCCAGGGGGGTGAACCATTGCAGGCCGAGTAAGCTGGGGCGGTCCCTGTCCACGATTGTGAGTGGCAAGATGTCGGTGTGGTTCTTGAACGTGACCTTAAAGTGCCTGATGCCGGCCACAGGGATGCGGTTTCCCTGATAGTCTTTCAGGATTAGCTTCTGGTTGTCTAGTTCGTTGTGGCAGATAGTTGGGACTAGGCGCTTGATTGTGCGCCAAGAAACCATTGAGAGGTAGGACCCGGAGTCCACTTCCATCTCGCAGGGCTGGTCCTCGATGCACAGGGCCATGTGTACCTTTCGGGCGTCCACGGTTGACGAATGGCCGATGACGACCGTCTGGTGGGTTTCCTCACGCCGCTGTGCTTCGCTGAGTCGTCTGCTGTGGCTGTCGCGGCTCCACTGGCTCTCGGTCGGTCGGTCTCGGTGCCTGGGGGGGGGTGCCGTCTCGTCGTCGTGGGCTGTTTCCTCATCGCTGCGGGCTGTAGCTCTTTTTGTTCCAGCACACCTTGGCGATGTGCCCCCGCTTCTCGCAGTGCCTGCAAATGGCGTCGAGAAAACGGCATTCGGAGCGGGGGTGATCGCCGCCACAGCCAGCGCAATGGAAACCCGACTTACGTCCCCTGCGGTCCCGGCAGTCGCGCTCGGTCTGCAGCCGATGGATTTCCTCGTCTTCGTCCTTGGTGTCGGATTGGGGTTCGAAATCGCCATGATGCGTGGTCGTTTCTCGACGGTTGGTCTCCCCGGGCTTCGCGGTGGCTGGGGTCGCTTCGTTGGTCGGTGGCCGTTCAGTCGTGTTGGCTTGCCTCATCCGGGCTGCTGACTGGCGGGTGGCCTCGGCAGCGGTAGCCTCGGCGAGGGTGTCAGCGAGGGAGATGTTGCCTTTGGCCATCAGCCGGCTCTGCAGCATGGGGTCTCGGAGTCCGAGGACGACTCGGTCCCGAAGCGCCTGGTCCAGGTCGGGGAATTTGCAGGGGCCTCCCAGGTTCCGCAGCTGGGCCACGAAGTTGCTGATGGTCTCACCTTCGCGCTGATCTTGGCGGTAGAAGTCGTGCCTACGAATGAGGATGGGCGCGGTAGGGGCGTAATGGCGGCGCAAGATGGGCTCGAGGTCAGCCCAGTCCATCTCCTTGACGTCGGTGGGCTTCGCCAGCGCCTTGGCCATTATGAACACCGCGGGCCCGCAGTGTGTTGGGAATACTGCCCGTTTCCTCTGGCCGTTGGCGTCCTTGAGGTTGCTGCACTCCAGGAACATCTGAAAGCGGTCGATGTAGGACTCCCAATCTTCGGTTGCTGGGTCGAACGGAGCGGGCGGCAGGGTGCTGGCCATCTTGCAGGGCACTGATCACCATTTGCCACGTGCTAGTTGGTCCTCGCCTCATGATCCCACCTTTGTCGCCAGTGTTAAATCGGGGGATCAGGTCACATAAGAGGCGAGACGCGAAAGTGAACAATCAGCTCTTTATTGTAGCTTCTGAACAAGGACAGTTCAAGTGTGCGAGCCGCTTGGCTTTATACAGCCAGCCGGTGGCTCGGCGGCCAATGGCAGCGCTTTGAATCTCTCGCGATCGGCTCGGCCAATCGCGGTAGATTCTTAGCGCTCCAATCACAGTCATTCAGTGGACCAATTGGGTTGCGGTCCTGGTGGACCAATCAGAATGCGAGTCTCCAAGAATGTTAATACAGAACAGTTAGAGCAACTGGTCTGTAGTCATGCAGTTTCTTGATGGAAGGCTTCTTTGGCACTGGGATGATGGTAGAGAGTTTGAAGCAGAAAAGAACATAGCACATCTCTCATGATCTATTTAAGATTCGGGTGAAGAGGGGGACAATTGGTCAGCACAGACTTTTAAGCACGAAGTAGTTATCTTGTCTGGCCCTGGTACTTTTCCTGGCTTTTGTCTGTGAAATAGATCTTGCACTTCTTTTTCTGTGATCCCATTGGATTGGGGCCAGTTGTAGGAGGCTTGGGTGTTGCTGGTGTGTTTGAGATATGAGTTGTGGAGATATGTGGCTGTAGTTTCTTTTCAAATCTCCTTAAATTTGCTTGATTGAAATCTCCTAAAATGATAGGAAGGGAACCTGGGTGTTTGGCTTCAGCCTCCATAATTTGATCAGCAAGAGTTCGTAATGCCTTGTTTACACAGGCTTATGGGAGAAATGAGGAGAACTCACGTGAAGAGTAAAATGGCTTGCAGTTGATGTGTAAAGACTCCTCTGCTCGCAACAGAATACCCTATATCACCAGGGTTGAGATTTTGGGCTTCGACATCCTTGAACTATGCCACCTGCGGTTAGACTTAAGCATAGCACACAAAATTATCTGCTACAATGTCCTACCAGTCAATGACTACTTCAGCTTCAACCACAACAATACAAGAACACACAACAGGTACAAACTCAATGTAAACCGCTTCAAACTTGATTGCAGGAAGTACGACTTCAGGAACAGAGTGGTCAATGCCTGGAATGCACTACCTGACTCTGCTGTGACATCCTCTAACCCCACTCCATTAACCTCAAATTATCCACTATAGATTTCACCCCATTCCTAAGAGGTCTGTAAGGGGTGTGCATAAATGCACAATCATGTCTATTGTCCCTGTCCTATTGTTCCCATTTATACGAATATTTCCTATATTCTTCCTGTATTCTTACTCATGTTTATACTTATACCTATTATCTTGTAAGCGATTGACAAAATAAATAAATAAATAAATATGTTAGAATTGAACAGCCTCAACAGAAGGGGAGGAATATGACACCTTCCTATCTTCTGTCTACAACACAATCCTTTCAGCAGTTCCAAAAAGATTCCACACCCATTTGCACTCTGATTCAGATAACCCTAAGGGCACAGATAAACCCCCCAAGTGGTCTCAACAGCTCTCAGAGTGCTAATGACCTGATGACTGCAAAGAAATATAATCCATCACCACCCCAACATCCTATCAGAACTAATCATTCCACACACCCCACCCCCACCATCCAACCAGAATTGATGAAGTTTCTTTGATGAGAAGCAAAACATCTTCCTCAAGGGAAAAAAAAAACATAGTCCAAATGCCTTTTGAAAAAGCACCTTTGAGATGTTTAAGGGTATATTTAAAGCCACGAAGTCTCTGATAGCTTCAAATGGGAAAGGCTCGGAGTATTTCACTGCTCACAAAATAGTAATTTACAGTCTGATTCGTAGGAAAGCAAAAGAGAGGGGGAAAAGGACTCAGAGACCCTGAATTTGAAAAGACAGCTGAGAGTGCAAAATACTTCCGAGAAAAATAGAAAAAGGGAAAAAAGGTAAGAGGAATTATTTACAGTTCATCGGAGAGACTGCTCAAAGATATATAAAAGAAAACAGGATCTTGCTCAAAGGACAGAGATTGGAAAGATGAAGACGAGGATGAATGCAATAAAAAAAGAATAAGGCAAATATTCGACAAAAGGCTTACAGGAAAGAAATGGGCAAACATGGTGAGTCTCTTTTATCATCTCAACTTTGTGAAGGAGGAAGTGGAAGGAGGAGAGGAATGAGAACCAAAATCAGTGAGACTGTATTTTGCATATCCATTTAAACCGAGTAGACAGCTCACACTTGTGAGACACAGTGCTGGTAAAAGGTTCTTCATCTAAGAGAATTGTGCTGCAGTCAGGGGAGCCATTTCATTTTGGAAACTAGAGCCAGATATATTTTATTAGCTCTTTCATATGGTTGGAACACTCTATGGGAATGCAGGCCGCGTCAATGAAAGGCTCCACGCTTTCTCAAATATTATTAATGGAAATGGCCAGCAAAAGAATTCCCCAAAGATCTGAAAGAATTGTTTTAGTTACTTAACAGCTATTGAAAAATTGCAGACTTTGCAGTGTTAGCAAAGAGGAAATGCTCAGCAGATGTTTCTTCTCTGTCAGAGTACAAAATGCATACTGGCCTTTTTTAATGGAGAGTTTCCTTTTTATATTGATGGGAGTGGACAGAACTCTCATTCAAAGTCCCCATGAGGATGAGTGAGCATCACAGGAAGTGTTCATCAATAAGAATACAACATTGCATGCAACTTATAAAAAGAGCATCGTTTATGCTGATGAACTCGGCTAGTTCTCAGCATGATGGGAATTGCTAACCTTCCTCCCTACAGAAATAATGGTCAACTGAAGGTTGGTTTGCTTTTTGCTTTTTCAAAGCATCTATTGATTCTGACATAAAGTGCCTCTATTCCAGGAATGCACAATGGGGTATCATTTGCAATACTGCCCTTGACATTTCCTGAAAATAATAAACTAGAGCAGAATGTAAACATATAAAGAACATATAAAGAATGGTTGCTGGAATTGGGCATGTCTAGTTTAATGAAAAGAAGGATGGGGTGACATGATAGCAGTGTTCCAATATCTCAGAAGCTGCCACAAAGAAGAGGCAGTCAAGCTATCCTCCAAAGCACCTGAAGGCAGGACAAGAAGTAATAGATGGAAACTAATCAAGGAGAGAAGCAACCTGGAACTAAGGAGAAATTTCCTGACAGTTACCATGAATCAGTGGAACAACTTGCCTCCAGAAGTTGTGAATGCTCCAACTGGAGGTTTTTAAGAAGAGATTAGACAACCATTTGTCTGAAATGGGTTTCCTGCCTAAGCAGGGATTTGGAATGGAAGATCTGCAAGGTCCCTTCCAACTCTATTCTATTCTATTCTATTCTATTCTATTCTATTCTATTCTATTCTATTCTATTCTATTCTATTCTATTCTATTCTATTCTATTCTATTCTATTCTATTCTACGCTACGCTACGCTACGCTACGCTACTCTACGCTACTCTATTCTGTTCCTCAGTATTGTGATGATAAACACAAGTCTTCATAGAGAGGAGTGTTTCTCAATCTTAGCAAATTTAAGACATGCAAACTTCAACTCCCAGAATTCCCCAGCCACTGACAGTTGCCTTAAGGTTGTCAAGGTTGAGTAACACTTTTCTAGATAAATAGATCACTGGAATGGCTGATTATAGAATTCTTTGACAGGAAGCATGTTAATGCCAAGAATCTCACAGAGATTACTGGGACTGAGAGAGGCAATAATTTATCCCTCCTCCAAGGTTAAAAATAATTTCTTACAAAAACCTATAGACTTTCTTCCTCTTAAATCAGAGTCCAAGCTAAATGTTCTCTACATAGAAGAAGCTGTTCTTGAGATTCCAGGCAGCCAACTGGAGAACCTTAAAGATACATTGGCTGGCTGATCATCCCACTGGCCAAATAATGCCCCTCTTTCTGAATGAAATGGACTGGAAGTAGAAAGAGACCACTTCTTAACTTCAACCTATGCAATAGGAGTACTGTTACCAAGTTATAACTTAAGTATTTGGGCCACTTAACTAAGGCAGTTTTACTGATGGAATGTTCAAAGGTTGTGAGAACCCGATCTGGATAAATCTCTGTAAAAGTTGTGGATCCAAATTAATGAATATATAAATTATGGGTAATCTTTCTTTCCATATAATACATATCAGGGCTGAAAACTTCAATGCAATTCAGGATTCATTTCCATTTCACTTTTTTGAGCCACAAGGGACATGATGATGATGCAGTGATATTATCAGTAAAGATAATATTGATATTTTCTGTTGCTCCCATTATTAGAGGCTTTTTGGCTGGGGTGAGCAGAAGTATATACAGTATGCATTCAAAACAGAAACATTATTAGTATTTATTTATAGAAAAGACAGAGATATGCTGCTAAAAACCCACATAATTTTCCAATTTAATTTTCATGGCATGATCTTGGGAGACTCTGGGAGTAGAAAATGGAGGTTAAGAGCCATATGCAATGTGAAGACCCAGATGACTCACTTCTGATAGATTCTAATAGCAGGCTTCATCTTTCCTTTTAAACAAAAATGGCAGCATTCATTAACAGGATAGTAATATCACAGAAATCAGAAGGATTTTAAGGACTGCAAAATTAAAGGGAGGAGGCTAAACTGGCTAAAGTGATTGTGAACAGCCAAATGATTGTTGGAGAAAAAAATAAATTGAAAGAGAGCTGGAAGAGAATGGAGTGTGTTATTCCATTTTGCCAGTGGGGAATTGCTGGGAAGTAGGAATCCTAAACCAAAGAAGTCCATACTCCAGGAGATCGTTGCACATCCCTTTTGAATAATGTGGCAACTGAAGTTTGCACTGATTGCACCTTCAAGACAGAGAACCATTTTATTCCTTCATCTCATAACCAGGTTCTCACTCATTTTTTCCATTTTTTAGGGGAATAACTCTCAAAATTGTAGGAATGCTATTAAGACTTGGAATGAAGAATGGTGACCCATCTTCTCCAGACTGATGCCCTAAGAAGGATTGACATCTAGTAGCAGAATGTTGCCTTCTTCTAGTATGCTTAGTTCAATTAAAGATAACTCCAGATAATAGAAAGGGATATATATTAACATTTTCAGATAATTCAACTACAATGATAGCTGTCTCTCTTATATCCACATTCATATCTGAAAGCATTCTTAGTATGATGTCTAGTCTTGGGAAAAGGTTGGGGATCCTACATTTTAGCTGAAGCTAATTTACATCCTTAAAAGATTCTAGTTTTCAATGGCTTGCATTGAAAAACACTCCAGAACTCACTCAAGATGTATCAGTATATAAAGTTATTGGGATTAAATATTGAATTTTGAAAGGGTTATAATCTTAATCAAAGAAAGACAAAGAATGGAAAACATTAAACAAAATAGCCCTTTTATCTCCTGTATTGCACCAGCTTGGAAAGCCACTGGTAAAACAACACTATAATTCTTATTTTAAGTATAGAGCATGAATTCAGCAGTGTGTCATTTAGTGGAAGGAAAGTGGAAGGGACATACATTATAATCTGCTATACGTTGCTTTTAAGGCTGCTTACAAATCATATACTTCTAAATCGTTAGGTGCTGTTTACTAATGGTTTTGGTGGTCTGGATTAAAGCAACAAGCATACATCTGCATTTTATCAGTTGTTTTTGATTTTCTGCCATATATTTTTTTGTGTGAATTTCTCAAGCTATTAAGGATGAGACATGCCATCTGTACAGGCTTAATTCAGTTTCAGAAGGGAACAATCCTCACACACATTTATTTATTACAGCATTTGTATATTGCCAACTACATATGGACTCCTGACAGTTTACATTGAAAAAGTTTCTTCAGAAAAATAAACAGTAACGTTCTCTATAATATGTATTTAAAATCATAATAAAAATAACACAGTCTTTGATGCTCAATAATGCCTCATTAAAAGCCAGTTGCTATTTTGAAAGAATGTGTCCTTGGTCTTGGAGAAGGAAACCAGCAACTACTGATAGACTGATGTTTCTATTGGGAGTGGGGGGTCCCAGAGTCTATTTTTCTTCCCCTCTCTACTGGGCAGTTTATCCAGGAGTCCAGCAGAGATGACAGAAAACAGACAGGTAGTGGTGAGTGTTTGTGGTGTTGGATTAACTGACCAGTTAATTTAGAATTACTTTGTGGTTGAATATGATCCTGTTACTGACAATTCTTATGGGAAGCAAGAAGTGGAAATGTGTGACTTTTAGACATCTTGGCCAAAACTGGTTAGAATGCATATAGAATGTGGAATCAGTGCACAAGGGCAGGAAAGGCTTCTTATGCCTCTTTGCTATCAACTTATCAAACATTCTGAAGATAGACCACCTCTTTGGAAAGAGGTCTAACATGTGAAGACTCTCATTATCTTTCCATACAGAAAATTCTGCCCAAATCAGACACAAGGTGCAAAAAAAGGAAGCTTTCTCTGAAAAAGAGTCTGAAAAAGAGATATTATTATTGCATTACTGGATATGAAAAAAATGACTTTCTATATTTTGAGTTTCACCAAATAAACTGGTTGAGATTGAACATATTTTTTCAACCTGCAAGATAAACCTGATGATCTTGTTTCCTTCTTCTTTTCAGCTGGAGGACAAAGGTGGTAGAGTTCTTGAAATGTCAAGTTACTTTGCTGCTTGGACACTAATATTGATAACATTATTTGATAGACTTATTATTTACCTTCCTGTTTTTCTTTAAACAAAAGCTTTTTAGGATTACCAAGATCACTTCATAAAATTGATCTGTGTTACCTTGATCTTGAAAACTAAATTAAATTTCTGTCATGAAGGTGTTGTCTCATTCAGAATTTTAATGGTTTCTCATTTTTAAAAGTATTTTGTTTACATGGTACTTTGCAAGAACCCTCATGTTTTCCTATCTGAAGAATGTATAAGACTATCTCTTTAGAGTTGGCAATGAGAAATGCCAACTGCAAATTAACTTTGAAATCATTCTATTCTGATTTCTTTTCTAAAAATTTCAAGGAATGATGCTATCCAAAGTTCAGCAAGTGCACTGTGTACAGAGCTTCGATAAAACATTTGCCACTTTTTGTTTTCCAAATATCATGGAAAAGATGTATTTCTCAGTTAAAAATTGGGAAATCTGGTTTTCCAAGTATTGACTTACAATATTTAGTTAATTAATGGGGCTACTTGGAGTTTAAGAAATAATATATCAGACATGATTAATACAATAATAATTTATTTAAAATTATTGATTTTAAAATTGGGATATATTGGAAAATAACTTGTTGGCCCTTTTTGTCATGCTATATATTAAAATTATAGGCCCTTGACTGTTCTTGGAAGAAATAATTAACATATGAGTTGGATTTTGTGTTAAGACTTAATATTTTCAGACATCCATATTATTTTGAGCTATTTACTTGTTACATACACATCAATGCCTAGACAAGGGAAATGATTCTCTTTTTACTGATATGAAACATTTTCTTTAACATTAGAAAAAGAAATGTATAGTCCCAATTATTCAAAGGGCTGAAAATTAGATATTAACTGGAACTTATAAACAAATTGCTTGCAGATGTTAACTATGGAGAATTAAAACCAAGGGCTTTTTTAAATGAGTGATTAAAGTTCTATATACATATATATATAAAATCACATGGTCAATCCAGGAAATATTTGATCAGATAAGGAGTTTGGCAATGCCTGCATATTTTAGTTCTCTTTGTGGGATAATAAATAGCTGCTAGGCTTCATTTGTGCTAACATTGCACCATCATGACTCTAATGATAGGTGAAACAGAGGTGAAACAAAAAATACAAAGAATTTACATTCTGAATTGATGTTTCTTAAACTACATCCAAATACAAGTGTTCTCCAAATATGTTCTGAGAGTTTGTTCAAGATCCAAGAGAGAAGTAAGAGTGTGGGGTGGGGGATTGGATCAATTCAGTTTTGTTAATTATATTATCCACGAATGAAGAAGAAATGTTGGGAGATGTCTCCTTAGATGTTACATTGAAAGAAGCAAGATGGGGAGAGTGAGAAGTCATCATGAGGAGACTAGGAGTGAAAGCCAATAAAGAAGGTAAGCATTTAAGTGAATACATATATTTTCTTCAGCATATTTTTGAAAAGTAGATGTTCAGCACTCAGTTTGAGCAAGCTCAAATAGCTTGAATCTTATGCTGTTGTAAAATGTAAACAAATATTCTCTCCAGAAAAAGATAAAATAAGCCATAATACAAACTCACATATTTCATTGAGGCTTATTATAATCTATTAAACATACCATTAGTGTTTGTGACCTCTCAATCCACTGAAGAAGATTAGGAATTTGGAGTTTATTGAAGGCCTTTCTTTCCTTTAGGAGCCTGCTAGGGCCCATAGACTTTTTTGAGGCACACCTGGGTTAGGAAAACAATATGCACATCATCTTGAGAGAAAGACTATAGCCAGCTGTCCAATATTAGGTTTAGTAGAGTAGAAATCTACCTTGGTTAAGGCAATGACTTGAATTTGCATAAATATTGAAAAGAAAGGGAAATAGAATGCAATCTTGTTTAACTCTTTTTTTAGACCAAGATGTTTGCAGAGGATTGGCCTTACTACCACTTCTCACTTGTGTTAATGGTGTTTTCATGTAGCATCTTAATTAGGGTAACCTTGTCTAACTAATCAAGGGTTAATTTATTTTAAATCAATAAAGGTACATATAGGAAATGTATATTAAACTGTAGAATGGATCATTGGTTCATCATTGACCTGGCTACTTTATTTTTATTTATTTATTTATTTGTATGCCACCTTTATTATTTTTAAAAATAACTCAAGGCAGGGAACATATCCAGCATACCTTCTATTTCCCCCACAAAAACAGTCCTGTGAGGTAGGTTGGACTGAACAACTAGTCTAGTTGGCTTTCATGGCTAAGCTGGGACTTGTCGATTAGAAATTTTTCCTATTCTAACAATCCACAAGCTTATAAAACAGAAAGCTTGTACATGGTTTTCTGGGAATATTTAGGAGGCTAATTGAAAAATATTTGGAAAGAAAATTGGACAAAAGTTTCAATTTTTCTTGAAAATTGGACAGCAACAGAAAGGTTCTAGTTTTTAAGCACTTGGAATGTGTTGTTAATATGTGCGAATAAAAAAGCCAGTGGAAGAATTTGTCAGCCAATGTTACTTTTAGACAATTTGATCGGTATCCAGTTTCTCTCAGAGGCTTCCCCATTTTTAAATAATTAATTATTTCCAAGCGAAGAACTGGTTGCCAGTGGTGAATACTGTTTAGAAACAAGATCGGGCCAAAAGGATAGTTGGAGAATGCTTGGCTGATGTGCTATAAAACTCTTTCCACCATTTGTGTGAAGAATCTTACTAGGCTGTCCTATTGCATAAAGTATTTGTGAAAAAGAATGGCATTTCTATCCTTTGTAGCTTGAAAAAGCCATTTGCAACTTGCTTGTTTCTTTTCCTTGGCCTTGAAAAAGTATAAGGAAGAAAGGGGAATAGAATTGACAAGAAGCAAAACTGTTTCCTATCACTGTCCCAAAGCAAGCAGTGGAAGGCATAGAATCAATGAAGAATTTTGGGTAATTGAGGAAATCCAGATCTCTGCTCTTAATGGATTCTCTGAAACATAGGAACCAAACTGCTTGAATCCCACTAGGATCACACACTATCTGTATGACCTTTATTGTTGTTGTCCAGAATTTGGGTCTGAGCCTGGTGCTGAAGCCAATGAAGAATACCAGACACGACATGCAGGTTTTGTTTCCTTTTATTGAAGAGCTTCAGCAAAAGAGGTCCCGGCCAGCAAAATGCCAGGACCCAGAGCAAATAAAGCTTTCTACAATTTCACCAGAGCAGAAGGTGGGATATATAAGAAATATCATCTAATAAACATTTTAACAATAACGATCTAACAATTTGTTCTATTGGTCTCTGGCTATTCCTATTCCTAAGCCTTGGCTAATGAATACTCCGGGAGTTATCTCATACATGTTCTATTTGCTCCAGGCCATCCCTATTTCTAACTTCAGGTATGCAGGATGTCTAACTCTTTGTTACTCTTATCAGTTCTTTAACCATCTAGAATGGATACAAGTGTTATAGGTGCATATTCTCTGTGAATAACCACTGTTTGTTCTTGCCAGGTAGACTCCACAAATACAAGCTTCCTAATTTTCTTTCAAGTGTATGCCATAGCTAGGCTTTGTTTTACCAGAAAACCCATCACTGTTGTGCACAAGTGATCTTCCACATGGAGAGCAACAGCAAAACTGTTCATTCATATGAATCTATGTTTTCTTCTGTTATAGCTAGTCAGATTTAGTGGGTCTAGCCACATATTATGCATAGAAGTACTGTATATTCTAAAACACAAAGGAAGCCCATATGGCAAAAAAATTTCAATTAATTCTTGGTAAAAGTCACATGTACTGGATGAAGCGAAGCTACTGTCATTGGAAATAGCTGAGTCCGTTCTTTTTTGTCTTTAACCTTTGAGATTTATAAAATGTGAATCCAAAGTTTAGAAGGTCAACTATAAACTACAGCAAGCCACATAGCTTGGGCCTTACCACAAACTGCTTTCTGAAAGGTTTCATCGGTTTCTCACAAGAACAACGAGAGCATAAAGAAAACCAATTTCCATGCTGTTTTTGATATGCATTTAGAAAGCCAAACTCCTGAGACAGATTTTAGCTTTGCAGTAATTCGGCTACAGAAGAGTATGAAATATTAATTTTGGAAGACTGAATTTTATCAAGAGTGATTTAAGTTGTCACTAGAAGTAAAAAAATGACTTGATGCAATATTATTGATGTATTCATCTATCTCTACCTATTGTTTATCTATAACTGTCTGTCTGTCTGTCCGTCTGTATGTATGTATGTCTGTCTGTCTATCCATCCATCCATCCACCCACCTACCCATCCATATCATCAGTCATCTATACACACACATATGCATAGTTTTCTAATTTTGGTCCCTGTGAAGGCCAATGATCACAAAAAGATTTTCATAATATAATATTTATTCTTAATTCATAATAATTACCAGGATGGAATTGGATTTGAGAAATTGCTTTTTTATATAAACAGGCTCTAATATTATTTACATTTTCTACCTATATAACACAGCAAAGCTGCCAAGATTTTTTACATCCAAAGAAACAAATGTGGAAGATTTGTGAGCTGGGTACATATTGAAATGATAATGTGAGTGAACACTTCAAAGGCTCCATTAGCTAAGAATTCAGTTTGAATGAGTTCCAAGTCATTCCCTGTCATGAAGTTTTATATTAAGTTAGCTGACAAGGCAAAACAAAATTCACCATATTGTTGTCATGCAATACCCTTACATGTAGGTTTATTACACATGAAATTATATGAATTTAGATTCTAGGCTGACAGCGAAATACATAGTGTTTTTATAAATAGTTAAACAGCATCTGGTATTATCTGATATATTAGAGCCATTCAACTAATACTTTATATATCTAAAGAAGGCAATGAAATTTATAATGAAACAAAAAGTAATGAATGAAATATCTGTATGTCAGGGTAAAGAATTTTGTTAGTTCATTAGGAAGGCTATTCTGATAAATGGCTTAAAGACTTGATATATATTATGGGATAATATATTATCCCAGTCTACCACATTATTTTTTCCCCATGGTGTAGAATAGAAGAAGGATCACCTGTTGTCTTATTTTCCATTTCTATCCTATACCATAACTGTTATATATAAAAAAGCCAATGTCACTCCCTTTGTGATCATCCAAACTAATTACTCCCAGTATTGTTTCCAACAACTCTGGAAAGTTTTGATAGACACAAATATAAAGATATTGTAAATTGTTGTCTGTTAATGGGACTGGAACCACAATCTGCCATTTTGAATGGATTGGAAACAATTCATTATAATGTATATTCAATATAGAACCAATGGTAATCAGGATTGTAGATCATTGTATGTGATCGGCATGCTAATTTTCCTATAATGCAATTGGTATGAAAGGAAAAACTCTGATTAACATAAGTCTCATATGTGACATTTTAAAATACAGAAAACAGGAGAGAATAGATTACCGAAACAAGTATGACTGAAGTTATCAGTTGCATTTTTTGCAAAGTTTTTCATTTCACTAATGGTGATTTCTCATTCTTTGTTTATGAATTTGATAGAGAATATACATATGAATATCAAAATCTACTTACTGTAAGGATTTCTGACATATACATTTTGTATATACTTTTCAAAACTATTTCCATTTCTGCCTGTTTCTCCTGTTAATATATTTTTGTTCATATTTTCATAGTGAGCTCATTTTTGTGTCTTTTTATTTCTTGGCATGATATCACAAAATTCTGCTAGACATAGATGTTGTTGGGCAAATGAATTCATGGATCCAAAATTGGTATATTATGCTATATTCATTTTAACACACTCAAGGTATTAATGTGAAGAATCAGGATACTGTCTTTGCCTTTATAATTTTGTTTTACTGAATTCCCTCCAAGAAATTTCCTGAAATATTAGAGTAACAATATTTCCTTAGATTCATTGTTTCTGAACTTGTCTTATTCTGTAAATGCAAACACAATATTGTACTCTCTAATCCTGTGTCTCAGGTCAGTGTTCTCTCATATTTGAAATGTCTGCCTTGCTTCTGACTTCTAGTTCCCCCTGAAAGACTACACACTGCAAAATAGGCTTTGAAAATGTCAAACACTAAATCATGCAGTAGCATTCCAGAAGTTGCTGCCCAGCATTAAACTATTTTAATTTAAAAGTAGATCTAGGCTGTATGTAGGAATTGCAAGCCCTTAATAAATATTCAACTTACATTTCCAATGACATCTATAAGACAATTTGTGTAAACAAAAAATCTTTTTAGATATTTTCTATCAGTCAAAATTGTGAATATTCTGTTCCAAATTGGTTAACTGTTATAACTAATCAGAGAATCAGTTTGGTCTAATGGTTAAGGCACCAGAATAGAAAATGGGACAGTGTGAGTTCTAGGCTTTCCTTAGCCATGAAAGCTGCTTTGGTGACCTTGGGTCAATGATTGTCTCTTAGCCCAACTCATCTCACAGAGTTTTGTGGGAAAAACAGGAAGAGGAAGTTGTGTTCAATATGTTTGCTGCCGTGAGTTACTTATAAAAATAATAAAGGTGGGGTATAAATAAATAAATTCAACCAGTTATAATGTTTATACCCCATCCCTTCTTTATCATTGGATGATAATGTTTTCTATATAATTCCTTGCCAAATGAAATAATTGCCTTTAAATATTGTGGATCTAAAAAAAATATTAGCGGTAATCGGCAAGGATATGAAAATTAATATAACTTTTTTCTGTTCAGTGGAAGGATCCTCTGTGCTTTAGGTTCTTACTCAAATTCCTACTGACAGCATTACTAAACAAGATGTCCTAATTCAAGGTTTCCCGTGAAGAACTTGGAAGAGTAAATCAGTTGATGAAGTCATTGCATTATGAGAAAGCCTTTTCTAGGCAACAGTCAAATAGCATCTGCAGGAAATGCATTCTTGGCCTGAGAGATAATTTGTTTAAAACTTTTAGTTAGAGAATGTTTCATGTCCAAAGCTATAAGCCAGCAATTCTGGTGCCATTTATATGTTTTGAACTTCAATTCTTGTCATTAGCTTGTTTGGTTGAGATTGATGGGAGCTATAGCCCAAGGCCAGCGAAAGGCACCAGATGACTAATCCTGATGTAGTGGAATTTGGCAAGTCATTCAATAAATAAATAATCATTAAAAAAAATTTTCCTGACTTTTGTGAGTCCTGTTATAAAGTATAACATGAATTGTTTTCACACCATTAAAAAAAAATTTCACATAATTTCCTTCCTTTCCTAGTAGCCTATTGCCAAACCATGTTTATTTATGAGACATACAGTATTTTGAAGAAAAACTTGGTCCATACTTCGTCACCAGGACTCCCAACACAAATCCTCATCCATCTGTACAACTACTTTTAAATTAAAATAGTTTGATGCTAGGCAGCAGTTCTGGAAAGACTCTGTGTGATAAATTAATGTTTTATTCCAGCAGTGCATAGGGGCACCAAAGCGGGGCAATTTGCAGAAAGTTGCACCAAATTTGCATTGGAAGTCCATGCTGTGACTTTTTCTTAGCTTATATGGCCATCATCGGGCCATATTAACCAAAATAAATCATGTTTTACTTTTACAGATGGGATCCTATTTGTGAATTATGGAGATGTCTACTGGTCCTGTAAGATTTTCAGGGCCAATGATGGAGGGATCTTGGATATGCTACCTGGTCTCTTGAGCAGCATCCAACCAGAGCTTCAAATACTCCCGGCCATTTCCTCTTTTACAGAAGCCTGAAAGACTTGACTGATTCCGCAGGTGTTGGGCTAAGACAGGGGTCTCCAAACTTGACAACGTTAAGACTTGTAGACTTCAACTCCCAGAATTAATTCTGGGAATTGAAGTACACAAGTCTTAAAATTGCCAAGTTTGGAGACCTCTTCCTTAAACTGTCAAGAGAGGGGGGAGGGCTTCTGAGGATTCACAGAGTGCTTTTCCTTGTATTCTTGATTGGTTTTTGGGGTGGCTGCCCTAAATTCTCTCTCTCCTTTTTTTTCCCAGGGGCCCTGGGCATTCCTTTCTCTCTGGCAACAAGAGTGCCTCTGGTCATGTGCAAAGGGCCTGGAAGAGAAAATTATGAGCGTTGGATATGGGGAACTCTGGCTTTCCCCAACCTGGTGCCTTTTAAATGAATTTGAGCCCCCACCCCAATATTACCATTGCAAAAAAAGGAAAATCAAAAGTATAAGTACAGACTAGGTCAGGGTTCTTCAAACTTGATAGCTTTAAGACTTGTGGACTACAACTCCCAGAAATCCTCCTCCAGTCATGTTAGCTCAGGAATTCTGGGAGTTGAAGTCCACAAGTCTTAAACTTGCCAAGTTTGAAGACCCTTGGGGTAAGGTTACAATACGGCTACATGCAAGATTGCTTTTATTGTGATGGTATTTGTAAGTTTTTATAGTTTGATTATATGTGCCTTGTAATATTTTTAATCTGTATATCACGGTGGAACATTCTGAATGATGTCCTACGCTTGTGATAAATGCATAAACAACTAATGCTCTGTCATAGCAACATTTTTCAAAAGGTGATACAATAATCACATTCATAGAGTTAGTGAATGGAATAACTTACTTATCACACAGAGGGTTTTTTTTTCCTTCCTGAAGATCAAACTTTTTTGTGCTGCAATCTACTTCTAGGCTTTGAGTAGCATGTGAGAAGTTGTATTTAAAATAGTAATGGGGACAACAATCTCCAACTAAATTTTGTTTTACATTGAAACTTAATTAAAATAATTAAATTAAGTATAAATATATTTTAATGAACATTTTCCAACAGTTTAAAACACTCTTTACAATGTATATAAAATATATTTACAAATATATAAAATACATTTTTAAAAACAATAATTAAATTAAGTATATAGCTAGTGTAATCATTATTATGAACACCTTGTATCCAGGTAAATAGTGTTTTGTCATGACATTCTTAAAGCATCATTTCATAATTTTCTACCACAATTATCACTAATAAATATTAGAATTAGTGCTATGTAAATATTTGTCTTTCCATTTTTACACCAGTCTCATTTAGTTACTTTGAAAAAAAACATTTAAATTCAAAGTTATAATAATAATAAAAGGGTTCCATAACACATTCATTCCTACATCTTAGTTTTCAGTTGGCTGAAGAATTGTGGGTGAGATAAATTGCACAAGAAGTTTAAGAGAGGAACCAAAAATAAAACCACAAAGTGATGGAGAATTGTATACCAGGAAAACAGCAGAAACAATCATGTTGCAACAATAAAGAAAGTTCAAAAACATTTGAATGGATCTCAAGAAGACAGTAGAAAAATAGATGTCTCTTTATAGGGGAGGATAGGACTTTGGTTCAATATTTAGACTCAGTGCATACTACAGAAGATAAATATTTTATTTTTTTTACACAACAATTTTTTTGCAGTTATTCATTACTGATCAAGGATTATTTTTTCTGCTCAAATTTTGCTTTTCTGAGAAACTTCTCATTATGATCCACTCCTGATATATTCACCCTGATCAGGTAGAATATTAAAGACTGTTCCATTACATTCTATGAGTTTTTATAGAAATAAATATCAATGAGATGCTAATCTCCATGATGATAACTATACTGTACTGAATTCAACCAGAATATTTGTTGGATTCAGTTTCCACAATATATTTTGGCAGGAGCAAATGTGAGTCACATATGACATGAGTAGCTATATATATTTAATGCATACATTCATAGATACATACATGCACCCAGTTCTGAAGGATTCTGTCTTTTTTATTTATTTAAAAATGCCAGTGGCTGAATTTGGGATGATGTTTTGGATACAAATAGTCACTACCACTGCACTGTGATCTCTTCCAAAATAATACTTTATCATAGTAATACATGTGTTAAGTCATTCATAATTTCTATGAGTCAAAACATCCTGTCTTTCTTTCCCTTTCTATCTTCTGTAGCAATTAAATATTTTCAGTCTCCTTGAATTATACCAGAAAAGTAGAAACACTGCATTAACATTAACTATAGGTAGTCCTTGACTTACGATATTTGCAGTTACAACAGACTACCCAGAAGATACTTACTTTTGATGGTAGGGGCCTCTCAAGTGATATTTGCTGTTTGCAGCATCAAATGATCACATTTAACAATGTTTTTCTGAAAATTGGTATTTACTTCTGGTTTTTTTAGCAAAAATGCTCCATGGTGAATATTGGTTTTCTTAATGACTGCAACAGTCATAAAATCAGGTCGGCCATGTGATGATTCAGTTTATAACTGTTGTGGCTTAGAACTATAATAATAACAGGCAGGCTTCAAGGACTACCTGTCTAGGAGTAAAAAAATATTTTATTAAAATAACTTTGAAAAGTGGAGTTGTGTGGAAATCACCACTGGAAAAGTATTTTCTCCCTCTGGGATGGTATAGTCCAGACAAAAAATTGCCTTTGAACTATACAAGTCATGTCACTCTTTTAAAATGTTCATTTGGCTAAAACCCATACAATTACAGCAATATCTATTCGGACCACTTAAAATCCCAAGAACCATTTTTTAAATATAATCAGTCTTCTGAAATCAAGAGGGCCTTCAGTTTGTCATGAGTAAATCCTATTAGAGAATAATAGGATTTGTAAGCCTGGGTCCTATCCAATATCAGTAAACCCATGATGCTGTCAATGTAAAACAGTCACAACCTCAGAACAACATTAAGTTTACCACATTGACTTCCTGATGTTCCTGTTAACTTAAAAGCATTGAGTATCATCTTCAAAGCATAATTTCTGAAATCCTTCCAGCATCACAATTTGGAACACGCTGTACATAATGTTACCTTCAAGAACACTTAATAAAATGGTCCAAACAAGACATAATAAACTTTCTTGGCAATATTCCATATTTGTATTATGTTTAGCATGCTGAGAAAGCAAAACCTTTTAACACACAGGAAATCAAAGCCACATCAATTATAGCATGGATGTCATGTCCTGCTGTGAATAGAATCTGACTCCCAATGACTGGTCTACATCAGTGTTCAAATAATTTTGCAAAATGAGTTGTAGTAGGTATGAGCCCTAATAGGCATCTGTAGAACAAACTGAATATTTACAGAGGTGATTATACATTTTGTTTCACATGGTTATTTTGCAATATTAAATCCCATTTTGTCTTTAAAAACTAATATGGAATGGTTACAACATAAAATCATTATGAGATTATTATATACATAAAGCTGGAAAGATTTGACACTATCTACCATAGAAGAATGGTTAGGAAATTGACACTTTGCTGAGAGGGATAAATTCTTTGATTATAGAAAAGATAGCACTGTAGCTCCATTTATTGGTGACCAGAAACCTCTTATATGACTTTTGTGTAAAAAAAAAAAAAAGACCTCCTGATTAATGGCTTTGATGATTCTAGAGGATAGATTATAGAAGCTACCTTTTCTGTATTTTTTTTCTTTTCTATTTTTCCTCAACTTTCCCTCATTTCTTGCGTGTTTTGCTTTTTCTTTCACTTCTTTCTTCCTTATTTTAAATTAGTTTGTATTAGTTTTATCTTCCTTTTTAGAAGTTTCAATAAAAATTACATACACACATAGACACATACACATCATCATGCTACAAATATAACAAAAAAAATGCACATCCATATCAACAAGTGTAATGAAGACTGAAAACCAGCCAGTATCAATCAAAGCCAGAATTTTCCACATTTGAAAAAAATAGTAATCAATATTTCTTTAAAAGGCATAGGTCTTAATAGATGGATGCTTAGCAATGTTTTTGTAATGATAGAATAAGGAATAATCAGGGTTAGAATGCAGAATAACCAAGGATTCCTGTAGATCTATATGGATCCTCCCATGATCCATATAGAAAACAGTTCTTAAGATAAGAAGACCAATATTATGACAATTTCCCCAAACTGATTTCCTCCAGACAATTGACGTGTCAATTTCCACAATTTCTACTCACTAGCCCTGTTGGCTTATCTCGCTCATTTGTGGAATACCCAGCTGATGAAGGCTGAAGTAATTTTCTAAATTCAGCTTTTTTGTTTCCAAGTTTCAGCACCTATAAAGTTGCTTTCTGTGCTCAAGATTTTGCAGTAGTTTCTGGAGAACACCAATATCCTAAGCAGGTAATACTGTATTTAAGTGAATTTACAGGTTTTGAGTGAACTGGCATGGTCTGGATAACATCATTTCTTTTGAGCTCATTTTAAAGTGCACCAGACTGACCTGCTGGCAATGTTTAATTTATATGATTGGGTAGATTCTATTTATTTCACACTGATATGAAAATATTTGGGTCAAAGTCTGGGTTCAGTGATCAGGAATGCCATGGAGGTCAACCGGAGGTTTTCATAGTGCTCCATTTTAAAATTCCAGGGGAGATATGCCTGCTGAGATTTCCAATGCCAACAACCACTTAATATTTGGAGAAGGGGAAGAAGATTATTTTCTAATGGCTAAGAAAACAACATCTCAGTAGGGTACAATATCTGCCCAGCCTTGATTAAAGTCCGGACTAAGCAGGTGGCCCCTGTTTATTACTTAAAAGGAGGGCCACCTTGGAATCCCCAATTTAATGGCAAGACCAGAAATTGAACAAAAACATCATGGAACAAGCAGTCTCAAGATGCTTCCAAACTGCTGCCAAGACAACCAGATGGAGGCAGTCACTAGAGATCAACCTCATCTTGTGGATGTCGTTGTCAAAGGTACATGATACATACTATTGCACTTTGAGTTTGACTTCATTCTACTATAAATACATAGTACATAAATTATGTACACAAATACATAATTTGTGGAAAATGATAAACTTAATTGCAACTCCCCTGGATCTCTTGTTAGACAAAAAAACCACACTTAATTTGCAGGAGAGACAACAGATCATTTTGGCTTGAAGTTACAATATCACTGAAAAAAATGATTTATGACTGTTTTTGCACTTACAATCATTGTAGCATCCCCATGATCACATGACCAAAATTAAGTTGCTTGGCAAGGGTCATATTTTCACATATTTATGATGGTTGCAGTATCTTGAGTTCATGTGATTACCTTTTGTGAGCATCTGACAAGTGAACTCAATGGGAAGCCCGCTTCACTTAACCACCATGTGACTAATTTAACAACTGCAGTGATTCATTTAACAACTATGGTAAAAAAGGTCATAAAATGGGGCAAAACTCATTTAGCAACTGTCTTGCTTAGCAACAGAAATTTTGGGCTCAATTGTGGTCGTAAATCAAGGACTACCTGTATGTGTACGTTTTTGTATGTCTTTATTTATTGATGTCAATAGAAAATTTCAAAGTTGTACAAACTTTGTTGATGGGAAGGAAATGAGGACAGAAGAGTTTTTTCTCCTATTCTTATAACAGCCAGTTGTCACCAAATTGATGTCCTTAGGTGTATTAGATGTCATATCCTATAAATTCTACCAAGTATGATGAGGGTGGGAGTTTTAGTGGTAAAACCTTAAGAAAAACAAATGCAATTACTTCACACTTCAATATTAGTTAATCTGTTGAGACGCAAAATGACAAATTTATGGAGGATAAGGCTTTCAATGACTGCTAGTCAGGTAGCTCTTAGGCTTACTCTATATAGCATTTCCTAGTGCTTTACAGTCTTCTCTAAGCAATTTACAGAGTCAGAGTTCTCCCAACAATCTGGGTCTTCATTTTACTGACCTCCAAAGGATAGAAGGCTGAGTCAACCTTGAGCAGGTCAGGATTGAACTCCTGGCAGTGGTCAAGAGTTAGCCTGCAATAGTGCATTCTAACCACTTTGCCACCATGTTGCCTTAGGATATGTGATGTCACTACTAATTCAGAATCAATTTAATGTGAACATAGGTAGTGGAAAACAGCAGCAAGAAGTAGGGAATTGTTTTCATATCCTTTATGGACATCCCATAATTTCTCACTAAAACTCAGGCTATTTCTACTGTCAGGGCTTTTGCTATGTTCTTATTTCCAGGGAATACATTGAAGAAATACTGTGCCTGTTGATCTGGCCAGATTGAATTGAATTGAAAATATTATCCTGTGCTTTTGGACCAACGACAATTCTCTGTGCCTTTTGAAGAATGTAGGTCCAGGAATTTACCACTACAAACCTAAGCATCTGTATTTTTATTTGCAGGCAGGACCTATAAAGACAAATGTCCCTGGGTCTTGCAAAAGTCTTTATTTGTTGTTTCATTAATCAGTTTCATAGCATCCCTGATTGCCTCCTTGCAAATAAGTGACACAGTGATCTCAGAGGGAAATCATTTGACCGCAATGACTAGAAACAGAAGTCACCGAGGCAAGATAAACAGTGAGGCCCACAATTTCATACTAGTATGATTTTCTGCCAACTCAAAGATGGATAGATGGATGGATGACACTTGAACTTAGCAGTGGGGAAAGGCCCATGGAATATCTCCAGACCAACAGCAATTGGTGAAAACTCTTTTTTCATGCATTCCTAGTATCTATATGGACAATTCTGAATCAACCCAGGAATATTTTCCTGCATATTTAGAGCCGATTATATTCAAAGTTCTGTGAGGGTTATATCCTGCAGCACCTTGTAAACAGCTTCACTCTGTCATTTCTCCAAGAATGTCCCCAGATGTAACACACAAATTTGTCAACACCGTTTTGGGTGATAAATATTTCTTTTACAAAGCTTTAAAATTGGTATTAGCCCTTTTTCTGAACCCTGTGCCATGTTCTGTTGGTATGCTAAAAATTTAGCAATAATCTCCCATTACTGTTTTAACTGAAGCAGTTATATGACTTCAAGTCATATAGATATCAGCAGGAATTTTTTAATGGCAATAATTCCAACTTGTAAAGAAACTTTTTATTGTATAGCACTGGATGTAAACTACAGAGACAGGTATTAATTTTTTTTAATGTTCTGTAGTTTAATTTTAAGCTGGTTAAATACTATTGGCTAGCTCACTTTAGCAAATAATTGAGAATGTAAAAGTTGCCAAATTCTGTATACTTTTTAAAAACCATTAACAGACATCTGAGATAAAAATAAATTTTATTGTATGAAAAAAAGCATGCACTCTGCATACAAACTGAAAAATAATTGTTATGACAAATATAAGTTATAAGTAACTTTTTTGCAGAAGTACTTTGTCAAATTAGGAAGTAGTAAATGCTTTTTAAAAATATACATATATTGACAGCATTCGCTGTCATGTAACAAGTTGCAAAATAGTGTTTGCAGAACTCAAAACATAATTGGCTAATTTGTCGCACATCATAACGTTTTTAAACAAATGTTGTTTCATTTATATTTTATTTTATTCTTCCACTGAACGGTTTCAAATGTCTTGTACCACATACCAAGGAATTCTCCCATTCAGATATTCCCATAGAATTACTTAATTTATGCAAGTTGATGGCATCTTGTGCCCTCAAAACTTACTGCGGGATAAAATGCACTGATATTGCTTAGCTAGTGGATTAAAAAAATCTCTGATCTTTATATTCATAAAGGGAACCCATAATACCACTAATATTTTATGAAGAATTTAGAATGTTAAACTATATAGAACATAGAAAAATTATTATTGGAAGTTTATGTCAATGTAAGCACTTTATCACTGCCAGTAATTAACATGTGAAAATATTTGGATTTTCTGCTAGCCATTTTCTTTCTTAGAATTGTCTAAATAGTTTATTCCTGCACCCCCATAGGGGCTGCCAAATACAGGCCAGAACTAATTCCTTGAAATCTCAGTTCTGTGTAATAATAAAGTGTCAACTTTGGAGCTAAAATATTGGATACAATACACTGGTTAGTCAGCAATCAGTTTTCTTGGAAAAAGCTCAGCATCTTTATGATATAACATTGATTTACGTGGGCAGAAAAATGTAGTATAGAGAGTTTGACTGTTAGTAGAGTAACAAATTTTGATATATTTTTTTTACAGATTTATAAAGAGCCTACAATGAATCAGCATTAATTGAAAGAACAAATAACTCTCTCAGCACTCTTTCAGTGCTAACTGATGTCCCCCAAAATTTAACCTTCATCATTTAGGCCAGGGCCGTCCAGCTTTGTCACTTTAAGATTTGTGGACTTCAACTTTCCGAATCCCCAAGTCAAGATAAATAATACAGAAATAGGAAAATGAACAGTTTTTCTTCAGCTGCTCCTATTTAGAATCAAGTCTCCAGAAAGCTTCAGTCCAGATATCCCTAAACATGAACCACTTTGAACCTGAAGAAATGAAAAGTGAAGGACTGGGAAGAGGGGAAGAGACTTATTATATCCTTCCACAATCATGTGGGACTGAAGTCATATCTTTCTGCAGACAAGGGGTTTCAGAAATGAATAAGATGGATTTGCAACCATAGTCTATGATTTTGAATCTCAGGAAAGGTGGGGCTTTTTCTGAGGAGATTTTCCCAAAGCGTCAGAATTCTGATGTGTTTATGTTTCAAGGAGTGCATTTTTACAACCAAGGTATAGCATTCTTGACCTTTTACCCTTAACTCCAGGCCTTCCCTATATACTGTATTAAGTCTAGATCAGTAACAGATGTTTCTTTCTTTCCCACAATCTATTCTAGCAGCAACTGATGTTCTTCATCTCCTGAAGTTTATATGGTATTTCTCTTACAGAGCAAGCATGAGAATTCAAGATATATATTTGCTCCACCCCTACACCCCCAATTTTATCTAAGAAGTTGCCACTGCTAACTTCAAAAATTGCCCACAGGTTACATTTCTGCAGCAATGATTTTACTTGCCTGTTTTGGAGTAGGCAATTGATGCTGTAAAAAAATAAAAAAGTTTCCAAGAGCTTTACAAGGCTCTTCCCCACCTCAATGTTTACTTTTCTTTCTACAGGATCTGTTCTTCCAATATGACTTTTCCCCTTTTATAGCAAAACCCCTAATAAATAAGCAGCAGAACTGCAGAGATTTAATTAATTGTTTTTGAAATAGCGGTGGTTAACTGGGAACTGTAAAGCAGTCCAAAACAATTAACTCCCTAAAGAAGCAGGATCTGGCCATGATCATACATGCTTGTGCTGCATTACATGTTTATGTCAGATTGCCTTAGAAAGTTTAGAAGCTCTGGAATGTAGCAGAAAGGATCTTAACTGGAGCATGGAGAATGAGTATGTCTATGTTTTTTCTTGCTGAACGGTGTTCTTGAATTCCTTAATTGAGTTCAATGTTGCGGTTTTTGTTTTCATAGTCCGAAATAATTGGGGACTAGATTGCTGGCAGAAACATTTCTGTTCTACCAATCCACTCAAATCATTGAAGAAGACAATGTATCACAATGTACCACATCATTATTGAAACATATTTTGATTGGAACACAAGACTTTTCCGACATACCTTTAAACAACACCTTTAAGAACATGGATAACAGGCCTTCTCCCTTATGAATTTTATCTCCAGTCTGAAACACTTTAATTTTGCAGGTTGATGGGACTCTTTAATTTTATAGTTGTCTGCTGTCCATCTTTACTGATGTTGTCAAGTGCTTTTTGCTGGTAGCCTGTTTTAATTGTTCTTCTGCTCATCCAGCCTAAACAGAGAAGGATTTTTTTCTAACTAATTCCTCTATTATTTTCTTTTAATGGACTGCTGAGTAATCTATGAAGGGGATTAGCCCAGGAGGAAGCGTGCTCTGAATATGAAGAAAATGTACTGTCCATTTATGTCCCCTTTTTATACATTACCCTGAAAATATAAAAAGAGGAAGGATAATTTATTTCCTTTTATCTTTTGGTCCTTTGTGGCAACATATGAAACCTTGCTGGGCTCACTGAATTGGTGATACTTCTCTCAGCTTTCAGGACCAGTTTGAAGTTCACGGAGTGGAAACATCTTTATCGTGCATTTCAGTGTACAAAGCTTTCAAAGCAGCTTTGAGTTTGATTGTCACTATCATTGTCATCGTCCATGTTATCTACACACAATTTAAAATTGGGGCAAGTTAATTTGTGGCATCTGAGAACTCTACTTTTTTGTTTACTATTTTTTGTGCTTTTATTTTTGGTTTTAAAAACAAGATCTTAGAAACAGGGGGATCAGGGACTGATAGAATTAGGAATCACTGCAGAAACTGAGGCAAAACTTTCCGTTTCTATACCTATTTTAGTTTCTGAAATAAAGGAAATCTTTTTAGCAAAATAGAAGCAGAGTAAGCTCACTTCACTGCTCTCTTTAAAAGGGGAAAAATCAACCTGATATGTTTATAGAGTTTTGCTGTTGAACACTATAGTTTATTAAATTCATGTTGCTGCTGTACTTCAGTGAGCTGTTTACTCTGTGATTTTGAAGTGGGGATTCAGGAACTGTAAAAAAACTTGTTGGGGATTGCATGCATCTTATGGGTCATGCATGTCTTATGCCTGATCTAAAAAATAAGCTGAAAGAAAAAGATGGAGCTGGGATGAGGAAAAAAAATCTTAATTTTGTACAAATTAATGGCAGATCAAATTATTTATTGACTTTGATTTATAGGCTATCTTTATATTTGGAAGGAACATTGAAACAGGCCCACAGCAAAGTGTGTCTCTGGCTCTGTGTATTGGAAGAAACAAGAATGGTAAGCTCTGCATAATTGCCTCCCACTACATAATGTGTGTTTATGGGTGTGTGCTGCAGTGAGCAATGGAAAGAAGATTCCCCCCCTCCCTTTATGGGTCTGTACAAATTGCTGCCAATGACATGGTCACCGGTTATGATCTGCCCCCTTGCAAAACAGAAAGCAGCATCCCTTTGAGCTTGCAGAGTTCAAGAAGAGTGAGGTCAGATTAAGATCCCTGATGGGATTGCAACCACACATCTGTTAGCATTTCAGCCCAGCACCAGCCACGAGATATTGCTCAGAGGGGAAGCAAGAAAAGACATGGCGAATTCCTCATGAACTCTTGGGGGAATTCTTTTACTTTTATAGGGGTGGAAGCAGACAGATATTTTGCTGGAATCCTGGGAACGGCTATTTCTGAGAGAGTGGTCTGGTATAGAAACATTACTAATGCTACTCCCACAAGGCCAGAACCAGTTCCTACCTTCCCTAACCTCCACCCCATGTACTTGCTTTTCTGAGCAAACTTTGTTTCATTATAACTTCATGCACAAGTTCTCACAGTGATTATGAGTGAAATCATCATAGGGACGACTCGAAAACCAGATGAATCACCCCTTTCCCAGAGGTTTCAGGGATTCTTACTCATGCCCAATTACATGATTGGCAGACCATACCACATTACAAATCCCCCTCCCCTGAATCAGAGTGGAAAACCTATAGAATGGTAGGTTTCAAATCAGGTCTAAATCAGCTCAGTTTTTATTAAGTAAACACTGGTCCACTCCTTCACCTTACACCGAGTAGTTTCTCAGTGAAGGCTGGAAATAAATACAGCCAGAGTCAGCAGGAGGCAGAATAACAATTGTTATATGATTAGTTGACTCTGGGAAAACTTCTTCTTTTTTTTGGGGGGAATCCCTTTCTTATGATTACTGAGAAAAGCAAGCAAGCAATTATTATATACCCCATGGCAGTTTTCCCCTCTCATTTCAAAGTACTGAGCATTTCACTTTATTTGCAAAGGCATGCTAGTAATTTTGTATATTCTTATATTTTTCTATGGAAGCCTGTGAGAATGGCTGCCTGATGAGACTGTTAAAGGCAAATTAGCTGAGCTACCAGAAGAAATGCAACCTGCAGAGAGATTTCCCTCAAGGTGAAGACTGAAGCAAAAAGCAGGTATTCTTGTGCAAGAAATAACTTTCCTGCAGAGAAATTGTACTCTAACCTAAACCCAATGATCTGTATTCTGGAAAGCTGGATATGTGTTCCAGTGTAATTACTCCCAAATGTACCATGCATATAATTACTGTTGTGGCAATATGTGCAATGGGCCAACATATTTGATGGCTTTTTTTTCAAACATACCCAGAAAACACCATAATCATAAGCTGACAGTTGCAAAGCATCTGTTGCCTGAGAAACATGGGCTTAGTTTGGGAAAACTAGGTGTCTTTGCCAAAACTTACAAGAATGTTGCCAGTTTCTGCTTGTCTGAACATTTCAGTTAACTGAAGGCCTGGTCATAAACCTGTACAAATCCAATGGTATACGGGGAAAGACATTTGACTTTTTACAAGTTTTAGAAAGATGCACAGCTGAATTTGTAAAGAAGTACACAATGTGCAACTATCTGACCTTCCAAATTTGGAGGTGAGAATCAAATCTAGATGCGGCATCTGAATATTACATGCAATCTTTTTGTTTCACCTGACATTGGAAGGAGTCCAATTTGTAAAGGAGCGAGACATAGAATCGGATTTTCTTGATCTTCTTCCTATTCATTCTTAATACGGACTGGGTTTTTCATAATTGGATCACAGAGTTGCCAGTTTTGTACAGTATTAGTCAAATGTCTTTCACATACCCACATATCTTTCAGGTAGCTCATTTCTTTATCAGTTAAATGCACAAAAGGTGTTATATCACTGAAGATGCTTGAATATATATAATATGTAAATATCTCCAGCTATAAGAAATAAACTGACATGCTTATTATCATATATTAATATTGAATTGAATCAGAATCTGATTCTTCAAGTTTATACATGGGTAATCTAGCAAACTCCATTCCACAACTGACAAAGTCCTCTCTTTTCTTTGTCTCCTACAATTCACAAGCACTCTGATTCTAAGTCTAAAGGTTGAAGAGAACATTGTAATTTGGAGCCACCAATAACAGCAATGCCCATAGCAAACTTAAATGCTGTTAGCATGATGGCACAGCTGCAAATATCATGACACTGTGCAATTATGCATATTGCAATTTGCAAAATTGCATGTTGACAACTGATGCACATACTTCACAGTGGTTCTATTGCAGGATGAGTGCAAGGAGGAATGAAATGTGGCTTTCATGCCCTTCAAAAGTTTAGTGGGGAACTAATAGGAATTGCCTTTCTTTCTAAAATGATACTAGAGTATCATGAAGTTTTTTCCCACCTTTCTCAAAAGCTCAGCTCACTTTCAGCAGTGGAGCTCTCTTTGCAGAGTAGATGTTTCTTCCTTGGTTCATCCTGAATTGATCATGTGTAGCCCATGGCCACATAATCATTCAGAAAGGGAAATGCCTCTTTGCAAAGAGCCTGGTATCTCTTTAAGTGCAGTTGGCTTTTTAAGGTTTAGACAAAGCTGGAAGAGATCCCTTGGCCACGTTGTACATTTTAAGAAGTAAGTCCAAGCCCTGACTGCTACAATCTGGTCTGGCAGACACATCTGCAGGTTTTTTCCCCCTTCCAATCCTCATAAAAATATTCTGGACTAGAAATCTTTTCCAAAAGCTGACAGATACTTATATTTTCTCCAGAGCATCTCAAAGAAATCCCAAATGGGCAGAGAAAATTAAAATACTCTCTGGGGAAGGGAAGGGAAAAGAAAATTCTGTTTCCTAATAAGTGAGGAACAGTAGAGAAGAATAGAAATGAGATGATGGGGGAGGGAGGAATCCTAAGTACTTAAGTGAGGGAGCTTCTCAAATTTTGCAGCATCACTGGATAAGGTTCGTTGATTGTTCTAATATGGGTTCTTGTTAATTTGTTATGTTTTGCATGAATTTATCCAATTCCATATAAGGGATAAAGCTACACATTTAGAAGGAGTTAATATTTAAGTTCTGTTACTTGCTCATCAGATAATATCTCCTTCAGGTTGGGTCTCCTTCAGGTTGGGCTCAATTCCTAATTATTTAATTGACATACCCATGTAATTTTCTTGGTAGAAGTGGTTTGCTGTTGCCTCCTTCTGGAAATTTTTTAACCATCCAATCTAGCCTACAATTCTGGGGAAATCTGGTAAGGTCTTGTATCCAACTACTAACCTAATTTGACCCTATGAGCTTTTTGAGCTCAGTCAAGGTCAGCTAAGTCCTATCACCTGGTTGGCCAAGACTACCAGTCTTGCACATTTTTAATTAGTTTTGCTCCTGTTAGGACCTTGCTTTCACTTATATATAAAAAACAATCAGTGAAGAACATCTTCTATTATGGTCCTTTAAAATAAATGGGCTTTCATTCCTTGGAAGTGGGTTTGAGAATTTATGAGTATAGTATAATCTTTGGGTGGGGAACTATAACTACAAAATACCTTGTTTATAGCTGTTACTTTGGGGCGGATTGTAAACGGAATAAACCTGTCCAGTTATTTCCATTGCATACCTTGACTTTATCCCAGCTGGATTGAAGTAGTTGTCTTTAGTCTGAGACTCTTTTTTCAAATGAAAAACAGGTGGGGACATCTGGAAATTGAACCACAAAAAGGTATTGCCTTTCAACAATTTTTTTAAAAAAAACCAAATAACTCTTTTGTGTATGCATAGAGGCTACTTGACAAACCTACAGGATATATGTGTGTGTGTGTAGATACATATGTAAGTACATATAAATATAGTAAGCAAGTAAGTAAGTTGTGGGTGAATGTTAAACTTTAGGCCTGTTTGATCTGCCTGAATAAAATCCAGAAGCACTATTTTATGATTTGTGCTGAGGCAGGAATGGACAACGATACCTTCAGACTTGATCCACAAACATGGTACAGTAGATCTCTGAACTATAGAATACCAACTAAGCAATTTTGGAAAGACATCATTCATCCGTTGAAAGTATAAATCTGATCTTTAAATGATGTTTAGATATGTCAGCTAAATGCTGGAAATGTAACCCGATTCCAGGCTCTTACTACCATATGTGGTGGACGTGCCCAAAAGCCAAGACATATTGGACAAAAATACATACTTGGATAGAAAAAATGATAAAGAAACATTTAAAACCAAAAATATTTATGTTGGTTATCATACCAGAAAAATATAATAAAAGGACAATGTATCTAATATTACATGTGTTAACAGCAGCCAGAATTGTATTTGCACAATATTGGAAAGGTGTGACAATCCCTACAGAAGAGAAGATAATTTAAAAACAGTACTAGAATGTGCAGAAATGGATAGATTAACGCTTGAAATTAAAGAGAAGGAAGTTATGAAATATTTTGAAATATGAGATTTGTTTTATCAATGGTTAACTAACAGAAATAGGTTAGAACATTTAAAAATACAGGTCAAACTCAAAAAATTAGAATATCGTGTAAAAGTTCATTTATTTCAGTAATGCAACTTAAAAGGTGAAACTAGTATATGTGATAGACTCATTACATGCAAAGCAAGATAGTTCAAGCTGTGATGTGTCATAATTGAGATGGTTATGGCTTACAGCTCATGAAAACCCCAAATCCACAATCTCAGAAAATTAGAATATTGTGAAAAGGTTCAATATTCTAGGCTCAAAGTGTCCCACTCTAATCAGCTAATTAAGCCATAACATCTACAAAGGGTTCCTAAGCCTTTAAATGGTCTCTCAGTCAGGTTCAGTAGGAATCACAGTTATTGGAAAGACAGCTGACCTGACAGTTGTGCAGAAAACCATCACTGACACCCTCCATAAAGAGGGAAAGCCTCAAAAGATAATTGCAAAAGAAGTTGGATGTTCCCAAAGTGCTGTATCAAAGAACATTAATAGAAAGTTATGTGGAAGGGAAAAATGTAGAAGAAAAAAGTGCACAAGCAGCAGGGATGACCGCAGGGTGGAGAGGATTGTCAGGAAAAGGCCATTCAAAAGTGTGGGGAACTTTCACAAGGAGTGGACTGAGGCTGGAGTCAGTGCATCCAGAGCCACCACACACAGATGGATCCTGGACATGGGCTTCAAATGTCGTATTTCTCTTGTCAAGCCGCTTCTGAACAATAAACAATGTCAGAAGCGTCTTACCTGGGCTAAAGAAAAACAGAACTGGTCTGTTGCTCAGTGGTCCAAAGTCCTCTTTTCTGATGAGAGCAACTTTTGCATCTCATTTGGAAACCAAGGACCCAGCGTCTGGAGGAAGAATGGAGAGGCACACACTGCAAGATGCTTGTCCAGTGTGAAGTTTCCAGTTTGTGTTCATTTGGGCAGCCATGTCATCTACTGGTGTTGGTCCACTGTGCTTCATTAAGTCCAGGGTCAACACAGACATCTACCAGGAGATTTTGGAGTGCTTCATGCTTCCTTCCTCAGACAAGCTTTATGGGGATGCTGACTTCATTTTCCAGCAGGACTTGGCACCTACCCACACTGCCAAAAGCACCAAAACCTGGTTCAATGACCGTGGGATTACTGTGCTTGATTGGCCAGCAAACTTGCCTGACCTGAACCCCATAGAGAATCTATGGGGCATTGCCAAGAAAAAGATGAGAGACATGAGACCGAACAATGCAGAAGAGCTGAAGGCCGCTATTGAAGCATCCTGGTCTTCCATAACACCTCAGCAGTGCCACAGGCTGATAGCTTCCATGCCACACCGCATTGAGGCAGTAATTGCTATAAAAGGGGCGCAAACCAAGTACTGAGTACGCATACTTATACTTTTCAGAGGTCCGATATTGTTCTATGTACAATCCTTGTTTTATTGATTGTATGTAATATTCTAATTTTCTGAGATTGTGGATTTAGGGTTTTCATGAGCTGTAAACCATAATCATCCCAATTATGACAAATCACAGCTCGAACTATCTTGCTTTGCATGTAATGAGTCTATCTCATATATTAGTTTCACCTTTTAAGTTGCATTACTGAAATAAATGAACTTTTGCATGATATTCTAATTTTCTGAGTTTCACTTGCATAAGAAGGATTCATTTTATCACAAGGGTTCATTATATGTTTATTATCAATATGATTTAATAATAAAAATTAAGTATTAATATTAGGTGGACAAAATATTGTTATTACATGATCACTATCAATGAACATTATGATGATGATGACTATTGCTCAAATTAACTATAACCAGACAACACACGATTTATATACACATTGAAACCATTGCTCTTTCTTTATATAGTGAAAATAAAAAAATCTATTTTTTAAAAAAGTATAAATCTGATCAAGTGTTGCATCTTCCATGTTGGTTTCGTTTAATGCCAATGAGATTCTCTCTGAAATAGAAGGTGGGCTTTATGAAATCCCACAGGGTCAAATAATCTAATAGGAGAGGGAAAGTGTTTAAATAGTCATATATTATATGTAGTGAGTTGTACACACTCTTTTACTTGGAAATTAGCCTGATAATGGATAATAAAATGAATAACTGCAGCTATGTCTATGTGTTTGAGTTTAAAATATTGATCCTGCCCTTCCCCATGGCTATAGCTTCATCATTGCTGTTTCTCAATGCAAGGGGAATGAGATGGAGATTTATTAACAAGAGAGGCGTGAGACGAAGCTGACTTCTTAAGTACAGGAAAATTGGGAGTTATATGGTAATGGAGAGTTTCAAGTGGAAGAAGAGATTACAGAAGCATGGAAGGGATCAAATTCAGCTGGAATTCTTCAAAAGTGTAAATATTGAGGTTATCATAAAAAAGGTACAGGAAGGTAGGATTACTTTATCTCCCTTATTATGCAAATCCTGCCTGTTCTCTTTTCCCTACTGACATGTTGAGGCAATAATATGATTTTAATGTGCTTCCAAAAGCAAAGCTTTTCTAGCATTATTATCCATGCAACTTTATGCTAGAAGTTGTTGAACAACTGTAGTTGTCTGTAATGCTGAAAAAGAGTCAGTGGAACAATTCCATACACTTCTATCCACTTATGGATAGTTAGGATAGTCCCTTCAATCCCTTCAATCTATACTTAAATGCTATTTATTTCTTATCTTATCAAATGTAGAACCAATTCAAACCAATTTAGATCAAGGAATTTATTTTTAAATATTTATTTTTAAATTAAAAGTTGTTGAATAAAATTTATTTATTTGCTTTTTTATTGCATTAGTCAGTCTGTCTCCCAATACAGTTCACTTAACATGTTCAATAACAACTTAACAGACGATTCTGAGAGTAACAATCCCAAAGGCACAATGAAACAGGAAGTAGAAAGGAAAAAGAAATCAGAGAAAATGAATCTGATAAGTAATTGTTATGACAACCATAAGAAATGAAATAGAAACAATTCAGGAAAGAATGGAGAGCAATGTACGTAGTATCTTAGAAATTGCTGTTTTCCCCATCACAGAAATTCTTTGAACTTCTAAATGGCTTCCAGAATTTTGATAATGCTCCCAGTTATCCTCAAGCAGAAATTGAAGTTGGCAATCCAAACCCATTTATTATTTTGCAATCTTTTTGCAATATACAGTATCTTGTGATATCTTGTTCTAAACAAAATCAATTGATGTACATAATGGATCATTCTCAAGCAATCTAATCAGAACTGGGGCCAAAAATTCATGTCCGTGTTCATGTGTGTAGACATACTCAAAAGTAAGCATTTCGGTGTTTTCAATATATTTTTTAATTTACAGCTTCTATATGACCAGCAAACATCCCCAGAAGTAATTAGAAGCCAAAATTACAAAAGAAAAAATTCTTGAATGTGATTTTTAATCAAACTGGCATGAGAAATGATTGCACTATGAGACTGAGTTCAGAATCAAAGCTTCAGTTAAATTAATCTCAACAAATAAATGCTCTGTCTTGACCCTTGTAAGGCCGGCTCCCTCTATCAGTGCGGCCCACGCACAGCAAAACTTAGGTTGTTACCTATCAGGCTTTTTCTCTGGTAATACACCTTACAGAGCATCAACTTGCGCCATCGCTCATCAGTCTGGACCCACATTCGACACAATAAGTCGAATTTCAGAAGGCTCCACCCCCCCCCCTGTTGAGACCTGCCCCAGACTTGTTTAGAACTAGAAACCTTGAATTACACTTCTGGGTCTGTTAAGCGGTAAAATCTGCAAGTCCCTGTCAACTTCACTTCACCCCAGACCCACAGCACCAAGGACCACAACGCGCAGGACGCTTACAGGGGGTGCCTACCGCTCTGGCTTCCCAAACCCCAAAAACTTAACCTTAGACTGTCTTAGCCTCACCCTTTCAAGCGAGGGCGCCCCCAGCCCCCGCCCCTGTCCTATTGTTTTTTTTTCTTTTATTTTATACCATCAGCATTATTTACTTCTATTGAGTAAATCCAGGCCTCGCTGTGACAGCAACCCGGATTATATGACGCAAGGAAGTTTTAACTTTTAGGCAGCTTCAAAATTCCTTTATGATTATTTGTACTGTACATAATGTACAACATGCATCCTGAATGGAATATTAGATCAGTAGTTAACAGTGGCATTTTGCTATTATTGCTGATGAAGCAGTTTTCAGTCAATGGCCATCTTCTGCTTCTACCCAGTTGAAATGATTTCTACATGGGAACTCTTATTTCAGATTACAACTAGTCCTTCTTATATGCATTGTTTCATTAATTTGTTTACTTGTATTACTTGCAATTGGACGAAGCTGGGAGGATCTATTAACAAAGACAGGAAGAGGATCTACTGAGTGGGAAAGGAGCCAGCCATAACAGAAGATCTGGAAAAGGCTAAGGCTCATGAATATTTGATATCCAACTCCTCGATGATGATGATGATTTATTTAAATGTATTGGCTGTCCATCATCATAACCACCATATTAATCATCCTACTTTTCATCTTACAGATACAGATGGACTTTAAGGTAGGGGGAACTTCTTACACCAGCAGCTCTCATCTCTGTAGAAAGGCTATGCAAAGTTTAGAAGAAAGATTGCATTCTTGGTCATGCATAATGAAAGGATCATAAGCATCCACATCTACAGATAGGATCAAGAATCCTAAATCACTATTTAATTATTCTTTCTCAGCAAAGCTATACAAACCAAGGACAGGTAGTACCTAATGGGAAATAGACATGTGAGACAAATTGATTTTAGTGTTATTATGGAAGATAAGAAGATATAATGAATGCAATCAGGAAAAAAAATTGTATTTCATAATGAGGACAGTTTACAACAAACCTTAGCCACTGGGAAATACGACTTACTTCTTTTTCTTTTCATGTATCATAATATTCATAGCATTCAAACACACAAAAAAGAGAAATGAAATGCTCTGTCTTTAACAAGGAACAGGTGCCATACAAATTGCATCTAATATATAAATAATCACCTTTCTACTATTATAACAAATAGCTTCATTTAAGTTTCAATCACAGCTTGGATAAGATTTTTTTCAAAGCACAACTTTTGTATTATCTGATTGCAGTTAAATAATAAACTGGAACTGACTGGTAGTTGAAAGGAATGCTGAGCACAAAGCAGACTCACTAACATTGCCTTTCTCTATCCAAACACTTTTTTCTACAGCCACATGCCAGAAATATAAATGTACCAGTCTGTGATTTCTTTTTTAAGTATTCAGTTTTTCAACAGTTTTTCTTTCCTCCCTCAGTTCTGGATGAAAATAGAAAGAAAAATAGGCATTCCAGTTGCACAGATAGAATTCCTTCCATTCTATCCAGGGAAGAAGGGATTTTGGTTTTCTAAAATTATCTCTAATATACACATCCTTCCTTTTTATGTCTCCCAATAGGATAGTCTAACATTGCACTTTCTAATACTAATCCAGATAACCTCCAACTGGTTCCCTTTCCAATAATCATCTCCTTAGTCTAGCTTAGCATTTTCAAACTTGACAACTTTAAGATTTGTGGACTTCAACTCCAAGAATTTCTCAGGCAAAAGTCCATACATCTCAAAGTTAGAAATTTAAAACACACTGGTCTAGACTTAGGTTTGCAATAGAAAACACAAGCAGTACAATAAATTGTTTCACAAAAGAATAGTTCTAGATTATTTAAGTATGTTGAGCCATGTAAAATAGAAGAAATAAATTTTCCATGGCCAGGTCAACATGGTATTGTCTGAGCTTGGTCATTTTTTGTTTTGCAGGCGTTTACCCAAACCAGGTAATATTATCAGTGTTGGTAGGGAGTAGGGTTAGCTTTCATTTTATATTCTAGTGACCTGCCCATGAGATCTAACCCCAGCCCTTACAGCACTGATGATGTTGCCTAGTTTGAGTAATGAAACATCTCCAAAGAACCCAACCAAACTCAGAGAGCACCAAAGACTCTTCAACATCATCTTCCTTTGGTCAGCTTCTTTCTCTATAGTCTGGCTACTTTGATGACATTGTAGTTTACTTGCTTATGCTTCTTCTAAGTTGCTGACACAGAATGTTGTTGTGAAACCACAATCATGACAAGAAAGTTCTACCCAGAAAAGGCCACATTTCATCAGTGTTCTCCACCCTAGCCTTACATTCCAAGGAAGTGAGGAGGTGAAACCTTGCCAACCAATTATTCTACTCCAAAACCTCAGCCATTAAAAAGTCATATCAGTGAGCATGCTAAACCTAGTGCCCCACAACATGAAGAAAAAAAGGGGGGAAGCTTACAATTTGGGGGGGAGGGGGGAGAGTCAGAAAAGACATGTTCTGCTATGGTTAAGCATTGCAGAACATGTTCTGCAATGCTCCACAGTTTGGAGACCGCTGTGTTGTTAGTTTGACCTAATGTAAAGAATGATAATTCTGCCTTAGGCATAGAAGTCAATTAGGGATTGTGTTGCCAGTCACTCTTGCTCAGTCTTATGAAGAAGGTACTGATAAATGTTGCTAAGAAAATTGCAGGGACTTTGTTGACTTGATAGACCATAACTACAACAAAATACTGTCTTTTCCTCATTCCCATTGTCTCTATTTTTTTTTAAGTGCATTGAATTTGCTCTTTGGTCTTCTAAGGCCTAACCAATACTCTAGGAATTACCAGATGTTACAATTATTGATTCAACAATGATCTTTATTACTCCTTTGCTATCTTAGGATATATTTCCAATTTCCCATCCCATTTCATGAGCAACTAGTAAAATCTTGGAAAGACAGTGTGCTTTAAAAGAACTACTATCCCTGTTATTTTTATCCTATCTGGTCAAACAATGAGATAGCTGCATATTAAATAGATCTTTAAAATTTAAAATCCTCTAAACAGATCTTTTTTTCTCAATCATATCTCACAGCTTTCTTGATCAAGTATTTTTCTTTTTGTCCTTTTTGAATCCGTATCTTCAGTTTAAAAAAAAAACAGGACCAATTCATTTAGACCAACTATATATCGAGTAACTAGCCACTGAAAATATTAATGGGTTAATTGAAAAGAGTTGAATTAGTAATGGATAATGGGAAGAATGCTCATTTTTTAATATTTTACTTCTGTCTACTCTCAGAAGATAAAACAAAACCATTATTGTCCCTGTAGTGGAAAAATACAGCTGCAGCTTAGGATAGACAAGGAGAAGACCATAAAAGAACACTAACTTATTTTGAACAAATTCAAGTTTCCAGGGGCAGATGAAATACATCCTAGGATAGCAACGAAGTAGTGAAGATGATTATTGAATCAATAATTGTAAGATCTGATAATTCCTAGAACATTGGTGACCAAAGAACAAATGGGAACAGAGTACAGAGAAGGAAAATATGGAAAATTACACCTTGATGTTCACACTAGGTAAGGATGCTATGATGCTGAGTAGGCAAGTTCTCTGTTGTCCATAAAAAACAGAGCAAGCAACAGTGGGCTGAAATTATAGGAAAGTAGATTAAGAACTTTGCAGAGAATAAGATCTGTTAGCCAGTGTACAGAAGAAGTTGAATGTTCTTCACTGGAAATATTCAAATAAATGTAGATAGCCATCTGCCCAAAATATTTTAAGAGAATCGGGAACTTGATTAAGTGCTCTCTGAAATTCCTTCCAACTCAATGATTCTATGAAAAATGCCATAGCTTTTTATCTTTTGTGGACCATTTGTGTAAAAAGGCACTAAGTTGTGAACATGGGAGCATGGCCATTCAACAAACTAATGTGTAGTCATGTATATTCGAATGGTTCATGTCAGTTATCAAGCACTGAAACCAAACATTTTTTGCTAAAATATTTCATTTGATTTTGCTCTACCTACCAAGATGGTTTGTATTGTGTAGCTGCTTTTTCTGTCCTAGAGCCCCAATTAGACACTTCTTTTTCCTTGAGGTAAATGATTAGAGCAATGTAGATTAAACACATGATACAGAAGGTTGTTTCTAGGCTACCTCATAAATACCATTGAGCATGATTAAGCCTGGATTATGGTTAGAGGATCAATTGCTGATTTGACTAGGTGGGTTGAATGATTAAGGGTGGAGGGGTTTTGGTAAAAAAGAAGAAGCTGCCTTGTATTGAATGAACAGCACAATTTCTCAACCAGAACATACTCCAGCCTCAGTTGTATGGTCCACAGATAATTGCTCCTTTGTCCATAATGAACATTAGGGGGCTGGGGGTGTCATATTTTTTTTCTCTTCTTTTTTGTTCTCTTTAAAAAAAAAGAAAATCAGATCTGATGCCCAGAAATGACAAAGGAAGACAAGATTGCACTAAACTATTTCAGCCCCAGTCTGGAAGAAGAAGAAAAAGTGAAACAAGTAACTTGTCCCAAGGAACACATTCTTGTCATCAAAGGCTGCTGAATGAAACAGCATGCTGTTCATACCTCAGGAATCCTGACACAATGCTTCTCTAATTCTATAGGGCACAACTAGCATTCCTTCTCACAATGAGGAAAGAGTGATTTGTCGAAATTCTATGAGGCCCCTCTATATAAGAACCATATGGAAAAACATACAAAAGGGAGCTGAAAATGGAACCGTCTGAATTATTTGGAAGAAAAGAAGGAGAAGGGAATGTGATGGAAAGATAATGCAGATTTGTTTAAACTGCTTAGGGTTTTTTTTAAAAATGGATATAAAACAACAATGAACCACAGCTTTTTTATTTCAAAACTAGCATTCTAGAAGTTTATATAAACAGATCATCTGTAGAACAGTTGTTTTTTTTGTAGCATTCAAATGGCAATTATTATAAATAAGGAATCTACTATTTGGGTGGAGCTTTTCTTCCTTGTCTCCATCTTAAGAACAGAAAAGGCTGCTGTACTATGTTAACTTTTTTTGGGGGGGCTCTCCCCTCCATTTTGTTTTAAGGTGTGAATTGAAAGCCTAGGAATGAAACAAGGCCAGCACCATATGACAAGAGGGAAACTGAGACCATGCTAGCCACCCTGTAAATGGCTAGCAAAGAAAGGCATACAGTGACCAATTTCACTCCATTACACCTTTATGCCAATCTATATATATAAAAGCAAAATACCACTCATGCATCATCACAAAATCTACAGAACCGTAAAGCCTACAAACTTGAAATTGGGCACGTATGTTCTTCTTGGCTTCTAGGTGCTCACTAAGAAAGGATTTTTAAAAATGACCATCAGAGCATTAGTATTTCATATGTTATTATTAACACGCTCTGATGCTAAGGAGTTCTACTTCCCCCGCTCCTGAACAGAAATCTGTTCCAAATACAAAACACAAGCAGAGGAGAGGAGTTTCACTTTCAGTTTTTAGTTTCACAGGAGCAACCAGCTTTAGTACAGGACAACTGAGCTAAGCCATGCCCAGGCTCCTTGCTGTCTCCTTCTTGCTCACACAGCAAATACTGTTTCAGTTTCCAAACAGCCCTCAATTCTCTCACACACTGACACAATGCTAGCCAGATGAATACCAATGGGCAGAAGCACAATCCCCCCTTATTTTCCTCCCCCAAAACTAAGCCCGATCACATAGTTTCGTAGTGAGGCATGGGTATAGAGCTAGTGTTTAAATAAAATAAGGGTTGAAAATTTTTAAAAAATTGGCTATATTGAACTAGAATTCAGATATTTTGGGGGTGAGGGTTGGTTTAAAAAAACATCAGAAAATTCATAGCATTTTATGTTCTCTTGATGTGCCAGCAGCCTAGCTGATCTAGACAATGCATAAAGCAATGTATAATATTTTTCTACATCCTGTGTTTGTTTCATTGACAGAAAATCATAAATTGAAGTGAATCAAGACTACCAGGATGGAGGGATCCTTTCTTTTCAATCCTACTGCTTACAATAAATTAGCAAATGAACAACTCTTTTTCAACAAGAGGCTCCAGAAATATCCCCTGGTGCCTCATGAGAGGAAGATTTTTTTTATATATAAAGGCTTAATATCCTAAGCAGACATCTCAATTCATTGGCTTGATGTTTAATTTTTTTAAGAATCCATCGTGTCATGACTAATCACTAAGAGCATCATTTTTATGCTGGGAATTTCCAAACAGTTTTTCCTTTGTTATGGAGAAGAAGAAGAAAAAAATCATCCAGTAAGTTTCATGGCTGAATGGAGATACAGTATATAAAGGAAAACCCTAGGGATGGTGGCAAAGAGCTATTTTTTTTTCTCACCACAGAAAGTCAGGCCAGAAATAATGGGTGTAAATTACAGATGCTTAGCTTTCAGGTAAATATAAGGAAAATTTTCTTGTAGCTAAAATTTGGAGAATTTATCTATGCATATTATAGCGTCTCCATTTCTGGGAGGTTTTAGGAAGAGGCTGGGCAGCCACCTCTCATAGAAAATTAACTGGTTTTCTTGCATATTGTTGGACAAACACCATATGTACAAAATTGTACCTATAAGACTGTTGAAAACCACACTGAAAAGATAGGTAAGACAGAACTGAAATATAAGCAAATACCTGCAGTGTTGATATGGATCTAGAATTAAATCCATTTTTTTCCTGGAAAAAAAGCTAGTTAAGTTCAGTGCTCTCCACAACACTACATTACATTCACATGGACACTTTACATAAAGGTAGCCAGTGGTGGGATTCAAATTTTTTTTACTACTGGTTCTGTGGGCGTGGCTTGGTGGGCATGGGAGGGGAAAGATATTGTAAAATCTCCAATCAGAGGTAGTATTTGCTGGTTCTCTGAACTACTCAAAATTTCTGCTACCGATTCTCCAGAACTGGTCAGAGCCTGCGGAATACCACCTCTGCAGGTAGCCCTTGATTTAGAAGGATTTGTTTAGTGACCATTTGAAGTTATTAATGGCACAGAAAAAAGTGACTTATGACTGTTTTTCACATTTACAATCATTGCAGCATCCGCATGGTCATGTGATCAAAATTCAACACTTGGCAACTGGCTCATATTTTTGATGGTTGCAGTGTCCAGCGATCATATGATCATTTTTGCAACTTTCTGACCAGCAAAGTCAATGGGGAATTCAGATTCACTTACCAACCATTTTACTAACTTAACAAAGTGATTCACAACTGTGGCAAGAAAGGTCGTAAAATGGGGCAAAACTTACTTAAGAACTGTCATAGCAACAGAAATTCAATTGTGGTTGTAAGCCGAGGACTACCTGAAAACATATTTTGTTCTTTAATACATATTAATAGGACAGACCGTTCCCCCCATTAAAACAAAAATGCTGGTAGCCTGATTTATCCAATCAGGCTAAAATCTTTGAATTTGTGGGCATTGATTTCTATACTTAAACTTTCACATTGAAATTCTTACCCATACTTCCATAAATAAAGTACACTCCATCTAGTTGTGGCCAAATTATAACTTTGATATCAACATAACTAATTCCTGAAGTAAAATTTAGAGAGCATGATGTACAGTGGTTTCTTTTTTGAAGAAAGTATGGTTTAAATTTATGGTAGCTTGAAGTACAAGCATGTAAGAAGGTTCAGTTCAAGACATCTAGATGCTCCATACGGTCCATAGCTACATAGCTGTTTATTTACAAAAACTCATTTTTGAGCTGTCTTTTTATGGCAATGCAAAATCCAGTATAAATATTATCTTCTGGAAAATGCATGTAAATTATCCCAGTATGTTTAGACAAATCTGAGACTACAGTTTCATTACACACTCGTTAAAATGTCACCATGTCCAGTTCAAGCCTGGATGAGATGGATGTTTGAAATGTCAGCCTGAATAATTTTTTCTTGGTGTCAGGCTTTCTATTTTGGTATTCAGGGAAGCAGAAGGAACTCAGTCTGGTCAGTTTAATGTGCATAAGAAATAATAAATTGAAAAAACTCATGTTTTCCACTGGGATAATGCCTTTTTATTTAAAAAATAAAAATGAATTTACCAAGCACTTTAAATAAAAAATCATGGCTTAGGACAGGGGTGTCAAACTCTCAGAGTCACGTTGTTGTCATGTGACATATCACAAGTTTTTTCCCTGTTGCTAAAATGGGTGGGGTGGGAGTGTCTAGTGTGTAACTCATCCAGCCAGTGCGTGATGCATCTGGCCCACGCCCCACAAGTTTGATACCCCTGGCTTAGGATTTCAGGTAATGATATGATTTGCTCCCCTTTCCTCTGTATTTTCTAAGTTCAAATTGTTCTTTCATTCTTCCCCATTGTGCTGCTGATTATTATTGTTGATTATTAATATGTATTATTATTTATAATTAATGATGATGACTTATTATTAATAATATATTATTAATATGCTTAACTGGGTTAAGCATAGTCTGCATGAGAGTTTCACTTGTGGAAGTATGGTATAATGTGAAATGGGAATGCCAGATTAAGAATGTTTTATTTGAATGCTAATTACAATAATAACAGCAACAGCCAACCAGCACTACCACAAGTGAGCAGATTCCTTTTTGTGTCAGTCAGCCTGTCAGTCTCTCAGTCCATCAGTCAGTCAATTCATATTTCTCCTCACTGACAAAGGCAACACACATATCAGGATTAAAAACCACAACGTATTAATAATAATCAACAGTAGTAATCAGCAGTATAATGGGGAAGAATTAAAGAACAATTTGAGCTTATAAAACGAGAGCAACATCACATTGTAATCTGATATCCTAAACCATTATTTTTGACTTAAAGTTCTTGGTGATTTCACCCTCATAGCCCCACTGAATGAATAATCTTGGCATCTGGACAAATAGGTTGCTATTATACAGAAGTTACTGAAAATATACACTGAGATTTTTTCACTCCCTCTGATTGGATTCTGTTTAGCACAAAAGAAAAAGTTCATTCATTTATGAAAATCTCTGGAGTGGTGGGTAGAGAGAAGAAAATGACATTTCTTTGTCCTAAGCCCCTCCTTCTGCCATTTTATGATAACCAATAGAAATATATTTAGATATTTGCCTTTCTGAAATATAAGATTTGGAGGGCTGAGACTTTTTTTTTGGTCTCATACCAAGAAAATCCCCAGCTGAGGACAGGAAATCCAAATTGCTTTTCAAATTATACCACCAGGAAAAACAATGACCTTTTCTTATCTTGAGAAGAGTTAATAGCAAACAGATGCATTGCCTATATTAAGCTATTTCTCTTGTATATTTGTCCAATATTCACTCATTTATCAGCCTGCTGCTTTCAGTGTGCATCATTCTGTGTTCTGTCACTCATTAGAACTAGCTTTTGAAGAAGCCAGTAATTTCCTCTTTCTAATCAACGGGTATCTCTATTCCTACTTGCTTTGATTTATCTTCATTTGCTAACATAGTTAAGGATTCCAGGCATTGGGGTGCTGTGATAATAGTGATCTCTTGACTCAGATCTTTAATTCTGAATATATTTTGCTTTGTTAGCATTAAATTTTAGCTCTGTATATTGCATTGGATTCCCTTCCAAGGGTGTTTGGAAATGCCTACCTGAACTCTTTAAAGCAGTTGAGTTTGGCAACCAAAAGAGGACGCTGTTTTTCATTTGTTCAATTTCCTTGAATGTTCCTGATTTAAACATCGGGATGGATGGATGGTTGATTCTGTTTTGATCCATGGATGTAGAAATAAAACTTCATGTCCATAATAACAAACAGCTGATAAACAGAATGATAGAAAAAAATCTATATATCATCTGGAGTCCCATTTGCTTCCTAATAAGTGTGGCCTCAGAAATAAATTTCACCACCATTTAAGCGTCTTGATTTAAATGAGACCCAAGGAGAAAGATACAAAACATGTCTGATTGACTAGTTAGTTACTTAAAAGAATTTATTCACAGAGTTATACAATCTAGGAAAATGAATACTTTAATCTAGGGAAATTGACAGAAATAAGTTTAAACTTGCCACTCCTGAGGAAGTCAACAGAGTCCTTAAGACTGACCAATGTTTTATTAGTTCCATGTGCTCCTGGTTGGTGAAAGCTGCCTGGAAAGCGACATATTGTTGGAGCCACACAGTAATGTTAACCTCCTAGAAAATGGGGCTGGCTGAATCTGTCTTGAAAGTGGCAGTGATATGGCTTATTTTCAAAATGCAATTGCTGTACTCAATAGTCATGGACAATTTTCATTCATTCTCTAACCTTCCCTTTTTAGGGAAGATTGTACTGTGGCTTTAAAGGGCCCTGAAGAAAACAGATTATTTAGTAATCTGGATATTTGGGGTCAGAAGTGATATCACTACCGGTATTACAATTGTGGGGTGATGGGAGCTATCACTTCTATGGACACATAATATGGATTCAAAAAACTTAAGATATATGGACTCCAACTTCCAGAATATCAAAAATATATGATCTAGAGAATTCTAGATTTGAAGACTACAATTTGGAGGATGTCCTAAATCAGAAACCTGCTCATGATAGTAGTAAAAAGTCTCCTATTTAGATTTCTTATTCTGTCCTAATGAGAAATTACTGCAGGAGCCACAGACTCTGATTACTTTCTTACAGACACTAATTGTTTATCTGCAGGTTTAAATGTGTAGGTAAATTGTGTTGATAAACTTACATGGGGCTTGAGCTATATTTGATAGGTGCAATTCTGGGATTTTGGTGGAAATTAAATGACAGCCATGCCATTTCTCATCATTTTAGATTAATATTTCTGGCATAAATATAATGATCAACAATTAAATATCAATAACAAGCATTAAACAAAGAAGGCTTTTCCGATTGTTTTGCATGGAAAGCAAGATCTCAGTATTTGCCTGTGGGAATATTCCATTTCCTCTGTTGACTGCTTCTTTCTTGTTCTTTCTCATGTCATATGACTTTAGATTATTGTGAATAAAGTTTGTAAGAAGGAAGAACAAAAGAAACAGAAAGAAAAAAAACATTATGCAATACAGTTTTAAAACAAATTCAAGTTAAAGGTTATTATGCCTTCTGTGCATCATTGCAAAACAAACTTTTAGAATCAAATACATTGGTGGTAGTAGTACTAGGATGAGTCTGTATTATTTGTGATAAAAAGAAAACATATGACAATGTCAATTTGGGGATCAAGTATAGTTTCTCCTTTTACCTTAGGAGCCAGATGTCTTGGGGTGTTATATGATGGGCCTTGGATCTCAAAACATTTGGAAGAAATCAGATTGACTAAGGCAGATTTATACTAATGACAATGCTAATAGGAACTTTGAGTTGCGCTTCAAATGGAAATTATTCCCAAGTTGTTTATTGGAGCTCTTTCTAAGTTTTAGAAATTCTTCTCATTCAAGCACATCATGGATGTTTATTTTGTAACTTTCATTCTTCAAGGTCTGGCTATGAAAGGTATATTATTTAATATCATCATACATGTCTAGGCCTTTGTAAACTTAAACAAAATTTATCATCTGTCAATGACCTAGATGTTTATGGCAATAAGATATAAATCTCAGCCTTAACCATTTTTATACTAGTTGTTCTTTCAGCAAAGAGTATTATCATTAAACCCAAACTAAACATCACTGGTCATTTGACTTTTTGCATAAATCCAGGTGTGAAGAGATCCAGATATTATTAATCCTTAATGGGCACTACAACATATGTAGTTTGTATGCAAGCATTTTACACGTGACTACAAGAATCCCAAGCTTCAAAAGCAATCAGTTGTCAGATTCTTTGTAAAAGATCATAGTTAAATCCAAGCACTTCTGCAGCTCAGTGGGTAAACTAATTAGGTGTTTCTCAACCATGGCAAATTTAAGTTGTATGGGCTTCATTTCCTAGAATTCTCTAGCCAGCCTGCTGGGGAATTCTGGGAACTGAAGTCCAAACATCTTGATTTTGCCATGGTTGAGAAACACCGAACACTTTCTCAATAGTGGTTATGCTATTTTTGTATTTGAAAATGTTTGGTCAGCCATTTCTGCATTTGTGATTTTTATTTGCAGAATGGTCCCTACTAGCAATGACTAGATATTAGAACGAAGCAATCCCTAATTTTTATCCCATTTTTGCTGCGAAAATATGTTAGATTAGACAACTATCAAATGGTATCACAATACTTCTGGAAGTATTGAGCAACAAATCATTTTGAACTTTTGTTTACCTTTGATTTATACATCTAGTCATGCCCAGAATTTCTAAGCCCAGCATTATCTCACATGATTTATTTTTAAAACTTAGGGTAATAGATAAGAGTGACTTCACCTTTAGCAGCAGATAAGCAGAGCTGAAATACAAGCTTATGCCACAAAGACTCCTGCATCCATTTTTTAATTATATCATCAGGAGTTCACCCAAAGAGAGGGATTGTACACAATTAACAAAGCGGAATCATTGTGTCAGATTATACTTTTGTTATTGCCTGCACAATATTGATAAAATGAAGGCGATTTTGTTTAATCATCAGTTCAATTTTGGGTTAACAGTCTATTGAAAACTATGGAAGGAAGTGCTTCCTGATGAAACCATCTGCTGTTGTTCCAGAGCATACATGATCTACATCAGTGGTGGGATTCAATTTTTTTTACTATCGGTTCTGTGGGCGTGGCTTGGTGGGCATGGCAGGGGAAGGATACTAAAAAATCTCCAGTCAGAGGTGGTATTTGCTGGTTCTCCGAACTACTCAAAATTGCCGCTACAGGTTCTCCAGAACTGGTCAGAACCTGCTGAATACCACCTCTGATCAACATGCACTTTGCGCCATAACATTTGGCTATTCAGTAGTTGAGCTGTGATTTTGCAGTATCATTTCAAATGATTACAGCTATTCCTAAGGATGTCGTGCACTGTTTTTGCAGGAAAAAAACTGGCAATGACAGACTGTTTGGGACTGTCTGTGAGCATAGAAAGATAAGCTTATTATTACTGAACAGGGCATGAGAAGATATTGGTACACTGAACATAATCAAGATTGTGATATTACTTCAATTAATGATTACATTCCCTATATTGATTGGTTGGTTGCATAAATTACTATGAGGAAATTGATTCACAAAGCAGAAAGATATAAAATGAAGACTATTTCATTATTCTGACTGCATAAGAATGAGAATTTTGAATATTATTAATCAGACAGCATTGCATTCATCTTATTTGCATGTTCTCTTAATGCCTCAAGTCAGTTTTATCATTTTTAGTTCAGGTCAAAGGGAAGGGCTTTTATTCAATAAATACAATAGAAATATCAGGTTGCTTCATGTGAGATTATAAAATGGTAAGAAATGATACGAAATAATAAAGTGCATGTGTGTGTTTGAGAAGGGGAGGGAGGGAGAGACAGTGTATATTTAGCTGCATCAGTCCTTATTGCCCCTCTGGTGATTGTATCTCAACAAAAAGGAATACCAGAAAATCTATGGTAGTATTTCTCAACCATGCAACTTTAAGGACGTGCAGGACACATGGGAACTCTCTGGCTGCATGCTAGTTTGACTAATCACCAGAGGGTTTTAGCAGTTATGTGAATGCAATCTGATCACAGTCATTATTGTGACGAGGCAATAATAAATTGGGTAGTTTTGCAAATGACATAGAAAATCTCTTTATGGCTGGCATAGGCAAGAGCTCATCTTTGTACAGAAAGCTGGAGGCAAACTTTTTCCCATGGCTGCGTACGTAGTCCTGAAGATTTGGGGCACTGGAGGAGCCCTCAGAGCTGTGGTGCTGAAGAGCCTTGAGCAGGGTGACCCTAAGCCACTCGGTTTCCCTTCTGACAAATGCCTGGCATAGGAAAAGTGCCAATACCCACCGGATTTGGGTGATTCGGACAGCACCTCCATGGATCCAGCCTTGCGGTTCCAAATCAAGGGGAACCGGCGCTGGAGGCAGACCAGTTCCAAAGGCTGCAGGGACCGTACCTCCACTGTTGTAGAGCGGCGGAGGAAACGAGGCTGAGCCAGAGTGAAACGTAAAAGGCTTTATTGCAATGAATAAAGGGTTGCCGCGTCTGCCTCCTAACTAGGCAGGTTAGCTGGCGGCAACAGGGCTGGCACTGCTCGACAGCCGCCTTTTATAGCCGGCTGTCAAACGGTGCCAGCCAATGGGAGCGGCTGGTGCTCCCGCTCAAACAGCGGACCTGGTTGGGGACTCCAACCAGTCCCAAAGGCATAACACTCCTTTCCCCCAGCTGGGAGCATGCGTAGTCCTTCAGGTAAGTTGGTTGTCTGCGCTGGCGGCAAGAACGTCGCAACCCGGGCAAGCTGCTGGCTGGCGTCAAGTCCTTGCCCCCAGGAATCATCTCAGAGGCTGTTGGGGAGTGGGCTCGGTCAGGTGTGGTGCTCTGTGAATTAGGTAAGTCCCCCTGTTCGGGCTGACCTTGGCGAGTCACTTGGTCCGGCCGGCAGACAGGTTCGCTTGGCTGTTGGTTCGGTGTCCCTTGTTGGTAGCTCGGGCCCTCCAGCGAACTCTCTTGGTCGATGGGGTAGATTGGATCCCGCAGGGAGCTTCCGTCTGGGTAGGCTGGTACCGGCAGGGGTTCCTCGGTGCTAGGAGGTTGGGCTGGGTTGGTATCAGTTGTGCTTCTCCATCGCCTTCTGAGCTGGTCCACGTGTCTACGCCACAGGCGTCCATCTTCTAGGAGGACCCTGTAGGATCTAGGACCTGTGACTGACACAACTTGACCTGGTACCCACAGAGGATCCCCTGCATAATTCCTGGCGTACACCAGGTCCTGCAAGGCAAAGTCCCTGACCAAACTGTCAGATCCTAAAGGGGTGTCTGGGCAGTAGTGGGGTGCAACCTGTCCAGGGTGGTCCTAAGGTGTCTCCCCATCAAGAGCTCGGCAGGGGATTTATTTGTAGCGGTGCATGGCGTCATATGTTGGCTCAGGAGGTAACGTGACAGTTTGGAGTGCCAGTTTTCCTGGCCAAACCTGGCAAGTGCCTCTTTTGCTGACCTGACTGCCCTCTCAGCCATCCCGTTGCTAGCGGAGTGAAAGGGGGCTGTAAGGATGTGTCTGATGCCCAAGTTGGCAACGTACATGCTAAACTCACACGACGTGAACTGGGGGCCATTGTCAGACACCAGCGTGTCAGGGAGCCCATGGGTAACGAAGAAACGGGTCAGAGCCTTAACAATTGCTTGAGTGGTTGTCGAGGGTAGTAGGGCCAAGTCTATCCATTTGGAATAAGAGTCTACTACAACCAAGAAGGTCCTGCCATGTACTGGTCCAGCCAGGTCGATGTGCAGGCGAGACCAAGGACCACTAGCACTCTCCCACTTGGTAGGTGTAGCTGCTGGTGGGGCAGCCCTGGTTTCTTGGCAAGGTTGGCATGAGCTTACCCAGCTGGAGATTTGGGCATCCATGCCGGGCCACCAAACGTAGCTGCGGGCCAGAGCCTTCATCCTTACGAGGCCCGGGTGGCCCTCGTGAAGGACCTTTAGAATGGGAACACGGAGAGTGGCTGGGATGACCACCCTTGTCCCCCACAACAGACAACCCTGTAGGTTTGACAATTCTTGCTTGCATATCTTGTAAGGAGTGAAGTCAGGAGTGTATTGTGTTTCCGGCCACCCCCTTCCCACCCAGTCCATAACTTGTGCAATTATTCTGTCTTTTTTTGAGTGTGCAGCAATGTCCTCGGCTGTAACCGGCAATTTAAGTTCATTAACTTCAAAAATGGCATGAACAGGTGCTGGGTCTTCGACTGGGACTGGTAGGGGCAGCGACTAAGGGCATCGGCGCGACTCAAGTTTTTTCCAGGGCGATGCACCAACTTGAATGAATAAGCGGCCAGGAACAAGGTCCACCTGGTCATTCTAGGTGATAGCACCTGCGGGGTTTGCTTATCCCCTGATAACAGCCCCAGGAGTGGTTTATGGTCAGTTATAAGTTCAAAATGGTGCCCAAACAAAAATTCATGAAACTTTTTACTGCAGCTACTGCAGCCAAGGCCTCCTTATCTATTTGGCTGTAGTTCCTTTCTGCAGTAGAGAAGGTCCTAGAGAAGAAAGCGATTGGTGCCTCGGAACCGTTGGGAAGCCTGTGGCTCAGAACAGCCCCAATCCCAAAGGGGGATGCATCAGCAGCTAGGACCAGGGGAAGTCGTTGATCATATTGGATTAAAACTGCATCAGATGTGAGTAAGGATTTGACTGACTTGAAGGCATGGGCTTCTTTGGGTCCCCAATGCCAGGGGGATTCTTTGTCTAACAGTCTGTGTAAGGGTTCAGCAATAGATGCTTTGTGCGGGAGAAATGAGGCGTAAAAGTTTAGTAGCCCTAGAAAGGCTTGGAGCTCCGTCTTGTTAGTTGGTGTAGGTGCCTCATGGATAGCCTTTACTTTGGATTCGACTGGGTGAATGCCAGAGGCATCTATCCTATATCCCAGAAAGTCCACTTGCCTAGTGGCGATGGCGCACTTCTCCCTTTTAAGTTTGAGGCCATGCTGCCTAAACTTCTCTAGGAGTGCTCTGACCCTTTGTATGAGCTGAGGTCTGTCAACTGCTGAGACTAAGATGTCATCGAAATAAGGGACAACCCCTGGGAGACCTTGGAGAATCCGTTCCATGAGTGATTGGAATATACCCGGGCTACACTTACCCCGAATTGAGGCGTTGCACTTGAATGCCCCTCTATGTGACTATGGTTTGTAATTCAGCTGTCTGATCATCAACAGGGAACTGTTGGTATGCCTGGGACATGTCTAATTTGGCAAAGATGGTGCCGGGTTCGAAGGTGTGTAACAGGTGTTGAATAACAGGGACAGGGTAGGCACTGACCTGCAGATAATGGTTGAGGGTGGTTTTATAGTCTGCGCAGATTCTTAAACTGCCATCTTTCTTGAGTGGGGTGACTATGGGGGTCTCCCATTTGGCAAAGTCAGTTGGTTCTAAGACCCCTTTCTTTAGTAACTTATCTAATTCTAAATCTAACTTGGGACGGATGGCGAAAGGCACTCTGCGTGGCTTAAGGCGAAGAGGAATTGCCTGGGGGTCCACAGAGAAGGAGATGGGGGTGCCAGAATAACAGCCCAGCTCACTGCTAAAAACATCAGAGTACTCTGAGAATAGGGCGTCTACGTCAGAAATTGAGACAGCGTGGATCCCAGTTACACTAAGGCCGAGGGAGGGGAACCAATCTAGCCCCAACAGACTGGGGAGGGCACCATTAACAACCACCAAAGGCAAATGGCCTTTAAAGGCTTGGAACTGAACTAAAAACTTGCCTTTCCCGAGGACAGGGATGTTCTTGCCTTGGTAGTCCCGCAGTGTCAGGTGGCATCTCTGCAGCTTCTTCTTCGAAAATCTGGGATGAATCTTCTTTAGGGTTTCCCAGGAGATGATTGAAAGTGCAGATCCCGTGTCTACCTTCATCCTGCAGGGCTTACCTTCTAAAGAAACAGAAATACTGATTTTATTAGGAGTCTGGGAAGTTTGGTTAGCGTGGTAGCAGGTATAGCAGTCCTCCACTTGCCTTTGGAAATTAGTAGGTGGTGGAGGTCTTTGAGGAAAGGTTCGCCCTGCTTGGCAGATTCTAGCGAGGTGGTCTTTCTTTTGACAATTCAGACAGATGGCGTTCTTAAACCTGCAGGATGCCCTAGAGTGGGAGCCCCCGCAAGCTAGGCAAATGGGAGGTTGCTTGGGGCGAAGTTGTTTCTCTGCCCTGCTCCTACCTGTGAAGGCTTTTGCTGCTTAAGGCGGTTAATGTCTGTTGAGTCTATGGGGTCTTCTTCAAGGGAAACTTCCTCTGAATGAATAGTGGAACTGCTGGGTTTTAAAGGAGTTCCCTGAATTTCAGCTGCTGATTGGGCAGAGAGCTCAGCAGCTTGGGCTTCCTCCACGGCTAAAGCTAGGTTTAAGTCCTTTTTTGCTAGCAAACGTCTTTGAAGCCTAAGGTCTCTAACCCCACAGACGATCTGGTCCAATAACATGTCTTCTAGGTAGTCTCTGAAACCACACTGTAAGGCAGCTGTCCTCAGAGCTGTTATATACTCATTAATTGACTCTCCCTCAGCCTGCCTTCTAGTTCTGAAAGCATATCTCCTGGCTATCTGGGATGGTTTAGGTGAGCAGTGGTTGGAGAGGATCTCTTGGAGTTCATCCCAAGGTATGCTCCTGATAGCGCGAGGCGACTAGTGCTGTAGCGGTGTCAAAAACCGCAGCCCCACAGTAGCTGAGGAAGTAGGATTTTTCCTGTGTTCAGCAGCATCTGCTAAACCGATGGCATCGAGGAAGTAGCTGAAACGGCTTTTGTATGAGTCCCATGTTTCCTCGGCTGGCTTGAATGGTGGGAATGTCGGATTGGCATTCATTTTCTTTGAAACGGCAGGGTTCGTCCCCTTCAGTCGTGATTCAAAATTCGCGCTCTTAGAAGAGCGCTTGCGGCTGCGCTTATCAGGCGGTGTCTGTCTCTCCGGCTACGGAGGCTTTTCGAGTTTCGCGCCCTTTGTGAGCGCTGGCGGCTGCGGCTTCAGCACCCTTGGCTTCGCTCTTAGTGACTACAGCTCAAAAGCTACGGAGGCTTTTTTGAATTTCGTGCTCTTTGTGAGCATCGGCGGCTGCGGCTTCAGCGCCCGTGGCTTCGCTCTCAGTGACCACAGCTCCTCTGAATTGCACGTCTGGCAGCCTTCGATCGCATCCCGCCCTCGTCGCCAGTGTTGTAGAACGGCGGAGGAAACGAGGCTGAGCCAGAGTGAAACGTAAAAGGCTTTATTGCAATGAATAAAGGGTTGCCGCATCTGCCTCCTAACTAGGCAGGTTAGCTGGCGGCAACAGGGCTGGCACTGCTCGACAGCCGCCTTTTATAGCCGGCTGTCAAACGGTGCCAGCCAATGGGAGCGGCTGGTGCTCCCGCTCAAACAGCGGACCTGGTTGGGGACTCCAACCAGTCCCAAAGACATAACATCCACCCTGTCTGTCTCATCACTGCCCTTGGACTCAGCCAGGTCCTCCGGACTGCCCTGCTCCAGCTTTTTGGCCTCCCTCTCTGCAGAGGCAGGGCGAAAGCTGCATCCCGCTGGGGCACTGCCTTCCTTCTCACAGCCTTTCACTCTGGGACTGAAATGCAGCTTCACGTGGAACTTCTCCTTGGACTAGTCCTTGTTGTTGTCCTCATACAGCATGATGACAATCTGGGTCGTGCAGTTCAGCTCCTAAATGGCTCCCAGGTAGTCCATGGCCCACTTCTACTGGGCATTTTTGAGGCATCTAGCAGCCTCCATAATGGAAGATACTAAGCAGGGAATGGACGTGGCTCTCACTGGTGAAGTACAAATGTGTCCAGACGTGGCACCCTGGAGACAGCAAATACAAGGGGTGCAGCTTGTTGACAGACTCGTCCTTGTGGGTTTGATGTAGATCCAGCTAGATCTTCTTGATAAGAGGCTGGCAAAAGCCCACTGCAATCTCCAGCTTCTCCTGCTGGCTAATGCCATACTCCTGGGGAATGATGATGTCTGTCAGTGCCTTAAAGAGCCGGAGCAGCTCCTGGGGCCTTCTAGCTGCAGGGCAGCATTGTGCTGGATGTCATACTTGACACACCCCCTATTATTTCCATTTTCAGATTACCACCTATTTTATTTTACATTATACATCATTATCATCCTTAGCTTTCTCTAGACCGGTATATAATAAACAATAGAAAAAGAGTAAAAATAAAAAGAAACTAATATATTTAGGATCCACATGGTATATCCTCCCGATCTACATTATATCATATATTTATTCCAAAGATGTTCCTATAACCATTTCATTTTTTCTCCCCCGCCCCCTTTCTTTATTTCCATTTAGCCAAGGTCTACCTATGTAATTTAATAATTTTTCCTTCCCCTACTTTTAATCATAATAAAATACTCTTATTATATATTTCTATTATCAATTAAATAATCAATTGCATATTTTAGAATATATATATATATGTAAAAAAGAAAGGATTCACAACAATAGTAACTTCTTAATATCTCTCATTCTATCTTCGCTTTTCTTATATATAGTTATATAGTAATCATGTGGTTTTTTTATTTCCACTTAGCCAGCTTGCCTATGTATTTTAATAAATATTAATTCCCCTGCTTTTAATCATGAAAAATACTTTCATTATAAATACTTTATATTCCCATATAATCTCTTCTAATTTCTCATATTTTCTGTTTTCTCATATCCTTTATATAATCAATTACATTTTCTATTTCATATACATACCAACGAGAAAAAGAAAGAATAACAGAAAGTTAAGGTTCCCTTTTTGCTTCCAAAACCTATGATTCACATTTTTACTTTCCCCAAATTTGTCATATTCTGTTTCTCTAATATCATTTGAATAGTCAGATACACACACACACACACTTCTCTGAAATCAAACTGTCCACTTAGGTAGCAACACTGATTGACAATCAATTTCACATGCTGTTGTGCAAATGGAATAGACAACAGGTGGAAAGCATAGGCAGTTAGCAAGACATCCCCAATAAAGGAGTGGTTCTGCCGGTGGTGACTGTTAGGGATACACCCTAGCAAGATCTGCAGGGCAGTCAGGCAGGCAGGCAAAATATGTGAGATATCATTTTTTTTTGTAGCTTACACTCAGTAAACAGAGGCACAGTGCTAATTAAATAGTTTTATTCCAGCAAGAGTTAAAGCATAGTCAAAAACAGTCCATATATCATTCACTTAGTTCAGTCCGTCCAGGGATTATTCAGTTGCAAATTCCAGTGTCGAAAAAGAGAGGTCAGTACACTTACAAATATCAGTCCGGTGATATATCTCCTCGCAGTAGAGAGATATGAAGAACTCAAAAACTCCTCTCTTCCTTCAGCAACTCTTCAGTAGGGGAAGGACGCAGCTAACAAACCACTCTAATACCAGTCTATAATGCCTTACTAAGACCACACCTAGATTACTGCATTCAGTTTTGGTCACCACATTATAAAAAAGATGTCAAGACTCTAGAAAAAGTACAGAGAAGAGCAACCAGGATGATTAGGGGAGTGGAGACTAAAACATATGAAGAATGGTTAAAGGAACTGGGCTTGGCTAGTCTAGTGAAGAGAAGCACCAGGGGAAAGATGATAGCAGTCTTCCAATATTTGAGGGGCTGCCACAGAGAGGATGGGGTCAAGCTATTTTCCAAAGCACCTGTGGGCCAAACAAGGAACAATGGATGGAAACTGAATTAGGAGAGAAATTAACCTGGAAATAAGGAGAAACTTTCTGACAGTGAGAACAATCAGCCAATGGAACACCTTGCCCTTGGAAGTTGTGGGAGCGCCATCACTTGAGACTTTCAAGAAAAGATTGGACTGCCATTTGTCAGAAATGGTGTAGGGTCTCCCTCTTGGGAGTGGGGTTGGACTAGATGACCTATAAGGTCCCTTCCAGCTCTGATTAACTGTTATCTGTTAAAGTTCTATTGCTTCTAGGGAACAAGTTGCTTGAAGTTGTAATTTGAAAACTTCATTTTGTATAGATAACTGCTGCAGCAGAAAAGTAAGGTTAATTATTTATAGCAAGTACATTTTGAAGCTTGATATACATAGATCCAGGCCATATAATATAAGTAGCTTCTACCAATCTGTGGCTCTCATTATTTGTTGAGATGACAATTCCCAGAATTCCGAAAGAGCATCTGATGGATGGGGAAGACTGTAAGTTGGGGACTGTAGTGATTTAAAATAGAAACATGAATTTTGGCAAATGCAAGTTTCATTTGCCATTTTGAGATTCATGGCTATTTCAAAACCACTTTTCAAAGCTACATTTATTTTTCAATGAAGAACAGTCTTTCTTTTTTCTTTTATAAAGTTTCATATGTCTATTATATATAACACTTACTGTTCCTGTGTTTAAAGAATTATGCGTATTCAGGGCACATACATTTCTGAGGGAAAAGAATATTGTGTCAGCTTCATCTGAGGGGAACACCCCCCCACCCCCCCAGGAAAAGATCTCCAGGCTGTTGTAAATGCCAGAAAATAAAATTTTATTATAAATATGGCCACTTCATATAACTAATACAGCAAACCAGATTTTTTAAAAAAGGAGAAAACAGAACTATAGAGGGATGTCCAGGGTGGAGGTTTCTGCATCTACTGCACAACTGAAGCCTCACTTTGTTTACACGCATTGCATGTAAAAAAGCAATGCAACTACAAGCTTGTAGTTGTTCACCCCAGTGAAATTTCTGAATTTGTGCTCAGCACAATGCGACATTTTTTTAAAAAAAATCTCATTAAAAAAGCCTGAACTTTCAAGCATTTAAAAAAGAAGATACATTTTTTTCTTGCACTGATTTACAAAGGAATAGACCAATCAAGTAATAATACACATCCTTCAGAAAGATAAAACAAATATCTCAGAAAAGAATTTGGCATGGTATTAATCACAAATAAAAGGCATTACATTTTGAAACATTCTACTGCTTTGAGGCATTTTTAGCTTTTGCAGATGTCAAATTTAAGAATAACATTGCCCTCTTCTGGATGACTAGTAAAATGAAAGCGTAAGAAAAATTGTTTATTCTCATCCAGCCAACTTCTCTCCAACCTTTTAAAGCTTCTGAGGTTCTAAATCTAAACGAAAGCTTTTTGGTGTCTGCAACTCCGGATATGCTCAGCCTTGGCCTTTTCGGAGATCAATGCTCAGAATGGCTTACCGTAAGGAGGAAGAATAAATATCGGTAATTTTTTATGGTTTTGAGAACAAAAGGTATCCTGACGGAAAAGATATTGCACAGATGACAGAAAAGCAAAAAACCAAATCAAATGCAAAAGAATACTGGAATTAATTGGCAACTTCCATTTTATACTGTTGGAAGAATTATCCTTCTGGGTTCCATTCCAAGTGGGGAAAAAGACACTGGAAACATGGAGGCTATTTGGAAAGATAGTTTAATGGTGGACAGCAGGACCACATGGCTTGAAACTCCAAAGAAGGATGATCACATGCTCCAAGGTAAAGGAAAAGACAAAAAAGGGGCCAGCCAAGATGCTGAGAAACCCTTATATACCCTGTGTTGGGCCCTACCTCAGTGTTTCCTGTTCCTGTGCAAGAAATGTATCCCATTGGCTGTCAGACTCACAGGGGCAGGGGTCTTAGCTAACTTTGTAGGCTTTGCTGAGTTCCAGGCTTGGTTGAGCCTTGCTGGATGATGATGCACTGAAAGGGCTCTTGGGCAATTGCTATACATTTATTTGGAGATCTTTATTATGTAAAGTATTCTGGCCCAGGCCTTAATGGCCCACCCATTAATAAAGGTGGGAGTGAGCTTCTGCTTCTGAGGTGTTTTGCTCTTGAGTTTCTACTCTCTTTAGGGGAAATATTCTGCCTTTTTAATATTTCCTAGGATATTTCAATTTTCTAGGAGAGGGTTGGGTGCTAACTTCCTACAATACTTCCTACAAAGATACAGAAGTGTTTCATTATGCATGAGTTTTTTAGGTTATTGTAGAAGTAGCACATTAACTATGTGCTTAGTAATTCTGTGATTATTAGAACTCCCCCTTCTCTCTTTGTGTTCCTTTTCTTCTATCCTGTTTCTCTTGACTGAAAGACTAAGGTTTGGCACTTCAACCTGCTTCCAAAAGGAAGAAGGAATATTTTATTCTTTCTGACCTTTCTCAATGGCCTCCTAGTCTGGAGTGGGGAAAAGGGCAGACAGTTCCTAGGTGGCAGCATTTTGCAGCCTCTTTCTCTACCATAAGGACAGAAACTTCAGAAATTTAGGCTTTCTATTGCAGAATGTAACTTCCTCAAGAAACATCCTTTTGACCTTCAACATCTGTTTCTGATTATTTTTAATGAGGTTGGCTTTAGTCACACATGCTAAATATAGATCCTAGTGAATGAACAGGAGAAGTCCTAACAGGATTATCTCAGCTTCCCCTCTTATATATTAATTTCGTTGCTAGCTTCTTTACTTATGTCTAAAGTTTGCTATGGATTATTGGTAAAGTAATACTACTATATGAGTAGTATTATTGATGGTCCTATTGTCCAAAGGTTTAATTCATGTCTTTCAGAATATATTTCCTGGCTTCTAACTTCCAGCTATTTATCTTGACTTAAAATTGCACCTGGCATTTGACCTTCAATTCCATAAATAAAAGATGTTCACTGAAGCCCAGGTGTTCAGTACACCTGACATTTAAAGCCAACACACAGCTTTGATGGAGGACATCCATAGTCTTGGGTACTGTGCTGGATACCTCTAAAAACTCTGATCAGAAATTAATAAATGGAGGAAGGGGGGTTGTTGTTTTTTTTAAAAAAGAGCCAGACTATATTACAGCAGGTTGGTTTTTCCTGTTTTGTTAAATGAAACCAAGAGAAGACAAACCCATCCCTGAAGTGAATGAACTTTTAATGCTGTTAATTTTGGGAGAATGATACTGTAGATCTAGTGATTTAGTCAGAATAAACAAGGATGATCTAGGATGAACCAGATTATTTCCAGAACAAGATCTCTGGCCCTCAGCATCAGTCTGATAGTTTCTAAAAAGCCTTACCAAGTATTGGTTGATTATCTTAACTCTCAGGTGATTTTGTTTTTCCAGCCTAAAAATTATACCGTAGCAGTTACAAGACTCTTTTCCAAATACAATCTAAAATAACGTATGATTCTGCCTTGACTGTTGGCATCTTATGTGTAGCTAAATATGTATCAAAAACAGTATAAGAACTGAAGTAGATGCTTTTCAGATTTGAAATATAAGATTAGATTTTTCTTTTTTATAGGTATATAAAGATCTTATCATAGGAATCCTTGGGAAAAAGCAGCCAACTTAGGAGACACAGAAGAGATTTCCTCGTAATGTTTATCTTTTTCTGACAGCTTTATTTTGCCTAATTGTTGGAGCAATAAATATGTGATTCACAAGCGCTCTCTCCCTCTCTCTCTCTCTCTGTGTGTGTGTGTGTATTTATGTATGAATTTATAGATACATACATGCATATATACATACAGAGAGCTGTGATATATTTTATTTTATTTATTTATTGGAATTTGTCAAACAAAAATGACAACAAGAATAAGAGAATAAAAATACAATGACAGGGACAATAGGCATGTTAGTGCACTTATGCACGTTCCCTCTACTGACCACTTAAATATGAAATATCTTAAGATGAAGTATCATCTCATATCTCATCGAGCTATATCACCTTCCATGAAGAGACTTTATCCTTCAGTGGATTGATTCGATCTGGTACTTCTGCTACTACTACTATCAATATGACAGCCGGGGCGATTAATGGGCTAGACCAGAGGTGAGGAGACATAGATCTAATGTTCCCTTAGGAAAAGAAACTGGCTGAGTGATTTTGATTTATTACAATTAGATAATTTGCCTTGTAATGCAAAATAGTTGCTGTCAAATCCTGTGTGTTTTCTACAGATTCTCATTAGAGATAAGGTTCTTACAGATCCATTACTTGATAAACTCTAAAGAATTTATTTAAACTCTCACATAATGCCATTTTGTAGTAATTGCTGTTAATATCCTATCAAAAGCCTAGTTAATACCACACAGAAAACAACATGTCTTTCTATATTTTGTGAATGCAGTCAATGTGATTTGAGTAAACTATTGTTAAGCAAATCACATTCATAATTTATCTCATTATTTGTATTCTATACACTATAAACACACACACACACACACACACACACACACACACACACAATATTTTGTGTGCTTTCGAGTCAGTGTTTACTTCTGATGGACATCTTCATACAGTTTTCTTAACAAAGGCTTGGAAGTAGTTGGCCATTGCGTTCTTCCTGGGGCTGAGAGAGAGTGACTGGGTCAAAGTCAGTCAGCTGGCTTCATGCAAGGCGGAACTAGAACTCATGGTCTCCTAGTTTCTAGTCTGGTGCCTTAACTAACATACTATACCAAACTGGCTCTAGTTTTTTTTCATATGGAACTGACATGACCAGTGGTGGGATTCAATTTTTTTTACTACCGGGTGTGGCTTGGTGGGCATGGCAGGGGAAGGATACTGTAAAATCTCCAGTCAGAGGTAGTATTTGCCAGTTCTCTGAACTACTCAAAATTTCCGCTTCTGGTTCTCCAGAACAGGTCAGAACCTGCTGAATACCACCTCTGCACATAACGCATTAGGCTATTAGGCTATCACTATTTATAACATCTACTTATAACATCTGGAATTGAAATATACTATTCCACTATGAGTATGCCTTATTATGGTCAATTCTTCTCTGGAGCGCTTGTATAATGATGATCTTTTTTATTATTACTGACATTTGCTAACTAAATTGGCTCCCAATTTATTTATTCTTTAACCACTTGACCTTTCCATAATTCAGTACCCTATTCTCTTAAATCTTTATAATTTCTTTTGAGTCCCTTCCAATCAGTTTTACCATATTCAGAAAATGACTTCATAATACTTGAACATTTTCCTCGTTTTTATACAGTTTCACAAATTGGCAGAAATTTTACTCTGCTGTATTTTTTTGAAGTGTTATGGACTTCAAATTCTGACTATTATTTATTAACTAACTTGTTCAGATCATTTTCCATACATATTTTCACTATATTTTAATCCAAAACAGATCAACCTGGCCATGCTAATTCTAAAATAATTCACTTGTTTGGAAATGAGTCTAATTGAACATAACTCATGGTTGCATTTCAGTTTAAATCATAATTGACTGGCAGCATTACTTTTGGTGAATGTATTTACAAATCATGCTAAACCAAAATGTTTAGGCTTCACATGTATGAATCCAGCTGCTGTGGTTTGATAACCATGATTATAACTGTGTTTTGTGAATCTGCTTTATTTAATAAACTGTGGTTATCCATAGTTTAACAGCACATGCAACCCAACCAAAAAAACTATATAGTTTTGGTCAAAGAAATTATTTCAATAAGACAATTGAACTAAATATGCAAAAGTCTTGACAGTAAGGAATTCAAATTTTCTCTGCCTTCTTGCTGTCTGGTAATAGGGTTTTTTGTTTTTGTTTTAGCATTGAAATACTGTAGATCTAAAAGTGCCAATTTAAGAAACTACATCATAGTCCAGCTCTGGAAGCCCCAGATTTCAGCGGCTGTAACCTAAATATGCCTAAATCCAGCTCCAGCCCCAAATATACAACAGACAAAAATACACTCACACTTACACACAGGGAGAGATTAAAAGCAATGAAATGCCAAGGACAGCAAAACATTTGGGCTTATTCATTCAAAATATTACATAGCTATACATCAGGGATATTTTGATAACAGTTGATTTGTCTTCCAGCTTGTTTGTAATTATAGTTTTCTTCTCTTGCAGATACAGATTTACATGCATTAATAACTGATGTTTCTAGGTAATCAATTTATATATGCAATTAGTTTCCAGTTGGAAAATTCTGCATGCTAAAATTAATCCTTGCCTCCACATTTACCTAAGTTAATTATCAGGAAACCTGAAAGAATAATTGGTCACAATTAAAGCATCTAACCTAAAATGAAAAATGAAATAGCACCAACTTGAACTTTGAAGACTACGTAGACTATTTGACTTGTATCTATTGACAAGCACTCTTGGAACTAATAGGTTTATTTTATTTATTTTTATTTTTTATTTGTCAATTGCTTACAAGATAATAGGTATAAGTAAAAACATAGTTATGAATACAGGGATGCATTTAAGAAAAATAAAAAAATATAAAAGAAACAATAGGACAGGGACAGTAGGCACGTTGATGCACTTATGCACGCCATTTGTTTATATGTCATTTGTTTATATTTGTCTATATTTATATTATATATTTATTTATATTTGTTTATATGACAATGTGTGAATGCAGGGTTCATGTAATTTGTTCTTTTTACAGATTCCTGTTTAATTTGCTGTCTGACCAGCTTCAAAGATTTCATGGTTTGAGATGCAAAAAAAATCCAAATATGGATGGATGAAAATGAGAGGCTATGATTGAAGCTATGGCTTCAAGAGATCCTCTGTTAGTCACTCTCAACAGTTATCACTTTCTGCCCGTTTAGAGCTTCAGAAACAGAATTAAGTCGTCTTCTCCTTCCTATCTTTGTTATACATATCACTGCCTGCTTCAACCATTCTCCTTCCCTGCTCTTAATACTTTTCCATCTTCTAACAAAGAATGTTATTTGTCTCCTGCTAACAAAAACAGATGAGCCCACTGCTATGGCTGCTATGGCTCCCATTCCAGGGGTAGGATTCAAATTTTTTAACAACCGGTTCTGTGGGAATGGCTTAATTTGTGGTTGTGGCTAGGTGGTCATGTGACTGGCCAGGCGTGGCTTGCTGGCCGGGCATGGCTTGGTGGTCATGTGACTGGGTGGGCATGGCCAGGTGACCATATGACTGGCAAACCAAATACAAGTGATCCTCGCTTAATGGCCGATTGCTTAGCAAGTGTTCTAGTTTATGACTGACCTCCCCAGAGCTACTTGACTTGTTTTTGGAGTTTTGACAACCAAGCACACACACACACACACACATACTCTCTCTCTCTCTTCTAACCCTGCTATTATATGATTCTGTAAAGATCTCCTGATGGAGCAGGAGGTTGGACTAGAAGATGACCTCTGAGATCACTTCCAGACCAGCCCTAGATTGCTGTGCTGTTTCAAAGAGTCTTCTGAAACCAAGGTTTGTGTCCTTCTTTCCTCTCCTTTTTTTCTTTCTCCCTCCCTCCCTCCTTCCATGTATCTATCTATCCATTCATATATCTCATTCATTTTCTCCTCCTTTTCTTTCTTTCTTTCTTTCTTTCTTTCTTTCTTTCTTTCTTTCTTTCTTTCTTTCTTTCTTTCTTTCTTTCTTTCTTTCTTTCTTTCTTTCTTTCTTTCTTTCTTTCTTTCTTTTTCTTTCTGTCCCTTCCTGCCATCCCCCTCTTTCTTTGTCTATCTCTTTTCTTCCTTTCTCTCTCCCTTTTCCTTTCTTTCCCTTTTCTTTCTTTTCTTTCTTGTCTCTTCCTTCTCCCTCTCTCTCTTTCTCTCTCTCTCTTTCCTTCTCTCTTTCCCTCTCTCTTTCTCTTTTTCTCTCTCTTTTTCTCTCTCTTTCCTCCCTCTCTCCCTCTCTCTCTCTTCCTGTCTCTCTGTTCCTCTATTCCCCCTCCCCTTTCTTGTTTTCTCTCCCCTCCCTCTTTTGGGGAAAGGAAAGGTCTGGGAACTTCAAGTGCCCACCCCACCGCAGCTCTGGGTCTCTGGGTTAGGCAGCGGGTGGCACCCCCCCCCCCCCCCCCCCCCTTTCTTCTGCCAGCGCAGCCTCCCTCCCTCTAGTGGACCTTGGGAAGAACAGACAGGCCGGGCCAGGGGCCCTGGATCAGCCCAGGGGCCCGCCCGCCCCCGGGGGGCGGGGGGCAGGCGGGCGCGGGGGGGGCCCCCCCCCCTGCTCGCAGGTGGCCGGGGCTTCCCCCCCCCCCGCACCCCGGCTCTGACAGACCTCATCCCTGGGGAAGCAGCCAGCGCTGGTGGCGGGTGGGGCAGCGGCCATGGCTGAGACGCCCCCCGGCAAGGAAGGAGAGGGGGCCAGGCCCATACCTGCCATCTACTAACTGGTCCCTCCAAACTCACTGCCCACAGGCTGCTAAAAAAAATAAAACCTCCCAACAAAAAAAAAAAAAAAAAAAAAAAAAAAAAAAAAAAGGTGTTTGCAGGGAGGCTTGCGCTCTGAGCTGGTGTTGTAGGAGCCGGCAGGGATATGGTCGAAGAAACTCAAAAATTGGACCCAGGATCACCACTATCAACCACCCCCCCCCCGCGACCTGCCTTCCGGGCGCCCCCCCCTCTGCGTTTGCAGAGGCCTGCCCTCCCCCTGCACCAGGCGGAAGAATGATTCCCCCTGGGCTGCAGGCTTCCGCCTCTGGCCAAGTGGCCCCCCCAGCGGGGCGCACCAGCAGGGGGCAGGGGGCCCGGGCGGCCTCAACGTGCCCACCTCCATGGGCTGGCAGGCAAGGCCCCCCCCTGGAGACGAAGGTAGCACCTTGCCAAGACCCGTTCGCGGACGCCCTCCAGCCCCGTGGGGTTGACACAAGAGGGCCGGAGTCAAGGACACAACAGGCAGGCCCCCACGCACCAATGAGCAGACCAGCGAGGAAGCACGGTGACCCAAAACCACCCGCACACGGCCAGACAGAGAGAGACCCCCCCCCCCCCCCCGAGGGAAGGCGGCGACAACGCTTGGAAGCAAGTGGAGTCAAACGCGCTGGAGGGCCTTGGGCTCACGCGGCGCCGCCTTTTCACCCCACCTAGCAGGCATGCGCAGCAGCCAAAAACCAATAATCCAACGCAACAGAGGGATCATCAACCAAAAAAATCCACTCTGCTAGCGCCCCCAAAGCACCAGCTGGTCACAAAAGAGAGCAAGAAGCCAACGGCAAACGTGCGCCACCAGAACGGCGGGGGCACAAGATAATGGGAAGATGTGGCCCAAGGCACCAGCGGCCCGGGGGGGACCCCGGCCAGCCCTACAGCCCACACAGGTGGCCAGGCCAAAAAAGCCCTGCAGGGATAGAGATCCAGCAGCCAAAGGGACAGGGCGGAATAAGCCCAAGACTCCATCACTTGGAGCTGATGGTAGCAGAAAGAGAAAATAGTTCAATGAGAAAGTGTGAAAGGCTTCCAAGATCATCTAAAATTTGGAACCAACCACAGCACATCTTTAGTATTTTCTTTCTTTTCTATCCGCAATTTCACTGCTTCATTTTTGAAAGCAAATATCTTGTTTGGTTGTATGTTTTGCTTTAGGTGATGATTCTCCCTTGAGAATGATTGCTCAGTACACTTGGTTTGATGATCACTACTAAGATACATTTGAAATTCTGCAGAGAAAATTGAATTATTTAAATGATATGGGCTTGGGCAAATATTTAGGTAAATCACTAAGGACCCGTCATTTCAGGGATTTTACACAATAGCCACTGCCCAAGATGGCTGGAAATCTCCACCAAAAAAGAGATCTACAATCTCAAAGTGCTATGAAGAACATTGCATTTTGGCATCCTTTTTGTGATACCCACACCTGGTCCTCTCAACTCCACAATCCAAAACAGGTTGTCTCTTAGATCAGCTACATAAAGTGAGTTTTAGTGCTGGTTAGGACAACAATACCACCCCACCCCAGAGAGAAATAGGGGAATAAAAATCCTTAGGAAAAACCACCCCCAGTGAAACAAGAATCCTTTGACGTTGTTTATTGTTTTGACCTGGAGATGTGCTTTTCCTTGGCACAAAGAAGCAATTGCTTTTTAAAGATCCTGCCTAGTGGGATTAAAGTCATTTGTTTGTGTTCCTCAAAGGAAATGTCTCTGGTGAAAACTTTGTAGATAAGTAACTAACAAACAAACTATTATCCACAGGCTCTCAACAGTCAGATTTCTGAACACAATAAGGCAAAATAGTCCACAAAGTTTCTAAGTGCATATAAAGTGCATATAAAGCAAATGGTCCTAATTGGTTCCCTAATAAAACTTCATATTGTCTATATTTACACTAACACAGGATTATTCTATGTAGGTCTGAGAGTATTCAGAGTTTTCAAATATTTGTTTATTGATTGATTGATTTCATTTCATTTCTCAAACGCTTACAATATAATAGAAATAAGAATAAACATAGGTATAAATACATGAAATAATTGGGGGCAATAGGACAGGGACGGTAGGCATGATTGTGCACTTAAGCACACCCCTTACAGATCTCTTAGGAATGGGGTGAGTCAATGGAGATAGTTTGAGGGTAAAGGAGTGGGGCTTTGAGCATGTGACAACAGAGCCAGGTAGTGAGTTCCAGATATTGACCACTCTGTTGCTGAAGTTGTATTTCCTGCAATCAAGTTTGGAGGGGTTTACATTAAGTTTAGATCCGTCGTGTGCTCTTGTGTTGTGGTGAAAGCTGAAATGGTCATTAACTGGTAAGACATTATAACAGGTAATTTTATGTACTATGCTTAAGTCCAATCTTAGCTGGCATTGTTCAAGGTTGTCTAAGCCTAATTCAAGGTTGCCTAAGCCTATCTCAAGTCTGGTGGTGTAGGGTATTCTGTTGCGAACAGAGGAGTGTAGTACTCTTCTTGTAAAATACTTCTGGACTTGCTCAATTGTATTAATGTCTGATATACAGTGCAGATTCCAGACAGCAGAGCTATATTCAAGTATTGGTCTAGCAACGGTTTTGTATGTCCTAGTTTGCAAATCAGTATTACCAAAGGAGAAGCTTCATAAGATTAGATTTACAACTCTTAAAACCTTTTTGGCAATGCTGTTGCATAGGTCATTCGATATAAGTACTCCAAGGTCCTTGACAGAGTGAAGGTTGTCAACGAGGTCATATTGGCCTAGCTTGTATTTGGTGTACTGATTTTTTTTTACTAATGTGTAGGACAGAGCATTTGTTGTTGAGATTTGGAGTTGCCAATTGTTTGACCATTCAGACACATAATCTTGAAGAACAGTAGCATTGTCGGTGATGTTGAATAGTTTTATGTCATCAGCGAAGAGGATGCAGTTGCTTATCAGGTGATCACAAAGGTCATTTATATAGAGTATAAAAAGTATGGGTCCTAGAACGCTCCCTTGGGGGACACCGCTGTTGACTGGTGCAGGGTTTGGTAGGGCGTTTCCTATTTTAACTATTTGTTGCCTGTTTGACAGAAAGGCAGTAATCAACTTATGAAGGGATAAAATGTGTAATACTGCAGGAAGCATAGATAGCAGGCAATAGTAATAAGGTCTGCCTGCCTGCCTAATGCAAACTTTTTCTCAGCTTAGCCAAAACTATCTCTTCTTTGAAGTTTCCATCTTTTTTCTTACCATTAAAAAAATATACTAAGAAGAGAAAGAAAGAACCCCACAATATGTTGGGTTTTTTTTAATGCTAACCCTAGGAACAATCCCTTGAAGGCAGTTTTCATCCTATGGATTAGAGGTGGTATTCAGCAGGTTCTGACCAGTTCTGGAGAACCAGTAGCAGAAATTTTGAGTAGTTTGGAGAACCGGCAAATACCACTGGAGATTTTACAGTATCCTTCCCCTGCCACGCCCACCAAGCCACGCCCACAGAATCGGTAATAAAACAGTTTGAATCCCATTCTTGCTATGGATCTGTCGAATTTGGGCAAAACTGATTCAGGAATATCTCCTGGGCAGTCATGCACAGCTCTGATGGTGGTGTTGTGGTTGCGTATGTTTTTAATCAAGCTTGTGCATACAAAAGTGGAAACAATGTCAAACTAGCTTTGAGCCTTCTTTGTTTGTGAAAGCTAGCTGTGAACTTGGACAAGGTTACACAAATGCATTTGTCATTTTAAGAAGTTGCAAGTCTCCTTAAAATGACACAAGACATAAAGTCTGAAAATTTGTCCCAGTTCTCAGAGAAACTCAGCATTCAGGATAATTCCTTAAATGAGCAGAGTATCATTATAAGGCTCCATAATTTTCTTTTCATAATTTTGTTTCTCTGGGTTTGGTTCCATATGGCTGTATATATGCCATAAACATAATCTTGCCTTCTGCAACTTGATGCTTTCCAGATGTGTTGAATTACAATTGCATCAATTCCCAAAGCCCTAATCTTATGCAACATCTGCTGTACTACCATTCAAAGATTGTTTTTTTTAAAAAAACCTAAATTTTATAAAAATTTAATTTGTGAAGCATTTTTGCAGTTTTATTGAATGCAGCTGTTCTCTTTTAGTGTCTTGTTAGGCCTTTTAGTCTCTTATCTTACAAGTTCTGTGGCTATAGATATGAATACAATGCACAGATTACCCTACAATTTATCTTTTCAGCCTTTTATATGTCTAAGCTTCATGCATAGATTCTCTTTCTACAGTTTGAGAATTTATGTGAATTTCTCTTTTTAAAATGGTGGGAAATAAACTCTGTTATGTTGCAATAAAAACAACAGATTTTCTATGGTCTCACCATGTCCTTTGGGTGCCCCAGAACTTAGCAAAAGATAAAAGCTACCTTTTCAGATTATTTAATATATACATGTTGTTAGAACAGCATAATATGCTTCAATTTATGGAACAGGGTATTTTCCATTGCAACCTCTCCAACCCTCTCCATTTATGTCTGCTCAGAAAAGCATTTGTCATGTTTTTAAAGCCAAAAAAAATAATCAAACATGTTTTATATCCAAGACATTTGTATTATATATATCTTACATAGTAAAACAAAGAGAAAGATGACTGTAATAAATTTTCCCCTCAGTCAGTGGTATATTTGTCTTTAGCTTGACAAGCTGAGGACCTACAGCAGCTCACAAAATCAGGGAAAACCTCAGCTTTAACTCATTTTTCAAAGATCTTGCTAAATTAACCATTTTTAATAACCAAAGCTGGTTAGTTTTTATCCAGGAAGTTAAGATAAACCAGCGAGTCTTACCTAAAAATGGGTGTTGTGTTTGGGTGTATTTATGTGTATATTCATACACATAAATAAAGCCATGGAGTGCTTTAGGTTCCATTCACAGTGCATGATAACACAAAAGGAGCACTTTCTACAACTTTTTAAAATAATGCTGTTTTTTCCCAAAATTTCATAGCTTTTAACTTAAACTTTTTGAAAACTCTTTTCTTATATTTCAATTCAGTTCATATATTTCCTGACTGTTAGCCATTTTGAGTTTTTTATGGATACCAGGGACACCTAGCTAGGATCAAAAAATTAACACATTTAGCAACTTCAATTGTAGTCAAGGCACCATTTTTATTTTTGGACCTCTTTTTGGATATCATATTCCTGATGGATATAAAAGTGCAATTATAAATTGAAGTCATTGTGCATATACAAATATAGTAAGCATAGAGTTTGTGTAATTCCCACACTGAATGCATAATGTGGCAGTGATTTATATATTTTTTGCTGCTCTAATGTAACCATTTTCAGTTTTGTGTTCTCATTTCTTGACTTTGGTTGCTTTTGCCATTGCTTTGGCAGTGTTGGAAGGAAAATTCATCTGGTTCAGTTCCAAGCTGGGAGAAAGACGCTGGAAACAACATGGAGGCTAATTGGAAAGAAAGTTAATTGATGAACAGAACCACACATGAAGATGCAGTTCTGGGTCAGCTGAACAAATGGCTGAATGTGTGGATGGATCTTTATATTTTCTGTAACTTTGAAGTTGGGGATTTGTGCAATATGGGCTTTGTGTTCTGAAAGGGTGTAGGGTTATTCTTATTGTGTCTGATGGCTATGTCCTGTGTTAGATTTTTGAGTGAGGGACTGCTCGCTCTAATCCTATCACTCTGTTTTTGTTAGCTGTTAAAATTGAAAGGGTTTCAAAATATTCTGAATTAACTTCTGCTGGCACTATTTGCTCTGCTTATGAATGAAGCCATCTAGATAGCTGGCTTCCTCTTTCAATAAACTCATTATCTCCTTAAGTGCCAGAATCTGCAGTTAGTTTCTTGTTACAATGTTTTCTTTAGATGGCTGGCTGGAATGTGGAATAGACTTCAGGCAGTTTTTTATTAGCATCTCGGTCTTTTGGCTTTTCTGAAGCTTTTTCTTATGGCTAATACTTCTAAGGCTTTTCCTTATAGTTAACATTTTATTTGGGATACTGGAAGGAGGGTTTGATTTCTTTTTACAGCAGGGATAGGCAACTGTTATGCATTACACATAAAATAAATTTAAGACAGAAGAAATAATTCTGTCACATGAATCTTGCAGGCAGTTCATCCAAGCCATGAGCAAAATTGGACCTAAGAAATCTGTTATTGTCATGGGCAGAACCTGTGGAATGAGTTTCAGGAAACACAAAGCTAAGAATGACTTGAGGTTAATCAAACATGCCACCTGAATAGCTGGAGCAGCCAGAGAATGAAGACAGGCTTCCACTCTTTCCTCACATGGCAAGTAAAGTGAAGCAAAGACATTCTATTAGCATTCTACTACAAGACTGCTTACCAAACAAGGGAGTAAATCTCTTGATTAAAGGCAGTTGCCTGCAGCCTGTTTAACAGGCAGCTCTGACCCATGATCTTTTGATGGAATCCACTGTCTGATCTCCGGTTCTTGTGTGATATTTAAGTGGTTTTTTATATGAAAATCTTATCTTTGGTGTAGATGACAGTCCTGATCTGGCTCTTCGAACTTTGGACTGGATTTTGATTATTCTTCTGTGTATTGCCACTAAAAGCAAAACCACTCAGACAAGCTGCTCTTTTCAGAGACTGTTTTGATTTGCATTCCTAGTCTGCTGTTATCTCCCTGATCTTGAATAAACTGTTAATTTCCATAACAACTGTCTCTCTCTGTGAATTTGAAACCAGAAGCAAGACAGATATACTAGTATCTGTGGTGTAAGCAAGGCTGAAGGGGAAGGGGAAGTAAAGAGACATTCCAGCTTAAGAATCTGTTGGGGAGAGAAAATGTCTAAAATCCTATCCCTAGGTCTGTATCTGCCATTTCCCAAGGAAAGACAGATGATCTGGCTAGATTTTTGTAATAAAGGTGAACAATAATTAAATATCTACTTGAGTCTGTCCACCAGATTTTCTGGTGCTTGCATCTGGCAATACCAGAATCTTAGTTTCATGTTAATTAGGAATATTAAAGATTCTATCAGTCACTTGGAAAATTGTATAATTAAATCACATGTTGAATTTTGCAAATTTTGTAAAACTAAACTACCTTGCATTTTTAGCATTCCAATGTAGTCATGCAAATATTTAGCATTACATTGTTTTTACTGCTCTGGCTTCCTGTTGTACACTCAGTTATTTTTATCATTATTTTGTTTGGTGTACAATTAGTAAAAACAGAAAACCCCTAGTTAACCTTGGCTGATCTCAAAAAACTAAATAGAGCTGGATTTAAATATGAGACCATCAGGATTTTAGCTAGTATAGAAATTAAAACACACAGAGGTAGCTAAATCTCAGAAGAAAGCAATTGCAAACTGCTCCAACAGTGTGGCTAAAGAAAGTACATAGATGTGGGCTTGGCTCAAAGGAAACATTATTATCTCAGATACTGTAAGGTTATCTATAACGATATGTAAGAAAGACCTTAGGAGACGCGGCAGAGATGATGCCAAGGGAATGGTCATATAAGCCTAGCCTGCAGCTGGATAGTGGATGGGGCAAGAGGCTCAGATGAAAGTTTCTCTAGTTTTTTGGGCTGCAAAGGAGGCTGAGGGTGGGTGTGTGGGAGCATTGTCAGATTTGCAAAATTCTTTTAATGTAGCTTTATAATAAATTAGAACTAGTTCATTTGGCTGTGAACTGGTTTATTCTTCAAGGTTGATAGTATCACAGGCAGGTCAAGAAATCTATGGGATCTTTCATGTTATTTTTGTGATAACAAAATTTTTATTTATTTATTTAGTCAATCATGCATTTGGTAATATATATATATAAGTAAAAACATGATTATTAATACATGACATAGGTACGAATAAAAGGGACCATTAAGACAGGGACGGTAGGCATGTTGGTGCACTTATGCATGCACCTTACAGACCTCTTAGGAATGGGATGAAGTCAACAGCAGACAGTTAAAGATTGAGATTAAAGTGTTTGGGGTTAGTGGAAGAAACCACAGTCAAATAGAGTATTCTAGGCATTGACCACACTGTTGCTGAAGTCGTATTTCCCGCCATCAAGTTTAATGCAGTTTACCCTGAGTTTGTATCTATTGTGTGCTCATGTATTGTTGAGGTTGAAGCTGAAATAGTCATTGATGGGTAGGACATTGTAATGGATAATTTTATGTACTATGCTTAAGTCAAACCAAAAGCAGCATAATTCTAAGTTATCTAAGCCTAAAATTTCAAATCTGGAGGCATAGGTTATTCTGTTGCAAGTAGAGGAGTGCAGAACTCTTCTCATAAAATATTTCTGGACTCTCTCAATTGTATTAATGTCCAATATACAGTGCGGGTTCCAGACAGATGAGCTGTATTCAAGAACTGGTCTAGCAAATGTTTTGTATGCTCTAGTTAGTAGTACAATATTACTGGAGAAAAATCTTCACAGGATTAGGTTAACAACTGTTAATGACTTTTTGGCAATGTTGTTACGGTGGGCTCTAGCACTTAGATCATCAGATATGAGAATTCCAAGGTCCTTGACAGAGTGAGGGTTGTCTACAAGGTCTTGTCCATCCCACTTGTATTTTATTTTCTGTTTTTTTCTTGTCAATATGTAAGACAGAGCATTTGTTTGTTGAGATTTGAAATTGCCACTTGTTTGAACATTCTGACACATAGTCAAAGTCTTTTTGAAATGTAGCAGCATTGTCGGTGGTGTTGAATAGTTTTACATCATCCACGAAAAGAATGCAATTGCTTTTAACATGATCACAAAGGTCATTTATGTAAAGTATAAAGAGAGTTTATGCTTTACATAAATGATCAGTTTATTAGACATTGATCAGCTGCACAGAATTTATAAAATTACTTTTAGGAGTCAAATAAAAGCTTTAGATTTTTCTCTTTTCTTTTTGTGTTGTTCAGTAGTCCCTGATGCTGTGTGGCAGTTTTTGAAACCAAGAGGCATTTAAAAGTAGTTGATTGTTTAAAGATTGACAAAAGAAAAAAAAAAGCAAATATTTCACCCTAGTAGGGCATTTTTTTTTGTGAGCCAAAGCAACCCTTACCTAGGGGCTGATAATTACCATCTAACAAGATCCTTCTTCATTAGTTGCATAGTTTTATTGCTTTTAAAGAATGCTTAAACTTATTAGTTTTACTTCAGGTCTATAGCATTTCAAGAAAACTAACAACCCTAAGGCATGCATTTCTATATTTTATTTATTTAAGGATTTTATTCAGTCATCTTGAATGCCTTTAATCTGCAACAACATGAGAGATATGAATTTTACAAGAGAAGTATTACTATCAATGTAACCTCCCAAAATTGCTGTGAGAGTGAGGGACCTGTTATATAGCCATCTTTATGCAAGGTACACAACTTAGTTTGTGAAGGTTAATTGCTTGCTGTTTTTCCAAGCCAATTGAACCTGCACATCTCTAGTCTGAATGGTGTGCTTTCCAGGTGTAGTTTGTAAACAATCGTATAAAGGAGATATGAGCAATATGTGAACTGGGTTTGCATGAACAACCAAGAGCACACAGCACTGTGTGAGTCTCTGAATGTTTCAAAGGTTTCCCATTCCTGCCCATTAAATATACTGGAAACAAACTTCTATATGTTTCTAGCTTTTTTTCTAACTTCTACAGATGAAAAAAAAAGGGCTAAATTTGCACTTTGTCGTGATACCCTTACCTTGTAACCTATCGTTGTCCCAGACCATCCCAACTACAAGTGAAAAGCAAGCAAATCCAACTTTTCCACATTAATCAAGGTTACCTAAAAGCTACCGTTTACTTGAATCTCATCAATAATACATCAGTGCAGCCTTCCTCAATCTGGTCAAAGATCACTCAGCCTTGAAGAGATAAACCAATCCATTAAATATAAAACACTGTTTCTCAGGCAGGCTGAGAAATTCTGGAACCTGATATCCATACATTTTCAAGTGGCCAATGTTGAGAAACGCTGATATAGACAGTTTGGTGAAGAGCCTTCAATCCCAGTTGATAAAAGGAATGAAAATCTTGCAAGTAGAACAATGCAGCTGATTTTATGATCCAGAGCAGTTGTACCCCAAACATTAAGCTTTAGCAAGTAACAACATTAGACAAAAAGTTTTCAATTGTTTGTTGCACAAAAAGCAAAGACAGTTAAATTATAAATTTATTAAAACTATTTTTTTTATTATACCAGTATATATATTTTAAATCTACATGCAAAAAGACTGCATTTTTTGAGAATTATATTTTCTTTATAAACTTTTTGTCTTTGCAAAGATAATGTGCTTGCATAGATTTAAGATAGCACTCTTTTAAAGAGCTAAATATAGACATATTAAATAAATTAGCAATGTAATTAAATTATCAATTTGATAACCAATTATCAATCAAATTTATCAATTCAATAATATTAAGACTACTTTTGTCTCTTCTATGTAATAAAAATATAAATAGCAACAATATAAACTATGAAAACTCATATATGACTAATTATTCCAGCCATGTAGGATTCAAAATTAAGCAAGTCAACATTAAAAAAGGAGAATGTAATTTCTCCTCTAAGTCTAATTGCAGATAGCAAAGATACTATTTTGTTTAAGCCTGAAAATACTATTTTGGTTCAGGCACAAAAATTCTGAAAGATATCAGCCCCCTCAAGCCAGTTTTGGAAACAGTTGAGCCCTCTCTCACGAATCTGCTTTCTCCCTTTATCAGTAATGACTTCTCCAGTTTGTTTAACAATCACAAGTTTGGGAATGGCTGTTATGTTGTATTTCTTCTTCAATTCACTGTAAAAATAAAAGAGAGGGAAAAATTGGCATTGCTATGTGCATATAAATAAATGAACAACCAGGGCTGTCTCCATTTGTAACTGTGACATTTGTCTATAACTGATTTTGAAACCATAATCAAGCCACCTGAGTTCTTAATGATTAGGAAGATGTTAGTTTCTTCAAAAATTCTACCTTTGTTTCTCCAAATACGTCTTGAAAGGTTGTACACAAATGATTCATTTTTTAATTTTATCAGTACAAAGCAGAATGTTTCAGACTTGCCAGGATTTTCCTGTGCATACTTGAGACAATGAATTTTGTATTTAAATTGAAGAAAAAATTATATTGACTCTGCCCAATGCAAATTCGTTACATGAAATACTGTGTGGTAGATCTGTGAATAACTACTCCATTGTTAACTAAAGTTTACAGCTGTTTATTTGCAGTGAACTATTGGTTCTATTCAGCATATCTAACCAGTTTGGAGGCAATTCTAGCATAAAATTATCTTAATTCAATGTCCCACTGTCAGTAAAGAAATTAAATCTGAAAAGATTAAATATTTGCAACTGTACTTTCAAACTTACCATAAATACTTCCCGGAAAAGAAAAAAAGTGAGAATAACCTTCTCAGTCTCCAGCCTGAAATATTACTGAAATTCTGCAAGGAGATTTTAATTAATTAATTTATAAAAGTTACTGGCTGCCCATCTTATCACAGGACACCTCTGGATGGTTTATAATCAAAAATATATTTATACAGTATATTAAAACATAAATGAATTAAAACCATGCATTCAAATCTAATGACACATGGTAGGGTAGGGTGGAAGGAGATTTGATCAGCTGTTAATCAACCCTCTCCATTGTGCTGTTCCACCATTGGGGTCCCAAGCCAACTGGCAAAGCCAGGTCTTGAGGCCCTTAGGAAAAGATAGGAGTGTTGGGACCAAACTCCCATGACGTTCCAGAGGACACGAGCAACAGCAGAGAAGGCCCTCCTTCTGGACCCCGCCACCGGGAATAATGAAGCTGGCTCCACCCACAACATGCCTCTTCTGCTGGCAAAAGTGGGAAGGGCCAATCTGAGTGGGGTGTGACAGTTCCTCAAGTAGCCTTAATCATGTTAATATATGCAAGGAGACAAGAATATTTCTGAGCTATAAGAGAAAACATCTAAAAGCCCATGATTGCCATGAAGACCTGCAAGATAAGTTAGCTTATAAATTACAAAAATAAAAAAGATATTGAAATTACAAAAAGGAAATGTATTAATGGATGATGCGGCTATAAAAAAAGCATTTTTAATCAACCTGATGATCCAATTATTCATACAGAATCAAGGTAAGTGGAATTCTGCTTTATTTAAGTGCAGAAGCAAAGGGGCCCCCTCTGCTGACTGTTTCAGTAAACTTCAGCAAAAAGGAAGAGGAGCCCAAGAGTCAGGTTTATGGTTTAGCTTTTTTTCTTTTCGCACAAAGAAACACAAGGTTATAGTCACACTCATTGGTCATTTATCATTTCCTGGGCGTACTGATCTCACCCGTGCCCAGATTCTGCCTATAGCTATAAGCTAAATGTCAACTATTTCTCAGTAATGGGCCCACTTGCAATATTTCTTAGAACTGTTTACCGACCACATCCCTTCATCAACCTAATGCCCCCTCTATACGGTCTAGGGCTTCTGTAGTTTTTTAGCAATTACCGTGGTTGATTCTTATCTGTGGTTTAGCATCTGCTGGCAAACTTCTGTTTATCTGATCTAGGTTGCTGCTTTCCTGAATCTTTACAAAAAGCTTCTGTTTAACTAGCGCTTAATTTGCTATGCAGTAACTTAACACATAGTTCTGCCTGAGGTTCTTTTATAAGCTAAAATTTAAGTACATGTCCTTTACTGGGCAGAACTTTACTGAACCAACATTAAAGTACCAGCTCTTCATAGAAGCCATGCTATTCCATCGGAGAAAATAGATGAATATCTTTTTAAAAAAGTCAATTGAGGATTACAGAAGAACAAAGACAAATTATGAACGGACCATAACACAACAGTAAGAAAAGCTTAAAAATACATCAAGAAAGGTGCCTGGATCAGATGGATTGTCAAGTTTGTATTACAGTATGTTTTGAGAATAAACCTTTGCAGCTTCTTCAAAACATGATGAACTCTATTTTACAAGGAGGAAAGATGGCAGAGACTGGGAAAGGGGCTAATGACTATTAATATCTAAAGGAGGACAAGATTTGACTTTAGCAAGATACTACAGACCAATATTGTTACTGAATAATGATTATAAATTGTTTATAAAATATTTAGCCAAAAGACTGAACATAATTTTATAAAAAAAAATTTATGAGGATCAAGGAGGTTTTTACCTAAATGACAATTAAAAGATAATGTTAGAAGTGTATTGGATATTTTAGAATATTTAGAACAACATAATGAAAAACAAGCTGCACTGATTTTTTTTAGATACAGTGAAGGCTTTTGACAAACTGAACTTTTTTGTTTAGAGAATTTTGGAGAAAATGTTATAAGGGGAAATAAATTTATATTTCACAAATAGCATAAATAGCCAAGTTTTTTAAAAAGGGAAAAGACAAGGTTACCCATTGTCTCCTCTTCTGTTAATAAAACAAACTTTAAAATTAAGAAAAAAGTAAAATTGTTTGATATTATTATGACAAATGAGAATTGGATGTTATTTTTAGACATGGAATGGAAGTTTAAAAAGGCATATTAACATGGGATAAAGTACAATTGTCATTGTTGGGGAGAATTTCTGTGACTTAAAATGAAAGTTTCACCTAGAAAGTTATTTTTATTTCAGACAATACCTGTTTTAACAACTGATGTACGCTTTAAAAATGCCAGGATATATCTAAATTTGTATGGCAGGGAAACACCATACAAGGTATTTCATTAGGTATAATGTATTTGAAGATGCAAAGGAAAAAGGAGGATTGGGTCTACCGGATTTGAAATTATATTTTGCTGTCTACTCTTTAACTTGGATAAAGAGTGGGTATAAGTAGTATAAAGCTCTTGGAGTTAGGACACAATTTGAGCTTTGGGCGGCATGGATATCTATAGTATGACAAAGCTAAGGTTAATGTCTTAACTTAAAAAAAAAATCCTAATATTATGGTATCCGGTGCCATCACTTCTGGCAAATAGAAAGGGAAGAAATGGAAGCACTGACAGATTTTATTTACTTGCATTCCAAATCACTGGCAACTGTAGCCATGAAATTAAAAGACACTTGCTTCTTGGGAGGAGAGCTATGGCAAACCTAGACAGCAAATTAAAAAGCAGGAAACAGTGTATGACAAGAGATCCTGACATCCCACTTAGTCCATGGGGTCATGAAGAGTAGGACATGACTTAACAACTGAATAACAAACAATAAAGGTTAATGTAACATTTCAAAAATCATTGTGTCAAGTAGACCATTTTTAGAGTGTGTAATAAATATAAATCTAGCTCATGCCCATAAACACTTTGTGAGTCACAACACAAGAAGTACTTTATAGATAAGAAATGATAAGTAAACATAAATGGTTAAATTATTGTCATGTAATAGAATTTTCTCAAGGAGAATATAAAATAAAATCAAGAGAAGTTTTGATAACAGAAGGATATACTTGTCAATGATTTTCCTATGTACAATTACAGTGGAATTGTGAACGCGTCTGTCCGCGACCAAATCGGGTGACGACAGGGGTGGGATTCAAATTTTTTAACAACTGGTTCTGTGGGCATGGCTTAGTTCAGGGGTGGGCAAACTACGGCCCGTGGGCCACATCCGGCCCGCCCCTGAAAAAAAATCGCTGGGCGTGGTGTATTGCCCTGCGTCGCGTGGCCCCAAAACTGCAAAATACTGCGGAGCGCTCTCGGGGTAGGAAAGAAAAGAAGAACTTTGCAAAGGACTCAGCTGGGAGTTCGAAATCACCTTCGAGTGCGACCTCTCCGAAGGTGAGTCCCCGCCAATCCCCCTTTTTTTTCCGGGGTTTCCACGCTTAAACTTTGCAAAGGCAAAGTTTGCAGGCGGGAGAGTCTTCCTGCCGAGGAGCGGGAAGGGTTCCACCCGGCGGGTGGGCGGGCTGCTTGGAGCCATCTAAAGCTAGGCCGCTGCTGGTGGAGCCTTGCCCTGCCTTGGTGCCCCGTTTCCTGGCTCGGTGGTCCTGCTCGGGCAGCACTTTAAAAGCCTGCTCCCAGCACCCGAGCAACTTCCCAGCAACTTGCAGCTTCCTTTTTCCTTGAGGGCGCTCGCGCCTGGTCCCGAGCCGCGCGGCGGAGGGAAAACCCAGAGTGCCGCCGGGTCGCCTCCTCCAAGCAGCCCGCCCGCCCGCCGGGCGGAACCCTTCCTGCTCCTTGGCGGGAAGACGCTCCCACCTGCAAACTTTGCCTGTGCAAAGTTTAAGCCTGGAAGCCCCGGAAACCTGAGCAACTTCCCAGCAACTTGCGGCTTCCTTTTTCCTTGCGGGCACTTGCGCCTGGCCCCAAGCCGCGCAGCAGAGGGGAAGCCCGGCGGGCGGGTGGTCTGCTTGGAGGTGACCCGGTGGCGCTCCGGGCTTCCCCTCCGCCACGCGGCTCGGGGCCAGGCACGAGTGCCCGAGAGGAAAAAGCAAGCCGCAAGTTGCTGGGAAGTTGCGCGGGTGCTGGGAGCCACCGTCGTGGTGAGTGACTCATCGGGCGCGTATGCTAGGAGGAGGGCTTTTAAAGTGCCGCCCGAGCAGGACCGCTGAGCCGGGAAACGGGGCACCAAGGCAGGGCAAGGCTCCACCAGCAGCGGCCTAGCTTTAGGTGGGCTTGGATGCCCCTGAGCGCGGTTTGCTGTTTGTTTTCTCCCGGGACTCAAGTTTGGAAAGCGTGGAAAGTAGTAGCAGGAGCAGCCGCGGTGTTACTTTTTCTTATATATAATATATATATATTATATGTATATATTATATATATAATATTTATATATTATAAAGGGCCCTTTATAAAATGCAGCAAATTATATATAAGAATATTAAGAATAAATATTCTTATGTATAATTTGCTGCATTTTATAATGGGCCCTTTATAATGGCCTTTTATAAAATTGGTTCGGCCCTCAAACGCAGATCTGATTTTCCATGTGGCCCCGACAGAAATTAATTGCCCACCCCTGGCTTAGTTGGTGGGTGTGGCTTGGTGAGTATGTGACTTGGTGGGCATGGCCAACTCGATGTCACCCATGTCGAGGGGTGCTTCTCCTCATCTGGCTTCTCGTGACTGTGGGGATGCTGCAACGGTTGTAAATATGAAAAACAGTCATAAATCATTTTTGCAGTACCATTGTAACTTTGAATGATCATTAAATGAACTGTTTTAAGTCAAGGATTACCTGTATAAAAATACAAAAAGTTTCTTTGCTTTAAAAAGCTGCCCTAAATAACAATCATTAGATTAAAAATACCTGCAAGCTAGAGTTACAAATCAGGCAGGGTGCCAGAGCACCTTGAGGAATGAAAATAGTTAAAATGCAATGATAACTATCAGCTCATAAAGTGAAACCCTTTAGCAGAGGTCATTTAAGCTCTCCAGAAAGAGCACATCCAGGAAAAGCAATCTTTAGAACCATTTGCACCACTTAAAGATACCAGCTGATTATATTCCCGCAAACCAACCCCTCTTGAATTTCTTTAAACTCTTATCTAGTGCCAAGTTAGTGCTGACCATTAGTGGACCAGATTCTTGTGTATAGGCATGAACAATGAATCATCTTAAACTTAATGTGTAGTCCTGATTTTTCACACCTGGCAATCGAGAATTTATAAAGGCACTTTGAATTTATGATGGAAATGTGAACAATATGAAGAAATGTTTTGTTGTATGTAAAAAAAAACCTCAAAATCTGTCTTTCTGCAAACAACTTGTTATGCAGTGATGAGATGTGCAGGGGGAAAAGGCAGAACAGAGAAAAACAAAGAGAAAAGGAAGATTGCACCTGAATGACTTCTGGCTTAGTCCTACCTTACCATTGCCAACACATGGCCTTCAAATTGATGAGTTCTATAGGAAAATTACTTTACAAATCAGAATGACGCTTGGTTCTGGATTTAAAGAAGCCATCAGCCAAATTCATCATATAGTCCAGGGGTGGGCAAACTACGGCCCGCGGGCCACATCCAGCCCGTTGGTCTGTCCAATCTGGCCCGCCCCTGAAAAAAAATCGCTGGGCGTGGTGTATTGCCCTGCGTCGTGTGGCCCCCAAAGCTGCAAAACAGTGCGGAGCGCTCTCGGGGTAGGAAAGAAAAGAACTTTGCAAAGGCCTCAGCTGAGAGTTCGAAATCACCTTCGAGTGCGACCTCTCCGAAGGTGAGTCCCCCGCCAATCCCCCTTTTTTTTCCGGGGCTTCCAGGCTTAAACTTTGCAAAGGCAAAGTTTGCAGGCAGGAGAGTCTTCCTGCCAAGGAGCGGGAAGGGTTCCACCCGGCGGGTGGGCGGGCTGCTTGGAGCCATCTAAAGCTAGGCCGCTGCTGGTGGAGCCTTGCCCTGCCTTGGTGCCCCGTTTCCCGGCTCGGTGGTCCTGCTCGGGCGGCACTTTAAAAGCCTGCTCCCAGCACCCGAGCAACTTCCCAGCAACTTGCGGCTTCCTTTTTCCTTGAGGGCGCTCGCGCCTGGTCCCGAGCCGCGCGGCGGAGGGGAAACCCAGAGTGCCGCCAGGTCGCCTCCTCCAAGCAGCCCACCCACCCGGCGGAACCCTTCCTGCTCCTCGGCGGGAAGACGCTCCCGCCTGCAAACTTTCCCTGTGCAAAGTTTAAGCCTAGAAGCCCCGGAAACCTGAGCAACTTCCCAGCAACTTGCGGCTTCCTTTTTCCTCACGGGCGCTCGCGCCTGGCCCCAAGCCGCGTGGCAGAGGGGAAGCCCGGCGGGTGGGCGGCCTGCTTGGAGGAGGTGACCCGGCGGCGCTCCGGGCTTCCCCTCCGCCACGCGGCTCAGGGCCAGGTGTGAGTGCCCAAGAGGAAAAAGCAAGCCGCACGTTGCTGGGAAGTTGCTCGGGTGCTGGGTGCCACCGTCGTGCTGAGTGGCTCATCGGGCGCGTACGCTAGGAGGGCATTTAAAGTGCCGCCCGAGCAGGACCGCTGAGCCGGGAAACGGGGCACCAAGGCAGGGCAAGGTTCCACCAGCAGCGGCCTAGCTTTAGGTGGGCTTGGATGCCCTTGAGCGCGGTTTGCTGTTTGTTCTCTCCCGGGACTCGCATTTGGAAAGCGTGGAAAGTAGTAGCAGGAGCAGCCGCGGTGTTACTTTTTCTTATATATAAAATATATATATATATATATATATATATATATATATATATATATATATATATATATATATATATATATATATATATATATTATATATATATTATATATATAATATATATATATATTATAAAGGGCCCATTATAATGCAGCAAATTATATATAAGAATAATATTCTTATATATAATTTGCTGCATTTTATAATGGGCCCTTTATAATGGCCTTTTATAAAATTGGTTCGGCCCTTGAACGCAGATCTGATTTTCCATGTGGCCCCCGACAGAAATTAATTGCCCACTCCTGAGATAGTCGATTGTTCTCTATTTTTAGGCTTATCATTTCTCAGGCAACCTTCATTTTACTATATCCATACTAGTGGGGAAAAGGAAAGCCTGGGTGCTACATTTAAAAGCAACCAAAATAAATATCAGAGTACTATTATAAAGTGATGAGAACTATTAATCTGGTAAATGTGATCCCATGAAGAATGATGCCCACTGCAAAAAAATGGGGAATTATCCCCCCCTCCCCCAGAGAATACAGTATTCCCTGCTGTTGTTTACAATGCCCATTTATTGGCAAATGAACAGTGAACCAAATAAAGGCACTTTGGGTTTGCTCTCCATGCTGTGAAGCTTCAAAATGTATCCCACACTGTAGGAAAATCTGGAGGCTAAAAGGAGCTATTACCTCTGATAAGATTTTGCACAAGGGTAAAATTAATCTTTCTGATTGCAAGTTCTCTGTCGTACCTACCAACAAAATAGCTCTCCACATAGCAGTGTAAAATCTTTGGGCTAATGTTAATGACTTGACTAAATGAGAGTTATATGATTGCCTGAAAGTATTGGATGATTATTGGTTCAAGCGCCTGGGGCATCCTGGGTTCTTTCTTCAGTGCCAATTTTTAATTTTTCTCCCTATTATTTTCTTCCAACAGAAGAGCTGAATCTGAAGAGCAGATAACTAAATTCTGGCTAATGGCCACATATTTTATTCTTTCTCTTCAGCACTGATACGTACTATAGGGAGCCAATATCACACATGCATGTATAGAAGCAGGCATTTAAAAAAATGATAAAATGAGTGCACCACAACAGACTCATTTACTTCTGAATGCTATTCCAGTAGACACAGAATCATACCCTGATATGGGGTCCTTTTTTTGTTAGAAAACTTTGAAGAGCTGTAGGCTTAGGAAGAGTAAGGAAGTAGTACATGACTAGAAGGGATACAAGAAGAATTGGAATGATGAATAAACACTAGATCAGAACTTGTTAAAACAGCCGTTCAAAATCAATGGAGATTCTCAATCATCCAGGTCATGGTTGTGCTTTTTCGAAAATGCATCTGAACTCTCTTAGTTTAGTTTTTTTTTAATTTGAAAACTTTTCTCTTCATATTCAAGAAGCTTCTTCAATTCTGAAGACACAGTTCTGAAATGAAGAAGCATCTTGGATGAGAAGTGAAACGTTCTCAAAGGGAAAAATAAACAAGAACGTCCGGTTGCTTTTTGGAAAAAGCAACTTTGGAACAGCCATTTGGAATGGAATGGAATAGAATAGTTGGAAAGGACCTTGAAGGTCTTCTAGTCCAACCCCCTGCCTAGGCAGGAAACCCTACACCACTTCAAGCAAATGGTTATCCAATCTCTTCTTAAAAACTTCCAGTGTTGGAGCACTCACAACTCCTGGAGGCAAGTTGTTCCACTGATTAATTGTTCTAACTATCAGGAAATTTCTTCTTAGTTCTAAGTTGTTTCTCTCCTGGATTTGTTTCCACCCATTGCTTCTTGCTGCTGGGGAATTCTGGGAGTTGAAGTCTGCCAAGGCTTAAAATTGCCAAAGTTGGAGACCCCTGATTTAAAGCACTTTGGCCACAGCTCCCCATAGTCCCTTCATTTGCATCTCATGTGGTTTTAACTGAAGTAAAGGTAGTCCTCAACTAAGACTACAATTGAGCCCAAATTTTCTGTTGTTAAGCAACATTTGTTAACTGAGTTTGACCCCATTTTACAACCTTTCTTGACACAGTTCTTAAGTGAATCACTGCACCATCACAGTAACAAGATTGTTCAGTAAACCTGGCTTCCCTAATGACTTTGCTTGTCCGAAGGTCATAAAAGGTAATCACATCCAGGGATGCTGTATCCCTCATAAATTAGTTGCTGAGCATCTGAATTTGGATCAACATTCTCAACTATGAGAATGCCGCTAAGGCCCAGAAGTATGAAAAATGGTCATAAATCACTTTTACTCAATGCTGTTGTAACTTTGAACGGCCACCAAAAGAACTATCGTAAGACGAGGGCTACCAGTACTTTTCTTGCGCCTTTCGAATGGACTGGATTACAAACCCCACAACTCCCTGTCAAAACATTTAAATTATGGGACTTGTAAACCGAGCCATCTGAAGGGCGCCAAACCGGAGGAGCTGACCGAAAAGTTGCCTGTTTAACTCTAGCAAACGACTGACTGCACCCCACTATAACAACTTCTAGCACCCTACTCACTGTTTAAGTGGATCGTGGAAGGGCAAGGCCAGCCAGCCCGGGTGCATCTTGTACATAAAGCTCGTCATTTCTTCCCGGCTGCGGTCGGACGAGATGAAGACGATCTGGAAAGGGGCCGGATGAGTGACGACATCCACCAATTCGCTGTAGAAATCGCATAGCGTGGGTGTGAAGTCTCTGCAGAGGGAGCACCAGGAGGCCGAAAAGTACAAGCCAACGATTTTGTTCTCCAAAGCTTGCTCGGGGTCCACGAAGCCGCCCTCCAGGTTCACGAGGATCCGCCCGCTGAACAAATCCACCATGCTGAAAGCGGGCGGGCGGGCGGGCGGGCGAGCGAACGGCCCCCCGGAGGATACGGGCTACAGGTGCTTTGAGTAGCTACGTAGGAAGGGAAGGAGTCAACTGCAGGACGGGCGGCCCTTGAACTGCTTGCGCCGACCCTCGCAGAACATCTACCGGACAACTTTTCCCCGACGGCGGGAAAAATGGGCGCCGTCCTCTTTTCCGATGCTCTTCCCCTCGCAAAAGCGCCCTTGGGAGGCGACTCGAGGCGCGGGCTGAAGTCAGCGAGACGGCTCCTCGCATCCGATCTCTGCCCAGAACCGCCCTGAGAAAATAAAAGCCCTGACGCCTGGAGGGCAGACAACGTAGGCGGGAGAAAGAAAATGGACGTCGGGCTCACGGAATCCGATGAGCGGGATTAAAGGCTTGCGAATTTGTTTGCCTGAGCTATAAATGGATGTAACGTTTTTAAAAATAGACCCCGAAAGCCAGACTCAGAGGAGCGTCGGGAAAGCTCGCACCTTCCCAGTTATATTCCCCCAGTCTCGATTGCACCCACGACGGGGCGACTCTATTGAGAAGACGGAGCGACAGGTGTGGCCAACTTAATGGTCTTCCTTTCAAATCCAAGACCACAACGGTAGGCCAGCACAAGACCGACTCAGGCGTTTAGTCCTGCAAAATGTGGGAAGAAGGAAGTTTGTTAGGAAGGGGGCTAAAGTGCACCCTGCTAGAGAACAGGATGCCTTTCTCTTTTCCCCTTATACTTCGCCAGCGTCTCCAAGACTCAAGTACAAATACCCCTGCAACTTTCGTAGGAGCCTTCTTCAGTCAGGTACTCGAGTGCAGGGGTCTCCAACTATAGCAACTCTAAGACTTGTGGACTTCAACTCCCAGAATTCCTCAGCCAGCAAAGCTGGCTGAGGAATTCTGGGAGTTGAAGTCCACAAGTCTTAAAGTTGCCAAGGTTGGAGACCCCTGCTCTAGTGTATTGCCAATACTAAGCATTCTCAATCGGCATAACCACGCTGGATGAGAACCGGGAACAATGGGAAGGACTGGTTAAGAGCTGGCACAGAGCAGTGAAAGTAATTGCAAAAACCATGCGAACCTAGAGGTTTGAGTGGAACAATGCCATCCTCCCTTTCATTTTTGTATTAGTGGAGGAGATTTTTGACTGGAATGAAGTACCTCAGCTTGAACTGGCTTCTCCCTTAGGCACTGCAGTTGTGAGATAACTCTGTTTTGCATCTGTTGCACATCTCGGTGACTGGAAAGTGCTGCCACCACTCCTTCCTTCCCAACCAGTTTGACACTTCCACTTTTGGCTGCCCATTCAGGTGACTACTTCTGGGCTTATAAAGCCATTATGTAAAGGGCAAGCTGCTCCCCATTGCAGTCAATGACTACTTCAGCTTCAACCTCAACAGTACACAAGCACACAACAGATACAAACTCGGTAAACCACACAAAACTCAATGGCAGGAAATACAGCTTCAGCAATAGAATGGTCAATGCCTAGAATACTCTACCTGACTTTGTGGTTTCTTCCACTAACCCCAAACACTTTAACCTCAGACTGTCTACTGTTGACCTCACCCCATTCCTAAGTGGTCTGTAAGGGGTGTGCATAAAGGCACCAACGTGGCTACTGTTGCTGTCTTAATGTTCCCTTTTATTTGTATCTATTTCATGTATTAATAATCATGTTCATACATACACACACACACACACACACATAATCAAATGCATGCTTGACAAAATAAACAAAAAAATTCATAGCCAGAAACTATATCTATATGGCCAGGTACATACACATTACCTTAACCAGGTTTTTTGAATAATGAATAATAATAAAAATATTATTCCAATGTTTTTGACTGTAACCCTAGGAAGTCCCATCGATGATGGTCAATTAGAAAATTTTAAAAAGAACAGATGCAGCCATGCACAACCAGCATAATTGTTCAAATGCTTCAATTTCCCAAATAATTTGTAGGTCTTATTAAAGATATGCCTGAAATTTATCCTGATAACATGTCTTACTCTTTCCATCTTACAAGCACTCACTGTAGTCGAAAATGTCAAGTTTTGCTTCGGTTGCCCAGCAAGTGCTCCTTTGAGAATGGTACAGATTAGAAGCGGACGCATTCAGGTGGAAGGACTTAACAGATATGGCTTCTTGTTTCTATAGTATAGTCATAGGGAATTCAGCTGGGAATTCTGAGATTGCAGTCCCTGTAGCCAGATGAGAAAAGGCTGAACAATAGTCTGGGAAGAGAAAGATCAGATTTCAAGTCCTCACTTCATCATGAAAGTCATTAGTAATTTTAGGCTAGTCATTATCCCTCATCCCATCCTACTACAGACAGTTATTGAGATTCAAATAAGAGATGGGTCCCCTGGGAATATACAGTACATATGCATAAGAAAGAAAGAAAATGCACAGCTATAAGAGTCTTCCAAATCTTGTATTTTTCTAACAGTCTGGTAATTACATGCAGTGCAGTTTAATTATGTAGAGTGCAAAGCTAATATCATCTAGGGATTTAGAAAAGAAGGCCCTAGAGAGTAAAAGTTATCTTATTTCTTCTAAAGGAAAACAAAACCAAATCATCGAACATGATTCTAAGAAAAAGTGTGGATTATTGTACTCTGTGGAGATATAGTTAACAAAAGACCACTTATAAGATCTAAAATATTTATGATTGTAAATAGAGCTGCTTTCTACAAAACAGATTTTGCTTGTTTATGTTACCCTTTAGCAATTAAATAATTATAATACAATTACAGATCTTCCCTTGAGAACGTTTAAATAGCAAATAAATAAATAAATAAATATATATATATATATATATATATATATATATATATATATATATATATATATATATATATGTTTTCTGAGGTTCTCATGGTATTTGTATGTGGATCTTTGGTTGTTCGGGTTTTCTCTCACGTAAGATTCAAGTATCTAGGCAACGTTTCGATGAAGTCTCATTCATCATCTTCAGGCTTCTGTCTTCGGCTCTGTGCTTCTCAGAGTGATGTGAGATTGCAGCTGCTTCTTCCTTTTAACTGCTAGTGGGGGTGGGACTTGATTGGGTGGGGGCTTGGCTGTGTTCTGATTGGGTGGGGGTGTGTTCTCATTGGTGGGGGGTTTGGCTGTGTTCTGATTGGTTGGGGGGTTGGGCGTTTTCTGATTGGTTGGAGGCGTGTTCTGTTCAGGTGGGGGCTTGGTTGTGCTCAGGTTAGTCTTAGTTGCTGGGGGATTTGAGTTGGTGAGCTGTGATCTTGCTGTTTGGCTTCGAGTTCGTGGTCGTGCTGCATCTTCATAGTGGGTGTCGGTTTGCTTCATGTATGGCTTGGAGGGGTTTGAAGTGGGTAGTGATGCAGCTGCAGTGCAGCTTCTGGTCCATGGTCGTGTCTCATCTTCTGAGTGGGTGTGAGTCTGTTTTCTACATGGAAGTGTGGTGGTGGCATCTTGTGTGGCTCTCATGGGTGTGGGTCTGGTGTCATTCTTCATGTTAGGTACTCGTCTGTTCATGAGGGCGGGTTTCCAAATGGCTGGAAGGCGGGAGGTGTCATCTCGTTTGTTCATGCTGTGTGGGCGTTTTTCTATCTCTATGGCTTCTCTGATTATTCTGCTGTTGAAGTGTTCGGTTTTGGCGATAGTTCTGGTATTTTTAAAGTCAATTTCATGTCCTGTGGCTTTGAGGTGTTGGACCAGGGAAGAGGTCGTTTCTTCTTTTTTGATTGAGTTCTTATGTTCTTCAATGCGTGCACTTATTCTTCTGTTAGTTTGTCCAACGTATGTGGTAGGACAGGCAGTGCAGGGGATTTCGTATACTCCTTGGTTTTCTAATTCGATTTTGTCTTTGGGTTTCTTAGGATGGTGGATATTTTTCTGTTTGTGCAGAATGCTGTTTTAATGTTGTGTTTTTGGAGGATCTTGCTGATTTTGTCTGTAGTGCCTTTTATATATGGGAGGAGGGCTTTGCCGTTTCCTTGTTCTCTGTCTTGGATTTTGGTTGGGGTTTCTTTTTGGATTAGGTGGGTAATCTTCTTTCTTGGGAATCCATTGGCTGTTAGTACGTTGGTTAGAGTGTGTAGTTCGGTTGCCTAGATACTTCGAATCTTACGCGGGAGAAAACCCGAACAACCAAAGATAGATAGATAGATAGATAGATAGATAGATAGATAGATAGATAGATAGATAGATATATATATATATCTTGAACTATTTGATGAAAAGGCTAATTTTAATATATTGCAGATATTTAATAAAATGGCTTTTTTGGAGAAGCAACTGGTAAATAATATAACATTTTGTATATTTATTAGACATTGACACCCATAATTGCCAGCTCACATGGCTGAGAAACATTAGAATGCAACAAATTAATAGAAGGGGTTTTTTTTGTTTGAAAAGAATTCAATTATTTATTTATAGAGTTATTGTAAACTGAATGCCATTTTATGTATGGAGTCACAAACTGCAGTCCTCAACTACAAGTTTCCAGTTTTCATTGGTTCAGGTCATAGGCCACCTTATGGCCATTTTGGCTTGGCTTGCTAAAAAAAACAAATACAGGTAGTCCTTGATTTATAACCATAATTGAGCCTAAAAGTTATGCTGCTAAGTGAAACATTTGTTAAGTGAGTTTTGCCCCATTTTACGACCTTCCTTGCTACAGTTGTTAAGTGAATCACTGCACTTGTTAAGTTAGTATAGCAGTTGTTAAGTGAATCTGAACTTGAAAAGTAGCTAAAGCATTCTACCACAGAGCTACCCATAATTACTCATATCCCACCAAAATTTAAGGAGAGTAATTGTTTTTCCCTCATAAGCCGTTGACATTGACTATGAAGAAAAACAAGGTCAGGGGCATTTAAAAATGGTTGCTGCTAAATTGTCTGTAAAAAACTGAACTAACAGGACTACTTACAACCTTATGCACTGAGGCAAATAGGAACTTACCTCTCAGGGCTTCAAAGTTATTCTGGCATATTTTCCTGCAGCTTCAAGGACTATGAGAATCTATATTAAGGCAACTGGGTTACCATATCTGAATTGCAAAACTTGAGACTACCACAAGGTTGCAGCAAAAATATGCTATATATGGGAGCCCTATGTAAGGGCTGGGGATCATATGCCTGTGGATCACATATGGCCCAGCAGACATAGCAGCAGGCTATTTAATCAAAAACGTTTATGATGAGGCTGAACAATGTTTTTATGCCTAAAATATTTTTTGGAATTTTGAGCACATGTAATAGATGTACTTGATCTGTCCAGCACAAAATGCCTCCTACAATAAAACGTGACAGCCATTCACCAGAAAATGAGCTACTGCATCTACCAACCTAGCTGGGACTTCTGTAGGTTCAAAGAGATTCCTTAAAAGAAATATGATTCTGGAGATAGTGCTTTGCACCATTCATTTTCCTATGTAATTTTTTATTAAAAAGTCAGAAGAGACAGGAAGTCAGATGGACAGAAGGGAGGTCCCCGGGGGTTGCTCGCACTTGATGTAAAGCTGTAGCAGAAATACACCAAAATCTTATTCTCACTTCATATCTTAAACACTGTCTTTGATTGATTATGTGCTATCAAGTCAGAATTGACTCTTAGTGACTATAGATTTTTTCCATGAAATAGCACAGAGAACTTATTGGATCAGTATTTAAACTGTGATGCATATTTGCTTGTTTTCCCCCAAATGGATAATTTATAAAGATTGAGAGTCATTTTAATTAGATGCTGATGAAAACTATGAAGCAGCTGCCATAAATCAGGTGTAATGCTCTGTATTTTAAGCTCTGTTAGGAACTTGATAATAACAAACCAGATATTGTCATTTGATAGGTTGTGTCATGGTGATGCCATGTTTAATTCATTTCATTCTAAAATAATTGTATGTTTCAGGAGCTTCTCACATAAAGATCTTAAGCCAGCATTGACTGTATTTTTGGCAATCTTTACATTTATCATCTCTGGATGTATATATTCCATACATGTGTAGCTGGCAGTAAGAATTCAAAGGCAAAAGAATCTCAAATAATACAGTTTTGAAAGTATTACTGTGCAAATTTCCCAGCAATGCTTTAGCTACCTTGAAAACTTATTACCCATCCATATTCTCAGTTAACAACTACTTTCAACAACTTTTCAAAGTTACAATGGTGCTGAGTGAGTGATATTTATGACTAGTCCTTGAAGTTTCAGACTTCCCAGAACTCCCACAGTCACATGATCACAATCTGGACGTTTGGCAATTGGCTTGCACTTCCAATGTAATTAGAAGCCAGCATGGAAGATTGCAAGTTGCTCCTGTAAGTCACGCCCACCCTCACCATTTTCCTGTATATGTTTGGAGCACATACCCTACATCTATGTAACTGCACTTGCACTTGGCTACAAGAGCCACCTGCAAGCCTTCCTGCCCTCTAGGGCACCTACCCTCCACCCATACACATTTGTGCGGCAGCATTTCTCAGCCATACTCCACAATGTTCATCTTCCCATTGGCTTGTTTGCGAGCCTCCTAGCTTCCTTTTGACTTCCTGCTGGCTTCCCCATTGACTTTGAATTGACCCCATTGAACCTAGTGGGAAGTTTTATGTTGCAATCACATGTGGTTCTTGTTTAACAATTCATGATCCTCACTTAATATTGGTGAGTACAATGATTCCCATGACTAAGGCATGCAGTCATGTGGCATTGCACTTTATGGCTGCATTGTTTAGCAATACAAATTCCTGTTCCAATACTATCATTAAGAAAGGATCGTCTGTACTGCTTTTTTTAACTTAAGGAAAGCAGATGCATCTGATGTATCAATATGAATCTCTTTGGATATTAAGACCTGAAAAAAGTAAGTGTCTTGAAGATACCCATTTTCCAAAGTATATTTTCCAATTCCATGGGATCTTCTTTTGTGTTGTTTGCAGGTACAGAATATGCTTCTATGAGAATTGCACTCAATCCCCAGTTTAAAATCTGATCAACAGTTAAAATATGTTTACTAGTCATGCTTTTTATTAGTACTCACTTTGAATACTCTCTAGGCAGATAAGCAAAATACACAATGAAACAATAACAGTTTGAGACATTTATAAGCTCTTGATGGAGATGCCATTTATTTGGGTCTATTAAAGCATTTTTAATATTTATTTTATCTGTCACTGGTTAAGTAAACCTCTACAACTTTTATTATCAGACCTCTATTTATCCAGAGTTCCTAAGAGTCTCTCTAGGGAACAAATTAACTTTAGCTTGAGACTGAGATAATATTTTCTGTTCCGTAGCATAAAACTGGTAAACATAACTTTGACTCCTACAAAACAGAGGTTTTCAAAATCCAGTTTGAACTCAAAAATATACTTTCGATAGGGGAACAGATCCCGTGTTCTTACTGTAATGAATCATTGGTTTTGTTAAAAGCCATTAAGCCCAAAGGAGTGTTGAAAGCATGGTTAACAGTTTATTACATTTCCAAAATTCTGTTCTTTTTATGTAGTTTGGTGAACAGGTTTTGTAGTATAATGAAGCAATAAAACACTGGATTCTTTCCAAATATTCACATTTGAAAATTGCTAGTAGAATGGTTGACAACATGTTATTTCTATGCTGCATTTTAAATGTATTTTGACATATATTTCTAAATGCTTGAGAAGGCAGAAGATAAAATTGAATGGCATCTTCCGAGGACTTACACTCCACATTTCTTTGATAATAAGATCCCCTTAGAAAGTTGAAAATAGTCCAACATTCTCTTTAAAAAATCCCAACCGTTTGCCATGTTCATAGAGTTTTGGAATTTCCCTTGATTAAATAATGTAAAAAATACATATTAGCACAATACTATTATATTATTATTGGCTAACAACAAGTAGGAGTAGGAACTGAAAAGGAACAGTTATAAAGACTCAGGTTCACTGAAATATTAACATTTTTCTACTTAAAATTCACACTTGAATTCAAAAAGACTTATGAGAGAAATCTATAGCCTCAATCTAGGTTTATTTGCTGTTAAGCAACCACTAGATTGTCATCTAAAGCAGTTGTCACCAACTGCTGGGCTGCAGACCACTGGTGGTTTGTGGGAAAATTTGGTGGTCCGCAGAGAAATGTCACCCCCCAAAGCAATTAATCTAGGCTGTGCAGGAACATAAACTGCGCTGCTCACATGGGCTGCAGGAACACAAGGTTTGTGTCGCTTGCATTGGAAACAACACAAGGTAGTGAGGGGAGGTGGGAAAGGGCAGAGAGGGGAACTTGCCCCACTTGCCCCATGTGCCTCACGTAGCCACCAGGCTGCTTCATTCCGCTTCTTTCTTCTTCTGTTTTTGGCTGCACGCAAGGAAAGCAGCAGAAGTCTTTCTCTCCCCCAAACTCCACCAGAAATGAATCTTTGGGACCCTGCAAGGCATCCTTCTTCAAGAGGCTGTGCCATTCTGGCGGAGTTTGGGAAGAAAGACTTCTGCTGCTTCTCCTGCTTTCCTTGCATTAAGCCAAAAGTCTTTCTCTCTCTTTCTTCCCCTGAGAATGGAGCTGAAGACAGTAAATAATGATCGATCGGTAGGAAAACGGGGTGGGGAATTTTCATGCAGACTTGTTTTTTGGATTTTCTCAGGGTCTCTGCAGAAAAAGCAGAGACCTTGGGAAAATTGCAAAAAAAGTCTGCAGGACAATTCCCCACCCTGTTTTCCTACCAATCAATCATTCTTTACCATCTCCACTCCATTCTCAGGGGGGTGGAGAAAGAAGAGACTTTTGGCTTAATGCAAGGAAAGCAGCAGAAGCAGCAGAAGTCTTTCTTCCCAAACTCTGCCAGAATGGCACAGCCTCTTGGAGCAAGATGCCTTACAAGGTCCCAAAGACTCATTTTGGGCGGAGTTTGGGAAAGAGAAAGAAAGACTTCTGCCGCTTTCCTTGCATGCAACCAAAAGCAGCAGCAGCAGAGACCCTGGGAAAATCCCCCAAATCTGCAGGAAAATCCCCACCTCCTACCAATTGATTGTTCTTTATTTGGGATCACAGGATACCGCCTGTCTCTGTCTCTGTCTCTGTCTCTCTCCCTGAGAATGGAGCTGAAAAGCAGGTTAGGAATGTGGCTGCCTTAGAGGGGATGAGCGGGTGTGAAGGACCTCTGTGCATATGTGTGTTTGTGTGTGTATGTGAGAAAGAGAAAATTACCGCCAGCCCTCCGAGGTTAGATTGGATCTCTCTCTCTCCCCCCGCCCACAATATCAACAAGCCACCATCAGTCAAAATTCATATTAGTGGTCTGCGGGATTTAAAATTGAGTTTAGTGGTCCCTGAGGTTCAAAAGGTTGGTGACCTCTGATCTAAGGTATGTTTCCCCAAACCCAGAATTCTTTATTTTCTTTTTTCTTTTTCTTTAAAAGTTCTCTGTCTGCAAAAATTAACTTGCCATTAATAATTGTTTTCTTAAAAAAATTTGAATTTTACTGTCTGTAACATTTGGGAAACTTTTGCAGAAGAAAAGTGGGAATATCGTCAAAGTTTTGTGGCATTTTTACTAATAGTAACTGCTTCTAGCCTAGACTTCTAAGCAAGATGAACCTGGGCGTTTTGCCTGTGTAAGCTCTACCTTTCGTACATGAAACACTTCTGTGATACTAGTTTAAACTATAATGATTAAAAATGGTGTTTCTTGCTCAATCTAATGTCAGTATAATTCTTCATAATTCCAAATTTACACAATTTTTTTTCATTTTGGGAAGTTGGATTCCAGCAAAGTTTGAAATCTAGAGCGTAATTCAGCTTCTCACACAGGAAATGAAATTTGTGAATTTGTCCGTTATTTCTTTCCAAAGTAATCCACAATTCCCATTGTCAGACTGCCTTTGATTTAAAGCCACCTCATAATCTTCCCCTCATCTGAACCCAATCAATTCCACCACCTGCCATTTAGTGCAGTTCCAGAGAACTATAATGTCCATATTCTTCTCCCTTTCATAATAACTGTTATTCATTTCAAACCTTTCAACGTTCTTTCTTCTTTAAAAGTCAAACTCTCTGAGAGGCAGTTTAGAACATTGTTTTTCAATCTTGGCAACTTTACATGTGGACTTCAACTCCAAGAATTCCTCAGCCAACCAGAATATTTGGTTTAGAATATTTCTGACCCAAGGTTTGTGTGTGTCTCATTCTGTTACAGTTTTAAAGGGAAATGGCTGATAAAGGAATACTTTATTCATTGTAAATGTATATGTATGGGTTTCTGTGTCATATGCAAATGTTGTTCCTCAAAACAACTTTTAAAATTCAAAACATCTTTAAAATTACACAAATCTGTATAAAGCATGACAGTCTTTCCTAAGTTTTATGCCCATCAGAGAATTGGTTGAGGAATTTTGTTGATAATCATGTGTGTCTTTCCAAGGAGGTAAACCTTGGGGAAATATTGAGTGAGGGGGACTTAGTTACTTTGCAAAAAGCCCATCTTTCCCCGTTTTTTTCTTTTGGATACATAGCGGGCAGACAAGGAATTGCCAAATATGGAAGCAAGCATATTGAATTAAACTTGATTCTTGATAGTTATATAGACTTAATGTCTTATTTTCCTGCAAACAAATAGCTGAAGTGGAATGACCTTTTAACCAAGCCCCTGATGAAGGCCTCTACTCAAACCCTAATTTACAATAGAATCATAAACAGGGTATATCTCCAATCTAGAACAGGCTATCAGATTTTTTTGCTATATCATTCTTCAAAACATGAGGGCCATTGATTATTGCCTTCTTGTAGTAAATATGTAACAGTGTGTTTTAAAAACCTTATAGTACTTTAAGTTTCCTTCCCAGTTCTTAACTGTTTGGAAAAGGGGATTTAATAATACTGCATACAGAAACACTGCGTAGCTCCATCAGAATCACATTTGATTTGGAAATAGTAAAAAGCCTTTCGGTTCCCATAGCCATCCTTAGGATCCTTTTTACTCCCTTTATTCTATATAAGCCAAACATTTATTTGATAGACCCTGCTTATTGTGTTGTTTTATGAAAAATTTTAATTTCATAATTTTACTGGTTGCTAAAGAGAGATTGTTTTGTTGTTTCATGAGAAATGTTGAGTAGCACTGACAGAAAGGTTGAATATAAGAATTTTGAATAAAGTGGCAGGGAAATGTAATTACTGGAAATCAACTCATATATACAATTAATTTTTGAATTCTTTTTAACACAAGTTATCCCTGAAGTTCCAGTTTCACTTTCTCAAAAAAAAAAAAAAAAAAAGTAAGAAGTTAGTTTTTTATTTTCTGAGCTTCATAGCACACACCAGTATCAAACTACATTCTATTTCAAAGAAAGGACAGTTTTGGTCAATGTCAAAAAGTTACATGAGTGGCCCTCAAGTCTCTTTGATGGCCTAACGTTTGCTACACAGGCTAAATACCAATGACATAGTTTAATGCTATTTTGAAGTCATAGTTTAATGCTATTTTGAAGTCAGATTATACTTGAAAAGTATAATCCCAAAATAGGGTGAACATAGTTTAAGACCTCTCAAATCCTGATTGAATGTACTTTGTATCATCAATGCGCTTTTTGCTCTCCACTCACAAGTTGTGTGTATCTGCTGATCATTGACATGTTTCATTTCCACTCTATTCCAATAAACTGAATTTTCAAGCATTCATTTCATAACTGTTCTGTCCCGGCTTTCAATGTGTACTATTAGTAATATATTAGTAAGTCCTAATACCTTTGAAGATGTGATGGAATGTGCACCTGCAGCAGTGGGGGTGGGGGGGTATTGCTAACTCAAGAGCTTTTCCTAGAAAGATACCTGGATCAAAACTGCAGTCTCAAAATGGAAGGTGGGGGGGAACAAGAAATTTGGGATAACCGCACCCTAGAATCTCCCAGGATATATCTAATAGCCTAGACAATTATCACTTTAGTTTGGCGAGATTCTGGCCATTAGGTGTAAGCAAATAAAAGGATAGGATTCCAGTGGATTTCACTGACTTCACTGACTGTCTCTCGGCTTGGGTCTAAAAGAAAAGCCACTTTAAAATGCATTCAATAGTCATTCACCCAGCTGTTCTCACATTTGCACTCAGATTATGGATTCAATACAGGCATACATTTAAAAAAATAGCTTCCTAGATCATTATTAAATAGTTGTATGCAAAAATGTTGGCACTGACGAATAGTGTGTTTCAGTGAATTCCCCCCACCCCCTAAAGAAAATGTATCTTAAACATGCTCAAATTCATCTGGGAATATTTTTAAGATATCCCCAATCTCACTAGATTCTGGCTGGTGAGTATATAATGCAACAGAGTTTTTTAAAGATAGCACAAAATAAATCAAAATAGCGGTAGCTGTAGTGCCTGTAATAAATTAGGTTTAAAGGCATGCATCCTTTTTACTTGCTTGCTTAATGCAAGATTGTTTGGAGCTGCAGGGAAATGTTCTATGAAATGGGAGCTACCACAGAGAATGCTTGTAGAACATGCTGGATGTTAGTTTGAAGCCCAAGAAAAATGTCTGCAAACTGGCCATATATGCAAAACAGAATTCCAGATTACTGCAAATAACCAACTGGAAGATTACTATTTGTCTATAGGCCCATAATACTTGTATAAAAATAATTTGCATGAGAAAGTTGTCAGGAGAGAAACCCTTCTTCCAACTTCAATGCCTAAGATTTATTTACAGAAAAGAGTAGAGAATGTGAAAAGAACATCTTGTCTTGTATCAGTGAAGAATCTGAAGCTGAGAAGAAATTTGATGTTTCAATTAATCAATAATCTAGGAATATCTGTAATATTAATTTAAATGAGCATTTATTTGGAGCTTACTATAGTTCTTATTTCATATTGCATTTTTATTCTGTATGTTCTGTAAACTGCCTGGAGTGCAATTTGTTTTTAGCAATAGCTAAATTTCATAAATACCTCCAAATCAACCATGAAGCATTTACAGGTAAAGAGAGAAAGGTTTTGGTGTAGTCTTCACAGTCCCCAGGCTTGAATATTATTGATACATGTACATGCAAACGGTCCTAAGAATAATTTGATATTAGAGGAATTTCTGTAAGGAAGAGGGGAAAAATCCAAATAGCAAGATGTCTGGTTGCAAGAAACATTTGGGAGCCTTTATTTCTGCCAAAGACGTTACAAAGGAGTTGTGATTTAAGTGGTTTCCAACTGCCATGGTCACTTTTTTGAACCTGCAAATTAGTATTTAAACTTTGTACATCCAGATGTATCAACTTTTGTCCACTTGAGGATTCACTTGAACGTACAATTTCATGAAGGATGCCTACATGTTTGTATACAACTTTATATTGTTTAACTATAATGCAGGGACAAAGTAATGAAACATTTTTTCTTTTCAGTTGTTTGGTTTCAATAATTTAAATAATGCAGCTCAGCTGCTGACCTATTGCATTTAACTTAAATGGGTTAGTGTTTTGACTGACTTTTTAAAATAACATATTGCCTAATATTTATCAGCATTTATCGGCATAAATAATTTTTCATTGCTAAAATAGTTTAATTACAAAATGGAATAATTTTTTTAAAAGTTCATTTTAATTATAAAATGGAAGAGATTTCTCTTCAATTTGAACACATCACATTTGTCTTATGAGAACAAGATTTACAGTCGTAAGTTGCACATAAAGGGTTTATTTTAAATGTTTTAAGGATAGAGTTACATCATAATTATAAAAATTACTTACAGAATTAAGTAACAGATTTAAAGATTTAAAGTGTTTATACTTCTAAATGCAGAGAACAGGGAACTGTCTACATCATTAAAAAAATGAAAATGAAACCAAGTTCTAGAGATGAAGTCATTTACCTAATTTTAAAATGTGAACACGAAGACCTTTGAACTATACACATAGCAAGAACCATCCAAATTGCACTAATGATGAAAAATATAAAAAACCACAGCATTTCCAAGGAACCACACATTTTCTTTTTGTATTTTTTTGGTTCTTTGAAATGGTTGCAATTAATATATCCATGGAGAAGTCTTAATTTTTAAAATGCACCAATTTAAGGAAGTTAAAAATTATCCAGCAAAAATAGCTTTTTGCACTATTGCCTGGGTTTCTAATGTGATTCTATTTCATCACAATTTAGGATTTGGCACAAAAAAAGCCTAGTACTAATTTGAACTAATTTTTATTTCTTTTTGAACAAAGTACATGGTCCCTTCAAACGCTGCATGACACATACAACTGGAAAGTTACCTCCTGTTGGCACTATGTTTGCCTCACCAGTGCATTTAATCCTACTACCACCGTTAAAACAGCACAATAAGCAAATTCACAAAAAAGAAAAACAAAATAAAAAAACCTAAACATTTTTTAAACATGCAACTTTAACTTTCTTACATTGAACATTCTACCTTCTAAGCATGCAAAAAAGGGATGGTCTGCATTTAAGTTTTGTCTTAAAATTTTACAGGGCAGCCTGACATCACATAAAACACACAATATACAACACTACAGCAGGTAAATGGAGAAAGGCCAGTAACTTTTATACACAGATCCATAGCTTGTGCCACCACAAGCTTGTGATAATTTGGAAACCGATGCTGAATCCCTGGAGCAAGGGACCAACATTAGTTACCAGGGTGACAAGCACTGCATGCAGATCTGAAATATGAGCCTAAAATGAAGCCCAAAACAGATGGGCAGGGTATAAAATTAAGTCCCTAGCTCAAAAACAGAAAAAAGGTGGTCAAGCTATCAAAAAAAAAGCAGACAATGTGGACACTTAAAAACCCATAAAATTTATACAGAATATAGATTACTCTAAACTGGCAGAATGCGGTGTATTATTAAGAGACTTGCAGAAATCACCTCATCACAAGCTCTTTGAACATGATTTTTTCGTTCTACTTAATCCTTAGCAAGTATCTTGAGATATACTCTGGATTCATAGTTTATGTAGCCCACAATTCAAAGTACTACATTTACATGTTTCTCTTGTGTATGTTTAATACACACTCATTCTTGTGCCACAAATATCAACTTGGGCTCATGGAGCCAGGCTCAGCTTTGAGATTTACATGCAGGACTCTAAAGAGTCAATAGAAAACATACAGATCTGCTGGATGAAAAACACTGGGTCGCAAATCTGCTCACTTTGTTCAAGAACACAGGAACATCATGACTCAGGTACTCAGGGCTTTAAAAACTGCATTGGAAAAGCTCTTCATGGAAAAGACAACAGCTTGCCTTTGGTTGCCTGTGATGAAATACTGGACATAATGCAATAGTAGCAATGGTCAAGAAATTTTAGGATACTATTTATATATGGTGAGTATTACCATTAAAGAACGTAATGAGGCACAAGCCTTAAGGCTACAATATGAATTCAGGCAAAACTAAAAAAAAAAAAAAGTTTAAATTGCATGGAGTTTAATATGCATACTCACACCAGAGGTAAACTTAACCTCAAAAAGCTGATCAGCAACACTTTCTAAAACTCCTCAGCCTTGTAGTTAAGCAAAGAGGTTTGGTTGAAAGCAGTCCTTCAGTCACTGCAATGCCCCGCCTCAATTTGGTTGCTGTTATGATATTTTCCACTGATTCGTTTAAAAAGTTGCCACACCAATCTACCACTTTACAAAAAAAAAAAAAAAAAGACCCAAGAATGAATTCTGAAGCTGCAGGCGCCTTATTTACATCCATCCTCGGCTGCAGATGGCTGAACCATGGAGACTGCCTAGCTTCCGTTAGGTAGTGCACCATTAGCATGCAGAGCCCTAGTGTTCTTTTAATGTAGTTCACATTAAACAGCATACCTCAAGCAAATACAATGTACAGCACAAAAGGCGACAATAGGTTGGAATTGCACGTCTTGTCTGGACTCACCCAAAGAAGAAAGGCCAGGAGAAAAAAAGGTAGAAGCCTTCTTTAGCAGAAGATAAGGAAACAAGAAGGAATGCAGTATATCAAAATAGAAGGCAACAGATGACTTTCTTTCTCGGTAAGACAAGCCTTTAATGTATGAGGACTCTTGTGAGGTTTGTCATTACATGTAACAGATTTTAGTCCACATACAAGAATCTAAGTTGCTAGATTTGATAGACACCCAATAGTTGCTGTGTAGTATTCTTTAATGTTAACATGAATGACTAAGCTGCTACGGCACCAAGCACCTGGGTTCTGTTAAAAGTTAACAAAAAATCCTACAACAACAATATTGAGAACTGAAGGCATCCTTGCTTTAATTTTATCCAGGTCCTACATTTGATAAACACTTGCTCTGCATTTTTCTGATCAACTGCATCATATGTATACCATATTCTATTATCCTGTAATTAAAATGTACAACATTCTCATATAACAGAAGCGTAATAGTATCTGGAACATAGGACACTGATATTAATTGGTTTAGGCACTCCTTAACACTGCTTAAAGTAGTTTTAATCATCTCTGCCCAAACCCCAAAAACAAGGACGTAATATGTTTAATACAAGAAAACTTAATATTACATACAGGAAAGCAATTTAATATCAAGCTACACTTGCATTGGCAGTTGAAAAGTTAAGTGAAAAGCCAAGGGAAAGATATAATTGGGGGAGGGGGAGAAATCATATTAATGATTACATTGCTAGGTTCTTTTACACAGCTTGAATTTGCAGCTGCTGGTTTTTTTTGTCCTAACTTTGTCCAGATACCCACCCACCCCAACAAGACTTCCTCTAAGAAAAGGAATTCCCCTACATAAAATGTGTCATGTTCACATCAAAGTCTATTTGTACAGTTCACAATGGAATAATTTTCCTGGCAGAGATTGTGGGCTCGCAGGGACATCTAAGCTTTCAAATAAACTGGAAAGCAGTTAAGTCTTCTGTGTCTACAAATTTTACATTGAAGGTTCCACAAGTTTGGCAAAAGTTTGCTTGGTGGCATCTAGGATGTCTTCACCAAATCATAGACATAAATATGGAAATCATCATCAAACTTGATGAAATAGACAGAGGGTTTGGCTTCAACTTGATGAATGACCATGCCAGTCCTTTTTGAGCCATCTTCTTTGGCATATTCCACTTGTTTTCCAACTAGGCTGTCTACAACTTCTCCAGGTTCCCGCTCTGCTGGAGGTGAATCGTCTAAAAAGACAAAGTTTATATTAAGACACAACAGTGTTTATCATAATGTATCCTTCTTAAGTACATTTCTTCATGACAATTATCTATGTTACCACTGTCAATTTATTTACTTCTAGTGATAAGCAGAAGACAAAATGTTTTTTTTTTTCAAAAGAGAAGTTGCTTCTTTACAAATGAAAATAAAACACCAGGAATATATTATTGCAAGAGATCCATTTCTAGCACCTTAAAACAAAAGCTACATTTATGGCACAGACAGAATGGATGTTCTCAAAATTTTATCAATGACTAATTGGATTGACTGAGTAGGTAATGTCTTATTCAAATGAATAATTATGTAACCTGGGTAAATATATTCTACTTCATGAAGCATAAGCCAAAATTTCAAATGTCAACATTATTTCTCTTTAAACTCAGGGTCAACAGTCCAACAAATTCTTATTTAATATAGATTAAAATATTGCCTAGTATAGAAAATAAAAAGTGATATTTGTTAATTTTCTTGTTAGCTGTTCATAATTCATTTTAAAAAAACCTAGCAACTTCACATTAAGTTTGTTCTTAATAATATATAACACATTAAAATGTTTTAAACTATATGAGTATTTTACAGAAAGATATTATCAATATTTCATATATATATTTAATACATTTAATGGTCCAAAAGTATCTTCTTATGGCCTGACCATTAACGATCCCTCTACCAAACCACCTGGTTTTGACCTTTTTCTGGTTGAAATTGAACATAATTAGGTGTGATACTGGAAGAAGTTTCTCTGCCCTGTATCAGTGGGAATGGAAAGATTCCTCTTGTTGCGATTGTGGTGCTAATATGCAAACTATTAAGCATATTGTACAAGATAACCCATGCTGTACATTCTGTGGTTCTCTAGAAAATCCACATGAAGTAATGCCAGATGCAATAGTCTGGATAGCTGAATTAGAAATCCAGTTATGAGGCCACTGCCATATCCCCATGGAAGTTTTACTTATAATTACAGAAAATGTGTATATTGTTTACTTCTGTTCTGTCACGTTCTCATCATATGCTAAATAATAACAACCAATTTAACCTATGCTTACTAAGTCTAAAATGCTAAAATAATGGAGCATTAATAGACAAATAATCTATTAAGATAATATTACAATATATAATAAACATGTATGACATAGAGTACATAGGAACTTACTATTTTCAAATCATATTTTTTAAAATAAAATGACATAACATTATATTTTTGTAGTAATAATCATTCTACTATCACAAGATATACTTGTTAATAAAAGTAATGGCAATTTTCATGCCCTAAGAAAGTATATGCTTACAGTACTTTCTATTTTTCACTTTGATGCATCTCCAAAATATACATTAAAATTATCGTTGTTTAGTCACAAAATTTTAATCAAACTCAGTAATAAAACTCTCCTTCTCTTGGGCATGAAGTTATTCCATCCATACTAAAAAAAAGTGTTCAGCCTCCCAAACATGACCAACATCTAAGACCATAATTATTATCTTTGGCAATTATTAGGTAGATTTATTATTTTGATGGTTAAAAGTATTTAGCTTGTATGTTTGTTCTTTTTCAGTCTAATTTTTTTAAATATTCTTATTTAGTAAAAAAGAAAACCAAAACAAATTAAACGACCAGTTCAAGATTATGTATATACTAAGTATGTGACAAAATAGTTGTCGTACCTGCTCTGAATGTTTTAAATGTAGACTATGCTTTAAAAAACAAACACCTCGTTTCATTGTGCCAATAATCATTTGATCTTTGTAGATGCTTCTGCTTAAAAACAATTGAGTACATGATTCCCCAACACCCCAAGCAAGGATGGTGAGGCAATCTACTCTGCATATATGTGAAATTCTCTCTCCCTCAGACACAAATATCCATGCATACTTTCACTGGATTCTCACATTTTTATTTTGCAATGCAATTCATAAATAAAAGCACAAAATGATATGTATGTTTCCAGGAAAGACCGAAAGCTGATGTAAAAATGGGATGCTGGGAAAAAAACAGAAAAAGTAATTGAGCTGGAAAGATTCACCAATTCCCAAACAGTAATTTCTTAACCTAACAAATATTCTAATCAAACTTAATAGGCCTAAAAGTTACTGCAGTGTGTCTAATATTTCCATCTCTTTCTTTAAGCTTCAAACTGACACAATAAACAATGAAGTCTTTGAATAAGTCTTTTTTTAGCCACAGGAAGCTTTGCAATAAAGGAAGCAAATTTGTATTCAGTTGCAAGAGAAGGCAATAATAAGGGTATCTTCCCACCATGCTCTCTTCAAGCTGAAATATTCCACTGGAAATTAAGTCACAGACGTGGATGGCAAACATAGAACGTTAAATGCTAGTGACTTATCTTTGAAAGTACACTTGGAGTCAAGCCCAGCACATGTCATGGAAAAAATCCAAAAACAAAACATTGTTTTAAGAAATCACAAAAGGTGAAGTCACTTACTAAAGAAAATCATTCACTTTGCAATTATTATGCATATACCATAAAAACATCAAAATTGCTATAAACAAGTCTGCAATAAAACATGGCTATTTTTTTTTTTTTGAGAACTGTGGTAATTTGAGGAACTGTTGCTGGCACTAAGTTACAAACAACTGTGTTATTAAAAATCATAAATACCTGCATCACCAAAGGCAAACTGGTGATACTGCAAGGGCTTGTTCCAGAAGCTGACCACAACCTGAAAGTGACTCCTGGTCCCCATTTCTTTTCAAGCCTATAGTATTTCACTTTCAAGAGAGCCCCTCTCATGTGTCCCCATTACACAAAGCACAGTCAGTTTTGCAAAAAAAGCTTGTATCTTTCCTGCTTTTTCTCTCCCATCCTGGGTAAGGTCACACACTGTTTTTCTCTGAAGAAAATCTCCTATGAATTAAGCTCACAACACATGGTGACTTAATGGGTACATCCGTATTATTTTTTGGCAGTGATGTAGAAATGGTTTGTCATTACCTTCTAGGAGTATTTTTCATCTTCCCAATCTTGTTTATAGCTCTAGAATTTCTATTGGTCTCCCAGCAAAGTACTATGTCTAACTGCTTTGCTTTTTGAAGATCAGCCAAGGTTAGCTCAATGGTGCTGATTGCAGTAACAGTGCTGCCATACCTTCTCATTATTTCCAACAGCCTCCCTTTAAGCCCCACCCCCTTTAAGATATTCACAGCCTCACTAGTATTGTTTTTTGTCAGTCCTTTAAGGGCAGGTCACAAAACAAATATTATTTCAGGAAAACTCTTTATTATACTAAGTTCAAATAACAGAATCTTCAAAGCCTGACCATATTTATCCCATCTTACTATCTTGAATTTCTTTCTTACTCTTCTTTCTATCTTGGACTAGGCAAATTTTTCTGCAAGTCCCTTTTAATGGTTCTCTCCTTTGTTTTTCCGCTTAATGGCTCTTGTACACATAAGTACTACATTCATTTACATGATTTTTTTGCAAGCTTCATCTTTCCTTATTCCCAAATAGTGGAATCTGAATTTTCCTATAGCTGGATGTAAATATAGGACACAAGGTAGTGTTATATTCCATAAAGGAAAAGGAAAATAGAAATTTAAGAACTTTAAACACAATCTAGATAATTATTCATATGCCATAGATGTGAATACTACCACTGCAGCAGTCAATTCTCTCTTGTCTTCCCTTCCAATTAAGTATTTGTCATAGAAGCCTAAAGATTCATTTTGACTGCAGAACATTCAAAACGTGCAACAATTGTGTTGAAGAACCTTTCTGTTCTCCACTTTGTGTAGTTCTCAGATCTGCTCGCAAGAATTATTCTTTGTTTTAGCGATAAAATTTATTCTCAAAAGTCCTGTATTCCAGAACACTTTGAGAATTTTAAATTGATTTTTATGTACAGATCAACTTACTGGAATCAGGCATAATACGGAGATCGCCTTCTTTGTAGTCATCTAAGAGCTGGTACATGTACAAGACAGGATCCTTTTCATAGGTGATATAAAACCATGTCTTCATTATAGGTGCTTGAGCCAAAACCATTCCCCTCCATTCATCTTTTGAGCCATCTTCTGTCTCAAACATATGCTCTACTGCTTTGCCAATCATTATGTCTGCCAGGTGAGCATCACTGATCCGAGACGAAGCTGAAAGATCCAGTTCAATGCTTGGTTAACATTATAAGCTATACACATTTTACTTGGATGCCAGAAAAATAGTATAAATGCAGCCATTGAGCATTTAGCAAACCTCAAAACTAGATAAATACTTGATTTTACTCAAGAATTTATTCAAGATTAACATAATTAAAAATTCTCTGTATGGGATTTAAGGATATTCAGCAATCACTTAAAAGCTGAAGAAAGCACTTCTAATTAAAGTAAAATTTTGCATTAAGCACTGAATAAGATTCAATTTTAAATTTGACTTCAATAACAAAAAAGAAAAAATATTGAATTTTAATTTAATTTTAATAAGGATTTGTTAGGAAGTATTCATCCCACTCTACAACAGTTGAGGCCTATTAAAACATTTGCTGATGAATGAAAATGATTGTAGAGATGGGGCAAAATGGTGTGAAATTCAAATAAAGTGAACAAGACTGCATAAACATTTTAGGAAACAATCTATAACAGCTTATTGAATTATATTATCAGTATTTAAGATTCAGCAAGGATTGATGAATGTGATTTTGAGTCATTTCATTAGAAACAGTCATTACTGACTGAATTGAAAAAGGGAGCATTAGGATCTCAGAAATATATAGCAGCACATCTGACAGATCTCCATCCTGCTTCATATTAAGTAATAGTTTACCAGGGAGTCTTTATTCGGCCTCTAATAAAGGCCTCTATGCAGATTAAATCTTCTGGCAGTGATTTCCCATAAACAAAGATAGGCTGTGTTTTCACTAAATCATAGTCTGTTGTTCTATCTTGTACTAGACCTACTGGGATACAGTCTATATACAGTTCTTGCCATGGGTATTGGTATTGGCCGAAGGACGGTAGGTTGCTATCATGATTCCATTGAAAAACTTAACATATAGGTAATCATATGTAGAGATAAATCTAGAAATCTTGGAAAATCATATTCATCATAGAAGGCATCAGAGTAGTTCATCAGACTAGAAACTGTATAATCATAATATTGTGTCCAGATATAGGATTTGCTAATCCCAGCTATTGATTTGGCAATTTATGGTTGTAGCTACTTTTCCACTAAAACTCCAATTATTATTTGCATGGCAAATAATTCTAGAACACTGACAATAAATTCAGACTGAGCAAAGGTAGGGGAGAATTAGGAATTGGGGCTATTTACGGTTGATTCACTTTGCTCTTAGGGATGGGAGGCCAACCTGTTTGTGAAATTGCTTTCATGGAGGGCCTCTCTGAACATTTGTCAATGCAATAAATACTTTCAAAGAAGTGCATAGCTGTAATGAAAAGTAGACTAGCTTTTTTCAATACCATAACAATAACATCCTGCCTTTATATATTTAACTCATGATGGTAAATATACCTAATACTCTTGCTTCCTACTTTCCCCCAAACAAAGTCCTATGAGATAGATTGGACTGAAAAAGAGTGACTTTAAAACTGAAAAGTTTCCCGGCCAACTTTCACGGATAAGGGATCCCTAGAAAACCACAATCTCCTGGTTTTAGGCCAGTATCTTCATCACTATACAAAATTGGCTCTTTTTACAAATATTTCTTCCTGATTAAATTTCTGTAATTCTTCATTTTTAAGTTTTATTGATATATAGTACTTGCTTTTATAATGTAAAGACAGGCTGGCTCACATATATATTCAAAGAGTACTGAATGAATTTAAAATGTAATAGCCTGCTTATTAACGTGAGAGTCTTGTTGAGAAGAATATTAAAGCGATTCTATGAAATATATATGTGCACTCCACTTATACCTTGCATGAGTAAAGACAGAAGTGTGTACTTAACTGATATATTACAAATATTTCTTGCTTTATTTCTAGCCCCTTGAACACTCTATTAAGCGAGAACAGAGGCTATACATTTAATAAATAAAAAATGATTTATCTCAAGCTTGTTCAATTTTACCACAACCATTAACATTTATATCAATATTATTTGGAAGTGTTTTTCTTAGAAGCTAATTTAGTAACAAAAAAGGATTCTTCTGTTGGCCTTTACTATGTAAAGCTCATCCTTGAAAAGGTTCTCCAGGAAGATTTGGTAAAAATTTAGCAGAAGGGATAGGCTATGATTCTTAGCAAACTGGATGCATTTCTGGTTCTCTATTATTTGCCAATTTTTTATATTTTAATTTGCTTTGTGGGATATGAAAATGTTTATATTTGCACTTTAAACAGGTACTATGTTCAGTTGGCAGCTGTTCATAATGATATGTGGGGATTATTTTTAAATCAGTAAATTTTCTATCTAACATTCCCTGGGTGCAAAAAATCTTTATCCATTCATTCTATAGCCTATGACACTATTTGAACATTAACACCCAATGCTTCTAAGTCTCCATCAAAATACTTACCAACTCGGTCGGGAAGGACTTCAAGTGCTGAAACCCTCTCATCTTTGTGCAGTTCTAGTCCATAGACACAATCAAATCCATCGTATTTAATAAGGAAGAGAGAGGGGTTTACAGGAACCTGGTCTAGGACTGTGCCTTTCCACTGTGTCACAGGCCCACTCCCTTCTTTCCATCCATGTTGTATTCTGCAGCCTACAATATTTCTTCTGGGTTGAGAAATGGGTTTACTTGGTCCCACGTTGTTTCGATGCTTTCTGTATTTATATATAAAGCCATTAAGATTAAATACATTGAAAAATTGTATTATGTTGCAGAAGCTACTCAGAGTCACTTTGAACTGAAAGATTGGTAGCAAATCAATTTAATAAAAATATGAAGTATTTCATACTTAACTACTCTTTTCTATTAGGAAATGGAGTTATTTAATGCACATACATGGACACAATTTTCATCAAGGAATCAAGTCCACAGAACACTTGCAATACATTCAGTAAATGATATTATGGCTGTACCTACTTCCAAATATATCCTTATTTGAGAGATGAAGTTTTGGAACTTTCTAAAATTATTTCATGTGATTCTAGAATTATCCTGGAAGTGGACTCTGGCTGAACTCCAGAAAATTTCCACTTTAATGTAGCATTCTGATCTTGGCCAAGTAAACACTAGTCTTTTCTTAGAAATATAAGTTTTGTAACTAACGTAAATTTATTTTACCCATCTGGTTTCAACAGTATGTATTCCTGTATAATCTTGGGCTCCAAAGCATAACATTCTGTATTTATTAAAAACAGTGTGTCCCCCCACCCCATTTCTCCCCTGCAACTTGACAGATTTGTATTCTATCAAAAAAGCGTCCAGGGCTGGGAACACTTGAGACAATTTGGGTATATGAGAAATTACGGGCAAGGCTTTGGAAAACCTAATAGCCTTATATTTCCATGCTGAAAATTCCTTAATCTTGAATATATGAAATTTGATTTTAGAGGTGTAGAAAAACTTTACCATTCTTACCATGAATAACTAATGTTGCTTAACACGAATTCACTGTGGGTCATATAATAGTTTTTATTTCTTGATAAAACTATTATATAGCAGTAGGTTGAGATGGGATAAAAATACCTTTCAACTCTATAAGCATATCATTGTCTATTTTATGCACCTCATATTCTACATTCTTTAGCACATTCTTTTATCAATGATAAAATTGATATATTATAAAAGAGAACACAAGAGGAGATAAGTCTTCTCATAACTCCCAAGTTAGATAAAGAATAAAGTCTTAAAATGTCCAGATAACTTAGTTTTTTGAGAAGATTTGCAGATCGCACAATCAACAGCTACTCTTCACAAAACTCTACAATTGCAGCTCCCTCATAAAAAAGGAAAGCGTGAGATTAAAATGACAACACTACTTACTTGTGGGAAGCTCTTTTCTTCATCATGCTGGCAGAGACACCTGCATGCCCTACAAGAAAAAAAGCAAACAAGAACTAAGAGGCAAAGTTGCATGATGGGAAAGTTTAAACTTTATTCTTATTTCACAGAGTATTTGCTGTGGTTATACATAGAGCATATCAATCAAATCTAATCTATCTTATTTTAAACCAATCCCAGTGAATTAAACTTTTACCTCTGTCCCCAAAGATACTTGGTATTTTCATAATTCAAAATTAGGCTTGCCTGAATAAGAGCATACATTTTCTATCCCAACATTATGGATAACCTCCCCTCTTTTTAGAAACTGTAGAATAATCAGATTAAATTGTTATAAAGTTTGGTTCTTTAACATTCATGTTGCCAGATAATAGTCTGTTATTTGTCTCTCCCTAAATATAATCAGTCTCCAATGACAGAAGACAGAATCTGTAACTAGGTACACTTAGGCCCTCGAATAGAAAAAAAAAATCTTTTTTGTTATTAGTTAGACAATTTTCTTACACAGCTGTTTTGGTTTTCATACTGTTAAAGAACTAATTATCAAAGGTAAAACAGTACAATGGAACCTCGGGTCACGAACGCTTCTGTTCGCGACCAAATCGGGTGACGACCAGATTTTTTGCTTTTTTTGCTTCTGGTTGCGAACAGACCTTGGGGTGCGACGAAGCAAACCTGAAAATCGCCACAGCAATTTCCTCTTCAGCACTAATTTTTTTGGGTCCACACATGTGCAGATGGTTGTGCCCGAAATCAGGTTGTGACTGTAGTCCTGGAATGGATTACAGTCATGACCTGAGGTTCCACTGTATCAATTTTTGCAGTTCAAGAATATTTTGGGCTACCTCCATGATCACAATGAAAATATCTGATAAAACCTGAAATTATAGGAAATTATTTTTAAAACATATCGCAAATATGTCTTGCATATGGCGATGATTATTATGTATATGGCGATCATGTTCTAGAACTCTATGCATTGTTAATACCTTATAGATCTTGACCATATAAATCTGACCTATAAAAGAACAAGCCAACTATAGAGAAGCATTTATCCTGTCAAAACTTTTTCTTAATTTGAAAAGAGAAAGACAATATCCATTTTAGACAAATACTGTTGTTTTTGTAACCTGCACATAGTTGCTAAATGCTGGCATACCAACCTAGTCATTATACCAAAATAGATTTTTTAATGCAACCCTATCCATTTTACCATTTGTCTTTTATTCCAGACTTATTAGAATTTGTTGATGTTTTGGTCTATTCACAAATAATTTAGATTCTTTGGCTGGGTGCTGCAAATATAAAATAGTTTGACAGGTGGTTCTCCACTTAGGATTTTAATGATAGTTCTGTGATGGAATGTGCACCTGCAGCAGCAGAGGTTTTTTTTTTTTTGCCAATTCAGAATTGAGATCTGGATCAAGAGACTGCATAACCCTGAGAGGGGTGAGAAAGAAAGAGGTTAAGAATAGCCTCATACTCTCAGAATATATGTCGTAGCTTAGAAAATTATTGCTTTACTTTGGCAAGATTTTGCTTATTGTGTATAAGCCATCAAAGGACTGAACAAATTGGATGTGTCGGTCTCTTGGGCTTGAGCCTAATGGCTTCAAAGTTATAACAGCCTCAGAAAAAGTAACTTATAATCTAACCTTGAAGTTAAGACCATCCTACCATCCCTGCAGTCACATGATCACAATTCAGATGCTTGGCAACCAGCTTGCATTTATGAAACTTGCAGGGTCCCAAGGTCTCATGATCATGATTTGAGACTTTCCCAGATGACAAGCAAAGTCAGTAGGAGAAGCCAGATTTGCTTAACAGCCATGTGATCTGCTTAATGACCACAGTAAAAATAGCCTTAAAACTGGGTCCAGTCACGTGCTGACTTACTTAACTGCATTGCTTAGTGATTCAGTCCTTATGGTGGTCATAAGCTGAGGACTACCAGTAAAGCTCATAGGCATTTGTTGAGTACACTACTACTAACTTAATATTTAAGTTGTGTTGCACAAAATATTCAAGTATTTCAAAATTGGCAAAAATAGCATATTAAATGAAATTAATGATATCAAGAAATGTATTAACATATTCTGACAAGCTATTAAACATAATTAAGACTGCTTGGGCTAGGCCAAGTTATCTGCTTGAATAGTAATCCTTTTCCTTTACTTAAATTGGAAGCTAACAGACTTGCATTCAGAAAATATGCTCTTGAACCTTCTAAAGCAGTGGTTCTCAACCTTCCTAATGCTGGACCCTTTAATACAGTTCCTCATGTTGTGGTGACCCTCAACCATAAAATTATGGCTCGGTTCCTAAGACCATCGAAAATATGTGTTTTCCGATGGTCTTAGGCGACCCCTGTGAAAGGGTTGTTTGACCCCCAAAGGGGTCGCGACCCACAGGTTGAGAACCACTGTTCTAAAGAAACCCTTAATGTTATCAAGGGCATCAGCTGCAGTGCAATTTAGGATATGCCACACATTTTTTTAATATTAGAATTTTCATTTTTATCCCCAAAGACTGACTAAACCCAAAGATAAGATCAGTTAGGACAAAAATGCTGAAATGTATATATTAAGATACTGGTCTACAATCAAATGAAATCATGAACAGCAAGCAAACAATTCACTGCCTACTTTTTCAAAGCAAGATATCAGAGCCACAGCTTCGATATTCTAACATAGTTACTACTAATAGAACCATTTTTTATTAAAATTGTGCCAGACGTGTTGCTGAATACCTAACATTGTAGTTAAGATATAGCCCCAAATACAGCTTTGGAAAGTAATATATAGCTACTTGGAAGTTTAAGATGGGCCATGTGATGGAAAACACGTTATTAATATTCCTGTAGAACAGAAAAAAGACTTAGAATAAGCCTAGAAGATTTAGTAGCAACAACACAATAAGGAGACCCTATTATAAAAAGAGCTTGTCATATAATTCGAAGACATTAGTAAATTCTCTTATTATTCAACTTAAGGAATAAATGTTGCCTTTACATTTTTTGAGGGGTGGGCAAAAAGCCAGATGTTTTCATATTAGCAATAATATGCACCAGATAGAATTGCTATCATAGTTATCTAGTATAATTGGTTTCAGCGTTCACCAAAATTATTAAAGATTATCAACTGGCAGATTGTCACTACAATAAACAAGACAACTGATTTAATGTACATCACAATAATGCATTATTTTACATAATTACAAGGAAAGCAACTTATGGTAATACATCCAGCATTTATAGAATGGATATGGAAGGACTTGTCACCATTTTGAAAAAGTCATAGCATTTGGAACTTCTAAATAGAGAAAACAAAGTAAATGCAATGTGTGTTCTGATTATTATTTATCAAAATGTGCATCCTTATCTTCATTCACAAAACTATAAATGGATTGAAGCAATAACATATGTTGATACACAATATAAAACAGTACAGAAAGTTTCTATACAGATTGTCTCTAACACAATATTTTAATATTTAACTTATTTTATTTTATCACCTATTAACTGCCAATCTAACAAAGTATAATTATATTTCATTTTCCACTATTGGGTTTCAATCACTATCAGTTCCTATTCCATGCAAGTTTTATTTAAACCAGATATATTTATATTGTACTCTGATAATTACAAACCAACCAAATAGCAGATTTTTATACTGTCATTCATAAAAATTAGACAAACCTACTGCATTTTTTCTTCTATCAGAAATTCTCTTGTGGTTTTAGAGCAGGAAAATCAGTGGACCATGTTTTCTTAAGCAGTGGTCTTTTATTAGGATATTGAATTTAGTAGGCAGAACAATAAAGTGTACAGTAGGCCTAACATACAGTTGTAGGTGATTAGTTAAGAGTGCTGACTCATGCATGATGCAATCTACGCTATGATTGGTTGTTGTAAGTATAAAGGCGAATTGTCCCCTTTTTCCCTCCTTTTTCTTCTGTCTGTTCTATATACTGTTCAGATTTACCTCATGATATTCCTGTATTCCTGACTATTTTGTGTTCTTCCTTTTCTGGATGATGACAGTGCTGCAAATTTGAATGTTAAAATATATTTATATTTATACAAAAGACTACCAAGTTTGTGTCAATGTCTCTGACTTCACCTGGACAGCTGCTGTGCAATTTCCTGTCTATATATATATTTAGCCAGGTTGATTGGATAGTATAGAAGCAGCTAAATTCTGTGCATTTATTTGCTAGATCTGGGAAACTAGACACAAACCTAATACTAAGATTTAAACACTGGATTATAATTTTGTGATAATTTTTAAAAATTATTGTAATGAAGTTATATTATAATTTGGTATTTTATGTTCTTGTTTTATATTGATGTATACTGCAGCTATGATCAAAGTAAATATTCATGATAAATCACAAACATTTCCCTCATTTAAAATGTCAGTGCCTTTATCTCCTGTGATATAATTGCTTACTAATGGTGATTTCTTCTTCTTCTGGCTTACAACTGTTACAATCAATTATTACAAAAATAACTTGGCTATCCCGATAACGCTGGAATAATCTTGACCAATAAGGAATATTTATTTTAATTTTTATATCCCATGCATATATGCTTTGAATGGCTGTAGAGTTGTAATTGCAGGAATGTTCCAATCTCGGATGGCAAACCTCAGATAAAAAATGTTTCCAAGCAAATACAACTCAGGTAAACAAAGTCACTAATCTAAAGGAGGATTAGAGAGAGGAAGTAAACATATGTTAGACTTTAACTAGAGATAATTAATTGTATGGATTACTATGCTAAACAGTAACGAAAGTTAAGCAATAACCAAAGTTAACCAATGATGGAGGATAATTAAAAATGTGTATAAATGCAAGCCTAGACTCCAATAAAGATCATCATGATTCATTTGTTCATGATCAAACAACTCGACTGCCTCGTCATTACAACAAATGGCTTATAACATTAAAAACATACAAATTAAAAATGGAAAAAGATTTTAAAAGTATTTATAGACATTTCTAATAAGAATTAGCTAGTAAGGGTAGGCAAGGCAAATAACCTCGGACAAAATTTATACTGCTATGGGGTGGAATGGTTTTGAGATGATCAATAACACTTTGAATTGAACCCAGAAAAAAACTAATTAGTGCAGCTTTTTTGCAGTGTAGCTGAAGAATCAATTATGTAGTGATGTCAAATATTTAGCACTCTTTTGCTACATTTTAAACCTGTAATAATCAAGATTTAATGATATTAAAATGTAGCCATAGCCACATGCAATATTCACTACAATACACATGCACATACACACAATATATGACCACAGAAAAGGTTTATGACATTTTGTATTATCTCATAAAATGCTTTATAATAATTATGTGTCATAAAATGTTTTATAAAATTTGCCAATTGCAATTAAATGGAAGATATGAGGTTTAGGATTTTGGACTTTATTTTATTTTAAAGACAAGTAGTTAACCTTTTCTGTTTAAATCTATGTGAGTTAGGATCCTGTGAAGTTATTTTTGTTAGGGTCTTCATTAACTTTCCAATTCATCTTTTTAAGGCACCTTTGATATTATTCTGGTTGGGGGTCTCAAGGATGTATCTTAAATCAGAATGTGAAAGTGATAAACTACTTGTCTCCACCTTCAAACTGGTCATGATTTCCTAGAACGATCAAAATTATCATATAGGATGGTGACATTATTTTCACTATCAACTAAAAACTTTTCCATACTTGCTACATTCACTCTCTTTTGTCACTATTAAACAACATTTATCGTGTAAATTGGTTTCTTTCCTTAAAAACACATGTTCAGAAATATACTCCAACTATTTTTTTCCTACAATAAAGTAGAAATTGCAACATTACGTTATAATCCAGGCTTTCTTTTGGTGATCACTCTGATTAATACTCATCTTCAAAAAAATGAATCAATTTAATCTTTGTTAGGGAGTCTCCCTCCATCCAGTTTTTTAAACACACAATCCAATGGGACTTCATTCCTTTTTTTAGTCCAGCAAAACCCTCACCACTGTCTATGGTCCTGACATTTCCTTTGGTCCAAAATAGGCCCAAAGGCTTTTCTTCACCTGCTTCCTTTTGAAAGTTAGTGGGTTGGCTTCCCTGAAGCTTCCTTTATCCAGAATTTGAATCTTTCTGAATTTCAGGTAGACTTATATGGGGAAACTGAAAACAGCACTTAACCTTTTCATGATCTGGACTGTCAATTTGTCCCAGAGACTTAGTCTCCCTTCTTCTCCAGTTATTTATTCTTTGCACCCCTCACCGTTGATATTTGAGCAATCTGAGCTTGTGTGGCCCTTTGGGAAAATTAATTGACCAACCCCTATCTATGCCAATTGTTATCCATAGTTAATATCAGTTTTGGCTGGCAAGTTTTTATCTGAAGTTGTTAAAGTTGTTAAAGCTTAGTAGATAGCATGCTTCTTTTTTGTCAGACTCAGATTGCTAAACCTTAACAGAAATAGATAATTCCATATGGAGTAACCTGACTAAAGTTTGTTCATTTAGCTGGAATTAAGATACTAGCTTTCAGACACACTCTAAGTTCTTCTATTTAAGGTACCTTGGTTCAAAAATAGTTGCCCTTTGAGGCACTTTGTTTTGCCCAGTTTAGAGACATCATATTTGTAACACACAAAGAGACACACAGAGACATCCCTTATGTCAAAAATCCAGCACCATTCCTTGTCCTACGTTTTAAATTTATTGTAGGACAACACTCTGCAATAACCTAATATTTATATGCAGTATATTACACTATACAATGCAAAGTCTGCCTGAAATGATTTAAGGGATGATATAAACAGCAAAAGACATTCTGTCAAATTATGTCAATATATGAGGACAGCAGAAAAACTACAACTAAATCCTCTATACCTAAATGCAAACATTCTTAACTGTGCACAGCTGGCCTATGTTTTTCAGCATAGTTAATTCATGCTGCATATGGACTATAAGCAAAGCCTGCCTAAATATTTCTGCACATCATTTTTGATTAAAAAGAACCAAAGCCTTTTCAGGACAAAGCAAATTTAGGCAGACACCTGCACATGCAAGATAATATACAAAGAAGAAAAGAGTAAGGACAATCAGTTTTAAACTGATTAGAACTTTTGAAGAGACTTCCTGATCTAGATCTCCTGTTTAGTAGCCAACAGTTCTAAGGAACAGCAGGAACATCACCTACCCTCTTACGTCCCTCTTGCCATGTTGAGCATTCCAGTATGAATGTGCCAGTCTACATTTGCAGTGGATGTCTAGTGTGACAAACGCAAGAAACTAGCAGAACTCTCAGGTACAGGCATCTGGCCTCCAACACCTAGAAGCACCACAATGCAAGATATGGATCTGCAGCCATCAATGTTTGCTATCCACTGTTGGGATCTAGGATAGTATTACCTACCTGCATCAGCTCTGGATCGCTGACCTGGTGCCTTTCCAAATGGGGTCTTCATTCATCAGTATTTAAGTGAGCAGCAAAGCTGCTAAACTAGGGTGAAAATCCAGTTCGGTGTGGAGCTGTAAGGTTTCTCTGTCTTGGAATAATAATACCAAACTCCAAAATGGGATTATTTTCCCTTGATGATCTTCAATTACAATATTCTGCAAATGAGAAAAATAATTAGTAAAAGGTCTATAGAATAATTGTAAGAGATTCTGTGCATCTAATTGGGCCAATGAAAGATATAGACACCAAGTCACAATGATAAATCAATTGCATGTGTCTCCACACTGCAAGCTCCATTCTTATGCATATGCATTATGATGCCTGACAAAGACATAAGTTGCAAAGTTTCTGTTGTGACATCATGACACATTTCATTACTTGGTTTCCTTGTTCCTTCCCTCAGACTACACTGCTGAAGGACCTCTAGACACAACAACCTCTTGCCAACATGTTGAATCACTAAGGATTGTAGTACAGTAAGGCTATCATCATTCTTACTTATTTTTCTTTGGATTGAACAAAGTTAGCAGTTTTCACTAATCTAGCTTTAAAAAAAACTGATTTCTTATTTTTCTTGAAGCTTAGACCAGCAAAAATGTAATTTCTTTATTTCCAACATCTTGCTGAGTACTTCCTCCACACGTAATATTTTCAAAACCAGGTAATTCTTAAAATACACTCATGTTTTCTTTAATTTGTATGGAAAGAGAATAGAGATTCTCCAAAAGGGCTTGTTACTTATCTGATCGGGGTGGGGTAGGATAGGGTGGTGTTCTTGGAGTGACAATCTATGAAGGCAAACACACAGGTCATGCACCTGTGCACAGTTCATTAAATATATTTTATAGTTTAAAGCTGTAGTTCTCAACCTTTTCTTCTTCACAGACCTTTACATACCTTTTATGGCCAAAGATCATGGCCACAGACCACCAAGCTTAACTAAAGATTTAAATCACAACATTTCTTCAAGACTTCATAGGCCTTCAGTGGTCCACAGACTACAGGTGGACAACCACTGGCTTATAGTATTCCTGGTGGGAATCTTGCCTCCTTCTCAATTTGTACCATGGATTTGGAGCATGATTTGATTATGCTAACTCCCCTCAGCTTTTACAAAAAAAACATAGTGAAACTGAACACCAAACATGTAGAATGGATGTAAACCATTCACAGAACACTACTGAAAAATTCCAGTTACATCTGATGCACTAAAGTGAGGCTTACAAAAACCTTTTCATAAACTTGTATTAGTCAAAAAGATACCATGCTCCTCCTGATTTTTGGGGGGGTCACTGTAGGCCAACATGGCTTTCTTCCTCCAATTAATATAAAAGGATCACTATTATTTTACCAATTCATAGTAAACATGATTATCTTTTTTTAGACAAATATTGTGAAGAAAGACAATTTTTAAAAGGAGTCTTTCATTTTAGTTTCAAATGAAAGTCAGTCACCATTTGGACATCAATAAAATAGTTTTCTTTCGGTTTTGAAGAATTGGGAAACCATGGCAGGCCCAATCCAAGCAACAGCAGATTTAAGGAAAAGTTTGGACAAATGTCAATCTTACCCCATGAAAATAAAAGAAGGATCACATCTATGCAAGGCACATAATATTCTCCATTGGTGAGTTGATGCTACAATGCCATCTTTTATGATGGCAATTCACTTGGGGGTCAATCTGAAGGGCTTTGACTACATACAGATCAGGCTTGAAAGATTTGATAACATAAAAAGGACCTTCCAGACAGAATGATGAAATATGCAAGTTAGAACTCGTAAAGCAATTTATTACTTATCGGAAAAAAGGTGAGTACTGTTTGCTGGAGGGTGGGAAGAAGTGGTTATGAGGTATATTCTTATATGAGAGGAGCCATGTTATCTTATGAGTGAAGTACACCCCCAAATTTGGTAAATCTGGCTTTGTAAAGAGTCAATGCTCCTTATGTATTAAGTCCTCAAAGGATTTACTTTTAGCTACATACTGTCATTGGGAAAACCTATTTATGTGACTGTTAAGAGTAGTAACTGACTTGATAGCACAGAATCAATCAATATGTAAGAAACTCCTTGAGGACAGATGAGAAGGCATGAGGACCTTCTTTAGGTTAAATTCTGAGGTGATGAGCAACTCAATCCACCTTGCAAAATGGGAAGTTAAGATCCAGGTGGTCCATTTGCTCTTAATGGGTAGAAGTGGTTTGGAAAAATAAGTAAAATGCAACATAGGAGCAAATCATGGCGCACAAAGCTACCATACAGTAACAATTGTGCAGTTGATAGAATTCCTTTGGATTTTTGCAAGGAAACTGCTCAAAAGGAGCATCTGTGGAAAAAAGCATAACTGAAATCTATTCTGATAGAACAGAAAGCATAACCTAAAATCAAGGTACCTATTCTGTCCCTCAAGTAACCAGGACCTTTGTCATGTATGGCTTTATGAATAGCAACCTAAGTTTGTTCCTGAAATAAAACGGCAACCAGCGCAGCTTGTAAAGCAGAGATATTAACCTGGGCATACTGAGATATGCCTATCACTGCCTGTGCTGTTGCATTCTAGACCATTTGAAGTTTTCAGTGGTCTTCAAGGGCAGCCTCACATATAGTGTATTACAGTACAAAATAAAACAAAATAAAACAGAACTGGCTGAAAGGGAATGTTATGGGTCCTGTCTATGATGGGGTCATCTGGCAAGACCCTGGAGAGCTTTTTCTGCTGCAGGGCACACCCTTTGCAAAATCATCTCCCGAATGAAACTGGCCCTGATCTTGTTGGCTTTTCAAAGGAGCCTGATGACATCATGGGGATCCAGTGATGTGGGGGAAGAGCCTTGCCTAATGGCTGTATCTCTAGGAAAACAAATGGTGCTCTCTTTGATTGTGTTTTTCATGGTTTTTAATAGTTTTAAAATGATTGTACTGATTTCTCTGGTTATTTTTTAGTTACGTATGTAACTATTTTTTGGGGGGGTGTTTAACCTTGTATGCTGCTCAAAGTCAAGGCAATGAAATGGGCATCTATCTGGAAGGAAGGAAGGAAGGAAGGAAGGAAGGAAGGAAGGAAGGAAGGAAGGAAGGAAGGAAATCAGATGCGATTCCAACCCAGCCAAACTTAAAACAGGCTCCAGGCACTGCGACAGAACCTCAGTAGCCTCACTTGGCCAGCCTGGGGTTGCAAGACACAAGTACCATCAGCATACTGATGATACAGAATTCCATATAGGTGGATGATCTCCGACCTACAATGGTTTGATAGAAATACTGAAAAGGAGGGGAGAATCCCTGTGGTAACCAACAAAGGAGGGGCGAGGGACATGGAATGTGGAAGAAAGCCATTAATATTTGAGGATATTTAGTGTTTTACAGTCATAGGAAGTACATAAAAACAGTATGCTTGACTCAAAACTATATATTTAATACATAGCATTTGGGCACCCTCTTGTGGCAACTTTTTACAGCTATGTCAGCTAATCTTTCCCAAAAGGATTTGGAATCTCCTAGCATTCCTTAGACAATGATCCTCCGACTGTTTCATGGTCTCTGTGGCCTTACAGTTTTATGCTTGTCAGGGCATGTGGCTTCTGGCCTCTATGTGTGATTTTCATTTTTTTTACAGTACTATTAAACATGGTCACATTTTATACATTTTAGACTTCTCATTTAATGTTTTGTGATATTTTAAATGCTATAACGTAATGTTATATGCTGCCTAAAGTGCATAACCTAGTATGCTGTATGCAAATATGTAAAATAAATATAATCCACTTTCTTACATGATTCAAGATGTACACATAAGCTAACTTTGGAGTCAATACAGTAACTAGTTTTTTTTTTCTTAGAGAATAGCAGTGTAGGTGAACAGAAGTAAGATTTAAGCGAAAATATCCCCCATGCATCCACTAATTTAATGCACTGAGCGAATATGTGGTTCGTTAAGTGCACATGAGGTATCTCAGGGTAGTGAAGGTGGGTTGGGGGGGCTAGTGATGGAACAGCCCCCCAAGGCCTCTCCAACCCACTAAGATACCTCATGCTTCCCCCTCCCTGCTGCACTGGACTCATTTACCTTACAAAGATCTGTCTCCTTTCTGACAAATTTTCTTTCCCTTTGAGGGAAAGGAGAGTCGATAGAAGCTCCTGGGTGTGAAAAGTGTTTGTGGCGTCTGCCCCTATTCTTCCCCCCACAATTCCTTTCCGCCACTACTGGGATACTTTTCGCTCAGACTGAGACTGGAAGCTTCATCTATGTGCAAATGGGGCTTTTGAAAATGGAGGGATTCACTCCATTTTTGAACATCCCATAGGTGCATATGTGGCCTGTGGAAATGGAGGAATTACCTCCATTTTCAAAGGCCTCATAGGCACCTATGGGGCATTTCAAAATGGAGCAAATCCATTTTCAAAGGCTTCATAGGTGCCGAAGGAGCATTTCAAAATGGGTGAAAAGTATCGGAAAAGAGTTGGGGGGAAGGAGGAGGAGACTGGCACCACAAGGACTTTTCATGCTGAGAATGAAAGTTTCTAGGGTCCATGATCTCGCAAGAATTCAGGCACCCAGTCTCTGTAAAAGTGGATCAGTGCCTGAACCTACGTGATATTACGGCATCCAGGAGCTTCCATCAACTGTCCTCTCCCTCAAAAGCAAAGAAACCACAGCTATATTTCCCTCCAGGATGGAGGTATCAAACTCAAGCCCTAGGGGCCAGATTCGGCCGACAGGGTGGTTAGATCTGGCCCCCAGGACCACTCTGGAAACAGAGAAGGCCTGGCCTGTAGTGCCTCTGCCAGCAAAGAGAGAGCTTGGGAGGCCTGTGGGTGGCCCTCCCAAGCTCTGCTTTCGCTGGCAAAGCACTCAGGCCACCACAGCCTCCCTTGACACAAGTGTTATCAAGCTGGCCACACCCACCCAGGCCACGCCCACCCTGACCCCCCATGGTCAAACACAACCCTGATGTGGCCCTCAATAAAATCGAGTTTTTCACCCCTGCTCTAAGAGCTATGGCTACTATACAGTAGTATATGTGAATATGAATTAACATTTTGAGGCCATATATTAAGTGAATATGCTATCTATAAGAACTGCTATACTATTAAAATGCTTGTGCCTGCCTGTAAATTTCAGTTAGGCAAAATTACAAGTTACAAGGCAACAATTATTGAACCAAGGTAACATAAATGGGCTAACAAACAGAATGCTGGAACTCATGATTACTATGGAAATGAAATTTGACTATACTTCCCAGAAACCATAGGTTGTCTAGCACAAGGGAAGATTGGTGGGGCATATCCCTGTTCTCTTTCTTGCTTCCCTGTGGGCCCTGCACCTGGCTGGTAGCAAGGCTTGACAGGCTAGCAGCAAGCATTTGCTTTGGAACCAAGGCTGAAACTTGAAATCTAATGGTGGCAAGCAGGGAAGAATGAGGGAGTGACTTGGATGCTGCTTGTGAGATAGGGCTGGCAAGGGGTGTGTCAGTGATTGGCAAGTGAGCCCTCTTCCCCCCTAGAGGGAGGGAACCCTTGCAAGCATGTCAGGGAAGCAGGAGTGCAGTTTTCCTCATGACCCATTGCTTACTTTGTTCCACCTTCCCTCAGCAATGTGGCAGGCAATTCTACACATCAGCCAAGGAGGAGGAGGGGGAATTTCCAATGTTTCCTGCCAGCTAGCCAGAAATAACATTAATGGGGAAGCCATAAGGAAGTTGGGATTTCCTCCCGTTCCCACTTTTTTTACCCACCTGTGATCATTTTAGTTTTCTTTTTGTTTATGTATAGAAATATCTCTGAAATGCTAACTCAAAAGATTATGGGTTGTCTAATATGTAATAAAGCTCTTTTTTGTAATTATAAATTAGTGCATTTCCTAGGACTGAGAGATTTAGAAACATAAGTTTACTATCTGATCTATTAGGCCAGGTGCTTCTAAGTTTCTCTGACTAGTAAACCTTTGGGCGCTGCTCCCCTTTCTTTGTCTGCATCTCTTTCCCTTAACCCCCAAGGACATCCACATATTCCACTACAAATATCTATAGTTTGGGGCTTTATGGACCAGTAATACTACAGCAATAAATGTAACATGGAAACAATTTCATATAACTAGAATGTATAATTTATATTGACTCTAAAATCTGTCTGACAGCATAAATAGGTAACCAAACATTTTCAAATAAAAATCTAGCATGAAGATTGAATTTGCCTCAAAAAGAATTTATTTCAAATTGCAATACTAATTTCATATTTCTTTTCATATGAAGAGGATGGCATATAAAAGCAAATTATATGGTTATGACCATCTAACAGCAGCCTGTTTGTTTCTTCTTTGAAAATCTACTTGCCCTTATAAGCCAATGTCTTTCATCAATAACGCTCTCAAGCATCATCTCAAGTCTTTTAAGTTTGCACAGCAAAATTTATCTGGATTTTTTAAAAGGTAAGACACAGGTTTCTTTCTACATATAGTTCAAATCAAGCTATAAATTATTTCTGAAAATATACCATCTCTCTCAGACTATATATAAGTTGCACAAGATATAGATAAGTCAACTATGTTGGACAGAAACACCCAGTCTCAATGCTGCATTTGATTAATATTTTCTCTTCATAATCTCCTTTTCTGCTAAATAGTACCCAAAGTAGTTAGTAATAATAAACAATATACAGTAGAATACAATTAAGAATAAAGCAAAATCAAACCAAACCAATCCAATCTAGGCAACCCTAATAAACTAAAACTAATGACAACACATTTACAATTTAGGTTATGGAAAGAGACTTTCAAAATATGGCAAAGAACAAACTAGTAACTGATGAAATTGCTCTAATAGTTTGCTTACCATGATCATGCAGCATTCTGAACCAGCAGAATCATATGAAGTCAACTAAAACAATCCGAACAAACAACTTAAAATATGCATCCAAGGTTTAAATTTACCATCACTCTTATGTACAGAAAAGCTTCTGTACCATTATTAATTACCATGTGAGCCACTGCAGTCCCAAGGTTAATTAATGTTTTGTCATTGTCAGATTTTATTAAGGATCCTCTTTGATCACAATTTTGATTGTATTTATTTGCTTGTTTTCATTTACAAGATTTATACGGCCACTCATCTCATACAATGACTCTGAGTGGCTCACAACAATCCATAAAATATACTTAAAAACAAAGGTCCCCCTCCCCCAGGTGACAAACCACCTTCACAGCTCAAGTTCCTGAAACTGCTGCTAGAATTCTGATCTTTAAGCAAAAACTGTAGCTGTTATTACAATGTAGCAATTTGTAGCTGTTAAATAATTATTTATGCACAAATAAAGCTAACCATGTTAATTACATTTATTGATGCATTGTATGCATACAGAATACTACAACAGATATGCAAACTGCACTAAATTAATGTACCTACTATACTACAAGACTTGGTGACTCTGTAACTGTATGAACTTCAATGTCATCATTGTCACTACTTCAGTCATCATTAAGTCACTACTTCAGAATTACTTCACAGCAGTGTTTCAATTAGATCTGAAATATAGTTAAATAAACAGTTAGTCCATTTATAGTTAAAATATAGATTCCATCATGAAGGAATTTATTTAAAAATAAATAATTCTGTTTTTATGAACAAATACTCTTTTCCACATGCTAAGAACATAAACTTTATTAATATTGCTTTGTCATACTTCATTAATTTGGCTTAGGATGGAGTCCACTGAACAGAGAATACAATGCAGGAAAATTGTTGTAGAACATGCAAAAGAAATATTCTCAACAATTATATGTACCAAGAGAACAGGGCATCTCCCTTACTAATATAATACACCAGAAATGCAAAAATTTCTAAATACATGTAGTCCTTGACTTACAACCACTCATTTAGTGACATTTTGAAGTTAAAACAAAAATGGCTTATGACAATTTTTCACATTTACAACTATTGTAGCATCGCTGTGGTCACCTGATCAAAATCTGAACGCTTGGTAACTGGCATGTATTTATGATTGCGGTGTCTCAGGTTCATGTCACCTTTTGCAACCTTCTGACAAGCAAAGTCAATGGGGAAGTCAGATTCACTTAACAACTGTGTTACTAACTTAACTGCAGTGATTGACTTAACTGTGACAAGAAAGGTCATAAAATAGGGAAAACTCACTGTCTTGCATAGCAATGGAAATTTCGGGCTCAATTGTGGTCAAAATGCAAGATCTACATATATTAATAAGTAATAGTAAAAGCTTGCAACAAAGCATTAAAAGAAATTTCAAATGTGAGGGATGCAAGATGAGAAATGAGTACTTCAGAATAATAATAAAGTTGCAGTGCTCATTTAATCTAACTCCTCCTAGCAAGACTTCAGGGCTCCAGAAAACAAAGGCAAATATAGTAAATGCTATAACACAGTTTCAGAGAAACTAGTTTGCAACTGCATTTAAGACAGGAGATGAAATCTGTTAACTCTACCATAAAATGAGTATCGAGACACTTGGAACTAAGTATCAAGAGCTAGTCTATTCTTATGTGAGTATGTATACAACATTGTGAACTATCAGGGCCAACATTATCAATATGAAACTAATATGAAATATTGAAGTCCATAATGGTTACTGTTTGATGTTATTCAACATGTGCTGGCATTGAAGTTTGGAAGCTAGGATTCTATTAAAAGTCCAGGTTTTCAGGGTATAAAGAGATTAATAAACTAAGATTCAATTCCAATTGAATCATTGGAAAAATATAACTTTTACAGATGTTCTATTATTCGGCAAAATGGATTAAAATATAAGCAATGATAGGTTCTTTGTAGAACATTAATCTTGAAAAAATGTCAGCGGGAGGGGGGGGGTAGCTTCAATGCAATATCTATTTTAAAATATTCCCTGACACTATGAGATCACAGAAACAAAGAAAGCACACAGCCTCCAAATTGTCCAACAAGTGTAACTGATTAAACTATTACATAAAATGACCTTTCACTTGGAAATTAATGACTTTCAAGTTTGTTTAAAATGCAAACACAGAAAAACTGCAGAGTTCTTTTGCCTTTGGGATGTTTAATAGGCTTGCTAATATAAAATATACTTCATTAGCACAATTAAACTTTCAGAAAATCACTTGCTTTATCCTACTTCTACAACTTCTTTTTAAAGTCTGGAAGTATGCGCTTTATCATTGCAGAAAATACAACCATCTCTCATGCACATACACACTATAACAGTACTAATTCACATCCACTCATGCACTGAAAAAAGATAAAAACAAAATGAAATGAGATCAGAAAAGGAACAGTTTTTTGACAGGAAGAAAAGAAAATAGAAAAAAGGTATACAAAGTTGACTTAGAGACTAACAAGAGTATATTACAAGTCTATTGAGGTGTCCAATATTTCAGCTTTATTCTCTCTTCACAAAGAAGAGGGAGCTATTGAGATATTGGAACACTGTTATCATGTCACCCTATATCCTTTTTATTACACTAGACATACCCAAATCCAGCAACTATTCATTTTTTTTAACCTTCAGTCCTCTAATAATCTTTGTTGCTCTTCTCTGCACTCTTTCTAGAGTCTCAACATCTTTTTACATTGTGGTGTCCAAAACTGGATGCAGTATTCCAAGTGTGGTCTTACCGAGACATTATAAAGTGGTATTAAAACTTCACGATCTTGATTCATCCCTCTGTTAATGCAGCCTAGAACTGTGCGGGCTTTTTTGGCAGTTGAAACATACTGCTGGCTCATATTTAAGCGACTGTCCACTAGGACTCCAAAATCCCTTTCAAGTTACTATTGAACAAGGTACCACCTCCTATATCTCTGCATTTGGTTTTTCTTGCCTAAATGTAGAACTTTTCATCATTGAATTTCATTTTGTTAGAATAGCACCCAGCGTTCAAGTCGGTCAAGGTCCTTCTGTATCTTAAGCCTATCTGCAGTGTTGGCTATTCTTGCCAGCTTGGTGTCACTTGCACATTTCATGAGTTCCCCATCTATTCCCTCACCAAATCATTGATGAAGATGTTGAAGAGTACTGGGCCTAAAACAGAGCCTTTGGGGATCCCAATGCATTCTTCTCTCCATGTAGATGTAGTTCCATTGAAAAGTACACAATGAGCGTGGTTATTCAGCCATATGAATCCATCTGGTGGTGATGCTGTCTAACCCACTTTTTATCTTATCAAGTCATAGGTTGTGGTCTACTTTATCAAATGCCTTATTGTAATCCAAATAAACTATATCCACAGCATTTCTCTGGTCCACTAATTTTGTTACTTTGTCAAAGAATGCAATAAGATTTGCCTGGCATGATGTTTTTGACAAAGCCATGTTGACTTTTGATTTTGTTTGCCTTCATTGAAACTAGGCATCACAGATGTTTTCTCTCAGTTTGTTGTTACTCTTTGTAAGATTTATTTTCTTGAATTCATGCAGCCTATGTAACCAAATGTATCTTTGGAATTAATTTGTATTTATTAATATTCTCAATTCTCAATCCTCAATTATTAATATTCACAACAGATTTCCAATCTATTTATAAACTTTATTTTAAAAAAGAGATTATTTCTAATGCCTAATTCTCACTATATAATCCATACTATCTAATGTATTCCTATCTATTCATTAAGATCTAGAAAAAAGACCTTTTACTGCATCCCATAAGTGGCCAAGATACTGCTAAGGATCTATTATCTATGAATATTATATTATATTTAGCAAAGCAGAATTTAAGCAAATACACTGCTCAAAAAAATAAAGGGAACACTTAAACAACACAATGTAACTCCAAGTCAATCACACTTCTGTGAAATCAACCTGTCCACTTAGGTAGCAACACTGATTGACAATCAATTTCACATGCTGTTGTACAAATGGAACAGACAACAGGTGGAAAGCATAGGCAGATAGCAAGACATCCCCAATAAAGGAGTGGTTCTGCAGGTGGTGACCACAGACCACTTCTCAGTTCCTATGCTTTCTGGCTGATGGTTTGGTCACTTTTGAGTGCTGGCGGTGCTTTCACTCTAGTGGTAGCATGAGACGGAGTTTACAACCCACACAAGTGGCTCAGGTCATGCAGCTCATCCAGGATGGCACATCAATGCGAGCTGTGGCAAGAAGGTTTGCTGTGTCTTTCAGCGTAGTGTCCAGAGCATGGAGGCACTACCAGGAGACAGGCCAGTACATCAGGAGACGTGGAGGAGGCTGTAGAAGGGCAACAACCCAGCATCAGGACCACTAACTCCGCCTTTGTGCAGGGAGGGACAGGAGGAGCACTGCCAGAACACTGCAAAATGACCTTCAGCGGGCCACAAATGTGTACATGGCTGCTCAAACAGTCAGAAACAGACTCCATGAGGGTGGTATGAGGGCCCAACGTCCACAGGTGGGGGTTGTGCTGACAGCCCAACACCGTGCAAGATGTTTGGCATTTGCCTGAGAACACCAAGATTGGCAAATTCGCCACTGGCACCCTGTGCTCTTCACAGATGAAAGCAGGTTCACACTGAGCACCTGTAACAGACATGACAAGGTCTGGAGACGCTGTGGAGAACATTCTGCTGCCTGCAACATCCTCCAGCATGACCGGTTTGGCAGTGGGTCAGTAATGGTGTGGCGTGGCATTTCTTTAGTGGGTCGCACAGCCCTCCATGTGCTCGCCAGAGGTAGCCTGACTGCCATTAGGTACCGAGATGAGATCCTCAGACCCCTTGTGAGACCATATGCTGGTGCGGTTTGCCCTGGGTTTCTCCTAATGCACGACAGTGCTAGACCTCATGTGGCTGGAATGTGACAGCAGTTCCTGCAAGACGAAGGCATTGATGCTGTGGACTGGTCCGCCCGTTCCCCAGACCTGAATCCAACTGAGCACATCTGGGACGTCATGTCTCGCTCCATCCACCAATACCACATTACACCAGAGACTGTCCAGGAGTTGAAGGATGCTTTAGTCCAGGTATGGGAGGAGATCCCTCAGGAGACCATCTGCCACCTCATCAGGAGTATGCCCAGGCATTGTAGGGAGGTCATACAGGCACATGGAGGCCACACACATTACTGAGCCTCATTTTGACTTGTTTTAAGGACATTATATTAAAGTTGGATCAGCCTGTAGTGTTTTTTTCCACTTTAATTTTGAGTGTAACTCCAAATCCATGGGTTGCTAAATTTGATTTCCATTGATAATTTTTGTGTGATTTTGTTGTCAGCACATTCAACTATGTAATGAACAAAGTATTTAATAAGAATATTTCATTCATTCAGATCTACGATGTCTTATTTTTGTGTTCCCTTTATTTTTCTGAGCAGTGTATATAAAGCTGATTTTTAGGATCAGCAGGGGAAATAGGGGTTTATTGTATCACCAATTTTGTTCAATTTGTATGCTGAAGTGATCTTTTAGAAGTTAGATCTGGAACTGCCTAATGTTGGAATGAAGACTTTGGGAAGAACAATAAATGAGGTACACAAATCATATAATACCATTGGTTGAAAATAATGGAAAATGTGATCTGGAAAATCAAGGATGAAAGAGAAAAAATAGGATTGTCTTAACTTTGGGAAAACAAAGATAATGACAATAGCTGCAGACATGAGATATTTAAAATGAACAAGGAAGAAATTGAATTGGTTAGAGAAGTTATCTTCTTTAAATCAAAAACTGTTCTACTCCTGAAATCAAATGCAGGATAACCTTAGGCCACTCTGCAATGGTTAATATGAATAAGATCTGGAAAAGCATATATATATAAAAGTGAAATACCACTCATGCATTATCACAAAATCTCCAGAACCCTAAAGCCTACATACTTGAAATTTGGCATGTATGTTCCTCTTGGCTTCTAGGTGCTTACTAAGAAAGGATTTTTCAAAATGACCATCAGAGCATTAGTATTTCATGTATTAATATTAACATGCTCTTGACGCTAAGGAATTCAACTCCCTCTCCCCACCTGAAATCTGTTCCAAATGCAAAACACAAGCAGAGGAGAGGAGTTTCAGTTTCAGTTTCACTTTCACAGCAGTAATCAGCTTTAGTACAAAACAGTTGAGCTAAGCCAGGGCCAGGCTCCCTGCTGTCTCCTTGCTCACATAGCAAATACTGTTTCAGTTTCCAAACAGCCCTCAACTCTAACACACTGACAGGGACGCCTGCCAAATGAATACTGATGGATGCTGGTAGGCAGAGACAGAATTTATTTTCCTTCCCCAAAACTAAGTTGATCACATAGTTTCGAAGCAAAGCATGGGTGTCCAGATAGTATTGATATAAATACAAAAAGCGGAGTGGTTAAGGCAATAATCTTTCCTATAATGATGTATGGTTGTGAGAGTTAGACACCAAGAATGGCTGATCGAAGAATTTACACTTTGAACTATGGTGATGGCATAAATTATTGCATATACAATGGACAGCCAGAGCAATCAAAGAGAAGTGCTGAATTATATAAAACCAGTCAATTCACTAGAAGCCAAAATCACAAGACTACTTTGGCCATGTTGTAGGAAACTGCCGATGATACGGCACACTGATCTTGGCGGAAGACACTGACCTTTCCCTGTTCTATCACTGACCTTTCTATGTTCTATTAAAAGTAAAAAGATTTTTCCCCTCAGATTCTGATCTGTGCTATTTTAGAGTAAAAATGTTTCCTCAAGAAACTAACACGCAGTCAACTATATGCCACACATAACATACCTGCATGCTTAGAAGCTTACTTACATTAGCCAATTACAGCATTGTTACTATGCTGCTATCCCTGGGATAAACCAATCATTGGGCTTGTATGTATAAGTAAATTTCCGTATTTAGAATATATAATAAACACGGTTGAGAAAAGAGGAATTCTTCTTGGCTCGGACTACACTTGACTCAGAGATCTTTGATTGCAACACCATGTTATGCATGCCAATTCATTGGAGAAATCAATGATGCTAGGAATGGCTAGTGGAACAGGAAAAGAAAAAAAAGGGCAAAGACAATGGCTTGGTAAAATCAAAACTGATACAAAAATGAACATCCAACAACTGAAAACTGTGCTTGTACAGGGTAACATGTAGAGAGCACTTGCCTATTAACTCGCCAAGAGCTAGACAACAGTTACAAAAATAAACAAATATTACCACAAGGGGTTTCTAAATTGAGTTGTTAGAACCACAATGCTTCCGTTTTACATAAACTTTGCTAAAGGGGTGATTTTGAAGCACGAAAAACCACGAGTATATATGGAAAGAACGCCCCCCCCCCCCAAAAAAAACCTAATTCAACTCTCACTGATTAATTATTCCATTTTATATGTTGAAGGAAAGAGACAGGTGTACCTTTTGGAAAATATTTGGAAAATATTGGAAGATATTTGGAAAATATTTTAGATATTATTAAGTTAGATTGCTATTCAGATAACAAAACTGGAGCACTCATCTGTCAGGGAAAATCCCTTCATGAAGGGATTTCATATATGGGATGCCTATACTTAACATATTGTTAACTATATTTCATAGTTTGATAACTTTGCCAAAGACATAGGTATTAGTTCAGGAACGAAACATCCTAGAAATAAGCTTAATGAGCCTTTAGGCAAATTAGAGATCAGTTATTTCAAAGACAAAACACTTGAGAATATTGATATACAGAGGATGAACCACATAACCAGACTTAAAGACATCAGATAGGAAATTACAATAGGCTTAAGTAAAATAAGATAGTAACATTTACCATGATAGCTGTCTGTTATTTGATTTTAGTTCAAGGCAATGCTGCACTCATCAAAAGAAAAACTTGAGTCAGTATCTTGTGCAGTAGATAGGTGGTCCATGACTTATGACTGGTCATTTAGCAACCACTTAAAATTACAATGAACTCCATAAAAGCTACTTATGATCTACATTCAAAGTTCTGGCAGTTGTGTCCCCCTACCCCCAATAAATGACTGCATTTGGGGCACTTGGTAGTCAGCCTGCATTTACAGCCATTCCACGTCCCACTGTCATGTAAGTACAATTTACATTTTTGCCAGAAACCTCCAGTTTCTGGCAAAAATGCCCAATAGCAAACAATGGGTTTACTTAATGACTGTGGTGTCTTTTTAACAACCACCGCAAAAATAGGTGGTTGGGTGTGACCACATGGTGATCTGCTTTATCAGTCACAAGTTATGATCAAAATTAGAGGCTCAATTATGGCCATAAGTGGAGGACTACTTGTATAGCAATTTCTACTTTGTTTATTCTTTGGCAATTTTAGAACACAAAATACTACTTGCTAATAATTCAAGTTACTAATCACAGAATAAAGTCCAGGTTTACAGAAACTTGATTTCTTTTTGAAATATTTACTATACGAACTGTATTTCAAATATATCAGGATTCAACTTGGGCCTCATTTGATATTATACAACTTTCTTCCCTGTTCTCAGTCCTTTGCTCTTGGCTTTCTTCTGTCTAGTTAAGATTTCATCCTTTAGTTTTGGTAGTTTTATCTACATCCATTTTCTGTTTCTCTTGGGATATATTTGGTTCTATAAAAGTAAAATAAAGTTATATTTCTATAAAAAACTATTTTTGTTCGCCCTTATACTTGGCTTCCCAAAGACTTGTTGATTAAGATACATGTAACATAATTCTTCCATAGTTATCTGTGAAGATATTCTCATCCTTCTGCTGTCTTTAACATAGCATCTTTTCCAACTCATGTCTAGCTATGTTAGATTTTTAGTTTTAGAAATATCATGCTATCCATGCTAGATTACCTTTTATACAATTAAGATAATTTTAATCTCTTACCTAGTCTTTTTTGCACGTCATTATTTCTAATGTCAAAACAGAATATATGCATACCTCTGTGTTATCTGTGATGGCAGTTAATCGAATGGAAAACAGAATCTTCCAGTATTCTTTTTCAGAAACATGGTCTGCTCACCAGAAAGAGGAATCATTTTTCTTGTGCATGTATCATGGTAATCATAACTATTATTTTTTAATTGACAATATGGCCATTGCATGTATGTGTACCTACAAAGCGGGGAGGGGTTCACTCAGAAACACCCTTATCAATACATATTCTATGGTTGTACACATTTGGAAAAATATATTTTAAATGAGTTATTGCCTAAGCATCCCTTTCAGACTGATACCTTGATTAAAGAGATTAAATTCAACCAGTTTCATGAACTGGTTTTGTGAGCTTGCCACAGGAATGCATAATTTAGAAATGTCAATTTTAATTTTATAAACTGAGTTTTATAATGTTTAGAACAAGATTATCATCTTAGGCTGTTGGTTTGAGCTCCGAGCTTGGCAATTTTGTTGCAAATGTTTCATCACCATTGGAGGAGACATCATCAGTGCATTTTGAATTGAGCTTGTCTGTCAGAACTGTCTGAACAAACAACAGACTAATTTGCATCTCATAAAAGGGTATTTAAAAACTTATGTTCCAAGAACAATAATAGATATATTGGAATATTATGAAAAGCATCCAGGAAGCCAAATGGCTTTGGTCTTCCTGAATGCACAAAAGGCCTTTGACAATTTAAATTGGGACTTTATGAAAAAGCAGATTAATTTGATAGATTTTGGAGATAATTTCGTAAAAATATTGAATGCAATCTGTGCCACACAAAAGGCCAATGTATTATTAAATGGAGAAATTATCAAATCATTAGAGATAAGGAAGGGGGTCAGACAGGGATGTCCACTTTCACCTCTGCTTTTTATAACTATTTTGGAAACTTTGCTGGATACAATTAGATTAAATAAGGAAATTAAAGGAATTAAAATTAAAAACCAAGAATATAAATTACAAGCCTTCGCAAATGATATGGTTTTTGTCATGGAAGACGCAATATGCTCAGGACCAGTTTTACTAAATGAAACAGACAAATTCAGTAACTTAGCAAGATTAAAAATTAATAAGGAAAAAACCAAAATGTTAGTTAAAAACATAACAAATAGTAAACAAAAAAAATTGGAAGAAAAGATGAGATTACAGATTGTAAATAAAATTAAATATTTAGGAATCTGGTTAAGAGCTAGAACATTAAATCTGCGAGAGGATAATTATACTAAATTACTGAAACAGATTGAAAAGGACTTGGAAAATTGGAATAAGATGCAAATTTCATTATTAGGTAGAATAGCAACAATCAAAACGAATGTTCTACCTAAAATATTATATTTATTTCAAACAATCCCAATATTGCTGGACAAAAAAATTCTTTAAAGATTTAGATAAAATTGTAATGAAATTTATCTGGGCAAAGAAGAAAACAAGAATTAAAAAAAAATTATTTACAAGACAATAAAACCAGGAGCGGATTCGGACTACCTGTCTAGGAGACATATTATAGAGCAGCGGCATTAGTGTGGATAAAAGATTGGATTGACTTAAGGAATAACAGGATTTTACAATTGGAGGAACATGATTTACAGCTAGGCTGGCATTCATTTTTATGGAACCCAAATAGTAAAAACAATTTATATTTTACCAGACATGTATTCTGAAAGTCTTTAATTAAAATTTGGACTGAAATAAGAATCATTGCACTAAAATCCCGAGGTGGTTCTCAATGATGGAGGCAATGTTCCATTTAAACACGATGGATATCAGTGAAAAACTTAAATACTACCAAATATTAGATAGCAAGGGAAGAATAAAATGAAACAGAAACTAGAATTACAAGAGATAGCTATTGATAACTGGTCATATTTTCAAATAAAATTGAGATACAACAAAGACGTAAAAGAATATGGAATTGAGGTAAAAGATACATATTTGGATAAAATACTTCTAAATCCTGAGAAAAGCTCAATTTCCAAATTATATAATTATCTATTAGAATATGAAATGGCCTAGAAAATTGTGAAAGTCCCATGTTGGCTTGGGAAAAAAACTTTGGTTGTAGCATTGATCTGGATGACTGGGAAGAAATCTGGCAGAAAAATTTGACACTAACCAAATCAGTAGCACAGAAGGAGAATTTATACAAAATGATGTACAGATGGCATCTGGCGCCCTCCAGATTGGCCAAAATATTTCCAACAGCCAATCCTTGCTGTTGGAAATGTAAAGGGAAATTTGGTACATACTTTCATTCATGGTGAACTTGTCCTGAGATAAAGAAATACTGGCTAAAAATAAAAACATGGATAGAAGAAATTATAGAGAGTGGGCTGGAGTGGAAACCGGAACTATTTTGTTGGGAATGATTAAAGGGGACTACCCTGCTAAAGTAAAATATCTGACCATCCATTTATTAACTGCGGCACCTATCTCACTAGCACAATATTGGAAAAACCCAAATGCACCACCAATACAGGTTGTGATTCAGAAAACATATGAATGTGCCCAACTGGAGAGTCTTACGCTTAAAATTAACGGGAAGGAGGATACAGATTATTACCGGATATGGGATAAATGGCATAAGTGGGTAGACAATAAAAGGGGAAATATATAAATGAACCTAAGATACAAATTATATCCAGTGATTCATAATATATTAAGTACAATTAAAGGTTTTAAATCTTTTTCTTTGTTACTATTATTAGTATTAGCTATTTATAATATTTTTGTGTTTATTAGTTAAAAAACATGAATTAGTAATAGAAAAGTGGTTATAATCCAATGTGAAAATAAATGGAGTATATTGTGAATTATTTAGTACTTAGCATGTGATAAGGTGTGAATATGTGACTAGTACTAGCCAATAATGATTTTTAGGACTCACCAAATTCGACAACAAATGTAAAAAACTATGTGTCATTATTGTTTCTGTATTTTTGAAATTGTACATTTTTAAATTTGTAAATAAAATTGTTTTTAAAACTTTAAAAAAAAATAAAAACTTGTATTCTGACAGACAAGCACAATTTAAAGCGCACTGACGATGTCTCCTCAAATGGTGAGGGAACATTTGCAAATTGCCAAGCTCAAAGCTCAAACCAACAAACTAACTAGCAACCCGAACTATTAATATTCAAACACATTTCAAGATTATCATTTATTTATTAAATTTATATCCTGCTCATCTCAGTTTGCTATCACGTCTTGAGAATATCAAAATTGAACAAATGCCTATAACATTTACACTTAGTTCCTAATTTGGGAGTTTGGGGTAAAGGCCAAAAATGAGAAATGAATAATGAATAATAAAGGAAGATTGGATCAAATATAATTGTGTTAATGTTGTTATAGTTGAAAACAAACTGGCTTTGTATGGTCTGCCCAAAAGGCAGAATACCAAATTATTTTACAAATTTCCCAACAGGCTTCACAGATGAATAGAACTCACATGTATGAATCACATATAGATCATTATGTAGACTCTTCATTGCTGCTTAGCCTCCCTTAGGAAACCAAGCAGAATTTTGGTGCTAAGCATGAAGCAGGAAGAAACCACAGTTCTTACTAGAACTATTTAAACGCTACTGCTGGCAAATATCACCATCACCCAGCTTTTATCTAGGGGAGAGATATTACTCTTTGTGTACTGAACTAACCGCATACTTCATTCACTCACTCATGCATATAAGCTATGCATTATTTCAATAACATACATGCATGTGACCAGCAGGTTTATTAAAGCCAGGTAAGTGTCAAGTCTCTTTGCTCATATAGAAAGCTTAAGAGTAATTTCAAACTTTCAGGCTCAAGAGAATTATTGGACAAGAATTCTGTTCCCTGTTGTGGAGAAAGTTTATTTCAGTGAGCCAGTCAAGTCCTCTGGAACAATACATTTGATTTTACTCTCCCATCTGGTACTGTTTTCTTTTACACCCATCAATAGCAATCAAGCATCCTCAATTCTCACTGCATTAATTCTGAGATTCCCATTCTCTTAAACTTCCTCCTTCCCTAAAGGAAAATGCATAATGCAGTAAAGATTTTGCCTCACAATATTGGAATTAGAAAAAGATGATTTATTGATTTTCTCAAGCTCCTAAAATTTCATGCAGAAAATTTTGAAAATCTAAAACAATATTTGTTAAATTTGTGTGGTCCTTTTTATTTGAGTTCAAGGCTGTGTGTATTCCCCCCTCCCCTATTTTTCCTTACAACTTCCCTGAGAGATAGATTGGGCTGAGTCGAAGTACCTGGTGCCAGGTAATGCACTGAACTTCTGTGGTTGATGATCTTCTAAGTGCAAGTCTAGCAACTTCACCATTGTATCACACTGGCAAAGGGGTTTTTTTGTTAATAATTTTATTGAGATTTTAATGTAGTAAAAATGAATACAAACTAAACTAGAAGAAACAAAAAGAACAATTAAAATTCAAAAGATACAGAAAATAACAAAGAGAAAAAAACTATAGAAGAAAAAATTATAGACAGTCCTTGGGTTAAGAACAAGTACCACTTCTAAGTGTGCCTTTAAATTGAATTTGTATGTAAAGTTGGAACTCATGAACAGACTATCTATTATTAAAAATGGCAGATAGAATTCTCTCTTTTCATGAATTGCTGAAAACGGACCGTATATTAAAATCACACTGCTTCAGCAGCTCATGAAAACACTTCACACTTTCAGCAGTTCATCAGCTCAGGGAAGAACATGTTGTTTTTAATAACAGACAGCCTATTTGTAAGTACAAGTTATCAGAAAGTTGGACATTCTTAACCCAGGGACCTCCTTTAAAAGAAAAATGCAAAAAGAGACATTAATAAAGAACTGGCTTTTAACCTTCATCAACACTAAACATAAGCTAATATACAGTACTTTTAACACTGTTAAAATTACAAAAAAAAAATACTCCTTTTTCTCTACATAGTCTTTTATCTATATGTAATCCAGAAATCATCATCTTTTCTATCCTAGTTCAGCAAAAAGCCCATTAGCAGTTACAAGAAATATCAAAAATTTTATTTTTGGTCAAGTAGACTATCTACCTTTATATTCTTTCTTTTTGTTCTGCACAACTTAGACCTTTAAATCATTCTTACAGCATCCCAGGTTTTGATCTTTCACTTCTCTTTAGCATTTAAAAGATTTTGAAACTTTCATCAGACTACTTTCTAAATTCCCTAAAAAGCCATCATCCAGGATTTCTTGTTGCAGCTATTCTATCTCCAAATCTTTTGCGTTTATATTTTCCTATTTTGGTAATTATTGTTGTCTTCCATGCCTTCACACTCTGTAACATCTATGTCAGGTACTTTTTGTTTTAAAAATGTTCTCATCATCTTCATTAAAATCTACATCCATTCTGAGACATTAATTATTAATATTTCAGTCTGTGTATCTAAAAACTTTTTTAGGATAAGAAAAAAGTTATAGCTGGCTTATCTATTTTAACCTTTTTTCTGCCTGGTTCTTGAGTTTCTTCTACTGTCCATTTGCAACTTTCATCAAGTCTCAGTCCCTAATATGGGTTTATTTCCATTTTAGTAATTTCCCACAAGTATATTATTTAATTCTATATTCGCTTTTCATATCTTAAAGCAAAGACAACCAATAATCCAAATACGTGTCCAATATATGTTATTCTTAAATCAAAATCCTTTATTTATGAAAAAACATTATTTTAAATTATCTCTATTTAAAAATTATAAATCCAAAGAAGGTAAAATTCAACAGGTATCAAATTAAACTTCCATTTTGAAGTTCTGTAATAAAATGTTTAAATTGAGCATTTCTAAATGTTATTAAAAAGTATCTAGTTTAATGTCCTTATGAAAGGCTTTGCTGCTGCTGCTGCTGCTGCAAACAAAGATGAGGTCTCCCTTGGAACCTTGTGCTCAAATCTACCACTGTTTTAGGGTCTCCTCACTAGGAGCTGCCATGCAGAGTATTCATGGCGATCTCCAAATCTCTTGAGAGATTTGAAAGACAAATCTGCCAATCTTTTGTTCTTTACAGTGGTCATCATTTCTCTCATCTGCAGAGATGCCTACAGTCAACCATGACTCACATTGGAGGCACAGATTGGCAACGTTGTTAGATAAAGAGTTTGGCACAATGAGATTTTTTATCTTACTTTCTACTAAAAGGAATATTTCCTAAGCAGAATTCACTTTAAGGAGATACCTATTAGCACTGTTCATGTACTTTGAGTAAGAGAGTCAAACTTTGATTTATAAATCTGAATTTATAGGATGATACCAGGTATTAGGGGTATCACTTAAATCTTATACTATGATTGTTAAACCAAAGCTCCAGAATTTCATATTATCTTGGTCTCTTCCATAGACCTCTTGATCTCTCCCTTTATACTGGCTTTCTATGTGCATCCAGTCAAAGCAGAACCACCACAGAGCATCGCACTTAAGTTAGAATGTAATAATGTCCCATATTTTAAAGCTTAGTTAAGAAAATTATGAATAGCATTTTACTTACTTAAAAAACACATTGACCTCCATTAGATGGACAGCCTGGGATTTGCTTCCCTTTTTTGACCTATAAGTGAAAATATGTATAGTTTAATCCCAATGCTATTATATGTGAATGACTTTGGATCAATGAACATATCTCATTAAATATGTCAACCTGATGCTCCTTTTTATCTAATGTTTAGAATATATTAGGTGAGAAATTATCTTGGTCTAAATGTTACTGAAGTGTTTACATGACAACTTACATGAAGAAAATGGTCACATTCCTTGTTAATGTTACTCATCCCTCTACTTTTTCAGGGCCTTTCAAACTTTCCAATAATATTGCTTCATATGACAAAAATGATTGAATGAGTGTGCAACAACTACTTTTTGAGGTTTATTCTATAAAATGAAATTACAAGTAGTTTTTGCCAGGAGCACTCACAAAATATGATACATTCCCAAGGTCAATTGAAATCCTCACTTTGAAAAATATTGCACAAATCTAGAAATTTTTTTTATAGAATTGCATTACTTCCTCAGGTTATCTAGGCGCTATATCATGGTTAAAAAAATAGTATTTAGCACGCTCTTTCAGAAAAGTAGCATTGAGATCTCTTTCCCTGTCTTATAAGTAAATACAAATGTTACTACAGCCCTGAAAGTATTCTAGTGTGCTCCAGGAAAACCATTTTTGAAAAACCACTTTTGGATGATCAAGTTATATGTTTAATCTGATCTCATTCCAGTCTGCAAGCCAATCAAGCTTGCAAGAACAGGTAACCAAACCATGTCCATCTTTTTTTCTTTTCAAAGTCTAAATAGCAATGGCACTTAAGACTTATATACCGCTTTACAGCCCTCTCTAAGTAGTTTACAGAGTCAGCATATTGCCCCCAACAATTTGGGTCCTCATTTTACCCACCTCGGAAGGATGGAAGGCTGAGTCAACCTTGAACCTGGTTAGATTTGAACTGCCAAACTGCAGGCAGCCCGCAGTCAGAAGTAGCCTGCAGTACTGCACTCTAACCACTGTACCACCCTGGTTAAAAACATCTTAAAATGTATGTATGTATGTATGTATGTATGTATGTATGTATGTATGTAAACTTTTAGGTAGCAAATTGCTGCCTATATATATAAGAATTCACTGTTTAGACAGTGCAAGAAAATAGTTTTGGGGATCAGACTTCCAGCAGTGTGCCAAGCAAAGGTACTGTTTGCGTTTCTAAATCAACAGGTGGTATATAGTATACTTGCTATAAGGCATGCACATAAACATTACAACACATTGTCACCCTCTAAAAGGGATGGATGATTCAAAATAAAAATCAAAACCATTCTATGATTTCCTTTCTTCTCCCATCATTATTTTTAAACTAAACAATTTTGATATTGTAGAAGGACAACTTTTTCATCTACTTTTCAACAGCTCAAGTACTTGACCTAGCTAGGTAAAGCACTTTTTAGATTTTACTATCCTTTTTTCAAAGAACAACTTAGCATAATAAAAGGATCTAAATATGCATGGAATGGGAAGGGGGCCTCTGGGGTTGTTAGAAAGAAACAAAAAAAATCAACATCATTTTATTGTTTTCTAGAAAAAAGAAATCTGATAATCCTATATTAATAAAGAGGCAATTCCCCTTGAAATCTAAAGGTCCACTTTTCCCTTCTGTACAGTTTGTTGATTGGTATTATCCCTTTTAAGGTAGTTCAGACAGCAAACCAAAGCTCTATCAACACTACATTTACTATAAGGTTACAGTAACAAAATATTGCAAATCTGAAAGCATTGCCCCAATCCCGTCTCTACTTTCCAGAAAACTAAGTAAAGTCATCAGTTTGTCCACTTTCTCCATCATCATCCCTCCTTTGCCTAGCTTGCAGCTATTCAATCTATTGCCCATGGTTATTCTCACAGTTCCATTACACCTGATTTCAGAGGTTTAGTGCTCTACACAAGGATCTAGAAACTGTCTTGTGTTCTCTTTGTAAAAGGCCTTAATGTCCTTATCTTTCGGTATCTCTGATTATACCCTATCCCCACCACCTAACTGAGGGAAAATAACACCCAAGAGGTGAGCTTATAGAGGATGACTGAGATACTTTTACTGGGAGCCATGAAATCTGACAACTGCAATGTTGTTAGCAACTTATCAGGATGACTGAGAACAAAAGGAACACACTGTAATATATTTCAACTCAAGGCTTTGTTTAACATTATTTAAAGCTAGTTTTGTCTAGCATGTGAAAAAGGATAAGTGTGAAAATAAGGTAGCATGAAATTATGACCAAAGTAATAATAAGCACAGTTAAAAACACTGCCTGAAGCACCATGAATAAAGCATTAAACTAATCTCAAGAGTCTTAAAAGGAGCACTCTTCTGTTCAAGGAGAAGAGACTAAATTGTTTACTGTTTACAATATGTTGTATATAAATTATATAAATATGAAATATCCCAGAGCTGGTTTCCTATCATTCATAGGAAACAAAAATCTTTGCCATGCCATTGCTTCTTTTACTTATTTGGATAATTCTGAGGCCTAGTAAAAACAATAAGTTGGCTCATGATTGTATGGAACAATCTCAATAAATAGTGTTACTATCAGAACATAGCAATGTGAAAGGTTGTGGCTTTATGGTGATTGATATCTTTTGGTTCCTTTAAAACATAGGAATTTTGGTAAGTAAATGTGTCTGTTCCCTCAATATGCCTTTCAATAAAAGGGCTGCCCCTAGTATTATGCCACTCCTGGCTCTGTCCTCTAAGCCCCATTAGCTTCAAGTGAGGAAGTAATAGATTGATATATAGTTCTGCTCATTTTAGGGTATAGTCAGGCAGTAGAACAGGAGTATTCCATTGTAGAGGTTTAAACTTGCTTTAGGGATTAAATACTGTAAATCTTGGAAATTATTTCATTAATTCAAGTTATTAAATAATATAATTAATAGAAACAGGGCAATGAAGTTATTGGGCTAACTTATTAAAGTAAAATGGTGACTTGGTAAAGGAAATTTATGCAGATACCTAAAACGTAGCTTTAACAGAACCTGTAGGAACAAACAATTTAAAGCTGCTCTTCCAACCAGCCCAACATGTACTCTTAATAGTTAAATGCAAATTCCTTCATATTCATGTTAACCTTTGTTTGCATTATTTGGATAAATGCAACTTCTACACAGCACCTCAGAATTGCTAGACAAGAATATAGTCAATAACAAAATTTACAAAAGGCAATAATGCAAGCTCCTATTTACTCAGAATAGTTACTGAGCAAATACTTTAGCTTGGTTCTCAATTTAGCCCAACTGTTGAAGAAAGAGCACCCACCCATCTAAGCTTTATAATTTTAAATCTATTCTGCTGTCTCCTTTAACTCATAAATAGCAAATATTTATATAAACAAGCCATAAGTCATAGTTTCTTAAAAGATACAATCTTTACAGAAACATCAAGCTGTCCGTTACAGAATAATCCTTAAATCAAATTACAAATTGTAAATCATGTTGTATCACTACAGCCATGTTAGATGAAATTCTGTTTTTCATCTGCAGATTCACAATATGTTCACAGTGAGATTCTATTTTACAGACTTTGTTCTAATGTTATTCACTCTATAATTTTAGAAGATATGAGGATTTTTATTAAAAGGAAATATGATAAACAATCTTCCCCCAAAAAATATGAGAGCACAATATAGTTGTGATCCTCACAATTAATTGATGGCTCTATCAAAAATATTGAAAATGGAGAGAAAAGGCCTTATGAAATATGTTATAACATCACTTTGAAAATATTTTATAAAATGATATGAATACACACTACTTAAGCTCCTGGTTAAAAAAATGTATCACTTAAGTAACAGAATTAATCCAAAAGCTTAAATTCCTAAAACAGTTTAAAAGTCCTACAAATTTATTTTCCAATTTTGTATTTATCGATCACTACAAAAAATAGAGTAAGTTTCTTAATGGTTATAGTCTTTTTATTAAAAAATATTCACCTTATAAATCATTTATGCAAAATTGAATAAAGGCATAAAATTTATCCTATTACAGTAAAGATTGAGAAAGATCCATACAAACAACAGCAAAATAGTTTTTATCAGTCACAATTTCCCACGGGAAGAACAAAATGAATCCCTGCAGTCATCCTTTAAAACTAAACAGTGATTATACTCAAGGTCTTTTCATTATCCTCCTCCCCCTCAAAAAAAGTTGGCTAAGTACAGGGGTGGGAAGAGCAATAGACAGAAGATTTTTTTTTAATGTTTGGCTCAAAACTGTTCTAAGTTTTATGCAAGCCAGAAGGGGGTGCTGTTATCTGCCCAAGGTTTGACTAGAGGTAAGGGGCAAAACAGTTTTGATAAAAAGTTTGTAACAGAGTATGTAACACAGAATGGTGAAGATACTTTGTTACGGGCTCCTATTTCAGGCCAGAGCCACAAGGGTTGAAAATTATTTTCGAAGTAACTACTGTAGTGGCAGTTCAAAGTTTTGTTTTTCACAAGGGCTTAGCTAGGAGATTAACACCTACATTAATTAGGAGGGAAATTAAAAAAAAACACTGCATAGCTTGTTTTAACAAAATGCTTTATGCGTGTTGCCTTTTATAGGATACGGTAATGAGGCCTATCCCTCCCACCTGCAAGAAATGGAATAGCTCTGAGCATTTTTGCTAACATAACACCCATCTAACCATCACTAATATTTTGGTGCATTGGCCTCCCTTCCCCCATAAACACATTCCAGATACACACATTCCAGCCCAGCTTCTCGGCAGAGGTTGCCCCCCTCCCCCTCAGGCCTCTCTTGGGCTTCCAGTTCATCATACTTTCACACCAACCCAAAGGGGGGGAAAAGCTTCAGTGGAAAAATCCTTCCGCCTGATAAGCAACCAGACAAAAATATACTGGGGGGAGGGAGGAGAGAGAGAAGACCAGCTTTCCTTTCCCTCTTTGACAGAGCGGGAGGGGAAATAAAAGAGAAGATAAAAGCAAAGAATACAAAGACTAAGATGCATACACGGAAAAGAAAGGAATTTTTTGGTGGGGGGAGGAGGGAGGGGAGCCCCGTCAGCCATGTTTCGCTTGTGTGTGTGCATAAGCATGTATGTGCCTGTCCATCCCCAGTATTTACAAACCTGCAGCTGCGGCAGCTCATGGAGTCTGTGAAGGAAAAAGAAGGGAGGGGAAAGAAAGGAGGGGGAGGAGAGGAAGAGCCACCAGGAAGGAAGGGAGAAAGGCAGAAAGAAAAGAGCGAAGGGAGGAGAGACGGGCAAAGCCAGCAAGCAGACAAAGGAACTCGGCAAAGCCTGACAAGACACACTCACTCTCACACACACACATACACACAACCGTAGCGTGAGGAAATGTGGAAATGTCTGCTTGCTTCCTGACACGGCGATTCAGCTCCCTTCCTCGGGGAGTGGAAAAGGGAGGGGGGGAAGCAAGCCCACTTTCCCGGGCACTACACCAACAGTTCTCCTCCCGCCCCCACCGCCGGCCCGAGGCAGCCTTCCCCATCTGCCCCCCCCGCGAACAAGAAGGAGACAATTCCCACGGCTCTTCGGGGGTGGGGAAGGGCCGAAGCGGGGAATCCGGGCGCCCCTCGAGGGCCCCCCGCCTGGCACACAATAGCGCGGAGGAACCAGAACGCCGAGGCGACGGGCGGGCTGGCGGGAGGTGGGGGGGGAAACGGGGAGACCGAAGCAGCGCTGGCGCCTCCCCAGAGGAGGAGCAATTAGAGCCGCCGCGCGAGGGAGGGGGCGGAGGGGTTGCTGCGCTCCCCGCCAAGGCCGCTGAGGGCTCCCCTCTGGCTCCGCTCCCGCTTTCTTCGGAGGGGAAAACAGTTTCCGGGAGGGAGGGGGGACCGAGGGAGAAGCGGAGGGGGGGAGGAGGAGCGGCGGCTCAGGCCCGCCGCGAATGAATAATAAATTAACTCCAGCCCCAGGAGAGGGGAGGGTAAGGGAGCGGCGCCTCCCCCACAGCGACTCCCTCCGGTTGTGGCCGGTACTGACTGGCCGAGCCAAGGGCGGCGCGGCAACTCCCGCCTCCCCCCTCCCTTCTCCTCCGCGCTCGCCTTCTCTCCTCACCTGCTGCCGGAGCCTCGTCCTTGGCGGCTTCCTCCGCCGCCTCCGCCTTCGCCCGGGCAGGCGTGAGGTGCCCGGCGGGGGGGTGGCGTAGGCGGTGGGGCCAGAGCTGCAGAAGCTTCGCCACCCCCGTTCGCCCGTCCAGGCCGCTCAGCTCCTCGGCGGCGGCTGCTGCGGCGGCTCCCCTTGTCTCGCTTGGCCCCCTCCTTCGCCGCCGCTGTTTAGCCCTCCTCTCTCTTGCCACATTGGGAGCCTCCCCTCTGCCTGCGCTCGAGCCGCTGCCAGTAGAGAGGCCTCCGCACCTTCCTGCCAAATAATGAGCCGCTCCAAACACGCGGCCCCGCCCTCCTCCGTTTTTTGCGGCGCGCAGGCGCACTGCCTCCCTTGAACTGCGACAGGAGAAAAGCGCCTGGAGCTCGTTCACCTCCCTCCTACTCCTTGATCCGGGAAGCTCAATGCTCGGCCGGCTGTGGCGGGGAAAGTTTGCCGGGTTCGGATAGCATCAGCGGCGCTGGGCCTAGGCTGGGGTGCCCTTGTGTGAGGCGGGTCCTCTGGCATTCCCCGCCTCCCCCGGAGCGATCCACGCAGCTAACTTCGTGTTGGCGTCCCTTCTTCTAGGTCTTATTTCAGGCAGCGAAGAAAAAAAGTCCATGTTAGCCCAGTCCAAGGTACCTGCGTTTTAGCGGTACCCTGGATTTCCCATAGAAAGCTGAAGTACGTCGTGATTTCTGCAGGCTCACGCATTTTCAGCGCAGATGGGAAAGCCTCTTGGGCAGAAATGAATGAGGTGTGCAAAAGTTGGCGTTTGAGGGGCTGATGGAAGCACTCTGTGCCATCAGCATTAAACTCAAACGTTTAAGAATTTATTCCAACTCCGTACTCTGGGACTGAAAAGTGTGGCAGGTAAAGCCCAGAATGCCAACTAGTATCGATACGCAACTGCTCTGGCTCACAGATGTGGCAAGAAGTCCCAGGCTTGACTATTATTTTTGGCAGCAAAGCAAGCCCTTTGCAGCTGCTACTTGTTTGATGGACAGAACCAGACTGTTCTCTTAGTCAAGATGTCCTTCTCTGTGTTGCTAAGCTCTTGAAAGATCTGGGACACAAAGCCTGTAAGATGCATACAAACATTGCTTAGGTAAATTCCTATGAAAACAGAAATAATGAATATGGGTTGTATAAAATGCATTGGATTTCTCTCAGATGATTTCTCATCCCAATCCCACTAAGTAAATCTTGTTCACACCCAAACAGATTATCTCTTCATACTCTTCAACTGAAATTACTTGGCAATAATTGTGAACAGGTGTTGGGAAGAAGCTTCCTCTGGAAAAAAAGTGGCTCTTATTTTATTTTTTAAAACTCCTTTCTCATTCTAATAAAATTGTAACTTTTGTAACAAGCTATAGCTTCAAAAATATAAAGGGTTTATTCTCAGCAGGTGGCAGCAGCTGGCCAACTTTGCTGTATTTAGGTTTTGAAACTAAGCAGGATTGACCAGTTTAGTCCTTGGATGAGAGACTTCTACAGAATATCAAAACAATTGGTTAGTCTGGGGAAGTTAAAAAAACATAGTTGAAGAATGCAATTGGAAACTATTTTGTCTACTCCTGCCAAGGAAACAATGTAGATAAGACTGTGAAGATAACTTTACTGTATCTTTTTTTAAAAAAAATCCATCTTGGTGGTGAATTGGTCAATTCTGGATAACTTCAAAATTTCATTCAGCTCCTGCTCCATAATTTATTCAGTTTCTCTAAAATTAATTGCACTTTATTCACAGAGCTTTTCCAAAGAAGTTGGCAATTGCCCTAGACCTCACATATCATCGACTCCTTATCCATCATGATCTGCAGAGGAAGTCAAGGCATGCAATACAGTAGCTGGTACAGCACACCTAAATCTCATTCTTTTTGCATATGCACCAGTGTGGCACACACATTCAAAAGAGTGGGAGTTCAGTTCATTTGCTGCAACTATCCTCTTGCTTTTCTAACACACACACACACACACACCCCTTTGTGGTAGCTACTGCAGTATCTAAAGTATGTCAGTAATTTATCACATGAAATAATGCTTTTATAATGCGGTTAGTTTAGTATTTGGGTTTCCTCATGTTTCTATTTTTGGAGCCATCTGTCAGAAAATCACTGTGAAGAACAATTGTTTAAACCATTATTATTATTGCTAGCTTTCTAGGGATGCTACTGTAATATTCTTCTTAAACTTTTTTTAAAATCCCAGGACCCCTTTTCATTTTTCGAAATTGTAGCAGTGGCAGGATGAGAGTCCGGGGATGTGCTGCAGTGGTGGTAAAGTCCACCTCCCTCCCCTTCAGCCCTCCCCTGTGCCCCCTTACACAGCCTTCCCACCCACCAGCATCCAATGGCAAAGTACTTTCTTTCTGCTATCTGGAAGTACAACAGATGCTTTTAAATGACGTCTTTTGGAGCCAGAGAGGTGAAGGAGGGAAATTTTATGCCAACATTCAAAGTGCAGGGGCAGGTCTACCACAGGATAGGGAATTTCATGGCGTGACCTCAGCAGCAGCCTTCATTTGTCCAGATAGACTTTGTTGGTGATCATAATGAGAGGGACATCCATTGTGGAAATTATATATAAAAGTGAAAAATCACTCATGTATCATCAAAAAATATCTAGAACCGTAAAGCCTACACACTTGAAATTTGGCTTCTAGGTGCTCGCTAACAAAGGATTTTTCGAAATGACCATCGGAGCATTAGTATTTCCTATATTATTATTAACACGCTTTGATGCTAAGGAGTTCTACTCCCCCTCCCCACCTGAAAAGAAATATCTTCCAACTGCAGTTCAGCTAAGCCATCTCCAGGCTCCCTGCAGTCTCCTTGCTCACACAGCAAATACTGTTTCAGTTTCCATACAGCCCTCAACTCTGTCCACCTGAAAAGAAATCTGTTCTAACTGCAGTTGAGCTAAGCCACGCCCAGGCTCCTTGCTGTTTCCTTGCTCACAAAGCAAATACTGTTTCACTTTCCAAACAGTCCTGAACTCTCTCACACACTAACAGGGTGCTAGCCAGATGAACACCGATGGATGCTGGTAGGCAGAGGCACACTTTCCCTCCCTTATTTTCCTCCCAAAAACTTGCCCAATCACATAGTTTCATACTGAATCCCGGGTACCCTGCTAGTAATTTATAATACTTGTAAATAAATAAGTAAGAATCACTCTGAATATTGTCTCATTACATTTTCTAAATGGGGCATTGAGTATTTCATAGACTAATGCAAATTTAATAATAAACCTAGCAGGCCCATAGTAAAATCTTGACTATGAAGTAATTATTGTAACACGTATTCACAAGATGCTCTTGTCTTCAAGGAATCATTTCAAGTGGATTCTGAGAAGAGTTTATTGTTTAGCCTGTAACCTGATTTCAAGAGCGGTGGCCATTTTATTGCTTAGCTTGCAGATTTTCATATACATGTGGCCTTTTAAGTCATTGCCTACTGTTAGTTTCACTGTGGGTAAACTGGAGATTTATCTGTATGAACTTTATTGGATAGCAAATAAATAGGTGGTAATTGCCAATTTCCAGCAAGCAGGTCCTCCAATTATTTACCAATATTGAGTAGTTTGTTTCTTATCTCTCACTCCACATTGATAGGTTTGATACAGAAAAGATGAAAATTACTATATTTTTCATTACTTATTAGCAACATCATCTGTTACCCACAGGCTGAGCTTAAGTTTTTTATATGGATTAATGTTATGTTCTTTTTAAAATCTGACAAGGTAATGTTCAAAAATTATTAAACAATAGTGTGGGAAGCCACTCCCCTCCCAGAAGAATGAAATATTTTAGGAAATATTAAAAAGGCAGAACATTACACTTCCCTAAAGGAGAAACATGTTTCTAAAGACAGAAATTTGGAGCTTCAGCTCCCTGTCCACAGCAGATATTTGGTGCCCATTGAGAAGTACTGCATCAGCCTACCTACAAGACAAAGGGCCTCCAGCTCCAGGGTGATGGGATTAAGACATGACCCTCTATGACTTAATAGGATTATCTATCAGCAGAACTCACCACATGGCACAACCAAGCCCCTTCATTGTAGCAAGTTTCAACCAAACTTAGACAACCTCAGCTATGCCCCCTTCATAGCCCCCTGGGAGTCTGACAACCAATAGAATACATTTCTTGCACAGGAACAGCAAGCTCAAGAGCAAGGCCCAAGAAGGTATAAATACCTCTCTCTTTCCTCCATGTGTTCAGCTCACTAGGACCTCAAACCATTGTGATCCTGTTCACCAATAAACCATCTTTCCAACCAGCCTCCATGTTTCCAGTGTCCTTCCCCCATTTGGAACTGAACCAGATGGACATTTGTTCAAACAATTGTAAAGATCATCAACTTCCCCTGTAGTGGGGAATAGTAATATCATTATGCATTTAACTAAATATTTTAATCCCACCTTTTAAAAGGCCAGTTATTTTTGATGAGAGATCCTATTAAAAACCATATTTGGAGTACAGTCAACTATTCTAAAGAGTTGTAATTGCAGGAATGTTCCAATCTCGGATGGCAAACCTCAGATAAAGAATGTTTCCAAGCAAATACAACTCAGGCAAATAAAGTCACTAATCTATGGATAAAGGAGGATTAGAGAGGGGAAGTAAACATATGTTAGACTTTAACTAGAGATAATTAATTATATGGATTACTGTACTAAACAGTAACGAAAGTTAAGCAGTAACCAAAGTTAACCAATGATGGAGGATAACTAAAAATGTATATAAATGCAAGACTATACTCTAATAAAGATCATCATCATAATTCAGTTGTTCATGATCAAACAACTCGACTGCCTCATAATTACAACACTATTCTGTTGATATTGGGCCTTCATTTAATTTGGAAGTCCCAAATATACTTTCACCTTCTTATTGCTTACCTTTGCCTGGTAGGGATATGTAACTTTGATTGACAGAAATGTTAAATGTGTTATTGCTACCATACCTTCTATAACAGAAAACAGCTGTATTCACAGGATCTATTAGATACAGAATATGATACTGTTGTACTTATATTAGCAATTTGTTATCTTCAAATTTGATTGTTAATCTTGATTGCATGAAATAGCTGCTTTATTAGAGAAACAAACTAGGTTTATAGTTGCTGTTCTTTTGTTGATATTCTTTGACCTTCTTTTATTGCCCATTAGCCAAACATGCTGGAATGCCTCATCTCAGGAAGTAAGAAGAGATAAGAGTTGGAGACTGGAAAATGTCACAAGACGCTAACGGGACAATAATTTAATGCTGAGTGGCATAGACTGTCACAACTCATTGCCTTATGCTTTGTGTTTAGTGTCAAGGAGTTACAGCACTTGCTCTGCCATTCATGATGCACCTCAGATTGAAAGTTGCCCTAGAAAATCCAGTCTCAACTACTGAGTGTTCCAATCTGCCATGCCAAAGAACCAAGAGCAGAAAGGGACCTGAGCTGGTGACAATCAGGGAATTGATAATCCAGGCAGTCTCCCTTTGGTTTCTTCACAAGTCACCAGTGGAAGAATGGATTGGCTATCCAGCTCTTATACCTACATCATAACTCATAGCATTTCGATTACTCATAAGTTATACACTTTTTATGGAATCATGAAAATGAAAGCTGATGGGAAGATGCTAGGGCAGTGGCTCCTAACTGTTTGGGCACCAGCGACCAGTTCCAGGTTTTCCCGCAGACCGGAGGGGACACAGATTTGTGTGCTGCCTGCATCCCGCGGATGAGACTTCACTTGTTTGTGTGGCCCCATTTCTGGCATGCCGCAGCGCTGTGCCATTCCCTGGACTGGGGGGTTGGGGACCCCTGAACTAGGATATCATTGCAGAAGAAGTTGAGAGCTGAGTGAAGGGCTGAATTAATTAGCCCCTTTCCTGCTCCTTATACTACTCAATTGCACCATATGTCGGGCTGTAAACAGCAATTTCCAATTAATCCAAATCTATACATTACTATAATTTCACTCCCTGTTTGGAAGGGAATTGTTTTCTTCTGATATCTGGAATGCTATTGTTGGAAGTTAAAACCCAACCCTCTCCTAGGAAAATGAAATATTTTAGGATATACTAAAAAGGCAGAATATGTCCCCTAAAAAGAGAAGTAGAAACTCAGAATTAGAAACTCACCTCAGAAGCAGAACCTACGGCATGCGTGCCGGAAGTGGCACACAGAGCCATCTCTGCCAGCTTGTGAGTCGTCGCCCCAGCTCAGTTCCACTGCGCATGTGCGCGCATCTCCCGCCAGCCAGCTGATTTTGGGGTATCTGCTGCACATGTGCAGGGGGCATGTGGGAGACGTGCACATGCGTAGGAGCGCGGGGGACCACGCATGCATGTGTGTGGGAGCGCGGGGGTCACACGTGCATGCGCAGGAAGTGAGGGGAGCACAGGGGGTCATGTGTGTATGTGCAGGGGACAGGAAAGCACGGGGGTGGTGGTGCGTGCACACTTTTGTCACACGACGACAAAAAGGTTAGCCATCACTGCTCTAAGCCTATTATCAATCATCTAGTTAGACCATTGTTTCCATTTGCAAATTAGTTGCTGCTTAAACATGGGTAGTCTTTCAGGTTTGGTGATTGTCCAAATAATGTCCAACATTCCTCTGTAAGGTAGAATTTTTTATTTAAAATAACAGTATTACCATACAATACCATACAATGTATTAAGAATTTACAGACTACCTGGCCTATTTGTATTCTCCATATGCTTTGTCAAAGCTGGACTAGTTTAAATCCAAATGCGATACTGGAAAAAAATGGTCTTTAAAAATACTTAACATAAAAAGAACATATATAAATAATAACCTATAAAACATAGAAAAGAGAATTGTTGCCACATTTGTATACTTTGTAAGTGAAACCAACCAGATCTTTGATAATAAATTCTTAAGATACTGTTGCAATTTGGTCCAGTGGTTAACACACCAGTATAGAAAGTAGGCAACAGTGAATTCAAGTCCCACCTGGTTCTTCCATGCCCTGCCCATTAATACTCACATCCACCCTGGATACATTTAAAATGATAGGACATACAACTCCACAGGGTAGGTTTCCAAATATCTACTGGGTGATGAAAACTGAACAGAGGAAGAAAGGAAAGAAGACAAAGAGAATTGGTATAGAAAATAATGATGAAGGTTTGAAGAAAGGAAGAAGCAAGTTTCAGGTGGGAATGATAATACAGTAAACATGTTTAAGGTTTCATGTTTGATGGCAAAGAAACATAAGATGGCCTTGCCTCTGTATTTGTTCACTAAAGTTTGAATATGGTGAGAACTGCAGTAAAGACTTAGTGAAGATGTAAGGAGAGCCTAATGTCAATGTTCTTTTTATCCTAGCACAATAGCCAATTTGCACATTCAAAGGAAAGCTCCTGCATGACTGTTTAAACTGACCCTTAACAGATTCATCAAAACCAGACTTAGCTTTGTTTTTTTAAAAATTGCCTGAAGTGATAAGACACAATGATCCATGACTCATCCAATATTCACATATAAAAGCATTTTATGGCCTAATTATTCTAACAGTTGTAGGAAGTTAGCACCTACCCAGTATATGACCTTTGGGGTTTGTAAACCTTGGTTTATAATTACATGTGATTTTGTATGGTAGTGTAGGAAGTTAGCACCCACGCCTCTCCTAGAAAATTGAAATATCCTAGGAAATATTTAAAAAGCAGAATATTTCCCCTAAAAAGAGTAGAAACTCAAGAGCAGAAACTCACCTCAGAAACAGAAGCTCAGCCCCACCTTTGTTAGTGGGTGGGCCGCCCTGCGTTTTTGCCCTCCCTGGGCTCCAGAGGTTTTTCTCGAGCCTCTGGGATGGCAAAAATGTCCTCCCTGGGCCCGAGTCTCCACATGCGTCCTGCACCTACCTGCATCCAAAACAGGCCTCGTGGGGACTTCTGGGAGGGGCGTGGAGGGGCGGGTGGAGCCCATCAGGAGTGGGATTTGGGGGGTTCTCTGAACTGCACAGAATCTTAGCTAGGGGCTCTCCTGAACCCCTGCAAACCTCCAGCAGCCCACCCCTGCACATACACCCCCTCCCAATCTTTGAGTCAGTTTTGATTCCTAGTGACTACCTGGACTAGTCCCTGCAATTCATTTAGGCAAGATTTTTAGAAGTGGTTTGCTATTGCTTTCTTGGTCATCTCTAGACCTGATATTCTTTCCATGAGCATTCTATAAAAATTCAGGTGGATTGAACTCAATGTTTTATTTGAGACCAGCTCACCCGAGACTGCAAATCTCACTGGTAGATCCTTTCTTTTCTTTTCTTTTCTTTTCTTTTCTTTTCTTTTCTTTTCTTTTCTTTTCTTTTCTTTTCTTTTCCTTTCCTTTCCTTTCCTTTCCCTTCCCTTCCCTTCCCTTCCCTTCTCTTCTCTTCTCTTTTCTTTTTACAAAGATTCCACAGTAAAAGATACTTAAGGTACATAGTTATAAAGTAGTCGGGCTGAACTTCCAGCCCCAATCTAATTTGTTTATTTTTAGAGTGCTCAGCTTTTCTACCAAGGATTTCTCCTTTCATCCCAGGTTTTAAAAAATAGAAAGGATGATGCTTCAGACCTCCCTGCCCAAAGCAGAAGTAATGAACTTAATAAAACATGTTTCAGTTCTGAAACATAAGGATAACTTGCATATGGAGAACAAATTTTCTAATTAAACTAATAAAACTACATTTCTAGATGCTAAAGAATGCTTTAAAAAAAGAAGACAATATCCCCTCACACAGAATTTAAAAAAAATCAGTACAACCAATTATGTTTAGCTATGATATTGGATTTTAGGAGACATTCACATTTTGTTGCTGGTTGGAGAGTGTTTGTCTGGTCCATCAGATTAAATGTTCTTAGGTAGGAATTCCTTGCTGCTTCTCCTTTATAAATCTTGAGCACTATCCTTAATTTTATTTCACTTTAAGGGAGAAACCCCATCTCTTTCCCATGGTCTCTTTCTCTTGGGATTGGATAGATCTGCATCATTATGATCAATATAGTCTTTCATCCTTGAGGAAGAAAATTTATAAATGTTTTATGGACCTGTGACCAGCGATTTAAAGGGAATGGGATAATATACAGAAAGATGGTGTAAGGCTGAAACTGATGAGGTAGGAGCCAGTGATTCTCAGCCAAGATTACATCAACACTGAACTTCTGTCTCTCATGGCCAAGAGAAAGTTAAACGTCTCTTGACTTGAAGCCAGAGGACGAAAGGACTAGAATTTAAACTGTGTAGCAGACATAGAGACACTGTAGCGGGTAGATCTTCTGCACATACAAGTTTTCTTTCTTATCTGCAATACAGGAATTTATCTAGCCATGTTATGTCTGTGAAAATTCTGCTTTATCTGAACCTGAAGTTGAGCATCTGGAGTATTATTTCATTACAGTGCCTAATACAAAGTTTGATAATAATAATATGTTGTCTCAACATATGCCCACACAAAAATCATCACAATGACGTAATCCCCAATTATAACTTCAAAAAAGGCAACTATGATCTTATAGACAACGATCATCCCTTGATTGGCAATCTCTATTCACTGGATGCAATACTGTTGAAGACCCTTATAACATATTTTAACTTGAAGTCAAAGGAGTCATCAAACTATATGTACCAACGACAACTCCCAAAACAAAAAAACCCACAGATTACCAATAACAATAAGGAAACTTCTATCCAAAAAGAGATCACTCTGGCGGAAAAATGAATCTGGTCACGTTGCCAATTTCAATAGCCGATACAAAAATTTATGCCACCAGATAAAGACTGAATGCACCAATTATCACATTAAACAAGAGGAAAACTTTCTACACACCAATTCCACCTGCGCTTTTTACAATTTTGTAAACAACAAACTAAAAGACTCAAGGTCCATCCCACTTCTGATAGGACCTAATGGTAAAGACTGTAACGACGACACCATTAAAGCCAACATCTTTAACACATTCTTGAGCTCAGTATTTGTAAACAGCAATGAATCATGCCCAGTATTTCCTAACCGAACCACAGAAAACTACAATGATCTAATACATATCGATTTTACAGAAGACAATGTTGAAAAAGCACTACACAATCTAAAACCATCTCTGTCTATTGGACCAGATGGAATATGTGCCTACTTCTTTAAAAAGCTATCCACTGCCATAGCTGAACCTCTAAGCATAATCTCTGAAAAATCTTTCAGGACAAGCTCCTTGCCAAAACTATGGTCACAAGCCACAGTCATCCCCATCTTCAAAAAGGGAGACCCCAGCCTACTTGAAAATTAAAGACCAATCTCCTTATGCTGCGTCACCTGTAAAGTCATGGAATCAATTATTAACCAATCCATTATCCTCCACTTAGAGACAACCAACCTACTCTCCAATAAACAATTGGGTTTCAGAAAAAAAAACTATCCTGTAATCTGCAACTCTTACACTGCAAAAACATATGGACTACACAACTCAATCAGGGCAAAACAATAGATGCAAGCTACATAGACTTCTGTAAAGCCTTTGATTCAGTGGTACACGACAAACTACTAGAACTAAAATCTTACAGAATCTCTGGACACCTGCATAACTGGATAGAAGCATTCCTGTCAAACAGACAACAAATGGTCAAAATTGGGAGCATCCTATCAAATTCTGTACCTGTCAACAGTGGTATCCCCCAAGGCAGTGTTCTAGGACCAACGCTCTTCATACTCTACATAAATGACCTCTGTGATCATATTAAGAGCAACTGCGTTCTTTTCGCTGATGATGTAAAGCTGTTCAATACCACAAACAATACTGCTACCCTTCAAAAAGATCTTGACTATGTATCAGAATGGTCAAAAAAAAATGGCAGCTTCAAATCTCAACAAATAAATGCTCTGTCTTACATATTGGCAAAAAAAAAATCAGAAAATAAAATACAGGCTGAATAGTCAAGACCTTGTTGATGATCCAAGCTCTGTCAAGGACCTTGGAATACTCATCTCTAATGATCTAAGTGCTAGAGCCCACTGTAACTACATAGCCAAAAAGGCATTAAGTTGTTAACCTAATCCTACATAGCTTTTTCTCTGGTAATATCACACTACTAACTGGAGCATACAAAACATTTGCTAGACCAATACTCAAATACAGCTCATAAGTCTGGAACCCACATTATGTATCTGATATTAGCACAGTTGAGAAAGTCCAGAAATATTTCACAAGAAGAGTTCTCCACTCCTCTACTCGTTGTAGAATACCTTATGCCACTAGACTTGAAATTCTAGAAAACCTTGAATTCTGCTGTCTTCGGTCTGATCTAAGTATGGTATATAAAATCATACATTACAATGACTTACCTGTCAATGAATACTTCAGCTTCAACCATAACAACACAAGAGCAAACAATAGATACAAACTCAAGGTTAATCACACCAAACTTGATTGCAGGAAATACGACTTCAGCAACAGAGTGGTCAATGTCTGGAATACTCTACCTGACTCTGTGGTTTCTTCCCCAAACCCCAAAAACTTTAACCTTACACTGTCTACTATTGACCTCATCCCTTTCCTAAGAGGTCTGTAGGGGGCTTGCATAAGCTCACCAACGTGCCTACTGTCCCTGTCCTATTGTTTCTTTCTTTCTTTTTTCTTGTATGTATCCAGGTATTCATAACTATGTTTTTACTTATACCTATTACCTTGTAAGCAATTGACAAAAATAAATAAATAAAAATAAAATAAATAATAGAGTCATTTGGTAACTGGGTTAGTACCTATGTTAACAAAGGTTTAGAAAGCCCTACAGTGTTTTCTCAAAGTTTGAAATTTTTCTGTAGACCAACAAAAACAGGGACCTATTTGCAAAGGCTTCTAACTACCTTATAAAATAGCTCTCCAACTACCTAGGAAGAAGCTGCAAAAGGAAAAATATATATAAGACTATACTGTATTTTGTATAGAATGACTTAACTACTCTTTATTTCATCTTGTCCCAGGATTGTTGAGCCCATAGAATAAACTTAGAAAGCATCGGCGTGTCAGAATTTGGACTATGATAATTCCCATCTCTTTTCAGAGACTGAGTTTGCACAGTATTTCACATATGAAATCCAACCCAGAAAACTTTACTTAAAATTAAAGAATCACTCATTTTTATAATATATTTATGAACTCTGGTCTCTCAGCTGACCATGTCTTTGTTGATACAATGACCAATGATTAAATTATTTAAAGTCTTTTGTCTGCACTCTCCACTATGATAATTTTTTCCCCCTGAGTTCATGCATAAAATAATACCAAAATGACTCAGAAAAGAAAACCTTGTATTATTGGAGTGCAGATATAGTGTATTAAACGAAATACTGTTTTCTGGTCAGGTGAGCAAACAAGTTGCTTTATTATTATTTTTTTTCATTTCTTTGTATTACAAAACATTGATTTAAAAAAATTAACCTCCAACCCAATCGCTTCCCTAGTTGTAGCTTAAAGCACCACTCACTACTTGTTTTGTCAACAAAAAAACATACATTTGGCTATTCAAATTTTTTAGTCTATTTTGGTTTTATAGCAACTAAATTGTGCTATCCTCGCGGTTAAAGCATGTCTACCAGTATGTCTACCTTTTCCATTGCCTCTTTTCTGATGTTGTCATATTTCTCCTTTTTTCCAATTTTTCTCTACTTCTTCTCAGTGCCATTCTGCTGGAAACACAAATTAACATGCTGCATAGAATTCTCAGAAGAGTCGGATAAGTTAAAATGGCAGTCATAACTATGTAACTGAAACCCTGCCCCTTTTTTACACGTACTGGTGGCTGTGGGTGCCCTGGTGCTATTAAAAAAAAAAGGAAACAAGATTATGTGGGACTTCCTTTTACCTTGCATGGGTATGTTCATGGACTATGGTGAAGAAAAAAAATCAAGGTGGCTAGGATTATTTTATTTGCAGTGCACAAATGCCACAAACATAATAAACAAGAGTTTTAATAGTATTTTTTCCCAAAAAACCCCTCTAGAAATGTATTGTATCCACTACTTACCTTTCTTTTTTTTGAACCATGACTCTGTCTTTGCAGCAGTTGTTCTGAATAAAGGCCACAAAGCAGTATAGATTAAAGATGTTTTGTTGTTGTGGTGGTGGGACCCTGATAATTTGTTGTATTTGAAGCAAGATCAACATGGTCTCATTTCTACTGGAGCATGAGTGTGTGGATGCCTTTTAAGATGGAGGAAGGTGAAATGGGATGACCTTATGATGACTTCTTTCTTGACTGATTACTATTGCATTCAGTGCCAAAAGCTACCTGCGGTGCATCCACAGGGAGATTCCATTGGGAACAGCACCGATCTATAATTACAGACATAACCTACTGTTTGTCTGGCGCACACCTGGGCTTCTGGTTGCAAACAGGGGCCCACTTTTGCTCTGCAGCAGAGTCTTTCTCAATCTGATTCTTTTTAGAAGTGTTGGAATACAATTCTCATCAGCTTCTCATCTGACATGGTTGTTGGCAGGCAAGCAACACTAAATATAGAGAACCTCATTAAATGATCAAAGCAGAAAAAGAAAAAAAGAGAGTGGAAATTGTAAAAATCAATCCTATAAAGATATTGCCATAACCAAAGGAAATTGTAGCTCTGTCTAGTTATTACTTTTCTATCCTGATGCTGTCCAGTAATACCCATTATCCTCAGCCAGTGATAGCTTTGTAAGAATGATGATAACTGCAGGCATATTATTTGCAGCAGAAGCCATATGGCCATTTTGGGAATAAGTAGTCACCCCTTCCTTTTGTGGCTGGGAGTGAGATAGATCTGAGTAAGGCAGCCTTTCTCAGGCTAACAGAGTCCAAATATATTACACCAGCACCCACTGCACTTTCAATTTTGGATCATATTCTCTGGATTATATAAATTGTAGTCTTGTTGATCTAGACAACCTCAGCTGAGGAAAGTTAGCTTAAGAAAACCTTCATAACATAAATGGATTGCTCAAATCACCTATCTGGTCCCTTCTAATTCTATCTGGTCCCTTCCAATTCCAATTCCAATATGCCTCATCATATTATTCTGTGAAATGTGACTTTTATAACATGAGTGGAACATTGCTATGGAGGCTATTACCATATGATACAGTTGGAAAATACTGTGGGAAGTACACCCAAAAAGGACAGTGCCAGAAACCCTCACAGCACCAGAAACCTCAGAAAACAGTGCCAAGAAACTCAAGCCAGCCCTTCCCCTTTTAAGAAAACCAAGAATCATCAGTTGAAAGAAAAACTCAGAGCAGCCCTGCTAACAGAGCTGGCAACAGAAACCCTAGAGTATTTGTACAGTAGAGCCATTAAGAAAAGGGGAATCAGGCTAAAAATAACTCAACTGGAACTTTCTCCCCCACCCTCCCCCCCGCAGAATTAACCCCCAGGATAGGAAAGACAAAGCCTCAGGAACAGGATTAACCCATTAAGACAGGAAGACAGAATTCAGAGCATTCACCTTAACTAAAGCCACAGAAACTTCAAGGGAAAATGGGGAAAAAAATCCACAAACTTATCATGCCACTCTGCTTGCAAGCCAGAAATGCTCAAGCTATGTCTGCTTTTCTTGCCTTCCTACGTTAAAAGAATTCTACTTTCTAGTAGCTGCTTCTGCATCAATTTCTTCTTAACATCTGTGGTGTGTCCCATCTGGGAACAAACCAGGGAAATTTCTTTCAGCAATACCACTGCGGTATTGGGGTTTTTTTAGATTCATATCTTGACTTCTTTAGATCCAGGCCTTAGTTACATGGCCTGTTTAATAAAAATGTGGCCCCGAATTTGGAGATTTCTTTTTTCCCAATGCAATAAACAGACAAGGTCTGCGTTTGAAAGGACCTGTGACTGTGCTGTATCTTTCCAAAATTAGTTTAAATTAGGGAAGGTTATGTAACCATGACATTTTATTCCCATGAAAGAGTTTTCTTGTTGAGAGCAGTTCTTCCATGATTCTTAATATTGGCATTTTTCCCTAAAACATTTCAAGTCAGTACCTCAGATCTTTACAACTTGTATCACTACAGGAATATACTAGGTAATTATTCTTTTCCTTCTTTTAGGTTTGTGACTATTGGAATGAAAAATATAATGGTGAAGAATGAAGGAGGCTGTGCCTGATGAGAAATAACTGAGGATTTATGAACATCTTGCATAAACAGTTGTTACCCTGAAACTTGGAATTTAGAGTGATCTCAGTCCTCATTGAATGAAACAAAATAATACTAGTGATCATAGCTGTAAAAGTTAAAAATAATCCCTATGAGATTTGTTCTCAGCTCATCCATATAATTTATGCAGTCAACAAATGCCAACATTCATAGGAAGGAAAGAAAAGGAGTAAGTAAGTAAGTAAGTAAGTTTCTCCACTTTCTAATCACTTTAATTCGGATAGCAAATTGTTACATTTTATCATTGTGAATGAATTTATTACTCACTTGTGGCCTTGAAAAGTTAACTTTTCGTTTTCTTTTTTCTTCCAAATTTTTTTCTTGTACATTTTTTCAGCTTAGTTTAGGGCAAGGCCTTCCCCTGTTTCTCCTCTCCCAATTATCAGAAAAGTGGAATTAAAAATTCAGTAAAGTTAATGAATAAATAAAATATCACTTTTAGACATTTTAAATTAACTGATGTGCTGGCTCTTAGTTTTGGCAGTAAACTAATCAGAGGAGCTGAGATGGAAATGGGGAAATCTCAGGAAGGAAAAGAATGAGAGAGACGTGGTTCACACATGGCACGTAGACCTATTTTGGTTTTTATATATTTTTCAATTTACAAGAAACGATAGATATATAAACATCTTATTGTAAGTTTTACGAACGTATTGACTCATTTTGTGGAACAAATACAGACACTCTCTTTCTGTCTCTTAATAGTTGTTAGATCTGGGAGGACGGTTCAAGAACGGAGGCAAGACTCAGATAGTAACAACAGCTCTTTATTTGTGACTTCGGATCTGAGCAACTAACCCCAGCCGCAGCAGCCCCTTATATAGGGCTGGCTGCGGCTAGGCAGCCAATGACGGCGATTTGAGTTTGCCGCTCTTGGCAGGGCCAATCGCGGCAGCCCGTTTACTGGCCAATCGCATCAGTCTATGGCGACCAATCACGATCGGCTTTCAGTGGGCCAATCAGATTTGCAGGCTACGAGCCTGCTAGTCCGGAACACCCCTCCCCTCTTGGTTCCGTTTAAGGGGTGGAGTAATATAGTCTCACAGGTAGGCAGGTCTTCGCACCTGTCTGCCTGACTTATGCAGTTCCGCTTGACCCTGTTCAAACCCGGGTTCAGATGGACTGCTTGCTGGATCAAACAGGAACGGTGAACCAGTGTCATGGTTAGGGCTCTCCTCTGGTACACCCGGGGTGATGGAGTCCTCAGCCTTGCTGTTACTGTCATGGCTCCCGGGGCTTGCTGAACCTGCCTGGTTGCTGCTTCTTGGTGAAGCGTTCGACTGTCCCGTCTCAGCTGCAGCTGGTGAGTGTTGCCAACCATGGTGCGGTGATCTCGGTGTTAGCTCAGAATAAACAGGTGTTGGTTTAATTCTGAGTTCACTGCTTCCCCTCTCCCCCTAGTGTCAAAGTTAGGGTCAGGGTTGGAAGATGTGGTTAGTCTGGAGCGCAGTTGGTCAATATGGCGTTTCCATGGTCTGTCATCAGTGGTGAGTAGACAGTAGGAGCGGGGGCCCGTAACTTGAGTTACCTGGGCAGGAATCCAAAGGGGATCCCCAGAAATTTTTTTTGCAAAAACAAGGTCTCCTACCTTGAAAACACGGTGCTTGCTGCTGGAACCCAGGGGCTTTTCCGGGGTGTAGGCAGGGTGCAAACGATCTAGAGTTTCCTGGCCATCTGAGTTTCCTGGCCATCAGGAGTTCAGCTGGGCTCTTGTTGGTCGTGCTGTTTGGTGTGATGTGTTGTAGGAGCAGCATTCTAGTGACTTTGTCATGGATGTTGCCTTGATCCATTTTCTGCAGGGTTTTCTTTGTAAACTGAACCATTCGTTCAGCCCGGCCATTCGCCGCAGGATGAGCCAGCGATGTGAGTGCGTGTCTGATGCCCCGTTCCGCTAAATACTGTTCAAAGGCTAAGGCAGTAAATTGGGGCCCATTGTCAGAGACCAGGACATCTGGTAACCCGTGTGTGGTGAAGAGTCTGTTCAGTTTTTTAATGACCGCCTCAGTAGTGGTTGCTTTCATTTTTTGACCTCAAGCCAGTTTGAGTAGGCATCTACAGTTATTAAGAAGGTGTGGCCTCTTGTAGGTCCCGCAAAGTCAATATGAATGCGAGACCAAGGACCCCTGGGTGTTTCCCATTCTGCTGGTGGGGCTTTAGGTGGAGCTGAGTGGTTTTCCTGGCATTTGTTACAAGAGGCGACCCAGGTTTCGATTTGTTTGTCCATACCTGGCCACCAGGCGTAACTTCTTGCCAGCACTTTCATACGCACGATGCCCGGGTGTCCATCATGTAGCATTTGCAAGACCCTTTTTTGTAACTTAGTTGGTACAACAACTCGGTCTCCCCACAAAACACACCCTTTTTGTGAAAAAAGTTCCGTTTGTCTGTTTTTAAACGGCTTAAACATTTCCTTAGTGTCGTAATCTGGCCATCCCCTCTCCACCCAGCCAAGAACTCGTGCCAAACAAGAGTCTCTTTTGGTTTCAAAGGCAATGTCTTGAGCCGTTAGTGGAGGCGATGGCATTGTCTCTATTTGCAGTACCAGGAGTGTGGGAGCTGGGTCTTCTTGTGGCTCGGGTAGCGGTGAGCGGCTCAAGGCATCTGCGTGGGGAATAGATTTCCCCAGGCGATACTTTAATTGATAGTCGTAGGCAGCGAGAAATTCTGACCATCGCGTCATTCTTGGGGAGAGAATGTGTGGAGTAGGTTTGTCGCCCGCCAGGATCCCAAGTAGTGGCTTATGATCCGTTATAATAGAAAACGGTCTCCCATAAACATATTCATGAAATCGTTTTATTGCAGAGACAATAGCAAGGGCTTCCTTATCTAATTGGCTATAGTTTCTTTCTGTTTTTGATAGAGTTCGTGAAAAAAATGCAATTGGTGCTTCTGAGCCGTTTGGTAGGACGTGGCTCAGGATGGCCCCTACCCCAAATGGTGAGGCATCACACGTGACGGTCAAAGGTAGTGTCTCGTTATACTGAATTAGTACTGCCTTTGAGGTAAGGAGGTCTTTTACTTGCTGGAAGGCGTGTTCCTCCCGACGTCCCCAAATCCAGGATGCCCTTTTATCGAGTAGTCTATGAAGGGGCTCAGCAACAGTCGCCTTCTGGGGTAGGAAGATGTTATAAAAGTTAATAAGTCCCAGGAAGGCTTGGAGGTCGGTTTTGTTTTTTGGTCTTGGGGCATTTTTGATAGCTGCCAATTTTTTTTCTGTGGGGTGGATTCCTTGCTTGTCAAGGAGGTAGCCAAGAAACTCCACCCTTTCTGTGCAAAGCTGTCACTTTTCCTTCTTAACCTTGAGGCCGGCGTTTTTGAACCTCTGTAGGACTGTTCTGAGACGTTTTTCTAATTGGTTTTTTGTGGGTGCTGCTATTAATACGTCATCAAAATAGGGCACGACCCCTTTTATCCCTTGTAATAGTCTCTCCATCAGGCTTTGAAAGATGCCTGGGGCTACGCTTACACCAAACTGGAGCCTGTTGCATTTGAATGCACCACGATGTGTGACTATAGTTTGGGCTTCTGCAGTCTCGGGATCAACTGGCAGATGTTGATACGCTTGGGCCAGATCTAATTTTGCGAATATTTTGCCACCCCCAAGTGAATGCAGGAGATGTTGAACAACTGGTACTGGGTAGGCGCTCTGCTGTAGCGCGTGATTGAGGGTGGCCTTGTAGTCACCGCAGATTCTTATGGACCCGTCAGGTTTTATGGGGGTGACAATTGGTGTCTCCCATCGGGCGTGGTCAGTAGGTTCTAACACACCTTGCGCAATTAATTTGTCCAGTTGCTCGTCAATTTTGGATTTAAGAGCAAAGGGAACTCGGCGTGGCTTTAGATGAATGGGTGCTATGTCGGGGCGAAGATTAAATGAAATAGGGGACCCCTTGTACTTGCCTAGGCTTTCGCTGAACACTTCTCGGAAGTCATGGACGAGAGCCGCCTCCCAGTCATTGTCTTTAGTATGATGGATGCCAGCCATTCCGATTCCTAATGGCGCGAACCACTGAAGACCCAATAGACTTGGCCGGTCTTGGTCTACAACGGTGAGTGGTAGAATCGCCTTATGTCCCTTGAACGAGACCTGCACATGGCGGGTACCTGCGACTGGAATCCGTTTGCCTTGATAATCTTTCAGTATGAGTTGCTGACTGCTGAGGTCTTGGCGTCGGATGTTGGGGATTAGCTGCTTGAGTGTTCTCCAGGATACCATGGATAGTGATGACCCAGGGTCAACTTCCATGTTGCACGGTTTGTTTTCAATCGTGACCTCTACTCGGATCTTTTTAGCATCAAGTGATGAAGCGTGGCCGATGGTGATGGTTTGATGAGCCTCCTCTCGTCTGGGGGCGTCGTTAAACCTTCGGGGTCTGCTGTACTGGTTCCACTGGTTGCTAGGGCGGTCCCTCTGTGTGGTGGCGTTGCCATCATTTCTCTTTGGGCTGCTCCCTCTCCATCTGGGGCTGGAATTTCTCTTGTTTCTGCATATCTTCGCGATGTGTCCCCGTTTCTCGCAAAAATGGCATATGGCGTCTAAGAATCTGCATTCGGATCGGGGATGGTTTCCCCGGCATCCGGCGCATTGGTAGTTGGATTTGCGACCCTGCTGGTCCCGTTGCTCACGTTCTGACCGGAGCCTGTGGACTTCTTCTTCCTTGCTGTGTGAGGATGACTCGACGTCTTTGTGATGGGTGGTTGATGTGTACTTGCCTGAAGGTTTCCCAGCATCGTTGGTGGGTTGGCGGTTGGTCCCGCTGGTTCGACGCATTCGTGCTGCCAATTTACGAGTGGCTTCGGCTGCTGTGGCGTCTGCTATGGCATCTGCAAGCGAGATGTCTCCCTTGGCCATAATCTTGCTCTGGACAGTTGGGTCTCTGAGGCCAAGGAGGATGCGATCTCTCATGGCTTCTTCGAGGTTGGCGAAGCCACACAAACCACCCAGGTTCCTCAGGTCTGCCACAAAATCCCCAACACTCTCACCTTCACGTTGGTCCCTCTGGTAGAACTCATGCCTGCGAATGAGAGTTGGCACAGCTGGGGAGTAATGGTTGCGCAGGATGGGAGCAAGGGTGTCCCAATCCATGGTTTTAACTTCAGCTGGCTTGGCTAAGGCTTTAGCCATCTTAAAAGCAGCTGGTCCACAATGGGTTAGAAAAACGGCTCGTTTCTTGCTGGGCGTGGCATCTTTGAGGTTGTTGGACTCCAGGAACATTTGAAATCTGTCCATGTATGAGTCCCAATCTTCGCTAGCTGGATCGAATGGTGTGGGTGGTATAGCGCTGCTGGCCATGTCGCCGTCGTTGCGCTCTGTCAGCCACGTGCTCCTTCGGCTAGCTCAATTCAGTAGCTTCTGTTGCCTCCGCATCCCATCCTCATCGCCAGTGTTAGATCTGGGAGGACGGTTCAAGAATGGAGGCAAGACTCAGATAGTAACAACAGCTCTTTATTTGTGACTTCAGATCTGAGCAACTAATCCCAGCCGCAGCAGCCCCTTATATAGGGCTGGCTGCGGCTAGGCAGCCAATGACGGCGATTTGAGTTTGCTGCTCTTGGCAGGGCCAATCGCGGCAGCCCGTTTACTGGCCAATCGCATCAGTCTATGGCGACCAATCACGATCGGCTTTCAGTGGGCCAATCAGATTTGCAGGCTACGAGCCTGCTAGTCCGGAACAATAGTCATCTGATTTCCTATCTAATCTGGGACTGCACAGATTGTATTTGAGTAGCCCATAAAAGTAAACAGTGATAGGATTGGCGAAGGTATTACTATCTGCATTAGATGGAAGTTGAGAACATAGGATTTGTGACAGATAAGAGCCAAGGATTATGGTAGCTAAAGTCAGTTTTTTACATTTTGCTCATCCAGAAGCATCTGGATACCTTATTGGATTGTTTAATTTTAGCATAGGTTGCCTTTTCAAACTGAGAAAGAAACCTCACATAGGTAAAACCATCTGCATGGAAAAGGATATGGCTCACACATTTAGCTGCTGAATTTAAGCCTGATTCCAGCCTATTCTTCTTTCCCATTCAAATTCAGCTGTCAGATCACAATCCCCTTACCAGCAAGTGCACTGGAATAGAGTTCACCACATTTTGCAGAAGGTTTGGGATTCCTCAACCTCTTGGGAACAAAACATTCAGTGGAAACCGAGAACTGTCATTACGGCATTGGAAAGGGCAGTTAAATGTAATTTAATACTACCTGTTTCAGAACTTGCTGAAACATTTTAAAGTCAACATGTTAACATCTGTATTTCCTTCCTGGAAAAGGGGAGGCAGAATGTGCAAACTGGTTCGTATTGAATTCTATTAAAATGAACCTCTAGGTGTCTTTAATAAATGCATCCTGCTTTCTCATAATTGCACCTACCATGATGTTAAAGTGCATTAGAAATAAAGTACCTTAGTTTGTCACCACAGTCTTCTGGGAGTCTCACAGTCTAATGGGAAGCAGAATTCGATTGTTTAGCATTTTAGCACTTGAAAAAGGGCAATGCAGAGAAAGACAACTTGATTTTTAAATAAGGGCTGCTGCCTATCATATCAGATATGCCACAGATTTTAGTATTCTACTACTAGGTCATCAGAATTACTTTATTGAATTACTTTAGAGAATTACTTTACTTTAAAGAATTACTTTATACATTTACGTTTGGCAGAAGAGCTCTTGATCAGGAAGGATATCATAGGAATTTGTCTACCTTGAAAAAATGGTCTTCTTATTCTATATCAAAATTATACAGCTGAATTTAACAAAAGGCTTGCTCTTTGCCTGCTGCTAAATTGATTTTAGTGTCTAGAAAATCATGGTTTTGGTGAGACAAATCCAAATGTTTACTTGATGTCTTTTTTAAAAAAAAGTGATTATGGCTGAGTTCTTACAGTAAACTAAGCCAACGTGGTAATAGTGCCTCTGGCTTAACATGCAGTACGAACATAACCAGAGGTAGTATTCAGCAAGTTCCAACCAGTTCTGGAGAACCGGTAGCGGTTTTGAGTAGTTCAAATCCCACCTCTGACTGGATATTTTACAGTATCCTTCCCCTGCCACGCCCACCAAGCCACGCCCACAGAACTGGTAGTAAAAAAAATTGAATCCCACCACTGAACATAACTCTAGTTTAGAGTTCAGTGTGAGTGTACAAGCCCCAGTCTAGGTGAAAGCTATGAGGTTCCAGTCTACATTTACTTTGAAAGCATTTATTTGATTTCTGTAAAATTTATTTTATGTAGCCCATATGGAGTACTTAGCTGACCATCCCTACTTTAAAAAAAATTCATTAGCACTTGGATTGGAGACTACTGAAAATCACAAGGCTGTAAAATAATCTGGAAGGTTGAAAAATCATCCTGCAAAACCACTGCAAGCCACTAATTGCACGTCATTTCCATCTTCTTACGCCAAAACTGCATGGATATGTTCACAAAATCTCCAAGACAGAAGCTTGATTCAAAGGAGAATTGATTGTTTTCTTCCATGCAAGTATATTCAGCAGGGCTATAATGCACACTTCAGTTATAAAGACAATAGGTTGTTTTGGAGCATTTAACACATATGTGTGTGTGTGTGTGTGTGTGTGTGTGTGTGTATCACCAAGGACATTCTTGAACCAAAATGGGTCTTTTCCAAGGATCATGAGTGTGGCATATGGTTTTTAGTGGCCTGGTATGGTTGTAGTTGTATTTGTACTTGCACAAAGCAGCAAATGGAGAGAGAAAATGGCAGAAGAAGCTCAGTTCTAGCCTTGAAGTGCAGCTATGCTGTCATGAGGGATAATGTACTGACCTGGTTGTTAGCCAGAGCTGTTATGTGGAGGTGTAGAGACAGCTGTCCATTGGCCCAGTTTGGTATGGTATATAAATGTTGGGGATGAGAATTCTGATAGTGCACTCATGTTCTCAGTTGCTGGGGGACCTACGGCTGGTCTAGCCCAAAGTTAGACAGGGTTAGGGGAGAAAAAGATTGCTAAACAGAGTAGTTGCAGAGAAAAGTTGGAGAATAGATTTAGCTTGATATGTAGACAAGGGTGGGATCCGACTGGTGTAACTACTGGTTCAGTGATTTACGTTTTGCTGCACGCGCATGTGAAACGTCGTCAGCTGTGCTGCCTGGACAGCTGGGCAGCACTGCGTGTGGGTGCGCAGCATTTGAAAAAGACCCATTTTCCTGCTTTTTCAACTGTAGCTCTGCCGTGCAAAGCAGCTGAGGTTGAAAAAGCAGGAAATAAAGGTCAGGTAAGAGCCCAGGAGGGCAGGTGGGCCAAAACAGCAGCAGACACAGAACCGGTTTTGTGTCTGCTGCTCTTTCAGAGCTACCAGTTCTACAGATCCAGACAGAACCACCCCTGTATGTAGAACAATTGTTTCCAGTCAGAGGAAGAAGGAAAGTCTACCAGTGACTTCCCCAGAAGAAGGAAGAAAATCTCAGAGAGGTGACATCTTTAACCAAGATGGGAAGGTGGAAATTGGCTATTGGGGAAGCCCTGGACTGAGTAGACTTTGAAAGAAGTTGTTTTCACCAATAGTGAAGTGGAAAGTGTTCAGTTGAGCTGGTCTAGGAGAAGGTCAAGCTATGCTGACCATCATAGTAAATCCAGCACATTCATTTACTTTCATTCTTTCTATTAATAAGTGCAGAAATGGGAAGGAGTGGAAGTGAAAGGGGGAGGAAGCAAAGCAGTTAGCAGGAGAATTATAGAAGAATAGTTTCTGGGGGGAGAAACTTAGGAGGAAGCCTGTTAACGGAATTATGTTGTATATATTTGCTGTAAATGCCTGTTGTAAATAGCTTCACGGTACATAGTAAAAAAAAAAAAAGCCCCCATTGTCTTTTTTCTTTGTGTCAACTATACTGTACCTTCATTCAAAAGGAACCTGTTCACGCTGTGACAATGAAATAGCTTCAGAGTACAACTGCATAATATGTGGAAAAGATTTGGAAAGTAGATGCTACGCTTGTGCTTCCTTGTGCTCCTAGTTGCTTTACTTCTGTGTCCCAAAGGTGCTTTTTCAAGAGGCAGCCGGACTTTCTGTTTTTTTTTTTAAAGGTGTTTCGCTTTTCATTCAAGAAGCTTCTTCAGCTCTGAGGAAGAATGTAGAGTTGTAATTGCAGGAATGTTCCAATCTCGGATGGCAAACCTCAGATAAAGAATGTTTCCAAGCAAATACAACTCAGGTAAACAAAGTCACTAATCTAAAGGAGGATTAGAGAGAGGAAGTAACCATATATTATACTTTAACTAGAGATAATTAATTGTATGGATTACTGTGCTAAACAGTAACGAAAGTTAAGCAGTAAGCAAAGTTAACCAGTGACGGAGGATAACTAAAAATGTGTATAAAATGCAAGACTAGACTCCAATAAAGATCATCATGATTCAGTTGTTCATGATCAAACAACTCGACTGCCTCGTCATTACAACAGAAGAAGAAGCTCCCAGAGCCAGAGAAACTTCTTGGATGAGAAGCGAAACCTCTTCGAAGAAAAACCAGAAAGTCCAGTTGCCTTTTGAAAAAGCACCTTTGGGACAACCATGTCCTGTGACTGAGAATCTCCATAGACATTTACCTCTATAGTTGGGCACTTTATTTGGAACATATCTTTGAGTTTGGATAGCTGAAGCTCCAAAGAGTCTGTTTTTGTTTTCATTCCCTGTCTCTGAATACTCAAGAGACTGGGAAGAAAACACTTCAGAAGGTTCTACATCTTTGAAGAATCTTGGGTTTCTTTCTGTAACTTGCTAGTCATCCCCAACCTCTCTGGTTACAAGTGCCTCTGCCAAGCAGCTTTCCAAAGATTTGGGAGAGGGGAGGAGGGACTTTAGCATAACTTCACCCCACTTCTGTACTTGATTGGACCCAATTTGCTAATTTCCAGAATATTTAAACAATAAAATGAAAACTGTATATGATTTATAGTTTAATGCACTATCAAAACCCTTTTTTTTTTTTTTTTTGCTTTTGGTCGTCTTATTTTATTTTGATCGTTTTATTTATTAACATTATTTGTCCCTTCTCTCTTGCTGTGCTTTATAGCCTGCTAGGAAGAATCTCTTGCAAGAGGTCTAAATAATTTCAAAAAGCTTCTTCAGTAATGCTGAGGTGCTCTAAAATGAGACCAGGGGTTACAAATGTCCTTAAGCTGCAGATTGTCAGCTCCTGTAGTCTAACCTCACTTCCTGTGTAGTACTTTTGAAGTCAAGGGTTTCTGACCACTCTGCAGCAACATGGTTTGTTTGGCCCAATACAATGGTTTGGGTTAATTCAATATTTGATCCCAGCAACTACTTTCTTTAACCAGTGGGTTATGGTTCAACGGTACACGGTCAGTTGTAGTGCATTCAGTAAAACACAATTAAATTATGACTGAACTCAGTCTGGATCTATGTCATGAAGGTCTGACACTGAAATGCAATAGTGTAAAAATTAGACAGAATTTCCTCCAATTATTATGGAGATGGCATGTGCAGATAGTAGCCTGGGAAAGCACAGGATTTTAAAGTTATTCAATTGCAGTCTATTTCCATAGTATGATATCCTGCTATTCAAGATTTAAATCACTCCTGCCCCCACCTCAATTGCCATAGCAGCCTCTATCTTCCACATAATTTCTCCCTTTTTAATCTATATTTATCACTAATGCATTTTCTTTTCCAGAACATTAAAATGCTACGTTTGAAGATTAATCAGCTACTTACCCTGCATTTTTCTGCTACATTCAAGAATGTGGAAAAAAAAACCAATTTATATTCCCCAATCCCTCCAGACTTATTTTTAAAATCAGTCAGGAAGGAAACAAAATGCAACTTTCAGTGTTGCTGGAGAGGCTGTTTGCGTCCCAGCATGCTTAATAGCCAGACAGTAAATGTCAGGTTTGTTTAATCAGCCTGTGGTTTTCTCTCATGGGTCACAAAGCTGCTTTCTACTGTACTTTTGGATACTAGCACCATGAGTAGCATGGCATGGAAAGCTTGCAGACTCTAAAGAACACAAACTAGGAAAAGGCATACTTGATAAAAGTAAAAGGTTCTAAGGGCATGGAGATTTTGACTGAGTTTCTATATCATGCTAATCCATGGTTTATTTAGCTGTAATTTGTTGAGAGAAAAATCGGTGGGTTCATATACACAATAGAGTACAGTTAGACAAACACATTATGGCTTAGCGTGATATATACAGGATGTATCAGTTTGCTATTCACTGTTTAAATTAGCTTATTCAGTATGAGATAGTTTTTTACTTTTAACTATCCTTATGTAATTTAAGTAGCACCTTCCTTTATCTGTCATTTCCCAATGTTTTAGATTTTATTTTTTATTTTTGGAGTGGGGTGGATTTTTTTTCCCAATAGGTCTTTTTCTGCACATAGAAGAGACTCCAGTTAGAAAGAGCCACCAGATTTAGGGTGCAAAAATCCAGATGTCCATTAGCAAAGAGTCGGCCTTTTCTGTATCTTAGTTCCCAAGTAGTCAAGGTTGGCACTTCTGCAGTCCAATTTTGGTAAACAAAGTCAAAGTCTGTGTTCTTGTGCCATATAAATCAAGATTGATTTTAGCTATGTTCTGTGGATTAGTGTCATACCCGAAATTGACATACGCATAGCCATTTTATTTAGCCTTATTATATATTCCTTTTCTTTCTTTTTCTTTGCTGGTTATGGGGAGAAGAGTTTGGGGCTTGCCACATTCCTAAGGTGGGAAGAGTGGAGAGAGATAGAGTTGTTTGGGCTAGGTGGTTCTTCTTTCCATGGGAACACGAGCTGACCCTGCTGAGGCCTTGAGGTGGAGATTTATGACAGCAGGCAACAGAGATTTACTTCTATTGGAGAATGTGACTTTTGGGGACTGTTTCTAACTTCCAATATTATGTGATGTAATTCCAGGTTGTGTCTGATCCAGAATTACAACAGACTTTGGCAATTTGATGCTTTCCTAAATAAAAGAAATTGTTTTGGAAGATGGACTTTGCTCTTTTCTTTTTAAATGGATTTCATCACTTGGAAACCTGACGCTAGGCCACGATGGCTAAGTTATAAGTTTTTTAAACCAGCTTTTATACAATGTGTGAATCCATTGTGGATTCTAGAAACTGCAGGTTTCTATTAGGTCATGTTAAAACTTAGGAGGAGACTGGTCGCACCTTTTCAGACTAACCCATTTTATTAAAATCATAACAAAGTCTTCAAATAAAATGTATTAGTCTGAAAAAGTGCGACCAGACTCCTGTTGACTGCCATAAACTAATATGGATCATTTTTACTATGTAAAACTAATAAATTAAAATCTAACACAGTGATTAAGTGTCTTTACATTTCTAAAGATAAGCTAACGGAAATAATACATATGATTTTAGTCCCTCTGCAAGCTTCCTTGTTTGGGATGCTGTTCCTCATAAAGTTAAAGGCAAGTGGTCATTTCCAGAGTACAAATGATAGAAAAGAAAAAATATGTTTTCCAGAATGGCGGTGTGTGTGTGTGTGTGTGAATCTTACTCTATATTTTCACTGTGAAGGAAATACACTTCTACACTTCAAAATTTATTCTTCCATCCCTGTGTATATAATACAAAGGTTTTCTGGTCTGAGATCTGGGAAAATCAAGCTGAACACCCCAACCTTTATCATCTTTCAAAGATGTTGAACCACAATGCCTGATAGCAGCTGAGTAAGTTAGTTGACAATGATAGAAACTGTAGACCTTGTCTACATAATTAATTGTGGCTTTTTTAAACAAGAAAACTGTGATTGTTTTCTGTGCTTACCACACCAGTGCTTCTGTAGATAAAAGTATTTTAGTTGATTGCAAGTCAGCCATATGTTTAGACTGGATTTGATATATTCATTCACTATCAAATCTTTCCTAAGGATCTGGGATAGGTAGGTGTTGTTATTGGATGGTGTGAAATTGTGAATTGTCACAAGATATAAGCTGCCTTTTGCAATTGACTGATGGTTATTTTGTCAATATTGAGTGTTCAAGTTGTGCTCCAGATGCTTTGGGATTGCACCTATTAATCTTGGTACTACTTTTGCTTTCCTTTGCCACAGTCCTTCTACTTCTATTTGCAGGTCTTTGATTTTATGATTTTCTCTAGTTCCTTCTCCTCTTTTCTATCTCTTGGTATTTGCAATATCCACTAGCCAGACAGTCACATCTGTCTTTACACAAAGGGAAAAAACAGTCCAATCTATCAAAAATAGCACCACAAAAAACAGATTAGGAACACAAGTTAAAATAAGGAAGAAAATGGTAAGTGAACACCTGTCTACCCTAGACAAGTTCAAATCACCAGGACCACATGGATTACACCCCAAGGTTTTGAAGGATCTGGCAGATGAGATCTCAGAGCCACTGAACTATATCTTGCAAAGATCCTGGAGCACCAGGGAACTGCCAGAGGACTGGAAAAGAGCTGATGTAGTTTCCATCTTCAAAAAAAGGAAAAAAAATAGATCCAGGAAACTATAGACCTATGAGCCTGATCTTAATACTAGGGAAGATTCTGGAAAAGATAATTAAGCAATGAATTAGTGAACACCTAGAAGCAAACAAAGTAATAACCAAAAGGCAACATGGGTTTGTCAAAAGCGGATTATGCCAGACTAATCTTATTGTATTCTTTGACAAAGTGACAAAATTAGTGGACCAGAGGAATGCTTTCGATATAATTTACTTGGACTTCAGTAAGGTATTTGATAAGAAGTAGCTTGCAGAACTGTATTCTAACCACTGCACCATAGAGGCTCCTATGATGCTGAGAGTGCCTAAGTGTTATGCTGTCTGTTGGGCCCCACCTTAGTGTTTCCTGTTCCTGTGAAATGTATCCCATTGGCTGTCAGACTCCCAGGGGTGTGGGTCTTAGCTAACTTTGTAAGACTTTGTAGGCTTTGCCGGCAGATGTAATCTTGCCGGGCCATGTGGTAAGATGGCTACTGTTATGTCCTGAGGACTCTAGGAGTTCTCACTCAGGTCCACTCACTTTGCGTGGGCGTTCTTCCCCCTTTCCTCATTGGTTGATCCTCTCCAGCAGCCAGCTATAAAAGCAGGCTGCGGGGTCCAACCAGTTGCTGATTGCTGCGAGCCAGTTCCAGGCGTGGCAAGCACGGTCAGCCCTTTATTATTTAATAAAGTATTGTTGCACTCATGCTCTGGTTCAGCCTCTCATTGCTCAAACTTAACACTGGCGACGAAGGTGGGATGGCGACCAGAAGCACCATGCAACCGCTGAGTCACTAGTCACCGATCCGCAGCCCAGAGAGAGCGATCGGTCGACTACAAGAGAAACGCTGACCGCAGCCAGAGAGAGCGGTCAGCCAACAAAAGAGCGTACGTTGATCCGCAGCCAGAGAAAGCGGTCTGGTTCGAAAGTTAGAAGCGCCTGTAGCCGCTTGTTAGCCCAGCTACGGGGAAAGTGAAGCGCTGCGAGCCGCAGTCGCTCAGTATTAGGCGCGAAATTCAAACGGGTGTCATTTGAATTTCAAATCAAGAGAGACACAGCACAGCGCTGTAGTAAGTCACTAACGCCCACACTGGCGCGAATCTAGACACCTCCAACGGCTAACAGCCAACGTGGTTAACCCAGAGAGAAAGAGAGGATAGCAAAAAACCTCTCCAGAGCTGATTTCACTTGCAACCCACGAGCGCCTGTTGTCCCCAGAGAGATTTTTTCCGCAGGTAGCCCAGCCGTTTCCAGCACCATGAGTTCCAACCCAGTATTCCCGGCGTTCAAACCAGATGAAGAGAAGTGGGAATCGTATAAGAACTGCTTCAACCATTACATCGATGCGGTCGGCCTGGCGGATGCGGAGAGCATCGGAAAAATCCTATTTCCTAATCTACTGCAGAGCCACCGTTTACGATACTGCCGCAGCACTCGTAGCTCCTAGAGAGTTGAAAACGCCCGTGGTCCGGAGTTGCTTGAGATCCTCACTAATCACTACGCTCCCAGGCCTTCACAGATCTCCAGGAGGTTCACTTTCCGTATGAGGAAGCAATCGAGTAAGGAGACCATCAATCAATATATGGCCGCCCTCAGAACAGCAGCTCTGCACTGCGGGCTTGGAACATACCTGGAGGACATGCTCCTCGATCAATTAGTTTGTGGGGTCAAGGACCTCAACCTACAGAGGCGCCTTCTAGCAAAAAGACCTCAACCTCGCACAAGCGGTCGAGGAGGCCCTGGCAGCCGAGCTGGCAACGAACTCAGCCACCGAAATACAGGGCCCAAGCGCCAAGCTGGCATCGCTTCCCAGTCCATTCCGAGGAGGTGGTAGCAGAGGAAACCCTCAACGACGAAAACGACGCAACCGCCTCGCCTACGACAAACGGCCGCAGGTAGGGGCCAAACAAGAAAACACCGGTCCACCCAAGCACATCACGCTGTGCCTAGCCTGTGGGGGATCGCATAGGGCCACCTGCAAGTTTAAAGGAGCCACCTGTAACAACTGCCATAAAAGGGGGCACATCGCGAGAGTCTGCCAACCCCCCCAAAGCGCTGCACACAGACTCCCTCCCTCGCACTCGGGACCTCAGAGGCAAGTATTAAACTGTCACACGCACCGCCTTGCCAAGCGTACTTGCCACACTGTTAGTAAAATTTCTCTCTCCGTTTCCCTAGAAGGTAAACCGTGCCACATGGAGCTTGACACAGGGTCAGCGCTCTCAATAATTTCGTGGAACACCCTCAAGAGACTCCACCCCAGCCTATCTACCACCCGGCTTTAAAGATGCAAGTTCGGCCTGAAGGACTACCAGGGGAAGACCATTCCTGTGATCGGCAGAGGCAAGTTCTTTGTCAGTTTTAGAACTTTTAAAGGTCACCTACCTCTAGTGGTAGTTAATGGCAATTTACCCACCTTATTGGGGCTCGATTGGTTTCCCCACCTCGGCCTAGGGCTAACAGGAGTCCATGCTGTCTCAACCTTAGACACTGACTCCTTATTCGCTGATTTCGAGATGTGTTCAGCGAAGAGCTGGGGTGTTATAACGGAACCCCATCTCATTCACAGTCGACCCCAGGCAGTCCCAATCAGACTAAAACCGCGTAGAGTTCCATTTGCTATTCGACCAAAACTAGACGCTGAATTGGATAAACTATTAAAACAAGGGGTCATTGAGCCAACAGATTTCGCCAAGTGGGAGACGCCATTGTCACACCCCTCAAAAAAGATGGTAGCCTGAGAATTTGCTCGGACTACAAGACAACAATCAATAAATATTTACAAGTTAGTGCCTATCCTGTGCCCGTCATTCAGCACTTATTGCACACATTCGAGCCGGGCAGTATTTTCGTTAAATTGGACATGTCTCAAGCGTATCAGCAGTTCCCTGTTGATAACCAAACAGCGGAACTTCAGACCATCGTCACTCACAGGGGTGCCTTCCGATGCAAGCGTCTCCAATTTGGCGTAAGTGTTGCCCCAGGGATTTTTCAGTCCCTCATGGAGCGGATTTTACAGGGCCTCCCTGGTGTAGTACCCTACTTCGACGACATCTTGGTCTCGGCCAGGGACAGATCCCAACTCTTCCAGAGAGTGCGAGCAGTGCTAGAGAGGTTCAGACAGCATGGCCTCAAGTTAAAAAAAGAAAAATGCGCCATTGCCACTAGACAGGTGGACTTTCTGGGTTATAAAATTGACGCCTCTGGCATTCACCCCCTGGAGTCCAAGGTCAGGGCAATCCACGAGGCTCCCACTCCAACCTCCAAAACGGAGCTGCAAGCTTTCTTGGGGCTGCTGAACTTTTACGCATCCTTCTTGCCCCACAAAGCCTCAGTAGCCGAACCCCTTCACAGATTATTGGACAAACAGTCACCGTGGCACTGGGGGCACAAAGAAGACCAGGCGTTTAACGCCGTCAAATCACTACTCACGTCAGAGGCGGTGCTTATCCAATTCGACCCTAACCTTCCTTTAGTACTGGCAGCAGACGCATCCCTTTGGAATTGGGGCGGTCCTTAGTCACAGACTTCCCAATGGCGCCGAGGCTCCCATCGCTTTTTCTCAAGGACGCTCTCGGCCACGGAACGAAATTACAGCCAGATCGACAAGGAAGCCCTAGCAGCTGTTGCGGCCGTGAAAAAGTTTCACGAATTCCTTTTTGGCCATTTTTTCGAACTGGTTACGGACCATAAGCCCCTCCTGGGCCTACTGGCCGGGGACAAACAGACCCCTCAGGTCCTTTCCCCTAGAATGACAAGGTGGACACTCTTCCTAGCGGCCTACTCCTACAAACTTATTCACCGCCCGGGCAAAACACTGTCCCACGCCGACGCTCTCAGTCGCTGCCCCTTACCCGCTCCGGCTGAAGACCCCGCTCCTGTCAACGCCATTTTCGAGATCACCCAGTTGGACCTGCCCATCACCGCCCTTGACATCGCCGCCAAAACCAAGGCAGACCAAACGCTCGCCCAGGTGCTCGACTGGGTGAGGAGGGGGTGGCCGGGTGGCATCGTTGATAACAAATTAACTCCATTTAAGACTCGCATTCAGGAGCTGTCCAGTTTGCAGGGTTGTCTACTATGGGGCACTCGAGTGGTCATTCCGACCTCGCTGCGTACCCGAGTCCTGGAGGCGTTGCACGAAGGACACCCTGGCATCGTGAGAATGAAAGCATTAGGACGCAGCTACGTGTGGTGGCCGGGTCTAGATGAGGACATTGTCAATTGGGTAAGTTCCTGCAACATCTGTCAGGAATCCCGTCCTGCTCCCCCCATTGCCACCCCTACCAGATGGGAGAGCGCCAGCGGCCCTTGGTCTAGAATCCATATCGATCTGGCCGGCCCCTTGCATGGGAAGATGTTCCTAGTGGTCGTGGACGCTTATTCCAAATGGATTGATGTAGCACAGCTATCCACGACCACCACACTAGCAATCACCAACGTGTTAACGCGCCTGTTCGTTACGCACGGGCTACCCGACTCCATCGTCTCCGATAATGGCCCACAGTTCGCATCAATAGAGTTCAGCCGTTTTGCTGCCAACCTGGGCATCCGCCACATTTTCACAGCCCCATTTCACCCTGCCAGTAATGGGTTGGCGGAAAGAGCCGTCAGGACCACCAAAGAAGCCCTCGCCAGGTTCAGCAGGGATGACTGGCACCACAAACTCTCACGGTTCCTGATGAGCCAGCACTCAACCCCCTGTTCAGTCACCAATAAGTCCCCAGCGGAGCTCCTGATGGGCCGGCGCCTGAGGACTGTATTGGACAGACTTCACCCCAATTACTGCCCTGACTCTCCCCTCGCTTCCACTTCGGGGGTTAGACATTTTATGTTACAGGAGCCTGTATTCGCGAGGAATTTCGCGGGGGACCCACTATGGATGCCAGGCGAGGTCATCGCCATCACCGGGCCGAGATCGTATAGGGTCAGGCTGGAGGATGGTCGCGTCTGGAGGAGGCACATAGACCAACTACGGAGGCGCCTCAGCACCCTTGCCAACAAGAATCCAGAGTCTCCAGTCGAAGGGGAACCGCTTCATCCGCCACCCAGCCACATCGTACCCAGCGACCAGTCTGCACCAGCGGTCGTTCCGGTCAGCCCAAACTCGGACAACAGTGCCCAGAGAGTTGACCAGCCTGATCCAACCCACGAGAGCTCGACCCCAGTAACCAACCCGGTGGTTCCCGAGGATGCCCAGTCCAGAGAGAGTGTTGGCGACACTATGCCGGCTCGACCATCACAGACTGGTACCGAACAGACAGACAATGTTCCCGAGTTGCACCGTTCCGGGCGCCAACACAAACCCCCCGTCTACCTCAAGGACTATGCATGTTCGCATCTGGGGGGAAGGGGTGTTATGTCCTGAGGACTCTAGGAGTTCTCACTCAGGTCCACTCACTTTGCGTGGGCGTTCTTCCCCCTTTCCTCATTGGTTGATCCTCTCCAGCAGCCAGCTATAAAAGCAGGCTGCGGGGTCCAACCAGTTGCTGATTGCTGCGAGCCAGTTCCAGGCGTGGCAAGCACGGTCAGCCCTTTATTATTTAATAAAGTATTGTTGCACTCATGCTCTGGTTCAGCCTCTCATTGCTCAAACTTAACAGCTACCTTTGTTATGTAAAATACTCTGGCCCAGCCTTAATGGCTCCATTGGCAAGGGTGGAAGGGTTGAGTTTCTGCCTCTCTGAGTTTCTACTTCTCTTTTAGGGGAAATATTCTGCCCTTTTAGTATTTCCTAAAATATTTCATTTTTCTAGGAGAGGGGTGGGTGCTAACTTCCAACAATAGGTCCAATAAGAAAACATTTTGCAGGGCATTCTCTTGGTATGTCATTTGTATTTCCACTTTAATTTTTAAAACTTCAGCCAGTTTCTTTTGCATATCCAATAAAAGATACTTTTCCAGATCATTGCCTTGGCCTGTGATTAGTAGTTCCAGTTTCTCCATCTTATTTGGCAAAATTTGCACCATATCTATCATTCCATCATTCCTTTTTGGACATAGTTTATCTATAGAGCAAGACATCATTACTGACAATGTTGATATTGTAGCTACTAATTTGTGGCACCTTTTCTTTACAAGATCTTCTTTAATAAATCCATTGTTATGACATTTTGTAAGCCCTAGTACCAACCTGAAAAGCAGGCTTGTATGTTTTTCCCCCTTCTACTGAGACTCTTTAGTCTTCTCTAGTATCCAGTTTCTAAATCATAAAGTTGCTTATCTTTATTATGACCTAAAGTAGTCAAGATAGCCAAAATAAATCTGATTCCCACAAGAATCTATTTTATTTTTTATAGATAAGTATATTCCAGATTTACCTTATTTCTAATCTTTTATACCTTTCTTATATCAAAATCTTATTTAAGATTTTTACCTGTTTATTTCAAATTCTTTCAGCTCTTAAGCTTACAATAATTTTTCTTTTGTTGAAGACTCTAAACACCCAATGAAGACTTTTCAAATCTACTGTTCCAAAGGGCTTTAATAGCTTTAAGATGAAGCACTTAGAAATTGAGGCTTGTGATTTTGGCGTTGTTTAAACATTTCCATTGTGGTTGCGAGCAAGATGGGTGATCCCTTTGTCTCTCTCAATACTCAAACTCATGGAAAACTATTCTCCTGCAATCTCCTCATGAGCAGCAGCCATCTGGAGGACATATGTGTGAGCTCCTGTCCTCTCCGTGTCCAGAGAGGTTCTGAAGAACCAGTCTACTCATAGTTTCTGTAATCTTTGCCACGGTTGTCATCTCTGCTTTTGTGGAGATGTCTTCAGTTTGCCATGCCTTCTGTGGAAGTCATTATTTATTAATTTTTGTAGGATTTTTTTTTACCTCTAGACGACTTACGATATCAGTATATTGCCATGCAGTAGATGAATAGCATTTAAAATGTTTTTTTCTATTGTTATACAGTATGTGTATACTTTTTTCATAGAAAAACATTAAAGTTTTTATTATTCAAAGAAAGCATTCTGGCAGTATATACATTTTTAATTTATTTTTTTTTAAAAAGCACTTTCTATGTGGTTGTTGTGTTTTTGCCAATGTATGTGTTTTTATTTTTGTGCTTTATTTTGTTTTTCTGTTTTTTATCACTATTTTAAAAGAATAAATTAAAAAAATCACTTCAAGACAGATATGTAGTTAATAACTTTTATTATTTTATTTATTGTTGGGAGGAATTATATGCTTACTTGGCATCAGTTTTGTTTAGTTTGGGGTTGGGTTTTTTTTTTAAGCCAGAGAAAGGAATTAAAATATTACTCCAAGTGGAAAACTCATTAAAGTGATAGTGGCATGTTTTTGCTATTGCTGCCCAGCTAAACTGGGGATTTAAGGACAAAGGCAAACCTGGTTTAAATTTCAGCTGTCTGGAATGCCTCATTTCCTTTGCCATCCTTTATCACCCACTCATATTCAATTATTTTTTCACTGGCAGTTAAGAATGAAATGGAAAGTTTAGATTGGATTGAAGTCAGTCTATATACCTAGCTTTATTTCCTGGGTTTAATGGAAGGTTAGCCTTCCCACGAACCTACTTGATGTTCCACTATATTCTAAAGCAAGTGATATGTTAGGGCCACCTGCTACAATGATGGGAAGTTGCAACTTGCCAGTCACTTTATTTCTGAAATTTACTCATGTAGGATTAAAATAGCAGAAACAAACCAACAAAAGCAGCAAAACCAGCAACCTATCCTGTTGGCATCAGAGATTTGTTTATTTTTATTTTTTTAATTTTAATTCATATGTTGAAAGACTCTGAGCTATGGTATCCAGAATTAAATTTTACAATCTCAATAGAGTTCTGAACTGGATTGGGTGTGACTCCAGATAATTACTTTCGAGTAAATAAAAGGAAGATCATCATTTATACAATAAAATAATCCCCCCCCCCCTTCTCACTTTTCCCGCAGGACCAGAGCCCATTTTTTGGATCAAGGAATAACATTTTGCATGATCAAACACAGCATCCGAGTCATGTCTGCATTTTTCTGGAGATGGCTGTAGATCTATGGTTGTGACATAATAACCTGATGGCTTGTCGCCTGGGCTTGATGTTGGTCAGGTCTGTATTTAGCTCAGCACCATCCTGGATGGCAGGCAATATCCAGGGGTATCACTAGGAGGAGCAGACCTCAATGTCATACACAACAAACTCATATCTACTGCAAACTCTAATACAATATACAGTCATATATGCAATAAACTCTAATAAGACACACAGGCACACACTATAGTTTTTATGAGAGTTTGTTGTAATATACTGTAAAATACAAGCGGAAATAAAATTCAGACAGGAAAGGGGGAAGTAGTGCCAGATACAAAGAATTCATTCTGATTGCAATTAGATATGACCACTATGGTGTGATGTTACAATTGCTAAATTTTAAATAAAAGATGCTAGCCAAATTCTGAGAATTCTATTGATCATTAAACTGCATTACGCTCTCTCTTTTGTGTACCAGCACCTAACTAATAAAATGTGTTGAATATAAAGCCATCATGGTAATCCACAATGCATTTCTTTGGTTTTATCATAATATTGTATATCACCTGTGGGGTTTGTAAAACTTGGTTTATAATTATGTGTGATTTTGTATGGCAGCTTATTCAGTAAATCATTGGCATACCACCCATGGTTAAGGAAAACATTGTGAGCTATTCATTTATATTAAAAATAAAGAGAATTTAAACCCAACACTGTTGATCCTCCAGAAGGCCATCAAAACTTGATTTTACCATCAGGTCTGGGGGTCCCATGACAGGGTGGAACACTAAATTATTGTACTGTGTATAAATTCAGACTGCACTCCCCTGTCTTTTTGTTATTATAGTTTTTAACATTTTTAATTGCTTTTAATTGACTTTAATGGTTGAATTTTATGATTGTTAGTTGTGTTTTAATTGTATGTGCTGCCCAGAGTCACATACAAGTGAGATGAGTGGCCATATAAATGCAATTAATTAATCAATAAAATGATTTGCAGTGATTTTGTTTCAGCTAAGCCAAGAATTGATAGGTGATGGGACGCATTTTGTTTTTAAATCTCATTACAAATCTTTGAACCATGGGCCTTATGGAGTATTTAAGTGACAACATAAATTTAAATGTTTCTCTGAAGTAAAATAAAGTTTCTGTCCCTATTTTACTGAGCACAAAAGTATTCCGAGATCAGTCATATTGTATCAGTACAAAAGGATTAGATTCAGAGGCCAGCATAATATTATGTAGGTTTATCATAATTGACTTTCACCAAAAGCAACAAGATCTGGTCTGAATGTATTAGATTTCTGTTTACTTTTTCAAAGAGGTCATTTCACTGCTAACCTCAGCCCATAAAACCTTTTAAAATGGGTCAACAATTTTTAACGTCCAATTAACATATCATTTTCCCTTGGTGATTTATCCTAAATCTTTATCCTTAAAATGTGCATTATTCATTCTAATATCCTAATACCACCTTTAATAGAGGTGAACAATTAAGAGAATATTATGCTTTTAGCTGCAAATTGCTTATTTAATCTCATTATCTTTTTATCTATTCTGTATCATTATAGACTTGACTGTTGGACAGTCAGACTTATCATATGATCTGTAATATTTCTTCTCACCAGCATCGATTTTCTTATTTATTTATATTTCTTCAAGAATGTTATCTTGATGCTCCACTTTTATTATTATTGCATTCCAGATTCTTTGGGTCATATGAGCTGTTTTCTCAAAGTTCACATCTTGGCTGTTATGACAGTTAGAATTTCTCTGCTCTTGGATTCTGCCATAACTCCCCACGATTATTCACAAAGCAGCTTGTGTCTCTTTGTGTAACCCTTGGAGACAGTACAAGAAAGAAACACAAATCTGAATATTAACTCCATCTATTTTTGGTAAGGTTATATTAAAAGAATCTTGCAAGGTTGAAATTATTTCTTCCTCCTTTGGTTTTACTCTCTGGAAAACTAGGGAGGGTCCCTTCTAAAAATTTTCCCAGCCCCTCACTGACAGATATTTCTTTTACATGACAGCTGTCCTGTCTGTGGCTCTCCCTCTTTGCCTGCCAAGGGCATTGCCACATACCACTATACTTTTTGACTTCCATCCACAGAAACAATATTTTTATTACTTCAAACAGTTAATGTGAATCAATTTATCAATGGCAATTCCCAGCTTTTTTGACCACCTAGCCTCTAACCCTATGAGACAGTATGAACTCAATCACTGAGTGATTAAAAAAAAGAAAGGACAAATGTTGGAAACAGGTACTGGATTCTTACTATCATATGTGGGTTTTTTTGCTCGAGGGCAAAAAAATATGGGACAAAAATAAAACAGTGGCTAGAAGGAATGACAAAACAACAAGCAGATTTAAAACCAGAAATGCTTTTTTGTTGGGTATTTTACTGGAAAAATATAACAAAAGAATTAAGTATTTAATTTTACATGTGATAACAGCAGCGAGAATTGTGTATGCACAAAATTGGAAAAATTAAAATATACCTACTCAAAAACAAAAACAAAAATAATAATAGCCATTATTGTCATTGTGCATCATGTATACAACAAAATTGATTATTACGGAGGAAAATTTAATAAAGAAAATATTAGATTGTGCTGAAATGGTTGGATTAATTTTGGAGATCAAGGATAAGAAGGACGTGGAATACTTTTTAACTTGGGAACTATTTTATCAATGGTTAGAAAATGGAAGCAGAAGTTCAAAAATTAAAATCAAGGAAGATATGTATATAAAAATGAAGTAAATGTATGTTGAATAACTAGGATAAGGAAATACGATTATTAGAATTGGAGGATAATGCTGATAAATGTGATATTTATAAGGTCTGGTATTAATTAATTATAAGATAAAACCAAACAGTGTTTAATTAAATAATGGAAATTGTTTAACAAAGATAAGTGAAGATTATGGTGAATAGATTGAGTGAATAATGGTTATAATTAATGTGTGTATAAGGCTTGTTATTTGTATTTAAATAGAAATTGTACCCAGACAATACACTGCCATTGTGGATATGGAAATTTTATATACAATAATGAAAATTGCACAATCTTTTATATATATAAAAGTGTGTGTGTGTGTGTGTGTGTGTGTGTGTGTGTGTGTGTTCCAGCATAACTCTGGAATGCCTTGAGCAATTTCAACCAAATTTGGTACACAGATGACATAACCTCTGGAAACAAATACTGTGGGGGTAAGATGCCCTTAACACCCCTCAGGGTGTGTGTGTGTGTGCCTTAATATGGACTTGCCAGTTGTAACAGCTTCACAGTACTCCACAAGGGGGGGGGGTCCCTCTCAGTCCTCCAAGGAAACATCAGGTGATTGGCCAAGTGCAATCAAAAAAACGAAACACCAGCATAGACAAGAAACTCCTGAAAAGAGGAATAGAAGATTTGTGATGCTGCGCGAGAGACAGTACAACAGTGTGAGACCTGACTACAGGATTTTCCTGTCTAATACAGGATTGGGATAAATAAATACCTGGGCAACACCGGGTTATCAGCTAGTAAAAAATAATAACAAAAGAAAGAAAGAAAAGAAAAAGAAAGGACACTTCTAAATCACTACATTTCTACCTTGTAATTCTTCACAAAACATTTGAATATGACCTGAGATGCTCTCTATTTTTGAACTTCTCTGCTGGCATTAATACATGCTGGATGTCAAAGCTGTTAGTGGCTAGAAGAGTCCAGCTTAACCTGCTGAACTTATTTGAATGGGATAGCAGGAATGCAGAGGATGTAAATAAACATATGTCATCAGTGGACACTATGAGGTCTAGAGATAAGGGGGAATCCAAACCTCCCCTTCCAAGGAGGCAACACTGCAAGAGAGCAGGAAAGCTTTGTGATCAGATTAACTATAGATTCTGAATGACCATTCAGAAGGGACTAGGGATTAATATCAGGATCAACACAAGACAAACAATTGAGCAATAAAACAACAACAGCCAAATTTAGAAGTACTCAGAAGAAAACAGCATCCTCATCAACACTGCCAGGGCAAAACATAAACAGAGAGCAAGCCCCATTCCTTTCTAGCATTGTGGCGTTTACCTAATCAGGGAAAGAAATCTCTGCAACTGTTGGAAGAAATGTCCATCTGGGTACAGTTCCAAGTGGGGAAAAGACACTGGATTCATGGAAGTTGCTTGGAAAGAAGGTTTATTGATGAACAGGATCACATGCCTTGGAGAACTTGGGTGAAAAAAGGGGATTAATCCTGAGAGTCCCTGGGTTTTATAACCTCTCTGGCTTTGAATTTCCTGGGGCATAGGAAGAGTATCCTGATTGGCTGCTGTCAGAGGTCATAACTAGTTTTGTAGGTTATCTGCGTGCTGTTTGGTTGAATCTTCCTGGGTAATGCAGTGAAGGGCAATTAAATGGCTCTGTCTGAAGGAGGTGGATCTTTGTTATGTAGAATAAACTGGCCCAGGCCTCAGTGGCCCATTAACAAAGGAAGGGTTGAGTTTCTGCCTCCCTTTTAGTGGAAATATTCTGCCCTTTTAGTATTTCCTAAAATAGTTCATTTTTCTAGGAGGGGGGTGGGTTTTAACTTCCCACACAACCAAACTGAATTCAGAGCACACCAAGAGCTCCACAGAACGATGATTCCTGCTCATTGAAAATCTACCAATTGGCTCCTATGGCTATTGTTCTTTTTAAGTATCATAAAGATATAATTTTAGTTGTTGTCTGTGTCTCTTTGAGGACTTGCCAGTTGTTTGTTTGTTTATGTATTTGCAAATTTAGTTCCTTCAGAGAGCCCTGGATAAAGAATCCACGGAGTACCAAAAGTGAAATCAAGCAGAATCCTAGACTAAACTGTATTTTTGCCCACCCAACTATAGTATCCTATACTTATTATACATGTCTGAAGTTTTGAAAATAGCTGACATCTTGCTAGGAGGGAAATTATGTGAGGGAAGGTAGAAGTTAAAAAAAAAAGGTAAAACCAATCCATTAACAATTCCCCAAAGCTTCCCACTCCCATGATGACATTCGCTGCTACATTAAAATAACCCTGTAACTTGTGAAGGTGGCATGACAGCATGCCAGGGAATTTTCAACCAGACGCAGGAATGAAAGAGGATGAGTTCTAAAGCATGTATCTATGAAAGCATAAACTTCAGGAACACAATACTGAAATTGATTGAAAAGATGGAAGCTTCCTTGGGGCCGGTGTGTAATGGCCTGGGAACAGGAGGAATGGGGTGGGAGAGGCCCAAATTTTCTATGCTAGGAAAACAAGAAATGAGAAGGGAAACAGAAACTCAGCAGGAGATTCTTGGAAACTTTGCGATTCAAAAGGAAAGTGAAGTGGAAACAAATTTTGCAGCATTTTCTAATAAACTAGAACAGAGTCAGAGATATATTGACTCAGCTTCTAAAAACAAATGACAACATGAGAACAGGAAGACAGGCTCAAAGTGATGCAAAACATTCCACTTGAACTACGCCAAATTGAGGCAAGTTGGTAAAGCAAGGAGCTAATGTGTATCAGCTGGAAGGCAGCTTTGAAATGGGAATAATATCAGCTTTAGTAGGAGCTGTGGTGGCACAGTGATTAGAATGCAGTGCTGCAGGCTAATTCTGCTAACTGCCAGAAGTTCAGCAGTTTGATTCTCATCGGCTCAAGCTTGAGTCAGCCTTCCAGCCTCCCGAGGTGAGTAAAATCAAGACCCAGATTGTTGGGGGCATATGCTGACCCTCTAAACCACTTAGAGAGGGCTGTAAAGCAATGAAGTGATATATAAGTCTAAGTGCTATTGTTTTTTTCTATTTGTGATGTTGTAGATAATATTGGAAAACAATTTTACAATTGGGCATTCCAAATTTTAAAAAAGATCTCTATACAGGTACTTGACAGCTTATAACTTCATTAAGTTAGAGCAGCACTGAAAAAAGAGCCTTATGATCATTTTTCATACTTACAACTGTTGCAACATCCCCATGGTCACATGATCAAAATTCAGATACTTGGCAACTGGCATATATCTATGAGAGATGCATTGTCCCAGGGTAATGTGATCATTTTTGTGACTTATGACAAGCAGCATCAATGGGGAAGTCACTGTCCACTATCCAAGGTATTCTGGTTCCTATTCTACATTGCTGTTTTGGTTCTGGTGGAATGGCAACTTCTGTTCCTGCTGTATTTGGGGTGTGGAGGCCCTTTTTTAAAAAAAGCAGTTGGTGGACCAGTCAACTGGTTGACCTAGTTTATTTACAGATTGGTTGAAGAGGTACAATGGGATGCCAGATTTTTTTACTCTCAGGAACCAGTTGAAAGTAGCTGATTTCTTTTCCCGCTTGTCTGTTCGTACTTAGTCTGCAGTGTAAAAAACTGATAGAAAGCTGTGTGTATGAACCTTCTGCCTAGCACCTGGATATTCCCTAATAGCAAATCTGCAAAGACCCAAACATACCCAGATAAGGATGTGTTGTAATGACGAGGCAGTCGAGTTGTTTGATCATGAACAACTGAATTATGATGATGATCTTTATTGGAGTATAGTCTTGCATTTATATACATTTTTAGTTATCCTCCATCATTGGTTAACTTTGGTTACTGCTTAACTTTCATTACTGTTTAGTACAGTAATCCATACAATTAATTATCTCTAGTTAAAGTCTAACATCTGTCTACTTCCCCTCTCTAATCCTCCTTTATCCATAGATTAGTGACTGTTTGCCTGAGTTGTATTTGCTTGGAAACATCCTTTATCTGAGGTTTGCCATCCGAGATTGGAACATTCCTGCAATTACAACTCTACAAGGATGTCCTTGGCACTTGGCCCAAGGACCAAGCTCAGGGGAGAAGACATAATTTTTAAAAGAGCTGTCCAATTTTGGCAACTTTAAGATTTGTGGACTTCAATTCCCAATGAGGCTGGCTGAGGAATTCTGGGAGTTGAAGTTCACAGATTTCAAAGTTGCTAAGGTTGGAAGCTCCTGGTGTAGATCACTGAGATGTTCCTTTGAACAGGCTGAGGATGTTGTCTGCTATTTTGAAGGAGTCTCTGGAGGCAGAATGGGCATGGGTTTGGGTAACATTTCTCTTCTGTTTCTCTCTGTACTTAAAATACTGTGTACTTTAAATCATATAGCAGATAATCTTTTGTTGCAACACCTGTGTTCCTTGAATATGGCATTGCCTTTAATCCTAGCAGCATATCTTGGCTTGTCTAGCCACTTCTGCCTATTGACTAGTCTGTCTCTGGCTTAACACATATAGTTGTAAAAGTAATTGGTATTGACTCTTGAACTTCTATAGTTTGGCTGAATTCCTTTTCCTGTAGCCACTGGTCTGCGAAGATAGTTTGGTTACTCTTTATAAAAGGCACAAATATAGTTTCAACTTACCAATACATTTTTTATCTATTACCCTTTTGGATAAACATAGTGACCTGCAGGCTGAAACTGGATATAAGGCTAAATAAAATAATTTCTCAATATAAGCTTTCAACAACTTATACTCGTCAGCTATTCCTCAGCTGGGTAAACTCAAATCATCACAAGGTGGTAATTATAAGTAATACTTGGCTCATAACCATTTGAACTTATAATGGTGCTGGAAACAGTAACTTATGATTGGTCCTCACCCTTATATCCATTGCAGCATCCCTACAGTCACATAATCACAATTTGGGACACTTGCGGCATCCTCTGGTCACATGATCATCATTTATGAACTTCTCAGGAGGCCTCTGGCAAGGAAGGTCAATGAGGGATGCAAATCTGCTTAACAACCGCTTGACTCACTTAACAACTATGGTGATTCACTTAAAGATTGTGGTAAAAACAAGGTCATAAAATGCAGTGTCACTCATTTAAAGACTGCATCACTTAGTGACAGAAGTTCTGATCTCATTTAAGATGGTAAATCAAGGGCTACCTGTAAGGAAAAAAAAACTCTGACTCTTTAGTGCCACTGAGTGGTAGATAAGTTGATAAGCCAACTGGTTGACAGATCTATAACCAGTTTGGATAAATTGTGTTGCTGTGTCTGACAGACGAATACTTCCATCATAAACCCTTTCTTAATTTAACTCCCAGAATTCCTCAATCAACCCCACCCTGGAAGTAGAAGTCCACAAGTCTCAAACTTGCAAGAACACCTGCAGCATACATCCAGATGACCACAATGCTGAAATTAAGAGACACAAATCTTTTGCTGCCTTTTAGGGTTAAGTTGATCAAGTGAGAGTCCTTTGGAGAAAATAGAAAAAGTATTGGACCAGTATATATTACCTGTTAGCTCTTTGATGAGACCAGAGCAGGAATAAACTCCACAGGAGGCTAAACACTACTTTTATTTAGATTGACTATAGTGACGTGAGCTTGTCAGTCTGATTGTGCTCTCACCACTCTGCTTTTATAACCATATGAATTAGGAAGGTGTCTCTCTGAGATGTTTGTGCATGCTTTCTATATGTGCCAGACCTAATCTATACGCTTCTTCTTTCTCTCAAGGCCATCCTCTTTATTCTCTGTGGTACCATCCAACAGACATTGTATATGGAGATTACTGACTGCTATTCCCATGGTTACTGACATTTGAATTTCACCCACAAAAAAAGGCCAATTGCTAATCTTACAGTGTTTCATGGAGGAGTTGTACTGATGACACTACAGTATGGACCTGTTCCAGAAGCATGTCATGCTACGGAGATAGCACAGTTTAGGCTGATATTATCTCCTCTTTACTCTGGGACAGTAGCAAAGCATTGTGAAGCCTCTATGTGAATGAACTCCCATAAAGAGTGAAGCTAATAAATACATTACTGTATTCAGAGAAAGACCCAGAAAAATATAAGAAATGTTACTTTTGTTGTAAAAAAAATAATGAATAGACTGGCTTGGATATCATTTAAGGAAAGACTGCTGGAACAGGATGGAAAAAGCTATGCGAGAATCAAAAATGGGTAAAGCTGTGTTATAATGACTTAGAGGAGGGGATAGAAGGGGAACTCATCAAATTAGCAGATGACACCAAGCTGGCAGGAATAGCCAATGCTCCAGAAGATAGGCTCAAGATACAAGAAGGATCTTGAAAGACTTGAACCCTGAGCCCTATCTAACAAAATGCAATTCAGTGTAGAGAAAAGTAAGGTTTTACATTTAGGCAAGAAAAACCAAATGCAAATGTACAGAATAGTCAGTCCCTGGCTCAACAGTTGTAACTGTGAGATGGATCTTGGAGTCCTAATGGACAATCACTTAAATATGAACCAGCAGTATGCTGCAGCTGCCAAAAAAAGTGGCAACAAATCGTAGGCTGCATTAATAGAGAGGTAGAATCAAGATCACGTAAAGTGTTAATACCACCTTATAATGCCTTGGCAAGACCACACTTGGAATATTGCATCCAGTTTTGGTCACCACAATATAAAAAAGATGTTGAAATTCTAGAAAGAGTGCAGACCACAGCAAAGTTCTGCTTTGCTGACATGGATCCAATTTCAACTGGGCCACTGTGTATTGCATTTGTTTGCTTGTTTTTAAAGCATAGTGGTTGCTTTATATTGGCCAGGTGAGCCTATGCAAAAGGTAATTAGCACATACATTATAGGAGGTGAATCAACATACTGTGGCTTCTTGCAAGCTGTCACTTCATTGGTGTTGTACCAGAACGTAAGTGCTTGACACTAGAACTCAGGATGTCTTATGAACATAATGTATGCTGAGTTCCTTTGATGTTAAATCAACAGTTTATTTAATTTAATTATGTTGCCAGTGGCCAACTATCATTTGAGACAGAACCTGTGCATGGTTGTATTCAATGCTGCAATATAATTCATGTTTCTATGGACAATTACACTATAGGCATATAGCTCCTGTTGAATGATTGAAAGCATATGAAACTCTTGGAGGAAATCTCTCAAACATGACTATCCAACATACTGCACAATACTCTATGCCAGTGTTTCTCAACCTTGACTGGAAGACATCTGGACTTCAACCCCCAGAATTCCCCAGCCAGCCCTACTGGGAGTTGAAGTCTAGATGTAGTAAAGTTGCCAAGGTTGAGACACACTGCTCTATGCTCAGGTCAAACAGTCCTGTTAGGTCCTGAATGAACTAAAAAAGGTTACCTCCTAATTTATCACTTGCAGCATAAAAATAGAAACACAGAGCTGGCTAACCACTCAAGCATACAATAACTTAATTTCATGAGCTCACAGCCCTTGGAAATATGGGGGAAGTTTAGGAACAAATGAAGATGAGCCCCAGATTTAACACAGCTTTTGCCAACATTTGTTTTGGGGGTGTTTCAGATCCTAAGTTTGCTTCTTTTTTTTTTTTTTTTAATAAAGAAAGGTATCAATACAGTCCTTGATATACAAGCCCAACATTTCTGTTGCTAAATGTTATGTATATCTAAATAACGTAGTTGGGTTGACAATATATAAACTACAAATATATATGTTTGTAGCTTTAAGGAAAAATACTGTAATGTACTATGCTGTGTTCTGGTTGGTTAATTATGCTACAAGTTGCCATAAAGAGGGAGCTATAGATCATGGTTTAATTCTCTTTCTCTTTTTCACTGATGATCTCTCTTGATACCGATATTGACTGATTACAGACCGATACTGACTAACCCTGTTTATTTTGATATTCTGTTGATATCGAAGGTTATTTGTTGTATTATGGTTTGATATTTGTCTGCTGTAAGATATGGAACCAGTAAGACGACTTTATAACTAGATGTAAGAAGACTTTATAACTGGATATTTCTGGATTGTTAAAAATGTGTATGACATGGACAGTTTATTGGACTGTGCTATTTCTTCAAGTAAACATTAATACAACTTGTTCAACTCTGTGTGGCTGTATATTTCTTCATAACTGTTTTCATAAACTGTTTTCTGTGTGCATATCCTTTTTATACAAAGGTTACTCTGCACATATCCTAACACTAAGCAAGACAGTTAATAAATGAATTTTACCCCATTTTATGATCTTTCTTGCTACAGTTGTTAAATGGAACACTGAAGTTGTAAGGTTAATGATATGGCTGTTGAGTTGAGTTTCCCCATTGACTTTGTCAGGTCACAAAAACGATCACATGATTCCAGGACACTGCAACTGTCATAAATATCAATCACTTGTCAAGCCTCTGAATTTTGTTAATGTGACCATGGGAATGCTACAATGGTCGTAAGTATGAAAAACAGTCATTAGTCACTTTTTTCAGTGCCATTGTAACTTTGAACGGTTACTAAATGAACTGTTGTAGCTCAAACTATCTGCAAATATTGGCTTTTTTTGTTTGCCAATTTTATACTGAGATTTCCCAGGATTCGAGCAACATGATGCTAAAGCCAAAACTGAATAAAGATCTGCTTGATAGAGAAAGAAGGAGGGGGGCTAAGTGCTATGGCAACCATTTTTCATGCTAGCTGGAATTTGGTGTATTCATACATATCCAAGGAAAGTCTTTCTAGCTATAGCTTTTTGGAGCTCAATATAGAATACTGATGAGGTGGCATTCTTTTCTTTTTTTTGAAATTATGTTTATGTTGAGATTTGAGGTAAATCAAGCAATCTATCAAATCCTAGGAGGAGGAGGAGGAAAGGGTGCAGGAGGAGGAGGAGGAGAAAGAGGAAGTAGTAAAGAGGAGGAGGAGGAGAAAGAGGAGGGAGGAGGAGGACGAGAAACAAAAAATAGTAGTAATACTTTGGGGGGGGGGTGTTTATGTTTTAGTTGTTGAAAGGGGAAGACATTTATTCCAAAAGAGATAGGTATCTATTCCACCCCTTCTGAGCAATTTGAACACCATAGTGAGGCTGTGCAGTGCCAAAGCTGCATCTTTAAGGTGCTATAGACAGATGATTCATTCATGTTCTAAAGTGGAGATTAAATTTGAAATATTCTCCAGCCTTATCTTTCTTTCATCTATGGGTTCGTCTTTTACACTGTTTAGAAGATTTTTGAAGCTGGAGTCAAGCCACTATGAGTCCAGTGAAGGAACTACAGATACAGGAAAGTCAAGGTGACTGACTGAAGGACACATTTAGCCACTAAATTTTGTCACAGCATTATATCTTTAATTTCAACTTTCAGCTGCAAAACAGGAAAGCAGTACATTTTCATCAGTTGATCAATGTGATGATAAAATAATAAGGATGTATTTACTAATTTTGCAGCATTAGAGATATCTCAATGGGATTGACATCTGAATAGTCATATATGGGGGAGGGGAAGTGAGTTGTTATATACTATTAAGAATTGAACCCTAATATCCATTTTTTTTCCCCTAAGCCAAAATGTTGCTTACCATTACTTTGATAATCACAAATGTGGCTATTAAAGAATGATAGCATATTCTTTAGACACATCTTAAAAGAAAAAATAGGAGCATCAGCAGGAAAGACAAACTGGAAGCCATGATTGAGCTGCTGAATTTCCTTCCCCTTTTAAGTATGCTGCATGTGCCTCTAGCCTTGGGAACGGAAATAACACGATCCAAACTTTTACAAAACGCATAAGCGGTATTTCAGTATATATATCCTACTCATTATTCAACATCTCAGGCACTCTCATCTACATATTTGTTTTTTTTACATATCTGTATCAAAAATTTATAATGTATTTAAAAGCAAGTGGGAATTCAGTGGAACCAGAATCCTAGGATTGAATGAACCTCAGCAAGATCGAGCTTTAATTGGTAGTGTAGCAGGATCTTTGTCCCAGTGTACATAACAGCTCATCCTTTTGAAACAACACTGTGTTGTGTGATCAGGCTTCATTCAGCAAATGATTCACATTCCTTTGAGTTGTTGCATTACAGAAATGAGTTGCTGATTGCAGTGCTGAACACTTTGCTGTTCATCTCTCAGCCTTTCCTGATCTTGAAGAATTGCTTCCTGTTGGAGAAAAGTCAGAAGGCACAATAGATTAAAATTCTGAACCACAAGACAAGTGCAAAGCATAAAAATAACCATCTCTCTTCCAGAGCCTTTTCATAAAGTTTTTCGGTTCCAGAATCTGAGCAGGTGTTATACAATCTTCATGAGCAAATTATTGTTTTGGGTAAGTAAAATACATGTTTTAAAATCTCTAACCACCCTGTCCAGAGGGAAATAAAATCACGTGAAGCTTTTCTTCAGAAATTTATTTACTGCATCGTGTTAAGCAATGACTCATTTTAATCATGATTTGTTACATAAACCATCATTCATTTGGTTAAGATGACAATTGGTGGTGGGAAACTTCCAAACTCCTTTTGTATGATCCACCTTGGACTATTGCCTTTATTTTGTCTTGGTTAAAAAACAAAATGCATGAAAACTATAATTTGGATGCTCTGAAATATGTATAGCAATTTAAGGACTCTCAAGTTCCTTCCCTCCCCGAAATTATGGGAAAAAACATTCACAGATCTGCTCACATATTTGCCAAAGCTTTCTGATTTGCATCAGTGTTTCATCTACTGTGACCTTCATACAGCTCTAATGTAGGCTCTGGATACCAAAAGATTTGCCTCTTTCCTCCATTCAGCATAAACTCTACTTTACTAACCACAATGGCTTAATTTGTATAATATGTGAAAGAAAGAAAAAAGCAAGCAACCAAAACACATAATATGAAATAGATCAGGTCATTTCCCCCACCGAAATGGTACCTATTTTATCTATTCGCATAGAACATGTTCTCAAAGTGTTAGGTGGGCAGAAGCTGAGGCAAATGACAGGAGCTCACTCCAATACTCAGCACTAGGACTCGAACCACAGGAGCAGAAACCATCTCCAGCATCATTAAGCCACTAAATCACCAGATCTTTTGGGTTGGACTGAGAGAGAGTGACTGACAAAGTCACTCAGTCATTTTCACACCTAAGGTGGGACTAGAAATACAGTCTTGTGGTTTCTAGCCTGGTGCTTCAACCCCTAGAACAAAGGATTTGTAATAACAAAGAGAAAACTGTAACAGATTTTTCTGTAATGTTAAGTATGGAATTGGTTTAATATTCACCAGAGTTTTAAGTTGATCAGTATAGTGTGCACATATAGAGCATTAGCCTAAAAAATGCCTTGATCCATCTACTGTTTCATTTAGCTAGTTGAGGCAGTGGATGGCGTAAGAGGTTTTATTTGCTTTGTATATGATTTTGCCAGAAGTGAATGCTCACCATGGGAATTTTTAGAACTAAAAATTGGTAATTAAAATGGACTTATAGAGAAATAAATGCTATTTATTGCTCCAATGAAAATCTGTTGTTGGCTTGAAACATTTCACAGAAAAAAATGTATGTGCACATAAGACACATATATACATATTAAAAACTGGAAGTTATAGAAAATTATGCTCTGAAAACAATTTAATGCTGCTTAATTAGATCTAGAGATATGAGAATCATCATTATATTATTATTATTATTACATCACTTCTTCACACGGTGACAAAAAATAAGGATCTTGCACTTAGTTGAACTCCATTGTCTGTCTCTCTTTCAGAGCTGATTTATGTTTGATCAGTTTGACAATAGTTAGTTGAAAAACATAAATCACCAGTTACACGACAAGCGAGTGTGCTTTAACTAAATAATTTTATGAAAAATTATTGTTACTGATCTCAGTTGCAGTCTTCCAGATTAATTAACTAACTTTACTAACACAGGACTGCACACCAATACTAGGAAAAAAGATTAATGTAGGCATTAATGATTTTCCTGGGTGATAAAATTATGTGGACAATAAAACTACTGGAATGGGAAGAGGAAAAGCAGGAGGGGTGACACAAGATATATTCTGATTATTTGAATCCTTTTGTATGTTAGCTCCATTTTTCTGAGATGCAACTGCTGCCCAGTAGCTATGTGATAAAAAGGTATAACACAATATTTGTTGTTTTTAATAAATAAACATGTAGTCCACACCAAACCAAGGTATCATAACTTTGGAAAAGTAGTGGGTACTAAAAGGATCATGTACTTTGGGGGAGAAGGAAAGCAGGACAACATTATGCAAGGCCATGTCAAACATACATGACCCAAGGATTCAATTTTTGGGTGGGAGTGTTGTTGTTTTAAAGAAGGAAAGCACTCAGGCTTTTCAGAGTTGAACTTCAAAATGGCACAAAGCATTGCTGCTGATTTACATGGAATTGAAATATTGTGATGCAGCTAGAAGTGATTCTGGTGAGAGGAAAATGAGGTTTGAGAATTTTATTAAGGCTTAAGCTGTGGTAGATCACCTTTACTTTAAAATGTAATAATTGTTTGTGATACACTTTTATAGTTATGATGAAAAATTGATATTGTATTTAGAAAAGGCAAAAATGGAAAATAGACTTAGGGTTATACTTGAAATTTGGGACTACTAGATGTATATTAAATTTTAAAATCTTTTCACTTATAAACTAGGGCTGAGATGTACCTTCACAGACTCAACTGACAGCTTTCCATAGGGCATGGTATAGTTTTAAGATCTTTTCTCTCTGCTCACTTCATGTCCACCCCTGGAATCAAACTCCGGAAAACTATTTTAAAGCTGTATAATTAAAAAAGACTGGAAAATTTAGCTCCACTCTTCCAGTTTGCATCCAAAATAGATTCCCCAGCCCAACTCAATACACGAATGGAACAAACTGGCAATTTAATATTCCCCTAGTGAATATCCATGTATTTAAATATTTTAGCTGTCCAATAACTGAATGTGTTCTGGCCAGATTGCAACACTGCTTAACAATAGTGAAATCATAAAAATGATATAAACAATATTATTGTTGAATATATTATGCAGAAAATACCAAATCTCTTTCTCTCACCCCACTCTCACCAAAATTTGTGGTTTAGACTAAAACAAAGCTTTTTTAAGGTAGGACTACATGCTACAACTTCCATAGGAGCAGAGATTTTCTGAGTGTTGTCTTCATAGATCCTTCAAGGATACCATTGCAATTTGGCCAAAATTATTTAATCTAGAAGGCACTAAGAGTCCTGTTCAAAGTCACTGAACAGAAAGAAAAATATTATTTCTGAAAACGCTATTTATCTTAACTTTCCCAAGCTCCAGCAAATGCAGCAGCTTTATCAAACTGGTTTTAGTTTTGAAACATGGGTACTTTATTTATCTTACAGGGCTGAAATTTTGTTCCAGGGAGTTGTTTTATGTTGAACATCAAAAGCAACTCAAGGGAAAGAGGATAAGGAAATGTTGGGAAACTTGCCAGTCTCTACCCTTCTCTTGAGTTTTGTAAATATTTACTCTCAGTTTGAAGAGTTCCTCTTTTTCCTTGTCATTCTCCTCAGCTCTGGCTTTGAGCCATGCTTCATTTTGGACTTTGTGTTTTTCTAGCATCACTTGTAGTTCCTGAGTTAAAGAAAAAAAAATCTTTATTAGAAAGTTAAGAATATTTACCACAGTCTACCAACTACATAAATACACCATCTAATTCACATTGGTTTCCAAGCTTTATTAGAAATTATAACAAGTGAAGGCTATCTAAATGAATGCAGCTGTAAGTAGTGCTAAACAAATGCTACGTAGTCGCTTTATCCTCCCTAACTGGCTCCACTAGTTTGTCTCAGTTGTTTTACTCTAGTCAAAGATAGGAAGCTCAAGACTTTAAAAAGGATCCAAGAGTGATTTATCCAAACAATTGTTAGCTAAGACTGTTAAAAACATTCTTTTATCCCTCCCACATTTGCACAGCTGATTATTGGAGTGTAGCAAAAGAATGGCAGATACAAATTTTTTTTTGATATGTCTTGTGAATTCTTTGACACTTAAAGATCAATACTGCCTGGCAGTAGCCATTCACCAGTCCAGACACCAAATTCTATTCCTTGCATGTGCTATAATATGACCTTTTTAAGTTTGTAATTTTCCTTTATTAATATGTATTTTTTGTAATTTTAATGTTATATTGAAATATTTTTAAATATAATGTTTCTCTCTCTTTCTAGTACTGTATTTTCCTTCTCAGTTCTTTGGGGTTTGCTCTCTTTCAGCCTTTAAAGTCTTCCTTCTTGTTGTTCCTCATGACCAGACATGCTTGAACTTAAAGAATTAGGAATTCAGTGACTGATAATGAGATAAAGGCAATGGGAAGAGGTATCCACAGACTCAAATTTCCCTTTCCTTCCAGGAGAGATCATGACAATCAATACCTCTTTTCTTACTACACCAGCTTTCAGTATACCTATGACAAATTTGGTTGAGTAATCATCATTCTTCCCTTTTGCCCCACAGGAATGTAACCTTCTTTCTATTTTATTCTCCCTTCCCAAGAGAGGTGGTATCTGTACGAAAGGGGAACTTATAGTGTGTAGATTTTTATGAATGCTGTATGTTATAAACTTCTTGTTCTCTGCTATAACAAAACACCTTAAACTTTTTTCCCACCCTTTTCTATGGCAAAGATGTTTTTGCATCTTTTTCCTTTTATTTACTTGATAATAATAACTGAATATTCTGCAGACTCCACAGAAGTGATCCATACTTTTCTATGAGTTCACTGCAGGTCTTATCTCTCACTGAAGTCAATGTATCAAATTCCCCATGGATTATTAATTGCCTTGGAGTTCTGTATGACTTAATTTTAACTATTAAATGTCAAGTGTTTCTTTGTTTGCCTTGAATGCTACCAACTTCAAAAATATTTAATCAATTGCATTACTTATTAAGTATAATTTTATTTTGGGTCTCCCAGAAGCTATTAGCTCGTTGAAGGTCTTGACAGAATTGGTAATGAAGGTAGGCCCAATTTGCAACACTAGTATTAACAGAAATAACCAAAACCCTACCTTCTGCTGGTTTTTCAGATTTTTGTCATACCGTTCTTTTTCATGCTGAAAAGCTTTGGTTGCCTGAGCCAGTTCAGCTTTTATCCTGAAATGATACATCCACGAAAATAAGAATTACATTTTATTTTAAGAAGCAAGCAAGCAAACACAAATAAATATATGTACAGAACAAATATATAGGAATACTATATACATCCATTCATACATATACTGTAATTGAAAGAAGTACCATAAACATGTATTATATTTCTATAGTTTTATGTTGATTAAACTCAATACATATACCTCATATTTTAATGTAATTTTATTTGGGAGAAAAAAAAATCTTCCCCAGCAAGAATGCCAGAATACTGCCTGTAGCTAACTAAGAACAGGAATTGATCAGGAATATTGTTTTTATTTATGTTTTTCACCTGTCTAATTAAAATAGAAAATAACTTCACAATATGGTCTCAATTGGGAAATATATCATGGAGAAGATGATGACAAATTTCTTCTATACTATTGTCAGGTAAAGAACATGGATCTGTCTTATAGGATACCAGAAGTTGAGAATGATTAAAAGGCAATTTTACCTAGGTCAGTGTTGCCTATTTCCAATTGGATTTGGGAGAGGGGTTGGAAATCAAGAAGGTAACCAATCCCATACAATTGAAGGCCTGTTCCTTGTTACGTGCGCACTCAATTTTTGCCACACACATAAAAAGGGAAGGGCATTTGACTGTGCAGCTAACAGAATAACAAAATAACAGAGTTGGAAGGGTACTTGGAGGCCTTCTAGTCCAATCCCTTGTTCAGACAGGAGACCCTATCCAATCTCTTCTTAAAAGCCAAGATACTTCTTTTGAATTTGGACACTGCCTCCACGCCCATGAGTTACATTTTTTTTTAAAATTGGAAATAAATAATTATATTGTATATATGGGACTTCAGTCCAAGAAAGCCTCTTCCTCTCGTGGAGAAATTTCCTCTGTTCAGCTAGGGAAGCTGATGGTTTTTCTTTTTTGTTTTGTTTCTCTTTTGTTTGTTTCTAATCCTCCATTAAAAAATTATGGTGATAACAATCATCACCATGTTATGCTTCATATTTTATTCTGACTTTGACTAAAAGTTAATTAAGATGAAGATGAAACAATTACATTTGCAGGCAGTCTGTACTATATTCTGAAACAATAACAACTAAGCTTATGATTTTTTTTGCACGGTAAACCTAACTTTATGATTTTTGAGAAAATGATTTTACTCTAAGTAAACTGTAGAATAAAAAAATACTTACATGTTAAGTTTTTGAAATTCAGAGTCCAATAATCCAAAAGCCTTTGTAATCATTTTTATTGCTTGGTTACATATAGAATGGAAATCCTGGAGCTCTTCTATCTACATGGGAAAGTATTAATTAACAGTGCTTCAACTTCCATCAAAGACAAAATGTTGGTAATAATTAATATATCCATGCCTGATAGTATTTTTTAAAAAATTGTCAATCTTTTTTTCATAGCATTTTTACTATTTGGCCTGATGACAGCATTGAAGATAGCATGATGATGATGATGATTATAATGATAACTGTTACAATTTAGTTCTGAAGATGAGTGTTTCATCGTCTTGCGCTGTGATTAACTCCAGACACGATAATTTAGCAATTGTACTGAGATAGTGTGTGCATCTTACTTTTGTATCTGATTCTCAAACAGTATGATACAGCTTGGAGTAGGAGTTGAGGAAATACTTGACATTTATTCAGTTAATCAAATTAATAATAGTCGTAATGAAATGTAATTACTCTATTCTGTTACAACATAATGCCTGCTATTTAGCAGCCATTTCTCAACATTCAGTGCTAATTAATTCATTTGCCAAGGAGTATATCATGAAGACAAATATTTAATTGCTAGTTTAATAGCTAACTACAGAGTAATTAATCTGTTAAGTAAAGATGATACCAAGTTAATCTGGGAAATCTTTATAAGCAAATGATTTAAAGAACATTTAAATGGGTCCCTCCTGCAAACATTTTATTCTGAAATGACTTGCAATATTTTCAGGCAGCTTCTGTGGGAGACCATGCATGTAGGTCAAATGCTAGATAAGCAGAAAGAAATAGATAAAATAGACCTTGCACAAGCAGTTCAAGTGCAGCTGCATTCAAAAGAATTTACAATATTTAACAATTATTTATCATTATATTTGTTTATTAACCTTCACAAAGACCATTATCTCTGTTTGGGTACATAAGCAACATTCATCCTACCGAATCAGTGCTTGGATGCATTTTATAGGATGCACATAAGAAAAATCAGCACAGTCTAATGAAAATTCCTTTATACAATCCTTGGGTTTCTTTATCTTTTTTTAAAGAAAATCTGCACATTCCTTTTCATGTAAACCAATGACTAATTATTTAGAATAAAGTAATGTTTTTGAACAAAACTAACATTTAGAGGCCATATCAACTGTAGTGATATGGGCAGGGCAGAGCAGAGCAAAGTTATAGAAAGAGAAAAAGACTGGCACGGGAGCTACCATTTCTAATGATAGGTTTCTTGGAAATTTTAATATTGCTCTGTAAGCAAAGGTAGTGAATGTAATATTCACTGTATTTAAATGGTGACCAGAAGGTGTATAATACACCAACAGGTAATGTACAAATGTAGATGTCCGCGGAGATCTTGGGCAGATAACCGTTATTTTTCAGCCTAGGAAGGTTCCAAAAACCCCTTGCCCTCAACAAAATGAGCAAATAATCAACCTTTTTGCTGCTTGCATTGATTGAGAGTTATGGAAAATATAAGGGTTACAGCTGGAAGTGTCTCTTTTCCTAGAGAAAAGAGACAAAAATGCTTTTAGGCAGAAAATTAATCATTTTCCTCCAACTTGAGGGCAGATTTAAGATTGCCATATGTCAGAGGTTTCCAAATGTGGCAATTTAAGACTTGTGGACTTCAACTGCCAAAATTCCTCAGCCAGCATTGGCAGCTAAGGAATTACAGGAGTTCAAGTACACAGATCTTAAAGTTGACAATTTTGGAGACTCCTGACATATGTCTATGCTACTTCTTTTCTTTTCCCTTCCTTTTCTATCTCATCAGGAACTGTATAGCTACTTATTTGGTATTAAATTAGAAGAAGAACAAGTGAAGGAGACAATGATAGCACGGGGCAAAAATACAATAGAATTAGAAAAATGGCAGCAACTATGGGATAGAAACTATAAATTAACAATGTCAACTGCATATAAAGAAAACTTGTACAAGATGTTTTATAGATGATGGCATTTTGCACTGGCAAGATTGGCAAGGAGATTTAAAGACAAATCAGCTCAATGTTAGAAATGCCACCAAACACCTGGGTTATATTACCACATGTGGTGGGCAGGTGTAGAAGCCAAAAAATATTGGACAAAAATATATACATGGTTGGAGAAGATGATACAATAGCACATTGATTTGAAACCCAAAATATTTTTTCTGGGGATTTTATCAGAAACTTATAGTAAAGAAAATGTATATCTGATTATTCATGTATTAACTGCAGCTAGAATTGGATTTGCACAAAACTGGAGAAGTGAAGAGATTCCTACGTATGAGAGTGTGATGAGGAAACTATTAGAACGTGCAGAAATGAATAGGTTAATACTTGCAATTAAAGAGAAGGAGCAATCCGAATATTCTATGATATGGGAACTATTCTACCAATGACTAGAGAAAAAATATTGAGAGTTAGAAATAAAAGTAGATTAGTGAAATATAGAAAATATATCAATAGAATTAAATAGGTTAAGATGAGGGTTTTTTTTGTTATTGTTACAGTATTGCTACAGTATTAGATATGTTATGTATATCAGTATTAAGAGTAGACAAATAATGAATACGGTTGTAAATTTTAATTGTTATTGCACAAGACATTTGTACCCAGATGACACATTGTTTAATGGAAGATAGATTGTTTGTATTAAAATAAAAATATTTTTAAAAAGAAATATATTGAAACTAATAACTTGCCTTTTTCCTAGTGATTCATGTTATAATTGTTACTAACCTGAGCTACTAGCACTTGTAACCACAACAAGTGCCCATCTTTCCCAAGTTTTAAGAGCAGTCAGGAAAAAAAAAAGAATTAAAGTGGGAAAAGACTAATTTGGGTCTGGATCATATGACTCATGAGTGAGGAAGACTGCAATCTTCTTCTTCTTCTTCTTCTTCTTCTTCTTCTTCTTCTTCTTCTTCTTCTTCTTCTTCTTCTTCTTCTTCTTCTTCTTCTTCTTCTTCTTCTTCTTCTTCTTCTTCTTCTTCTTCTCCTTCTTCTTCTCCTTCTCCTCCTCCTTCTCCTCCTCCTCCTCCTCCTCCTCCTCCTCCTCCTCCCATATTACCTTGCAGGGCAGAGTCTAGACAACTGAATGGAGCTAGGAGAGTGTTTACTGGCTGGATTCCTTTCCTGTCACCAACGCAGAGTTTTGTTCAGCAAATATATTCTCATTGTGCCCAGAGAGAGAAGTATCAGGCAGAGACTGCAATGATAGGATAAAATACTCACGCACACTGCCCCCTTTCCCTTTTATATGATACAGTTTCCACTCTCTCAATGCTTCATAAAATAGAAGGATGAGGCACAGATTAATCAAAATGACACTTTGACAGTATTTGTCCTTGCAGTTATTTAAGATATTCTCCTGTGTAGATAAGTCCAGGAAATTGGAAAACTAACAAACAAGAAATATAACCTTTCCCATTTTTGTCCTCAAAGCAAAAATCAAATCGTTGGAGTGGCAAAAGTACCATAAATGTCCATGGTGTCATTAACTTGTCACTTGAGTTAGATTATCTTTCTATACCCAGAATTGAGTAATTGAGTAACTATGGGAGAATTGCTGAAGTAGACGTGATGTTTTGTATGTCATGACTGTAGCTTATTGTAAAGCAAATGTTTCCAGGCAGGAAATCTTAGCTTTAATCTTAGCCTTGCTACCCAATTCTACAAAAATTCCCACCAGGCAGTGTTAGCAATATTGATCTAGGTGAATCAATAGTCCCAAACTAACATTAGACAAGAACCTATGTTCCTGTACATGTATCTGTGCAAAAGGAAAAAAAAAATCCTTAGCAAGAAGGAATTTCTTATAGCAAAATACCTTGAAAACTAATAAAAGAGAAATTCTGGATAGATAGATATATTTTGCTGGGTTTGTAGTGTTCAGATACACCAAGGCATGCACTTGGAGCATAAAACGTAACCTGCTACTTTGTAAGAGTTCGACTAACCGATGAACAACCTTGTTTTATTTTTTTGAAAAAAAAATCTTCTGTCCAGTAACTACTTTATTCTAATAAAATGTATGTGCTAGCAAAACTGAAGTAAGTCACTTACTGCAGGTGAAGGCGGTGGCGAAACTGATGCAGGCAGCAAAGAATATTCTGTCAATTCATATTTCACCTTAGGAATTTTGGTTGGTGTGAAACTGTATGTCAAACACAACATATTAAAACCAGTTTAAGTTAAACTTACATGAGTCACAGTAGTTATTCAGGAGGGAATGATTTCTCATTTTACTAAATCATACACACACACACACACACACACACACACACACACACACACACACCACTGTTGGATTTTGGAAATGTAACTGCTTGAAGGAATAATTCAATAGAACTGTCTGTATAAAGTCTCCTTTGTATTGCACTTGATGTCTGGTGATTGATATGTGTAAATAATTTTCTTGGCAACAAATTGGAAGTGCTTAAACATTGTCTTTTTCCAGATTTTTTTTTGAGGGGGCGGGAATTGTCCAATGTAGTCTGCAAATTTCCTGATAGTTTCCTATCTAAGTACTAAATAGATATAACTTGCTCAGCTTTTCAAAATAAGCAGGATTGGATGGAGACTGTTATTTAGCTGAAGAACTGAGAAGAAATTTCAGAATATACATTACACGTGAACATACTGGACTTTCAACTTTACAGTCCTGGGCTGAGTGAGAGGGACTAGGTCCAAAGTTGCTGAGTTCTGTGCTAAAGGTGGACTAGAACATGGTCTCCCTATACCTATTCCAACACTTTAACTGCCCCACCACATTGGCACTTTCATTGAGGAATAATAAAACTTTTATTTTTTTCTTCCTAACCATAGCCCTCAGCTTCTCTTCTTGAATTATGCCCCTAGTCTGAAAAGGACCAAACCAATTTTATTATTTTAACTTTCAATTTGATTAACAGTCTGGGATTAGTAAAAACTTAACAATTCAAGTCCTAACCAAGAACTTAAAAGCTGTTAAGATAACGTCTGAGTATAATGGCAGTTTCAAGTAATGTGTTTTTTTGTAAAGCCAGATGATGATGATGATGATGATGATGATGATGATGATGATGTGTGAATTCAGTGACACTGATTCTTCAACTCTTCATGGCCTACTGACCACATGGATTTCCCTAGTCTTTTACACTGCATGCCCTATTTTTATTCCTTCTGCTGCTGTTCCAACACACACAGTCTTTTGCTTGCTGACTCTACCTAATACTAGGTAGGTGGTCATCTGTGTCCATCCTTCTCCATGTATTGCCTTAAATAAACTTTCTTTCCTATTAAATCTGTATCACTGATCCATATTCAGGTGAGATTTAGGCTGCCAGGAATGCTCATACACACGAATTTGCTTTCTCCAACTATTTCATTGTTATTTTCAGGAATTTCCTCTGATTTTAGGTATGCTATTCCATCAGCAGCCATTATTATCAATAGCTTTGAAGGATGGGCTGAATAACTACAATATCACTAAACAGCTATAGGAAAATGTTTAAAGTCATAGTGGGTAAATCATTTGGATTCATTTTGAATTGAAACACCTTATTACAAAACAAGTATGAGACAGCTGTTCTGAACTAAAGTCAGCTGTGTTTGAGTTGGAAATGGTCTGCTTTGAGATCAGAAGAGGATCTTTCAAATTGGAAAGCATTTCAGCCTGAAATCTCTTAGATAATCTTGTCTGAAGCATGATAGGGAAAAAATGCAGCACCAGCTCACATATGCTGTATCCCCTTAGAAGTAACCAGCGCTAGTTCAGTGCCACTTAGTAATAGATGAATGTGCAGAAAATTACATCTAGTCCTAAAGCAGTGGGACAGAAGAAGCCTGTTAAGAATAAACTCAAACTATTTATTGTTAGCAGACTGCAGAGACTTTTTGAATATTGATGCTAAAAAAAAAGCCTTTCCTTTCCCCCCGTTTCTCTCTCAGAAATTGTAGGAAGCAAAAACAGGACGTCAGGAAAAAAAATACCTGCTGCTTATTCCTTCGATCCCCAGTTCTGAAAAAATCTCTTTCATAACTAGAATTAAAAAACAAAGGTCAGAAACATAAGTTTAGCTCATGAATATGATTTAGTTAAAACATAAATTCATAAGCGTTGGATATTTTAGGGTATATGATAAGGGTGATGGAAGGTGGATACCATACACACATAAGCTATGTTGAGTAGCTCAGATATGATTTTATTCACTTGGAAGGTGAATCTGTGTTTAAAACAATACACCTGCCCTTTCAATAGGTTCTAATTTTCACAAAATTGAAAGATAATGTTGAACATTTTCCATTGTGCCCAGTATTGTTGGGGTTTTTTTTGAAGAAGAGACTGCTTTAGAGGCACAGCTCTGTTTGCATTTGTTTCAAATGTTTCTTTGTGGCCACATTTAATTGAATAAGTCAATTCACTGAGATGCTTTGAGAAGGGTGGTATACAAACCTAAAAAAATAAAATAATATTTATACAGCATCTTAAACATTTGGTAATTCCATTCCATATGGTACTACAGAATTAAGCAAAATGGGAACCAGTCAAACATTTTGGTGGACTTATTTAGGAAAAGAAGAAAAAATCCTTTATTTTAGATAAATGTTTATGTATAAGAAGATTGATAGCCAGTGGGAGCATCTGGGGTGGGCAAGGGGAAAAAATAACCAAAATGTGCATCGCAATATCATGATGCAATTTCTGTCCCATTTAATAAGTCATGGCTCACACATATTGATAAGGAACAGAGTTGATGTTTTCACTTCACAAACGCAGGTTTTGTCATCATGATTGAAATTTCAACTGCTATGGATGCTTTTCGGCTCTTCAATACTCTTATGAAAACTTTCTCTAGGCTTTTTAAAAAAATAAAGCTAACTGCTTTATTCTTTTCTTTCTTTTCTTCTCTCTGTTTAAATCTCTGAGTTGCAAAGAAACAATAGACAAGATCAGTTAATGGTGATATCTAAACAAAGGATTCCTGAAATAGAATTTCAGTCAGAATATAGTAAACTCTCAATTAGGCTACAATTGGATAATAGCAATGCGCCCTACCACATGGCATTGTACTCAGATAAACTGAAAGTTAAAGGTTTCCCCTTTCCAATTGTGTCCAACTCTAGGGGATGGTGCTCATCTCAGTTTCTTAGCCGAGGGAGGCAGCATTGTCCAAAGACACTTTTGGGGTCAGGTAGCCAGCATGACTATATGCCAAGGTGGATTGAGCACTGTTACCTTCCCACCAAAGTATTTATCTATTTCCATTTGCATGCTTGTGAACTGCTAGATTTGCAGGAGCTGGAGCAAGAATGGGAACTCTCACCTCATCATGTGGCACTTGGGTCTTGAACACAGGCTGTCAACTTTCCAGCTGACAAGCTTAGTGTCTTAAACTGCAGAGCTACTGTGCCCCCTTAGGTTAACTTAAAAAAATAAATGTTGATGAGCATTTATATTGCTCTGGTAGAAAAATATATCATCAGCAATGTTGGAGGTCTTCTGTTATATTGTAATTTCAATTAAGATATACGCTCTTAATGTCTCTAACTCTTATTTCCAGGTTGGATGGACTGAATTTTATCTGCAATTTTTAGTAGCAGATAAGGACCTCAAGGTAACTCATGCCATCGCAAAGTTTGTTTTTGTAGCTTGTAAAATTTGTACATTGCTGATAGCAAAAGAATGCAAGCATGATTGTATATATTTTTTGTCTTGCCTGCTTTCTTTTATATATTATATTTTGTAGCTTTACTCTGTTAGTTTATTTAGTAGGTTTTATTTAGTCTGGGTCGCTGACCTGTAATAAAGGATTTGAGAAACATTAGCCATTTTGTTCTTTTCTACAGCACGAGAAGAAGAGCCATTCATCTCTGCCATTTTATAACATACTTTCTCCTCTTTTTTAAAAGTCGATCATACACTGTCCCAAAGGTGCTTTTTCAAAAGGCAGCTGGACTTTCTTTGTTTCTGCTTGGAGATTTCTCTTCTCACCCAAGAAGCTACTGTTACTACTTATTTTATATACTCTTCATTTTTGCTTTATTTCCATTTCAAAAATAACATGATTTTGTTGGCTTATAAATGGAAAGAAAGAATGAAAAAACCTCAGTATTATATGCTGCTACATTTCAGTTATGGTGTCTTCCCTCTTTTTTGCTCTTGGGTTATAAGTAATTTTGCAGGCAGTGGAACTTCGAGAGAATAGATATGTTTTCAGCTTTCACCCTATTTCTGAGTAGACATGAGTGAAAGAAAGGAGGAAGAAATAGGGCAGGTAATTAAGAAAACTTACAGAGATTCCAGACTTTATTTCTTCAGTGGAGGACTGTTTTACTTGTGTAAAATTTCTGGGAATTGAAGTTCAGAAGTCTTAATGTTTCTAACGTTGGAGATTCCTGATATAGACTGCAAGTGGGCCAGATAACAGGGCAAAATTGTTTCATAGATTGACCTCAGAACTACAAACATGGGACTTTAGAAATTCAAAATTAAGAATAATACTTGACAACATTTCACTTTCTTAGGAAAGGACTCTGCCTAAAGGGGAAAAGAAGTTCAGATATAGGTAGAGAAAAGAAGCTTATTTAAAAATTTAAACCGGATTGTGGTTGTATGTAACCAAGCACAAGCAGATGCTGCTAGGAAAAGATGCTCATCAGGCAAGTTGTTTAATGCAGTTATACAAACAGGACTCACAAGCCAGTTATAATAGAAAATGGTGAGAATTCCTTCCTAACCTCTGAAGTATAATCTCAGAATATGGGCAAAAAGCATATATTTTAACATTAAACTACTTATCTATAAGTAGGACAGGTTCTTAGAAGTGAAAAAGTTGAACTGAAAGTATTCTGTATCTTCTGCATTATTCTATTCACTACTCTATAGAAGTGTCTTCTTTTAGAAAGTACATTTTGAGCAAAACTTGCATTTATGCATCAAGGAAGAGCTCAAATAAGTGTAACTTATTTGCATATTTATATATAATGATAACATCACATTTTTTCCTAATTTAGTATTTAATATCTTCCAATATTCTTAGTACAATAAAATGGGTAACTTTTTGAGCTTCTATTTTATAAAATCCCATTGACTAAAATGATCATAGACTATATAATAGATTTTAAAATTCATCTCTATTTATTATTAATCATTTCTATAGCACTTTTCCTTTTCAAAGTGCATTTCTAAAATTACTGTATTCCTTATACTTCAGCAAAAAATCTTTTAGGTCCCTTTTCTGTAATAATTTATTATTCTTCATTTACAGAGAAGCAAAGACTTGTCCAATGAATAGACAATTGTGTCCCTCTATCACTCTGATACTAAATATATTAGAGACAATGCTTTTAGTACAGGAACAAATTACTATGTGAGAAATATCTATGAAGCTAAAGCTAAAGAAGTTTCTTGGATGAGAAGTGAAACATCTTCAAAGAAAAACCAGAAAGTCCAGTTGCCTCTTGAAAAAGCATATTTGGGACTACTATGTGAGAACTAAAATGGTCCCATAACATAGCTGGCTATCAAAAGATACATGAGATTCAAAACAGATGAAAATCAAGGCTCAGGCTATATTATTTTTGAACTGAGGGTCTTGAGAAGAGATTTGGCTGAGTGATATTTACAGAGTTCAATCAAAGATTTGTAAGATCGTGCATATAAGAAAAGTAATAGAATATGTTTATGCTACGTAATAGTAACATATTGAAATCAATCCTTATATGTAACTGTATGGATTAAAAAAAGGCAAGTCACAATATTCAAATTATATCAAATGTGGGACTGAAAGTATTTTTTTAAAAAGTATCTTTGCAAATCAAAGAATTTGCAAGGATCTTGAAATTTAATTTTCATAGTTTAAAGATAATGAGACATATTTGAATGGCACTAAAACATAAATTAAAATTCTTGTCTCATGTAAAATTTACTTCTACAACAATTCTTAATTATGGATGGCAGTAATATATACATTTAAAAATATGAGCAGAAAATGAGGTTAATTTCTTAGATCGATTTATAAATAATTGTACAGATAAGATGTCTGATAGATTTTAAAAAGAACGTGACAATGGCAGCCTTGGAAACACCTATTGTTTTGAGTATCTTATATGACAATTTTAGAGGCTAAATCAATAAGTTGTGTTTAATAGTAACTGAAGTAAAATACAAAGATAAATACAGATAATTTACAGAAATCTGGAATAAGTATAATTTGACCTCTAAATCAGGGGTCTCAAAACTTTGCATCTGCTGGCTGAGGAATTCTGGGAGCTGAAGTCCACCAGTCTTAAAGTTGCCAAGTTTGGAGATCCCTGTTCTAAACAATAGTAAATGCAATTAATTAGTATCGTTTAAATAAACTTACAAAGTTGTCTCTCTGAAGGATTTATCAGTTTCATTCCCATGAGGTCATTGAATTCTTTCCCATTAATTCCACCGAAAATATAGAGCTACCAATGCAAACATGTAAGAATCCTAATTAAATCGTTCATTTAAAATGTATTAAAAAGCAATGAATAGAAATCACATATAGGGAAATATTTGTATCATAGCCTTTTCTTTTTAAAAGATTTTGGACACTCCTTTCCTAATATACATTTCTTAGAGATTGTATATCTGTGGAACAAACTGTGCAGTTTCTGCTTTTTAAACTCAGAAATGGAAAGGAGGAAGGGAGGGAGGGAAGATCCATGGCCTGAAATGAAAGTAGGCAGGCCAATTTTGCAGTCATTGGTCAAATATTTTTCTTTGGGTTTTCCACTCAAGATAGCCCCCTAATAGACGTTCAGACGTTGGTGGAGATGACAGCATCATTCTGGAGAATTCTGAGAGCAGATCATGTTCCAGTTTTATTGGCTCCAAAGCAAAATCTGTCCTATTTATTTTCATTTTCAACACATTTTAATAAACATGACATGGCTTTATTTAAAACTTCCTTTCTTATGCTATGACACAAGGAAGCTGAGAAGTTTATTCAAGGAGCCTCTGTGAAAAATATTTTAATTCTAATTGCTAAATTGACTTCATGCTAGAAAATCTGAAGAGACCTGATCTGTACTGGTTTATATATTTTAAAATTTCCAGACTGCCCTTCAGTTTGGCTTACAAAAGTTCGAAATCCAATCTCAAAATCTAAAAATACATTTGTACAGTCACAATTTTTCTAATTGGTAAACATTAAACAACAGCAAGAATAAAAATAAGTTAAAAGTGTTTATTGCACAGATGAAAACTGCCCAGCTATTAAGATATTTAGAAGAGTAAGTCTTTGTTAGGTGATCTTACGGGGGGAGGATCTTCGGGAATGGACAAAGGTCACTCCTGAGCAGTTATAGAAGGACATGGGAGATGTTCTTTGGGTTCATGTTGAAAATGTCCTAATCACCTCTACCATCTTCATAAATTTAGTATGTTTGTTGGGTATATTAGCATATTTAATAGTATATTTGTTGTGACCTATTGGCTTAGGAGTCCTGGTCATGCAGTGGTTAGAATGCAGGATTGCAGGCTAGCTCTGCCTACAGCCTGGAGTTCGATCCTAATGGGGCTCAAGGTTGATTCAGCCTTCCATCTTTCCAAAGTTGGTAAAATAAGGACCCAGATACTTGGGGGAAATATGCTGACATTTTAAACCACCCAGAGAGTATGGTAAAACATGATGGAGCAGTATGTAAGTTTAAGTGCTTTTGCTGTTATGCTTACTACTCTTTAAAAATAAGGACACACAATAGCTTTCCCAGCCCATTTTTTTTCTAAAAGCCATGTTGTTTAAGAATGCTAAGAGTTTTAAATTTAACAATGTATGGGAAGCACAAATCAAAGTAGACTTTTGGAGATACTGGACTGAGACAAGTTCAAACAGAACAAGGATGGCAGCTTCTCACTTTAAAATTATTTTCACTTACTTGATTATGGAGAATAAATGCAACATGATTCCATCTGCAGGCTGGAGGGATTCCTATGAAAAGTGGCTTCTTCCACTTCATCCGAGCTATATAACATATCAAAAATATTTTAAATATTAATAGTAGCAATGCAACTTCATTGGGAAAGTACAAAAAAAAATTCTGCAGCAGATTACATAGTTACGGTCAATATTCTAAATGTGAAAAATGACTGAATATGCAAGGCTTTTTATATAATAGCAAGATATATTACAAAAAGAATTCTCATTTCAAAAGCTCTGAAACAGCTATATAAAAAAAGACTAATCTAATTATTCCACTGACTAGCAAGAACGAAGGCAAATAAAAAACACACCCTTTTAAAGAGATTGTTTTCTATGTTTTATACAAGCTTCTTAATTAATTCAAAATTACTAAAAGCAATCCACTATCTCAAATCAAAGATATACTGCAAAATAATCTGAAAGATTATTGCGAAACAAGGAGGAAAAGAAAAGGGAGTGAAGAACAGACAATGCAAGCAAATGATCCCAATTCTCTCACAGTAAATCAGTACAGTGAATCTGAAATCCATGCATGTTACCTTTCAGTTGTCATTTCCTTCAAAATGCTATGTCTCAGTTTATGAACAGGAATTGTTAAGCGGCATCTAATTAATGATGGTGTAGTCTACTTAAAATTGTCTTCCTGATGTATTTAATCCAAACGTAATTGAGCTTGAAGATGGGTTGCCACTTAGTTGCCAGGTATGTAGGTATCACAGTGTGAGGCAGGGATCTTTAAACTTGGCAACTTTAAGATTTGTGGACTTCAATTCCCAGAATTCCCTAGCCAGCCATAGTTGGACATCCCTGGTGTAGGGTTATTCCATGGATTCATGGTTCCCAATGCCTATACATGAACTTTTCCCTCCCTTTATTTTGTGAACCTCATCTATATTAAGAATGACCAAAATTCACACTAAATTGGAGGCAAATCTCTACTGATATTTTGTTTTCATTTTACGTTATTGTGCTGCTTTCATTGTTTCCTTTTTAAAGAAACAATGTTATTAGAAGTTTTGTGAACAAAACAATAAAAGATAGCACAAACTAAAAGGAAAAAGAGCAGAAATGCCAGAAAGCAAAAAGAAAAATATATATAACCCTCCTTTTCCTCCACAAGAGAGTGACTTCTAACTCCTTTCATGATAAGTATAAAAAATGGCACCATCTCTTCACCTTTTCCTCACTAACAAATATATCTCTTCCTCCTACAAACCATCACTTAGCAATATAAATCAAATAAGTAATGTCCTTACAGAGGTGGTATTCAGCAGGTTCTGACCAGTTCTGGAGAACCAGTAGCGGAAATTTTGAGTATTTCGGAGAACTGGCAAATCCCACCTCTGACTGGAGATTTTACAGTATCCTTCCCCTGCCATGTCCACCAAGCCACGCCCACAGAACTGGTAGTAAAAAAATTTGAATCCCACCACTGCCTCCTTGGTCTAGTTATCAGCAAATACTCTAGAATTTTAACATTAGTTAACATGTATATAACTCAACAATACACATTTCAATTCTTATCTCTGAAAAATTCTTGTTTAAAAGGCATAAAATGATTCCAACCAAATTTTAACTTGACCAAAAGACCATTTCCCCTTTACAAGGGCAATCTCCTATACATATTTTCTCCATTCCAAATATTTAACCCCCTCACCAATGCATTCCATATAGCGACTCATCTTATTAAAATATCCATTCCATACCTCCACTTTAATCTATAAACACATTAACATTTTACAAATTTAAAGTAATCCCAGTCTCCTAATATAAACAAGAGACTGACATTTAATATAAGAAAGAAAAACACTTTGTCCTTTAAAAAGACAAGTACCCGAACTTTCTTACTCTGAAGAATAATAAGCAATTAAATGCAAAGCCAGTTTAACTACTCAATAAATCCAAAAAGAGACATCCAGAATAACAACATATCACATTTTATCCCTGATCAAACAAACTGACTTTGCAGTTCTTTCTTCTCCTATACAGAACAATCTTTCTCTGTAATCCCTTGAAATCATTGTTGATCCTTGTTACAAATTTCTTTACCTCTTTAAACAAAATGTTCTTTTATGAATCCAACAAAAATAAATATAATTTCTTTTATGCAATTTTGATTTTGATTTCATTTTTAATTTGTAAAGCCACACCCAGTTATATCTGGTGACAAATTCACATTTTTGCTGCATATCTTGTTCTGGGAACAGACTGTTCTCAAAAAGACACCACATACCTGACATTAATTGAATCAAAGTTGTAATACAGGCCTTGGTACAGTTTCTCAAAGGTATCCCTGAATGCCATTTTAAGTTCCTTGTCTTGTAATGTCTACAATGTCAAAAAAAATGTTTCTTTCTCACAGCATACCTTCATTTCTATAAAACTAGATTCAGAGTCTTAATATTAAGACTCCTTTTGAAGTTTTCTGAGCTTCTAAAACTTTTTGTAGCCAATAACTTGTCTTGCTTTCTGCTGTTTAACTAAAATTCTTAACATAACTAAAATATGGATTATAAAAATAAATCTTCACAATGTTATACTGAGGATTGAAGGCACTTGTATAATATTTCAGCCTTGTGACTTTGTACTTCTCCGCATCAGTGAATAGGCCATTTCCCAAAACAGCAATAAAGTACACAAACTTTAAAAGCTTCAGTTTGTGACTGGAGGAATTATGGCAAATCCACCCACCCCAAGATCAGTTTCTTCATTAGGAAAAGGAACAGCCGCAAGCAGGGGTGGAATTCTACCAGTTCAGACCTATTCTATAGAGCTGGTTGTTATGATTCTGCGCAGTTCGGAGAACTGGCAAATTGCGCCACTGGCTGGCCCCTCCCCGCCCTGCCCAGTCACTCCTTATCTCGCATGTGCGCCATTCAACTTGCCTCCATTGTGCCTTCCTCTAATTTTTGGTATGTTGCTATTTTGCCTCCCCCCACCCAGCTGTTCTGACTATCAGCTATGCTGTGTGATTTAGATTAGCTAGAAAGCAGGAAATCTGATGATTTCTTGCTTTCTAGCTAAGCTAAATTGCTGTTGTACTGCTTTGCCTTTGCCCAGGAGGCTTCCCTGAGGCCCAGTCAGAGGTGGTATTCAGGGGGTTGGAGGGGGGAGAAGTGGCCTGAGAGCAGAGCTGAACCTTCCTTAGGATTGAAGCTTCTATTTTTTGGTGCAGACTCAGGCAGCAAATTGCTGAAAGGTAGATCTGTGAGTGAATCTGTAATTCTGCGAGCAACTCAATCTGCCTGCCTGCTTTGCCTGATTTTGGATAAAAGTTGCTCTTTTTTAAATAAAAAATTCAATATTTACATACATGGTGTGTTGTGAGTTAATTTTGTGCAGAAAGGTAGATCTGTGAATGAATCTATGATTCTGTGAGCAACTCAATCTGCCTGCCTGCTTTGCCTGATTTTTGGTAAAATTTGTTCTTTTTTTAAATAAAAAATTCAGTATTTACATAAATATTTACAATATTTACATGCAAACCATGCCCAGCCATTCATGTGTCCATCAAGCCATGCCCAGTCGGCAAGCTATGTCCACCCAGTCACATGACCACCAAGCCACACCCACAAATTAGGCCACACCCATAGAACCAGTTGTTAAGAAATTTGAATCCCACCCCTGGCCATAAGGAGAAACAGTTTGGGTAATCTTGCATTACTCTCATTTATCCAGAGAGGATAGTAGGGGTTGATATACTCATCCAGTCCCTTATTAATGTGGCAAACATCAGCTCCACTTTGCTGCAGAGTTATCTTCAATATACTGTCTTTACCTAGAAGTCCCCACTTACAATTGTTTTTTCATAAATCAGTGGAACGACTTGCCTGCTGAAGTTATGGGTGCTCCAACACTGGGGATTTTTAAGAAGAGATTGGACAACCATTTATCTTAATTGGTATAGAGTTTCCTGCATGAGCACAGGGTTGGACTAGAAAACCTCCAAGGTTCCTTCCAACTCTGTTATTCTGTTATTCTATAATTATAAATTAGCTGACCAGCTGGGTGAAAATGCTTCCCATCACACTTCTATAACTCCTGAAAATTTATTACTGATTTTAAATTTTGCAGTAATTTTCATAATTTCCAGTTTATTTAAAGTTGGAAAGTTATTCTCCAGTACATTTCAAAAGTGATAGGGAATGTTCCAATATTCTTGCTGTCTTTATTATGTCTTTACTATAGGTGATTGATTTAAAACTATATATATATATATATATATATATATATATATATATATATATATATATATATATATATATATATATATATATATATATATATTATTCTGAGGTTCTCATGGGTATTTGTATGTGATCTTTGGTTATTCGGGTCTTCTCCCACGTAAGATTGGAAGTATCTGAGGCAACGTTTCGATGAAGTCTCATTCATCACCTTCAGGCTAAGAAGACCAGAATAACCAAAGATCCATATGTGTGTGTGTGTGTGTGTGTGTGTGTGTGTGTGTATATATATATATATATATATATATATATGTAGATCTTTGGTTGTTCGGGTTTTCTCCGCGTAAGATTCGAGTATCTAGGCAGCGTTTCGATGAAGTCTCATTCATCATCTTCAGGCTTCTGTCTCCAGCTCTGTGCTTCTCAGAGTAATGGAGATTGCAGCTGCAAAAGGAGGAAGCAGCTGCAATCTCCATTACTCTGAGAAGCACAGAGCTGGAGACAGAAGCCTGAAGATGATGAATGAGACTTCATCAAACGTTGCCTAGATACTCGAATCTTACTGTGAGAAAACCGAACAACAAGATCTACATATAAATACCAGCGAGAACCTCAGAAAACAAATATATATATATATATATATATATATTTTTTCTTAAGTTTTTGCAGGTACTTACATGTATGGCATTCAGCTTTGTTCGGGTATTTTCCCACGTCATTGTAGTTGTGCTTTTAAAGTTGTAGCAATGTTTCGGCAGAATCTCATCTGCACCACCTGCCCCACCACATACATCGGACAAACTAACAGAAGAATAAGTGCACACATTGAAGAACACAAGAACTCAATCAAAAAAGAACCGACCTCTTCCCTGGTCCAACACCTCAAAGCCACAGGACGTGAGATTGACTTTAAAAATACCAGAACTATCACCAAAACTGAACACTTCAACAACAGAATAATCAGAGAAGCCATAGAGATAGAAAAACACCCACACAGCATGAATAAACGAGATGATACTTCCCGCCTACCAGCCATTTGGAAACCCACCCTCATGAACAAATGAGTACCTAACATGAAGAATGACACCAGACCCACACGCACGAGGGCCATACAAGATGCTACCACCACATTTCCACGTAGAAAGCAGACTCACACCCACACAGAAGATGAGACACGACCACGGACCAGAAGCCGTATCGCAGCTGCATCACTACCCACTTCAAACCCCTCCGACCCATACATGAAGCGAACGAAATGCCCACCATGAAGATGCGGCATGACCACGAACGTGAAGCCAAACAGCAGGATCACAGGTCAAACCCCCCAGTAACTAAGACTATCCTGAGCACAATCAAGCCCCAAGCTGAACAGAACACACCCACAGCCAATCAGAATACAGCCAAACCCCCAACCAATGAGAACACCCCCACCCAATCAGAACACAGCCAAGCCCCCACCCAATCAAGTCACACCCCACTAACAGTTAAAAGGAAGAAGCAGCTGCAAGCTCACATTACTCCAAGAAGCACAAAGCCGAAGACACAAGCCTGAAGATGATAAATGAGACTTCATCGAAACATCGCTTAGATACTTCCAATTTTACACAGGAGAAAACCCAAATAACCAAAGATACACACACACACACACACACACACACACACACACACACTTTTGCTGAAGAATGAAGAATGAACGGTTGCTAACTTTTTTTAACATGAAACATTAAAAACAAAATAATATTCCCCTGAGTTTAAGGGGACAATATCAGCTTTATTTTGCAGACTGTTTTTGAGGAGGAGGCAGTTTTGACTTTGTTTACGACATTAAAAAAGCGTGAATGAAATATAGAACATCCAGAGAGAAAATTTTAGTACAAAGGATAACCATTCAGAACTGATGAGCAGAAATTTATATTTATATTAAAGCTTAGATGATTTTTATTCAAAATATATAAATAACAACTTCCCCAAAGTTCAAACAGAATATTCATTCATTCCTCTCCCCTACTCACCTAAACTTAATTTCATAATATCATTCTTTGAAATGATTTTACCATCTTTGAACTCAAAAGTTCCTCCAAACAGATAAATGTCCTAAAATGGAAGAACGAGGGCAGATATTAGATAATTTATTTTTCACTCAACATTTTGTTCTTTATTGATATCCTTCTTGAGCAAATCTATCACAATAATGATTTTTTAAAAGATTTGTCCATTAATTGATCATCAATAGCACATTGTAATGTGGCAAACATCTCTAAAAATAAAACTCTTTTCAATCTTGAAAATGTTCAGAAGAAATCCCAGTATTATAGGGTAATTATTTGTCCACTTTGCTTTGCAAAGGAGTCATCTGCTAATATGTGTTCCTATGCTAATATAAAAGAGTGATTTTCCTAAATTACATACATATTGCTCAAGGGATACCAAGATTGCTTCCAGTTGTTGATTGTCTGGGAGTCTTCTGTAAGCCTTTGTCTTGCCCTGCACACCTTACTGAAGCTCTGGGGATCACGTGGACTATTATTTGCTGGTTGCCTTGGAAATGGCCAATGTCTACTAATTAGCAATCTGTTTAAAACAAGCTGGATTGGAATGCAGCCAATTCCCTTTCCTATCTCTTCACCTCACATTTCAAAGGACTCCAAATGATAGGTGTGATCCGCTAAACCACAGAGGCTTCATTTAACTCTCAATAACAGGATTGAATAACACATTGTTCAACTCTAAGCAAACTCTCCATGCATCTGATAGAATGGGAGGTGGAAGGAATGGATAAGAAGCAATTGAATTCTGTTATTGAAGTCTTCCCATCATTTCCTAACTGTCATTTCAAGCTAATCTAGGAGGATGACCAAGCCATAAGGGCAGAATCTAGATCCCTGCCATCTTCTTGACCCAAATATTCAGAAGGGAATATTCAGCCAGATACCAGGTGATTTATACACTTTCTACTTCTGCCTGTTGAATAGAAGTTCCCCACCTTGTGGAGCAAGCAAGATCTTGCAGTGTTTCTTTTGATATCCTCTCATTTTTTGAGAATGCTACAAAAAAGCGCTCAGTGGAGAATTTCTGAAATGGATCTGTCAGTGAGATGTTGATGGAAAACATCACTGACACAGTGGATGTCAGTGGTGGGTGATGAATAAAAATTTCAAAACAAAAAGATTTCATCCTTTTCTCTCAGTATTTCTGTCAACCCCTTCAAAGCAGGCAAATTTGGCAAATAAGAACAACTTGGATATCTGGAAAAGATGATGTTGCTAACAGTGTATTGTATTAATACTCTATAATAGCAATTGTCATTCTGTCACAATTTTCTCCTCCAACATGTTCTCAGGGTTTGATAGACATTCCATCACAATTTTCCTGAAGATTCTCTTGATAGTGGAAGCATTCAAGTTCTTGAATAGCGTGATGCACATAGTATTTTATACAGCTGCAAAGGCAAAATAGATACCCGCTTCAAAAAAATCATAATATGAACTGCGAGAGCTAAGTCTCTTTGCTCTCTAACATAATTTCCACTAACTTCTTCCTACCCTATAAAAATATTGAATGGATTCTTTGCAGAACTTGTCCAAAAAACTTAATTATGCAATTCAATGCAGGGTTGTTGTTGTTTTGGTTTGCTGTCCCTGTTCCCATGTCCGCCTCACATGGCTTACAATAGCAGTTGATCTCCAATTGTTTAGCAATAAAATCCTCAAAAAATCATTAATAAATTAAACTGCAATGTGTATTTTCTCTTTGGACTAAGCCTAAGTAAAATGTAACATTTTGGCAATCTCATTTTACATATTTTTTTTTCAAGAATGTTTTAAGAATCTCATGTTACATATGAATATGCTTTTCTGCAGAAATGTGTGAATTCTACTGAATTATCAAAAAAAAAAAAAAAACCTAAAGTTCAAGATCCACAATTTTCATCAAGATTTTGGGGTAGGTAGATCTCTGGGTCTCACAGAAGTTGATTCAACAATCCTTTTAAGGGCAATTGCGTACTCTTAAGTTGCTTCTCTCTCATGCTCATGTTGATTGCTTCTTAAGCCAGCTTCAGAAAGTCCACTCTGTGTTGGGTTGGGTTGGCATTTAGGCTGGCATTTGTGCTCAATTTGAACATGCCACCACAGAACTTGATTGGTTGTTCTCCAGATTCTTGCCTTTCCCGTCCTTGCAAGGAAGGCAAGCTTCACTGGATGGCTCCTGGGTTGACTGTCTACTGCCTGCATTTTCCTTTTGAGAATTGTTCCCTAGTCCCCATAACTTTCCTCTGCTTTCCCAGATATTTGCAGTCAGGGATGCCTTCACCTTTCCTTACCACATTATTTCCTTTGACTCTAACCCAGATACTTTGTTCCTTTTATGATTCCATCTGTTGGGAAGCACCCAGCCTGGCAGGGAGGAGGATCAAGCATGTAGTTAGCCTAAAGTCATTGTGCAACTGCAAAAGAGATAGGACTGTCTTTTTCTTCCCCCTCAAGTTCCTTGGAGTCTTATTTAAATATTGTCAAGAATGGGGAGATTCTTATATTATAGGCTGAAAACAATAAAGTAGTTAATTTGAATGCTGCATGTGCGCGTCTGATTGTTTGTGACTGACACCATCCTGGTTCTAATACTACAATAATTACAGCAATAGGAAACTTTGTTGTTCTTTTGCCCCTATGTTCCACAGACTTCTGTAGGTCTATGGAAAAGTTGTGCAAGGAAGACTCAGATCGACAAAAACAAGTAGCACTGTTCTTTCCTTGCAACCTAAAAATGAGGGAAGGAGAAAAGGAAGGAGGGAGGGAGGGAGGCTTCTCTGGGCAAAGGGTAGGAAAAAAGGGGAGACATATTTCACCTAGCCCAGGACAGAAGGATTGCACATGGTAGTGACCAGCATCGGGGGGTGGAGGGAGCATGGCAGGCACTAGAGCTAGTCAGTGGCTGCTATAAGAATAGACCAAAATACTGGAGACCATCCATTGTGAAGCGTTGAAGATGGCTCAGGTTGGAGAACAGCAGTTCTGAATCATAGCTGGAAAATGTGGCTGTGGGGTACATCTGCAAGGACAGGGAGTGAAAGTAGGAGGATGCCACCCATTCCTACAGTCAGGAAGTGTTGAATGGGCTTTACTGACAATGTGCTAAGCAGAGAGTGCATATCTGCCCTAAATCTTTGCAGTCAAGGTTTTCTGTTCTCAAATACAATGGAAGTAAAAGCATCTTAATTTGTAAGAGGACAGCAAAATGTTCAGTTGTTTACCTTATCACTATGTGCTGTGAATGTATGATGTGATCTTCCAAAAGGCTTTTCTCCCTTTACTTCACACTTTTGCCACGTTAAAGATACTTGGGGAGAGGATAGAAAATAACACAAAAACATTTTTCATTTGCTTTTGTTCTGTAGTATCTGGAAATAGCACTATTCCAATCATTTGACATATACATCCATTTTATTTACTTATAAAAATGTATTATTTCACCCTGCTGCCCAAAGACTGGATTCTTTGACATGATTCCAGTTTTTGTTCTCCTCCTCACAATACTTACGAGCACTATCTTTAACTTTACACCTACATCACTTGCAGTAGTAGACTAAGGGTGATGATTTGTGGAAAATTGAAAGAGAAACAACCAGCAACCCCATCAGTACAGACATTATTAATGGCACCTATTTGCATATTTAGACAAATTTAGACAAGAGTGGTAATATGTCTCATAAATGTACTGCAATATTTAAAAACTCACGCATTGCCAAATCAGAGTTTCAAAACGCTGGTGAACATTTCACATTCCTCATAGGGTTAAGTTCTACGGAAGCATATTCTTAAATCCTAGCTATATGGCCAATGAAGCAGTTTAGCCAGAGAACATACCCCACACAACATAGCAACATGCAGTCAGTCATAGTTTGCCAGTTTTTTTATCAGAATCTCAGCAACTAATGGCATTATAGTTCTTGGTGGGATAAGTTAAAAAGTCAAGATGGCAGTTATGTCATTGCAATTAAATTCCCATTCTTTTTATAAATGTGACAACATTGCATGCACATAAGAAGATGTAGGACTTTGTTTGCTATCTTCCCTTTTTTGTTATCCTTGCAGGCTCCACACCTATTAGCCTTTGTTGAATGAAGACAAATATATGTGTCCCAGGATAATGTTGATCAATCTGGGTCGGTCACCAGGACCAAAGTTTTAGTCATTCGAGTTTTAAGACTTAAGACCGTCTTCAAGGAACTTCTCTCTACATTTTGGTAGACAGTCTGAAGGCCAAAAGACTAAACCTCTGGTCCTGGTGACTGACCCAAATTGTATCCTATAGTAAGCTTTATGTTAGATAGGGCTCTTATTTTGGGAAACATTAAAAAAATCAACCCTGATCTAAATAGGCTCATAGGCCCCAGATGTGTGGCAAGCTTTCCCCCTTTGTTTTACAACAAGAAGCATCCACATGGAATGGAAAACAAACAGGGAGCAATTAAGCTAAGCTAGGGGTATGCAGGATCAAGGTGTCCCCAGACACTGCTTCTGGTGTCTACTCTCTTCTAACCTATGTGACTTTAACAAAATATTCCTTTAATAACAACATTAAATTGGAAGTTAAGACTGCTGTAAAGAAAATAATCTGCCTCTAGCATTATGTTGACTGCAGGAATACTTTTGGATCCTCAAAGGACTCCTATCAAATTGTAGAGAACTTCATTTTTTGACCATGCCTAACCTGACAGCCATTTTGTAAACATACCTAGCACATGCTCTCAAAATCCCAGATATGTCTCAGCCATCCAAAAATGCCTACTCTGCACTATGCCATGATTGTATAGTGAGTTGAATTTAAATTCCACTGAAATCAGTGAAAATTACATTACATGGATATATTTTTTAAAATATTCCCTTGTGTATCCTCCTTTGATATTGCCATACTCCATTTGCCAAAGAATTCAGAATAATGTCTTTTCTTGAGTACCATATTTATCTGAAAAGAAGGATGATCCATCCTCACCCACTAGGGAAGATTGGTTGCTAAGAAATCAGGTCTTTGTCAGCTAAATGAATTGTCTGGTTGCCAAATTATTTATTTATAAGGCATCCCACATTAAAATGAGTGTAAAAGGCATTCCATCTGTAGTAAATTTCGATGAGTTCAGTGGCTTTCTCTCCCACATTAACATATGTAGGGTAATTCTGTGCTAGGGGATAGATCTATTTAGCTCAATTTACTCCATGCACATTTTGTAAAGACAGGAGAATAAATCACTGGACACTGAGCCGTTTTTCCCTTCTTTTTATAACAAAGGGACAGATCTTTCTTTCTAGAAGGAAATGTATGCAGTCTTTAATACTATATTCTCAGTAATGAAATATTACTTTGCCCCAATTACAGATAATTATTTGGAATGGGAAGCCCTTATCTTCCTTTTTGGCAAATATAGTAGGTAACTATCTGAACTCTTTTGTAGCAGAATTTTTTGGGCCCTGAAACTGCTTGAAACATATCCCTAAATGGTCACATTTATTTTCATCTCTTCACATTGACACATTTATTTTCATCTCTTCATTGAATCATTACTTTGCTAACTTACAACAGCAGTTCATAAATCGAACAAAATGATCATATATAATGAAAAGCACCTGTGTCCAGTGCATACACATCAGTATAATATTCATCTTCATTGGAACGACCGCCAAACATATAGATGATTTCTCCAATGGCAGCAAAAGCGTGGCCTGTCCTAAAAAGTTCAAATCCATTTGAATTAAATGCTGTGTTTCCAATTGAGAAAGAAGTGTCTCAAAGTAAAAGAATGTCAAAGAGAATGTGCTTTAAATGCTAAAAATAATGGTTGGGCTCACTTCAGTCACATAATTCCTACTTTATGGTTTTTAAAAAGGAGATTTCTGAAGCGATTAGTCTGAAACTATTATTGTTGGCCATAAAGGATGTTTTCTTCAAATCAAGTTTACTCTGGTCACTTCACAGATAAACCTATATAGATTTCTGGTCTTTTTCTTAGATGTTTGTCAACCTTCAAGCCTAGCTTATTGTTCTAGTATTTCTTGATGGATTCTCATCCAAGTTTTATCTTGTAGGCAATTGTGGGAGAAGATTTCTGAACTTTTGGAATATGCTGAATCTATGTACCAGCCTATCAGTTCAGTTCAAATCTTTATTGTCAATGCACAACATGTGTACAATGAATTTGAATGAGCCTCCTCATCTGAACATTCCTCAGATGTGTGAATTTAAACTCCCAGAATGCTCAGAAAGTCTGCTTGTGCACGCTGCTGTAAATTTGGGAGATAGATGTCCACACATCTGGAATGGGGTCTAGGACACCTTTCCATGACCAACCTGCTATGGACAACTGGCTGCAGTCAACTCGACTCAGCCAACTTGCCATAGGACAACTCCTCACGGCCAACTCACCACAGGCGTACTCTCTGTGGGACTGGTCTAATAGATTCATTAAAGAAAGGATGCCAAAGAAGGGACAAAATAAAATGTGAATGACAAAAAATAAAATAATTTTGTAATTATTTTAAACAAATTGAATTGTTGAATTGTCCCATGGTGAGTTGGCTGTGGCAAGTTGGCCACAGCGGATTAGCCATGGTGAGTTGACCATGGTAAGCTGGCTGTGACGAGTTGGTTGAGGCAAGTTTTCCCATTCTGTCTGGAATGGGATCACATTGAAAAAGTTGCAATTAACTTGTACATCTGCAAATCTAGACCTATGTGAGACAAATGAAATTAACTTCAATATTGCAAATAATACTAATTGAAATAAGGGCACTTGGTATTTGTAGTTTGTAATCATTCTGACTGAAACACATATCCTCTCACTAGTCCCACTGGATTTTCACCAGGTGTGGACAATTGGGCTATAATATTGTGCATTTCCAAACTATAAGTATGCTGTTTTTTTTCTTTAGAAGAGCAGAACAACCAGAAAGTTTTGTTTCCCATTATTCTGGATAGTACTTGCAAGATTTATTCCATTTTCCAAATCTGCTACAGATTGTCATTTAAGAGCATTCTAAATGAAATCACTCTCTATTTTTGAATGTTTTCATCCTCCATGACTGCTTCTTCCATGCATTGTTCAGCTCTGCAGACTTTTCCTGCATTAGGGAGGTTGAAACATGGGTGGCAGGAAAACCCAGCAGCAAATGCCTTTGAAGTAAACTCTGACTTAATCAGTTAATAATAATAATACTAGTATTTAATACTAAAAACTAAATCAGATAATACATAATATTAAGAAGTCTCAAACTGAATGAAATATGGGTAAATATTTTGCAAGAAACACTGTGAAGCCACTGGAAAGGTTACTCAGTCAGAACCAGAATGTCCTCTAGGGGAGAAGACAAGGAAGAATAACCAAATGCACAACTTTTTCCGAAAACTTAATTGAATATTGTACCATGGCATGAGAACTAGAAACAAATCATTGTAGGGCTGTTGTACTAAGATCACTTTAGAGGCGATAGACTGTATATTCCCTCCTATCGTGAGAGCTATAAGCTGTCATTTGGAGTTAGCAGAGAAAAATGCTGGTCCAACATGGCATATAAATGGTCTATTGATGTGAAAAGTATTCCTACATATGCTTTTGCAAAAGTCAGTCCGAGGAGACTTATTCTGAATGAAGTATATAGCTATAGTCTTTTCCTGACCTTCTATTTGTAAATTGTCTCTCTAGTGCTATTGTGGAAGATTATTGAAATGAAGAGGAATAAATAATGTGCATCATTTTCTTCTGTGTTTTTGGTATAAATGACATCGCTTATATATATTTGTACATTGCATGGTTTGGTAAAGCACAACATTTTGTGTCATATAACATACAGTGGGTATTTATTTATTTATCTATTCATTCATTCATTCTGTCATGGTTATATAGAATATATTGGAGGTGGTGACCCTTTGAGGGCTGTATGCAATGAAATATCATTTTAATGTATGCCGATTAGTATACTTTCAAAGTGACAAAAAAGTTATTCTATTCTATTCTATTCTATTCTATTCTATTCTATTCTATTCTATTCTATTCTATACTATTCTATTCTATTCTACTCTACTCTACTCTACTCTATTCTAATTTAAAATGGTTAGAATTCCTTCCTTCTCCCCTCACCCCAAGCTGTTTCTCATAGTTAGATGTTGTTTTTTCATCTTCTGATAAAGCCAAACTCAACAGACTTTTCTCTTGAGCTTCAGTATAGATCTAAATCTCTGGAAAGGTGCTGAGTGCTAGGAGATGTAATATGGATTTCTGTGGGAGAGTCAAGTGAGTCAATCTGTCAAAAGAGGATCATGCCATCACAATACAAGCCCTGGCCTTCTGCAGTGCATTGCAAGATTGCACACATGTCCAAAAGAGATACAGCTTGTGTCACTCACTTTCTTTTTGATAGAAGTAGCAGGAACCTACAGATGGCCCAGCTGGGGAATGTTTATTGTTATATCTATCAAGCATGAGGCTTCATGGTTAATTATTCTGTATTTACTTTCCCCTATCAAATTGTTAATATTTCCTATTTGGTTGCGTTCCCGAGAGGTATTTTCTGTCAATATTATATCTTGCAGTTAAAATTATTCTTTTGCTTTGTTTTGTTCAGGACTTCCATTCAGGCTTTGCTTTACTCATGCATTCATTGCTTTTGTATTTATGAACTACTTGTACTCTGTTGGCGCAAAGATTCTTATAGGGTTTCCTCATCTCCCTAGCAAAAATTCTTATATTCTGTGGTTCTTCTGACCCCTCCCTCACAAATTGTCACCAGGTGTGATGACCTGGGGCATGGCACAAAGGCAACAAGTCAGATGATCAGGAGTCCCTTTATAGCTCCAACTTTGCCCCCAATGTCCTGGTTACCTTTTGGCTGGAGAAAAACTCTCCCAGGAACAGCCTTTGGCTGCAGAGAATCAAGTCCAAAATGTGGTCAACAAAAATTATAAGTCCAAACAAGGCAAAATGAGGTAATTGGTCTGACAGGGCAGGAGCAAGAATTCCAGATGTGAAGGCACAACAATAACTCCACATGGTTGGAAAGACGCCAGGAACACAGATAAGCAAAGTTAACACAAGATAAACTCATGTTTGCTCCCAACAGCTGCCGCACTCAGTATGCATTCCCAAGTGTGGCTATTGAAGGGAATCAGGGCCCTTTCCTCCCCCGTAAGCCATGCAACCCACAAGTTGCTCTTTTCTCCATTCCTCCCTATGTGCCCTAGGATGAAGAGGGGGTGGGCCTAGGTCTTCCTCTGAACTCCCTCTCCCTTGTTCTATCTCTCCCCTGCTCTGCCCAGCTGGACTTTGCCTTTCCCCACAGCCAACGGAAACACACTCCCACTCCCTGTCAGCTGTTCATCTTCCTTCTCTGTTTCAGACTCCGACAGGGGCATGACACCAGGTTGAGAAAGCTGAATAGATCAAGTTAACATTTCTATTTTCTAACGTTTTCACATGTTAAGATTTTATTTATGTTAATTTTTAGCTGGAGCTAATTATCTTAGTTAATATAAATTTATGAAAAATTGGATCTAGGTGCAAATTAGGAGATAATCACATGAATGGGAAAAACATGATATGCTCTGCTTAGAGACTGGTTTTACTTGAAATCGGATTTCCATAAAAACATAGCTATACTTTTAGTCTCAGTAGCCCTAACGATGTCTAATTAAGATGCCAAGTATGTTCTCCTTTAGATCATGCTTTTTTTATATGAACTGTTTCCTTGCAAGCTTGTTGGGAAACCAAGACTGTTCAAGAACAAAAAATAAAAAATAAAAAAATGAACTTGCTCTATCAGATCAACTTAACTCATTTTATCTGGAATAGTGTGTTTGGGTGCACAATTATTTATTTTCACATTTTCTTCTAATGTTCTCTTTTCCAAAATAAGTGTATTTTATAAAAATTATAAATTTTCAGAGACTTATCATTACAGTAAAACCTTCATGGTTGCAAAACCGCCACTTGTATTGTTAGGATTTTCAGAAGTTTTCTTGAGGTCATCTGCTCAGTTATTTGAGCAAATGAATCAATTTGTTTCACTTTCCCACTGATACCCTACTCTGAGAACGAGGCTGAAAGAATGACTATTTGGCAGAACGGATCAAAACACTCCAAGCAGATGGACAGGGTTGGACAGCCTTTCCCAACCTGGTGTTACTCTTCAATTAGTTAAACTGTAATACTAATTATCTCCAGCTGATTGAGAATTGATTATACTGGCTAGAAGATGTAGTTCTAAGGGTGAAACACTGAATTGGAGATAGCAGAATATGAGGTGGTTCAGTTTTTATGGATAGTCTTGGATTTTCCAGCAATGAAAAAGATTTTCCAGGAATAAAAAGTCATTAGTCACCTAAATCTATAATAAATAAGAATCCTTAATACAATTTATCTGGTGTATTTAAGCATTCAATTGCATTTAACAATCAGACAAATGAATAATATTGTTATGTCTTGGGAACCGGTTGGGGTTCCAACCGGGTCCGCTCTTTAAGCAGGATCACCAACCGTTCCTATTGGCTGGCGCCGTTTGACAGCCGGCTATATAAAGCTGGCTGTCAAGCCAAGCCAGCCGTTGTTCGCACGCTAGTCTGCCCGTTGACTGGCAGACGCGACAACCACCGTTCCTTTAATAAACATTGTTAACCGCATGCCCTGGTCTAGCCTCTCCTTTCCTTCAAACTACAACAAATATTATAAACAGATTACAGACTGAAGCTGACAAAGTGGATTCCTTAAAGCCACTTAATGAATCCAGACTAAAGTCAAGAATCAAACCAAATGTATATGGATCTTTAGCTCAATCCCTTGGCCACAAATTCTGCCCTCACACTCAAAGAAGTCAAGTTTGTGACACCTACTGCATGGCAAGTCTAATTTTTACAAAAGTGCAGCTAGAAAACCCCAATTCTACTCTGGCAACAACTCTATAGAGGTCAATAACTTTTTCTTCTGCATGCCCTATTGCTTTTGGCTCTGCTGCAAAAACCTTTGGAATACTTATTGACATTTTTAAATGTACAACAGCAGTATTAAATATCTCCTAAGCCTATTTGAAAAAGTGTGTGATCCCAGAACACTAGGAGCCATTAGTGCTTTTTTCCCCAAGAGGCAACTTTGGGACAACCATGACCTAGATGACTGAGAATCTCCATAGATGTGTAACTAGGAGCCATTGTGCTCTGGTTTCCTTTAATTGCCCCATCTTTGATGTATATGTTAAGTCCTTTCCTCCAAAAACTTCTACTTGTCCAATGCCCCCATCTCTCAATTGTAATTCCATACATACAAGCCATGAACTCTACTCTCATTCGTGGCATCCCTTACTCCTATGAGTCACAATTCAGAATCTGACTCTGACCTTGAATTTTATGATGTACCTGGTTTCCCTGAAAATAAACTCTACCCCCAAAATAAGCCCTAATGTGTTTAGGTGTATGCCTAATATAAGCTCTACCCACAAAATAAGCCCTACTCAAGTGCCTGAGCAGCCAGCTGCCTGCCCATTCCATCTGATTGCTCACAGTGCCATGGCCATGAGGTAAGGTGGGGTGGTGGTGGAGCCTCCCCTCATGCTCTGCACCGGCTTACCTGGGCCCCCTCAGCCAGGCCATCCATGCCCTGATATCTGCTTTGCAGCGGCAGCACCAGCGGCCATGTACAACAGGAGCCCAGGAGGCTGAACAGCACACTAGTGCCATGGTCACAAGATGAGGCAGCTGTTGGGGCATGGATGGCCTAGCTATGGGAGCCTTGAGGTAAGCCGGTGCAGGGTGCATGGGGCAGCTCCACCACTCTGCCTCGCCTTTTGGCTGTGGACTGGTGTGTTGCTCAGCCTCCTGCTCCATTGCGGCCATGAGCAAACTGAAGAAGTGGGCCGGTGGCCATGTGTGATCCTATTGAGCCTGTACTTCAGCATTCTCAGTTTCAAGACCTAGTAAGGCAGGATTCAATTGAGGCTGGTGAGCCACAGCATCGATTTTTCAGCTGGAGCAATCAGATGACAAGGCACAAGGTTTAAGTCTAGATCTCCACAGAGGTGAGCAGAGCAATGCTCCTCAGTGAGACTCCTTGTTAGGCAAAGAGTGAGGCATGAATAATTGCAGCCAGCTGTTTGGAGACAGATTTAGATAGCTGCTTTGCTTGCAATCTTTGCTGGAGGCAATCATTTAGTTTTCTGTCTTGTGACCCTTTGACCATCTGACCACCTGATTCTCTGTAACTTTTGGATCATATTTGCACTATGCTACTGCTTCTTGGACTGTAAGCAATGCTTTTCAGGAAAGCACTCTCTGCTAAGCATTTGAACTACATTCCTGTCTGCTGGTATCAGCTTATCTGCAGTGTCTACTGCTTGGCTGCATGTGCTTGCCAGTAACCTTGAATCAGAGCACTTATTCTCAGTCTATTAACTGTACTTTCTGCATTGCAATGTTTAATTGGTTTTCCAGTATGACAGTAGCATAGCTACTGAAAAGCCCCCTTGTAAGGTTTTCCTTTGAGGTTTAATTGGAGAGTGGTATGCCAATGGCATGGCAGGTTACGAGAAATATTAGTGTATAATGAAGAACAGGGATTCATATATGTACATGCACACATGCCTTGCACCTTAATGCAAAAATTGTCTTTCATCTTTCTGTATGAACATGAATGGTAAAAAAATTCAGGAGGATTTTTCAACGGGCTTTTTGATAGAAGAAAATTATCTGCTATGGGATGGCTACATCTAGTTATCTGAATCCTTATCCCGTGAGAGTACTCCATAGAACAAATGAAACAGCTCATTATATGACATTAAATTATCTAACTATATTAAATACAGGAAACTCATTATGGATTCACCAATTAAACAACTGCTTGAGGCTCTGGTATCATGCTTCCATTGCCACACATTTTCCCAGGATAGTTTATTTTTGCAGAAATTTTATTTTAAGTGTTCCTGTTTGTCCTTTTAAATAATAACAAAATACATATTTACTCATTCCTTTCTTCTTGCAGTAAAATGAAGAGAGATTAAAGGATGAATGATAGTGGCTTGAATCAAAATACAAATGAGAAAAACAGGATTATTTGGTATATTTTTCTTCCATAACATGATCCACTGTATGCCAAAAGCTCCTTTTCGGAAATTAGGAGATCTTTTTGAAATAACATAAAACCGAATAGGATATTTTGTATGAATAAAAGATACATTAGAATGCAAGTAATTTTTAAATGATTATATTATTTTATTATCTTCATTGTAATACATTCAAATATACAGCTTAAAAAGCCCTTGAGAATGATATTTTTCAGTTCTTAAAATTTGCTATTTTTATTGCACTACTTTATAATCCTAAAAAGTTCAATATCAATCTTGGCAAATGCAAGGCATAATAATGATTTTATATGCGTACTTATGCCAATGCAAAAATTCATTCCAAGCTGCTTAACTGCAATTTATAAACATAGCCCAAAGATTTCTGCTGTGAAGCATTCCAGTAACAAACATATCAACGCTAGAATGATTCATATAACCCACATTTCCTTTCGGCTGTTTGATACACTAATTTTGTAATTGCAAGTTTGTGGCTCAGATCTTGCTCCAGATTTATGAAGCGGTTGAAATCTAGCATTGTTCATATCTTTATTTGTAGCCCTAAATTTAAGTGGAATTGCATTTGGTCCAGCTAAGAGAAATATCAGACATAACAAGAAGCATCTTGTCAGCTTCATGCTATGACCTTCAAACAAGGATTATAATATGCTCCAGACACATATTTTGTGTGACGAAAAGTAAATCAAAAGATGCCTTTTACTGTACCTCATGGATTTCAGATGCATTATTTTAAAATATTTGTTCTCCAAGCTACATACACAGAAGTCATTGATCAAATGCCTATTCTCACCTTTCTAGGAGTTACAAGGGATGACATGTCCTGGATATGTTGCTCTGGTAAAAGTGTCCTTTACTTGCCTGGCTTCTGGTTCCATTTTCTTTGAACATGAAGATAAATTGCTCTGAATTTGTCATCCTTGCAGTGTTGTGCTGGTGCATTGCACCCTCTAATGATTTTAGATTTGCTGCAACTTGTGTTGTTGCTTTTGTGCATAAACCAAAATATTAATAATCTAAGTGCTCTTCTTCATACTTGGAATGTACCTAGAACATTTCTGAATATGGTTATATGCTAACCTTGGCTCTGTTGTTGAAAGCTATGAATTAGATGAAAAATTATTTAAATTACATATGGGAACCTTTTTACATGATGCTATTTCATCTAACCTGAGGTGCATGATAATTGTTTCTGAATGAACACTTAAGCACTGAACTGGGTAAGACTATGGCAGCAGGACATAGAGCTAAATAATAAAAATTAAATTTATTTATGTTTCTTGGATAATATCTTGATTTATGGATAGTACCTAATGAAATAAAATTTCAGGGGACCAGCTAATAACATCCAAATTGTGGAACATGGATAACATTTCTGGCTTGCAAAATAGCAGATAAACTTTCTATAAATAAAGTTGAATTTTAAAAGTGCTGCTTATATTCTTAACAGAAATCTGCCTTAGTACAGGCATATCTGCTAGATCAGGGGTGGGCAACCATGGCCGCTGTAAGTGTACTTCAACTCCCAGAATTCCTGAGCTATCATGGTCATAATTCCACAGGTCATAAGAGGGCCATAGTTGCCCCCCCCATGCTAAATACTGTTAGAAATGTCTAGGTTGATTCTTGTAACTTCTTGGATACTACCATGTAGGAATTTGTTTACCATTGCATTCTTCTGGAATATTTGGTCAGTTTCCCAGTTAAATCAGCAAACTGGGCATTGTCTGGTAGTCTTCCATCCAAGTACTACTCAAACCTGACCCTTCTTATTTCTTTGTTTAATTTGCTTGCTGCTTATCTAACCTCCTTAGCTACTTGAACAAATTGATAGAATCACAGAATTATGGAGCTCGAAGGGACCACAGGAATCCAACCCTAAAGAAAACCAGTTAAATTATCTGAGAGAAATGGCTGTGCAACCTCTTCTCAGAAAACTTTCATACGTAGATTGTTCCACTGTTTTACAGGTCTTACTGTCTGGAGGTTTTTTCTTCATATCGAAACAAAATCTAGATTACTGCCACTTACACCTGTTATTTCTTATCTTCTATGGACAGTAGAAAATAGTTCCTGACTATCGCTATCTTTTATGTATCAGAACATTGAGATCACGCTTAGTCTGATTAGATGCTGCTACCTGTCAAACCCATCATGTAGACCAGACCATGAAATTAATTCCACAGGAAGGCTATAGCATTTTTATTGAAATCTTGCTAGTTTTGTTGTGCTGCATCTCCTCACTCTTTGGTGAATTTGGGAGGCGTCTGCCAAAACTACTTCTGAATTTTATCTTGATCTGGACTTAAAAAATACTTTAGCCCCATTGCATAGGCAACAAAACCTTCATAAATCCACTAAAATCACCTTCCTTACTTTCTATTCACTTGCTTGGCAATATATGTTTAGTTGTATCACTAATCAGCTTTCTGCTTGACACATTAGGGATGACTATTATCCCTATCTTCTTGGTCATGATTATTTGCCTAATAATTAGAATGTCAAACTAGGATTGTGGAGACTCAGATTCAAATCCTCATACTGATAGCTATTTGATTAAGTAAGTTTTTGTTGATCATTATGTCTCAGCTTATCTTAAGCCACAAAATATTTTGAGGATATAATTGGAGGAGTGTTATATTGATCTGCTGGAGGAAGGGGCAAGTGTAAATGAAATAAATATTGCATTTTTTAAAAAAGGGTAACATTGTAACAATGTCCTATGAGACTGCAGTTGATAATTTTTAAATGATTTTAGCTGTCCATAATAAAAATGGCAAAAAAGAAATAATTGAATACTTCAGGGAGCCAAATATCCTATTTTTCCCCTTTCATAAGGACTGAAGAAGGTGAGACATAAACTAGTTTTTCCTGAACTTGAGTGAACTGTTAACACAGATAACATAGACCAGCTGTTTTGCAAGATCATCAAGAGAAGCGTCAGGTATTTATTTTCTTAAAAAGATGAAAAAATAGCCTAAAATTTGAATCCTGGAGCCCAGATTTATATGTAGGCCTTGATTTCTGTGAACTACAATTTTAAAAAAATCTTTGGTGTGTGTGTGTGTGTGTGTGTGTGTATCTTAACTGTTATCTGTGGTAAAGGGACAAAGCTTGCTGAATCATGCCTGTGAGTTTTTGATGAATAAGCCACACCCAAAATAAGTGGTTAAGTGTCTGGAGAGCTAAAATATAAGTTTATGCCATGCTGGTGTGAAGACTAATAGATAGTTTTGCTTGCAACCATCACTGTTGGAGAAAATAGTGCTGACAGACTAAGGATTAAACAGCAGCTATAAAACTTTTCCAAGTCTGGGCTTCCGGTTTGAGCTTCTTCAGTGATAGACCGAAATCTGCGAACATCCGCAGTTTCGATCTGTGCTAGCTGCTGGAGCGCCCCGAGCCGGCTGGTTTTGGGGCTAAGCCACCCCGTAGAGGTGTTGAAGAGTGGGGAGACTGCCAATAGGGTCGAGGAGAGTCGCATCTCTCCTCCTCAGCTGGCCATTACACCCTTTCCCGAAGGCAGTTGCAGAGGTGGTTAGAATTGGCCACCTCAAAGAAGAACTCGACTGGAAAAGAATGTGCAGGAGGAAGATAAGAAAAGAAAGTTTTGGCTGATCGAGTCGAACTGAAAAAGCAACAATATAAGGTACCCTGGAATTTGAATTATAAAGAACAACGTTGTTCCCAAAGAAGACTTTGAAGCGGCGAATGAGAGAGGGAAGGGAAAGGATTTGTTTTTTTTTCTTTTCTTCCCTATATTGACAACTAAGAGAGTTAAGCAAGAAACCAGCAAAAATCCACTTTGACATTAATAGGTATTTAAGCTAAAAATAAAATATCAAAGGGTTAATAAAGATTTCTGGATTCTCAAAAACTTTTAAAAAGAAGGAAAAAATACAAAAGAGTGGGATCTGGAAAAATGGAGGAGACCACCTGAAAGTGAAAGGAATTAACAGTGAAACTTTAACAAGATTCCTAAAAGATACATTTTAACTGAAACTTTGTAACAAGATAATAGAACCCCAGGAAGAGAAAGTGGAAAAAAGAAGCAAGAAGGAACAGCTTTGGATTACTTGGATTACTTGGTGATTTTTTGATTTTTGGCTATTGGATCTAAAGGATTAAACTTAATCGGGTGGTTGTTTAAATTTTTTAAAAATGGTATCACTCTTGGAAGAATTGAGAATGGAACTTAAAAGAACAGAAAGAAGATGCACAAGAAGGAAGAGGTTCTTTTGGCTTTGTATTTCAATTTTTAGAAATGGAGATCCTGAACTATGAGAAACAACAAGAAATGCCTGTTGAATAAGAAGGGCGGGACAAAGAAGAAGCCATCTTCAATGACCAAGTATTTCTATGCGGAGAAAAGAAAGGAAGGGGGGAAGAGAGTGGAAAATTCAAGATTTGAAAAAAACAACCCCAAAAAGAATAGTTTGAAAAGTAATTACAATATTAGGAAGGAACAGAAGAGAGGACTACAGAAAAGAGAATCAGAATTAGAGAGAGAAGGGGTCAAAAAGGGAAGGGAGAAGAAGAAGGGGAAGAGGGAAAGGAAAAGAAATTATAAAGGACAGAAACAGGATATAGAGAAACAGGGAAAACGTACAAGGATTAAGGGTATAAGCCTATTTAGAAGACACAGAGATAATGGGTGAAAATTTAATTGAAAGGGGGATTCTGCAAGGGTACATAAGATAGTATTGTTATATTAGAAATAGAAATGAACTTTGAAAATATGAAACAAGTGTGATTAAAATGATAGATAAAATACTCATTGTAATGGAATGGAATGTTTAATAAATAAATGAAATAAAGAGAATGAGAGAATGAAATTAGGAAAGGAGGGGAACATTTTAATTATTGTTAATGTGTTATAAAAATTTAAGTGAAGAGGAATATGAAAGAAATATGAAAAAAATATGGAAATATTATAAGTGTTCCTAGAAGTATGATATCCTATTGAAAAGAAATGTTAAAGATGTTAAAGATTATAAATAACATTAATGATAGAGCAGAATTGGAATAGAATAAGTATTTTATTTATTATTGTTATATGTGTGTATGTATGTATGTGTATGTGTATATATATATATATGTATGTATATATGTATGTATATATATATATATATGTATATATACTTTCTCTTTAAGAACTTAGTGCATATTTTAAGAATGTACCAAGCAGAATTTGACTGGAAGTTATGTGTTATATTGAATGTTATAATTGTAAAGGCATAAATTAAAGTTTAAATAAGAGTTGAATGGATAAAAATTAAAAGATGCAAAGGTGTCATACTCCAATAAGTAACTACGGGAGAAAATTTTGTTTTATGAGAAAAGAAAATATGAAATTGAAACAGGACAGACAAAAGTATAAATATAATGATTAGAAAGATATTGAAACCTAGAAAAAGACGATATATATATATATATATATATATATATATATATATATATATATATATATATATGAATTTAGAAAGTAATAAGATAATTAAAAGCAAGATTGAGAAAATTAAGGGAAGGGAAAATTATTTGAGAAAATGTTAAAATAGTAATAAGATATGGAATAGAACACAGAGTTAAATACGAAATTGAATTTGTGTCTGTATGGAGAAGTGATAACCTGGGACCATGCTATTCTCAAAAAAATTTTTTTACTTGCATTATGTTTTGTGAAAACCCAAATAAAATTTTATTAAAAAAAAACTTTTCCAACTCTGCTAATCAACCACAAAGTTGTGAGTGACTTGCTCCAGAATCAGAACCAAACTGTGACCCAAATGGACCAATTGTCCAAACCATGGATTAGCAGGTAGGACAGAATATATCTCCAATGGCTCCTCTACTAGTTTTGACTAAAGAACTGCAAATAAATATGACAGGAGGCAATACAATCATTTTAATTTACTTTAATAACTTTAATTCATCATATTTGTCAAATTGGTTACTGTTACTGAATCCTCTTTGCTTGACAAATACAATGGAATCCCCCAAATGATCAAACTACTTTCTTGCTCAGTTTAATTTTGTTGAAACCAAACAACATCCTCACCAACACAACATGCAAACTATTATTAATTAACCTAATGATATAGGGAGCTAGAAAATGGGCACTTCCCTTTTTGTTTAAATTAGCTCTCAGACTTGGAGAGCTATATACGCTAAGTGACACATCTGAGAACTAACTTCAAGGATTCAATCAAGCAACTGATTGCCAACTGTGAAATTTGTCACCTCTAACAAGATAAGCTTTTATGGGGGGAAATCCTGCTGAGTTTTGGCTGTTAGATTCAGATGTGGGCTGGAATGAAAGAGGATTAAATTACTAGTTTACAGAGGGGTAAAGCATGTAGGAGATAAAATCTTTATATTTCAAGTGACTTGAGATTCAAGTGACCTGAGAAATAATGAAATGGTGCACCACTGGACTTTTTGTCTTTTTAAAGACTGGAGGAAACTTGATAGCTTAAGGAAACTTAAGTTAAAAAAACAAACATGTTTCTGCTAGGTTTTAAGCCAGCAATCTTCTATTTACAAGAAGAGTGTTATAACAGTTGTGCTGCTGTAATATTATTGGAAAACACATGACTAGAAGGTTTCATTCAAGACAATGGTAACCATTGATTCAATTGAGGGGATACTCCTCTTGCTGTGTAATAACGAATAAGTTGCTGAAGATAACCTATAATACAATAAAGCCAGGCGTGGGATTCAAATTTCTTAACAACTAGTTCTGTGGGTGTGGCCTAATTTGTGGGAGTGGCTTGGTGGTCATGTGACTGGCTGGGCATGGCTTGTATGTAAATATTATAAGTATTATAATATATATTATAATATATATTTATATTATAATATAAATCAGGATGAAGAAAAAACCATTCTGGCACAGTAGTAGGCTAGCCCCAAATTTAAAACTGAAACGGCTGTGAAAGTCTGACTCACAGACGAACACAGTACAGAAGCCTGATGATGGCAGATGAGATTTTGCCGAAATGTTGCTACAACTTTAAAAGCATAACTATAATGACGTGGGAAAATACCCGAACAAAGATGAATACCATACCTGTAAGTACCCGCGAAAACTTAAGAAAACATAATAAGTATTTATATAAATATTGAATTTGTTAAATTCAATTAAATATTGAATATTGATTCATTCAGAGATCTGTCTTTCTGCCATTAGCTAGCTGAGTCTGTCACATAAAATTTGCTTGCAAGCAAACTCCCAAAATTAACTCACAACACACCATGTATGTAAATATTGATTTTTTTTTAATTAAAAAGAGCAACTTTTACCCAAAACCAGGCAAAGCAGGCAGGCAGATTGAGTTGCTCACAGAATCATTGATTCACTAAGAGATCTATCTTTCTGCAATCTGCTACCTGAGTCTGCACTGAAAAATAGCAACTAAAAGCAGGCAAGTTGGATGGCATGCATGCCAGGTAAGGAGTGCGTGGGGAGGGAAGGGGCCAGCCAGGGGCACAATTTTCCAGTTCTCTGAACTGCTCAGAATCGTAACATCTGGTTCTAAAGAACCTGTCTGACCAGGTAGAGTCCCACCCCTGAATAAAGCCCAGAAGGGTATTAATGTTCAACATGACCTAAGTGGAAAAAGAGTATTTTAAAAGGACAACAGGAAATAATACATGGAGGATGCAAATGTAGCATGAAGGGAGTGACTACCAAGTGAGGTCAGTAGTTCTTGCCCTTCAGAAATTTGTTGCTGATCCATTCTGGCCCTGGAATAATGGTGCAGGGTGCATATGCTCTAAGATACCCAAAATTTATTCCTTTTTTTTTTTTGTTTAATTTAGTGGATAAATAAATATTGTTGCATGGTATGTGATTTGATTCATGGCTGAGGTTTTAAAACAGATGTGGCCAATTTGTGGCTTCTACACCTTTTAAAAAATTGTATGGTTGCCAAAACTGTAAACAAAAGCTTAAAATTTTCATAAACAGATTTAATAGAATTTTAAGGACAAGTAAAATCCACAACTCTACACTGAAAACCTAGGGAAAAGAAGAAAAATATTACATTGCTGCCCATGGATATACGCCTGTGCTGCTGCCTCTTTTTGAATCAGGCAATCTCCAAACAGTAGGTGTGATTCACATCACACAATATTGTCCACCTCTGCTTTATAGATTTAAATTTTCATTTACAAGTTTATTTGACAACTATAATAAAAGAACACTAGACTAAGTTACCTTGTTTAACACAAAAAAGGCTGAAAGAAGAATAAAATAGTTACTTACCTGGCACCAGGGTTTGAAGCAAAGGTTTTCACTGGAGTCCAACAGTGAGACACTAAATGCCAACATGAAATATTAGAATGACAAGAATAGTTCTAAGATGCTATGAGCAATAATGAACAAGGGTGCTGGAATATAGTAAAACATTTATAAGTGTTTGAAAATGTGATATAGGGAGTAAAAATCATACAAAGCTACTTCTCATAGAAATTTCCCTGATAGTTGTAGAGCACATTTAACATGATTGGCTGATAGCATATATAGGAATATATAACTAGACTCATTTTTAGGCTGCATAATGTAGGATTTAATTAAATGGAGCAACACATTTGCTATAGGATAAACTCTTGGGCCAAGTTATAAACAGTAGCAAGTAATAATGGGATCTACACTAAACTGTACTACAGGTTGACAGAAATAAGAAATCAAGTGGTTATATATTAATTTTATTTATTTATTTGTATTTTTACATTATTTATATCTGTTTTTATTAATTTTACAAATACGGCAAACATATCCAAACCCTTCCTCCCCCTATTTTCCCACAACAGCACCCTAGTAATGTGAGTTGGGCTGAGAGACAGAGTGACTGGCCCAAGATCACCCATCTGACTTTCATGGCCATGATGAGACTTGAACTCATGGTCTCCTGCTTGCTAGCCTGGTGCCTTAACCACTAGGCCAAACTGGCATTTCTATCTGCACTTGTTTTATGAACATATGCTGCATGCTGGAGTAACTGACATAGAGCAAACTACTTTGTCCTGTGAGGATTTAGTTGCACCTACCTGTATTGAATGTATAGAGATCATCCACTGCTTTACCATTTTCCATGCCACCATACACAAAGATGTTTTCGCCTACTACAGCTGAACTGTGTTCAAGAGTTTGAGGAGCAAGACCACTGGTTGTGATTTTCTGCCAGCTTAGAGAATCTTAAGGTAAAGGAAATAAAAAAAGAAATTACTCTCTTATTTTGAAGTTGGCTTGGGCAAAGTCACTTTCTTGTTCTGCTTTTTTCCGCAGAATACAACCACTGGAAGAAATGCTACAGAGCAGACTGTTCTTTACCTCCCCATACGTCTTCTGAAAATTACTGTTTTAAAAGCTGGATCCTTTCACTGACAATGTATTTTTTTAGGTAAACAGCTGCTCTTTAATTCAGCACTCTCAATTAAGGCATCAGTGAAAGGCTGCTTCACTTCAACCATGCTTTGACTGAACTACCCCTTTGAAGCTTTGTAAAAGAATGTGTTTATCCACCCCTCCCCTCTTGTAAATGCCCCCGCTGAAGTCCTTTGAGATTTTGAAGGTATCAAAGGGTCAATGACAAGAATGGATAGCATTTCCTCTGCATCTCTAGGCAAATTAAGATTGGCTGATTTATTATATGAAGGGTGTCAATGAGGAGGCCTGGGGAATGTCTATGTTCTGGAGAGGCATATTATATATTATTTCTTTCTTCAGTGCCACAGAAAGCAGGACTGCTGAATGTGGAAGTATGAAGAAAATAGGAGAAGGAGAAGGAATTTCTGAAAGCAGGATCCTTAAAATAATATTCATGGACATCAATAGGACGATGGACTCGTTTGGAGAAATTTTGGAATTCTATGCCCAGTTAGACTGTTTTGTTATATGACTGCATAGGTCACTTTGTGCTCTCTACCATCCATGGTACCATGATGAAACTCATAACATACACATGCTCTCAAACTGTGCCTAGTGAATAAAAATATTGGGGGGGAGAGGAGCCCTGCATTCAGCTATCCTCCTCCTCCCTCCTCCCCCTCCCCCTCCTCCACCACCACCACCACCACAATACAAATAGTTTTATATATTTTTAAAAAGCATTAAATAATATTTAAACAAGCCTTTTCTTTTTTTACATTTTAAATACTAATTCCCCACCACTTATCAACAGAAAACCATCCTGTGGAAATTTGGCATTAAAATGGCTCTGGAGCTGCAAAAGAACCTGAAAGACACAGGCAGTTGGTGGACCATAAAGGGCCCATCCTTAGAAGCAGCATCTACCTATCTATCATGTTGCATCTAGGGCTATAGTGGCCATTTATTTACTTAACAGAGAGGAAAAATACATTGAAGTTCATTTTTATCTTCAAGTACCTTGTGTTTTGGAGCTGCAATGTATAAACAGCGCAGGAATTACTTGTAAATAATCTGACTGGAAATTTTAGTTGTGAAATACAGGGTCTGGATTCATGAGTAATTGAACCATAAGTTTACTAAATTAATTCAATTGCCTAGGATTGCATGACCCAGTGAACCTTAGATTAATTATACTGGTTGAATTTGCATAATATATTCCACCACAAACTAAACGGATATCTCACCAACTACATTTTACTCTGGAATGAACTTATGGTTCATTGGGTCACCCAAACTCAGAAAACTGGGTTAATTGAGAAAACAGTGGGTATCTTATGCATGGATAAGGGTCTTGTGTGATTACAGCAAAGAAGCCACAGTTTAGCCAAGTGGATTTTTTGAACCCAACCTTCCCTGCAGCTTCTTAAAAAATAAGAGGGTGAATCCTGGTGATCTGCAATAGTGGAAGAGTTGAATTGTTCCTGCTTGGTAGAACTTCACAAAAAGCAGTTCCCTCCCAATCCATAATTCCAGTTATAGATTAAGTTTATCACATCCAATGGATCTGTTTCTGAGACTGTAGATAATATCCATTTTCTTTACTTAAAGCCTGGACTTTTCTAGCATATTCTTTCATATGCTAGAATGAAATATGTAAACATATATACATGCTGTGAGCATAAATAGTTTTCTTGATCTGCAACATGAAATGCAAGTTAAATAAAAGCAATACATTAAATTTATCCATCATCATGCACAGTGGAAATAGAAATTGGAGGTGAAGAAATCACTGATCATTTCATAAAAGCATCTTCATCTCATATCTTATACTGCTATTCTGTTTTAAAATAATATCTCCCAAGTTATGTATGAGCTTTTAATTTTTTTTAAAAAAAGTATATATTCATGCTCATGTGATCCTAACTGTATAGAGAAAAGAGTCCCTCATCCCTATATTCAGTTATTGTCCTCATACAAAAGTAGCCTCTTTCATATGTAACTTTATGCTATTGTTATGTAGATAAATTTTGGGCAGGAAAGAGTTTGGAAACATTGTCTTCCCCTTTTAACAAGAGCTTATTATTTTTTCTGAATGTTGGCCAAATTGGATAATGATCAGGCTGACTTGGAATGTAAGGTAGTATAGGCCAGGCCACAAGATTAGGGAAGGCTGCTCTAATTTTACTTTAAAATGAACAATCCCTATGAGTTTGGACAAGATGAAAAAAACCTCCCAGTTAATTAAAAGCAGAAGCGTTACTTCCAATTTCTTCTTCAAAGCTATGCCAGAGAAAGGGGCAAAGAAAGTGTGCATAGCCACCGTTTATGGATGTAATGCTAAATCATTATTTAGTGTAGCATTTGTAATGGATCACTGAATTCTTTAGTTGGAAAGCCAGTGTTAATCATTTATTAATCACAGTACATAATTCAGAAACACTGGACTTACAAAAGAAGCCCAAATACACCAGAAAGGTGTAATTTTAAAGAAAGGTAAATACTATTGTTAGAAGAATAATTGGGGGGGAGGTGTTCTGTGAGCTGGGGTTGTGCAAGAACAAATCCCAGCTCTCAAGAACAAATCAAAAATGAAATCCAGACATACTGTGAGAGAAGGAGATTCATTTATTCCCAAAAGCAAAAGAGGTTGGTTTTGGGGGGTTGGCTACACAAAAATGAAGCCCAGAGACTTGGTTTCATAAGCAGGACTGGTCCTTGGTGTGGACTTGGTGCAGGGCATAGTTTGTGTATGTGCTCGTTCTAAAGTCTTTGTCCAAAGGTAATTGTCCTTCCTCTGCAGATTGAGGCGTTCCTGTCTTCGGCTTTGATCCTGAGGTGTTTATGAAATATGGAATGAAAGATTGCCCTCAGATATATAGATCCCTCCCTAGGTGTGGATTTATTGTGAGCATCTTCCTTTATCCTGAGGGGATCCCTGTCCCCCCAAAGGAGCCAGTGAGGTGCTAAAAGAGTGTTTGTGTGTGGGTAGATCAGAGGCCTTTTAACTTCCAACACTATATTACAAGAACTTACTTCCTTCCTTCCTTCCTTCCTTCCTTCCTTCCTTTCATCCATCCATCCATCCATCCATCTATCCATCCATCCATCCATCCATCCATCCTCCCTCCTTCCCTCCCTCATCAAGACTGGTTGAATATTCTTCTTGCCAGATTATGCCAGTTGCTGTGCAATAATGTAAACCTGTATAAAGTCCAGGCCTGTCAAACTGGTGGCCTGTGGGCCGGCTGTGTCACACACAGGCCACATTCACCCCAGCTCTGCAAAGGCAAAAAATGTCATGATATGTCATGATACATTATGTGACATGATTGAGTTTGATACCCATGGGTAGACTATGGATTAGGAGCAATCTGATATACTGTTAAGCAGTGCTACCAGACAAAATATGAAAAGGATTACAAAGCAATTAAGAACTCTGAGGTTCTACACTCAGCAACATTAAATTTTATAATTACTCTCTGATGATTCACAGATATTCATTGCAGGGACTATTATCTACATGTCTGCCCCCTCTCTCTACATATTATACCATCTTGTTCTGCAACTCCTCAGAGTAGAAGCCCTGATCTCCTTGTTCCCTTTAGAGCAAGGGTCTTCAAATTCGGCAACTTTAAGACTTGTGAACTTCAACTCCCAGAATTCCTGAGCTAACATGACTGGAGGAGGAATTCTGGGAGTTGAAGTCCACAAGTCTTAAAGTTGTCAAGTTTGAAGACCCTTGCTTTAGAGGGCCTCTCCCCATTGTTGAATGAAAGTATTATCCACTCCTCCTTGGGTCTACAGAAAATTACTCCAGCATGACATTTTGTGATCCCTTGTCGAAGCCTATCCTGCCTCTATAGCCTCTGACTTATTGCTTAAAGATACTATTGTGATTATATTTGCACAGTGCATAATTACTAAAGCAATGGTGTGTGTGTGTTATGTGTGTGTGTGAGTGACAATCTTGAAGTATGTTGAGTCACTAGCAGCACAATTTCTCTTCTTTCTTTACATGCATTAATATTTACATCAGACATGTCAATAAATCTCTGCTCTCCAGAAATCCAGCCCTGTATTCAGTAGCTAATTGCAGCCATTCCAAGGACACTGAGTAGTTTTTATTATAGATATGAAAAGAGTACCATTTGTGCAAAAGTTCAGTAATGTATTATACATTTATTCTATGTTTACAAGTGATTCTGTCTTGTCTAGTCTTTACCTAACCAGTATTAGTTTTTATAATTTAGACAACAGATTATGACTTCCAGATTCTCCCATATTTTATTTGGGAGGAAACAGTGGAGAAGAATTAGCCTTGTCTTTTCAGTGTTATGCTATTTCAGCCTGTTATGCAATACACCATTACATAATTTTAATGTTAGAATATTTAAAGCTCCATTACTGGGACTTGCACCTTAGCAGAATGAGGGCAAATGAAACTTGTCATATGTGAGGAATGGCGTCTATGGATGGGGAGCTAGTATGATTGACTCCAGTGAAGTTTCCCAGGAAGAATAGAACATATTTCAAAAAGGAGGCTGAGACAAGAGGAACCCCACCCAGAGCTGAACAGGAAATAGAAGAAGAAATTTAGGACAGTCACTCCCTAGAACCTCTCAGAACATATATGTTGGGGTGAGAGTAATAAGGGTTTAGTCTTAGATGTAAACAAATAAAGAATGGAACTTTGGCTGGATTGTTCTATGTTGTTCTTGGGCTGGACCTGATATCAGAGAACAGATGGAAGAAGATATACCCACATTAGCATGAGTGGACAAATGTCACTTTGTTCCCATCTGCTATTGATCATCTGATTCACTTCTAGTATAATGAGTGATGAAGAATAACAGATTGTATACATCTTTTAACTGCCACTTGTCATTGCCAGTTTAAATGAAAAATACTCTGTAATTGTAGCTGACATGAACCTGTGTACTCATGGGCTAGGCTGCAAATGAATGGGAATACAGATAAAAATATATAGATACAGAATGCAGAATAACAGGATAGGAAGGAATCTTGTAGGTCATCTAGTCCAACCCCTTACTCAAGCAGGAGACCTTATACCATTTTTGATGACTAGTTGTCTAGTGTCTTCTTGAAAGCCTTCAGTACCCACAACTTCTGAAGGCAAACTGTTCCATTGGTTGATCGTTCTCACTGTTAGAAAGTTTCTCCTTACTTCTAGGTTGAATCTCTCCTTGATCAGTTTCATTGTTCCTTGACTGGCGTTTGGGTGCTTTGGAAACTAGATTATCCCCCTCCTCTCTGTAAGTCTCTCAAATATTGGATCACTGCTATTATATCATTCATGGTCCTTATACTGCTATTATATCACTCGTGGACTAGCCATGCTCAGTTCTTGCAACTGTTCTTCATATGTTTTAGCCTCCAGTCCCCTAATCATCTTTGTTGCTCTTCTCTGTACTCTTTCTAGAGTCTCAACATCTTTTTTATAGATTGGGGACCAAAACTAGATGCAGTATTCTAGGTGTGGCCTTACTAAGGCTTTATAGAGTAGTACTAGTACCTCGTGTAATCTTGATTCAATCCCTCTGTTAATGTAATTTAGGATTGCATTAGTTTTTTTGGCTGCTGTTGCACACTGGTAACTCATATTTAATTGATTGTCCACTAGGATTCCAAGATCCCATTCACAGTTACTGCTATTAATCCAGGTTTCACCCAGTCTTTCCTAAGTGTAAGATTTTACTTTTCTCTACATTGAATTTCATTTTATTAGAGAAGGCCCTGTGTTCAAGTCTGTTGAAATTCATCTGGATCTTGAGCCTATCATCTAGAGTGTTCCTACTAGCTTAGTATCATCTGCAAGTTTGATAAGCTCCCCTTATCAAATTGTCAGGTTATGTTTGTTCTGCTTCTTCTAACTGATCAAGAACTGCTGTTAATCAGGGATAGTCCATTATGGCTGAAATGTTTACATTTGCTGAATTCCAAAATACCTTAATATCACTAGGATGGTGGAAGGTCCTCAAAAAGTTCTGTCAAAACCTCCACACATATAATGTTGTATAAGAGCTCTGAGAGAATCTATATTTGCTTCTCAAAAGGTAGCTTTTGGCACAAAAGGTGTTTATTTGCATTGCAAAGTCTGACAACTATTGCCAAAATTAGGACCTGCATGAGGCCCATAGAAGATTAAAGCATTTACTTTTCTGGAACAAATCAGGCTAAAGTTGGATCTAAGGTACAGTGGATTATGAACTTACATTTAGAACTGAGTGAACCTTTTATTTGAAAAGTTCTCAGCAGGGAATCTAAACTTGGAGTCAAATCACCTTCAGTGAGCAAAGATATATCTAAAAGAGAGTTGTTTTTAAATGAGATACATTCCTTTCAGCTCTCTAGGTGCCATGAGAAAGTAAGCTCCAAAGCTTTGTGTCATAGATCTAATCAAAGGGCATTCGTCTTTCATTTGCTCAATCACTCTGTAATGTATCTGTGCAGAATGAGCTCCAATTTCCCATGAATAGAAAGAATAAGAGGGATACTGTAAGTTTTGAAACAGGTCTCAATACAAAATCAGATTTTGGTTTAAAACTTGTTTTAATTTTAAAAGGTTCAGGCCATTCAACAAAGAATCATTACCTATAGGGATGCTATAGACATGTAGCAAATACTAGTTTTATAAAATGGATGGGATCATCAGAAGCCACCCTGTTGAATTGTCATTGCTGATCCTATGTAATAATGTATTAGGATAAGAAATGGTTGTGTGTTTTTTTTACAAAACATGAGCAAGAATTCTTCTGACTAGCCATTAACTAAATGAACTATAAATCCTGGGAAATTTATGTTTTACTCACCAAGATCAAAAACATAGACTCCTGGAAGGCAATACTCAGCATTCTGGCTTGAACAACCTCCAAATAAATATATCTTGCCTTTTACTACACTATAAAGCAAAGTTGAAATGTTAAAGTCATCCATAAAACTTCTCCCCGCCCCATGGTTAGAATTTTCTGCAGAAAAATATACCCTTGGTTGCTAAAAAAATATTGCTAACCTGTAATATTTTTCATCACACAGTTATATCAATAATCTAATTTGGAAGTGGAGAAGCTTTTTGGACCTCAACAATCAGGAGTGCTGGCCGGATTCCACGATGTGCCTCCAAAGCTGCCCAGCTAATGAATGTTAGGAAGAACTGAGAATTATGATAATATGGGTGTATTTCCAGGCTGTTTCTAGCTTCATCAGCTAGGCAATGGAATCAGGTGAGAAGCAGGGAGGGGACAAGGGCTATATGGAAGCCAGCTGAGGGCTACAGGTCATTTGTAGATCATAGGAGGCCCAAATCTACATTCTGTTTTTTATTTTGGTGCAGATTATATTTCTATAAATAGTGTTTTTATAGCTTGGGTGTGTGTTTACCCATGCATGGTCTTGAGAACTTCTAGAAGAATCAGAATATATGAATAAAAGTGACCAATTCAATACATAAATAAACTGTAACGGATTCCCCCCCACCACACACACAATTAGATCAGTAGATGGGTTCCCAAAGAGAATTTTTTCTTAAAAACTAAGGGAAAAAAGGGTGGTTGATTCCATAAGGAATTACATGGCATGAAGAAAGCAGTTGGAAAACAGCTGTATTGTTATTGCGGATGAAGTGAAATATTTATCTCTTGAGAAAGTGGGTAAATATGTTAAATTGTATACTATCTCACCTCACTCTCACACATTTTCTAAAGTATAAAGCTATGCTTGTGTATTGAAAGAAACAGGCCAAATGGAAGCAGAATTATAAAATTGGAGGTAAGGAACAGGGATGAATTACACATGAAAATTACTTTCTGATCTTGGTGGTTTGGTGGTGGTTTGAAGCATTTAATGTGTTCATTTAATGTGTCATTCTTTTCCTTAGCAAAAGAAAAGTTTATGTTCAGCAGTATCAGTTCCAGGCAATTTGATCTATGCCACACCACAATCACCTGTTCAGGAAAGGCTTGTAGTGATATGAGCATTACAGAGACCATCTGAACATGGACAACTTATGGTGTTTGTCATGTGGAACTACCTATAGAAATCTATATAGCCATATCTAATAATGGAAATATTCCCCAGAGGTCATTGGACATTTTATAATTGTGTAAGCCAACCAGTGTTTAATGGAGTGGTCAGCTTATTGTTATTTCTAAGCATACCTTCCTAGGTATTTTTAAATTTCTCTATCAAAAAATACAAATCCATATCCACTGTTTTTTTCTAGTTCATTTGGAGGGATGGGTGGGACATGAAATTCCTCATATGGCTTATCTCATATAGCAGGGGTGTCAAACTGGTGGCCCATAAGCCAGATGCATCATGCGCAGGCCACACCCACCCCAGTTCTGCGAAGGGAAAAAAACATTGCAAAACATCACGTGATGGCAACATGACATAGTGAGCTTGACACCCATGTCATACAGTTTGTAGAACCCAAGTTTGTAGAACTTTGATCATTCTTGGTTTTGCCATACTAGAGTTGGCAAAGAAATGCATGATGTTTGGAAATCCATATACTCCCTAATAAATTCATAAGTGGAGAATAACAACTCCAGGATCTAGATGTTAAACATTTCCTAAGCCAAATAAGATATGTTTTCAAACATTCACATGAAATAAGATATACTCTAGCCATTTTATCCAAAATGGGCTTTTGTAGAGGAAAAAAGCTCCATGAAGCTTCTAAAGAAATAGTTCATTTTCACTACATGCCAATATTGACATATCCACTGTAAGATGAATCAATTAGAGCAAACAAGTAACGATTTTATTATAATCTAATATACCTTGTTCTCTTTACCAAAGAACAAGGTCCATTTATCATAATGGCATTACTCTGGAGAAAGCTTGAAGAGGTTCCATTTCAACTCCCTGCACCCAAGATTCAATTGAAATTAACTTAGACCAAAATTGATTATGGGTTTTCTGACCATTCAGTAACTAGCATTTTTTGCTTTTGTTTTTACATATTTGAATGCTGAAAAAAATGAATTGAATCGAATAACAGAGTTGGAAGGTACCTTGAAGGTCTTCTAGTCCAATCCCCTGCTCAGGCAGGATACCCTATACATTTCAGACAAATAGTTGTTCAATCCCTTCTTAAAAACTTCTAGTGTTGGAACATTCACAACTTCTGGTTAATTGCTCTGTCAGGAGATTTCTCCTTAGTTCTAACTTGCCTCTCTCCTTCATTATAATAGGAGAGAAACTACGTAGACAATATCAAGCTAATGGCCTTTAGAATTTCGTAGCCTTCAAGCTGCCTGAAGATAATGGGAATTTAAAGTCAATCTGACACAAAATCTGGCTACTAGGGGTATTAGAATCCCCTAGTATTAGAATATTCCCAGCTTGAGCACAGAGACAGTACAATGCCCATAGCTGAAATCCACAAGAGCTTTCCCTATATGGGAAATTGTATTAAAATTGTACTGTTATGGATGACAGTGAAGGATGGATATCCATGCACAATCATAAATATGGATTCCTTACCAAGAACTGAGATAAACTGAGAGCTAAGTTTATCATGTTTATCAGCTGAGATAAACTATTTGGTGCAATACAAACTCTTTGGTTTATATTGCACCAGATGGATTCCTTACCAAGAACTAATTAGCTGAGATAAACTATTTGGGGCAGTACAAATGAATGGATAATACAATGAAACATCTTGGAATTTATTTATGTTTACCTATAATTGAATTCATTTTAGCTTCAGTAGTACTTTTGTAGAAAGTATTTGTGCTTTCCTTTTATGTTGAACTCAAATTGCATGAAACCAATGCTGCAGGATAGCCTTCTGCAATGCAGTGCCCTCAACGTGCTGGAAAATTTTCATGTAACAACAACAGGTGGCCTACTTAATTGCCACCAACTTTTTCTAGCTCTTTGGTGTTTTAAACCAGGTGTGGCTAAGATGGTCTCCTTCTGCATATATGGCCAGTACCTAAATAGAAAGTACTAAATCAGAAGCAATATAAAGTAAGATTTCTGATTTTCTGTGCTATGAAACTCAGAATGTATAAAACTCAGTTTACATCCAAAAAAGGGCACATATTGCTAATCTCCTTTACTTTGATCTTGTAAAATAATCTAGTTTATTTTTATATCTCAGTACCAAGAAATGATGGATATTTTTTCTTTTTCTGAATTGCTTACTTACCTAAGTGAATGCCCTTGTCGTGGGCAGGGAATGTGACCATCCTGTGGTATCCTTTCCCATGTCAAATCAGTTAGAGTAACTAAAAATTAGGAGATATATGAGATTACCGTCATCATCATTAAATACATGATTATATATTTATACAGGTGGAGGTGTATACACCAACAAAAAGTGCTAGTATTTAAATAAGATTTCCAAATCTAAAGAAAAGATTGTGATGCAAGTTCACACAGTTATTTCCCTCTAAGGAAAGCAAGAGTAAATGTTTCATTTGTAAAAGTCCACATTTTTATATTGCAGTATATGAAAAGGCTGACTATTCTTATTTATAGAAGAAAGTATCTGATTTCCAAAGAAACTGATGGTTGCTTCCGAAAGAATACAGAGGCATCTGCAGGCTCCACCTTTCATTAAAATGACAAAAACTGCAACGCATTGCTATACACAAATGGCACAACGTATGAATTCAATTGCTTTAAAGCATAATGTGTTTGAATTAGTCTAAGCTTGGCATTTATTCATTTAATTTGTGTATCAATTGACTCCTAACATGCTGCATGAAACTAGACATTATATTTACAAACCATAGTTTATGGTTGAGCGTGTTGTATATTAATTCATGCTTTGGACGTTTATTCAAAAAATCTTGGTTAAAACAATGTGAGTCAAGGAACAAGTTATTGAACTAATATGAGTCAAGAACCAAGTTCTTGATTGTACTAAATCAAGTCCCCTCCCCCTCCCCCTCAAACCTGCAGAAGACACAGTCTACAGACACATGATGTATTTTTGGACAATTTTTATATTAGGAATGTGTATAGGAGAAATACTGGCATTACTTGCAAACTATTCCATCTTCTATTGTTTAGAATTAAAATTCCACTATTTCATAATGATAACCCTTTTTCTGCATTACAAATAACTGCTCTATTACAGTGAAAGATGTGTAACTCCAAAGAGAGAAATAAACTCCTAAACATGCTGCCTGCTAGAAAAGATGAATAGTATCTCACTTGTCAACATGTAGAAGTCATTGAAATATGTTGGTTGATCATCCTGAAAAAAAAAAGAAAGAGACTGAACTTGTTTTATTCAAAGGCCATCAATATTGTCATCTAGACAAGGAAAGATTTTAAAATTAAAGTGTAGTTTAACTCTCTTGAGGAAGTTGCATTAGAAATAATAGCCAAACAATTGTCTAGACAGAAGCAGCATCATATCTATGAGATATTAATAGACAATAACCAGAATGTTGTGATTCTTAAGCTCAGTGACAGGAGAGAGAAGATTTTATCCAACAGTAAAAAGTGGATGAGGCATGCAATTTATCACAGCTTGAGAACTGATGCCAAATAGTGATCAAATTAACAAGAGATAACAAAGAAAACTGGTACTTACAGAAGTATTATAAAAGGAGCAGCCCCCAAATATAAATGCTATATTTCCAGCCATTGCCAATGCATGTCCATGTCTAAATAGTAAATCAAACAATGATAAGTATTATGGGACACTTTCATAACATTGGCTCTATTCACTTTCACTGGACAGAGAGACCAGCCGTATTGCTATGCCTGCCTAACACAGATCCTCCCACAGAGCTGAACAAGTCGCTCCATTTCTCATAGCTGCAAACACTCTAAGGCTGCTTCCTCACAAAAGCCACAATTACAAACATTTATTCCCCCTCTTCTTTCTTGTGTACCTTCATCTCTCATGTTCCTCAAACATGGTCTATGGCAGTGGTCGCCAACCAGTGAGCCGGGGACCACTGGTGATCTGTGAAAATTTTTTGGTGGTCCGCAGAGAAATCTCACCCCCAAAACACCCCCCAAAGCAATTAATCCAGGCTGCTCAGGAACACATGGATGCACCACCCACATGGCCCACGGGAACACAAGGCTTGCGTTGCTTGCATTGCGAACAACACGAGGTAGTGAGGGGATAGGGGGAACTTGCCCCACGTGCCTGGCCTGACCACCGGGCTGCTTCTTTCCACTTCTTCCTTCTTCTGCTTTTGGCTGCATGCAAGGAAAGCAGCAAAAGTCTTTCTTTCTCTCTCCCAAACTCTGCCAGAAATGACTCTTTGGGACCCTGCAAGGCATCCTGCTCCAAGAGGCTGCGCTGGTGGGACAAGTTTCACAAAGACTCATTTTCGGCAGAGTTTGGAGGAGAGAAGGAAAGACTTCTGCTGCTTCTGTTACTTTCCTTTCATGAAGCCAAAAGTCTCTCTCTCAACACCCCCCCCCCAAGAATGGAACTGGAGACAGTATCCTGTGATCCCAAATAAAGAACGAACAATTGGTAAGAAAAAGGGGTGGGGGATTTTTCTGCAGACATTTGGGGGGATTTTCCCAGAGTCTCTGGTCAGCAGGACTTAAAACTATGAGTTTGGTGGTCCCTGAGGTCCAAAAGGTTGGCGACCCCTGGCCTATTGGGTACCAGCAGAACAATGTATGGCTGAAGATGCTGGATGCATGCTTTCTTCAAGCACGTTTTTGCTGGATATTTTTGTAACCCCCAAAATTGGCAATCATCACAATTCAGTGAGTCCTATAAATATGGTGGGACTTTCTTTTGCATTCAAATTAAGTGATATGAGCTACACTGTAAGGTAAAGATTTCCTAGAACCCCCCCCTTTTTTTTAAAAAAAGAAGAAAGCAGATTTGATGTGCAACATTTCTTGTTGTTTGTTATTTTATTGATACAAATTCAGGATATTTCCATACTTGAGTGAAGATGTCATTATACTGCTTTGCATCATCATCATCATCATCATCATCATCATCATCATCATCTCTTTATTTGTCTCCATCATGTGAAAACCTCCCCTCCACCAAATGAAATATATAATTCTACCTCCCTGTCACTTAAATAAGATGGACTTGGTTATATATAGCATGAAATTACAGAAATTAAAGAAATTGAGTCAAATATGTTATTCACATATCAACAATCACAACAATAATCCAATCAGTTTCTAAGTTGCAGTTCTTACTCAATTTGTACTGTTTTCTGGAATATGGAGTTATGTAATAATTATTCATTACCTTTCTTTAACCTAATGCTGATTTTTAAAAAATAAGAGTAAAAAAATAAAAATAATAAGCTCCTCAAAATTCCAGTTGGTTACTCCAATAGAGACTTATGGAAGTGTAAACATAAATATTAAAAGCAAAATCCAAAAATGCAATGAATATATTAAAATATCAACCTAGAAGGGTGAGAACCAGTCAGAAAATTAACCAAAGTCAGGAGAAGCCATAGGAAAGAGACAGACCAAGAAAGTTAGGACCAGATCACTAGATGGAACTCATCAGTCAGTGTGGACATCAAATCAACTTCACAGGAGAAAGCAACAAAGTTGTGGTTATAGTTTTCTTTCCAAACTGGATGTAAAGGATTTGGCAGATTTTTAAAAAATATTTGCAAATGTATAGGTTAGGGAAAGCAGAAATACTGCATTAATTACCGAGGCAAGCAGCCAAATTTAAATTATCTTGCATCAGATCTTTCAACCTATTAATATGCATTTCTGTCCCCTAGAGAGAGCTGGCAGGAAGTACTTGGCACACTTTGCACTGCCCTGATGGTTAAACTCTATTTGGCCACAGCAATGAGGCTGGGGATTGGATATAACTTCAAAGTTTTAAGGAACAATTTATGGGTGCCAATTGACAGAGCCTTCAGCTACATTTCTTTTCCCAGCCAGTGGAACCCGTCAGTCAGAAACACCACCACAATTGCTGTGCTTAATAGGTAATGTGATGGGATTTGGACAACTATGGAAAAGCACTTAAGACAAAGCTTTTAGTCACTTTTCAAGTTGTCTGAATGACAGATTGTGAGCATAGACATCTGTATAGTTGAACTGTTACTTGGGCTGATTTTGAACAGACTCTTTTAACACTCTTCTAAAAAGTACAGGTAGTCCTCTACTTAAGACCACAGTTGAGCCTAAAATTTCAGTTGCTAAGCAAGACTGTTAAGTGAGTTTGGGCCTATTTTACGACCTTCCTTGGCACAGTTGTTAAGTGAATCACTGCAGTTGTTAAATTAGTAACACTGTTGTTCAGTGAATCGAGCTTTCTCTATTGACTTTGTTTGTTAGAAGGTCGCAAAAGGTGATTACATGATGCCTGGACACTACAACTGTCATAAATATATGCAACTGACTCATAAATAAATAGGAGGCAGTTGCAAAGTGTCTGAATTTTGCAATCACACGACCATAGGGATGCTGCAATGGTTGTAAGTGTGAAAAATGGTCATAAATGTTCAGTGCTGCTGTAACTTCGGTCACTAAATGAACAGTTGTAAGTTGAAGAATACCTGTACTGGGGTAGTTATTTTATACACATGTGGTACTTTTTGGGAAACCCACATCCAGAAAACAGATCAGATGCAGGTTACACACACAGCAAAGAGATATGTATTGAAGTAGAAGGGAATTCCTTCTTTGCTTCATCTTGTACTTTGCCTCTATGTATGCAGTGTATTAATTGGATGCGGAGAGAATTGAAGATAAATGATCAGTATGTGCTGTAAAGGAATGGCAGAAGCAGCTGGGTGCATTTGGCTACACCTGTGAATTGTTACCTATTGCAATGGTATGTCAGTACTGGTAGCACCCATAAGTAGCCAGTGGAATTTGTAAAATGTCACAGGTATATGGAAAATGGTGCTCTTATACAGTAAAAAAAAATCACTAGAATGTAACACTGTGCAACCCCTTTGTTGGTAATAGATAGCATCAGAAAATTTGGAATATGCTTGTTTGTATAGAATCAGCAACAAACAACTAGCAGAACCTGGCTCTCATTCCTGATTTCAATCAATCAAGGCATCCCTTCATTTTCACAATGGCAGTTCTAATGCTTGTTTAAGAGAAAGCTAATATTGGGTTTAAAAGTTGGTTGAAGCGGTAAACCCATGTATGGAGCATGCATAATGTCTGGCTAGGCAGCACATGGGCAAATGCTTTCATGAGAGCAGGGTCTTTCTGATTGCCCGAAGGGCAACACTCAGTAACTGAAAGGCACTGCTCCCCTCTGAAGTGGTGGATGGAAAAATTTTTTTAAAAAAAAAAACACAAGTATGATCGGCTGAAAAGGCTCTGCCTGTGTGATTCTGGAGAGGTGGAAACCACAGAAGATGTTCTTCATTGCTCCTTTTACAGAGACACTTGAACCAAATTTACCCTCCCTCTGATTAGCAGTTATCCTGGCTGCTCATGCTGAGATGTTGCTCATACCTCGGGGTGTTAAACTGGGGGCCCATGGGCCAGATGTGTCACGTGCAGGCCATGCCCACCCCAGGTCCGTGAAGGGAAAAAAACGTTACAAGACATCACATGAAGGCAACCTGATGTGGCGAGTTTGACACCCGTGAACTGCCTTTTATGATAGCACATTGGTGGTAGGATTCAATTTTTTTCACTACCGGTTCTGTGGGCGTGACTTGGTGGGCGTGGCAGGGGAAGGATACTGTAAAATCTCCAGTCAGAGGTGATATTTACCGGTTCTCCAAACTACTCACAATTTCCACTACCAATTCTCCAGAATTGGTCAGAACCTGCTGAATATCACCTCTGGCAAATGTGGTTAGGTTTTGTATAGCAGCATGAAAGATCTGTTGGTCCTTTACGGGCCAAGTTCCTACTAGACAGACATATTCTATGTAACCTCAGATATTATCCTTTCTGTAACTTTACATATTATCACATTTTACTTAAATTTTAGATACTATACTTCCATGGAATTCTCAGTCATCCAGGTCATGGTTCCCCCAAAGGTGCTTTTTCAAAAGGCAATCGGACTTTCTTTGTTTTTCCTTGAAGATGTATCGCTTCTCATCCAAGAAGCTTCTTTGGAACAGAAGAAAGGAAAAACAAAGAAAGTCCGGCTGCCTTTTGAAAAAGCACTTTTGGGACAACCATGACCTGGATGACTGAAAATCTCCATAGACCAAAAATGTATAGTATCTACAATTTAAGTAAAATGTGATAATATGTAAAGGTACAAAAAGAACCTTTATATCTAAGATGTTTTATGATGTTCTGGACTCAAGAATTCTAGTCAGGTTGTTTTATAAATGTAGTTTAATTTAATTTTGTCTTCAATTTTATTTACTGTCTGCTAAAAGCACTCACAGAGCACTCATGGATACATTGCCTGTGCTGGTCAAAGAATGTAATAACCTACTTGAGTGACAAGGTTTCCTAGATTGGAATGGGCATGACTTAAAATGGGCCATGGAAGCAAGGCACATTCCAGCCCTTGACCTTGTCATTTCCGTTCTCATCAGCAAGATGTCATTTATGGTGCCCACAGCAGAATTTGAAGAGAAGGAAAATACTACTTTAAAACTACAATACAGGCAGTCCTCAAGTTCAAAGTTATAATTGAACCCCGAAATTATGGTTTTAAATCATGACGGTCATAAAGTGGATCACAATGTGACTGGACTTGATTTTATTACCCTTTTTTTTGAAAATTTTATTTGGGTTTTCACAAAAACAAAATACAAATAAAACATCTTTTTTGAAAATAGCATGGTCCCAGGTTATCACTTCTTCATACAGACACAAAACTCAATTTCATGCTCATTTTTATATTCTATTCCATATCTTATTACCGTTTTATATTTTCTACATAGTTTTTCCCATCTTTTAATTTTCTCAACTTTGTTTTAATTATCTCATCTCAATTCAAATCATTATATTTATAATTTTGTCTGTCCTGTTTCAATTTCACATTATCTTTTCTTATTAAGCAAATTTTTCCCTGTAGTTACCAATTAGAGTATGACACCTTTATATCCTTTAATTTTATCCATTCAAACTCTTATTTAAGCTTCAATGTATACCTTTAAGATTATAGCATTCAATATAATAGATAACTTCAAATTGAGTTCTGCTTGGTACATTCTTAAAATAGAGACTATATTCTTAAAAAGAAATTTATATACACACATCCCATTCCAATTCAATTCTATCATTAATATGCATTAAAATCTTAACATCTTTAACATTTCTTTTCAATTAAATATCCTACTTCCTTGAGAACACTTATAAACTTTCCATAGTTAATTCTTTTTTCCACATATTTCTCACTTATATTTTTATAAATCATTACTAATAATTAAAAATGTTCCCTTTTAATTCTCTCAATCATTTTAATTCATTTATTTATTAACAAACATCCCACTACATTACAGTAAATATTTTATCCATCATCATATTTTCTAAAATTATTTCTATTTGTAATATAACAATGCTATCTTATGTACCTTTGCAGAATCCCTTTTGCAATTAAATTTTCACCCATTATCTCTAAACAAGCTTATGGTTACAATCCTTATATCTTTTCTCTGTTTCTCCATTTCTTGTTTCTGTTTTTTACAACTTCTTTTCCTTGCCTTCTTCCCCCTCTTCGTCTCCCTCCCCTTTTTACCCCCTCATCTCTCTACTTCTAACTCTCTCATCTGTAATCCCCTCTTCTGTTGCTTTCTAATATTATACTTATCTTTCAAATTGTTCTTCTTTTTTCTAGTCTTGTTTTTTCTAGTCTTAAACCTTTCACTCTCTTTCCCCCCTTTTCTTTTTTCCCCCCACTTAAAATTATTTGATCATTAAAGATGGCTTCTTCTTTGTCCCAATCTTCTTGTTCTGCAAGCGTTTCTTGTTGCTTCTCATAGTTCCAGATCTCCATTTCTAAGAATTGAAACACGAAGCCAAAAGAACTTCTCCCTTCTTGTGCATCTTCTTTCCATTTTTTAAGTTCTGTTTTCAGTTCTTCTAAGAGTGATACCATTTTAAAAACTTTTAAACAACCACCCGGTTAATTTTAGTCATCTAGATGCAAAAACCAAAAATCACCAAATAATTCAAATAATCCAAGGCTGTTTCTACTTGCTTCTTTTTTCCACTTTCTCTTCCTAGGGTTCTATTATTTTGTTACCAAGTTTCAATTAAAATGTATCTTTGAGGAATCTTGTTAAAATTTCAGTGTAAGTTCCTTTTAATTACAGTTCCATCCCTTAATTCCAGGCAGTCTCCTCCATTTTTTCAGATCCTGCCCCTTTATTCTTTTTTTTCTCCTTTCCTCCTTTTAAAATCTTTTAAATGTCCAGAAATCTTTATTATCCTTTGACTTTTATTTTCAGCTTAGATGCCTATTAATGTCAAAGTGGATTTTTTTTCAATTTCTTGCTTAAGTCTCTTAGCAATCAGTATAAGGAAGGGAAGAAAAAAAAATGAATCCTTTCCCTTCTCTCTCTCCTTTGCAGCTTCAAAATCTTCTTTGGGAACAATGTTGTTAAGTTTAAATTCCAGGGCACCTTATTTGTTGCTTTTGCTGTTTGACCCGGTCAACCAAAATTTTCTCTTCTTATCTTCCTCCTGCACATTCTTTTCCAGTCGAGTTCTTCTTTGTGGTGGCCATTTCTGATCACCGCTACAACCGCCTTCGGGAAAGGGAGTAATGGCCAGCTGGGGAGGAGAGATGCAGCTCTCCTCAACCCTGCTGGCAGTCTCCCCCCTTTTCCAGTTTCTGGCAAAAATGCTATAAATCACAACGATATTACCGTGGGGCACTGCAAACAGCCATAAATGGGGGCCAGTTGCCAAGTACTCAAAATATCATGTGTGGGGGGATGGGGGGGGGCAATATTGGAACTTCAAAATCATCATAAGTAGGTATTTTAAGGATTCATTATAATTTCAAATGGTTAGTCAACCTGTTGATGAATATAACATTAAGCTGCCTCTGCAGCAGGTTAAGACTGAGTTGAAAAGTGCTATCACAGGGATAGACCCTCTAAAAACTGAGGCAGCTTTTTGCTGCAGTTCATGGGACATGAGGATAATGCTTTAGGGAAGTAGCCTAAGCTCCCTTTCACACTGCTGCCATCTCTTCTTGCCAAACCCTCCAAAGCTGTGTGAGGAGATCTGCAATCATTCAGATCTATTAAGAAGCAAAAACCTGCAAGCATTCCCTGAACTTCTACAGACCCTGTAGAAGAATAACAAAAACAGAATAAAACTTTACCTAGTAGTGAAGAAGATTAAATCACTTGTACATGATCCACATAAATATCTTTCTAGGTATAAACTTACTACACATTTCATGTATTTGTTCTGTCTGGAATAAAATAAAATTCTTGGCCCTTATGTGGGAAAGAACTGAAAATCCTTCAAGCTACCTTTCTCTTAAAAGACAGCAACAGAATGGCTGCAGACCAGGAGTCAGGAGGTGGCTTGAGTTGGAGTTTCCACAAACAAGGAAACAGATTGCCCATAGGCTTCATAGAATTGAAAGGCTCCAAACCAAACTTTTGGTTCTATACGATTTCAAAAATATCACAGCTGACCACAAAACTAAATTGGCTCGGCTGTTGAGGTTGTATAATCACAAGGAACTGGAATCATCTTAAAGCAATATAAACTTTAGCAGGAGCTAGAAATTTGTAGAGCCAAGACATTTCATTGTCTGCATTTCTTTTCCAGTTTGATGATATTGTCCTTCACACACAAAGTCTTTCTCTACATCATTCTCATTGGGAGAGAATAAAACATGAGGCATTGATCTGAAGTCTCTGCTGACCATTGGTAAATTTAATATTAAGAACAATGGCCGGTTATTTGGTTTCCAGATACATTTATGCATGGCTATCTCTTGATATGGCCATCTTCTTACAGTCAAGAATTGGGGGGAACCCAGGGAGATAATTTAAGCCTTATAAAATATATATAAGAAATAGGATGAAATATGTAAGAAATTAGCTGTTATTAATACAATTAACATATCTGCATGGTGTGATATTTGGAAGAAGTTTCATAACACTCTAAATTATACTCAGTTTTATAAAATCATACATTACATAAACACACACACAACATGCACACAAAACAATAGTACCATATATTATATACAAAATTATTATTAATAATACATATTATAGTATCAAAATAATACAATAACAAAATGTATAACTCTTAAGTTACACCCACGGACCAAGGATATTATGGAAGCTATACTGGCTTGGATGCACACATATACACTTTGTAGGTAAAACTGTTAATCAAGAAAATCTACACGTCACTGTTAAGACAACATTTTTAATTTTTAAAAGAGATTTCATATAGGCTATAAGAATAGTTTCCTAAAGCTATCCACAGTCATACTACCAGATCTTTATTCACAATAAACCTATTTATAAATTAAATTCTACTGCAAGGTAGCCAAGAAAAAGAAAGAGAAATGTAACAGTTCACTGAATACCTTTAATGCTATATTTCAGTATAATACAGAAACCTAAATTAATACTGTTTTCTGGGTTTTTTTAAACCACTGTGCCATACCTAGGAGTTGGAGGATTTCCAGTTACTTCCTTTTTAGTCCAGTATCCACTTGCAAATGCCATCTAAGAACCTGTATTTGGGGAAGAAAATAATGGATTATTCTGAGAGTATCTAATGGAATTTCAGTTGGTGTTCACTAATAAATATGAATTATGTCTGAGATGAAATCGACCAATGTGTATTTGGGAAATGCTTCCATTTATGAAAGTGACCAGGACCAACAAGTTTTTTTTCTCCATCTAAAATTCATTCCAGAAATTGTCCTGATTTTTAGAAGCAACTTTTATATGGAAGGAAGGGCAAGGTTGAACAACTGTAATCAGGAGATGGGAGGGACCAGATAAATCTTGTATTTCATCCTCTACCGTATCTTCAACTTTTACCAACATGGTCCATGCAACTCACATGGTCCATGAAACTCACAATATTTCTACCTGGCATGACCAAAGAGAAATTGTGGCTGGAAAATATGGCAGGAATGAACTTCAACATGTCTAAACATCATCAGCTGAAAAAGTATTATTGATTAGTAGAGTATTATCATATTCACTGAAATTGATAATAGTAACGGTTCTGTTGCAATCTTCCTTGTAATTTGTTTGTAAAAGTTCTCCAATAATGATAAAGCATGAAACAAAATTGAATTCCCTCTCCCTTTTATTTTTTTTCTCTGTGTTCTACTTACCACTGTGATTCTGTTTCTCTAGAAATGAAGGAATTAATATGTCTGCAACTTCAGTAAGCCTCCCAATTTTAATTTTACCAGTTTTATCAATCTCTTTACTTGCCCTGACTAACAGTTGCTATGGCACCAACATACACAGATTGAAATGCACACCTTTGTTGCCTTTATAATTCTGATTTATTTCCGGGTTATTTGAAGTCATGGCAACTCAAACAGACACTGACCATAGTGTACACTCAATACTCCCATCGTTCTGTCCTTCTCTAGCAAAAAACTATTGAATGTATGTATGGAAGATTGCCATTAAAGAAACAGTAAGCACATTTTAAAATAAAGGATTAATCTTGACTTTGCAAAGACTATAATCCTATAACTTCCATTTAACAGATTTAACAGATAATCAGAGTTGGAAGGGACCTTGTAGGTCATCTCATTCAACCTCCTGCCCAAATGGGAGACCCTACACCATTTCTGACAAATCGGCAGTCCAATCTCTTCTTGAAAGTCTCAAGTGATGGCGCTCCCACAACTTCCAAGGGCAAGCTGTTCCATTGGTTGATTGTTCTCACTGTCAGAAAGTTTCTCCTTATTTCCAGGTTAAATCTCTCCTTTTTCAGTTTCCATCCATTATTCTTTGTCTGGCCTACAGGCGCTTTAGAAAATAGCTTGACCCCTTCCTCCCTGTGGCAGCCCCTCAAATATTGGAAGACCACTATCATGTCTCCCCTGGTCCTTCTCTTTACTAGATTAGCCAAGCCCAGTTCCTGCAACCGTTCGTTGTATGTTTTAGCCTTCATTTCCCTAATCATCCTGGTTGCTCTTCTCTGTACTTAATGCAATTTAGCATTAGCTTTTTTGGCTGCTGCCGCACACTGCTGGCTCATATTTAGCTGGTTGTCCACTAAGACTCCAAGATCCCTCTTACAGTTACTGCTATTGAGCCTGGTTTCACCCAGTCTTTATGTGTACTTTTGGTTTTTCTTGCCTAAGTGTAGGACTTTACTTTTTTCTACATTGAATTTCATTATGTTAGATATGGCCCAGTGTTCTAGTCTGTCAAGATCCATCTGGATCTTGAGCCTATCTTCTTGGGTGTTAGCTATTTCTGCCAGCTTAGTATCATCTGCAAATTTGGTAAGTTCCCCTTCTATTCCCTCATCTAAGTTGTTAATGAAGATATTGAAGAGTACTGGGCCTAAGACGGAACCTTGTGGCACCCCACTGCTTACTTCCCTCCATGTAGACTTAGACCCATTAAGGACTACTCGTTGAGTACAGTTTGCCAGCCAGTTGCGAGTCCATTTAGTGGTTGTGCTATCTATTCCACTTTTTTCTAGCTTATTAAGAAGTAGGTTGTGGTATACTTTGTCGAATACCTTGCTGAAATCTAAATATATTATGTCCACAGTATTTTGCTGGTCTACTAATTTAGTCACTTTGTTGAAGAATGAAATAAGATTGGTTTGGCATGATCTGTTTTTAACAAACCCATGCTAACTGCTAGTTATTACTTTATTTGTTTCTAGATGTTTGCAGATCTGTTTTTTTAGTATCTTTTCCAGTATCTTCCCGGGTATTGATGTTAGGCTGATTGGTCTATAGTTTCCTGGGTCTGTTTTTTTTTCCTTTTTTGAAGATGGGAACCACATCAGCTTTTTCCCAGTCCTCTGGTAGTTTCCTGGTGCTCCAGGATTTTTGAAAGATATGGTGCAGTGGTTCTGAGATGACCTCTGCCAGCTCCTTTAAAACTCTGGGATATAATCTATCAGGCCCCGGTGATTTGTTTTCATCAAGATCAGGCAAGTGTTCTCTTACTATTTTTTTTGCTTATTTTAACTTTTATTTCTGGTCTGCCTTTTATAGCTATGTTTTTGGTGGGTTGAGCTATAGTTTCTTTTTGTGTGAAGATGGATGCAAAGAATGAGTTAAGCAGTTCTGCTTTCTCTCTGTTGCCTGTTACTTCCTTGCCATCTTCTCTCTTTAGTGGATCGACTGTTTCCTTGATTTTTTTCTTGTTATTTATATGTTGGGAGAAACTTTTTTTTTAATTATCTTTGACTTTTGTTGCAAGTCTTTGTTCGTTCTGAGCCTTTGCTTTCCTGACTTTGTCTTTGCAGATTCTGGCTATCTGCTGATATTCTGCCTTAGTTGTATGTCCTTCTTTCCATTTTTTTGTACTTGTCCTTTTTTTCTTTCAATTTGCCAGAGAGATCTTTGCTCAGCCATGCTGATTTCTTCTTGGATTTCTTGACACTATAGATTAGCCCAATGTGAGTAAGGCCTCCATGACAGAAAAGAGATGATATTTTTACGCATTTTTTTTCTGTTGACTTTCCAGTCAATAAATTAGAGTAAAATGAACTTATCCCTGTCCCACAAAGCCATATTTTGTTTCTAGCAGACTAATTTTGGTGAAACATATCTAGGAAAAATCAAATTATTGCAAAGCTTTTATGGTTCCTTTTTAGAGGGAAGATAAAACAATGTTTACTGTCATCATAGTCCAAACACAACCCATCCATTCATACTTCTATTTACCATATATAATTAATCCTTGAAGACAGTGATTTCTCGCCTGTGCCCCATGAAATTGTCCGTATCTTTACCCATCTCATGAATGAAAAAGGCTGAAGTCATATGCAGGCATAAGCAATACTTTTTTCTGGACTCAAGGCAAACTTCTCAGATGAGCCTCACAATCTCAACATTAGTCACGTTACATTAAAATAAATAAAACTGTACCCTGCAGAAGAGCTTCCAGGAAGGGGAACATAGTGTGCTCCTACAGTAGAGTTCCAAGGTCTTTGAATGTTAACTCTACTCAAGCAGTGTGTAAGGGTAAACAAAATAAACTGAGGACAAACAAGCAATATAGGCAGATGGGACAATTATTATTATTATTATTATTATTATTATTATTATTATTATTATTATTATTATTATTATTATTATTATTTGAAGGGATAGCAATGATTTTATTTCTGGTTCTGGATTGCTCTGAATTTTTGACCAAAAGGGAGGGGGGAGATGAAGTAAGATACCTATGTGTGAAATTACTTAGAAATTGAATTAAGGATGGAAATCATGTTTGGCACTCAAACTAACATAAAGACCCTGGGTTGATTATGTTCCCAGCAATTGGCATTACAATAAACAGAAACACTTAAGCATATTGCTTTTAGAGCTGCATTAGTACAAGCATCTGATGCTAGCAGCAATGATACACCAGCAATGAAACATGCATCATGGCCTAACAGTACAAATGCTACCCTTAGTGCCAGCATGCAATACGAGGAGGTCATGTTTAACAAGAAGAACATAACATTAAGAGATGTTAAAATGGAGAGAGTGAGAGCAGATTGTTCTAATAAGTTTTCTCACCAGGCACCGATTCCAATATCTCTATACATCTACATGGTTTGGGGAAAAAAAACCCAATGTCTTTATGTCAGACTATAATACCAAAATAATAAATATTATGGATGGATGTCAATCTCTTGTATGAAATGACACTAAAAGAAGGTGGCAAAAGTCCTAGTAAATGATATGGACTCTTCCTCATTTGTCATTAATCACATGGCCATGCCCCAGCAACCCCCACTGCATTCATGTCTTGCCTGCATATGAGGCGGCTTAAATATCTAGATTCTAGAATATAAACTGAGAGCAAACCTTACTCCTTACTAGTACTGACTGATGATGTTACCTTGTTTGGGTAATGAAACATCTGCAAGAAAACAACAAAGTTCAGAGAGCATCAAGGACCCGTCAGCTTAAACTTCTTACTGCTTCGGTTATGTTGTGGTGTTTTCTGTCTTACCATGTTTGCTGTGAACAGTTTCAGGGAATGTGATCTACTTAGCTCTTATTGGCCACTTCTATTTATTGTGAGAACACTCCATTCCCTGTGGTTCTTGAGATTTTCCTTCCAGAGTTTGGGTTGGATTGTAAGGCAGATTCCTGGTTCCTGGATATGCATCTGTCTGATGGTGCTTTCAATAGTGCTTGTCAGCAATTACACAGCCTCCTTATAAATATAGGGTTAGAGATCTTCTAAAAAAGCATTGGACTTGTTTTTAAAGACTAATGTTTCTAAAAGAGTGCTGGCCTTGCCTTATACAAGCTGAGTTCACAGGGAAATGAAGGCCAGGTTCTGCTGCTGCTGTGTTATTTGCATTAGAGGTTTTCTACAGTTTAGGCTGACCTTAGTTTTTTTTTCATTTTCAATATTTTAAAATTATTTCTGAGAGCCCATACAAAAATGCTATCGCTCTGGACAATGACCTAAGGCCAGGTTCACACAGCTGCAGTTTCCATGACTTTGTGCAGTGCTTCACAGCTATTTTCTTATTACTTTCCAAAGAATTAGCAATATTATGTCCCTCTCGGAGGGAGAGCGGGCATCACTGGGCCCACTCCATACCAGCTTTATTAGCAGTAGGTGCTATGGTGATGGCAATTGTTGCTACAAGTAAGCCACTCGGATTTGTGTAACTCAAGATGTCCACTCTAGTATTCAGGTTCTCTTAGGCTATTATCTAGCTACTTCTGGATGCTGCCAGACTTGAGATCAATTGCTTTTTCCTTAACCCCATTTGGGCTGGATGCAGCTTTCCTGTCAGCTGTGCTGTTTCTGAATTAAGCCCATTTTCAGAAAAGCATGATACAGAAATAGCTTGGATGACGGGTGCGAGACAAAAAGGACAATCTATATGGAAGAACAGGATTCTTTTCTGCTTCACCTTGCATCCTGCCACCTGTCTCAGTGAGATGGGTAATTTGGAAAAATGCTAAACCTGCCATGCAAGAATCTGTTTAAATTGACCGGATCTCATCCTGCTTCACATTAAGAACCATGATTAGTGGCTGTTTCCCCATTAGTAGATGAGAAATACAGAAACGGAATCCCTTTCCTGGCATCTGTGGGCTTCTTTCTTGTATGTAATCAAGTAAGCAAAGCACAGATTGCTGGAGTAAGTGGCAAAATAGGAATTGCCTGGAAATGGTGGGGTATGGACGGAAAGATGGTGGAATGAACAATTTATGCCCGTACATTTTTCTGCAGATTGAAGTGGTGGGCACCATTATAGTTGTAAGAGTCCTTAGTTAATTCTAACGAAACAGCAATGTTCAGATTAATTAATTAAAATATATATCTGCACAACTGAATACAATGAATTCATTTATATAGAACTAAAGATTTATTTATGCCAGTAAAGTAAATCTTGATGTAATCAAGACATTTCTATTCATAATAAAGTGTTGAATCTATTGCTAGGAAAATAGCTTTACGTTTTAATTTCACAAATGCTACAGAAATTGCTTTACTGTCTCTAAAGAAACAGCAGTATGATAGTGCTATGAATCCTAACCCTAACTGTTATTTCATTGATTGTTTAATAACAGAAATAGGCAGTTGTATTTGTTACATTAGTACACCAAATTACAATTGAAGTAGTTTTTATTATTAGCAAACCCAGACACCAAATGTATTATCAGTGCTGAATATTAAAGGGCTCTGTGTTTGACTGTCAGATGCTCTTTTAAACTTCAGCAGGTCAATGAAATTCAGATAATAATTTTGGAATCCAAATTCCTTCTTTACCACAACGTTAATGGCAATTTCGGACTACACAAGTAAAACAAATCAGTTAATACCATGACAGAATTGAAAATCAGTTAATGAATCAGTCTTGCCATTTTATGCTTTGAAAACAGATGTTGGGAAGCATCCAGCCTGGCAGGGAGGAAGGATGAGCTAGTCTAGAGCCACTGTGCAACTGCACAAGGGGTAGAACTGGCTTTCCCTGAATTCCTTGGAGCCTCATCTAATTGTTCCAAGAATAGGCTGCCAGACAAGAAAGTTTCCTGTATTGTAGGCAGAATGTAATAAAATACACTGCTCAAAAAAATAAAGGGAACACAAAAATAAGACATCCTAGATCTGAATGAATGAAATATTCTCATTAAATACTTTGTTCATTACATAGTTGAATGTGCTGACAACAAAATCACACAAAAATTATCAATGGAAATGAAATTTAGCAACCCATGGAGGTCTGGTTTTGGAGTTACACTCAAAATTAAAGTGAAAAAAAAAACACTACAGGATGATTCAACTTTGATGTAATGTCCTTAAAACAAGTCAAAATGAGGCTCAGTAGTGTGTATGGCCTCCATGTGCCTGTATGACCTCCCTACAATGCCTGGTCATGCTCCTGATGAGGTGGCAGATGGTCTCCTGACGGATCTCCTCCCACACCTGGACTAAAGCATTCCCCAACTCCTGGACAGTCTGTGGTGCAATGTGACGTTGGTGGATGGAGCAAGACATGATGTCCCAGATGTGCTCAATTGGATTCAGGTCTGGGGAATGGGTGGGCCAGTCCACAGCATCAGTGCCTTTGTCTTGCAGGAACTGCTGACACACTCCAGCCACATGAGGTCTAGCACTTTGTGCATTAGGAGGAACCCAGGGCCAACCACACCAGCATATGGTCTCACAAGGGGTATGAGGATCTCTTCTCAGTACCTAATGGCAGTCAGGCTATCTCTGGAGAGCACATGGAAGGCTGTGCGGTCCCCTAAAGAAATGCCACCCCACACCATTACTGACCCACTGCCAAACTGGTCATGCTGGAGTATGTTGCAGGCAGCAGAACGTTCTCTACAGTCTCTCCAGACCCTGTCACGTCTGTCACATGTACTCAATGTGAACCTGCTTTCATCTGTGAAGAGCACAGGGTGCCAGTGGTGAATTTGCCAATCTTGGTGTTCTCTGGCAAATGCCAAATGTCCTACACGGTGTTGGGCTGTAAGCACAACCCCCACCTGTGGACGTTGGGCCTTCATACCACCCTTATGGAGTCTGTTTCTGACTGTTTGAGAAGCCACATGCACATTTGTGGCCCGCTGGAGGTCATTTTGCAGGGCTCTGGCAGTGCTCCTCCTGTCCCTCCTTGTACAAAGGCGGAAGTAGCGGTCCTGATGCTGGGTTGTTGCCCTCCTACAGCCTCCTCCATGTCTCCTGATGTACTGGCTTGTCTCCTGGTAGTGCCTCCATGCTCTGGACAGTACGCTGACAGACACAGCAAACCTTCTTGCCACAGCTCGCATTGATGTGCCATCCTGGATGAACTGCACGACCTGAGCCACTTGTGTGGGTTGTAGACTCCGTCTCATGCTACCACTAGAGTGAAAGCACCGCCAGCATTCAAAGGTGATCAAACCATCAGCCAGAAAGCATAGGAACTGAGAAGTGGTCTGTGGTCACTACCTGCAGAACCACTCCTTTATTGGGGATGTCTTGCTAACTGCCTATGCTTTCCAACTGTTGTCTGTTCCATTTGCACAACAGCATGTGAAATTGATTGTCAATCAGTGTTGCTACCTAAGTGGACAGGTTGATTTCACAGAAGTGTGATTTCCTTGGAGTTACTTTCTGTTGTTTAAGTGTTCCCTTTATTTTGGGGGGCAGTGCAGTTAGTTTCAATTCTGTAAGTGTGAAACTCTGCAAGTCTGGTTGTTTATGCCTGAGAACAGTTCCTTCAAAATCATTTTTTTTAAAAAGAACAGCTTGTTTTGGGTTTGCTCTGCTGTTTGAATGTTTCTGAGGAACTCAGGCAGGGGAACTGCTAATAAAATTATCTTGAGAAATGAGAAAAAAATTTATAATCCGGAAATTGAGGATTGGATTAGTGGAATTTAATTTATCCATTTTTGAAAAGCAGTATTTCTACCAATCTCCCCCCTTCCCCCATGCACCATGGCTCATTTTGGCATAGATTTTATGATACTGTAACGTAACATAATAGTTTTACCCTTTTTAAAATTAAACCATGCTTATTATTTCATTAATATATATGATATGGTTACTTTTTTGGGTTTATTTTGTTTTTGGTATTTTTTGTCTGTTCTTTAACAGAGCAGCCCCCAACTTTTGGGGCACCAGGGACTGGTTCCAGGGAGAAAGGTTTTTCTGTGGACCCGACGGGGCATGGTTTTGGGTACTGCCTGCGTCTTATGGATGGGGCTTCACTTGTTTGAACCGGAGGCTGGGGACTCCTACTTTAACAAACCTGTAGTAACATGAACTTTATTTTTAAAAAAATAATACAATAAAATGCCCAGGCTTGGCCTCATTAACAGGAAAAAAGGTCATATATTGTTTTTTTGGCTTTTTACCATTCCTATTGAAAGAGATCAATGACTTTTGGACCTGATGATTTTATTGATCTGAATGATGCTAAATTGTATCATATAAACATTTATGATGCATTTCACTGTACAATTACTGATTTTGCATTCGTGATATTGAATGTTTACTGAAACTTAATCCCTACGACCTGCAGAAAGAGTTAAATAAGAACAAATATTATTTAGCAATGCTTGGATGTCACAATTCCAGGAAATCCAGGAAATAAAAAACCCCCACCTGTCTTCAGCAAATTCCTTCAATATTGTTGCTAAGAAAAATTTATGGATGCACCGTAAATTTCAAGGAGTGGAGAAAGACCTGGAGAAAATATTTAGCCACAGAGTTAAAAGGAATTCCTTGATTTACAGCCATTCATCTAGCAAACCTTGTTACAACATCAGTGAAAAAAGTGAGTTACAACTGGTTCTTTCTTGAACAATTGGACCAGTCCCATGACCACATAATCTAAATTTGGATGCTTGGCAACATCATGTATTTACAATGGTTGCAGCATCCCCAATGGGCTATTGCTATATAGCCAATGGGAAAAGCTGAATTTGCTTAATAACTACATGATTCACTTAACTGCAGTGTTTCACTTAACCACCATGGCAGAAAAGGTTATAAATCAGGCATGACTTGTTTAACAACCGACTTGCTTAGCAATCGAAATTCTGTCCAACTATGGTTGTGAATTGAGGTCTTACCTGTACCCATAATTAAACTTCAGTATAGCTAAAATGTAATGTGATATTGAAACATCTTGTGCCTTACTTCCAATACTTAGTGTGCAACAATTATCCTTGGCATGTCTTATGTAATAAAAAAATAGTATCGCTTTAATAATTTTACACAGCGCCCCTTACACACTTGTAATTCAATAAAAACAATAAAAAGCAAAGCCAACCATGAAAATACTTAAAATATTTTAAAATAAAAATACACCGGCTACACACAAATGGGGACGAAGAGACATTTGTCAACTCCACAGCCTCTTTTTCACATATCTAGGAAGCAAAAATCGGTGAAGCACCTAATTGCGGTCTGAAACTAAGCAAGCAAAAAAACCCGCCGCGCTCACGCGACACCCGCCCATCCGGGAGAGAAAGCGCCGCCCACTTTGCCTATTACGGTATATGATTAGCGGCTCCACGGTGCGGAAGCCCCGCCTTCTCTGTATGTGACGTCTTTTCCGGTGGGTGTGTGTATGTGTAGCCTTCGGCAGCCGTGTCCCCCGTAATCCCGGGAGGGCGCTTTAGTGAGAGGGGAGGGGCTCTGCCGCCGAAAGTTGCCGCGGCGCCCTGAGCTTCTCCTTCTCTTCTCCCGCTGTGGGTTTTTTTTCCCCGCTCCCTCCTCCCTCCCCCGAGTCGCCCGGCCCTTGAGACGGTGGCAGCGGATGAAGGAGCCGGCGGGAGGCCGCCCGGAGCCCCTGCTTCGCCGCCGCTTTCTTCGCCTAGGCAAGATGGGAGCGAAATGAGCCCCGAGCCGAAGCCGCCGCCGCCGTCGTCTCCTCTTCCTCCAACCCCGGGCGGCCGGGAAGCGGAGGTGGTGGCCTTGACAGTGGCGGCGGTGGTGGAGAGCGAAGCAGCGACGTGCGGAGCGAGCGGCGGCGGTGGCAGAAAGCGCGGCAGCCGAATCATGCTGGTGAGGAGAATCGGGTTCAAGCCGGGCGGAGGCGCCTCGGTGAGTACCTGCGAAGAGGCAACCCCCCCCCATCTTCCCTGCCTCCCTCCTTTCCCTTCTGGAGGCTTCCGCCCGCCGAGGCTCCGGGGAACTCTGGCCGTCATAAGAGGGATGCTCGTCCTCCTGATGGGGAATGCGGGGTGGGGGGCGCAGGTGTCGGCTGGGTTCAGCGTTGAAAAGCTGCATCCTGCAGCCGGGAGGAGGCACCGCTGCGCCGTCTGCTCTTCCTCTGCTTCTGGGCCTGCTTGCCTTTGGGAAGGGTTGCAAGGGCGAGAAAGAGTTTTTCCCTCCCTTGGAAAGCCGTAGGTGGTGCTGAGTGGGTGACCGGTTGGTTGCAAGACCGCTGCTGCTGCTGCGCTTGGGGTTCTCGTACCTGAGGCCATCCCTTGTAATTCAGGAGATCTTGCAGGAATCGCTTTCGGTTTCGAAAGGTTCGCTTTCACTTTTAGGAAGCTTGAGCAGACAGACCATCATGCAATTTTTGTTTAAATGGCGTCTAGAATGAAGTGCGTGCCTTTGGGGGATACTAAGTGTATTAGAAATGTTGATTAGCACACCAAGGGTGGGTGGATGGATAAGATAACTTGTCATTTTTTTTTTTTTGCTGCGAGCACAGGTTCCCCATTAAAAATGATATTCTGTTGGCTGCTCTCAAGAGGGTGTATATCTACCCAAGCACATACACAACACACACATGCTATATACATATACATCTATACAATATACTTGTTTTCTTAAGTTTTCGTGGGTACTTACAATACACACACACACACACATACATAATACACATACATAATACACACACACATACCAACACCCCCTCACCACACACACGTATGTATGTATCACTATTTATTTTGAATACTTAGTGGAAAGAGGTGAGTGCTGATAGCATGCCAGGGAGGGAGGGAGTCCTCTAATGGCATTGGATGGAGTGAGTGAGAACCATCAATTCATTTTTCTTCAAATAAGCACATAGATTTTCTCCATGACAATCTATCCCTACCTAACCTGGCCTTTTCAGGTCCTCCAAAGATGCATCCATCACAGTTGTAACAGTCTATCCCTTGTCGCTGGTCATCCTGTTCTCTTTTTTCCCACCTTTCCCATCATTGGAGCCTTTTCCAGAGAGCTGGGTCAGGCCTCAGATACTTACATAATTTGCAATTTTCATCATAAAATAGTTCCATGGTAGGATCCAACACTCTCCAAAGGGAAATCTCTGTGTATGTTTCTGCCACTTCTCTAAGTGCAACCCTTTTTATTACATCACTGATCAGATTGCAACAATCAACTATATGTTTGAGTTGAATTTTCTTCTTATATGAATGGAAATCCAGATAAAAGAGAGGTCTATAAACTCTTGCTAGTTTTACTTTCTAAAATGCTGTGGTTGGTACACATGAAGAAAATGAATTGAAAAATAAGAATTGTACTCAGAGAATACGAGTAATTACCTTACCATAAAACAAGATCTTGGAGCAATTTATACAATATATTAGTGAATTAGGCAAAGATGAAAGCATCTTGTGTTTGTTAATAAGATCTTGGTTACAGGATGGACTCTCAGTATTTTAAAAATGGCACAGTAGGTCTAGTGTAATTTACATTAACAAAAATTGTTAATTTTTATAAACTTCGGATGCATTAGATACAAAACCTTGAATAGTTAATTAAGGAGCAGTAATTTTCACTTCTCATGCATCCTTAGTAACTGTTCTAGAGAATCCCTCAAGTGCATAGTGGATAGTTTTAATTCTTATAGATATTTGTTACATTTTGATTCTATATTTGTTGTATATATCAATGTTTTTGATTTTGTAAGTATTATTTGGTTGTTAGCTGATAGTGTGAAGTGTGAAGAAAAACATTTTATTTCTTATGTAAAATCTATTCAAATATGTTATGTTTTTTGAATTGTCATTAAATGGGGAAAGGGATTTTACAGGCAGATGCAAACATAGGATGCTATCTTCATAAAGCAAAATTGGGGCACTTTTGTCATCCCTGTCATCCCTAAATGGCTATCTTGGAAGGGTTACAACAAGGCATCTACCGAATCAGGGTACCCTTTGCTCCATACAATGACATATATAATTCCCACAAATCTTACTGTAAAAAAACAGTTTTTGTCTCTTCTAATATATAAATCATTGTTATAGAAAGAGATCCCTAAGGTCTATATGCTATTAATACTGTTTTTTTTCTTTTTATTAACAGCAAGGTATTGGCCGACCAAGTGTGTACCATGCTGTTATTGTGATCTTCCTTGAATTTTTTGCTTGGGGGCTTCTCACAACACCCATGCTCACAGTAAGTTTTCAGATCTCATCAACTGCGGCCTCATTGGCGTTTTTCTTGTGGAAGGAACCATTCTGTTCTCTACTTGTCCAATGAAAAGCTTTTTCCCAAAACTGTTTTGTGGCTAACGGACTTTCAACAAATAGGGTTTCAAAGATTATGAGCCACATTGTGGATTTCAAGAGAGGTGGGAAATCTTCGTAGGTTTCTGAAAGAACCCAGAAACTTATCAGGAATCTAGAACACATCCAGGAATTAGATTATTCCAAACTAACATCAGTTGTGCTTACCTTGTCACCCAACACAGAGAAAACATAGATTTCTTGAAAGCAGGAATTTTCTTAATTAAAATATGAGCTTTGTGCCATTAGATAAAATTAAAATACCAGTTTTGTACCATTAGATATGGGACATGATATCTGCATGATAGATGAGAACTTCCAAGGCAGTTCTCATATACTCCTAGCTGCTATTTAACTCTGTATGTGAATGTTGCTAGTGTCGCATTGCTTAGAGCAAAGAACACACTCATAATTGTTTACTTCCTTTGGGCAATACATTTTTTTGGTCATTGCTATAAACTTTCTATTTCTAGTTACCAACAAATTGTGTTCTTATTTGCTGAGATACTGCGATACTTAAAATATAGGAGTGATAGGGCTTTAATTACAATTTATGAAAGACAATTTAACACTGTTCTTTTCAAAATCCATCCAGTCCATGGGTATCAATTCTCTGTAGGTATCTTTAGGAGGTCAGCTGAGTTTTGGGAATGGTTTGTCAGCTTGCGCGTAAGATATTCTATGTATTGAACATTTTAATTTCTTTTCCTGTGCTGCTTGGAACTAGTGCTTTCAATATACATAATACAAATTCTACATTTTTTGTCCTTTCACACAGTCAAAATAGCTGTGTATCTGTTATAAGGAGATTGTGGGAGAGATGTAGATATATATCATACTGATATTCAATAGCTTTTGATACATTTGTACAATGTATTAATAAGCTTATTTTATTTTGACAACAAATCAGTTCTTTTAGTGTTTCAAATTACCACAATCACATTTCATGCAGCTAGAAATGTTCTTGCATATAATTATCATTTTGTTTTATTATGCGGATAATATATAACCTTTATATTGCAGTTGTTTAAATGTTAATAAAGTTTTAGCAACTAGTGAAGATACCCTTCTTTTGGTCTGGGATATTTCATTTTGATGAGGCATATGGCCATAATTATTTCTTTAATGGAGGTAGTGATAACTTAATCTAAATTCCAGTTTGTTCCTAGATTTGTGTTCAGTGAAGTTTACCACAGGAGGAAAGGATATAGGTGGCTAATTTCTTTAATCCTCGATTCATATTATTGTTCCCAATAGCTTCTCTGTATTCTGAAGGAGTAGACTAGTAATGATGAGGACTTTAAAAAGAAATGCTACTCAAGAAAAATTGCTGTATTCCCCTCCTATACCTTTTGTGTTCTTGTTAGATTGCAGTTCCCTTCATGAATGTTCTCATGAAGGAGCCTTTACTTTTGAAGTTATTAAAGATGCATTTACTTAATTTGAGAAGTTAGTTTTGAAATAAAGTGTTTCTCTTATAGGTCTTACATAAAACATTTCCACAGCATACATTTCTAATGAATGGCCTCATTCAAGGAGTTAAGGTAAGAATGTTTTAAGTATTATCACTCTTACTGATTAACAGAATAACAATTCTAAATTGGAAATATTACATGATTTATAGTAATAAAAACAGCATCAAGGCAAGTATTGGCATTAACACTTTTTTTAAAGGTAGTTATGTAATTAAAGTTGTGGAATATTCTTAAGTATATGTAAAACCAGTTCAATTCAGCAGGCCTTAATTTTCAATGGATAAAGCTACACTGATATTTAGTAAATTAAAAACATGAAGCAATAAAATATCAAAATGAAACTAGCAGCATATCAGTTTGATAAATAATCTGGCCTCAGCAAATGGTTTATATGAAATAAGGACAGTGTTTAAACCAGTTTTTGCATTTGTAAATTGTAGCTTGAAAGTGTCAGATATAGAAGAGCACACATAGAATAGACAAAGGCATGCACTAATATTAGCTCAAAAAAGATTGTAATCAACAGTATAATATTTGCACAACAACATTAACAACTATATGCTCCTTTGGCATTTGCCTTCATAAATACCTGCCTGTAAAAAGCACAATCTAAAACAGGAATCTTCAACCCATGGTCCATAGACCAGCCTTCAGTTTGTTAGGACTCGGTCTATGCAAGTGAGCGAAGTTTTATCTGTGCATGATGGGATCTAGATAATGCACAAAATCACCCCTTCTCGGTATGTGGAAAAATTGTTTTCCACAAAACCAGATCCTCGTACTAAAAAAGTTGGGGACTGCTGATCTAGAACATATTTTAATACTTGCAACATGACTGCTAACATTCCACAGGGCAATAATCTACATGCTAATAAAACTCTTCTTCCCATAACCTTTAGCTGGGTGAAATGCTGCATCAAAGGGCAACAGCTTTCGAGCCAAGGTACTTCAAATGGACTAACTTACAGGGACCAAAATCCATGATCTATGACTGGCCTAGGGCATTGAAATTTGGCAAATTCTATAAAAAGTCATAAAATTATCATAAAATAGTTTATGACATAATACAAAGTGTCATAAAATATTCCCCATGCTGGTGTTTGATTGTGCTATACAGTTCAACATGAGCTACTTTTAAGGCAGATACACCTCTGAATATTTTCTACTGAAGGCACTGCATTAGAATTTCTGTCATTGTTGAAGGCATTGAATCTGGTAAGAAAATATTTTTGAAAAAATGACCCAATGGGTCATGGGTTGACTAGTTTGTGTACAAATGTAGCATTATGTCTGATCTAGAAGAATCAATGATTGGGCCTTCCGGTTTGCCAGGCTTCGGCGGCGATTCGCAACTATGCACGATCCCTGTTGCGCTAGCCGTCTTGGTGCCTCCGATCCTGATGGGTCTGGAGGATAAGGCTGCCCTGTAGAGGCAGCCGAAGATAGGGAGGATCTGGGAGGGGGTTAGGGGGTGTCGCAGACCCCCGCCTCACCCAGCTTAACCTCCTTTTCTCAAGGCGGTGGAGCGGCGGTCAGCAATGGCCACCACAAAGAAGCCGGCAGCTGGAAAACGTGCTGGAGGAAGAAGGAGAAAAAAGAATCAGAAGTGAAAGTGTTGGCTGAGCCGGGAAAATAACAACCTTTAAAACCCTGGAATGGAATTGCTTGAATTGGCTGAAAGATACATTGTATCTCTAAGAAGAAAAAAGCGGCGGAGAAAGCTGTCAAGGGAACACTTTTTTTATTCACTCTCCCAACCCCATAGAAATAGCAGACGGAGACTTGGAAAATATATTTGGGCACCGAAGGTAATTCAACTTGAAAGTTATGAGATAAAGGATTTTTGGACTTTGGATTTAACAACTTCAGAAATTGGAAAACCCGTATTTGAGGTATGGCTTTCTGAGCGTTTAAAGGGAAATTGCTGTTGTAAGTGGGGGGAGGGGAAAAAAATTTTTTTGGAGCAGAGCTTGAAAAAGGAGGAGACTGCCTAGAACTTTAAAGAAAGATATACTTTAATGGGAACTTTTTGATCAATCAGTAACCCCAGAAAGAGAAATAGAAGAAGGAAAAAAAAGTATTAAAAGAAATAGTTTATTTGGATCTTTTAGTGACTTTGGAATTTTTTGGAATTATTCTTGATTAAAAACACTTGGGCGGTTGTTTTTGAAGAAGTTTTTCTCTTCATGATGGCATTGCTTCTGGATGAACTAAAAATTCAATATAAAAAATATAAAAAAGAAGAGCAAGATGGAAAAGATACTTTGGGCACTCTTTTTCAATTTCTAGAAATGGCGGTATGCACTTATGAAAAACTGACTACGCAGCAGGATGACTAGAATAAAGAAGAAGAAGAAGCCATCTTGGATGAACAATGGTTTTTTTTGGGGGGTGGGGAGGAGGAAGAGGAAAAGAAAAAGGGGATTTTAAGGTTTGAGAAAACAATCCAAAAAGAGAAAAATGAGATGAAAGGTGGATACAAGGTTAGAAAACAACAAAAAGGGGATAAGCAGAAGAAGAAAAGGGAGGAGGAGAGACAATGGGGTAAAAAAGGCAAGGAGAAAAATAAACAAGAGAGAAAGGAGGGGATGAAAAGCCTTAATGGTGGGAAGCAAGACTTAAAGAAACAAAATCTATTTAGAGACAATGGGTAAATTTAAATGAAAAAGGGATTCTGGAAGATACATAAGAGTGTGTTTTTGTATGTGTATTTAGAGTAAAATGTGTATTAATATATATGATTAGCTTTTTAATGGTATCTATGGTGGGTTATATGCTTTTATTTTGTAATTGTAGTGTACTTGTTTTTCTTATAAAATTTATTGTGTAATTTTAGAATGTACTAATCAGAATCCCAATATAATGTAAGTGTTATATTAAGCATTATTAAGTTAGGGGAAAGAGTCAAAGGCGTTACTCCAATCAGTGTACAGGAGAAGTATATTTAAAGATAAAAGATGGATGGATAACTGGAAAAGAACAGACAAAGAATGATAAGTATTATGAATTGTATTGAGATAAGATAAATAAAATAAAACTAAGAAAGATAAAAGAGGGAAGAAGCTATATAGAAAATTGAAAATGGTAATAAGATATGGAATGATATATAAAGTAAATATGATTTTTGAATTTGCGTCTGTGCGAAGAGTTTTAACCCGGGATCAAGCAGCTTTCAGAAATGATGTTTTTTATGTTTGATGTCTTGTATGTTTGTGTATTGTTTTTTGAAAGGCAAAAAATTTTAATTAGTAAGAAATATAATCTGGATAATAGAATGAAAAGGAGAAATTGGGATAAGATATGAAGTTGAGCATATAACGTAAATATACATATTACAATTTGGAAATATTTTGTATGTCCTTCTGGTTTTTCTAGAAAGATCTTTTATGTTATTATGCCTTGATTGTCTGTGTGTTCTGTAAAGTTAATAAAATTTGCTTTAAAAAAAAAAAGAATCAATGGTTGGGATCATATGCTTGGAAAACTGCTGACTTTTTCTTTTTCTTCATTCCCTCTCCAATCTTAATAGCAGCAGAGTTGGAACCAGATCATGTTGCACTATTGGCTAGGCCAGAAACATTTGGATTGGAAGTTGATTATTGTATTTTGAAAAATATTTTACCAATCATGCAATTGGAAAAACTGAAGTGTTTGAAGCAACATTGCTCAAAATGATCTGGTTTTATTCTGAGAAAAGCGAACACATTTTCACCCTCAGAGCAAATATGTAGATAGTCCTCATTTAGTGACCACACTTGGGACTGGTTACCCTGTTGCTAAACGATGGGATTGCTAAGAGAAATATCATGTAACATGATGGACTTACAATGTGACTTTCCATTTCATCATTAAGTGGGTCACCACGGTTGCTATGTAAAACATATGACCACAACTTGCAGTTTTACTTCTGCGTTCTCTGTTACTTGTTGCAAGATGGTTGGGGAGCACATAGATGATGATTTTGTATCCGCTGGATGGTGCAACAGGTTTGCTGGTTTCAAATTGCTCAAATGACAATCTTATGATTGCAAGATGCTGCCAAAGTCATAAATGCAAAAATTAATCACAAATGTCTTTTTTTTTTACACAGTAACTTTGAACATTCTCTAAATGAGGCATTTGATAAGCGAGGACTTACCTGTTCAAATCTTTTTGTAGATATCTTTTTGTTTCAGACTGCTTGACTTGAGATACTTGGAGCTTAAAAGAAGGATTCTGTAGTTTGTGAAAAAAATAATGACTTTGGGAAAACTGAGGGTTAGGATTCATTTCACTGACTAATTTGGATATGTGTAATCCATTGGAGGCATACCAAATGACTTGGAGAATGGTTCTGTAGATAGCAGAATAAAAGGGAATCAAGAACAGCCTTGTTACCAATTGCAGTGGTTCACTTAACTGTGGCAAGAAAAGTTGTAAAATGGGGCAAAACTCACTTAACAAATGTTTCATTTAGCACAGAAATTTTGGGCTCAATTGTGGTCGTAAGTTGAGGATTACTTGTATTAACTTTCATAATGTTGTGTTTTATCAGGGAATATTTTTAAATAATTGCAGAAAATGTCAGTATTTTGAAAATCCATGATGGCTTGACAGGAAAATGAATTTTTACATTGAAAGTGCAAAAAAGGAAAACAATGTATGTTTAATACCTCTGCATCTCTTTTAAGGAAATCATGTGAAAAGGTCGCTTTCTTGACAATTCTCTGATTAATGTCATTTGTATATTGAGGAAAATCTACTTTGTAAATGAGACTTTCCAAATATTAATGCAATTATTTGTACACTATTTAAACCCTACTGCCATCAGTAGTCATTTTCAATTTACTGCCTACTTGTAGACTCTCAATTTTATTAAACAAGCATGTGTTCCAAAATAGATGCACCAGTAGTCCAAATAGATATGTATATGGCTTAGCATTTGTTTGAAATGCTCAAAAGTGATAAATATCAAAGCAAAGAAAGAAAATATATGCTGTTACTGAGTGAACACTTAAGGCAGGGAGGGAGAGAGAGGGGAGGGGGGAGGGAGAGAGTAGAAATGAGCTAGCCCAGTGGAATTTTTTTTTTCAAATACAGTACATTTTCAATATTGTGTTCCAGTATTAAAAATCTGATCAGTATCAGAAACTGTTGAAATATAGGTGAAATAATTCAAAATCTTTAGAATATGGCACAAGTTTTATAATTCTATAGATACTGGCTAATATTTGTTTTATCTACCAGTCTAACTTTTATATTTTAGTCTTCCTTTACTTCAAAGTGGATTGTAGATTATCAAACATTCATGACTCAAGGTATCATGGGCTGCAATATTACAGCTAATTTACAGTTTAAAAGGATATGTAAGAATGGCATATATTGAAAGATCAAGCAGACCATTCTGTTTCTGTGGCACTTTCATTAAATTGTTCAGGTGGAGAATAGCTATGCCTGCTTTTTATTGAAGTACTTTTACACCTAAGGAAGATTTTCTGTGCTCACATGAAGCAATTCATCAATTAAGTTATTCCTTGGAGACCTTTTTATCCAGGTGTTGTGACCTTCATCAGCTGTGCCTGATTTAAGGAACTCTAAGCAGAATTAACTACCTTTTATGCATGGGACCAAGCCCATCCAGTTTGTTCTTTTTTTAAAAAAATAACTATTAAAGATTATGATACAATAATGGAAAATAATGTAAACTAAAAGAAAAATAGAAAAGCATAGTTATTGGCAGTGCTTTTCACAGCACTGTCTTCAGTTCAGCATTCTTCTACAAGTCTACAAGTCCCCCAGTTCTTTTTTTTAAGCAATAATATCATAAATTTTAGGGAAAAATATTACCCTTCTCAAATTAACTTTTTCATTGAGTTTTAGTAAAAGGTTTGTGAAGGTTGCTTTTGACTAAATTTAACCTCTTGTTTGTTGTGCTTTATGTCATCTGTCAATATGTGTATATATGAATGATCTGAATATTATATGCAATACTGGCTGCAGAAAAGCCAGGCAAATTTGATCTTAGAATCATAATATTGGAACAGGGCATTTAAACTATTAAGTTCAATGTTCAATTGAACATACTATCAAGAATAACCTATCACCATGTTGGATAGTGAGTTCCATTGTCCAAATGCTCTTATGCTGCCTTGTTCTCTCTCCCTTCCTCCTCCTCCCTCTTCCTCCTCCTCCTCCTCCTCTTCACATTCAGTTGTAATCTCTTTGATAGCTTAAGTGCCTGATTCTGTGGCATGCACAGAATGAGAGAGGATAGGCTTTGACCTGTGTGGCATTCATTCAAAACATATCTACCCAAAGTAGCCTGTTTGTCAAATGCTTTGCTTGAAGTAATTTACAAAATCCCTGAAATCAAAGAAGTTGATAAGATTTATTCATAACCTATCTCTGCTGCCTTCTAATAATTTGTAAAACTAATATCACAATAAAAACAGGAGAACTTTTATGTGTCCATTTTATGTGTATAAGTGTCCATCCTACTTTAAAAATTCAAAGAAATTAACCTGGCTGTTAAAAACATTTGGGAAAAAGCAAGTAGAGGAACAAGTAAAGACAAGTAAATCACTGTTAGTGATGTCTACTCACACTGTTCAACAAAAAGATATAAGTGGTGGTTTTGGATTTTTGAGAGACATGAAGTCATAATAGAATTTAATTACTGGTTTCTTTGTAAAGCCTTCCTTTTTAAACCTGATTTGCCTTTGCTTTTATTAGCTATAGTATTTGAGGCTGCAGTCCTTTGATCAAACATTCCTTCAGCTGCATTTGTTGTAAATATATACAGCAAATAAAAAGGTTTAAATGAAGTCTTCACTGGAAATTTGGTTAGCAGTCAATAATTTGAATGCTTTTCAAAAATTCCTAAAGAGGTTGAAGCTTTCATATAATAAAAATATATTTTTGTTAAAAACAAATGTGCATTCCATGAAGTAATCACAGTCAATCCATGTTAACATTTAAAACTATAACATTTATTAATCTCAAACTATCGGCTGTACTTTATGACAATATATCTAGTTTTCTGGTAGCATAAAGGTGATATTGTGCTTATGTCCCAACTGTGGGCAATCAGCCACTATAGAAACATAATCCTAGGCTAGTGAGATGTTTGGTTTTATACTACATAACATATTCTTAACTTCTTATTTTGCTTTGATCTACCCTTTGAAATGACTTTGTGCTTCTAGCAATCTGTAGGCATTGTGTCCTTTTGTATATTATAATATCTATCTGATGGAAACTTCATTCTTCGTTTTATTGAGATGGACGCTCAAATGTATTACAATGAACAATTCACCCATTTGTTTAGTAACTTTCACTTTTGCCATTGCCATGGAAACAATCTTCCCTTGTAGCTTAAGAGTTTTATTGGATTTCAAAAGTATGACATTCATGTTTGGGACTTATGCAGCTTTGCTGGCCTGCTCCGTGTGTGTGTGTGTGTGTGTGTGTTTAAAAATGGTTTATTCCTATAACTGTTGTTATTTCAAAATTATGTTTTATCAACAAGTGCTTTCCAAAATATAACAGTTTATAGTCGCTATGTTACTAGAAACAACATTAAAATAATTAACATTTTGTTCTTAGGGTTTTTTATCCTTCATGAGTGCTCCACTGATAGGTGCTTTGTCTGATGTCTGGGGAAGAAAATATTTCCTCCTTATTACAGTTTTCTTCACTTGTGTCCCTATTCCATTAATGAAAATAAGTCCATGGTAAGTGTGGTATAAATAACTCTGGTTATTTGGGGAGGGGGAGCTTGGGGGAGAGGGGACCATATTAAGAGATCTACTAAACTTTCTTGCTTTTGTGTCGAAGTGAGTCAGTGTAAGTCTTTTAAGCTAGTGCACTCTAAGTACACTTGACAAAGGAGTCACTGAACATAGATGGGATATAAAATTGACAAATAACTTAAAAGTTTGCTTTGCTTGCTTATATTTACAGTTTTTTATGTAGCTACAATTCATAAATGTGGTTCTGATTTTGCAGGTGGTATTTTGCAATGATTTCTGTATCTGGGATTTTTGCTGTTACATTCTCTGTCATATTTGCATATGTAGCTGATATAACTCAAGAACATGAGAGAAGCACTGCTTACGGACTGGTAAGAATGTTTCTTAATAATTCTTTGACACAAGGTGTACGTTGGTTTGTTGGGTATCATGTTAGCATTCACTAATAATTTCTGATTTTTTAAAAATGTGATATTGCTTAAAAATAAAAATTGAATCTGTGTTTTTAGAAATTATAGTAGCTCTATTCCTATACATGATGCCTAATGGAGAACACACAAAAAAAGGATCTTGTATATAGCATCCTCAAGTAATAAGCACGTCCCTTAAATAGGGAGAAGGTTTGTGAGCCCCATGAGGTAGACCAATCTAAGAATTCACTTCTGATACAATTCTTTTCTTCATCTTAATAGTTTATAAAGAGTTAATAATCTCTCCTGGTCAACTAATTACACATCCTTTAAAGACAGTTTTTCCTATCTTGGATCCTTCACGAGTGAAGAAATGCTAGGATGATCATTGTTTCAGAACTAATCCCTAGTAGAATTTTTATATAAAATACTGACTCTTAACTGGCCATTTTGAGGAAACTTGTCTTTATTTTATTGGTAATAGTGGAAACCGTTCGTTTTAATCTTTTGCAAATGTTAGCATAAAATGTATTAAAATGCTTTTCTTTGACACAGTGGAATACTTTTTAATATAGATGTTGGTTGAAGTAAGTGAACATAGCAGGATTCAATTTATGGTGTGTGTGGGAGTAGCTGTGTTAGTTGGATACAGCAGAAGCAACAGAGCATTGTTTGGTAGTTAAATAACTGACTATTAAATGAAGCACTGTAATTTTGTGAATTTATGTCATACATGTATTAAGCGGTGTCTTCTGATAAGAGGGAGAGAAATATAATCATGTAAGTAGAGAGTGAACAGGGAGGTCAGGAATTATTGAAGTGCAGATGGTGAAGATTGTCTTGATTACTTCCTAATAATGATCATTTTCAAAATGGTGGAATGAAACAGGCATTTTTAAATTAGTGTGTTGTAACACATGGATTATGGTAAGAAATGTTCATCTTTGTTTAAGATGAGAAATCAAGGGCTTTTATGATATTTTAGTTACATCATGGTAGAGCCAATCTTAATTTTTTTCTGCATTGGAGATCATCTTACAGTGAATCCTAAAGTATCCTGCAGAATTAAAAATTTTCCAATCAAAGATAGAAAGTTGCCTCTAATGATGTGGTATCTGTTCTTTTGCATAGGACCTAAGTATAATGAGATATTGGGTTACAAATTTTCGGCATGTATTCTTTGGGAGATAAAGAGATACATGTATACAATGAATGAAATGGGTTATATAAAAGATATCCAAGAAGAGATTCAAAATAGTTTTGATAGCTAGGCATGCTGCAGGGCTTTTGCTAAATTTTAGACAGTTACTTATTTAGTTAAGCAAATAAATACCTAGAACTCAAAAGACCTGTGAAAAGGGAATACAGTTCAAGATGAGCTGTAGATAATTGTTGATTTCAGGGGGTGCAACTAAAGCTCTAGATGAGAACAAGTGGTTTTTGATTTTCTTTTACCTGTGTAGCAGTTTTTAATATACAAGGCACTTCATTTGTATGTTTCTATGTGAATTTGCCCATATGTGAAATTTTATTGGAATTTATGTGAAATTTCATTGGAATTACAGTAACTGAATTCTTGATAGAATTTGGGGAGGGTATCTAGATAGCCATAGGTTTTAAATCCACCCTTTCTCTTTTCTTATAAAGTATTTATAGTAAGTCCCAAAGGGACTTATGCTTTTTCAAGAGGCAACTGGATTTTCTGGTTTTTCTTTGAAGATGTTTCACTTCTCATTCAAGAAGCTTCTTCAGCTCTGATTGGATGGTGGGGAATGGAAGGATCACTATCCAGTTAGAGCTGAAGAAGCTTCTTGGATGAGAAGCGAAACAACTTCAATGAAAAACCAGAAAGTCCAGTTGCCTCTTGAAAAGGCACCTGTGGGACAACCATGACCTGGTTGACTGAGAATCTCCATACTATAGATATTTATAGTATTTTGTAATAGAGGTAGTCCTTGTTCAGCAACCACTCATGTAGCTACTGTTTGAAGTTAATGTGTTGAATGAGGGACTTTTGACTGTACCATGTAGTTGCGGCCGTTGCAGTGTGATCATGATTTGGGAGCTTAGTTTTTGGCTAGCAATTTGTAGTGGTTGGAGCATCCTATGGTCATATGATCACCATTTGTGACCTTTGCTGCTAGCTTCCAACAAGCAGAGGCAATAGGGAAGCTGGCAGGAGGTTGCAAATGGTGATCACATGACCATGGGATAGTGTGACCACAGTGGGATTCACCTAACCATGGCAACAAAAACTGCTGCAACTTCTGTAGTCACGTGACATCATGCTTATAACCATGTGGCTTAAGAACAGAGTTGCTGATCACAATCACCACAGTTAAGTAAGGACTACTGTATGTATAAATATTTACTATAAATATTTACTATTTCTAACTCAGCATTCACACCAAAGCCACAATTTGTGGATCTATTTAAAAAAAATGATTTCAGCAAAACAGTGCTATATGAAGAAGACTCAGTTATCAGGAAATGGTATCATGCTCTTAATGCCTTGAACTTTTGTTGTTGTGTCATTAATTTGTGAATACTTTAGCAATCCCTTAGTAAAATGAGATATCAGAATTAAATATCAGAAAAACATTTTGCTAAAAAATATATCTAAGCTTCTGAGATGGTGATAAAAGAGGATTCCTGTTTTTAAAAAACTTTGTGTTACTATTGATTAGATTTCAATCATTAGATGGGATCCAAAAGTAGAATATTTCATGAAACATCGATAAAACATCCTTTGTCCAAAGCAAATAATTAAAAATTCAAGTACTTAGTTTAAAATTGGAGCAACAGTTAATTCTAATGACTCACAAGCAATTTTCCTACGGTTGATTGGTTGAGAAAACAGTTTTGAACATAACTTAATTCAAAGCTATATAGGCTTTTTAGGTTAAAACCAGCACTCTAAATGTATCCAGAATCATTACTCGGTTGCTGCAGATTCTGTAACACAAATGTAATGTGCATGTGTGCCTAACACCAGGTAGGAGACAGATTACTGCATTTTTCTCCAGCTGCAGTTTTTGCATGATCTTCAAAGGTAGCTGTCAAAATTTTAGGGAAAAACCCCTCCCAAAGTGATCCAGCCATTCATAACTCACTTGGTTCTCTGCATGAGCAAAGAGGGAGATATGAATCCAGATCACAAGTGCTCTAATGGTAAGCCATCTTACCTATTTCACCTGAATCCACATCCAAAAAAAGGGATATTACTACTACTACATTCCTGCCGGGAGCACCTAGGCACTTCCAGGTTGAAAGGATTGAACAGTGATATCACCCTTGCCCAATTGGGGGCGCCTTTCATGTCCCCCATTAAAAAAAAGGAAAATGTTTAAAAAACAGCTTTTTAATTTTGGCAACAATATTTGATTTGAAGATAAAAATAGAAGATAACTTAGGTTTTTGGCCATCTAAAAAGTAGAAGTTGTTATAAGGTTCAGCAATATAAAAAGTAGAAGTTGTTATAAGATTCAGCAATATAATTGCAATATTGTGATAGGATTGGAAAATATATTAAAGAAATGGAAAATTGATTGAATTGTTCCAGCCAAAAGAATCACATGACAGACTAATGAAAAAGAGGATTTAAGTAAATGAAAGGCCATAGAAGAAACATTGCAGTTGAGAAATTATGACTCTTTGTAATATTAGTATGAGCATTTCTGAAATAATAATTCCAATTATTGATATTGCAATACTGTTTGCAATACCTATATTAATATTGAATGCAATGAGATAAATGTAACCTCAAAATAAAAATCATCATAATCACAACTGTGATAATAATAATGAAATTCAAATAATTGTTAGTGATTTTTAATACTGAAAAATTATGACGCTGTTGAGATTGGGAGGAATTTTATTTTCCACGTACTGTTTTTTAACATTGATGCTGCTTCTCGATTAAAAGAAAATTTAAGTTCACACTAAATAAGGAAATGTTACAGCATAAAAACCACTCCTTACCACACTAACAAATAAGCTTTAACTACAGCCATAAAACAACAAGAAAGCCACATTTCAAATTATTGATAGTAAAAGAAAAATCTTAAATGTCTTCAGAATTCTGTAGGTAGAATTCTGTGTCTTGTGAGTTGTTTGTACTCTGTAAGAGAAGAGGGAGACAGAAAAATATGCATGCTTACTTTAAAGTGACATATCATGACTTCGTTAAACTTGCATCATAAATCCATTTCCTGGAAAAGAGTGTTTAGTATTGCTATTTATATCTCTACAGTATAAGTTATTCTGGTAAATGTTTATTAATGCTGCTGAGGATATTTCATAAATCATGTTGCCCCCTCCCCATTTTTCCCCATGTTTGTACCAAATGAGATGCTAACTAAGAAAGCATGTTGACCTGTGATTAGATCATTGGGCATTAATAGTTGACAATGACAAGGATGATGATTTTGCAGCTCAACTTGATCATCAGCATGCTGGTCGGAAGCAAAACAGGGCAATTTACAAATTTAGTGTAATGAGATTTCTCTACAACCTAATGAATTCTTCGCGTAGCCTGTAGAAGAAATCTGGTACTTGCAAATCCCTTCTCCCAAAGCAGGTGGGTAGGCTGAATTTTTGCAGAAATGTACCTACAGCCTCTTATTCATTTTGCTAATATCAAAAAATATTCAGTGAAATGACTCATAAAATAATTACAAAGTTTAAACTAAATCAGCCTTAAAATTAAGAAATATAAGGAAAGCTTGATGAATTAGAAGGGATATTACCTTAAGAAAAAGTCACTTTTTCTTTTCTATGATGTATACCTATGTCTAGGTCAAAACATCTCTATTTCGTTAGTGTTTGAAATTAACTTTTAATTGTGTTAGTTTTTCTTCTATCAAAGTATTGTCTTTTATATATTTTTTTCTCCTTATATCTAGGTATCTGCTACATTTGCAGCAAGTTTAGTCACTAGTCCTGCTATTGGAGCACATCTGTCTAATTTGTACGGTGATAACTTGGTGGTGTTAGTTGCTACAGTGGTGGCTGTTGTAGATATCTGTTTCATACTACTAGCTGTACCAGAATCTCTACCTGAAAAAATGAGACCACCTTCATGGGGAGCTCTTATATCATGGGAACAAGCAGATCCCTTTGCAGTAAGTTGCCAGTTATCTTTTTTCTGCTTTATGATACAGGATGCCACTTTTCTGTTTGTGAAAGAAAATGCATTTTGAATGGATTGATTAAAATGAAATTCTGTCAAACAGGCATGCAGCTATTTTTTAACCATGTTGTTTCTACATGTAACTTTCTAATTATGTATAAAAATAACTTGCCTATAGAATCTTTACAATATTTAACATACCTGTCTGTTTAACATTATGACAGGCAAGCAGGAACGTAGATAATTCTTTATTAGATAAGTCAGTGTGGAATTGAAAGGTAACAAACAACATATGACACCTCAGCCCTTGTATGTTTTTCTGTTATTTCATTTATCCTGACTTCAGATCATGGTCCTTTTTAAATATGGTATTATGAAATGAAAATAAAAGCAACATATGCAGTTCCTGTGGTCTGGCTTCACTTAACTCTGAGGACAGGCAGATTGTTACTAACTGGAAGTTAGCTTCATTCCGTTTAGAAAGTAGAATCAAATTATTGGGTGAACAGTTTTTATTTTTGCCCAGAAAGTATACCATTAAGTGCCATCTTGATTAATTTGAACCAAAGTCAAGCTTTTGGTTACCATGAGCTACTGCCCAGATGAATTTAGGGAATCATCAATATTAAGAATATTTAATGCACTGTCACATTAATAATGCATTGAAGCAAACCATTACAAAATTATTCTACCTGAAAGGAGGAAAAGGGTGTGGGAGAGAACTGTTTACCAGATGTTCTGTCCTTTCCAATGTGATGGTGAGAGTTGTTAGTTTTTCCTATTTTAATTTTAATCCGAAGTGCCTCAGAATTTACATGACAACTCTATGAATGGTTATGCAGATTTTTGGAGCTGTGTCTCATTACTCTGCCAGCCAGTCCTTTTTCTCTTTATAAAGTTATGCCAACCTTACTACAGGTACTCCTCGACTTATGACCACAATTGAGTCCAAAATTTAGGTTGCTAAGTGAAAGATTTGTTAAGTAAATTTTGCCCCATTTTATGACTTTGCTTGCCACATTTATTAAGTGAATCACTGCATTGTTAACACAGTTGTTATGTGAATCTGGTTTCCCCATTGACTTTGCTTGTCAGAAGACTGCAAAAGGTTATCACATGACCTTGGATACTATAAACCTTATAAATGTGAGTCAGTTGCCAAGCATTCAGACATGCCCATGGGGATGCTGCAAAAGTCATAAATGTGCAAAATGGTTATAAGTCACTTTTTGATGCCATTGTAACTTTCAACGGTCAGTAAATGACCTGTTGTAAGTCGAGGACTACTTGAATAGCCATGTTGTAGTCTGGGTCTATAGGATTAATTAAATATGAGTAAAAAGCTTAAACTTACTCAAACTAGAGAGGCAGATCTATTTTATTTTGTTAAATTTATGTTCTATCCATCTCATGATCTAAAGCAACTCTGGGCTGCTGGATTATTGGCCTGTGGATAAACATATCTGATAGATATAACGTGCTTTGTACAAGATTTTCAGCATTGAAATTGCAGTATGCTTTTAGTCTTTCCCTTTTGGAGAACCTTCATCTGTTCCAGCTGTCTTTTCTCATAAGTTTCTCTGTCCTAGAATCCTTCTTACCATTTCTCTGGATTCATGAGAATCCCTTTTTTAGAAATGCAAATATATCATAAACTTTAGCTTTAGTCCCCTTAAAATCAAGCGGTCTAACATAATATAGTCACGATTTCCTCTTTTCTGTTGGCTATTATCAAATATGGATAGATGACCCTCTTGGCTCTTTTTCTGAAACCTTTCTGCAAGTCAAAAGAATATCCTGGAAAGGTCATGCTTGGCAGAGTATGAGAAGTTAGAATCAATAAAAAAGTTTCTCAACAGCGGTGCTACTTTTATTTGTTCCTCCATTTGTTTTAGTCCAGATTCTCTCTTCAGGAGCATACAGTGATGACCCTATTAGAGATGGACTGTCCAAGGTTTCAAGTCCTCTAGCTCCCTCAGGGCGGAGGTTGGTGTTGGATTTTAAACTAGCCTTGCCTAGCTAAACTAGTATAGCTAAGGACTTTACTCTTGAAATAGTGGGGCATGAATGCCTATCTGTATTAAATAGGCCGTAAGGAGACGTTGGAAATCCCACTGGTGCGCTACCTTCCCTTGCAGGAACCCTTTCCAATTCCCTTAACCTGTCTTTGGTTTTAGAGTACACATAAGAGTTCATGTAGGTGTTGAATGACTGGAATCTCCAAGCCTTTTGGGACAGAGTTAGGTATAGTTTTAGAATTCATAACCTCCAGGGCAGTTACAGGTAGTCCTTGACTTAAGACCACAATTGAGCCCAAAATTGATGTTGCTAAGTGAGAGATTTGTTCAGTGAGTTTTGCCCCAATGTATGACCTTTCTTGTCACAGTTATTAAGTCAATCACTGCAGTTGGTGTGTTAGTAACATGGTTGTTCAGTGAACATGGCTTCTCCTTTGACTTTGCTTGTCAGAAGGTTCACGAAAGGTGATCACATGAACCCGAGACGCTGCAGCCGTCATAAATACATGTCAGTTGCCAAGCATCTGGATTTTGATCATGTGACCACAGGTATGCTGCAAAGGTCTTAAGTATGAAAAATGGTCATAAGTCACTTTTTTCAGTGCCATTGTATCTTCAAACGGTCACTAAATGAATTGTTGTAAGTCTAGGACTACCTATATTGGTTCCCAATAAAACTCAGTCCCAGCAGATGTAGGCAATCTCATGGTGAATCTCAGTTTTGTTCTGGAGCAGATGATTAGTAATCTTGATATGGAGGATCTTTCTATCAAATTTTTGCCATTTCTCCTTCAGGTTAGATTCATTGCTACTCACACCCACCATGGGTTGATTAACATGGCTACGCTTAGATACCTCATTGTTCCAGATGGATTCTGACAGGAACATGGGTCATTTCTCAGTAGTCTTGTAGACAGTTTTGTTGAGCAACCTGATTAGCATTGCCAATAGAAGTCTATGAAGGCAGACAATGTGATTCTTTCCAGACAGCCTTTCTGTTGGCAAATTCTAGATGGCTAGCTGGTTTTCTGATGACTAATGGTAGATGAAGTAACGCCTTAGGTGCCAACTGAAGACAAAAAGTGACCCAGAGCATGGATACAAACTAATTTTCAAACCAAGGTAGTGGTCAAAAAGGAAGTGAAACAGCAATTTCTTCTATTGTCTTGGTGAGCTCTTGACCGTGGCAAACTCCCTTTGGGAAGAACTTAGTTAGAGCCCCTTTCCTGGCTGCTGCAACTTGTTTATGTGGCATTTGTCAAACAAAGCTATTCAGATTCTCCAGATTATTTGTATGCAGAATTTGTCATGACTGGAAGATTGACAGGTCATATTATCAGGAACACATGACATGATAAAATGTTCTTTTGGCTCTTATACTCACTTGTGGATTGGCCAGCCCCATTAGGTAGACCAGACCAAGAAACAACTATAATAACAGGTCTCTGAGAGTGCTATGCTTCTTCCGTTCTTATACCCACATGAGTTAAAAAGTTGTCTTTCTTGAGCCACTTATGATTGCTTTCTGCTCATTTTGGATTTATACCTTGTTTTTTTCCTACTTGTTTTGGTAATGGATTTGGTTTATGTCTGTCAAGGTCATCTTCCTTAGTCTGTACTAGACTGGATCTTTGCCAGTCCTGACTTCTTTGGAAGATTGGGGAAAGAACATGATAAATTGGATGTGGGACACTATCAGTATCTCATTGCAGGAGGGGTTTGATGCCAAGAGCTTTGAAGGAGCTTCCTCCTTAAGAGATTGCTCGCTGAACCTATCTGTCCTTGGCAAGCATTGTTCTGTCTCATTTCTGGAATAGAGACAATGGCCAATGCACAATTACAGACCATTCTAAAGAAAGTGAATTATTTGAGTTCAGACCTACACACTGATGCGATCAGAACACTTTGTTTGTGAATGACTTTCAAAACCTAGTGCATTTCTATTGTTCTCTTAGATATCTCAGTTAAGTTTGATGCTGTGGACTTAGCACTTAGACGTATATACTGCTTTATAGTGCTTTACAGCCCTCTCTAAGCAGTTTACAGAGTCAGCATATTGCCCCCAACAAGTTGGGTCCTCATTTTACCCACCTCAAAAGGATGGAAGGCTGAGTCAACCTTGAGCCTGGTGGGATTTGATCTGCCAAATTGCAGTGGGAGTAGCTTGCAGTACTGCATTCTAACCACTGCGCCCCCAAGACTCTATGGACTTCTTACAGGAATTGGGGACTGGAGGCTGTGTTATAATGGTTCTTGTTTCTTAGTGAACAATTCTAGTCAGGGCAAGAGAAGAGAGATTAGTTCACTGGCTGCACTTTTGTGCAATGCCAGATGGTTCACTCTTTTATTCCTATTTAACTTTTTACATTAAGTTTCTAGAGGATTCCAGTCAGTCCATTTGGGATGTAGTGTCACCAGTAAACTGAAGCTACCTAATTATTCATTGTTACCCTGTTCCATACAGTAGATTCTGTCAATATTTTGACATAGTATCAAGAGATTGTAAGGGTCTTGATGAGACAAAATAGTCCAAAACTGAACCCAAATAAGGTGGAATAATTCTTTTTAATTGAAATGTATTGACAGCTCTGTATTACCTCATAACACAAATTTTGAAGGAATTAGTCCCTGAATTTGTTAGTCTCCTGAGCTTTATTTATTGTTCTGTGGAGATTTTATTGTTGGTTACCAAGGGTCTTTTCATCAATATTGGACACAAACTGAACAAATGCATGAATACTATTATTAATAAATTATAGAAATAATTTATTTATTTCTGATGGTTTTGTCTTACCTTATTTTTCTTCTATCTTTTGACAGTCTTTGAGAAAAGTTGGAAAAGATTCTACAATCTTGCTGACCTGCATCACTGTTTTTCTTTCTTATCTCCCTGAAGCTGGCCAATATTCTAGCTTTTTCCTTTATTTGAGACAAGTAAGTAGTTTCCAATATTTTTCACTGTCTGTCTAGTTGTTTTGAACATAGCTTTAAAGCAGTGGTTCCCAAACTTTTTCAGTCCACTGCCCCCTTGGTGCTACAAACTCATCCTTGGTGCCCCCACCCAGGGGTAGGATTCAAATTTCTGTGGGTGTGGCCTAATTTGATGGTGTGGCTTGCTGGTCGTGTGACTGGGTGGGCGTGGCTTGCTGGCTGGGCATGGTTTGCTGGTCACATGACAAAGTAGGTGTGATTTGGTGGTCATGTGACTGGGTGGACACGGCCAGGTGACTGGCAAACCAAATACAAGTGGTCCTCACTTAATGGCCGGTTGTTTAGCAAGTGTTCTAATGTATGACTGGCCTCCCCAGAGATACTTGACCCATTTTTTGGAGTTTTGACAGCCATGCACACACATACAAACACACTCCCTTCTAACCCTGCTGGATCAGGTCATTGCACTAGAATCGGCAAAGCATCTCTGATTAGATTCTAGCAGTGAATAAAATCTAATCAGAGATGCTTTGCCGATTCTTGTTGATTTGTTTTATTTGTATCTCATTATTTCATGTTGCTGAATTGCATTGACATGTGTGTCCCTTCTTGTGCACAAACCAGAAGCTTTTGTGATTCTTTGCAGCAAAAATTACCGACCTCTGGCTTTGCTCTACTTTTCAAACATACTGACACTGCCGCGTTCTCGGTGCCGGCTCCACAGGTCCACCCCATTGAGCCCGCTGCATTGGAGGGACCTGCCCAAGCAAGTCAAGTCAATGGGGTGAGCCTGAGAGAGGGAAAGAGAGAGAAAGAAGAGAGAGAGAGAGAGAGAAGGAAGAAAAGAAAGGGAAAGAAAGAAAAAGGGACAAAGAAAGGGGGGTGGGTGGAAGGAAGGGACAGAAAGAAAAAGAAATAAAGAAGGAGGGAGGGAGGGAGGAGAAAGATAATGAGATATCTATTCTAGTCCAATCAACTGTTCCAGCAGGGTTAGAAGTGTGTGTGTGTGTGTGTGTGTGTGTGTGTGTGTGTGTGTGTGTGTTTTCTCGTAATTTACCAGTACATTTTGGTTTTGCCTTCTTCAGAGTTGGCACTGTAATACATTGGGGAAAAGTAATTTTTAGGGTGGAGCTCTGGTCCAATGGATCCTGTTTAAATCCTCAACAAAATGAGAGCTTCCTGATAGTCTTGACCATGTTTTGTCCACAAAACCTTTAATAGAAGCCAAAGATGTTTCAATGTGCTGGCAAAGATGTTTCAGTGTGGAAAAGGGCCTCAGTCTAAACTAGGCCTCATTTCAATCAGATGCATCAGGTCTCTCTCTCTCTCTCTCTCCCTCCCCCCTCCCCCTCCCTCCCTCCCTCCCTCCCTGACTGGCTTTGCTCTACTTTCCCAATATGCCTGCGGGGCTGGCGCTTCGAACATAGATAGATGGATGGATGGATAGATAGAGAGAGAGAGAGAGAGAGAGAGACAGACAGACAGACAGAGAGAGACTGGTAGGTATGTAAGTAGATAGATTGGTAGATAAATAGGTAGATAGGCAGGCAGGCAGACCTTTTGGTTGAATGTATGGATAGGTAGGTAGATAAGTAGATTGGTAGGTAGGTAGGTAGATCTACATTGGTAGGTAGGTAGGTAGGTAGGTAGGCAGGAAGGCAGGCAGGCAGAAACATTTTGGAAGGATGTATGGATAGATAGATAAATAGATAGATCTATATTGGTAGGTAGGTAGGTAGGTAGACAGAAAGACAGGCAGAGAGAGAGGCAGACCTTTTGGATGTACGTATGTATGTATGGATGGATGGACGGACGGACAGAAAGAATGCGAAAGTGGTGGCACTTTGAGAAAGTAGAGCAACGCCAGAGTGGGAATTGAAGTCCACACAAGTTGCCAAGGTTGAGAAACACAGGCTGAATATATCAACCCAGCCATTCTGGTTTAGAGTTTAGCATGCTGTTTGATTTTGGCTTAGTCAATGAATAAACCATGGCTAAGATCTTCCTGCTCCTTAATGCAGCTGCCCCTCTGCCCCTTCTACAGCCCCCTTTGGCATCCCATTTTGCAATGCCAACCTCCCTGGGGCAGCAGTGCAGCCGACCTCACCCTCTTTGCTTCAACTCAAGGTCCACTTCCATCGGGCCAAGCAAGGGGAGATACTCTGCACACATTCAGAGACTCCCAACTTCAGTGAAGCGTTCCGCCCATCTTTATGCTCTGCCCGGGAGGAGGAAGGTGTGCGGAAGCAGCCCAGACCAGTGGAGGGAACGATCGCTTGGAAACTATGCAAGCAAGCAAGCAAGTGCAGGGCTCAGTCGGAAGAACTGGGCTGCAGAGGGAGGCTAGGTTCTAGGTCCGGGACGGCCACGTAGAGCCGAACCGAGCTGAGCCACGCCCCTTGGTGAGCCGCAGCTGCACCCACCCGCATCCTGCGTGCAAGCCCGGCTGGCTGGAGAGGCGGAGGCCGGGCGGGTGCTGTGCACTCCCTTGTTCTCCGGGGAAGGGGGGCATAATGCCGGACCACCCACCCCTTCCATTGCGCACCTTGGGAGGGTTTTACTTTTGGGCCTTCTGGCACGCCTCCGCCACTTCCACCGGAGAGGGCAGCCTGCAAGCTAAGGCACCCTCTTTCTACCACCTCCCACCTCTCCTCCCCCAGGCTTGGCAAGGCTCACTGCGCCGCAGGTTCTGCATTCAAGGCGCTGGCTACGAAGCGATGAAACAGTCAATGGGCTGCGTGACTGGCAGTTAGTGAGCCTGTGGGGCTGGCAACTTGAATGCCCCCTGCCACGTCTTAGCACCCCCCTGCCGACCCCCTTGCCTCTTACCACCCCCCTAAGGCATCCCACCGCCCCCCAGGGGGCAGTACCGCCCACTTTGGGAACCACTGCTTTAAAGTGAGGTTTCCAGCTTTATTGGACTAATGGGCACAGATGAAATTGAAAGCATGTCAAGAGCCATCTGATAAAATGCCTGTCTTGCAACGGGCACGTTTTCCATTCATGAAATGTTAACAGATTACAAACTGTTGAGGATCCTTTTTAACCCCTTAAGATGGTCCCCATAATCCAATTTCTTTAATATCAACCCACATATTTTCTTTTCTCTCAGATGCATATAAAAAGCTACTTTGGAAATTGAGTAGTCATATGGGATACGAATGAGAAATAACTTCCATGTTTTGGGGCTTGTATATGGTTATAATGTATCTGAAGGAGCTCTTACTTGTAATATAATGCATAGTAGTCCTCAGTTTAAATCACAATTGAGACCAGAACTTTGATAACTAAACAATGTGATTGTTAAATGAATGACTTTTTGAGTCAAATGACTTTTTTTGCTGCCTGAATTTAACTGAATCACTCAGATATTAACGGAATCCAGCTTTATCTATTGATTTTGCTGTTAGAAGCCATCTGGGAAGATCACAAATGGTGATCATGTGACTCTGAGATGATGCAAACATCACAAATGTGAGCTGGTTGATCAGCTCCTGGATTGCTATCATGTGACAGTGGGATTGTGGTAACAGTTGTAAGTGCGAGAACTGATCCATAGGTCACTTTTTAGTACCTTTATAACTTCAAATGACTGCTAAACAAATGGCCATAAGTCAAGAATTACTGGTATTCTTATTTTAAAAACAACATACTTTTTCAATTTAAAATTTTCCCTGCAGCAATATAATATTCTTTTCTCTAATTGTCACATTTTTCTGTCCCTAGAGTGAAAAGGTCGATTCCAAACTTATATATATATATTCAGTATTTGACAGCAAATCACGTATCATTATCTTTGATCTCTCACATTTCTCATTTTTCTAAGAAAAAGGAACCAAAAACCTGTTATTGTAATGCAGAAATAAAAGAGAGTATTATATAATTTGCTATGTAAATTTGACATCTTGTTGATGGGCAGAAAAGATAGAGAACATTTCATTAAAATCTTTCTCTAGCCATTCTTTCAGAATTCTCTTAAAAGTTCATAACAAATTAAGAAATGGCACAAAGGCAATATAAATCTGTAACTTTTAGTTGGAGACAGGATGTTAATTTCGCTGGGAAGGTGGACTGCTTTACCAAGAGAGCAGCAGTCATTTAAAAACATCTTCTCAATTTCAAGTCTTCCAGACATTTTGAGCTATTAATTTCTGTGATCTCTGAACTTAGTATATCATGGAATTGTAGCCCAAACCATCTGAAAGATATCCAGATTGGGGGAGCCTGCTGTAAAGCAAACTATTCCGCCTACCTACCTACCTACCTGCCTGTCTACTTAGTACCTACCTACCTCTGCTTTTAATCTAAGCTTCTAAGCTTTTTTTGGAGGCTAACAAGTAGATTTCTATAGTAACTACAATAGACCTTGACCTGTGTCTTACTTGCTTGGCATCCATTCAAAGTTAAAATGGCGCTGAACTTAAGTGTACAACCAGTCCTCAAAAGTTCTGACCATTGCAGTGTCCCTGGGGTCATGTGATTGTGATGTAGACACTTAGGTATCTGGCTCATGATTATGATTTCAGAATGAACTGTGTCATACCACCATTTGCAAACTTCCCTGCTGGTTTCTAATAAGCAAAGTCAATGGGGAGGCTGAAAGAGAAAGTCAAAATAGGTAGACCCCAGTAAGTTTCTCCCACCACTTTTTCTCCGAAGAAGCCTGATACATACAAGATCCCAGGGATCCTGCCCACCCACACTCTGCAGTGCCTGCCTCCCTGGAGCATCCCCCACTTCCCGCAGCCTCTGCCAACCTGCTCGAGATCCCCGCTGCCTCCCCTGCGCTCCTTAGCCTCTGCCAGCAGCACCTTCTATTCACCATGCCATCCCCCCAGTACTCCTTATCTGGAACTCTCACCACTTCTCACTTAACAGTCTATGCACCCTGGGGTTACGAGGACAACTGATAGTACCAGGTTTGTTTTTGCTAAGCAACGCGGTCCTGGGATGCCACGCTTTATTACTGCATTGCTTAGTGACAGCAGTCCTGGTCCCAACTGCCAATATTACCCAAGAATTATGACTGAGCTATGATTTGTAGCATTCTGGAAACTTTTTTTAAAATTGTAAATAGCTTTTTCTCGTGATGTAATACAGTTCTGAGCAATGGCTTCCCAAATGGTTCAAACAGGTTGCATCATCTTCAAAACAATGGGGATGTGTGTATGTGTTTGTGTGTTTATGTACCTCAACATGGAAAATCTTATGAAGGTACATGAGAATATTTTGAATTGAAATTGTTGTGCAGTGCTGTGCTATCCTGCATATGGCAGTATATATTAGCAAAGCTTTGGTCATGGTATTGTGGAATTGGTTGATTTTTATTTGACTGAAGTTGATACTTGTGGATTTTAATCAACACTTGTTTTCACAAGTTCTTTTTTAGAAGTTACATACATCACAAAAATCATCTAAGATTTGGTGTTCTCTCCAAGTTTGTTTTCCTTTTGTAAATTTACTTTCTGTAAGTACTATAATCATTCCTTTTTCTGAAATTTCAGATTTTCAGTAGCTGTGAAGCTTTAAGTCCAGATTTTGTTTGATTTATTTACAGGTGATAAAATTTGAGTATGCAAGCATTGCAACATTCATAGCTGTGATTGGCATTCTTTCTATAGTTGCTCAGGTAAGCATAATTTTAATAAGGTTTTAAAAAGTTGCAACAAGCACACATAACTAAAACATTAATTAAGTGATGAAAGGTACTTTGCAAATTATGTTCGTGCAAGTAAAATGTCTATGTAAGGCCTAACTACTATAAAATAAAGAGAAAATATGACAAAAGGTACACATTTTATATCAAATTAATGTTTAACAAAATAATTCAAAATACTTAACAGAATGTTGAGTAATATATCAGTCCAAAATTGCATTAAATAAGAACAATCAAAATGTTAAAAGCTGGTTTCTTTTACCAGATCCTGACAGAGAATTGGAGTCTGACCAATTAATAAAAATTCTGCAGCAGAAAATCTTTGTCCTGATTATCGTTTACAGAGTGAACATTTGAAAAAAAATGTTTTAGATTATGATTGATACATGTTGGTAGAGCCTATGGGAGAAAGTGGTTCTCTCCCATAAAGCTGATCAATGCTTAAAAAGTGAAAACCAGGCATGTGAAACTAAACATGAAAACAACAAACCATCACCTAGCGCAGATCACACAGAATACTTGTAATACTCAAAACATGTACGGGCAGTCCTAATTTACCAATCTGCAATTGGGACCAGCAGCTCTGTCATTAAGTGACATGTTGTAAAGTAAAACGTCACACTCCTTATGTTAGTTCTGGCTCAGGAAGCGAATCACCTACAGTTGTTGTCCTGTGACCATGACTTAACACTTCCTGCTGGCTTCTCCATTGATGTTGCTTGTCAGAAGCTTGGTTATGAAGGTTGCAAATAGTATCATGGGTTAGTGAGACATTGTGATTGTCATAAACGTGTACTGTTTTCCAAGCACCCAAACTGCAATTACATGACTGTGGAGGCACTGTGACTGGTGCAACTTTTTATAAATGTAACTTTGAATAGTCACTGAATAAACTTATTGATAAGCAAGGACCACTTGTAGTCCAAATCAGCTTCCTCATTGCATGCCATTTGTAGCAGTTGTAGTTTCCAACATTTTTCAGGCGCAACATTACATTGTACTAGTGAGCATTTGACCTTGCTTGTTTGCAAGGTAACTTGAATGTTTGACTTCACCTAGCAGCTTTCTTATTGGAAAGACTTTTTTTGTCAGTGCTTTTATCAAGGCCTTTCCTTGGAAATATATCATGAGGCTTTGGTTGTAATTTTGAAGGGCCCCCCCAAAAGTTGATGCTCAATTTGTGCACACACTAATGAAAAATTGATGAGTGGTGGGCCTAGAGGTGGAATTCTCGCCTCACTATCAGGAGCTGTGAGTTCGATCCTAGATAAAGGCAGATATTTCTATCTCGGCACGATAAGAATATATCTGCTGAATATAACTCTGTATTGGTGACAGGAAGAGCATCTGGCCAGTAAACACTCAGCTCCATTTAGTTGACCAGACTCCCATCCTGCAAGGGATTATGAGGTCATTAAAAGGAGATGATAAATGAAAAATTGATATTGGTTCTAGATGATCGTTGCACAGCCATACAAATTAATTTTAAAATGTCTTTTTTGCCACTGCATTTATTCAGGTACTGATTTATAAATAAATTGCATAATGCGTTTTCTGACTTTTTGTAGACTGTCTTTCTCAGCATTCTAATGAGGTCTATAGGGAACAAAAACACAGTACTGCTTGGCCTTGGTTTTCAGATGTTCCAGCTGGCCTGGTATGGTTTTGGCTCTCAGCCTTGGTAAGTGCAGTGCAGATGTGTTTTTAATTGACTCTTCCTAGTTTCCTTTTTAACAATTTAATGAATATGTTGCATGTTGTGTGCTTCTGGGCATGGAAGGTATGGTAAACCTACTTGGGCCATATTTTTATGTACAGTTCTAACTCGTAGATGTAATAACTCCATGGTCAGATCACAAATAGGATGATACAGGAAGAGATGCTTTAAGAACATAATTTTCTGCTGGATCAGATTCTTTGCCATCTAGTCTAGCAGTCAGTCTTCATTTTGGCCAACCAAGTGCACTAGAAAGCCCAGTGGTTTCCAAGCTAAGAAAGGTGTTTTGACATCAAGACTAATAACCATTGGCCAAGATCGTAAGTTGTTTACAGAGTTTTAAGTAATTGACAATATTATATGTCAAAACTTAGAATTTGGACTGTGGCTGGTGACAAAACAGATTTTAAAGAAAAGATGTAGATGTAGTAATGAGTAACAAGGGTAAAGGCAATTTTGATTTGCTAAATTTTGAAATTAAGCACTTTTTAATAGAAAGATATAATGGCTTATTTTTACACACACAGAGACAGACAGACAGACAGACACAGAAAGAGAGGCACAGAGAAAGAACAAGAAAACTATAAATATATCCTCCCAAAATGATATCACACAATATTTATGATGCATTTCACTCATGACAGCAAAGTTTTAGCTTCCAGAGTAGTCAGATCTTAATAAATAACTGAATAAGAGAAGTTATACTATATAGTCTTACAGATAAAGCCCTTTTAGAATCATCTTCTGACAGATACCCCAGTACCAATAGCACTTAGATTTATATACCACTTTACAGTGCTTTATAGCCCTCTCTAAGCGGTTTACAGAACCAGCCTCTTGCCCTCAACAATCTGGGTCCTCATTTTACCCACCTTGGAAGGATGGAAGGCTGAATCAACCTTGAGCCTGGTGAGATTTGACCAGCAGGCAGCAGAAGTAGCCTGCAGTACTGCACTCTAACCACTGCACCACCGCAGCTCATAGTAGATATTCTCTATGCGCTGGTTGGATCACTTCTTCCTGGAAGAAGTGCTCTCAAGATACCCAGATCTCAAGTCATGTTGGACTTTATAGGTAAAAACCAATTTCTTGGAAACAAGCTGGGAGCCAGTACAGCTCATATTATGGCAGTGTAACATGGTAATAATAAATCTGACGTATTATCATGCACATAGTTACATTTCCCATCAGCTGACATTTTGGGGTGGTTTTGAAGGGTAGTCTCATATAATTAGTATAATCTAGTTGAAAAATAATGTTGATATAAGGGACTAACTAAATGTGTGCCTAACTTGTTTTTCATTGCAGTTTTCTTTGCTTTACAGCTGGTAGAGTGAAAAACCTTCCACGGGTATTCAAATTTTGTACCAGCTGTAATACAAAGCCTGGCTTTAGATCTTAGACAACTAACAAAATACATGTGATAACCTGGGCGGGGATACAAAATAAACCCAGTCACAAAAACCCGATGAAGCCCCTTTTATTCCTTCACTTTGCTTTCAAGCTCCAAATATCTTTGATGGAAGACAAAATCTCCCACAAAAGCAGTTACAAGAAGGAGGGAAAAACAACACAAACCAGGCAAGATAAGGGCTGGAGGACGTCCACAGATAACAGAACACACACTGGGAAGGACGGCAAATTCTGAAAGGAACCATAAACAAGAGATAATTCCACGCTTTGTTTCCAGCGTTCGCTCATATGCATTTCCGTCCTCATATTCAGTTGTCACAGCTGCAGCCCATGAAGACGATCAAGGCCCTCTCCTCCCAAGTAGACCACGTGTCTCCCTTATCCTCTTCTCCCTGCGTGCCCTAGGATGGAGAGGGGATGGGCCTGGGCCCTCCTTTGACTGCCCAGCTGGCCTCTGCCCTTCCCCAGCCTCCTCCACAACCTCCGGAGCCACATTTCCACTCCCTACCTGCTGTTGCTCCTCTCCCTCAGAGTCAGTCTCCACCAGGGGCATGACAATACATAACATTTGTAGAGATGCCTTCAATCAGTCTTTATTATAATTGCAACCAGTATCCAAATAGCCAGAAGAATTTTAATTAAAAAGCACACCAAGTTCCTCAATATGAATGGCATATTTTTAAATACAGAAATATATAAGGCTAAAGCAAGTGACAAAATAGTGTAAGTGGAACCTTAGGTCGCGAACATTCCTGTTTGTGACCAAATCGGGTGGTGAACAAAAAATCCACCTGATTTTTGAATCGGGTCATGATTCAAAAATCGGGTGGCGAACAAAATTGGTGTGGAAAGATTCCCTTTCCATGTTGATTTCCCCTTTGGCACCATTTTTTATTGCGCACATGCGCAGTTGGTCATGCTTCTGGACACATTCAAATCAGGTCACAAACAGAGTCCAGGAATGGATTATGGTCATGAGGCTCCACTGTATATATTTTGACCTAAAATATATAATTTTTAACTCTTTCACCCTTATTGCTAGTTACCTAAAACCAACTAACTTAATTATTATCCATGTGAACTGTCATTTTTACATGTTTGAAGCTGCTGAGCTGAACCTGGCAATACTATTTGAAATGTTTGTTTCTCTTCCATGCTGCTGCGAGAGCCCAGGATGGATATGACTCCTCCTGATGACATCATCAAACTGGGTCCGTCTACTATAAAAGTAGCAGCCTGTGGGAGAAACCCCCCAGCTTTGACTCAGCTTCTTTCGATGACCATAAGCTGGTGTCTCTGAAAGCAGTTTAGTTAGCAGAAAAAGCGAAAACTATCTTCATCATTGGCATAGCTGCACCTTCAGGAGAGTGGGGCTTCACTCTCCTGCATCGCCGAGGATTCGATGTTTTCTTCAACCGAGGGAGACTATAAGTAGGTAGTAACCCTTGATCCTCGCCCACAGTCTTCCCTCAGCGATTTAGGCCATCACGATCATAAAGATCGCATTGGCGATAATAGCGCCTCTCAGCTGATCGTAAATTTTCACTTTATTGCTGATTTCGCCATTCGGGGCTGTTTACAGCGTAAAGAGCGATTTAACCCCTGTGTAGCTCTGTAGCTCTTGCAAATGGCCAATTTGGAGGCTTCTTCAACTGCACATGGCGAGCACCCATTTTGAAAGCTTCTTCTAAAGAAAGTAGTGAGCAGCCATTTTAGGTGGCATCATCCCCCAAAGGCCAGCTTCTACTATTCATAAGCTCCTATTCAGGCTACTGCATAGACAACACATAGTGAGGATCTCTTCCAGCACCTTTGTTTTTGTTTATGCATACTATGGATCGAGACAAGGCCCACACAGAGCCTTCAGGCCTGATTTCTCAAGGCCCCCAAGCTGGCAAAAGAAAGAGAAGGAGACAATGCTCCCAGTCTGTTCAAAGGGAGGTGGCAGCCAAATTAGGGCCAAAGCTTTGGATCCTAAGAAAACATCCCAGGCTGAATTAAAGGCAGAGAAACGAAGGCATGCAGCCTTAGAAAGGCAGTTCAGCAAAACTATAGAGCAAATGAGGGGTCAACTACAACAGGCTTCCCAACCAGCCAATCCTCTAGTTGTTCAGCCAGCTACTTCTAGGGAGAGGGAAGATACCTCAGCTCCTCTTAGCCACCTCCAATCCTGGTCCCCAGACCGACCTGAAATCCAACCAGGACCTCAAGACTTGAGCAGGTCAGGTCCCAACTTTGCCCAGACTCGTTGGGATCTTTCTTCTTCATCTATCCCATCCGTGGCCCAAAGCAGCTCTCGATCAAGACCAGAGGCCACCTTTACTCCAACAACAGCAGGTCTTCGGCCCCTGGATCCTCCATCGAGTGGCAGATCTTCTGACATCAACGAAGTAGTCTCCTTAGCCATCAGACAGGGTCTGGCAGAAGGGCTTCAACACATCTTCAGGCCTTCAGACAGACCTCAGCCTTCCTTCCCGGCTTTTCCTCTAGCGCAGATTCCCCAAAGGGGACTACCTCGCCATGGAGAACAAAGGGCCCATCTTACCAATGCGGAAGGAGTGGACCTCACTCAGGGAGAGTATGAGAAATCATCTGAGCACAGCCCCTCCCCTGATTCTGATCTGGAAGAGGGAGAAATCTGGGTCTCCAACCTCTCGGAGGAAGAGGAAAATCTGAGGCCTGATCAGCCTCGTTCGGCTTCTGTATTCAAATCTGCTTTATTCAAACCTCTCCTACACAAGGCACTGGTAACAGTCCAGTTGTCAGCGGAGGAAATTGCCCCTGAGCCTCGTGGTACAATCGGGGCATAGGGATTCCCTCTTCTCCAAACCCATTGTTCATTCGGAGGTCTTTCCTTCCCCCATCATCTTTCTTGACTTAGTCAAGGAACAATTTGCCTTCCCCACTGCAGGCTCCCGCCCACCGTCCCAAGATAGGTGGTTCTATAACATGGGTCCTTCCTTAGCTCTGGCAGTTCCCCCAGTAGACGCCCCAGTTGTGGCCTCCTTCTCAAGCACTCCAACTGAGCCTGAGGATGTACTAAAGGCAGAGTACAAATGCTACGAAACAAACACTGAAGCATAACCACTCAAGCCTTGGCTTGGGCTATCCGGGCCTCAACTGCTGCATCATTTTTTACAAGGTCTTCCATCTGCTGGCTACGCCAACTTCAAGGCCGCATACCTCCATCAGACTGTAGGTCGCATGAAGACCTCAATAAGATCATAGCAGCAGCAGAGTTCTTGGCGGACACCATCCTCAACTCCGCCAAGTTCTCTTCCAGGGCCATGGCATCATCAGTGGCAGCTAGGAGACTGATATGGCTACGAAATTGGCAAGCGGAGTCTCGACGAAAGTGGAAACTAGCTTCTGCCCCATGTACCAGTGAGAAGCTATTTGGAGATGCCCTTGACCCATTTGTTGTTGAAACAAAAGACAAAAGGAAAGTCTTTTCATCAACAGGAAAGAGGGCAGACTTCTGCCCTACCCCATACCAGCCTCCCCCATTCAGGCCTGAAAACGCTTCTTGCTTCTCCAGACCTCAGAGAGCGTATTCTCAGCATCAAGATCAACACCATGAGGCTACCGGCAGACAACAAGCTGCAGGTAAACCGCCCTTTCGTGGGGGGGGGGGGTGTCGCTCCTTGCGTCGCTCTAAATCTCTTGTTCTCCTCTCCCATTGGAGATTGTTTGGCCTCCTTTGTTTCCAGATGGGAGGAGTCAACGACAGATGCCTGGGTACTCAATACAGTAAGGTCAGGGTTACAATTAGAATTTCTATCACCACCCCCAGAAAAAATTCTACTTTGCCCCATTTCCTTGGACAGTTCACAAAGGGCACTTATAGAATCAGCCATTAGTCACCTGATCGATATAAGGGCCATTCAATCAATTCCTGAATTACAACGTGGACGTGGGATTTATTCTTGGCTTTTCGTGGTCCCTAAGGCCTAAAGGGGGTGGCAAGCCATTCTCGACCTAAAATTTCTGAATGAGCTTATCCCATATAGGCGTTTCAAAATGCAGATCTGCATTCTATTCTGGAGAGCGTTCGGGAGGGTGATCTCTCTTCCACTGATCTCATGGAGGCTTACCTCCACATTTCCATCTGGCCTCAACATCGCCAGTTTATCTGTTTCTGTTACCAGAATCTCCACTTCCAGTATCGGGCCCTTCCTTTCGGGCTCTTGTCTGCCCCAAGAGTCTTCACAGTTACTGGCGGCATTGGTGGCTTCACTCTGGTCTGTTCCAGTGAGGATCCAATGCTACTTGGACGACATCTTGATTCTGTTGTCCTCCACCCACTCTGCCCATCAAGATCTTCAAACCACTCTCCATTGCCTCCAGTACCATGGTTTTTCCATCAACTCCAAGAAAACCCACCTCTTCCCAACAACCAGATTGCTCTATCTGGGAGCCATCATCAACACAACTCTGTGCCAAGTTTTTCTGTCTCCAGCCCAAGGGCAGAGCCTTATTGAGATCATTCGACAGGTCCAACATCAACACGCTGTCTCCCTGTCACTGTTGTCCAAACTTTTAGGCAACATGATCTCATGCATAGGCATCGTTCCGTGGGCATGGCTACACTCACGGGCTCTACAATGGTTCCTGCTCCCCTTCCAACGAGCAGGAGCCAGCCACACATCTGCCAAGGTCCTGCTCTCTCCAAAGGTCCACCGTTCCTTCAAGTGGTGGCTTTCCCCAGCCCTTTCGAAGGGTCTCCCATCACCACCGATGCAAGTCTCCTGGGTTGGGGAGCCCACATGGAGGGTCTCATGGCTCAAGGAATCTGGTCCCGCTTAGACAGGACTGTGCCCATAAACTGGCTAGAACTCACAGCCATTTATTTAGCCCTGAAACATTTCAGGGACAGGATAGTGGGGTCCCATGTGCTAGTGTTGACAGACAACATGGCTGCAAAGGCGCACGTCAACCGGTAGGGGGGCACAAGGTCCAGGACCCTCATGAGGGAGCCGAAAGGTTGGGGAGGTGGGCAGAGAGACATCTGCTGTCTTATCACAGCAGACCACATCTCAAGTCGACAACTCCCAGGCCGATTGGCTGAGCAGCAGCCCAGTCGACCACACAGAATGGTCCCTTCCCCAGTCCATTTTCAGGGATCTCTCCCTCAGGTTTGGGACCCTGGAGGTGGACCTCTTCGCCTCTCCCCAAAACGCTCAAGTAAACAGATTTTTCACCAGGTTTCCTTGTCAGGGAGTGGAGGGGACCAATGCACTTCGGAGCAGATGGCCCACCAGTCCCCTCTACGCCTTTCCCCCTCTTCCCATCATTCCGGCGGTCATTCGGAAGATGTTGGAGGAATGCGCAGAGCTGATTCTCCTAGCCCCCCATTGCCTCAGGAGACCCTGGTTTGCAGATCTGGTGAACCTGTCTGTAGCCACTCCCTGGAGGATTGGCTGCTCTATCTATACGGCAGGACCTCTGCACTTTTCACAACAATAGAGTTCTTCGTTTAGACCCTACCTTTGTACCCCAAATAAATTTTGTATTCCACAGATCCCAAGACATAGTAGTTCCTGATTTTTGTTCCTGTCCACACCACGCCTTAGAGTGCAACTGGCACACCTTAGATGTTAGAAGGGCTCTTAGAATTTATATCAAACACACTTCAATGTTTAGGAAGACAGAGGCTATGTTTGTATCCTTTCCCCCTTCCCACTGGGGGAACAAGGCCTCTCCTGCTTAAGCAGGTGGATCAGGGTTTGCATTGCACAGGCCTACAAAGCCAAAGCTCTGCCAGTACCACACGGCTTGACAGCATACTCCACTAGAAGTGCTGCAACTTCGGCTGCCTGGGCCACCCAGGCACCCCTAGAGGAGATTTGCAGAGTGGCTACATGGACATCCTCGTCTCCGTTCATCAGACAATACCGTCTGGATTCCTATGCCTCCACAAGCGCGGCTTTTGGCAGACGGGTTCTTCAGTGGGTGGTGCCTACTTTGGAATGAGAGACCGGACGAGGACCCTCCCGAGGATTTGAAAGCTTTGGTATGTCCCATCCTGGGCTCTTGCATCAGCATGGAGGAGAATGGGCGTTGGTAAATTTACCTGAGAACGTTCTTTCTATCAATGCTGCTAGAGAGCCCAGCCCCTGCCTTGTTGCGTCCAGATTGTGAGGTATGTTATGGTTCACAATTCTGTTTTGGCTTTCAGAGACACTAAAGTCTCTCAAGTATCTTCGCCAAAGCTGGGGGGTTTCTCCCACAGGCTGCTACTTTTATGCTAGACGGACCCAGCTTGATGATGTCATCAGGAGGAGTCATACCCATCCTGGGCTCTCTAGCAGCATAGATAGAAAGGGCGTTCTCAGGTAAATTTACCAGCGCCTACTCTAGATCAGAGAACAACAAATGTATGTATGTATGTATGTATGTATGTATGTATTTATATATGTTTTCTTAAGTTTTTGCGGGTACTTACATGTATGGTATTCAGTTCGGGTATTTTCCCACGTCATTGTAGTTATGCTTTTAAAGTTGTAGCAACGTTTCGGCAGAATCTCATCTGCCATCATCAGGCTTCTGTATTGTGTTACCTTAAGTCTGACTCACAGACGAACACAATACAGAAGCCTGATGATGGCAGATGAGATTCTGCCGAAACGTTGCTACAACTTTAAAAGCACAACTACAATGACGTGGGAAAATACCCGAACAATACCATACATATATAAAACTCTGTGAACTACCTGGACAATTCTTTACAATGTTAAAAAAGCTAACCCTTCCTTTCAAATTATATAGCATTATGTTTTCTTGTGCTTAGGATGATGTGGGCAGCTGGAGCTGTTGCAGCCATGTCAAGTATCACATTCCCAGCAATCAGTGCTCTTGTGTCACGAAATGCAGATTCAGATCAACAAGGTGAAAGCAGACTTATTTTTCTACAAAACTGATCTTGTAGCTGTTCCCCTCCCGCCCCAGCATCACTGAGGATGTATAATTTTTGTGCTTTACAAAAGTAATACAGGTAGTCTTTTACCTACAACCACAATTGATCCCAAAATTTCTGTTGCTAAATGAGTTTTGCCCCATTTTACGATCTTTCTTGCCACAGTTGTTAAGCAAATCACTGCAGTTATTAAGTTAGTAACACAGTTGTAAATTTGACTTCCCCATTGACTTTGCTTGTCAGGTCACAAAAGGTGATTACCTGACCCCGGGACACTGCAAAATATGAGTCAATTGCCAAGCATCTGAATGCTGATCACATGAGCCATGGGGATGCTGCGTGTGAAAAATGGTCCATAGGTCTCTTTTTTTCAGTGCCGTTGCAACTTCAAACGGTCACTAACTGAACTGTAAGTTGACGGCTTCCGGTTAGTAGTCTTGTAGTAGCTTTTGAAAGCAATACAGTCTATATCTTTTATTGCCCCTTGTGCACGCAAGAAGAGGTAAGTTACACATACTGTGACTCTTCATAAATGATATTTCTTTAGCTTGGAGAATTTTTTGAGGGCAATTTTCCTTTGGGGATATAACCTATGTGGAGTAAGAAGCTCCAAAGTAAACCCCTTAGCAGTACAAACATAGGCATCTTCAGGATCGCAACTGACAAAGGACAATGAACAGCATATCATGTCCACCATGCAAGCGATAATGGTGATAATTTATTTAACTAATTGCATGCAGCGTGATGCTGCAAATAAGAGGGCAGAGCTTGCATGGTGGACATGATATGCTGTTCATTTTGGCATTGTTGCAGCTAGCCTATATATCCAAGAACTAGTGATGGCAGGGATACTTGTAATTATTTTGCCCGCCATCTCTTTACCTCCTTGCTGGGGGAGAATCTCTGTCCTGTTTGCTTCTCCTAATTCCAGGGGAAGGTGAACTCCCCATCTTCCAATAGTTGATTGTGAGATTGGTTTGCATTTATTTTTTAATGATGTTTGCTTGTGACATAGATGATTATTCTTTCTGGAAGAATGGTGAGAAAGAATAATAATCTAGGTTCACTTGTTTTTGAAACAAAGATGGATAGAAAATGGGGAATGATGGAAATGTCATAATCACCAAAGTGATTTCATTTCTCACTAGGCCAGGATTTGAAAAAGACATTTCAATGTTTATTTTGTTAGAAAATGATCACAATTTTTGATGAAAAAGAATGGGAATACACTGTTGGCACTTTATAGAATACCTTTCATGTATAAGTGTATAATGTAATCTAAAATAAGCTCTTACATTAGGGGCGGGGTTGGTAATTAAATATCCTCTGAATAGTTTTTAGAAATTTGAAAGTACATGCTAATGCCATCTAGTGGTGACTACTGAATATATGAGAATGTTTAAATGTCAGATTATATAAATACTGTATGCTCTCTAAAATACAGAATTCAAAACAATTGAATTGGGCCAATCATTTCAATTTAAAAGAATATGTTGAGATTAGTGATCTAATTCAGTTGTTTTGAAAGTATCTAACAAGAAAATCTGTTTCTCATAGATCAAATTTATGTCTCAAATTAATTACTAGTCTGCAACATTACCTTTGAATCTAGCTGATCTCTCTTTAAAGGTAGTTAATATTGGGACAGCTTAGAAAAAGGTCAACCTGATAACTGTATAAGAGCTCAGAATCCATTTGAAATGCAGTCTATAGAGCTTTTTCATTGTATTTTTAAAGTGGGATTGGCCGGCAGAAATTATTTCTCCTTCACTGTGAACTTGCTTTTTTCCAGGTGTGGTCCAAGGGATAATAACTGGAATCAGAGGTCTGTGCAATGGTCTTGGCCCTGCTCTCTATGGCTTCATATTCTTTCTCTTCCATGTGGAACTTAATGAGTTGGCACCAGTTCAGGATAAGGCTTCTAGGCAGGATCCAAGTGATGAGGTAAAATAATTACAAATCTTTCTTGGAATAGTGGCTCTTAATAGTTCTTGATAAGGCATCCTATGACTGATATTTTTTCATTTTAAACTGCAAGACATAACATGGAGTGAATCAGCAATTGATTCTTTTGGTGGATTTTCTAGCTAAAACATAACCTTTTTGTACTCTTGCCTGGTTTTTTTCATATTGTTCAGCTGTTGCCAGCCATTCTTCTCCTTGGCCTTCTAACAGCTCCTGTTCTGTGTCAGTCTCTTGGATTGAAGAGTGCTTCTTTGAAACATAAACTTATAGTATCTGTGTAATTTTGACAGTTCACAGGTTAAAATACGGTATTTTAGGATCTCAGTTTCTAAAATCTAATATTGCGTTAAAACAGTTATTCAGTATAAATAATTATAATTTAATTCAGAGAAGTTCTCACCCTCCTAGGCCTGGTGCAGCACATGTAGAAGAATACGAGGCAATTTTTGTCTTGATTCTTTTCAAAATATCCAGAACCAAAAAGACTTCCTACTGGTTTAGTATTCTTCCTCAGTTCACTATGGGATGAAATAGGAGTGTGATTGCTGGAGAAGACAAGTTTCTAACTGTCGACAACAGCCAAAATCGATGCAAGTCTGTTGATGTTGGCAGCACAGTTCTAGTAGTGACACACATAACTGTTGATTTACTGGACAGTTAAAGATGCGGATGTGAGTGGCTTCATTGTTCACATTATACTAATCTGTGGTTGCTCAGTCTTTCTCATTTTCTTTTTACAGAATGCAGTCATACCTGGCCCTCCTTTCCTTTTTGGAGCATGTGCAGTCCTCCTAGCCTTTCTGGTTGCCTTATTTATCCCCGAGCACAGTAAAGCCGCCAATACCAGAAAGCACAGCAACAGCATCAACAGTATCCAGAGCAACAGTCCAGATCGGGGTAGTGATGAGGATATTGAGCCTCTGCTTCAAGACAGCAGCGTATGAAAGGAATTTTCTTCTAAGATTAACAGAGACAGCTATTGGGCAGGCAGAATCCATGCACTGAGTTCTGAATCCAGAGCAGTTCTCTTCTGGAGTGAACTTTCGATCTGTCAGAAGCTTTGCACATTTCACTCACCTAAGATATCATGTATAAGTGGCCATTGGTATTCAATTAAGGCTGATTGCAACCACTTACTGTGGATTTTCTGTAGAACAGTCCAAAGCAAGTTTTTCTTTTTGTATCCATGCAATTATTGTCGAACCCAACACTGAACTGAGAATGTGGAATTGCAGTATCAGAGAAAGAGGATCTTCTGATGTAGTTAAATACTTGAGTACCCAAATTCACTGTGAGTAAACAGTAACCCTGCTAGGTCCTGTCCCTCATCCTCCCCCCATCCCCAAATGTCTTCATTGCTTCTCTACTCTTGTAGCTCGTGGGGATTTGGGAAAAAAACACTCCATTTCAATAAATATTACTGACAAAAGTTTCTATCACAATCCCACTCCATCAATACACTCTTATCTCTCTCTCTCTTAACATGCTGCCTGGTGGATTGAATATTGCTGAACTATTTAAAAGTGTGCAGGGAATGTCAATTGAAAGATAAATTATTGGTGCATTTTCAACCCTTGTTTTTAAACTCTCTAACTGAGATGTTAATTAAAAGGGCTCCTATTGAAAACCTGAGCAAGGCAATGATGATAATTCCTCTGATAGCGTTAGTGATGCTCACTTCTGGCACAACCAGCGTAGCCGGTTCTGACACATGAACTAATTAAATGGGTGCTGAGGCAATTTATATTGATGTGTATTTATTGCATCATCTGTCATCTTTTAACTGCCATATGAAACATTTCTGGCCCACTTAATTTCACTCCTGCCTTAACTGCTATTTAGTGTACATTATTATCAGCTATATTTAGCCTTCGTATCAATCTCTGAAGAATCATAGAATTATAATTGTGAAATGTCTATCTAAAAAGACTTTAAAAGATTATTTAGTTTCTACAAAGTACCATGTTACAATTTTTAGAAGCATTTTTGAAATTGCACAGGTTTCTGTGTATTTTGTGGCAGTAAAAATGGAACATTACACAAAAATCTAACGAAGTACTCTTATGAATGTTTTATATGTAGATATTTATAAAAAGTTCTACTTTTTTTCCTGATGGGGTACTGTGTAAATCTTGTATTTATAAATGTCATGAGGGCACTGACAGATATACAGCTTTTATAAAGGATTGTGTAATGACGGAACAAAATTTAAATATATATATATATATATTTTGAAACTTGGTCCGCCTTAAGCAAAGATATCAAACCTTTTGTACTATGCAGTTTGGTTTTTAAGTTAATAAGCTTCCTAATGCATAATAAATTTGCGAACTATATTATTCAAGGTTGTAATATGATTTTGGTATCTTTTGTCTCCTGTTAAAAGTATTTATGAATTATTTATATAATGTAGGGTTTTGCTAACTAGTTACTACAAACTGGCCCAATATCAAGAAATCTTTCTCAGAACGAATTCTTATTTATGCTACATGGGATGCTTTAAGAAAAGCATCTATCAATAGAAATAATTCAAAGTAAACTGAAGGGATTTCAACCCCTATCGATTGCTTCTCAAAGACAGAAAAAAGACAATTGGGACTTGTATTTTGGTTGTTAAGTGATGTAATTAAGCTAGTAGTCACATAATCAGACCCTTTTACTATAGTCATTAAGCCAATCACAGTCGTTAAGCAAATTGCATGGTTAAGTGAATCATGCAATTCACTTAAGTGAATCTGGTTTCTCGATTTTGTCAAAAGCTGGCTGAGAAGATTGCGAATTGTGATTACATGACCACAAGATGCTTCAACCATTATAAATGGGAATTGGGTGCAAAATGCCCAACCAGTTATGGTTGTTCTGGTCAATGTGACCATGTGACTAGAACAGCCATAACTTTGAGGATGGGTTGTGAGTTTCTGGGACCATCGTAACTTCAAACTGTCATTAAAAGAAGGCATCAAAGTCAAGGACTATCGATTCAATGTTCTCTTAGTTTTGCTGCAGGAACTACCTGTGCAAGCAAATCTGATTGATTAAAAAAGGATCTTTTATCCAATCAAAATTGTCATGTTCAAATAGTCCAAATAATTCATCTGCCTTGCAGGCAGAAGGTCCAACTTTAAATCCTTGGTTTCTCCAGACAGCACTAAAATTTTGTTTATTTGGATTGAACTTATTTGGCGTAAGGTTTTTTCCATGTTGTTCTTGTGCCATATCCGTCATCAGACATTAGCGATCCTATTTTTATCAGTAGCTGCATGAAAAAAATGCTGTTTGTCCAAACTAGCCCTTAGATTTTGAAGCCATGATGTTCTGCCTGGACTCATTTGCCTTCAGTCTTTCCTTGGAAAATTAAATGACATATGTCAAATTTTTCTGGGTGCTGCATCACATGTCCAAAATATTCTAACTTTTGCTTTTTTATGGTTTTGATGATTTACCTTGGCTTTCCCAGGTGGCATATCACCACCTCATTTCCGATTTTGTCAACCCAACTTATATGTAACTGCTGCCTATAAATCCACATTTCAAATGCCAGTGGCTTCAAGTGGCATTCTGTCAGATCCCAACTCTCCACTCCATAGAGCAGGATTGGATCCCCTGTGTTACTATTATTAATTCAACAATTGGTAGCCAAAATGAACTAACATATATGCTAAGAGTGCAATGGTGCAATATTTCTCAATTATATGGGAATATACTTTTGTACGCTACAAACATGAAAAGCTGAAAAAAAAAATCCTTTGAGTTGAATTGCTAGAAACCCATGTTTTCTTGGCAATAGTTAAGTGATTTCCAATGTCATTTTCCTGGTCTACTAAGAGCAGCCCCTGCTTAGCAAATTTGAGGATAAGACTGGTTTGATTATGCTATCTGTAGAGAACTGTAAAGTTGTGGCTAAATGCTTTTGATAAAAGTCAAGCATCAAGGGGATTGGGATTTTATTACTGCATCTCTTATAAATGTCAGAGCAGTTCCCATGCTTTACTGGTTGTGAGAAAATCACAAAACACAACTGGAGACAGTAAACAAGAGGTTTATTATCAAGCTTTTGCAAAAGGGAATTCTGCTCAAAGCAGAAGACATCTTTCCCAGGCTGGGGAATATATATACAGGTTCAAATATACAGTCTCTGCCCCTTTCCTGGGCTCACAATCTATCCAACTGCATCATTCCCTACACCATACCCATTGCTTTTCCCCTTGTTCCTGTTTCCCTTTCTTTGGAAACCACCCTTGTTCTCATGGCATCTTCCTGTTATGTTCCGCTGAACACAATGGATCATTAATCAGTTCCATTCAGGTCAGAATGACCCTAGCATCTCTTACATTAATTTTCAAGCCAAAATGCAAACCCCTATGTTCCAGCCAAAAATCTGACATTTTTAACTTTGCAGAATAACAAGTTACAAAACATGATACGCTTATATAAGTGTTCAGATATCTTTCTAGAAAGTCACATTACGAACAAAAATGGAGTCTCTTTGTTTTTATACTTTTTAGGTGTAACAGGCAAATACATAAGTTATTTCTTCATATAACACTGGTTAAAAATATCTGAACATCTAGATCGCCTTTCGATTTTTTTTTTTTTTAAATCTGAGGGTCATGTTAGGTTATCAACATCTGTAAAGGATTGCAATATCCCTGCTACTAGAGAGAAGTCATCCTGGGAAAATAGTCCTTTACTAAACCAGTAATATTTATCAACAACCCCAAATATGTGTTAGAATTGATCTTGCCTTAGACACTGATCATTAATGTTTTATTAAGCTAAAATGTGAAACTTGAGCGTTAATGTTTGAAACTGGCTTTTTTATTTCTTTGGAAAAAGCAAACCCATATAGAGAACCCTTTTATCTGCATAGCAAAATATTATGTTTCAATAATGTAATTCACCCAGCCCAAAAGAACAGAGTGCTTAATTTTCAGTCCCTTAGTTTAGATTAGAAATATACTTCACTTAGTAAAGTGGAATAATCATTTAACATTTCCGCATACCCTGAAATAAGCTCTGGATTACTATAATGATGCAGATACAACATGGAAGACTCTTTCTTTTAGGACAAAACTCTTACTGCTTTAATATAAGTAGTGAAATTATTTTATTTAGCAATAAAGAGCAGGGCAGCATATTTTGGGCCATTTTAGATATTAAAGTTAAATGAAAGCATCCTAAGTGTGGAATTTTCATTGCATCAAATACATGGAGTGCAGGATATATTCATTCATGATGCCTCTACTGCCAGTGTCAAACACAATGAGAATAATGAGGAACTAGGATTATGAACCCCAAATTTCAACCTTGTATTATGCACCAGAAGAGTAATCATACGCAATGCCACATTCATGAATTTGTGAATGCCTGGTGCTATACAAAATCAACAAGGGACAAGACTTTCCTAAAGAATTCAGTAGGATTGTGGAAGACAACATTGGAAGTCAACTAAGACACATCATGCAAGGAGCCATCAAGTGTGGCATATACCAAGGTTAGGTTACTAGCCCCTTCTTCTGGTCTGCATAGATTTGCACCCCCTGAGCCAGATAATCACACGGGTAGGTTATAGATACTAGTTCAAGAGTGGAACTAGCCTCAGCCTCTTCCTCTACATTAGAGGTCCCCAAGCCCTGGTCCCCAGCCCAGTATTGGCCAAAGCCCATTGGGAACCAGGCTGCATGAGTAACAGATGAGCAAGTGAAGCTGCATATGTGCAAGCGAAACCCTCCCCTTCCCTGCTGCCGCCAGTCCACAGATTTGGAAAGATTGGGGACTGCTGCTCTACATGGATGATGACATGTTATATGCTAAGAATGAACAAAATATTGACTCGCTGATCTACTTCACATAGATCTACAGTGAGAACATTGGGATGTGGACTGGAGAAGTATGGCTGAATAGTAGTCAAGAGAGTGAAGATAGTTAAGACGGATGATATGGAACTACCAACAGGGCCACATAGCAGACATACAGACCAGTGGTGGTATGCTACCGGTTCGGACTGGTTTAGCCTAAAATGGTACTAAAAAAAGGCCTCCGATCAGTTGAGGGGAGGAAAAAAAGCCTCAGATGATCAGCTGAGAGGATAAAAGAAAAGTGCATGGATGGGTGGGAGGGTCGCTCCTAGCTTTTTGTTTCTTCATCCTCTCAGCTGATTGGTGCGTAAAGGGCATGTGCATGCACACGATCGACCACTCACCAAACCAGTAGTGGCACAGGTAGGATCCCACTAATGATACAGACCACTTATAAATACCTTGGAATCACCTAGTCACATGGGAACCACAGTGAGAAGACAAAGACAGCAACATTCAAGTACCTTTAAAGCAGGGCTGTCAAACTCGCGGCCCATGGGCTGGATGCATCATGCGCTGGCTATGCCCACGCCCGGTTTAGCAAAGGGGAAGAAAGTCACGATATGTCACGCAATGACGCTGTGACGATGCGAGCTGACACTCCTGCTTTAAAGGATAAGAGATGTCATGCTTGAAGTTTAGCGTCTACATAGGCAGATCTGGGTAGTTTTCTTCACAGTAATACTTTTCTTTGTTTGCTCCTGATTTTTGGGAGGTCTCCCTTGTATTTACCAGCTCCTACTCTATTTAGCATTTTAAAAAAAGCCAAAATCATCTAAATGTGTCATCTTGCTCAGCCAGAAAAACTAGAATAGAGATGGACAAAATTTAGTGGTTGCCCAATGCAATTAACGGGAAGGGACCATGGATGATGGCTTGGATTGTATCACTTATATGAGTGTTTATATTGCATTTCCCAAAGTCGTTCATATGCAACAGTTTAAAATAACAACCCCCTCCAAATATATAGTGTATAATTTTACAAATGAGGAATGAGGCTAATTGAACAGAATGAGAGACAATCAAAAAGTACTATATTTTCTGCATTTACCATTTAGATGGCTTTTTCCATTTTGAAATATAGTTGTAGGTTTGAAATAAACGGCTAATCTCAAGTGCAGCTCATGCACCTACATCCACATCTGAGGCTGTTACTTTACATGGCAGTTTGATAAGAATTCTAAAGGGAATTATTTCTAATTGCTGCAAGCGTCATCATCTGGAATGACTGCATTGTTATACTGTATTAGGATATCTTTTAAAACTGTGTGGATTGAATTACCATGACTTGTAGTCAACTAACCACTAGCCGGCAGTATAACACAGCTCTTACGGTAGATGCACCTTCTAATCTCTTGCTATGTCTGTGTAGTGTCTTCCTTTCTGTTTTGATTTTAAGAAGTGGAAAAAAGACATTAGATTTCTATGCAGTTGGGCCTTCTTTTTTTAGTATTTCACAGATGAATTATTGGTTTGCTTAAGAATAACAAAAAATAGGTATCCTGTTTTTAAACAAAAGCAAACTATATGGAACTGTATAATACAATATGAGACAACTATGAATCATGAGGCCCACCAGTTTGAATCCTACCTTTTTCATAAATTTACTGAAATATTTAAATCTTTTATTCTTTCATAGCACTTTTCCATCCACCACACAGAGGAACAAGGAATAATAAATGTGCACATCAGCCAATATCAGATAAAAATTGAATTGTTATTTAATATGAATAAGAGATTTGAGAAGAACAAGATTTGATTTCAAGCAAATTTGATTCCATAAAAATTCCACGTGGACTATAAATTGGAAGCATCAAAACACTTAAAATGGCCTCATTTTTTGTTGCTAAAAGGAATTGAAGATAGAAAATAGCAGAAAATAACTGGCAAATCCTTTAGTAAACATTAAACTCGCTAGGTGTATCAACCAAGATAGTTTGGGGAAATTTTACTCTTAGTATATATTTGAAATATTATTGAGTACCTGTTTTTTAGGCAAAAAGCAAAGATAAGGAAAGACAACAGTGTTGCCCCCCAAGATTCTGGCCAAACTGTCTATAGAGAAATGCTGATTGAAAGGTGCATGTGTCTTACTATAATTTACTAACTTCTTAGTAATAATAAAACACTATTTTAAAAGTAATCTCTTACTGAAGATCAAAGACTCCATTATCCTCTGATCATTGTTTTTCTGGGCTAATTTGTTTGTTGGTACAGTCCATTGGCATGGTTAGTCTCTTCTGTGAACATAATGTAGTGCTTGTACAACAATTAAAAAAAGTCTTGAGAAGTATGTGTAATATGGTATTTTGATATGTTATAGTGTATAACAATAGATTGTTGTGTATAACTGCGGTCTCCAATTTTGGCAACTTTAAGAGGTATGGACTTCAACTTCCAGTATTCTCTAGCCAGCATGCTGGGCGTTCAGGTCCACACATCTTACAAGTCCCAAATAAAAAGTATTATTATACTATATGTTTTGTTGAATAGTGAATGTCCATTTTTTTGAAGAGAGATTTAATATACTCCTCTAAGGTATCTGTAAATCCAGTAGCTTATGCACACTGAATTGCCTGCTTAAAATTGAAATTATTTGAATTCATCCTTAATAAAATAAAAATAACAATCTTTTGTAAATAGAGTTATGGTTCATAAAAAATTACTCGGACAAAGAATAACAATTTTGAACTGTCCCATCAATTTGCTTGTGTCATCATAAGATGTAAGGATTGGAAGAAGCTTTGGAAATCATTTTGTGATTCCAATACAGGAATCTGCATTTATTGCTGTTGGTTATAGATTAATAGGTAAAAATATGCCTGTTAATTCATTAATGGAAACTAAAGCTTTGAAAGTACTGGAGAAAACCAATTAACAATTTGCTGATTGTAGCTGAGATTTCAGTCATACAAACTATTAAAACTATTGTTTTATCAGTAAAATGCAGGTTTGCATCAGTGCTCATTTTAGAGCTTGCAAATAAATAAATTTGTTTTATAAGCCTATAAATACTCTCCATTCAGAAAAGAAAGAACAGAAAGAGAGGAAAACGATGAAATGCCAAGTAAACTATATGAACATAGGACTAGGTTTCAATCAAGGGAGACTTTTGAATCCTTGAGCATTTATGAAGATCCTGATAGCAGATGGAATATTTAGTGCAAAGATTAAAATTATTGGCTTTTGATGTTGCAATTGTAAATCTTCTTCAACTTAATATTGAGCACAGGAGACCAGTTAAAAAAAAGATGCAGCCTAGAGAAGTTGAAGGATTAATGTTAATTTAAAAACAATAAAAACAATCTGAGTAATCAGAAAAGGAAGAGAATAAAAATGAGCATGGATCGTTATGCCTGTGCCTTCAGACCTGGAAAGTGGCAAAGTTAAAAAAAAACATATATTTATACTTTTTTCTCACAACTATTTCTTGAGAAGGATTCTCCCTACTTCTTACTTTCATGCTTTCATTTCACACCATGAAATTACAGCAAAATGGCTTATTTCACCTTCTGTTGTCTTATCAGAAACCTCAGATCATGTACAAGTAGATGTTTTAGCTGGTTTTTGGAAAGGATTCTTGAAATCAGGAGGACAACATGACAGAATCTCTTTCCGTAAAACTGAAGTTCCCTGTTATCATTTCATTTGAGAATCGGCTTACATTATAAAGTGACACAGCCTATAAATGTTTTGATAGGCTTAAGTAGAATATTTAACCTAGTGGGAGGACAATTAATGTTGGGCAGCTAGATTACAATTGAAGGTAAAAACTAAAAATTAAACTACTCTTGATTTTTTTAATTTGTATGGTCAATTAAACTTGCTGAAATGAAGTAGAGCACAAATTGATTTACCACTTTAAGATTTTGAATTCCTCAGAATAGGCAGGGATGGAGCTACCAGATCTATACAGCAAAAATATGGATGAGTTTTCTGTGTCTCTGATCACATTTAGTAATTAGCCACATTTTTGCAGTTCAATTTTGTAGCATTAGATACAGGAGGTTATTTGATTATAAGGTGAAAGACAGAAATAAAAAATGGTCTTATATTAAAATTTAATGTAATGCCACTTTTTTTTTAATTTCTATCCAACCTTTATTACTTTTATAAATGATTCAAGGCAGAAAACATACCTAATATTCTTTCCTTCTCCTATGTTCTCCACAACAATTTTGTGAGGTGGGTTGTGGTAAGAGAGACTGAATGGCCCAAAGTCACCTAATTGGTCTTCACTGCCTAAGGCGGGACTATAACCCACAGTCTCCTGATTTCTAGAGTAAATCACTAAACCAAACTGTCTCTAGGTTCCTTTGCCTTAATTTCCACCTATGAGATATAAGAAAGCAGGTTTGAGAGAGAGAGAGAGAGAGAGAGAGAGAGATTGATTTACTTGCCCTCCTCAGGGTCCCTTGCTTTATTATTTTAAGGCCTTACTCCAACTTAATCTGTTCTCTTCTTTTCTTAAGCTACTGAACCTGTGTCCTTGATGGGCTGATAAATAGTGTATTCTGGAGTTCAAGACATATTAAATGGTCAGAAAATTGATATACTTTCTCTAGGCATCATCTACAAAAGCACAGGAGGTATAATCTCTCTTGAATTTAGGAATGTGTCACCTTATGACATTTTTAGTCTCTTGTAGCATAATCTTGTTTTCAGCTGAATTGATGCATAGGTCAGTAAAATCTGGTCCATTTTAATGGCTGGAATAATAGATTAGTATTTCCTTAGCATCAGTGGTTTCATAAAAAAAATTACTATTTTTCTCAACAACTTTGCTAATATTATTTTTAAAAGAAAAACAATAACTGCATGGGAAGCACAGAACAGAAGAAAGAAAGAAGAATAAAAAAATCAGAGAGAAAAATATAAATGAATCTGGCATTTTCATCTAGTGCACATTTCTTGATGCCTTCCTTTACCAGATAAATTATTCTAGAATTGAAAAAAAATGTGTCCTGAATGTATTTAAGAAGTTGGTAAAGCACTTTTCGTTAATTTTGATTTTAATTTATTAATTTGGTTTTATTTTTTTTTATTTTATGTCATTGAATTGCTGCTTGTGTTGAATCCCAGCATAAGCAGAGAGACCAAGTATAAATTAAATAATAAAATGTATTCAAACTACTAATGGCCGCTGAGATCACACGAAGAAGAAGTTTTGGAAAAAATTTCACGACCTCACAGAACAATCATTTTACTACAATATACATAAATATTATGATAACAGACTGTCAATTTTATTTTCTTTGACAACAGAAATGCCTCTAACATGATGTCCTGGTTTGACCAAACAACAACATTTGACACAATTTATTTATTTATTTTATTTTTAAAATAAAATTTATTGTCTGCCCTTATTACCACACGGTAACTCTGGGCTGCTTACCATTGTTATGTCCTGAGGACTCTAGGAGTTCTCACTCAGGTCCACTCACTTTGTGTGGGCGTTCTTCCCCCTTTCCTCATTGGTTGATTCCCTCCAGCAGCCAGCTATAAAAGCAGGCTGCGGGGTCCAACCAGTTGCTGATTGCTGCGAGCCAGTTCCAGGCGTGGCAAGCACGGTCAGCCCTTTATTGTTATAATAAAGTATTGTTGCACTCATGCTCTGGTTCAGCCTCTCATTGCTCAAACTTAACAACCATCATAAAAGAAATATAGATACTAAAAACATAAATAATATAAGCCAAACTCTATGATCCAATTAAAGATGGGGGGGGGGAGGGCAGGCTGGGGAAAAGGTGGGATCTTTTGTTACTTGATCAGCCACCTCCAGTGTGATAACTACCACTTTAGGACCCCGGCTAATTGCCAGAGCCAGGTCTTTAGGCTCTTATGGGAAGGTTAGGATGGTTGGGGACAATCTCACACTGGGGAGGGCAAGATGTTCCAAGAGGGCAGCTACAATGGCAGAGAAGGCCCTTCTCCTGGACCCTGTCAGCCAGAATAATTGGGCTGAAGGCAGCCTGCCTCCTTTGCCAGTATGGGTGGGATGGGCCAATCTCAGTGGGATGAAATAGTCCCTCAAGTAACCTGGACCCAGGCCATGAAGAGCTTTAATAGTTACTACTGACACCGTGAATTGCACCCGGAAGCAGACTGGCAACCAATGCAGCTTGCGGAGCAGTGGTGTTACATGGGCCATTCTTTGGGCCCTGAGAACTGCCAATGCTGCCTCACTTTACACCAGTTGTAGCTTCTGAATGCTCTTCAAGGGTAACCCCTCAACAATTTTTTCTCTCTAGCTTTCAATGTCATTAAAAGAAAAATCCTTATTTTTCTCTTGTGCTCTATTCAGAAACAGGGCTGACTTACAGACCCAGTGGCATCCCTTTCTCCAGTATACATTTAACACACTCTCCTATATCAGTAAATAATATATATAGGAAAATTCCCACTCAGAAGTCTGCGAATTCCTCCAGCTGTGACATCATTGATTTGAAACTGGATGCTCTCTACGGCAAAAATGAAGAACCTGTGGTCTACCACCTACTGCTGCATACAATCCCCAGGAGCCCCCAGGATTAATCAGTCTGACTAAGGTTGCTGGGGGCTATAGTCCAACAAAAACTGGAAGGCTGTCTTCTTTCTATTTCTGCCTTATAGGATATTGGCAATTCTTCCAGGCATAAGATAGAGCAAGAAATTTTAATCAGCTTTATTTTGGACTTTTGACCATTTCATTGAAGGCAGAAGACCTTCTTATTCTCATTTTCGCTAATCCAACTATGGTTGTTACTAAATTAGAATTCAATAAATATGCTTCACTTCCTGGCCCCAGAATAAGCATATGCATAATTCTTCATAATATGTTAAAATAACCAAAACAAACATAAACTGTAATGGCAAAACTATATGGATAATTAAGCATGCTAATAAGCATTTCAAAGCTCACTAGAATTATGTAATCATTCTCATTTTCTATGTGCCATTTGTTTCCGTGTTTTTAATTCAAATGCTCACATTTACACACAAGAAGACTGTGTTGGTAGAGTTGGGAAAAATCAAAAATTTATAGAATATAAAAATATATTCAGAAAAAAAAAGGAAGGACATTGGTGGCAAGAAATCAGGAGTGTTAGCACTTTTTCTAATGACAGTGATATCTTACTCAACTGCTTTGCAACTCATTGAATTTGGTACTCAATACATTTTGATGTGAAAATTTTGTCCTAGTATTCATTATTTGCTACTCAATGCACAAGTTAGAACTTGTCAGTGTCGGCTGCCTTATGACTCATTAAATTATTCCTTATGGGAAAGAATGTTCTATATTCATTTTTGGAATTCATCCACATCTCAACTTTTAACTGCAACAAGATTCCATTTAAAAGACATAAGGTTGTCCCAATATCCTAATGTAAACTAAATACACAAAATGTAAATTGCAGTTACATTTAACATAACAAAAAGAGACAATTCCTACATTAAAAAGACAAGCTCCAATACACAATTTTCAATCCAAATATTAATAATGTCAAAAAATCCCATCCTAAATAGTAATTTATGCCATTGAAATAAGCATTCCATATTTCAATTTTCTGATGATCAGTTCCACTCTCGCTAAATAATCCTCAGGAACTATAAATAATCCATGCTGAAAGTTTTCTAATGATGATTATTTGCACTGTGATTTCCTTGTGAACTGTTGTATACATGAAATAATTTTCCTTATTAAATTTGGATTAGATAATTAAGACTAACTTAGAAAGAAACGTTGCAGTTCAGGTGATTTGAGTGGAAGCTTATAATCAATGTGAATTTATGTTTACTTTTAATTGCTTAAATTCTAGTGGGCATCCTCAGACTCTTCACTGCATGAAATTTGTTATGCCTCTTTTAGAGGATCTTCAGTTGAAGAAGTTTATATCGACGAAGAAATGTGGATCTCAATAAGCAGAAATCTTTGCAGAAGCAAAAACATCCTAAATTGTGTAGAGAGGGCTAGTACAGTATCTTCTATCTTATTTTTTAAAAAATATTTTACTATTTTCCTCTTCTTTGGATGTTTTAAAGTCTTTTAGCCCTTGTTACTCACCCAGAGCTGCTTGGCAATTGGGCCATCAAATGAATGAATGAATGAATGAATGAATGAATGAATGAATGAATGAATGAATGGTAATAAAATAAAACTCCAAACTGGCCTTGCCAGTAATACTATTATATGGCCTTGAAGTTTGTTTCCTCTCTCTTCTTTAAAATTCAGTGAGGTATTGCAGGTATATATTTGTGACTGTGTATGTGTTGCATTAGGATAAGAAGCTGTGATTTTATTCTGAATGAGTTTGCCAGGACTCTCTCTTCGTCTCTTTGTCTGTCTCTCTGTTTGCTTCCCTCTCTCTGTCTCTATCATCTGTCTGTCTGTCTGTCTGTCTGTCTGTCTGTCTGTCTGTCTGTCAGTCTGCTGTGGTTTGCTGGCAGCCGGTGCAGCCGGTAGCAGAGTCAGACAATGAGGAAGAAAGGGGACCAGTCAGGGAGTCTGGAGAGGACTTGGACGAGGGTCCTGCATCCAATGCAGGGATGGTGCCAGGACAATCTGGGAGTGATGGTGCTGCCTACAGAGCCTCTGGAGTCTGGCAGCAGCGAAGCAGAGGACCCAGGGGAGCCTGTTTCCAGTGCACATGACAGATGACAGATAGATAGCTATCTATCAAATCATATAATCAAATCTAACCAAACAAAGCATACATTGATTGAGTTGTTGTGATGCCTCCTCCCTTCCTATGTGTGCTTGGAGAAAATTGCTCGAAGAAATAAAGCTTAGAAAGATCAGATTTTGAAGGGATGAGTGATACTTTCTTGTGAACTATGTTTTCAGTAAATGATGTATCCCTCTCATATTGTATATGCAAATAGAGCAAATAATAAAACACATGTGACTTGTTATGTTTGTTAGTCCTATGTTGGATTAGAAACAACATTGCTAAAACAATAAGTAATTTTAGTATGTGGCTACCAAATATAACTAACAGAAATCTAGATTATCACTAGGTGGCAGCAAACCAATACAGAAAACTAACTCTGACTCTGACTTGTGGCCATCTGAGGTGCTGGGGAGCATATCTAGTAGTCCTGTGTAAGACAACAAGGGCCATTTGAAATATCTTACATGCATTCCTGCAATAAACTTTCAGCAACCTTCCACGGGAGGTTAATATTATCTCTATATTGAATCAGAACACTGGTAGAGGGTTGGAGCTATTTGTTTGCAGCTAGTTAAGTTTTTCAATAAATAAAAAAAGTTATCCTTTTTGTCATTTTAGTACTATTTACTATGCCGTCTCCTCTCTTGAGTTTGAATGACTTTTGGAGAAAATAAAACTTTTGAAGCACTGGTTTAGTCATAAATGGCCTTGATCGCTTGTGGCTGTTAGTTGCCCCCCCGCCCCCCCCCCCGATTATCTTCCCAATTCTATTCTTTCAGAAGTAATTTAGGTGGCAGACAAACATCTCTGTAGTAAAGCAATTGAGGCAGCTGAGTGTTTGCTACAAGCTCTGTAGCACACAACATGTTCCCGGCATGCAACAATCATTGGGCTTGTGTCCAGCACATAATTTCGCAATGAAATGTGTTAGGTGAGAAATATGTTTGTGTAGCTAGTAATAATGCTGCCTCGCTTCCTGCCTGGCACAGCGGTTGTGTACTTAAAGATTTTCAAGTGGATATTGTCTTCAACATTTCATATGTTTAGATTGTTGGATGACAGCTAGTGACCTAGCTGTCACCCATGACAGAGAGATTTTGAAGTACTGTTCTTGTGAGCGTGTGCTTAGCTTTAGCACATCTCTATGGCAGCCACACATCCACAAGGTAACTTTCAATATAAAGCAGTGCAGAGAGTGCCATCTTCAACCACCTGTTAATGCACTGACTTTAATTCCACTGATTTCATTTTTTTTTTATTTTAATCGTTTGATGGTTATTATCGTGTCCTATATTTTGCATTTTGTTTTCTTATCATTAAGCCTCCTTGAATACTTATCACATGAATAGAAAGGTGGGACATAAATTAAATAAATAAATAGAACTAAGCAAACATTAAAAGCTAAAATCAGAAGGGTGACCATAAATGACCTACAGAATTGCTAGAACCTTATAACTGCTTTATTTGAAACTTCAAATCCTCGTTGATGCACTGACTCTAAACAAGTAGAATTTCAAACAATGTATTTTATAACTTTTAATTACAATATACAATGTTACCTGTCTCTGTATATAACAAAAGAAGAGTAAATGCTTGCATTTGACCACAGATATAACTAAAGGTTTAACATGGCCCGGATATATTCCAAATATGTGGGATGGAAGTATACACTCTTGTAAAAGACGTTTTGCCTTTAGGGGGTGCCAGAGACATTCCAAAAATGCTTTTTCCCCCCTCCTCATTTTTATCTAAATTTAGATATGTTAAGTACTAAATAAATAAATACAATCTGAAAAACGATTAGCGTAAGGTAGTAGTATAGTGAATCAATGTGTGCCAGGAAATTCTAAGTTAAAATTTCTGACTCTCCATCCTTTCACCTTTAATGTGCTCAGATAGAAGGTCAATCTGACAATAGGGATTGGTCCATTCAGTTTCTCATGGTAGTTTTGGAATGGTTGGATTCTGCATTTTCACATGATTTGTATGGCCAGAACCTACTGGAAGGAGTCCATCACAAATAAAGCAAAAGCTGGAGTTGTAGGCTAAGGAGAAGATTGTTTATATAGCATGCATTTCAGAGACAGTGCTGATCTTGGATCCAGTGCTCAGTCTGAGTCAGAGCAAGAGGAGGTTCATTAAAATCAGTGTAAGTTACAATATTCAAGACCACCTTGTCTAACTGATTTCAATAATTCTTTTCTAAGTAGGGTATAAATATATATAATCTTTTATCCTTTGTAAATCATGACACTGAGAAACTCTGCTTACTGTGAATACATTTTACATTCACAGTCCAACATCACTGCTTGACAAGACTTTAAATATCTTATTATTTGGGGATATTTCTCCTCCTCCGACTACTTTCTTTCATATTTATTTGCCACAGCACAACTTCTTGGTTATGGGCCAGTCTTCATCAGAGCACAATTCCATGTTCAAGGGTACTGACTTTCCTAATGTAGGAAGGCCTCCCCCTCCCCAGATTAAAATATTCTTTATTCTTAATATTAAATAGAATATATCCCCTAAAGGAGAAGAGGAGAAAAAGCTCAACAAAGGCAGAAAGCAGCCCTGGTCTTCCCACCATAGGAAAACAGTCTCAAGAAGAAGCTTGAAGACGCTGATCTTTAGGAATGGAGGTGTTGTATCCATTCAAAAAGACGGGGCCAATCTATTCATAAGCAAAGAGACTCAAAATAATCAACACAATTATGCAAGCCAAAGCTGATAAGATTAGCTCAGACAAACACCTAGGATTTGCATTTCCCTTGTTGCCAGTAGAACCAGGCATATCTGACCCTAGAGGAATCTGGCAATATCCATGATTAAAATATTAAAGGCCACACTCTTACACAGGAACAGGCATCTCAATCACAAAGCCCCAAAGAATGTAAACCCCCCCCCCACCTCTTCTCAACTCCATTTTGTCAGCCAGCCCAGAAATATGCTGCTGTCACTAGTTTCTGGCTACCAAATAAACAGAAACTTCCTTTCCTGCAGCCTGTCTCCATTTTATTTCCAGCGTCTTTCTCCTGGCGTGGAACCGGACTGGATTTTTTGCAAGGGAAGCTGGCAAAAGAAAGACTACATTAAAGATGGGTTGGATAGACCAATGTACAATTTATTGAGAAGGATAGAATCACGGAATTGAAAAGGGCCATGGAGACCATCAAGTTCCACCCCTTGCTAAGTGCAAGGATTCAAAGTAAATCATTACAGGCAGATGGTTGTTTAGCATACTTAGTCATTAACTAATTTGTTTTGCCACATATCTCCAGGCCTGCTGAGTTTGAGACCAAGCACAGATCTAGAAAACAAATACTTTCTTTCCTCACTTCTGCATGTTCCTCCATACAGTAACCCAGGGATATGCAACCAGGGTCTTCAGAGTTGTTATACAATGTCCATAAACTTTTGAAGGTAACCCTGGGAGACTGCCTTGCAGCTGCTGAACTGTAATACTCAGTATAAGAAATGTATTTAAAAGAACAAACCAGATCATGGAAATCTCTCTCTGTCTTACCATGTACACCGTTCTGTTCTGACCCAAGCCTCGTTCAAATCAAATAAACACAAAGTATATATAAAAACAAACCTTTTTAATGCATCTCTCTGAATTCTGTTCATTCACAGAAAGAGACATTAAAACTAATTGTCCCAGATAAGAGCAAGCCCTTTCAACATTGTGAAAGGCTGCCAAGAACACAAGATTAATTGCAGAGAAATATCCACAACCAAAAGTCTCAAAAAAAATAAACCAGAATAGACAGGACTTTCACAAGAACTTGGAGTTGAAAGAGCTTCTTTGCTTCCTGCAAAGAATTCAACCCTTGAGGGCTGGCTTTTATCCCTTATGGGAGGGGCCATCACCTTGCAGCCTTACTCCCGAGTCGCCCATGCTGTTGCAGCTGCTCTTTCCTTCAAGCAGCCCTGCGCGCACACGCACTGGGCACAGGTTCCTCAGGGTCCACTGCATCACTGCTGCCAAACTCCACAAGCTCTGAAGGCAGCATCCCACTCTCCAATAATCCTGGCCCCCTCCCTGTTTCATACTCAGGCCCATCATCCAAGTCCTCGCCCTCAGAGACCTCAGCTGTCTGCACCTGCTGCCGGCAAACCACAACACCTTCTAAACTGTATTCATTGATACACACACACACACACACACACACATACACACATGCACAGACATACCTCTTAGCAAAGGACTTGGGAGTACCTGAATGGCAGGATATTTAATAGTTCACTATTTAAAATCAAGCTAAAACTTAAAATAACACTTTTTTATACCCAGAATAAACATAATCCATAAGCATATGTTGCTTAAATTAACCCTCTGATCTTGTGGTAATAGTGAGAATTTTTGTGATATGCTAAATTGTAATTGAATCAGTCACTTTTGTTTTTTTAAAAAAAGAATCTTATTGAACTTATTAATAACCACCACAATAACTAATACAAACTAAACTAGAATTCAACACTAAAATAAAAGTTCAGAAAATGCAGAAAAAAGTAGAAGAAAAAGTAAAAGTGAAACTATGTTTTTGGAAGGTTGTCAACAAAGAATTGGCTTCCAACCTTCATCACCCTGAGGTTAAGCAAATATATTAATTTTTCACACTCCTTTAAAGTTACAAATGCAGTGTAAATATATATTTTTACCCATAGGTGTTCATAAAGACACTCATGCAATCAGATTTTTCACAAAAGCTGTTTGTCAAGTGCAAATGACTGTTATTTTAAAATGCTAATATATAAAGCTGTAGGCCTGCACTTAATTACCTGTGCATAAGCACTAATTAAGTCAGTGGATATCCTATTTACCATATAATATAGATTACAGGGAAATAGAGCCCATATTTGGCAAAACTAAAGTGTATGTGTTGAGCACCGTATCTGGGCACTGAAGATAATTTTGTAAGTTAAGTCTACAGCCTGTAACCCAAATACATCTTCCCAAGGAAAACAAAGCACTGGCTCAGCTGGATGGTGTCAAAACATGCAACTTTCCCCCTTCCAAGAATACTTTCCCAGGAAAACTCTACTGTCAGCTTAGCTATAAAATATTTAGAAGGCTGAGCAATGCTGATAAGCTGGGGAAAGATACTGGGTAAAAGACCAGAACTTTCAGAAAGTAGGAGAAAGCAACTCCCTAGAAATTCTGGGGGATCTTTGAGCTTGGTCGTTTGCTTGGAGACACTTCATTGCCCAATTGCATAACTTCATCAGTACTAGTGGACATCTGCTTCCTGTTTATATACAATAGCTTGCTCTACCAATGTTTCTTGGGGTGTCATTTTCTCCTTGAGGGAATTGTTTTCTGCTTGATTATTTATCTTCTTTGGTAGTTCCTTGACTAGAATATTGTTTTCTGCTTAGTTGTTTTCTGGTATTAATCCCTGCTTATCTGGGTATAGGATGTAGAAAAGGGGTGTCCAACCTTGGCAACTTTAAGACTTGTGGACTTCAACTCCCAGAATTCCTCAGCCAGCAAAGGAATTCTGGGAGTTGAAGTCCACAAGTTGAAGTCCACAAGTCTTAAAGTTGCCAAGGTTGGACACCCCTGATGTAGACATTATGTTCATAGAATACTGCTTCTTTGTTCTTTCAAAACGGCATTTTCTTTGATATCCTGTCCTCAATGACCTCACTAGACACATGATGAGTTATAACCACTGAAACTAGCCAGTCATACATATATTCTAATTTACCTAGGTCCACAAAGATCATAGAATCATAGAATAACAGGGTTGGAAGGGACCTTGGAGGTCATCTAGTCCAACCCCTGCTTGAGCAGTAGAGTCTATTCCAAATATTAGCTTCTGCTTAGGATCGAACTAACAGCCTCCTGATTGTGAGGCAAGAGCTCCACCAGAGCCACCGGAGCTGTAAAGGACTTTAATCACACCCCTCTTCAGCCCTGTCTTTCTTGCCAATAAGCCAATTTGTGCTCCAGTGAAATGTATTTGGATCTGTGGTTTAAATTGTCCTCTTTAAAAGGATTTTCTCCCTTCTACAGCATAATTTTGTAATTTTCCAATTTTCAGAAATCTGTGACCTCAGGGCTATTTCCCCACTAAAGAAACTGTTTTCCTACCTTGTTCACTGAGTGGTTTTGCAAATAATTTAGAATTTCTTTTGATGGTAACAAAAGAATGTTTGTTATTGACTTGGTACTGATTTTCTCCCTCACCCCATCACTGCTCTTTATTTATTGTACTTCAACCTCTCTAGCTGATCCTCTTCCTGATTTAAAAACTGTTCCAGGAGATGATTTTTGTCATGATATGAAGGTGAGAATAATGGAGGCTGCTTTTGACCACGAGAGAGAAATTATTCTGCAATGAAGGAATGGCTTATTTACCCTGTAGTTGTCTCATAATTACAATAAGGCAAGAAATTCACATCCATGAGAATTTTCCAAGTTTTCCACATTTTTAATTAAATAAAAAGAAAGGTCTTTTCCATCAAGCTGAAGAAATATTCAGGCTAACCATTCTCAGCTCTGGTTTCATAAATGATCAGTACAGTAGTGGGATTCAAATATTGTTGCCATCAGTTCAGTGGGCGTGGCTTGGTGGGCGTGCTTTGCATGTGTGCACACACTTTGCGTGCATGCACATGCCAAATGTGCATTTTGCACAGGCACAGAGGCATTTGCGCAGGTGCAGAGATGTTCTAACTTGCCTCCTGCAAGCCTGCACAATCCCAGTCGCTTTGGCAGCTGCAGTGCAGTGCTGTTCTGTGCTGCGCAAAGCAGCTGCGCTTCAAATTCAGCAGATAAAGGTGATCATGGGAGCCCAGGAGGGTGGGTGGGCCCAATAGCAGAGCCAGCAGAGCAGTGGAGAGAACTGGTTCTGTCTCTGCTGCTCATCACTCCTACCGGCTCTCCAGAACCAGGCAGAACCGGTCGAATACCACCACTGTATCAGTATTTTCTTTCCTATCTATGCATTTGTGTTTGCCATGGGTAGGGAACAGAGACGAGAATGGCTTTTTTTTTGCTGTTTTCTCCAAGTTCTAAAACTCTATTCTTGCTTTATGATATGTAGTATCAATAACCATATAGTAATCATTCTATTATCTATCTATCTATCTATCTATCTATCTATCTATCTATCTATCTATCTATCTATCTATCTATTGTGGTCCGCCGATGGCCTGCGGAGCTGGCAGCAGACAGTGGGGAGGAACATGGGCCAGTCGTGGAGTCTGGGGAGGGCTCGGATGTGGAATATACATCTGACACAGAGATGGGGCCAGGGCCATCTGAAAGTTATGTGCTGACATCAGCGAGGCAGAGGAACAGGGGGGAGCCTGTTTCCAGTGCACACTTGCACAGAGCTGCCAGAAGGCAACAACAGTTAAGACAAAAGGTGCAACTCAGGAGTAAGGCTTGGAGATGACTGACCCCTCCCATAAGACATAAAGGAGGAGCAAAGGGACATGAGCCTTTGCAGAAAGCAACTTTGTTTGTTCTGGTCGATTTAAAATCTGAAGCTCCGTGTTGACTTTGTGTTCCGTTTGGCCTTGTACAGCTAATTGGCAAGTTAGTCATTGGCAGCATTTCAAGGGAGATAAAGGTGGGTGCTTATCAGCCTTATCCCAAAAGACTGGCAGACTTCTGTTGGACTATTCATAAACTGTTTGAGACTCATTACGGGCTGTGAATGCATATAATTCACAGCCATTGAAATACAAAAAAAGGTTTTTGGGGAACAGTGTGTGATTATTACTGTCTCAGGAAGCCTTGGTGAGAACACTCTATCTATCTGTCTGTTTATCTATCTATCTATCTATCTATCTATCTATCTATCTATCTATCTATCTATCTATCTATCTATCTTCTACCAGCATATCAATTACTACAAGCTATTGTGACTGAATGACCTGATGATACTATAGTTATTCATATAGTTTGAATCCTACAACGGTATGAATCCCAAGGATGATTATGCAGCTTTTTCTTGATTTGGGTGGTAGAAACACTACCAGGGACTGTAGATACCTTAGACAAGTAAGAGAAGAGAGGCTTTCCTGTGCACTAATTGGTTTGAAAGTTTCAACTGAAGATTTAAATGTGTTATCTCCAAAATTTTTATTATGAGGCTATGCTCATGAAAATAGAATAATTGTGTTTGAGTCAGAACTTGAGACAGTTTTAATTGGAGGGGACAGATAGGAAAATACTGTACATCTACACATACATGTAAAAACCTTTCTCTGTTTTTATATAAAGGTATATAGCTCGAAGATGATATTAGATTAGGGTTTCTTAATGTCCAGTGGGGACACACAGCACCTTCAACCAGCTATGGCTAGTAGGCAGAAGACACCTGACCTCTCTTAACAAAGTTTTGTTACTGCAACATACAATACCTGGCCCAGGCCTTGATTTTTATTGCCTTTCTGCTTTCTTGGGGGATTGCAATTAGAACAAAAAAGAAAAAAGGAAAAGGAAAAAAAAAGAGGCTAATAGGGAAAATAGTTATATACATACATATACAAATCATTTCCTGGTCTGTTTTTTTTTTCTGAAAATTTATCTGTAAAGTTATATAGAGTAAAGTTATATTTTTTGCAGTCTTCTTCCTTGAATATGCTCAGATTCTGAGCTGTATTGGGAATGTTAATTTCTTCTGAGATAAGATGAGTGCTGATCAAAGTGTTGGGCTTCGATTACTCAAATTGTTTCCCCAGCGTTGTGTGTAGTGCTATGTTGTTTATTTTTGTAGTCCCATGAAAATGTACTCAGCCCTTTAAACTTGTATCTCCTTTTGATGATAAACTATTGCTGCTTTCATCTTTGTTCTCTTCTGCTCTTGTTTTCCTAGTTTTATTGCTAAGTGCTGCTAGTGTTTTAAATGTGTGCTATTTAAGAGTATAATAAATGATTTCCAGGGCTGTAAAAGCAAGAGCTTATTATTTATTTATTTTTGTCAATTGTTTACAAGATAATAGGTATAAGTAAAACATAGTTATGAATACATATAAGAAAAATAAAAAAAAATAAAGAAACAATAGGACAGGAATGGTAGGCACATTGGTGCGCTTATGTACACCCCCTACAGACCTCTTAGGAAAGGGGTGAGGTCAATAGTAGACAGTCTAAGGTTAAACTTTTTGGGGTTTGGGGAAGAAACCACAGAGTCAGGTAGAGTATTCCAGACACTGACCACTCTGTTCCTGAAGTCGTATTTCTGCAATGAAGTTTGGTGCAATTAACCTTGAGTTTGTATCTATTGTTTGCTCTTGTGTTGTTATGGGTGAAGCTGAAGTATTTATTGACAGGTAGGACATTGCAATGTATGATTTTATATTACTATACTTAGATTGGACTGAAGGCGGCGTAGTTCTAGGTTTTCTAGGTCTAGAATTTTAAGTCTGGTGGCATAAGGTATTCTGCAACGAGTAGAGGAGTAGAGAACTCTTCCTGTGAAATATTTCTGGACTTTTTCAACTGTGTTAATATCAGATATGTAATGTGGGTTCCAGACTGATGAGCTGTATTCGAGTATTGGTCTAGCAAATGTTTTGTATGCTCTAGTTATTAGTGTAATATTACCAGAGAAAAAGCTACGTAAGATTAGGTTAACAACTCTTAATGCCTTTTTGGCTATGTAGTTATGGTGGACTCTAGCACTTAGATCATTAGAGATGAGTACTCCAAGATCCTTGAAAGAGTTTGGATCATCAACAAGATCTTGACTATTCAGCTTGTATTTTATTTTCTGATTTTTTTTTTGCCAATATGTACGACAGAGCATTTATTTGTTGAGATTTTAAGTTGCCATTTGTTTGACCATTCTGATACATAGTTAAGGTTTTTTTGAAGGGTAGCAGTATTGTCTGTGGTGTTGAATAGCTTTACATCATCAGCAAAAAGAACGCAGTTGCTCTTGATATGATCACAGAGGTCATTTATGTAGAGTATGAAAAGAGTTGTTTCTAAAAGACTGCCATGGGGGACACCACTGTTGACAGGTACAGAATTTGATAGGACACTCCCAATTTTGACCATTTGTTGTCTGTTTGACAGGAATGCTTCTATCCAGTTATGCAGGTGTCCAGAGATACTGTAAGATTTTAGTTTTAGGAGTAGTTAGAATAGAATAGGCTAGGCTAGGCTAGGCTAGAATAGAATAGAATAGAATACTTTTTTTGGCCAAATGTGGTTGGACACACAAGGAATTTGTCTTGGTGTAAATACTGTCAGTATACATAAAGAAAAGGTACATTCGTTAAGAATCTAGAATCATAATGTACAACACTTAATGATAGTCATAGGGTACAATCAACAATCAAATCATACTAGAAAACAGTCAAGTGGGAGGGGATGGGTGATAAGGAGTGGTGAGAAGATTAACAGTAATAGTTTGTCGTGTACCACTGAATCAAAGGCTTTACAGAAGTCTATGTAGATTGCATCTGTTGCTTTGCCCTGATCGAATTCTGTAGTCCATATGTTTTTGCAGTGTAAGAGTTGCAGATTACATAATATTTTTTTCCTGAAACCAAATTGTTTATTAGAGAGTACGTTGTTTGTTTCTAAGTAGAGGATAATGGATTGGTTAATAATTGATTCATGACCTTACAGGTGACGCAGCATAAAGAGATTGGTCTGTAATTTTCAACTAGGCTGGGGTCTCCCTTTATGAAGATGGGGATGACCGTGGCTTGTGACCATACTTTTGGCAAGGAGCTGGTCCTGAAATATTTTTCAAAGATTATGCTTAGAGGTTCAGCTATGGCAGTGGATAGCTTTTTTAAGAAGTAGGCACATATTCCGTCCGGTCCAACAGATAGAGATGTTTTTAGATTGCGTAGTTCTTTTTCAACAATGTCTTCTGTAAAATCGATATGTATTAGATCATTGTAGTTGTCTGTGGTTCGACTATGAAATACTGGGCATGATCCATTGCTGTTTACAAATACTGAGCCAAAGAATGTGTTAAAGAGGTTGGCTTTAATAGTGTCTTCGTTGCAGTCTTTACCATTAGGTCCTATCAGGGGTGGGATGGGCCTTGAGTCTTTTAGTTTGTTGTTTACAAAATTGTAGAAAGCGTGGATGGAATTGGTGCATAGAAGGTTTTCTTCTTGTTTAATGTGATAATGGTTCATTCAGTTTTTATCTGGTGGCATAAATTTTTGTATCAGCTTTTGAAATTGGCAACGTGACCAGATTTGTTTTTCCTCCAGAGTGATCTCTTTTTGGATTGAAGCTTCCTTATTGTTATGGGTAATTTGTTTTTTCTCATTTTGGGAGTTGTTAATAGTACATATAGTTTGATGACTTTTTTGACTTCAAGTAAAAATATGTTGTAATGGTCTTCTACAGTATTGCATCCAGTGAATAGAAACTGCCAATCAAGGGATGAGAGATCATTGTTTATAAGATCATAGTTGCCTTTTTTGAAGTTATAATTGGGGATTATGTCATTGTGATGATTTTTGTGTGGACGTATGTTGAGACAATAGTCAATCATGTTGTGGTCACTGTTGGAAAAGGGTTCTTTAATTTGTATTCCATAAATTGAATTAAAAACTATTGCAGAAGACGAGATCGAGGCAGTTGTTAGGTCTAGTGTTGTTAGTTACTAGTTGTTCTAGTCCCAGATTTATTGCTGCATTGTAGAAGGTTACATGTGTGGGTTCAGGTTCAGTTGTACATTCGTTAAAGGTCCAATTAGTATGAGGTAAACTGAAGTCACCAAGAAAGATAAAAGCGTGTGGGCAGGATATTGCCCATGTTAGTAGTGAATTTAGCTTGTTTGCATGTTTGATGTCATAATCAGGGACTCTGTAACATAGTAAGAACCAAAATGTGATATTTAAGGACAGTTCACAGATGATGGTCTCAGGAATAGCAAGCTCCTGGGTAATTTGGATGTTTTTTAGATGTAGGGACTTTTTATAGAAGATAGGAACACCACCTCCTCTATGGATTTCACGATCCGAACAGTAAACATGATAGTCTATTACTGTGGTAATGAAGTTAGGGAGAGATGCGTTGAGCCATGTTTCACAGACAAATATAATGTTGAATTTAGCGGTATTTAGTAAGAGGAGAAATTCAGATATTTTATTTACAGGGCTTCTTGCATTGAGTAGCTTGCATTTAAGGCCAGTTGTAGTTGGAATAGAAGTAGTTAGGGGCATGCATGCCTAGTTTTGAGTGATGTTAGATTGGATGGGGTGGGGTTGGATGCAGAGTTGTGGGTTGTGTGACTTTCTTTTGATGCAATCAGCTCGGTAGTCAATGTATAGATCCTTTTCTCCATTGTCTAGACAGTTTTTGAGTTCTGGGCGGAGTTCACGAGAGCGGATTCTTTGCAGTATGGATAAGTCTGGTCTTGAGTGAAGTTTTTTGTGGTTGGGATTGGTTTTTGCAATGGCATTTATTGTATGAATGAATATGCATTTGCTGGACTCATTTTTGCATACAACTCCACAAAATCTTGGTGCCATAGAGCCATCATTGTATTTGTACCCAGGGCCATCTCTGGTTATTTCAGTGATACCTTCAGGAGAGATGTTTGTTGTATTTGAATTGCTTATGATATTGCGAACTTTGGTGATGTTGTCTGATTCGTTGGTGTCTTCGAGACCAAATAAGATGGCATTTGGACATTTCTGTTCACGTTCCATGGTGTCTCTGATGAGTAAGGAGATATTATTTGTGGAATTATTTGAATGGATAGTAATTGTTTGTGGCTGTGGTTTGGTGGTTATTTGTGGTTGTAGTTGTGATTGTAGTTGAGGTAGTGGTTGTAGTTGTTGTGGGATTTGATTTTAATCAAATCCCACAACAACTTAATAAATTAATAAGTTAATGCTTAATAAGACAAATCAAGAAATAGGTTCCTATATTTTAAATTACATGCAGAGAGTCAGCTTGGAGCAGTGGTTAGAGCATTGAAAGAGACCAAGATTCAAATTTGCACATGCAATAACATGTGTTGGATGGTTCTGACCTAAATATTTTTTCTTTTGTGTTTCTTAGGGATGTTGTGCAAAAGTAAAAAGGAGGAAAAGAGTCACAGGTAGCATTTTTAGTTCCTTAGAGCAAAGGTGGCCTAGAATTAAAAAGAATGGCAACTTAACTTTTAGTAGAGCTTTGCCAGCTATAGTCCCATTTTCTAATATTGTATTCTAGTGTCATTTTTTTTTCCATAACGGGAAGTGCCTTTCTTTAAAGGGGGTAGGTGGCAGATGGAGTATTGTCTAGTTCTAGTTTAACTCAGTTGAAAACTTGCTTCCTTGAGCAAAGATTCCCACTAATTCTGACTCTTCAAGTGACAGTCCAGAAGATTAAAAAATAAAAATAAAAAACTTGTTTATGTTAGAAGTGTGATTTCAGTGGAATGGATGCTTCGGCATCTTATGGCCCATTGACCATCAGTAGGTAATAGGATGTAGATAGTTAAGGACTGACTCTGGGACTCTTTTGTGTCTTATCACTCTGCTTTTTCTATGCTTTATAAAATTGCTAATCTGGGGTTATTTCCTTCAGTAACCTCATCAAGCACATGATCTTTTCTCCTAGGAGGATACAGCTAATTAGGTGCCAGCTTTGTCTGTTCCAGAACTACATTTCCTGTAAACATGTCTCTTTTTTGTATAGAACATACTTCCCTAATCATGGTTTAGGTGAGATTTGTGGTCTCGGGAATGCTTAGGTGAGCACACGGAATGCTTTAGTCTTAGAAAGCCTTGCATGTTGCGTCCAACTGATAAAAAATTAACTTCCAGCTATGGCTTTGTCAAATTTTCTCATTCCACATTTTTCTTTTATTTGAAGAATAAGAAGGAACCATTTACCTTCTCTTTTTATGTTCAAAATGATTTCAGTTATTTGCTTCCTTTATATCCCACTGTTTTAAAATGGGTTTGAGATATCTTACAAATAATGTATAAACATGCACAAGGCAATGGATTTTGAATCAGAAAAGCATCAGTACAGAGGCCAGGAATAAAGCCTTAGAGGATGAACTCCAATATTGGAAAATGTCTTTCCAGCCTACCACCTACCTGATTTTAGCAGATGAGAGTGTATGGAAAAAGACCTTCTTGGTTGTTTTGAAAGGTGGAAATGTCTTGTCTTGCTAATTTGTGCTTGGAACCACAATCTGTGAACTGTTGGCTTCACAATTGCATAAGGCAGCTGAAATGCTTTTTTTCCACACTCATCAATAAACAAACCTCATTTTATACAGCTGTGATTTTTTGTAAGGGAAGGGGTGGCTTCATTTCTTACTCTAAGTCTTAGAAAATATCAAGATTTTATCCTGCTTTGGAAGATTTCTGTATCATTGAGTACTCCCAGAAGGCAGTGATTCTAAAACTCTAACAATTCCTACTCATTTTTTCCTAGAAGCTAGGGGGAAGGATGTCTATCTCTGGTTACACCTCAGGGGTTTGGGCCCACTGTGAATGATAAGTTGCAAAGTTCTGATCAGAATGAAGTCAAATCAAAGCTAATGGATTTTCTGCATGAACAGTTACACTTCAAGTTCTCACATTGCAGTCCCATTTGACCAAGGCTCTCATGAATTTACAAATAATGGCTGAAAACTCCAAGCTGGCACTTTTTCTTTTTTGCATTGATAGGGGTATGTAAATGTGTGTGTAGTAATTGCACTCTATTTACAACATGATATCTTGTGTGGTATCATTTTATATAATAGTTCAATGTGCTATACAAGAGGAATGGCCATGCGGTACAATACATTAAAAACTGGGGAAGTTGGCCTGAGGGGCTGGCAAGGAGGGATGGTATTAGATTCTGATCTCAGAAAAATTAAAAGGAAGAAACTCAGCCAGTTTCAGCACAGGTGTGTTATCAGATTTATTCTCACAGTGCTTGTGAACACTCAAAAAAAGCACTTGGGGTGGGGAAGTGTGATAGCTGAGGTAATTGAAAACAGTTGTTTATATTTTAACAATTCGGGCATCTGTAGCCTCAAGGACAAAGTAAATGTAATTGAGAGAAAAGAGGGAAAGTGAAACACCTCTGTTTCAGCAGCAACACTTATTTTACTAAGTTATTAGAACATGTACTTTTCTTACTTCCATCTCAAAAAGCCACTCCTCCCTCATGCCCTCTGTGTCATATTAGTGACCTTTGGGGCTTCAGCTGCCCTCTATATTGCTGTTATGCTACGGGATGCATTACTTTGTGTTTTCTAAGGTTTAGAAACAACATTATGGTCAAGGCTACCAATTCTGGGCTGTAAAAATCCAAGCGGACCAAGCTAAAAGCAAAGCTAAATCTTTGCTGACTTTCATGGCCATCAGATGTTTTGCAGCCCAAATCTGATTGTCTTAGTTAGAAACCTTTACCCTTCATTCAGGATTTTTCAGTGGTACTAACTCCTAATTGTGGTTGTTTTATAACAAATTAATTGCTTAGTGTTTAATTAGTTAATGTTAGCTAACTCAGGTAGACCAGACAGGAAACACAACCAGCTAAACTCATTCTTCTTTATTGTAAGACTATATTAGCACAATCTTGCAAGTCTGTCATTTGTTTTATAGAGCCTGATAAGTTAAGGCAGGGATCTTCAAACTTGACAGCTTTAAGACTTCTGGACTTCAACTCCTAGAATTCCTCCTCTGGTCATGTTAGCTGAGGAATTCTGGGAGTTGCAGTCCATAAGTCTTAAACTTGCCAAGTTTGAAGACCCTTGACTTAGGGAGATCCCTTTCTGAGTTTCTTTCTCTGGTCTTTATGCAGTTGTGGGATACATGTCTTATTGGACTGATACCTAGACAGCATCTCTTCCCTTGTCTTCCAAGGTCATTATCACAAACCATTACAATTAGGTTCTTTATTTTACATTTTAAACCATCTCAAGTGCTCTATGGAAGCTATTCTATGTATGGTAGAAAAGTGGGCTATAACTTCACTCTCAAAAATATTCTTTATGATGAGGAGAGCCTTGCAAAGAGAGAGGGCTGGACTATTGAAAGCAAAGAAATTAGAGAATCATTGAAAACCCTTAAGAATATTCTGATGAATTTGAGCTAGTCCAGTTCCTCTTCATAGCTGTGGTTGCTCATGGCATAACCCATCCCACTCAATAAGGACTTGTCATCTTTGAAAGAGTATAACTTCGACCCCCAAACTCTTTCAAAGATGAAAAGTAGTGTGTTCTTATTTATTTATTTTGGAATATTTCCAGCTTTAATATGCATAAAGCAATGTTATAATAGTTAACTCTGAAAATATTCCCTTCATTTCAGTGATGATTATTTCTGGTTAGACATTACAGAGTTGCACTTATACAACTGTAGTTCCTAGTAATTAAGGAGCAAACCTCCTTGAGAATGATGGGGATTACAGAATAATAATACGGCAGTTTTAGTGTGGAAATCAACATTAATAAGAAAGATATAAAACTGTACATAGGTTATTATTGTTTAGACTTACTCAAATCAACTGACCTTCAAGAACAAAAAGAAAGAGAAAGACTATTATTTGAAAGATAGATTGGGTTAGCAGTATTGTTAATGATATACAGAGTTGCAGACAGAGTTGAAAGTCATGTTCTGTGTAGTGTACTGATTTATATTCCCCCAAAATTGAACATAAAATAAAACATCCTCTTTCAATCTTATAAAGTGAAGACAATAACTATACCGTCAGATAAACTTACAGTTACTTCAAATTTAAGACAGAATTCTTTTTCAGACTTACCTGGAAATTTGGATTGTATTTGACCCAAGTTAACCAAAATAGGACAATTCTGGGCAATTTTTTTCCCTCCAACTTAAAATAGTTGAACATTTGAACCTAACTTGACATGTAGCAATTTAAAAAATCTCTAGAAAGTAGACATGTCTCAATTTGTCAGTTTTGCAGTGCTGTGCTATATTAAATTATTTATTACTTTGGATTTGTAGTGCTTGCATCTGTAAAATTTCTAGGCTAGAAATGGAGATGATGGAGAGAAAATATTGGATTTGAGGACACGTATACGTATCAAACAATACAGTGCAAAGCTAAGAAAGGATGCACATTACCTTTCCACACCTTTTCACCCTTGCAAACTGTTGATTCTGCTATGTCCATTCACTGCTTCATATATTGTCTTTTGTTCTCCTTCTGTTTTACAGACACACTTAAGTAAGCCTTTTCTTTTGCTTTCAACTTATTTTTATGTTTCCCCTCATGTCTCCAAATTTCACATCCATGCAACAGTTGGCAGAAGCATGCATCTATGCACAGTCATTTGTTTCTCATAACAGACCTCATACTAACCAGTACTTTTGTATCAGCATTTGCAAATCTTAAATTTTCTCCATCTGTTTGCCAACTTCAATGAATATTCTTCTGTGCATATTCATGCACACAATCTAGTTTTTACTATTTGTTTACAGTACACAGATGCCTTGATTCTAATATATTAATGTTTGAATTCAAACTCTTGTATCATACAATCTAACATTTAATGCCAATTCTTATTGTTCTCAATAAATACTCAGTATCATTTGCATATATTTACATTCAGAAACACAAGAAATATGCATCTAACATTACTGCAAGCATTTTTAGCGATTTCTCCATAAATACCTTAAGCAAACAAGAATACATTACTGTACACACCCTTCTTTTAATTTCTGCTCAAAGTTAGTCATTTACTAAGCATTCCATTTAATACATTTATTTTCATGTGCATGCTATAATTTCACCATATATCATTCTTATCACATTCAGCAACCAGCCACTGTCTTCACACAAGCAGTCCATAAAAAAACACATTTGTATTTTAACATGTTTCCAGTTATACTATGTACACATGCAACCTTGCCCATTTTTTCTTATCACATTTATGCCCTCATTATTTTCTTCTTGAACATTAATACATATAGTATTAACTTTAATTCCACTCTTCTATTCCTATAAACTCTCGTATAAATTTCTAAAGGATTCCTTCCAGCATTTGCTCACTTCAGTTTCATCCCAAATAATAACTCATTTTTATTCAGTTCACTGCACTGGAGGCTGCTGAATTAACTGTTTTTTATCAGTTCCAAGTCAGTGTTTTATTCCCTGTAAATTACTCTGCATTTTTCCTTTAATTTTAAACATTTCTTGTTGTTTGCAAGTATATCTTTTCTTTATCCACATTATGAAATGCATTTTGTTATATTTTTTTTTGCAGGAAATATTCTTTATATTCAGTTTTTTTTACCCACAATGCTTTCATCCTTTATTCCATCAAGTGTCCTTTTTTATTCTTCCTTTTAACTTAACTTGACATACTTTGTTGGACGTCTATGACTTTTTTTTTACCTGCTACTTTCAAGTTTATATAGCATTGAATGTGAAGATGGAAGCTACCTGATACTTTCAGAACAGCTTTTCATATTTTCTTTACATCTAAATCAAATAGCAGCAGATTTGTACCAAAGGCCAAGTATTCTTGTTCTTCCAATGGTTGTGATCAAATAATGTCATTAACTAAAAGACTAACAATAAGCAGGATTGTTCAATTAACTTTCTACTTATTGGGTAATTTTTATTTCTTTCCCAATCAAAATCACAAAAGACTCCTAAGGCTTTTTTATTTTATTTTTTGCAAATTTATTATTATGTACGCTTAGGGTCATTTGCTTTCTTATGATTTATAGTATCTCCCAATGTAGTTATGTCAATATAATAGTGATGATATAGTAATTGATGGCTGAATGATGCTATAAAGTGCTGTAGTTAACTTCTGAGTAGCTAGCCTAAGCAGTGATAAATTTCATGAATGTTAGTGCTTACTAAGGGTTCATATTCCTTAGAAGACCTCTAGTGATTTTAATAGTGTTTCTATAATTGTTTTATTCATATACCTATGTGATGTAAGATCAGCAGTTCAGAATCTTATACAAGTTCTGCTCTCTGTAATCTAGAATGTCCTTGGATTTTTCTTTTTTGTGAAGGACCAGGACAATTATATAACTGATTGAAAGAAAGCTAAAGGTGTTCATTTTACAGATTCTGTAGTAATCACTCAGGTTAAATTTGATCAATATGTTGCAACTTTCTTTTCATAGTTACAAACTCACAGTGTTGGGAATACTTGAATCAGTCGAACTAGTGTTAATTGGTATTCTATACTTTGACCTTGATTTTAATGAATGATATCTAGTAATCCTATGTGAGATCTGAAATATCTTGATCACGAGCTGGATTCAAGCTATAACACATGTTTAGCTGTAGTAAATCAACAGAAGATTTCACTTGTTTATGTCTCTAATTGCTGCTTACAATGCAGCATGCCAAATATTTCAATGCTTTTGAGAAGAATATATTTTATGAATAGCTGCATCTTAGATAACTTTATGTTAACATGGATTATTTTTTATAAATTTTCAGATGAATGTCAGCACCCTGTCCAAAGATGCCAGTGTTGACAATTCTGTGATTTATTTTTGCAAGATCGTAAGTTGTCATGATTTCACTAAAATGTTCTAAAAAGAGATAATATGTTGTAAGGAGTTAAAAAGAACTGGCACATCAGTTCTTTTGAAAGGGCATGAAAACAATGCCGCTTCCTGCTTGATTTCATCTTCCAAACAATGATTTTGTTCTATGAATGAGAAAAATTGTGAGCATTTGTGACCAGAACTTGGAGTGTGATTGATATACGCCATGACATCATCTAGCACTCAAGATGCTACTGCAATGGCACACGTCTCTTTAGTGGTTATGTAGTAAGACTATCATCATGGTGGCTCATGTCTATCAAAGTTTCGTTTGCTGCTTGGGGAAAGAACCTTAGTTGTTGGTCATTCCCTTTAAGCCTTTATGGTGTGGGTCTGGGATATCTGAAGAACCCTCTCACCTAATGAGACTAACCCACCCCATATTTTTTTTAAGCAGAAAGGGCCTACTTCAGATCATGTTGGCCAAAGAATTTTGGCTGGTGGGATTCAGGAGAAGAGCCTGTTCTACTGTGGGCCCCATCCTCTGGAATAGTCTCCAATCAGAAGTGAGAAACACCCCGTACTCCTGGTCTTCTGGATGGAAGAGCCTAAAAACTTAGCTCTGCCAATTGACCCTGTTATATGGAGGGTGGCTGATTGGGTAGAGAAGATCCCCACTGCCAGATCACCTCCTTCTTGGCTTTTAGCTTTTCTATTCATTTCCCCCCTAATTTTCCAGTACAGTAGAACCTCTGGTCATGACCATAATTTGTTCCATAACTTTGGGGATTTCTTCATCTTCTAATATTTCGTTGTCAGGAACTTCTGGGTCAGAGGTCATGTTTGATCGCCACCCGAGTACGTGTTCATGATCAGATTCAAAAATTTCGTGAATTTTTTGGTCAAAGCCCAATTTGGTCGTGGTCAGAAGTGTTCGTGACCAGAGATTCTACTTTACTTTTTTTTTTTTTTACTCAAGCCACCCTGATCACTGTATCAGTGAGATGAGTGGCATAAAAATTTAATAAATAAACAAACAGAGAAATAAACAAACCCATTCTAAGTATAAGGAAAGTGGACTGGAAGTGGATGATTTCAACATGGGAAAAAGATAAGATTGTTCACTTTACTTGTTTTACTGGCAGCTTAATAGATTGTTTCTGCTTTAACATGTGCTGCTATTTCTAACTTCTTTCTCTTGAAACAATCCCCCTGAAATCAGCCCAATAGTGGGGCAGCCCCCCCCCAAACTCTTCCTTAAGAAATGTGAACGTCTTTAGATTACAACTTCTGCTGCCAATTTAGATTTCAAGTAATTTCTACATTATTTTGTAGAAACATCGGTGTGTGCACCCAGACATGTGCATTCATATATATTAATCAGACTCTCTTTTCAAGAAACATGTATGGTTTTCATGGTTTTCTGTTGAAATAAGCATATTCAGTACTATCAAAGGGAAGCCAGTTGCTTTTGCAAACTAAGCTGCAGACAATTGTTTCTACAACATGTTGAAAGCAGTTTGAAATCACCTGTCTGTGAGTCATATACAGTCTTATTCTACTATTGATTCTGAAAAACTAACCCAGAGGATATAACCGGACAAAATGAAAACACATGCATTTTCAGATGAAAAGCTTCCTTTAAATCACCATCAGCTCTCTGAAAATGGTTTTGTGCCTCCAGCTTTGTTCTGTTTTGTAAAATGTACTATTTATGGATGCAAGTGACTTTTTTTCTTTCAGTTTGTGTTGTTTTCACTATTACATTTATTTGAACTTGCATATGCTCACCAGGAGTCTTACAAACTTTGATATACAATAAAACCAAGTCCAATAAAAATGTTAAAATCCAGGAGCACAAAATTTCTCAAAGGCCAGGATTCAAGGAAATACTATAAATCATCTTCTAAATTGTAATAGGACTAATATCAACCACAGTGGCAAGTTGTCCCATATCTAGACATTGGTGAAGAGGAATAATAAAACATTGTAATATGAACTACATAACTTAATGCTGACACTCTGATGTGCTTCTTGGTGGATATCATAACAGCTACCTCCTTGCTGATTTTCCATAAATTATTGGTTTTCCTGAGCTGATGCATTATTATACCATTTTTCATTGCTTATTTTATTGTTAACACTCTTTTGGCTCATGGCTGTTTTTATTGCTACTTGTTAATTTCTATTTTAAATAAGACTCTGAATGTTTTAACTTGTTCTATTTATATCTGATATAAGATGCTGAAAAATCATTTTGTTAAATAAATAAACAACTTGTCTTCTTGGTCTGACATTGGGACACAAGTATGGAAAGGCAGGACTTACATTATCAAAACACAAATTTCATCATTTTTCATTGTGATTTGTGACATCTGTGAATATAGGTCTCATCATTGAGAAAAACAGAGCTAGCACAATAAAAACTTTCTCTGGCTCATCAGCAAAGACTGGTTTGAAGTTCTAGTAATTTATAAATAGAATATGTTTCCTTAGAAGAGAAAACAAACATATACAAACAGGTAAGTTTATCAAACTGATTACATACATCTTTCTGTTTGTCTTGTTAGACTCAAACAATAATTGATTTTGATTTTGTGAAACTACAGCCTTGCCTTGATCATACATATTTACTTCTAACTTGCTTCTTTCTCCGTGCCTAACAGCAATTTGAAAAATGAAAGAAGAACTTGTTTTAATTCTGCAATAGCTTAGTAACTTACTCCCTTCATTGCCAGTTCTTTGTTTGATATGACTTATCTGCTATTGTAATGGCATCCAGCTCATTTTTTGTTGTACTCTAAATAGAGTTTTGCTTATATCTCTTAATGCTTATTGATTCTGAGCTCTCACACTGCTTTTTTGTTCTTACTTATATCAGAACAACTATATTCTTTTATTTTCATTAACTGACAACTTTCTGTTGAAGTTCTTCACTACTGTCCTTCAGAGGTTGGATGTATCAGCCTTTGCGCTTACATCCAAAACTCTTTCTATTCCTCTACCTAATGCATCTATGCATATTCATCCATTCATTCTGACTACCTAGGTGTGCATGCAGCCTTAAGGGGCGGGGAGTGCTACAGATGTATTCATGTGAGAAGTCCAAGTCATTTATGTTTTTAGCCTGATGATGTCCAACTGAGTAACGATTATCCCAGCAGAGAAGATGTGGTTCATAGTGCAAATTCAAAACAGCAGCATGACTCAGGCAATGTAACACCTCCCAAATACAGAAAGATTTGCCTTACAACTAGACAACAATAAAGGGAGACAGAGAGATCTTTCATGGTGTAAAAATATTACAGACATATTTCTTGAAGTACAAAACAGAAGTTTTGATATATTACCCACATCAAAGCTTGGATTATTATTGCAACTAAAACTGTATACTTAACTGCAGAATGGGAAGAGATAAGAAAATACTTAGAATCTTCTGCTTTCTCTCAAGGTGTGAATTCCTTAATCAAAAAGTCACCACCAGGCACATTAATAAGAAAAATCCATTCTTAATTGTTTTACGTGAGAAATATAGCAAGGAGCATATTCCCAGTTAGGAAATCTTCTGTTATCATCAGTGTCAGTGTGGGAGGTGTGAATGTTTTTTATGCCAGGTTTCAGCATTATTATGTTTGCATTTCTTTGAGAACAGAAGGTGAGACAAAACACAGTTCTCAGCCCCATCCTGGATCTGAGCATAAGAAAAAAAAAGGCACTGTTGGAGAAAGAACAACTCTTCAGAAGGACAGATCATGACTGTTGTGGAGCGATGGTAAGGAAGAGGCATGAGACCAGAGCGTACAACTAACAGGCTTTATTGCAAAGAATAAAGGGTTGTCGCGTCTGCTTGCTAACTTGCAGACCAGCGGGCGACAACGGCTGGCTCTGCTCGACAGCCGGCTTATATAGCCGGCTGTCAAACGGAGCCAACCAATGGGAGCTGCTGGTGCTCCCGCTCAAACAGCGGACCTGGTTGGGGACCCCAACCAGTTCCACAGACATAACACCCCTTTCCCCCAGCTGGGAACATGCGTAGTCCTCTAGATACGAGGGTTGTCTTCGCTGGCGACCAGAACGTCGCAGTTTGGGTGAACTGTCGGCCAGTGTCAAGTCCTGGTCTTCGGAACGTGCCTCGGCGGTCATCGGGGCGTGGGTTTGCCCCGGCGTAGTGTCCTGTGGTGCTGATGAAAACCCCTGCTCAGGTTGGCCCGGCTGAGTCTCGAGGTCCGGCTGGTCAACTGGGTCGCTCGGTGGTTGGAGTGGTGACTCTGGCCGGAAACTCGGGTTCTCCCGCCAGTCCTCTCGCTCGTCAGGAAAAACCAGGTTCTGCAGGGGATCCGCGTCAGGCACTGGTGAGGCGTCGTTGGCGCTGGCAGGTTGGCATGGGTTGGTATCTATCACGCCCTTCCGCCGCCTTCTGAGTTGATCCACGTGTCTCTGCCACAAACGTCCATCCTCTAGGAGGATCCTGTAGGACCTGGGACCTGTGACTGACATGACTTGTCCTGGCACCCACAACGGATCCCCCGCGTAGTTCCTGGTGTATACCAGGTCTTGTGGGGCGAAGTCTCTGACCAGACTGTCGGACCCTAAGGGGGTGTCTGGGCAGTAGTGGGGGTGTAGCCTGTCCAGGGTGGTTCTAAGGCGTCTACCCATTAGAAGTTCGGCAGGAGATTTGTTGGTGGTGGTGCAGGGCGTTGTGTGCTGGCTGAGCAGGAAACGAGACAGTTTAGAGTGCCAATCCTCCTGGCCAAACCTGGCGAGTGCCTCCTTGGCTGACCTAACTGCTCTCTCTGCCATCCCGTTGCTAGCGGGATGGAATGGTGCTGTAAGGACGTGTCTGATGCCCAAGTTAGCAGTGTACATGCTGAATTCACACGATGTGAACTGTGGGCCATTGTCTGAAACCAGCATGTCAGGAAGCCCGTGGGTGACAAATAGACGGGTTAGGGCCTTAACTATCGCCTGGGTGGTGGTTGTGGGAAGTAAGGCTACATCAATCCACTTGGAGTATGAATCCACGACCACCAAGAAGGTCCTGCCATGTACAGGCCCAGCCAGGTCGACGTGCAAGCGGGACCAAGGGGCGTTTGCACTCTCCCATCTGGTGGGCGTGGCAGCTGGAGGGGCAGCCCTGGTTTGTTGGCAAGGCTGGCAAGAGCTTACCCAGTTGGCGATTTGAGCGTCCATGCCGGGCCACCAGACGTAGCTGCGGGCCAGGGCCTTCATTCTTACGATGCCCGGATGACCCTCGTGAAGCACCTTCAGAATGGGCACTCGAAGGGAGGCTGGGATGACCACTCTTGTTCCCCACAATAGACAACCTTGCAACTTTGACAGTTCCTGCTGGCGGGTTTTAAAGGGGACAAAATCAGTTGTACATTGAGTTTCCGGCCACCCCCTTCCCACCCAGTCCAGAACCTGGGCGATGATTTTGTCCTTCTTTGAGTGCGCCGCGATGTCCTCGGCTGTCACTGGGAGCTTGAGTTCGTTGACCTCAAAAATGGCGTGGATAGGCGCTGGGTCTTTGACTGGGACTGGCAGGGGGCAGCGACTAAGGGCATCGGTGTGGCTCAAGTTCTTACCGGGACGATGCACTAACTTGAATGAGTAAGTGGCCAGAAACAGGGTCCATCTGGTCATTCTGGGTGAAAGTACCTGCGGGGTTTGCTTATCTCCAGACAGAAGTCCTAAAAGAGGTTTGTGGTCAGTCACTAACTCAAAGTGGTGGCCAAACAAGAATTCGTGGAACTTCTTAACTGCAGCCACTGCAGCCAAGGCCTCTTTATCGATTTGGCTGTAGTTCCTCTCAGTTGGAGAAAGGGTCCTAGAAAAGAAAGCAATTGGTGCCTCGGAACCGTTGGGGAGTCTGTGGCTCAGGACAGCCCCAATGCCAAAAGGGGATGCGTCAGCAGCCAGGACCAGGGGAAGACGTTGATCGAATTGAACTAGAACCGCTTCTGATGTGAGTAAGGATTTGACTGACTTGAAAGCATGGTTTCCTTGGGTCCCCAGTGCCAGGGCGAGTCTTTATCTAGTAGCCTATGTAATGGTTCAGCGACCGATGCCTTGTGCGGGAGGAATGAGGCGTAAAAGTTCAGGAGTCCCAGGAAAGCTTGAAGTTCAGTCTTGTTGGTGGGTGTGGGTGCCTCATGGATGGCCTTCACCTTGGACTCAATGGGGTGGATGCCAGAGGCGTCTATTCTATAACCCAGAAAGTCCACCTGCCTAGTGGAGATGGCACACTTCTCCCTCTTAAGTTTAAGGCCATGCTGTCTAAACCTCTCCAGCACTGTCCTGACTCTCTGAATGAGCTGGGGTCAGTTCGTGGCTGAGACTAAGATGTCATCGAAGTAGGGGACCACTCCTGGGAGACCCTGGAGAATCCTCTCCATAAGTGACTGGAAAATGCCTGGGGCCACGCTGACCCCGAATTGGAGGCGCCTACACTTGAATGCCCCCCTGTGCGTGACTATGGTTTGTAATTCCGCTGTCTGCTCATTGACAGGGAACTGTTGGTATGCCTGGGACATGTCTAACTTGGCGAAAATGGTGCCGGGTTCGAAAGTGTGTAACAGATGCTGAATAACGGGGACAGGGTATGCGCTGACCTGCAGATAGCGGTTGAGCGTGGTTTTGTAATCCGCACAGATTCTCAAACTGCCATCTTTCTTAAGTGGGGTGACTATGGGGGTCTCCCATTTAGCGAAATCAGTGGGTTCTAGCACCCCTTGCTTAAGTAGTTTGTCTAGTTCTGTGTCCAATTTGGGACGGATGGCAAAAGGTACCCTACGTGGTTTTAAACAAAGAGGGGTTGCCTGGGGGTCTACTGAAAATGATATGGGGGTGCCCGAATAGCAACCCAGCTCATTGCTAAATACATCGGAAAAATCAGAAAATAGTGTATCTACATCAGAAGTTGAGACAGCATGGATCCCGGTTACACTAAGGCCGAGAGAAGGAAACCAATCAAGTCCCAATAGACTAGGGAGGGTACCATTAACAACCACTAGAGGCAGATGGCCTTTAAAGGCTTGGAATTGAACAAGGAACTTGCCTTTCCCGAGGACAGGAATGTTCTTGCCCTGGTAGTCCCGCAGCGTCAAGTGGCATCTTTGTAGCTGTTTCCTTGACAGTCTGGGCTGGATCCTCTTCAGGGTATCCCAGGAGATGATTGAGAGCGTGGATCCTGTGTCCACCTCCATCCTGCAGGGTTTACCTTCTAGGAAAACAGAAATTTTAATTTTATCAGGGGTTTGGGAAGTATGGTTAGCGTGGTAGCAGGTATAGCAGTCCTCCACTTGCCTTTGGGAGTTAGGAGGTGGTGGAGGCCTTTGAGGTAAAGATCGCCCTGCTTGGCAGACTCTAGCGATGTGACCCTTCTTTTGGCAGTTCAGGCAGATGGCGTTTCTGAACCTGCAGGATGCCCTAGAGTGGGAGCCTCCACAGGTTAGGCACAAGGGAGGTTGTTTGGGGGTGAAGTTGTTTCTCTGCCCCACTCCTACCTGTGAAGGCTTCTGATGTTTAAGGCGGTTAATGTCAGATGTGTCTGTGGGGTCATCTTCGCTGATTACTTCTTCAGAATGGACAGTTGGCATGCTGGGTTTAGATTGAGTGCCCTGAATTTCAGCTGCTGACTGGGGCGAGAGCTCAGCAGCCAGGGCTTCCTCCATGGCTAAGGCTAGAGTCAAGTCCTTCTTTGCCAGTAAACGCCTCTGGAGTCTCAGGTCTCTCACCCCACAGACGATCTGGTCCAACAGCATGTCTTCCAAATATTCTTTGAATCCGCACTGTAAAGCGGCTGTTCTCTGGGCGGCCATGTATTCATTGATCGACTCCCCCTCTGCCTGTTTCCTGACCCTGAAGGCATACCTTCTGGCTATTTGGGACGGTTTGGGCGAATAGTGATTTGAAAGTATTTCCTGTAGCTCGTCCCATGGGATGCTTCTGATGGTGCGGGGTGCGACTAACGCTGTAGCGGTGTCGAAGACGGCGGCTCCGCAGTAACTCAGGAAATAGGACTTCTTCCTATGCTCCGCAGCGTCGGCTAAACCGATGGCGTCAAGAAAATGGCTGAATCGATTTTTGTAGAAGTCCCATGTTTCCTCGTTTGGTTTGAATGGAGGGAATGCTGAATTAGTACTCATCGTGGAGAAAAGAACAGGTTCGTCTTCTTCAATCGCTATTTGAATTTGCGCTCTTAAAAGAACGCGGCTGCGGCTGTCTCTCTGGGCTGCGTAGCTCTTTTTGAAAATCGCGCTCTTGGTGAGCGTGGGCGGCCTCGGCTGTGGCGCCTGTGGCTCGTTTCAGCGAATCAGCTCAAACAATATCAGTTTGAATTTCGCGCTCTTTGCGAGCGTGGGGCGGCTGCGGCTACAGCGCCTGTGGCTTCACTCTCCGTGACTTACAGCTCTTTGAATAAACGCGTCTGGTTAGCCTTCGACCATCCCATCCTCGTCGCCAGTGTTGTGGAGCGATGGTAAGGAAGAGGCATGAGACCAGAGCGTACAACTAACAGGCTTTATTGCAAAGAATAAAGGGTTGTCGCATCTGCTTGCTAACTTGCAGACCAGCGGGCGACAACGGCTGGCTCTGCTCGACAGCCGGCTTATATAGCCGGCTGTCAAACGGAGCCAACCAATGGGAGCTGCTGGTGCTCCCGCTCAAACAGCGGACCTGGTTGGGGACCCCAACCAGTTCCACAGACATAACAATGACACTCTCTAATTGGCCAGCAGCAAGTCCCTAAGAGCCACACACATTTTTGGTGGTGATGGTGGACTCACAGAGCATCCTGTGCAATTAATAAGCTAACATTTGAGATGAGGCAGGGGAACAACATATGGACCATTTTGCACATGTAATCAGGTAAAGTCCAACCCCAATTTTATCCTATTTTATTTCAGTCATATTTTATTTTAGCACTCAAAACAGGTGTTTTCATTCCATTAGCTTTGACACATGAAAATATTTCTTTCATGGTTCCTAACCCTTCTTGATTTCAGGAACCTTTCCTGTGATAAGCTGTGAAATTGGGTTTTCTCATTTTGCCTTTCCCAAGTGCATGGAAAATCCAGACAGAATGTCATATGATGGTTGATTGCACAGTCAGCCAAATGTTTAGACTGGATTTAGTTTTTTTAACCCACCTGTCAAATCTTTCCCAAGGACCTAGGATAGGCAGATGTTGTTGTTTGATGGCGTTAAAGTTATCGTCACAGGATGTAAGCTGTTCTGAGTAAAGCTGCCTTTTGCAATTGACTGATGGTATTGTTAAGTCTGGGGTATTCTATGGCAGATGTTTGTCAGTATGAATTCTGAAGTCCCAGAACATTTTCTACTACTCTGTCAATCTTATGGCCCCACCTGTTCTTTCTTGCAGGCAAATGCTATTTCTTGCAGATATTCCAATGCACAATTGTCATGCTGATGTTCGTAATCAGTCTGTGCAATCCTTTTTTTGTAGTAGCAGCTCATTAATTGGTCCAATGTTTTTCAGCTTCTTTGCAGAGAGGGTATTTGCCATCTGTTGCTGTCTTCTCAATTCTGGATTTATTCTGCAATTATTCAATTATTCTTAAGTCTTAGTCTCATGCAACCAGAATTGGCCGTGTTGTCTCTTTCTTCATCTTTCCTGCCTTAGCCATTGCAACATCTTCTTTTTATCTGCTTTTTCAAAAATATTTTTTTGTTACGTTCTGTCCACCTTGCCATGTATCTTTTTTATTCTTTGTCTGGTTTTTCTAGTAGGCCAATTTGGTCTCTCCAGGATTCAGTAAGCTTTCACTAGCTTCAATGCATCTTCTTTGCTATCCTTCAGATAATCCATAGCAAAAATACCATAAGAGAAATCAAGTCAATATCTGCACAGGGATCATTCCTATTGAGATCCAAAGCATGTAACATTGCTTCTAATTTTGCAGGCCAAAAACTAGGTCTGGAGAATTTAAATATTAAATGTAACTTCAAAAGTACAGAAATACTCTGTTCGGGAAGCCTCTTATAATCTCTTTAGTGAAATTTCTTCTTAAAATAAACACATTGTTTGAGAACATTTTCTCCTTGTAGGCATTTAAAATTAAACTCTTCCTCTGCCTTTTAAAATACCTGAAATAAAACTTGGATTAGCAGAGGGTATTCACTGGAACTTTGAATAATCATTGGTTGTTGTTTTTTTTTTGGTAGAGACGCAATTCTGTATTCCAATTTAGTTACTTCAAAAAGTTTTAATTCTGGTAGTTTATTATATTCTATGTTATAACAAAAGGAGCAATCCAATTGACATCCTACTGGGCTTGTTTTCTTTTCTTGTGCTGAACACATTTTAGGAATGGCAGCCTTCCTTGCAATCCTGCTGTCTGGATCCTGAATCCTGTAACAGGAGAGTCTGCAGGATGTAGAACAAAAAGTCAAGACAGTGTGACCAATGCACATAAAAAACACACCAGATGGGGCTTTGATTGCATCATCATGTATTATAAGAAGGAAGAAAAGTCCTCTTAGTCAGTGTTGAATTAAATGGGTGAAAATCATTGATTGTGTGGGATGGGTTCTCTTCCTGTCTGCTGTGCTCTTAGAAAAAAGAATTTAGAATGCATTATGGTAGAGAAGATGATCTCACAAGCTCTTGCCTGTACTTTTTTTCATCCTTATTCCACCTACTGAACTCTTTTCTCACTTTCTCTGACTTTTCCTCCTCCTTCTCAAATATGCCAATTCGTCTTTGTCAAAATATCATTGTGATAGGAAACTGCAAATTGAAAGCTCAGATTCTGTTAATTTATCTTTTTTTGTTTCTTTCTCCTTCAGCCCCTTCAATGCTCAGCTGTTGGCACTCTCATCCCCTTGTCCCATTTTCACCTATAGTTGCCTTGCAAAAGGGATATAGGACCTCTGCCCCCACTTTTTTTAGATGAGATGATGTCAGCCATGTATTAATGCTAATCCACCTGCAGCAACCACTTTTCACTGGAGTATGAAACATCTGCTCTGTAGTTTCAGGAAGATGTTCATCTTTGATCAGTGTCAATGGGGCACCTGTTTAGAGTAGCTGTTATGCACCCAGGCTTTTGACACATAAAATCTGTTTCTGAAAGATTACCTTATTATATAAATGAGGGTTAGGGAAGGTGATTGCCTGACACAGATGAATATCAAATCCAACTTCCTATTTGTTCTGATATCTCAACAGCTGTGATGGGGCAAAACTTCTTTGCTACATTTACTCTTCTTCCTAACAACAGTCTTCAGCTGGGTCAGATTTTGAAGTTGCTGGTGAAACCCTGAGGCAAGAATGTGCTAAACTCAGCAGCAGCAGTGTCATCATTCCAGTGATCACCCATCGTTCTCACCATCATGTTCATGATACCAAAAACTAGGAAAAACTTTTTCCATGGATCTCAATTTAATACAACCAACAGCTGAAGAGTGTGTGGACGTATTATTTGTCTGTAGCTACAGAGTGTTCTTTTAGAGGAGAAAAGAAAAATTATATACAAACAAGCAGTTTTATCAAACTGACACATTTTTCATCTTCCTATTTACTCCATTGGATCAAACAATGATTTAGGGAATGAACAGCCTCATACTTGATCCTAATTATTTCTAATTTCTTTTTTTGAGGATAGTACACCACAGACGTTTGAACAAGAAAGCTCACCTCTAACAGGCTGTGCTCGATAAGATTGGGACTGGGTTAGGGACTTCTGTCCTCACTGTGAGTTGTGTTGGGGAAGGGGGTGCACGAAGGGAAGCTCAGTCAATCTCACTGTACACATGTTGTACTCTGACAATAAAGGTAATAATATTACTTTCTTCCCTTCCCGTCTAGTTCTTTGTTTTGTGTGATTTCTTTGCTATTCTAATGATTACTCACTTATTCTACTATGTACACCAAATATGGCTATGGTTAGGTTTGCTAATGTTTACTGATTCCCAAATTAGCAACACATCTGTGGTAGAATCTATAAAAGTTATCCCTACAATTTAAGAATATGCAACTATGTGAGAATAATTGATTCTGCAAATAATCTAAAATTAAGCGGGTAAGAGTTTAAAGTACACTACAGTGACACATTTGAAATAAGCCCAGAAAGCCAGATCCTGTTGTGGTTAACCGGCAGCAGGTGTGGACAGCTGAGGAGAGCGAGGACTCAGACGAGGGGCCAGGACCATTAGGCAGTGGACTGCTGCCTTCAGAGATTGTGAGGGCTGGCAGCAGTGATGAGGAGATTTCCAAGGAGCCTGTGCCTAGTGCGCATGCACGCAGGATTGCTTGTAGGAAAGAGCAGCTACAACAGCACGGGCGACTTGGGAGTAAGTCTGCAAGGTAATGGCCCCTCCTTCAAGAAGATAAAAGCCAGCTGTGAAACAAATGTACTACTTTGCAGCAGGCAAAGACGTTTTGAAACTCCAGCCTCATGGACATTCCAGTATCCCGAGTTTGTATTTGAAGATTCTTATATTGCAAATTATTTCTTGTCTGTTATCTTTTGGCAAGACAGTTGGGCAAGACTTGTGCTTAACACAGCTAATTATTATGCAGAAGCATTACAAGGTTTCAATTTTTACAACTCTTGAGGCAATTAAGCATCCCCAAACCATGACACTCTCATTTTCATGCTTAACATATGGCTCAAAATGTTTACATTTTGACTCAATTGTACTTAGAACATTCCTTCAGAAGATTGAAAGTTCATCTAGATCTTCCTGGCAAAACTGAGATAAATAATAATGTTCTTCTTAGCGAGCCATGGCTTTCTTTTTGCTACTCTATGAATCCCACTTTTACCTATGCTTTTTTCAGTGACTTTTAAAAACATTAATTTTAGGTAACAACAGTCAGTGGATCCTGGATCTTATTTTGAAGTTCTTTGTAACTTCTTGGACATTTTTATGTTATGTTCTTAAAGTTATCTTAAGAGACTACCACTCCTGGGAAGATTCACCATTATCCCAAATCTTCTCTGTTTCAGAGTTAAGTTTCTGAGTGTGGCTTGCTAAAGCCCCAGAGCTTTAGCCTTTTTCAAACTAATAGATACCAAGGAGTTTTGCAGAGCTCTTCAGAAATTTATGTGTTGAAAGCTCCACCAAGATAAAAGAATCCAACATTTAAGAAAAATATATAAGGCAAAGCTGACCCAAATTAGCCATGCCCCAAACATTGGTGTTAATTATTCATCTGAATTTGATGGCAGCACCTAGCTGACTTTAGTTGATTTCAAAAAGCTAACTAGAATCAAACCTGTATAGTACTTGGATAAGATTTCACTAAGAACCCCTTGAGCCGTAGGCTAGAATGAAAGGTAGAAAAAAGAAAACCAAACATATTTGAAGAAGAAAAACAGGAAACTATTTCTATCTTTTTGCCAAGAAAATGTCATTGACATATCCATGTAGACATCAGGAATGAAGTTCAGGGTAAAAGGAAACTTCCATATCCCACTGCAAAGTTGGTGGTTGACCATATTTTCCATTTGAGAAAAAATTAATAATGGAAGTAATTCTCTCATGATATTTTCTGTTGGGAGGTGATTAAAAGATTAGGAAACTAGCAAGACTGCAGACTTCTGGAAAGATGACTCTGTGGAGAAACCCAGGACATTTAATGCGTACCTCTTGACTGTCTCGTTAACATAATAACCCCGTGCTGCCAGGAACAATCCCTTCCTCAAATAATCTTTCCCATTGGAATGAGAATTGTTAAAAAATGTGGAGCAGTTTGTGCTTTACCATTTAAAGGTGTCATATATCTTGAAGCAAAGGTGACTGAAAAGGACATTGTTACATGCCTGTTATTCTGATTCACAATATCATTAACTTATTTGAATGGGGTCAAGACAAGTACTCATCATATCACTAAAGAGTTGGCTAAGCATACTCTCTGATAGCATAAAACAGACCTTCCATTTTCTGAAATCATCTTATGGGAAATTAATGAAGAAATAATGCCATTTGGTTTGAAATAGAGGGTCTACATTTGATTATTACATATATTCCTTTACATCTGTAAATTCTCACACAGTTTTAGACACTTTTTAAAAAAAATAAAAGCATAGATTTCCTAATTATAATGTATAGAATAGATCTGACAAAAGATGCTTTGGTTTCAAGAGCTATTGACTGCATTGTGAAATTCTAGATGAGAAAAAAAAATAAAGCAGTTTTCATGTTATTTGGTGTTTCAGTTGTTGATGTTTTTATAAACTCTTAATTGTTTTAAATCTAAAAACTCCTGTGTATGCATACCAAGGTGTTGCATCCAGTGGTGGGATTCAATTTTTTTTACTACTGCTTCTGTGGGCGTGGCTTGGTGGGCATGGTGTTGCTTGATGGGTGTGACTTGATGGGGATGGCAGGGGAAGGATACTGTAAAAACACTGAATCAGGCTGAGATGGACTTTCTTGCTTGGCAAGGAGTCTTACAGAATGTCTTTATTCTGCTCTCTGTCCACTTGCTGGGTGTGGGGGCTGGGAGGCCTGATGTTATCATTGCACCTGTACAGGATGATGCCTGTATTTAATTAGTCTTAGGGAATTCTAAGTTTTGTACCTCCTGAGGATGAAATTTCTCAGCTACTCTTTGGCACAAATGCAGGGAGAAAATAAGACACTCTTCACTTCAGTATTTGGTAACACAAAAGCGTATTGTTTATTCCTTCCTCCGCAAGGAGTCCGAGATAATAGCTAAGCAAACGAAATAAAGTTGGATCTAACCTGAGTTTCCTGGGATTCGATATTTATAATAATTTCCCCTCATTACCCTCCAATAGCCCTGATTACCCGTATTACTCATGATTACCATTATTAATGATAATTATTCATATGAACTCAATCACATGAATCGTGGTTAATGCATAGAGCTTCACCTCACAGCATTTCATATAGACCACACATATTATTATGATACAGAGTTTATTCTGATGAAGAGGAATGCCATCCTTCAAGTTGTTGTGGCTTCGATTCAAACGCATGTGTTGCGTAGTTGCGACATGTGTCTCCCTCTACCAGGAACTTGCCTATAAAACAATATACGTTATATCACTAATTATTTGTCTACTTGTGGTTCAGGTTTAATGGGATATTTGGTATGGAATTGCCTTATCGGTCTATTTGCACACACATCTGCTACTTTCATCCAGGTTGCCTCCGTTTCAGGATATCCTTTCCATCTCACTAAGTATTGTAACACTTTTCTACGTATCTGTGAATATAGAATTTTACCAATTTCAGCATGGGTTACATCTTTAGCTATTACAGATTCCTCAAGTTGAGGTATATCAATGTGTTCTACAGGCTTCAGTAAACTAGCATGTACACTATAAATTACAGTATAAAGTACACTATAAAGTACACTATAAAGTACAGTACACTATAAATTCACTCGCCAAAACCAACACCAACCATAAGAACCTCCGTTGTTGCCCTGACCTAACCATACAGCAACGTGCCCATTCCTGTGTACTCCGCACTGAACTCAAAAAAACATCTAGACAATGGAGAGAAGGACCTGTACATTGACTACCATGCTGACTGTATCAAAAGTAAGTCACACAACCTGCAACTCAGCTTTAACCTTCAACCACAAACCTACCTCAACCAATCCACCATCACCCAAGACTAGGCATGCACACCACTAACTACCTCAATTCCAACTACTTCTGGCCTTAAATGCAAGCTACTCAATGCAAGAAGCCTTGCGAATAAAATACCTGAATTTTTCCTCTTACTAAATATGGCTAAATTCAACATCATATTCGTCTGTGAAACATGGCTCAACGCATCTCTCCCTGATTCCATTACCACAGTAAGAGACTATCATGTTTACTGATCAGATCGTGAAATCCATAGAGGAGGTGGTGTTCCTATCTTCTGTAAAAAGTCCTTACATCTAAAAAACATCCAAGTTATCCAGGAGCTTGCTCTTCCTGAGACCATCATCTGTGAACTATCCTTAAATATCACATTTTGATTCTTACTATGTTACAGAGCACCTGATTATGACATTGAACATGTAAACAAGCTAAATACACTGCTAACATGGGCAGCATCCTGCCCACACACTTTTATCTTTCTTGGTGATTTCAATCTACCTCATATTGACTGGACCCTAAATGAATGTACAACTGAACCCATACATGCAACCTTTTACAATGCTGTTACAAATCTGGGACTGGAACAACTAGTAACCAACAACACTAGACTAAACAACTGCCTCGATCTCGTCTTCTGCAATAGTTTGAATTTAATTTATGGAATACAAACTAAAGAACCCTTTTCCAGCAGTGACCACAATATGATTGACTTTTGCCCACACAAAAATCATCACAATGACATAATCCCCAATTATAACTTCAAAAAAGGCAACTATGATCTTATAGACAACGACCTCTCATTCCTTGATTGGCAATCTCTATTCACTGGATTCAATACTGTTGAAGACCCTTACAACATATTTTTACTTGAAGTCAAAAGAGTCATCAAACTATATGTACCAACAACAACTCCCAAAACACAAAAAACCCCAGATTACCCATAACAATAAGGAAACTTCAATTCAAAAAGAGATCACTCTGGTCATGTTGCCAATTTCAAAAGCCGATACAAAAATTTATGACACCTGATAAAGACTGAATGCACCAATTATCACATTAAACAAGAGGAAAACCTTCTAGGCACTAATTCCACCTGCGCTTTTTACAATTTTGTAAACAACAAACTAAAAGACTCAAGGTCCATCCCACCCCTGATAGGACCTAATGGTAAAGACTACAACAACGACACCATTAAAGCCAACCTCTTTAACACATTCTTCAGCTCAGTATTTGTAAACAGCAATGGATCATGCCCAGTATTTCCTAGCCGAACCACAGACAACTACAATGATCTAATACATATCGATTTTACAGAAGACAATGTTGAAAAAGCACTACGCAATCTAAAACCATCTCTATCTATTGGACCGATGGAATATGTGCCTACTTCTTAAAAAAGCTATCCACTGCCATAGCCGAACCTCCAAGCATAATCTTTGAAAAATATTTCAGGACCAGCTCCTTGCCAAAAGTATGGTCACAAGCCACGGTCATCCCCATCTTCATAAAGGGAGACCCCAGCCTAGTTGAAAATTACAGACCAATCTCCTTATGCTGCGTCACCTGTAAAGTCATGGAATCAATTATTAACCAATCCATTATCCTCCACTTAGAGACAAACAACCTACTCTCCAATAAACAATTTGGTTTTAGAAAAAACTATTCTGTAATCTGCAACTCTTACACTGCAAAAACATATGGACTACACAACTCGATCAGGGCAAAGCAATAGATTCAATCTACATAGACTTCTGTAAAGCCTTTGATTCAGTGGTACACAACAACTTCTCCTAAAACTAAAATCTTATGGTATCTCTGGACAACTGCATAACTGGATAGAAGCATTCCTGTCAAACAGACAGCAAATGGTCAAAATTGGTAGTGTCCTATCAAATTCTGTACCTGTCAATAGTGGTGTCCCACAAGGCAGTGTTCTACAACCAACTCTCTTCATACTCTACATAAATGACCTCTGTGATCATATTAAGAGCAACTGCGTTCTTTTTGCCAATGATGTAAAGCTGTTCAATACCACAGACAATACTGCTACTCTTCAAAAAGATCTTGACTATGTATCAGAATGGTCAAACAAATGGCAACTTCAAATCTCAACAAATAAATGCTCTTTCTTACATATTGGCAAAAAAAAATAAATCAGAAAATCAAATACAAGCTGAATAGTCAAGATCTTGTTGATGATCCAAACTCTTTCAAGGATCTTGGAATACTCATCTCTAATGATCTAAGTGCTAGAGCCCACTGTAACTACATAGCCAAAAAGGCATTAAGAGTTGTTAACCTAAACCTACGTAGCTTTTTCTCTGGTAATATCACACTACTAACTAGAGCATACAAAACATTTGCTAAACCAAGGCTCGAATACAGCTCATCAGTCTGGAACCCACATTAGGTATCTGATATTAGCACAGTTGAGAAAGTCCAGAAATATTTCACAAGAAGAGTTCTCCACTCCTCTACTCATTGTAGAATACCTTATGCCACCAGACTTGAAATTCTAGACCTAGAAAACCTTGAATTATGCCATCTTCAGTCTGATCTAAGTATGGTATATAAAATCATACATTGCAATGTCCTACCTGTCAATGAATACTTCAGCTTCAACCATAAACATAAGAGTACACAATAGATACAAACTCAAGAGCAACTGCACCAAACTTGATTGCAGGAAATATGACTTCAGCAACAGAGTGGTCAATGTCTGGAATACTCTACCTGACTCTGTGGTTTCTTCCCCAAACCCCAAAAACTTTAACCTTAGACTGTCTACTATTGACCTCACCCCTTTCCTAAGAGGTTTGTAGGGGGCATGCATAAGTGCACCAACGTGCCTACCATCCCTGTCCTATTGTTTCTTTTTTTTCTTATATGTACCCATTTCATGTATTCATAACTATGTATATACTTATACTTATTATCTTATAAGCAATTGACAAATAAATAAATAAATAAATAAATAAATAAATAAATAAAACACAGGATGTATTCGATGTAACCGTGGTGGCAATTTAAGTTTTACAGTTATGGGGTTTATCACTTTCATAATTTGGAAAGGTCCAATATATTTTGGTCCCAATTTTTGACTATTTAGGTGTAATTTTATATATTTAGTTGATAGGTAAACATAGTCTCTAGGTTTGAATGCTTTATACTCTTTTCTTTTCTTGTCTGCTTGTTGTTTATATTCTAGTGCTGTTTTATTGAGAGACTCTTACTTTATCCCAACTATCCTGAACTTTTTTCGATCACATTTGGACACTTATGGGTTGTTGTTCATCACATTGTAAATCACGGATTGGCACAAATTCTATCCCATTTACTACCTGGAATGGGCTATATCCTGTGCTTTCCTGTATAGCATTATTATATGCTACTGCAGCAAATGGAAGTAAATCAGCCCGTTCTCTCTGTTGGTAAGATGTATATGATCTCAAATACCTTTCAATCATCGCATTAGCTCTTTCAGAAGCACCATTGGTTCTGGGATGGTATGCAGAGCTAAGACCTTGAGAGCATCCTAAAAGGCGTACAAACGCTCTCCAAAATCATGCTGTGAATTGCACACCTCTATCTGAAATTATCCTCCTGGGTGTGCCATGTAGTCTATATACATGTTTTATAAACAGGTTGGCTAATTTTGCTGCCGAAGGTAATCCTTTTCATTGTATAAAGTCAGAGCCATAGTTAGGTTAGCTCCAACTTTCCTCTCAGCTACTCTTTGGCACAAATGCAGGGAGAAAATAAAACACTCTTTGCTTCAGTATTTCAGGTAACACAAAAGCTTATTGTTTATTCCTTCCTCCGCAAGGAGTCCAAGATAATAGCTAAGCAAACGAAATAAAGTTGGATCTAACCTGAGTTTCCTGGGATTCGATATTTATAATAACTTCCCCTCATTACCCTTCATTAACTCTGATTACCCTTATTACCCATGATTACCATTATTAATGATAATTATTCATATGAACTCAATCACATGAATCATGGTTAATGCATAGAGCTTCACCTCACAGCATTTCATATAGACCGCACATATTATTATGATACAGAGTTTATTCTGATGAAGAGGAATGCCATCCTTCAGGTCGCTGTGGCTTCGATTCAAACGCATGTGTTGCATAGTCGCGACATGATTTTACAGATTCTGCTGGAGCAGCTACTTCAGAGTCAGTCTCTGAGTCCTGAGCCTTGGCAATACTGGATACTTGGTTACAAACCAAAAACCAGTGATGACAATCATTGCTGTGATTCATGCATTGCTGTAAGCCAGAGGTCTCCAAACGTAGCAACTTGTGGTTTTCAACTCCCAGAATTCTCCAACCAGCTATGCTATGCTAGAAACATCCTATGAGAATTAGGCAATGAACACTAAAATCGGTTAGAACTTATTAGTGATGGTTAAAAGTCTTTGAAAGAAATTTGATAAATGTATGAGAGAAAAGATTATCACAGTAAAATCCCATTTCTAGTTGAAATCAGAGGCAGTATGTTTCTCACTGGAAAGCAAAAGCAGAAAGGAACAGTAGTTTTCACACACTGCTTATGGCTATTTAATCAATCATTAGGGACAACAAGATACTATATTAGATAGTTCTTTAGTCTTTAGTCTTCTTTTATGTTCTTTGTTTCATTTAAGGTTTTTTTAAAATAATATTGGACGATATGAAAATCTAGATTAGGGATAAAAAATCTATCTCTGGTTACTAGGAGTGGAAAATGGCTTAATGGCACATAATCAATTGGAAGCTGGAAACTATGCTTTACCAAAATGTGATTTAATCCTATTGTTATGATACAAATTCTTTAGAAACTTTTACCAAAAGTTGCCTTCATTTTTTTTTTTTGTCCAAGATGATGTGTAAATTTACCATAGGCCATTATATTATTCTTTTCATTGCTGATATTTAAGTTTGATTTCTTATGTATATAGAGAGTATCATGCACTATTTCTCAAAGCAGTAGGAACTGTTAGGGGCAGATGCTGAGGATGACTTTGCTTGGGAGGAGAAATCCCTAAAGGTTTCTGTGAAATTATGTACTTTATTTACTGAAGTCTATGCAAGAGTAGAAGCTAAAGACATAGCCAGAAGAAGGCCTGATATTCCAGTTTTCCAGAAGAAAATACCTCCAACTTAAAGTACTTGTAATGTTCCTAGAATTGACATAGTGTTCTCATTTTGGGTTTTACTCTTTATCCTCCAAACAGCAGTTATCTCATGTATGCTAAATACAGTGTAATCTAGTCCTTTCAATTGGAGGGACTCAAGAATGGATACCATTTTTCAGTTGCTTTTCATACATTCCGTTGGTTCCAGTGGATGATTTCCATTCATCACCAACGATTCTTCAGCCATTTCTTTTCATTAAAGAAATACCCATTAGCTGTTCTGAGCCATTGTCTAATAATCTGCTTTACAGCGGTTTAACTGGTGGCCCAACATTACAGTACTATACACCAATGCTTCCCAAACCAGTGGAAATTATCAAAGTTGGGTAAAAGTGTTTTTTCTTTGGGTAGCAACAAACAAACCCAATCACAACAGGACATTTAAACTGACTTAAAGTTTTTTTGCCTATGCTGGGTAAAAAAGACTTTCTGATTAGTGATTTTGGGTAATGAAGGAAAAAGTTTGGAAAGCGTTACCATATATAGAATCAAGTAGAATTAAAAAACCAATGTAAATACTGATTACTGTGGGAAATGCTTGCAGGAGTTCGTCTTGCAGAATAAATTATCTCTATTAAGTGTATGCATAATTGTATGTGGTATCTTTGCTTCATTAATGAATAATTGAATGCTCATTTTTTAAGAACTTCACTGTGTGGAGTGTTGTTTAAGTCAACTGAATACAAATGTACATATAATAAATATGATTTTCCTTGTATGGTATGCTTTACACCAATTCAAAATGTATGCTTATAAATCAACTCGGTTGCTAGTCCATGAATTTCAGAAAACTAAATAAGAAACTGATGAGTAACAAAGGGACAATAGTTTGCAAGGTTTGAATACAAAACATAGAAAATACAGCAAAGCCTCTTGTATTTTTGTATTGGGAATTTGATCTCAGTTCTGTGTTGAGTTCAAATATTTTGCTCTGAATATTTCTTCAAGATTGCAATTATCTCTTATTTATATGAAGAAACATATCATGCTCAAAGTATATTTTAGTTTCAGGAAGCCCTCAAAGCCCTAGTTTAGTGGGTGAAGGTCCAGTTTGTATTCCCATAATTCTTGATTCTTTCTAGAATTGGCTTCTCCAAGTATGATGGAGAATGATTCCTCTGTCTAGTATCAGAGTTATGGTAGAATAGTAATCTTCAATGTAAGTCAAAAGAATATCTCAAGCTAAAAGTCATATAATCTTTAGCTATTGTTGAGGTCACCATAACCTTCCATAGTTGGACAGCTTTCCTTACCTAATGCTTTCTATATGTTTTGGACAACAACTGTCACAATGAGGGGTCCTTGGTGGTTTTTGAGCTTGGTCGTTTTCTTTCATTACTCAAACCAGGTAATTAGCACTGATGATGTTATCTAGTTTGGGTAAAGAAATGTATGCAAGAAAACAACCAAGCTCAGGAAGTACCAAGGATTCCTCATTTCAACCCTGAGTGGCAAATAGCTTTCATAATTGGTAATTTTCACAATACCCAGCCAACCTGGCATTTTGTGATGATTCACTTCTGTTTGTTTGCTTATTCTATTTGATGAAGCAATTGCCCTTTCCATTCATTCATGTGAGTCCAATGTACAGTAGCTCCATCTTGCACTTTCTTGCTCAACATAAGGACACATGAAAATGAAGAGATGAGATAGGTAGAAAAACCCAAGAGATATAAAGACAATTTCTATCTTTTCATGTTCTGGTAATTTTTGAAAAACAAATTAATTTAAAAATTGTTTTATGATGCTGATGGTATTTTTCAATGTCTTTAACAGTTGCAATTCATGGTTAAAACTGTCCTATTCTAATATTTTTTTAAATGAATGCTTCAGAAAGAAGAAGAGAAAGTGATCTTTAAAGACCAACCCTCCATCCCCAGAATCTGCCATTAAGCCTTGTTTGAAGTGGGTTTGGTAACTGGGAGATTTCCAAAAAAGTCAGCTCTTGGGTGTTAAAAGAGGACTTAACATACTCTAAACCTGTGTATGGTAGTCTCCCTCCATTGACTGAATGCCATTGTTCCAGCAGAGGCTTCTCCTGGGATATCTTTTTTTCTGGGTTCCAAATCAAAATCAGGACTATGTGAAGACTTGATTTGAAGGTTTCATTCAAAGACATTCAATTGAACTGGATTTTTGAACTGAATCACTGATCTGATCTGATGCACTGAGTTGAAACAGGTGCTTTTGAATCAATTTGATGTATGTCTTGTTGTCCAGTAATTCAGTTATTTCAATCCTTTATGACCCAATGAGTATTGTTCCATCAGAATTGTCTACCTGTCAGTAACTGTTTCTTTGAGTTATTGTAAGCTGATGCTATACTATTTTGTCTTCTACAAACTTCTTTTTTGATTGCTTTCATTTTTTTTTCAAACATCATCCAAATATTTAAGTTTTACTACATTATTAGATTTTCTATAGACTAGTCTATCTTACTTCTTTTGGTATTATATTATAGAATTCTTTATTGGCCAAGTGTGATTGGACACACAAGGAATTTGTCTTGGTGCATGTGCTCTCAGTGTACATAAAAGAAAAGATACATTCATCAATAATCATAAGGTACAATACTTAATAATAGTTATAGGGTACAAATAAACAATCAAATCACACTAGGAAACAGCCAATAAAAATTGTTAGGATACAAGCAACAAGGTTACAGTCAGAATAGAATAGAATAGAATAGAATAGAATAGAATAGAATAGAATAGAATAGAATAGAACAGAACAGAACAGAACAGAACAGAATAGAATAGAATAGAATAGAATAGAATAGAATAGAATAGAATTCTTTATTGGCCAAGTGTGATTGGACACACAAGGAATTTGTCTTGGTGTAATTTCTCTCAATGTACATAAAAGAAAAGATACATTCGTCAAGAGTCAAGAATCATAAGGTACAACACTTAAGAATAGTTATATAGTCATATAAATCATAAGGATACAAGCAATAAAGTTACAGTCATACAGTCACAAGTGTGAGGGGATGGGTGATAAGGAGTGATGAGAAGATTAATAGTAATAATAGTGCAGACTTTGTAAATAGTTGGACAGTGTTGAGGGAATTATTTGGTTAGCAGAACAAATTGTCCTTGTGTCTACTTGTTCTGATGTGCAGTGCTCTATAGCATTGTTTTGAGAGTAGGAGTTGAAACAGTTTATGTGAGGGATGTGGGGGAGTGTCTGTAAATATTTTCACATTGTTTATTTTTTCTTGTGACCAAGGAATTCTCAACCATTTTCATACTACAAGGCCCTCAATTTTTCTTTGTTTAGACTTTCTACTGATTCTGGTTTCACAAACATAGGTACAACTGGAAATAAACATAGTCTTTGTTGTCAGTGTGATATTTCTATATTTATAAGTTTTTGTTTACATTTATTTATTTATTTATTTTTATTTATTGTCTTCCTTACAAGAAGATATTTTATGGCTAAGGTCACCATAGAAAGATAAAGCTTATTATTAGTTCAATTTCTTCTTCACATCTTTGCTCTGCCTTAGCATTATTCATTGATGTGTTCTTTGTCTGTTGTTTCCTCACAGTAGCTGATAAGCGAAGACATGGTACCACCTTCAGTTCAGGTTTTAAGAATATTAGCTCTTAATAGATATATTCTCTATGAATTTACCAAATCCTGGTCAAAGGATAGTAACTTTCAAACACTGTGAGAAGCATTTTCATTTGTCTGTTCTAATTCTCTTTCTAATTGCTTCACTTGGATGATTTTTAATCCTAGTGTTTTTCCACTTTCACCTTGCCATGTTGGTCCTTATCAATTTATATATGAAATTAGGGTTTTATTTTGTGTTACCTAATGATTACTAAAACTGAATAGTGTTTGTCCCTAAATGAGTGTTGCCTCAGCCTGAACAGATTCTTCTGGAGCTCTTAACAATCAATTAAAATTTTACTTTTTCCAATTATTTAATACCTTCTACAAAACTGCTGAGTGCATTGCTTACCCTTAAGTCATTATAACTTAAAAATAGGTGCAAAGACACCAATCCAAACAAAGATCCTTGAGGGACCTGACCTCTTATTTCTCCCCAGTTATTAATATATAATTTATTCCTATTCTTTGCTTTCTATTTGCAATCAGTTAGCTATCCTTAAAATGACAGGTCTTCTTATCTCATTATTGCTAAGTTTACTCAAGAGCCTTTCATGAAGAAACTTCATCAAGTCTTTTTAAAATCAAGTATACAATGTCAACAGGCTCACCTTCATTCAAGTCTCTGTTGACACTTTTAAAGTGTGGTGAGACAGGATTACTCCTAGTTGGATTGTTGCTGATTGTTCTTCAACAAGACTTTCTCCTCTTGTTGGGTTGTACATTTACACCATGTTTTAAAGTAAATGCCAAAGCACTGACATAACTTTTGAAGCAGTGAATTCCTGTTGACTATCTGAAATGCATTACCTCTCCACATTTTTGAGGTTTATTTCTCTATAGGAGCTTTTTAATGGAGATGCTAATGTCTTGGTGGCAAAAAAAAGACAGTGTTACAGGAATTGTGCCTGTACTTGCTATCTTGTTGAAATGTTCTATTCAGTTATGTAAAATGCAATAGTCTCATTGTCTGTTAACAGTATTAACAGAATGGGAAGGGAACTTGGAAGTCTTCTAATAATCCCTGTACAAGCAGGAGACCTTATACCATTCCAAATATGTGGATGTCCAGTCTCTTCTTAATAACCTCTAGTGATGGAGCACCATAACTTGTGAAGACAAGCCATTCCACTGGTTAATTGTTCTCACTGTTAGGAAATTTCTCCTTAGTTCTAGATTGCTTTTTTCCTTGATTAGGTTCCATCCATTGTTGCATTTATATAGTCCACATGGTATACTATGATAATTAAAAGAAATAATAATTGAAGAGTTTGGAAGATCAAGCACTTGGTGATATTGATTTTTTTTCAGATAAAGAAGGACATTACAATCAAGCAAGCCTAATATTTTCTTCTTGCATGTGCATATCAACTTGTTTTTATTTTAAACAAGTAGAAGAGAAAGGAGAGTAGTCACAAACATTGATTTTTTTTAAAAAAACCCACAGATTAAGCAATGTGAAATTGACTTATTTCATCGAACTATAGCATTGGCAGATGAAGCAACTCTAACTGTAGATTTTTAACAAAGCATTTGACACAACTCTCCATCTTATATGACTCATTAATTCAAATTGATTGGGAAAGCACCTGTGTTGCATGGAAAATTAGTTTGGCAAGCACATGAACAAAGTGCTGTTAATATTAAATTTGTGTAAATTTGTGTCACCAGCCTTGTAAGATAGAAGGAAATGCAGTATGGATTTCTAAGTGTTAACCAAGTACTTTCTTTAATACAGATGCATCCATTGGAATTCCTATAGACAGTTTTAAAATAGTGCATTCCCTAAAATTATTGTACTCTGGGATATCAAAATATGGATCTTATAATGTTCAGTGTTTGCAGAAACATAAAGCTAGGGCTTCTTCAATAGAGAAATACTTATTTTGAATTACATAAACAGAAAAGGAGAAGTAACACATATGAGTAACAGAAAGCCAAGAAAATGTATATTTTATTTCAATAGATGTAAAACTATGGGTAGGGAGAGAGGGTATATCTTACAAATATGCTATTGTCAAGGTTGAACACCCCTTGCTATCAAGAACACTTTAAAATAATCTCTCTCCCGGTTTATAAGAATTATATTTAGCACATTTTTTTTGAAGGAAGAAATTCCTGAATTATGAGGGAAATGTAATAGATCACCCCGCCATGATTGCAGATATTGTTTTCAAAAATTGCACTACAATCCTCCTTAATAGCACCATCATAAACACCAAGTAAGCACTCTGAATTCTTTCAAATAAGATTTGTATCTTGTTCAGGAGATGTAGTTTAGTCTTTGATTACCCCACATTATTAACTTAAATGGCCCCTGTTTACAATTATACCAATTACCATCAAGAGTCATTACTTGATATGAACGCACTGTTTACACTTTTTTTTGTAACAACAGCAGACAACCATGTTTTATCTGTATGCATCTATACATGCTGTCCTTCTTGCAAAAGATCAGACTCTTAGCAATACAAACACAAAATCCTTTTTATTAATTTTAAATGTTTACATTACCAGATGTTTTTGTGTATATTGCCAGTTATTTTAGGATATAGCAAAATTAGTAGTTACTTGCATTATTTACTATTCTGCTCAGAATCATTGGAGCAACTTGCATTCCAATAAGGCATATTTTGATACTGTAACAATGACAAATGTAGACACTTCACCAGCTCTTAGCTTTATTAAATTTAATATCACACAATGAATTGTCCTTTCAGCTATTAATGTGGATATTAGATCCCACGGGCTACTAAAACATTACTTAGATTCCAGTCACATGAACACTAGTAACACTCCTGCCTGGCAAATGATAGTATTAGATAATATTATATTATAGAATATAAGTACCAGTTTGGTCTAATAGTTAAGACACCAGACTAGAAAGCAAAAGACCATGAGTTCAAATCCCACCTTAGCCATGAAAATCAGATGAATGACCTTGGACCAGTCATCTTTCTCAGCCCAATCCATCTCACAGGGTTTTGTTGTGAGGAAAATAGGAGGAAGAAGGTATGTTGGATGTGCTTGCTGTCCTAAGTTATTTGTAAAAATAATAAAGGTAGGATATAAATAAATCAATAATCACTCATAATATTCTGATGGTATTTATAACATGCCAGTGCTGCTTTTCCACTGTTAGGGAATCACTTGTTTTTCTGTTTTTATTACAGAGTTTTCATGTTTTCTGATATCTGAAAAATAGGGTGAAATGATGATAATAAGACATGTCCAACAGTTTCCATGGCAATTCAGGAACACCATATGATTTCAGTCAATTTTTCATTTCATATAGATAGCTGACAATTTCTTTTTCAATATTAGTAACCATACAAATCCAAGATTTTATTTTTCTTGCTTTGGCTGTAGTCTGTTTTCTGATATAGAATCTCTCAAGTATGACAACTCTTGTAATGTGCTAACACTCACATTAAGTATTTATTCTCAAATGACTTATGCCATTTATTTCTGGGAAGGGCTGGGTAACTCTATGCAAGCAACATCAAGTTACTTGGCATTACTTTAAGAAGATACATTTCACAATCTTTGTAAGAGCATGTGCTACCAATGTACAAGGACACCATCAATAGTTTTCTGAAAATTGTTTGCAGAAATGTATCATTAATGTGAACTAAATGGGTAAAGCTTGATCTAAATGACTACATGACACAACCATATAGCTTTCCTAACAATAGTTGGGAAATGGTTTGCTATTCTCTCTTCCAGGATCCCTTTGACTCCCTGAACAAGCTCATAACCTTGACGTTCCTTGATAGTTTTTCATTCACGTACTAGTCAGGTTGAACCCTGCTTAATTTCCAATAGAAGATTGGTCAGGTACCACCATATGTCGAGACTGATGTTAAACACATCTTCTAAAAGCATTCCAATTGAATTTCCATCATTGTCAATACCCTTGCAATTGACCCTTTTTCTCTCTGTCTGCAATTCTGGTCTAATAAACTGAGAGATCTGTAAGCATAAAAATTTGGTTTATTATCCGAAGGAAAGCATTTTCCAAAGCTATTCTTTCACGCTTCCTTTCTGGACTTTCTGCTGTAATAGACACATTATCCACCCTTTTTATTTAAGTAATTTTTGTAACAAAATAGTTTTAAAAACTTCCCTGAGGGTGTGTTGTGGTTCGCCGGCAGCAGGTACGGACGGCTGAGGTCTCTGAGAGTGAGGACTCAGATAAGGGGCCTGTGTGTGATGTAGGGATGAGGCCAGGACTATCAGAGAATGGGGTGCTACCTTTGGACCTTGTGGAGTCTGGCAGTAGTGATGCAGAGGACCCTGAGGACCCTGTGCCCAGTGCGTGTGCACACAGGGCTGCTCGAAGGAAAAAACAGCTGCAGCAGCATGGGCGACTTGGCAGTAAAGCTGCAAGGTAATGGCCCCTCTCATAAGGGATAAAAGCCAGCCCTCAGGGGGTGAGGTTTTTGCAGGAAGCAAAGAAGTTCTTTCAACTCCAAGTTCTTGTGGAAGTCCTGTCTATTCTGGTTTGTTTTTGGAGACTTTTGGTTTTGGATATTTCCTTGCAATTAATCTTGTGCTCTTGGCAACCTTTCACAACCCTGAAAGGGCTTGCTCTTATCTGGGACAATTAGTTTTAATGACTCTTTGCTGTGAATGAACAGAATTCACAGAGATGCATTAAAAAGGTTTGCTTTTATATATACTTTGTGTTTATTTGATTTGAACAAGACTTGGGTCAGAACAGGGTGAAGACAAACAATAAAAATGATATATTTTCTAGGGTGGATTAAATGAATGTATTAATGATGACAATTTTATTTTATTTATTAAATTTATATGCTGCTCACCTTGCAGTCAAACTACTTGAATTTTAAGATTCATCTAGTGTTGCTTCTCATTTTCATCCAGAATAGTAAAAATGTTCATGACTGCCAGATAGCATCTTCCATTGAAGCAGTGATATATTGCTGTCTGTAAACCACTTTGTTTGAGTCATGTGAGTTCAAAGATATTTTCAGCTTCCTGTTTGTCTTCTTATAACTAGACTACTCATCCAAATAATTGTTCAACTATATTTCCAATGTTAACAAATCAAATCAAAAGCATGATGTGCTGTTCTTCCCAAAAAGGGAATAGAAGACATATCTATTAACTGTTATATAAAATGGTGATGGATAGTTCTCCCCAAGGCTTAGCATTTCAACAGCAATCTATAGGCTACAGTACTAAAACTCTTGGGACTGTAATCTTTAATAGGGCAGAAGAGTACATCACAGGGTATTTTTTTTTTAGAATCAAAGTACTGCAAACGGGCTAACTTACAGAAAGCTGGGACCCATTAATATGAGAATTAATTTTTGGAAAGTTCTTGCCATTTTAGTTCCACTGTTCTGCTGCTATGCTTATGTAATCCTCATATAGAACATTCCCTGACAATTTGTCACAAGTCAATGGGAAAGCCTGGGAAGCTTCCCCATTGATGTGAGAAAACCAGTGGGAATCATGTGACTGCAGCTAACAGTGGGAATGTGGTAGCCAATTTAGACTTGCTTCTCTATTTAGATAAGGAAATATATTAGAAAGAAAGACACAGCAGGTCATGGGTGATCTAGTGGTCTAGTTATTCCTAAAGTCTGATTCTGAGCTCTTCCATAAAGTATAAGGTTTATATCACTTAGACATGTCTTCATGTCAGGTAATTAAAAAAAAAGACTTCTGTGGTAAAACATTTGCTTTAGCAACTGTGTCAACTTTAAATTTTTCTGCAAAAGTTAAGGTTATGTTTGTGGGGTGGCTGGGGAGGAGATAACATGGAAAGGCAATTGACAGATCTCAAAAATGGCAACTCAACCCAAGGGTACCTGCAGGGTATAGTCAAAAAAGTTGAGCCACGCAATTGAAGCTCTGCTCATTTGTTATGCAGGCAGAGAGAGTTTGGGGAAGAAAGAGGTCAAAGTATTCAAAGACACTTTGTTGTTGCTGTTATTATTATTATTTTATAAAGAAGAGTAGGAACTTCCTATTGCATTTTCAATATCCTGTATTTTTTCCCAACCAATATTAAAGACACTTTATTGAAATCTTCCTTCCTCAGCCTTGAAAACTATACAGAAATTGACCTTATGCTAAGTACCTCCTTTCGACTGAAGCTAAAGTCTTCGACAGCCTTACTCAATGTCATCTGCTTCCTCACTTATATTGGAAACAGAGATAAGCATTTGAATGTATATATATTGTTTATGTGCAGTTGTTTATAGATTCACACTAAGAAAGCAGGAATGTGAAGGTATTGTATCATAAGCATTCAAGTTTGCACAAAATATTTAATTTGGTATGATTTTGAGGTTGACTCAGCTTCTGTTCACTTAAGGATTTATTAAAATGTACAGTTTGTTCAGAAGTTTCTAAACCATTGCAGATAACTTACACCTGGCTCAAGATTCTATCTTCTTTGCCCTATTTATTGCAAATCTTCCCAAGTACAGAATAGTTCTAAGGGTGACCTAGTTTTTCTGATTTGTTATTATATATCCTTAGATTGTAATTTTTCAAATTCTGCCATCTTTATGAGAACTCTTTCACATTCTCTTTCATGTTTGGGTAGCTTAAGTAGTTCCTTGAAAGGTGTTATTGTAATTATCCAGTTCTCATTATTTCAGCTGTATGGCATACACCAGTTACTTTTTCTAGAATGAAATAAAGCTGAACTCTTTCCTTTATTCTCTCATCTTTCATCCTAAATATAATTTCACCCCTTTCCACTTTATCAGTTCTAGAACCAAATTCACAATAGTTAGCTTCATTGTATAGCTCCTTAATAAATTGTTCAACAGTTTTTTTCCTTGATCTGGCCATTATTTCTTTTGCAATTATATACACATACATCTTTCTTACAAAACATGCAATGTGTGTTATGAACTTCAACAGAATCTAATCAAGATACTTTTTGGTTGGAAGTGTTTGTATTTTTATGAACATCTAATATTAAGATTAGATATGCCCAAACATACAGTATGTAGAACAAAATTTCTATTACTAGCATTTTCAGTTTTGGCATTTTTCTTTTCATGCAAGTCAATAAGAAGGCCTGAAAAAGTATGTACTCATAAATGTTGCTGTTACACTAAATCTTCCCCAGGGTAAGAATAATCCAAGCTAGCTTCTGATAATAAATGAACTTTATCCCTTACTGAAAGAAGTAAGTGTTGAAGCATCCAAACCTTGTAAAGTGAAATATTTAGTAGGATCTGGTGGAGATAGCAAAAATTGTAAAGTGAACATGACTTAAAAGACAATACACCATCCATAGAAAGAGGAAAGCATGAGAAAGAAACTCAAAATAACTGGTCCCAAAAGTATTTTTTCAAAAGGCAGCTGGACTTTCTTTGTTTTTCCTGATGTTTTACTTCTCATCCAAAAAGTTTCTTCAGTGAATTTTACTCTTTAAGGAAAAGCTGAGATGGACAAACTCACTCTAGAGCTAAAAGGCAAAGAAGAGTCAGAGTACTATACAATATGGGATAATTGGTATGAATGGTTGAATAGTAGGAATGAGAATAGTAGAGATAAGAAAAATGTGTATAAATGAATATAAATGTATGGAGATTTGCATATGTAACAATGATGCCACAGTGTTGTTATAGATGAGAATAAGATATGTAAATGTGAAAAAGCATAATAAAAACAAACAAACAAACAAAAAAGCAGCTTTGGGACAACCATGTCCCTGGATCGCTGAGAATCTCCATAGACATTCAAAATAACTGGCTTGATTTTGTTTAGGATAATATGGAACAGAGAGATACAATAGTCATGAAACAATAGGTTTCATGACTGATGTTAGGCCTTCAAGATAGGAATGTTGGGAAACAGGCATGTCAAGAAACAGATATGTTGTTTATAATTATAGGGTAGAAGAATAGAATCATAACTTTCCTTCTGACTCATATGATATCAAACAATAGCAAGGTGGAAACTAGAGTGCTTCCACTTTCTTCCTTCTTAGGACTATATTCCCCTTTTTTTCTGAAAGTCTCTGCTTAACAGTTTGCTCATTCCTGTCCCATGCCAAAGGCCAGGAATAAATTCCTTCACATGCCATTGTTCAGTCATTCCTCCTCTCTCCATTAGGTTCTTGTTTCCTGAAGTTTTTTGTTTCATACCTGTCACCCCCCACCCCTCCTTTTCTCTGTTTCTGACACTACCTTACTGTCAGATTTCAGGACAGGTACAACTACATATTTCTGTTCTTCCAGAAACACAAGCACTTATTCAGAAACTATGTAACCGCAGACATTTCAAGGACTCAATACTGCTAGATAAGCTGCTTTAGTGCAGACAATAAGGAAATGATTTATATGCAGAAGCCCTGCCTGGTGCAGAACGCAGAGATCAAGCCCTTTATATAGATTTGTCTGCCCCAAGGTTTTACATCTTTGGACCTTTCCTTCTGCTTTTTCAGTCCAATGGATTCATCATTTTCTTTTTCTGCCAGCCCTGAGACTGTAATGGATCCATTCTTTCTATGCACAATGCTTCTAATCTAGTCTGAGTTGCTTTGCTTTTTGCTCTGCCAACTTCAGCCCTTGAGTTGCTTCCCTTTGGGACTCCCTTCAGAGACGTGCTTGAGAATGAATTATTATTATTATGGGTGGTCGTGCAGTCAGCCAGATGCTTAGACTCCATTTGATATTTCTCTCCACCAACTGAGTCCTTCTCAAGGACTTGGGATAAGCAGATGTTATTGATTAATAATATTAAATGGATCAACACCGGATGTAAGGCATTCCAAGTAATGCTAACTTCTGCAATTGATTGATGGTGATTTTGTCATTGCCAGTGGTGTTCAAGTGGTACACCAGTTGTTTTGAAATTCCATCCAAGGTGGCTGTTACTATTGGTTCTCTCTTTGCTTTCTTTTGTTGTAATCATTCTACTTCTTTTTGCAGATTTTTATATTTTGTTATTTTCTCCAATTCTTTCTTTTTCCACTCTGCTATCTCCAGGTACTGCCATATCCACTATACAAACTTCTTTATCTTTCTGATCAACAATTGATAAGTCTGGAGTGCTGTGTGGCAGACACTTGTCTGTTTGAATTTTAAAGTCCCAGAGCATTTAATTTTCTTCATTTTCTATTATTTTGTCTACTTTATGATCTTATAAGTTCTTGCTTGCAGGTTATGAATATTTCTTGCAGATATTCCAATCACTATTTCATCATAAATTTATGAGGAAAAATTTTGTTAATTTTTTTTCTGAGTGGATGGTAAACAGAATGAAGTCATGAGCCAGAGAGACCCAAGCGTGATCTCTGGACTTAGGCACCAAAGACTCAGGTGACAATTGACTATAATAAACTGTTTTAGCATGCAGTCGTAGATCCTCCTAAGTGTAACAATTTATTGCTATACACAGATTTCAGATGGCTTCTTGACCTGGTAATCTAAAGACAATAGGGAGTCTGATGCCTGCTTTTACAGTGGGAGATTGTGTTCTGCATACACTTTGTTGTCAGATGAGGCACTGTATAAAGTGAGCTTGTTAAGGAAATCTATCAATAAAGACAGCAGAGTCTATACGACTATTGGCCATAAATAGGAAATCTCTGTAATCCAGCACAAATTTATCAGAGCCTATTAGTGAAACTCAACCTCTTCTAGGCTGGATTCAGAAGATGGTCAATCAATTTGGAACATGGACACGCACATGTACACGAACACACATACACACATACACACACACACACACACACTCGTGCCTCAAAAGAAAGTGAAAATATTTCACCTGTAGATTTCTTCAAGTTCCATCAAGATAAAAGGTTCTTATAGCAAGGCCAGGAATGGTACAAGGGGATCTCATTCTTGCCTATGTGAACAGGAACATATCTTGGAGAAAGATATGTGATATATGTTCTTCTATTTGAGAAGCCTGGTGGAAAGATGCTGGAAGGAATGAAAGCAAATATATGTGGGTCCCAGGATAATGTTGCAGGATCCAATCACCGGGACCAGAGTTTTTGTCTTGCGAGCTTTCAGACTCATTCTGGAGCCTGTCCTCAGGCAACTTCTTTGTGTGCTTTGAGTGTTCTGTGTGTGGTATTTATATTTAGATCCTGGAAGGGGCTATTCTCACAATATTTAATTCATCTCAATAAGCCACCGCTCTTGCATGTTGTCCCATCACTCCTTTAACAGCTTTACATTGACTTTATTATTGTTATGATCCATAACAGAAATAATTGCCAAGGAGTTATCCACCCTAATTAATTAGAAGGAAATTTTCATAATCTAGGTTACAAATGTGAACTCAAATCTGTCAGGGCTTCTGCAGGAAATTGGAGAGTACTGCAGATAATACACCCACGCTCGCACGTATCAAGTTCGATTAGAAAAGCCTTCACTTAGTTCAAAAGTGGTGAATTATTTTTGTGCCAACAAACAGCAATTGATTCTGAAGAGATGAGGAACTGTTATTCCATTGACTATCCACAGTCATTTCTAGATGCTCTTTGTCATATGATAAATCTTGCCTTGTTCAGCCTCTAGTCTGTTTATTTTCAAGGGTCAATCAAGTTTGTAGAAAGTGATTCCTCATAACTCATCGGTTTGGTCATGCTGTATCCTATAGAGGGAGGGGGAGAATAACAGGGTTATTATTCTCTCGGATTCAATAAAATAATCTCACTGAAGGTCAGATTATCAGGATCACCCTAGAGTCAGTGATCAGGAAATGTCTATAACAAAACAACCTAAGTAACTTTGAATTCTGGAGAAGAGTCTGCTAAATCCCAAAGACAGTTTTTAGATGCATGCAATTATTTCTTTTGTTATCTGGTCTTGTAGTTGAAAACATGTACAGAGCTTCTGTTTCAAAGTCTGGGGATATAGGCATTTCTCTTGGTTCTTAGTAACAATTGTTCATCCATTAAGGTAGGATGCTGCAGCTATTGTACATATCTTCTCAGGTGCACCAACTTTGCTTATTTTTTAATATACAGTATTTAATATACAGAATCCTTATTAACACAAGGTTATGTTTTCAGATTTTCCATGTTGTATGTTACTGTCCTTTTTACCCATGTGCTGCTTTTGTATACACTAGCAAACTAACAAACACCACCATTTTGCTAGGTGCAGTAAATTAGTGACTATTGAAAAGAGCTGCCAAATTCAAGGCAGAGGCAGTAAATTATTCAAGTCTTTCCAATAGCAGCTAAAATGAGAATATCTAGAAAACCTAAAGATTGATCAGGTTGCAAGGTAAAAAAAATGTGAAGGAAATTAGATGGGACAAAGTTTCACAACCTTACCAGAATGACTTTGTCACATGAAAGAACGCAATGGAAATAGTTGTGAAACCCCCTAAATGCGGGAGCTGCTTAGGCTTATTTTCCTCTCTTTTATGCACTCAATTACTTTATAATCCTGTTTCCATTCCACCAGAGTAAATGGCATAAATTTAACACTGCCAGGGCACTTAAATACTAGGTGATTACAATGATCCTTTGTTCAATATCAAGCGAATGTCAAAAAAGTTAACAGTCTAGTAAGTATCACACTGGTAGGTTGCATGGGTCTGATCATTATTTAAAATCTGTCTATACTTCATGCTGAAGGGCAGATATTGCAGGATTGTAAGAGAGCAATAAGATGCCTCCATCACACGTTCCTTCCAACTCACAGAAAATAGGACTGTAGGAGTGACTGAGGATGTTTTTATTTGTGAAGAGGGATGTATTAAAATTTTAATTTGCCAGAAATATTGCTGAAAAAGGCCTGTTCTTGGCTAGTGCTAGAAATGTGGCCACTCCCTATAGACTTGGCAACTTTAAGATATGTTGATTTCAGCTCTCAGAATTCCTTAGGCTGACAATGCTATACGGTAACAACCCATCACCATCTCTCTAACATAAACAGAAGAGACCAAAATAAGAAGAAAAGAGGGAGGAAAATAAAAATAAGGGAAGGAAAACCATCAGGGAGATGTTATAGGTGTCTTAAAATGAGGACTAATAGACCGAGAAACAGTTTCTTTTCCAAGGCAATAATTGTCTTGAATCAAACAGCACATTTGTGATCTAGTCCTATGTATATAGTGGCATTTTAAAACTATTTAACTTAATAAATGTTTTAGATAGGTTTTAGACTAGGTTTTTTAATTATTATTATTCTTTTAATTTTTAAATACTTGTAGTGTGATTGTGATGTGGTGTTTTGGGCACTGTGCTGGAGTAGCTTTCAAATTTCATTGTATTTGTGGAATGCAATGACAATAAAGGTAAAATTCAAATTCAAAATTGGTGGAGGAGAAGAAGAGCCATAAGAGTAGAGAGAAGGAGGAAAACGTGCAGAGCGGTCTTCCAAATCCAGCCTTAGATATCTCCTGTCCCTTGTATGAGAAAGGAAGGAAACCACATTGCTAAAAAGGGACTAAAATGAAGTAGAGCTTATTGTTAGTTACCACAAATTGAGCACCCTCCTACTAAACCATCTTACACAACCAGCCCATGTAGGTGACGTTACAGGAAGTCACACTGAGCAGCCCTTAGGGCTGTGTGCTCTTCTCCCTCTACACCAATGACTGCATCTCTAAGGATCCCTCTGTTAAAGTACTGAAGTTTGCAGATGATGCAGCAGTCATTGGTGATGCACATGGATAGGAGGTTGAGCAAACTTGCCCTGTGGTGTATTGGAACAATCTGGAGCTGAACATGCTTAAAACTGTAGAGATGAGAGTGGATTTTAGGAAGACCTACTCCACCACCTCTTACTATATTTCATAGCACAGTATCAGTATCAGTATCCTTCAAGTTTCTGGGTTCTATAGTCTCCCAGAATTTGAAATCCCAGTTTAAATAACATTAAACCATCACTAAAAAAGCACAATACCAAATGTTCTTCCTGCACCAACTTAGAAAGTTCAGACTGTCCCAGGAGCTGTCAGTACAGAGGAATTATTGAGTCTGTCATCTGTAGTTCGGTAGCTAAACAGGACAGGTACAGACTTTAAAGGAAAGTTAGAACTGCAGAAAAAAACAATTGCAACCAGCTTGCCTTCCATTGAAGAACTGTATATTGTGTGGGTCAGAAGGAGGGCTTATTATTATCTGGACAATGTATCTACCCACAAATGTGGTGTTTTAAAAAATCTAGCCGTCATACCAGAATATCCTACTTTCCATTCACTGATCATCTCTCCAAAGGTCTGCAACTTTCTTAGATTCCTCTACTTACAAAGATAAGCCACCATTCCTCCCCATGGAGATATTTTTTTCCCTAAAATATAGACAGCTGGAAGCTTGCAGAATAATAAAAAATACTGTATACTTTATTTAACCAACAACAACAACAACAACAACAGTACTGTCCATCAGCCCCCAAGTGAAAAAAAAATCTAAGAAAAGGCATTCTAAGAGTATATCCAGATAGTAACATAGGAAACAAAATCCTCTTTTGGGAGGAACAAACACTCTAAAAAACGTGGAGCACAGAAGTCTGCATAATATTTGACTGAGTAACACAAGATCAGAAATAACGATTCGATTTTGGCTTGCTTAAAAAAAAATCCCAATTTAAGCTAGTTATCAAAATGACAAATTAATTAAAAAAATTGGAAGAGACATTTCCCAATTCCTTGTTCCACAGGAGACAAAGGTGTGCTTGAATGTAAGTCTATGGCTTGCATATGTATCAGTCATTATATTTTCTGCGTAAAAGGGCCCTCCGGTGACATTTCCTATTTGTATATCATATGGTAAGGTCTTGATTATAAATTCCACTGTCTGGTCCTGCCATTATTTCTTAAGAAGAAATAATTCCACTGTCAGTAAATGCACATGTCCCCAGCCATGAAAAGTGACTTATGAGACTCAGTGACACCTGCACGATGAAAAGCAGTCACAGCAGGTAACGTAGCCAGAGGCAATGGCAGATGTGCTAGGAGTAATTATCTTTACAGTTTGACAAGGAGTCAGGTGTTCATTTCCAGCGCCTGCATCCCAGATATCCACTGGTGGGCTTTGCAGACCAAGAGTATTAGGGCTAATGTGCCAGGAGGACATTAATATATATTTGATGATAAATAAATAAATAATACCCCAAAGGCTTATGGAGATTAAATCATATAATCAAATAACGATTTAAAAGTCAGAATAGCAGGGGAGCTGGTTACCAAATATGTCTTTGTACTTTCATGTTGTCTGTTCTTTTATAGTTCAGAACTCTTTTCTTAAACATTTTCTTTTCTTTCTTTTTTATTTGTGGGTATCATAAATATGCTCCCTGCCCTGATACGTGTGCATCTGCAATTTGGGACAAAATGTATCAAATGTACACACCCCACCCATATATGTGGGCTCATTTATGCCTAAAATAATAGGTCCAGTGCTTAAGCTATAACAATTTATTCTTTCCCTAATTTTAAAAATGTTTTTTTTATCTAATTTTATTGTGTATTTCATTTTTGAGCAATTTACCAATCACCAACAATAAGGTCTGACTATGTTGTGGTTAGCCGGCAGCAGGTGCGGACGGTTGAGGAGAGCGAGGATTCAGATGAGGGGCCAGGACTATTAGGGTATGGACTGCTGCCTTCAGAGATTGTGGGGGCTGGCAGCAGTGATTAGGAGGTTCCCAAGGAGCCTGTGCCAAGTGTGCGTTTGTGCAGGGCTGCTCGTAGGAAAGAGCAGCTACAACAGCACAGGCGACTTGGGAGTAAGGCTGCAAGGTAATGGCCCCTCCTTCAAGAAGATAAAAGCCAGCTGTGAAACAAACATACTTTGCAGAAGACAAAGACGTTTTGAAATTCTAGCCTCGTAGACATTCCAGTATCCTGAGTTTGCATTTGAAGATTCTTGTATTGCAAATTATTTCTTGCCTGTTATTTTTTGGCAAGTCTTGAACAGTTCAGCAAGGCTTGTGCTTATCATAGCTAATTATTTTGCAGAAAGTTTCTGTTCCCTTTGGATTGTGTTTGATTTGTTGGAAAAGGGTGTGGGTCAGAACAGACTATGATTGGCATAACATTTATGTATGAGAGAAATGTGAGCAGGGTTATACTGCATTGCTATTAATTTTATCTATTTTAATGTTTAAAGAGTTGCATACAGCCATACCATCTGGCAAATATGATACCTTCTGTTGCTTACTTTTGCCATCTTTGGTGACACAGAGCATATGGAGCACAGTAAATGAAATCATAATAATCCACTAATAATTTAAACTAATAATAATCCAATAATTTAAACAAGGTTTATTTCAAACCCAACCTCTTATCATGCTTTTTGTTTGTTTCTGTATCCAGATGTTTCCAGATTTTCCCCTATAACTTTAGTTACTTGGAGATCTACTTCATTAACTGGGATAATTTTACTCTTCTACTTTTTCTACTTCCAGCAAGTCTTTTAGACAAAGTGCAGGGAGTTTAAGGTACTTTTATATAGCTACTTATTTCACTTCCCAATGTTGGAAATGAGTTCATGCTCCCTAGCAAATATTTTCATTGCTGGAGTCCTCTGAACTCACAAGCTCATCCAAATGTTCAGAGAGCCAGTAGGAGATTGCAAAAAGGAGTACCTAAACAACACAGCTGCTTCCTTCTTATATGACTCTTTTGCAAAGAGAAAAAACAGTCCAAAATAACCTCGTGGAATGGTGGAAATATATGACCTAAGCAAGGAGGGATGAGACCCAGGGAGCTGGGCTCTGGGAGGACGCAAGAGGCAATAGCTCTCACTAATGGAAAACCAGCAATCTGACTTCCCCATCATTAATACTGCAAAGCAATCTTCTCAATGTTTTCTGTACCACAGCAAAGCCAGAAATTAATTGGCTGAGATGGTTGAAAAAAGAAAAGATAATATTCTGAGAAATAATTGATGCTAGAGTGATTTTTAAAAAGCTACTCAGAGTTTTCCAGATGTTTTGGACTTAAAATTGTCCAACTGTCCAGTGTTAAACATTTTGGAATTTTAGTCAAAAAATATCTAGGAAGGGAAAGATTACCCGCAAGAGTGCTTTCTTCTTGTTGGTCTTAACTTGCTACTTGGATCTGCCCTCCCATCTCTTCCCAACGCCATTATAAACTGGTAGAATAGAACTGAGCTGCCAATAACTGAAGTCAGAGCTGACTGCTCAGCACTAAATCTGCCATTGATTTGACTCTGCTTAAGGTTGTTCTTTATTGTTAGCTGGAATAGAAAATTAAGCTTAGCTGCATTGACAATTTGTGAAGAAGGAGGATGAAGAACAAAAAACAAAAGAAAAAAATTAAAAAGGGAATGTGTACTTTAGGAAATTATATACGATATGCTTGCAACTTTGGCATAAATATATTGCTAAATATATCTATCTATCTATCTATCATCTATCCATATCTAATCATCTAATCTATCTAAGATTTATTTTGAATCTTGCAATCATATGTTCAAAATATTTTTATTATGCATAAAAATTTATGCCTAATATTGTGCATATTAGGCCATGAGATTTGTTTGTTGCTTGCCAGGCGTCTTACCTTCCACTACAATTTTCTTTAAATGCCTAAGAAAATTGTGGTAGAAGTTAAATGCCTGGCAAGCAACGGACAAATCACATGGTCTAAATATTTGCAGCCAGTATAATAGAAATCAAGCTTTTGCCAATTCAGTTATCTTTTTCATTACTAATACAATCTTCAAACAACCAAAATATCACCAGATGCAGTATGCAGCAATCAAGTTGACTACATTATTTGGACACTGAGGTGGAAAAGGTCAGTTATGTCAACAAAACATGGCCGGAGGCTAACCACAGAACTTTTTGTATGCAAGTTGCAAGTCAGGTTAAAGTGGAAGAACAAAGCTAAGTTTCCATTATATACCTGATATTTTCAAGAAGAATATTAAAGATTGCCCTAAACCTCATTGATGGTAAGCTAGAGGGACTGTGGAATGAAATCAAAGTAATGGCTATGGATGAATTTGGAAAGAATGATAAAGACCAAGCAGCAGAAGAAAGTGTACTGGTTGACAGAAGAAATAGTGGAACTCGCCAGGAAGGAAAAAACAAAGCCACAAAAGACAAAGAACTAAATAATCCAACACAAATTAGAGCCTTGCATAGAAAGGAGATGCCAGGCATTTAACCTGGTTTCAGAAAAGGCTGAGGAATAATGTCAAAAATTAGCAAAAATACTCTATGTACTTCATTGATTATAGACAGGCCTTTGATTGTGTTAATTCTGTCAAGCTGTGAATTTTTCTTAGGAAAATAGGAATCCCAAAAGATCTCATTATACTTATGATAAATTTGCACAAGGACAGGAAGCCACAGTCAAGAGAGAACCAGATGAAATGTATTGGCCCCAGGCTGGCAAAGAAATGAGACAAGGCAGTATGCTCATTCCTTAGTTATTCAACCTATGGGCAGAGAGAGACTTGAGAGAACCTGGATGGTAAGAAGATTGATGAAGTTTTAAAATTGGAGGAAGAAACATCAATAATCTACACTACGCGAATGATACTAGCTTCATAGCTGAAAATGCAAATGATATTCAAGCTCTAGTTATAAAAGTCAAAGAGCATGGTTAAAAAAAGGGAGTAAAAATAAATAGAAAATAAACCAAACTAATAATAACCAGTTGAGAGCCACTTTGGTCCAATGGTTAAGTTACCATGCTAGAAACCAGGAGACCCTCAGTTCTAATCCTGCTTTAGGCATGAAAACTGACTAGGTGAATTGAGGTCAGTTGCTGAGGGGGTATTCAGCAGGCTCTGACCAGTTCTGGAGAACCGGTAGTGGAAATTTTAGTTCAGAGAACCAGCAAATACCACCTCTGACTGGCCCCACCCCCATCTATTCTCTCCCTCATAAATCCCAGCTGATTGGCTGGGTCTTCTTTTGTTGCCCTGCATAGGAATACAGAGCTGGAAAGCAGGTTAGTGGGGTGGGGAGGGAATGGGATTTTGTAGGAACCTTCTCCAGGTGTGGGGAGGGAATGGAGATTTTGCAGTAACCTCCCCCTGCCACGCTCACCAAGCCACACTATGCCCACAAGCCATGCCTACAGAACCGATAGTAAAATATTTTGAATCCCACCACTGGTCAGTTGGTTTCTCTCAGCCCAAGACAAGCTCAGGTGTCAAACCAGTTGGTCAATTCCTGTCACAACCAATGATCAGGAAAAAAAAAAACAGAATCTGCAATTGTGGGAAAAATGTTAGGAAGGAAAAAACAACCCAAACAACTTAATGACAATAGATGCAGTAACCATCCTTAGATATTGAAGGAATGGATAGCTTCTGCCTTTTAGGAAAAAATATCAACAGTAAGGTAAAGTTAAATCAAGTAAGTCAAGAAATGTAGCCATGAAGTTTTTGGAAGAGATATTAAGATGCTGGGATGTACCTGTATCTTCAAAGATCATAATTATGCAGGGAATGGTTTTCCCCTACGATCACCTATGAAAGCAACAATTAAAGTTTGAAGAAGCAGGATATAAAGAGCATTGATGCTTTTGAACCTTTGTTGTAGAAGATTCCTGAGAATACTATTGATAGCTAAGAAAAATAACAAATGAAACGTAGAATACAATAATTCGGAGCTATTGCTCAAGGCACAAATGATCAGACTCAAATTATCATATTTTGGATACATTATGTGAAGAACCAGTTTCCTTGGGAAATCACTAAGGCTAGGAATAATGGAAGGAAAGAGGATGACCAGTGTCATGGCAAATGGACTCTATTATTTATTTATTTATTTATTTAGTCAAACACAATATAATAGAAATAAGAATAAACATAAGTTTAAGTACATGAAATGGGAACTAATAATTGAGGACAATAGGACAGGGATGGTAGGCGCGATTGTGCGCTTATGCACGCCTCTTAAAGACCTCTTAGGAATGGGGTGAGGTTGATAGAGGTTAGTTTGAGGGTAAAGGAGTGGGGGTTTGAGCATGTGACAACAGAATCAGGTAGTGAGTTCCAGACACTGTGTTGCTGAAATCGTACTTCCTGCAATCAAGGTTGGAGTGGTTTACATTAAGTTTATATCTGTTGTGTGCTGTTGTGTTCTTGTGGTTAAAGCTGAAATATTCATTAACTGGTAAGACATTGTAACATGATTTTATGTACTATGCTTAAATCCAATCTTAGCCGGCGTAGTTCAAGGTTGTCTAAGCCTAGAATCTCAAGCAGAGCAGTGATTGGTGCACTTTTGGAAGACACAAAGGTTAGGTTGGGATGGATCATCCTGGAGATGCTCTATCCTTGTGTTGTGGTTTGCCAGCAACAGGTGCCGATGGCTGAGGTATTGGAGGACGAGGACTCAGTTATTGAAAACAGTGCATAAATGAAAGACAGTAGGTGATACAGGGTGACTAAAACACTTGCCCATCCCATCCCCACCCAGCCTCTTACATCCTGCAACTGGAAAGAGGCCAGGTGCTTCCTTGATAGAAACTGCCCTGGAATCTGTGGCAGAATAACCAGACAGAAAATATGAGTTTTTTCCAGAAGTCACTGTTAAATCCCATAGCTTCAAGGTTGTTTTGCTGATAATAACCACAACATGATCTACAGGGCTGCTTTATGATTTAAATTTCAATATTTACTGGCAACATGCAGGGTGCTGAAAACAAATGGAGATTGTGAAGAGCTCCAAAAGGATTTCTCATAAGTGGCTGCATGATCAATTATAAACCAAGTCCAATTTAAATGCAAATAGAGGCATATTGGAACATGTCTGCATAAATAGCAGATATACAATGCTGGGATCCAACTTGGTAGAGACTGGACAAGTGAAGGATTTTGGAATCAAGAAGTTCAGTGGAACTGTCAGTCCAAGTTTGTAACACAGGCAAATTCTATATTATGGTAATGTAAAGAAAATAAGCTTGCCAATATTGTAATGTATGCAAGATTGACTCTTAGAGTTATGAACAGAGTTCTAATGGCCAAATCCCAAAAACCTGTTGCAGCTATGGTGCACCTATATCTAGTTGGGGAAGACAGAGGTAGGACAACTGAAACCAAGGGGAAATTGGAAGAACTTCAAAGTTCTCATTGATTCTTTATCTGGCTCTAATAGGATCCATCCAATACCCAGTAAAATAAATTAAATATCTTCCTGCAACTTTTATGAGCAATGTGAAAAAACTATTTACAATATCCTCCTCATCAACAACAACAATATCTTGTTGACTGTGAGATCAACCACATAATAATAGTAATCCAGTTGAGAAGGAGGTTAGCCTTGGACTATATTAGCATGTATTAGAGTAAACTACAAAAAGAGCAATTAAGTGGATGGAGAAAGAATTGGCCTTTTTCTTTGGAGAAAACAAAAAAGAAGATACATTAATCCAGAATGTATGGGATACAATGAAGGCATATGCCAGAGGCTTGATAATAGACTATACAAGGAAAAGAAATACCATGAAAAGATTAGCCTCTAAGGCATTAGAAGATGAGTATAAAAAACTTGAAAAAGAGCTACAGAAAATTCCACAGAGAAAGGTTATTAAGTTAAAAATGTTAATCAAACATAAAATGGGTCTAATAGAAAAATAAGAATTAGCACAAAAAATTAGAGGTGCCAAACAGAACTACTTTGAAGACGCAAACAAACCAGGTAGATGGTTAGCATATAAATTGAGAAAGGAGAAAGAATCAAGGAAAATATTGCAATTAATAGGTGACCAGGGCCAAGTTTGCTATGGTAGTAAAGAGAAGAAGGAAATTATTCAAGATTATTATGGGAAACTATACACACAAGAGAATATTGATGAGGAAAGAGTTAAACAGTATTTACAGAATGCTAATTTACCCCAGATACCTAAAGAGATTGAAACAATGTTAGACAGCAATATAATGATGATGGAGTTAACTGAAGCACTTAAGAAACAAAATAATGAAAAGGCACCAGGCCCAGATGGACTTCTGGCAGAATTTTACAAAACATTACAAGAATCATTGAATTTTCCACTGCTAGAAGTTATGAATGAAGTTATGTTAAAGAAGAGGATACCTAAATCATGGTCAGAAGCTTATATCACACTTGTTCCAAAAGAGGAGACCGATCCATTACAAATCAAGAACTATAGACCTATCTCCCTACTAAACACAGATTATAAAATCTTTGCTTCAATATTGGCAGAAAGACTTAAAAAATATTTAAATAATTTTATCCATCCTGATCAAAATGGATTTCTGCCAAAGAGACAAATCAAAAACAATATGAAAGTAATCTTGGACACTTTGGAATACTATGAGGCACATCCCAAAAAACAAATGGCTTTGATATTTCTAGATGCACAGAAGGCATTTGATAATGTGAATTGGCGATTCATGTTATTACTGCTGGAACAGATGGGCTTTGCTAGAAAATTTATTCAAGCAATAGAAGCTATATATCATAAGCACACGGCAAAGGTAATGATAGAGGGAGAACTGACAGAATCTATCGATATAAGAAAAGGAACAAGACAAGGGTGCCCACTATCACCTCTGTTGTTTGTGTTAACTTTGGAAGTGCTAAACAGAAATATTAGAGATGAAAAGAATATAAAAGGGATGAAAATTAAAAAGGAAGAATTTAAGTTGCAAGCATTTGCAGATGAACTGGTTTTTATCTTAGAAGACCCACTAGAAACAGCATCAAAATTGATAGAAAAGATAGAGACATATGGAAAGGTGGCTGGTTTGAAAATAAATAAAGATAAGACAAAGATCTTGACAAAGAATATGCTATCAAGACAAAAGGAAGAAAATTCAGGTTACAAATAAGATCAAGTACTTGGGGATATACTTGACAGCAAGATGCAGTATACTAAAAGAGAATAATTATATCAAACTTAAACATCAGATAGCGCTAGATTTGGTGAAATGGGAAAATTTACAACTGTCATTAATAGGGAGAATATCAACAATCAAGATGAATATATTACCCAGAATTTTATATTTGTTTCAAACAATTCCAATTAGGCTTGGAAAAGAGTACTTTGAAGATTTAAATAAAATCATGTTGAAATATATATAGCAAGGTAAGAAAGCGAGAATAAAGTTAAAACTTTTGCAAGATGCTAGAATAAGAGGAGGATTTGGTTTGCCTAATTGGGAGTTGTATTACCAAGCTACAGATTTGATGTGGGTTAAGGAATGGATAATATTAAGAAATACTAGATTGTTGCCATTAGAAGGACATGATCTGTTGTTGGGGTGGCATGCTTTTTTATGGTATAAAGGAACTAAAACACAGGGGTACTTTAGAAGACATTATATACGGGAATCTCTGTGGTTAAATTGGGAGAAGATTAAAAGACAATGTTATTTGAAAATTCCAGTCTGGCTATCGACTATTGAAGCATTTTCTTATCCTATAAAATACAAAAAGGAACAAACAGATATGGTGAAATATTGAATAAAAAGGGTGAACTTAAATCTATACAAAAACTAGAGGAGCAATGTATAAAGATGAATTGGTTTTCATATGCGCAAATACATTCAAGGTATGATAAAGATTCTAAAACAGAAGGTTTCTATGATAAATTGACTGACTTAGATAAGATTTTGACAGGTACTGATGAAAAGGTGATTAAAAAATTGTATGGATGTTTATTAGAAATTAAACTAGAAAAAGAACAAGTTCAAGAAACTATGATTGCTTGGGGGAAGAATTTTGGATATGGGATTGATCTAGAAAAATGGCAAAAATTGTGGTCTCAAAATTATAAAATGACAATGTCAACAGCATATAAAGAAAATTTGTATAAGATGTTTTACAGGTGGCACTTTCCCCTGACAAGAATAGCAAGAATGTTCAAGAATAAATCCAAAAAATGTTGGAAATGTCATCAGAAACCTGGCTCATATTACCATATATGGTGGACTTGTGCGGATGCTAAAAAATACTGGATTAAAATCCACATGTGGTTGGAAAAAATGACAAAAAAACATATAGATTTGAAACCAGAAATATTTTTATTGGGAATTTTACCTGAAATATATAGTAAAGACTTGAAATACCTGATTGTAAATGTATTAACAGCGGCTAGGATTGTATTTGCTAAAAACTAGAAAAATGAGAAAATACCATCACAGGAGGAAATCATTAAGAAAATATTGGAATGTGCTGAAATGAGTAGATTGACATTTGAAATTAGAGAACAAGAAGATAAACAATTTTATAAAATTTGGGATCTATTCTATCAATGGTTAGACAATAAAATATAGTAATGAAATATGTAGACTTTTAGAAAATAAATATATAAAGATGTATTCTTTCCTTATTATATCTACAAAATGATTCTAGAATAGATTTGGGATGATAATATGAACTGTCATAAAACAAATTAAGTAAAATATGATTATTTCCTAAAGCATGAATGAATAAAAGTATAGTCAAATGATTGATTAATAATGATATTAATGTATTTAATATTTGATTGAAAATACGAGATTATATACAATGTAATTGTAATTGAAGACTACGAAATGGAAGCACAAAACAAATTGTAAACCAATCGGCACACTATACATATATGGAAGATGATTTGATGTTTTGTTTGTTTATGTTTGTTTTAAAAACCAATAAATTTTTTTAAAAAGAGCGGTTAAGTATAACTGTATATTTATAACACTGAAGAGCTGTTATATCCTTTGTGTGTATTTGTTCACCTATGCTGTTAGCACTCAAAGATCTTGACTACACTCTTTCACCACATATAAGAGTGATACTAAGCAACAGTTTAGAAACAGGAAATTTGAATTAATGACAAATAGGCCTCTCATTAGATATGCAAAGCATTTCTGCCTGCATATAAGCTAAAGAAAGATAGAAAGCAATAAGCAAAGCAGACAGGAAAATTTGCCCACTTAAACACTTAATTCTCAAGAGGAGAAAGAGGAGATAAGGATAATCACAATTAAATACATGCAAAGGTACAGCAGATAACAATCAAATGGGAATTAGAGAAATCGAAAGAGTTTTAATGTAAAATCACATAAAAAAAGAAAACATTTGTAGAAGGAAGATATAAAAAAGAGATGGTCTAAATACATAGAAGATCTGAATAACAACAACAAAAAGATGATATATGCAAAGATTTGATCACTGAACCAGAACCAGACATTCTGAACAAAAAGAAGCTAAATGGACCCTAATGAATTTTGCTAATTACAACAAAGCTGCATACATTGATGATATACCAGCAGTACTGTTTAAAATCTCACAAGATGATATGAATATGAAAAAGAAAACAATGGCCAAGGGATTGGAAAATTTCCATTTATATTTCAATGCTAATAAAATGTAGTATGAAAGAATGTTCAAACTACTAAACAATTGCATTTCTCTCATATTTTTGTACTGGTCTGTGACCATAATAAAGATTGAATTGAATAGAATATCTCACCTTCTAGTAAGATAATTCCCCAAACTTTACAATACAGACTTTGACAAAATAAGGAACAAGAACTGAGAGATGTACCAGCTGTATTCGAACTATCAGGGTAATTATGGTTGCAGAGGGATAATAAAAAAGTCAGGGGAATTCCAAAAAGACACATGCATTTTCTTTATTGAATATCCAAAGACTTTCAACTGTGTAGACAATAGCCCTTGTAAATATGGGTATATTCGGCCACATCAACTGATTACTGAAGAATTTGGTTGTTGACCAAGAAGCAATACTGAGAATGGACTACGCAGCAACTAAATGGGCTACATTTAGATTATATATCACATTTCATTTAACATATATGCAGAACACACAAAGAGAAATGCTAGGTAACAAAAATACCAGTGACTACCAGGGGACAAACAAATGGATCATTAAACAAATCAATCCAGAGTTCTCAGTTGAGGCAGAAACAACCAGTTCAAATTAGCTCAGACACAAAGTCTATAAGGGTTGGAAAAGTAGAAGGAAAGACAAGAAGAAGATAGCAAGCAATAGTAATACTATTGGGATAGCAAGCAATAGTAATACTATTGAATGACCAGACTGGGGACAGGTTGCCCTTGATGAAATCTGTGTGGATGGGAAGATTTGATTTTGAGTTGATAGTAGATCACTATTATCACCATCACTTTCACTAGATGACAGCAAAGAGTTTACTGAATGTTTGCAGTCTTGCTTCTTCCTAGTCACTCAAGGCATCCAGGCTGCATTTTCATTGGTTAAACTCTGCAAAGCAAAAAAAAAAAAGATAACCATAATGGAGAACTACCACTGTTTGAAAACACATTAGGGCCAGGGGTGGGATTCAAATTTTTTAACAACTGGTTTTGTGGGCATGGCTTAGTGGGCATGGCTTGTTGGTCATGAGACAGGGAGGACTTGGCTAAATGGTCATGTGACTGGGTTGGTGTGGCTAAGTGGCCATGGCTAGGTGGTCATATGACTGGGTGGACGTGGCCAATTTAGCAGTCCATTTTGCCTTTGTTCTCCTAAGCTATACTTGGTGAACCCAAGGCATCTATTTATTTAACAAGATCCCCACACCCAAGAGAAAAAGAGCACAACTTTCTTGTCACATGCCTAACAACAGCATCTTCAGGCTCCTTAAAATAGGCCATTAAGAAAAAGAATAAAACAAACAGGATTTCCTTGAAAATAACTCCTGATCATGTGTTTCAGAAGACCACACTGTTATGATATGTACAGAATAACCCTTGAGTAACAAGGATATGCACATGGAAACTGTTAGATCTGGGAGGATGGTTCAAGAACGGAGGCAAGACTCAGATAACAACAACAGCTCTTTATTTGTGACTTCAGATCTGAGCGAAATATCCCAGCCGCAGCAGCCCCTTATATAGGGCTGGCTGCGGCTAGGCAGCCAATGAAAGCGATTTGAGTTTGTCACTCTTGGCAGGGCCAATTGCGGCAGCCCGTTTACTGGCCAATCGCATCAGTCTATGGCGACCAATCATGATCGGCTATCAGCAGGCCAATCAGGTTTGCAGGCTTCGAGCCTGCTAGTCTGGAACACCCCTCCCCTCTCGGTTCCATTTAAGGGGTGGAGTAATATAGTCTCGCAGGTAGGCAGGTCTTCGCACCTGTCTACCTGACTTATGCAATTCCAATTGTCCCTGTTCAAATCCGGGTTCAGATGGACTGCTTGCTGGATCAAACAGGAATGGTGAACCGGTGCCATGGTCAGGGCTCTCCTCTGGTGCCCCCGGGGTGATAGAGTCCTCAGCTTCGTTGTTACTGCCATGGCTCCCCAGGCTCGCTGAACCTGCCTGGCTGCTGCTTCTTGGTGAAGCGTTCATCTGTCCAGGCTCAGCTGCAGCTGGTGAGTGTTCCAAACTATGGTGCAGTGATCTCGGTGTTAGTTCAGAATAAACAGGTGTTGGTTCTAATACTGAGTTCATGGCTTCCCCTCCCCCCCTGGTGTCAAAGTTAGGGTCAGGGTTGGAAGATGTGGTTAGTCTGGAGTGCAGCTGGTCAATATGGCATTTCCATGCTCTGCCATCAGTGGTGAGTAGACGGTAGGAGCGGGGACCCGTAACTTGAGTTACTTGGGCAGGAATCCAGAGGGGATCCCCAGAAAAATTTTTTGGGAATACAAGGTCTCCTACCTTGAAGGCACGGTGCTTGCTGCTGGAACCCAGGGGCTTTTCCGGAGTGTAGGCAGCATGCAAACGGTCTAGAGGCGATCTGAGTTTCCTGGCCATCAGGAGTTCAGCTGGGCTCTTGTTGGTTGTGCTGTTTGGTGTGATGTGTTGCAGGAGCAGCATTCTAGTGACTTTGTGGTGGATGTTACCTTGTTCCATTTTCTGCAGGGTTTTCTTTGTAAACTGAACCATTCGTTCAGCCCTACCATTCGCCGCAGGATGAGCCAGCGATGTGAGTGCGTGTCGGATGCCCCGTTCTGCTAAATACTGTTCAAAGGCTAAGGCAGTAAATTGGGGACCATTGTCAGAGACCAGGACATCTGGTAACCCATGTGTGGAGAAGAGTCTGTTCAGTTTTTTGATGACTGCCTCAGTAGTGGTTGCTTTCATTTTATTGACCTCAAGCCAGTTAGAATACGCATTTACGGTTATTAAGAAAGTGTGGCCTCTCGTAGGTCCCGCAAAGTCAATATGAATGTGAGACCAGGGATCCCTGGGTGTTTCCCATTCTGCTGGTGGAGCTTTTGGTGGGGCTGAGTGGTTTTCCTGGCATCTGTTACAAGAGGTGACCCAGGTTTCGATTTGCCTGGCCACCAGGCATAACTTCTTGCCAGCGCTTTCATACGCACGATGCCTGGGTGTCCATCGTGTAGCATTTGCAAAACCCTTTTTTGTAACTTAGTTGGTACAACAACTCGGTCTCCACACAAGATGCACCCTCTTTGTGAAAAAAGTTCTGTTTGTCTGTTTTTAAATGGCTTAAATATTTCCTTAGGGTCGTAATCTGGCCATCCCCTCTCCACCCAGCCAAGAACTCGTGCCAAACAAGAGTCTCTTTTGGTTTCAAAGGCGATGTCTTGGGCCGTTAGTGGAGGTGAGGGCATTGTCTCTATTTGCAGTACCGGGAGTGTGGGAGCTGGGTCTTCCTGTGGCTCGGGTAGTGGCGAGCGGCTCAAGGCATCTGCGTGAGGAATAGATTTCCCCAGGCGATACTTTAATTGATAGTTGTAGGCAGCGAGAAATTCCGACCATCGCGTCATTCTGGGGGAGAGAATGTGTGGAGTAGGTTTGTTGCCTGCCAGGATCCCAAGTAGTGGTTTATGATCCGTTATAATCGAAAATGGTCTCCCATAAACATATTCATGAAATCTTTTAATTGCAGAGACAATAGCAAGGGCTTCCTTATCTAAATGGCTATAGTTTCTTTCTGTTTTTGATAGAGTTCTTGAAAAAAATGCAATTGGTGCCTCTGAGCCGTTTGGTAGGACATGGCTCAGGATGGCCCCCACCCCAAATGGTGAGGCATCACAAGTGACAGTCAAAGGTAGTGTCTCGTTATACTGAATTAGTACTGCATTAGAGGTAAGGAGGTCTTTTACTTGCTGGAAGGCGTATTCCTCCCGATGTCCCCAAGTCCAGGATGCCCTTTTATCGAGTAGTCTATGAAGGAGCTCAGCAACAGTCGCCTTCTGGGGTAGGAAGATGTTATAAAAGTTAATAAGTCCCAGGAAGGCTTGGAGGTCGGTTTTATTTTTGGGTCTTGGGGCATTTTTGATAGCTGCCAATTTTTTTTCTGTGGGGAGGATTTCTTGCTTGTCAAGGAGGTAGCCAAGAAACTCCACCCTTTCTGTGCAAAGCTGGCACTTTTCCTTCTTAACCTTGAGGCCAGCATCTTTGAACCTCTGTAGGACTGTTCTGAGGCATTTCTCTAATTGGTTTTTTGTGGGTGCTGCTATTAATACGTCATCAAAATAGGGCACGACCCCTTTTATACCTTGTAATAGTCTCTCCATCAGGCTTTGAAAGATGCCTGGGGCTACGCTTACACCAAACTGGAGCCTGTTGCATTTGAATGCACCACAATGTGTGACTATAGTTTGGGCTTCTGCAGTCTCGGGATCAACTGGTAGCTGTTGATACACTTGGGCCAGATCTAATTTTGCAAATATTTTGCCACCCTCAAGTGAATGCAGGAGATGTTGAACAACTGGCACTGGGTAGGCGCTCTGCTGTAGTGCGTGATTGAGGGTGGCCTTGTAGTCACCGCAGATTCTTATAGACCCATCAGGCTTTATGGGGGTGACAATTGGTGTCTCCCATTGGGCGTGGTCAATAGGTTCTAACATGCCTTGTGCAATTAATTTGTCCAGTTGCTCGTCAATTTTGGATTTGAGAGCAAAGGGAACTCGGTGTGACTTTAGGCGAATGGATGCAATGTCGGGGTGAAGATTAAATGAAATAGGGGACCCCTTGTACCTGCCTAGGCTTTCGTTGAACACTTCTCGGAAGTCGTGGACAAGAGCCACCTCCCAGTCATCGTCTTCAGTATGATGGATGCCAGCCATTCTGATTCCTAATGGCGCGAACCACTGAAGGCCCAATAGACTTGGCTGGTCTCTGTCTACGATGGTGAGTGGTAGAATTTCATCATGTCCCTTGAAAGAGACCTGGACATGGCGGGTACCTGCGACTGGAATCCGGTTGCCTTGATAGTCTTTTAGTATGAGTCTCTGACTGCTGAGGTCTTGGCCTCAGATGTTGGGAATTAGCTGCTTGAGTGTTCTCCAGGATACCATGGATAGTGATGACCCAGAGTCGACTTCCATGATGCACGGTTTGTTTTCAATGGTGACCTTTACTTGGATTTTTTTTAGCATCAAGTGATGAAGCATGGCTGATGGTGATGGTTTGATGAGCCTCCTCTCATCTGGGTGTGTCGTTAAACCTTCAGGGTCTGCTGTATTGGTTCCACTGGTTGCTAGGGTGGTCCCTCTGTGTGGTGGAGTTGCCATCATACCTCTTTGAGCTGCTCCCTCTCCGTCTGGGGCTGGAATTTCTCTTGTTTCTGCATACCTTCGCGATGTGCCCTCGTTTTTTGCAAAAATGACACATGGCATCTAAGAATCTGCATTTCAATCGGGGATGGTTTCACCCGCATCCGGCGCATTGGTAGTTGGGTTTATGACCCCGCTGGTCCCGTTGCTCACGTTCCGACCGGAGCCTGTGGACTTCTTCTTCCTCGCTGTCTGAGGATGGCTCGACATCTTCATGATGGGTGGTCGATGTGTACTTGTCTGAAGGTTTCCCAGCAACATTGGTGGGTTGGCGGTTGGTTCCACTGGTTCGACGCATTCGTGCTGCTGATTTATGAGTGGCTTCAGCTGCGGTGGCATCTGCTATGGCATCTGCAAGTGAGATGTCTCCCTTGGCCATGATCTTGCTCTGGACGGTTGGGTCTCTGAGGCCAAGCACGATGTGGTCTCTCATGGCTTCTTCGAGGTTGGCGAAGCCACATAAACTGCCCAGGTTCCTCAGGTCTGCCACAAAATCCCCAACGCTCTCACCTTCACGCTGGTCCCTCTGGTAGAACTCGTGTCTGCGAATAAGAGTTGGCACGGCTGGGGCATAATGGTTGCGCAGGAAGGGAGCAAGGGTGTCCCAATCCATGGTTTTAACCTCAGCTAGCTTTGCTAAGGCTTTAGCCATCTTAAAAATGGCTGGCCCACAATGGGTTAGAAAAACGGCTCGTTTCTTGCTAGGCGTGGCATCTTTGAGGTTGTTGGACTCCAGGAACATTTGAAATCTGTCCATATATGAGTCCCAGTCTTCGCTAGCTGGATCGAATGGAGCGGGTGGTCTAGCGCTGCTGGCCATGTCGCCGTCATTGTGCTCTGTCAGCCACATGCTCCTTCAGCTAGCTCAAATCAATAGACTTCGTTGCCTCCGCATCCCATCCTCGTCGCCAGTGTTAGATCTGGGAGGATGGTTCAAGAACGGAGGCAAGATTCAGATAGCAACAACAGCTCTTTATTTGTGACTTCAGATCTGAGCAACTAATCCCAGCCTCAGCAGCCCCTTATATAGGGCTGGCTGAGGCTAGGCAGCCAATGAAGGCAATTTGAGTTTGCCGCTCTTGGCAGGGCCAATCGTGGGAGCCCGTTTACTGGCCAATCGCATCAGTGTATGGTGACCAATCACGATCGGCTATCAAGGTTTGCAGGCTTCGAGCCTGCTAGTCTGGAACAGAAACGTTTATGAGAGTAGTTATGAATAATTATTCAGCCACACACAGATACACTAAATTGAGTTAAAGTTTACTTTAAGAAATAGCACAGTCCAATAAATAATCCAGTTCATATACATTTTACAGTCCAAAGAATATCCAATTACAAAGTCTTCTTACCTCTTGCTTTTGTCATTTACAATAAACAAAAAGATCAAAGCATAAGCACAGCATAAATACAACAGGGAACCTTAGATAGCAACAGAATGTCAGAGAGACAGAATGTCAGAGAGAGCAAGCTATGATCTCTAGCTCCCTCTTATGGTAATTTGCAATATAATCAACCAATCGGAATATAGTATAAATCAATACAGTGATTTTTGTCTTAAAGCTACAACTAATTAGTGGACAGATTCCTAACACACACAATAAACCAGTCTGAGAACTGCACCAATTAAGACTGTAACTAAAACCTCCAAGATTTGGCAAAGAGAATCACTCTAAAATCCATTAGCATTGCATTTCTCTGAATGCACCATATACCTTTATTTTATGTATTGTAAATTGATTTCTGATGCATTTAACTCATGGAATGACCTTTTGTTACTACTTCCAGCAATATTAATTTGCATTTCTTACATTATTTAAAATGAACAGATTTCAAATTATATAAACCCTATTGAGATTGTCAGTAGGCAAACATTGATTTGCTCTCTCACACTCCCCACCCCAATTGGCTTTGAAAGGTAAATATTATATATAAAGTAAATGTTATAGGCAATACCTTAATGCTGATTAAATCTAAAAGAGGCCAAATCGGAGGACTGACTACTGACCAGAAAGTGACTCCCTGATAACTAAGGACAGGTCCTCAAATTTCATTTAGAATTGAAGAAATCCCACAGAGAAAGAAAAGAAAACTTTTAAATTAAATAGGCTAATGCTGGTAATTACACATCTTATCAGCTTAGGTCCTGGAACACAGGCAATGAAACAACAACAAAAACACACTCTCCTCCTCTCTCATGTGGTTGCTTCTGAACTAAAGAAGGCTAGCAATTGAGCAGGAAAGCTAGAATGGGAGAGAACAAATGCTAGCCAGTTGATGTCACTCCTGGGAATTTAAGCTTTGGGCTCCCCTTTTTCTTCCTTCCTTTCTTTCCAGTGAGCGGCAGGAACTTGTTTGCAGGGTCTGAAATTTACTTTCCCTTTCTGCCTTTGCTCACTTCCCAGACAAGGAATGCTGCCTCTTTTGCTGCCTCCCCACAAAAAAACCTCTCTTTCTTCCTCCTTCCTTCCTTCTCATCTGCCTTCCTTCCTTCCCTACCTGCCTCCTTCTCATTCCCATTTTGTTCCAGAGTTTACCAAAGCTGCCAGTGGCCGTGCTTACTGCGGCTGTGGCTTTTCCATGTGGGACAGGGTGAGGGCAGTCCCAGTCAAAGGAAAGTCACACAAGTTGCAATGCCAGGAAGTTTTGGCTTTCCTGTCCCCCATAAGCCTTCTGCCAGGCAAAAACAGGCACGTTTTTGGCCTAGGAAGCCTCCCTGGAGCCTCAAGAGCACCGAAATGGACCATGGGGGGGCGGGGGGTGAAGCTGGATCCCCACTGCCCCAGTTTGGGCTAAGGAAGCCTCCCTACACTTACCTAGGAGCCAGATAGACCTCATGGTGACCCCTGGGAGGTTGCGGGCCGGGGCGAGATGAGCCAGGCCAGCTGGTTGTTGGAAATACCAGTTCAGCGATCTGGATGTAAAATTAACATCCGGTTCACTTGAACTAGCCCGAACTGGCAGAATCCCACCCCTGATTAAGGCCCATTTATATTTTCAAGAACGTACGGTATATAAATAAGACTCAGTGGTTAACTTTACATGTTTCACTAGATGTAATTAATTAGTGATGAAATGACGTACAGTAGTATGTAAAACTGGCCACGGTGATTTTTAACTTGTGTTTTACCACTTCAGAACACTAAGACTCTTATTCTTATCCACAATGTATTAAATGACAAAATATATAATGATGTCATGACACAGGCTTTACCCTTTTGTATTTATGTTGAGACACTGTGTAGTAGCTTATGATAGCCAGAACTTACATCAGAATCCAGATTTGTCACTTCCTTCCTTCAATGGATCCCCATAATTGAGCACAGTATATAAACTCAACCATTACGACATTACTATGTGATTCCATCGGTCTGTTTAGGTACAGAGAAAAAGCTTAACTTAATTTTTTTTAAAGACTTGGCTAAAGTGCCTTTATTAAGAACTCTTGGTTTTCCCCCAAGCCTACAGCTATAGTATCTTCTGTTTATCTGCAAAGCATAGTGGTATATCTATAACAATCTCTGGATAGTAAATTTGAACATACAGCAATTTCTAAGCTGAGTAATTATATCGATTCTCTACCCACACACAAATGGCAAACCATTCTTTTTTCTCTTCCACCTTGACTGTTGGGCTATTACAGCAAGTTATTGCTGCAAAGAAATTAACACCTTCTTGGACAAATAAAATATTACAAACCAACTTTGTGACTAATAGAGTTGGCTGCCTAAAATGAACCATAGGGTTGCTTAAAATTGAAGCAAAGCAGGGATTCACAAAATATATTGAATGTAATTCAAATAATGAAAAAGAAGAAGAATCAGATCTCTCCAATTTTAATAAATAGCACGCTCCATCACCATAATGAGATTATTTTGATGCAGCACGCTGCAAACCTGAGGAAATCCCTTAAAAATAACATTACAAAAATATAGACTTTTCTACTTTAAAGAGGATCCAGCCCATTGATGAAAAGAACAAACACTAAACAAGGATTAAAAGGGTAAAGAAAGGGCACATATAGTGTCATAAAAAATAGGGGAAGGAAAGGGAAGTCTTGTGCAGGTAAAATATATGGCTAGTCCTTCAGCACCTTACCTTTAGATTTGTGTCAACTGTAGCTATTCATATGGAACTTGAATAGTATGTTTTCCCACATATTAAGATGGAACAGATAGTAGATAAAAGAGTTCATTTGCAGAAAGGGGACATACTCAAGAGGGGGAAATACTCTTTGCTTATAAGATAGCAAAATTCCTCTTTTATGCTAAAATTAGCCTAATGAAGATTTACTTTCAGCTCATTGTTATATTGCCCTTTCACAATCATTATTTTGAAATTGTGCTCCCCTGATGTCTTTTATCTTTCTTTTTCCCTTTGTTTGTAAAGATTATAGGAATATATTCATGACAGATTTTTTATTAGCTTTTGTCAGTTGTTTTCCACAAGGATAGCAGATATTTAATATAACTGGGCTTGACTGATTTTGTGTATGTTGTTCAATGAATCTTGAAATATTCTCTTTCAGGTTTTAATTTATCTTTCACTTAGTGGTGTGATATACTCTTATTATCATTCTTTTTATTGCTTTTAAAAAAAACTATTTGAAAAGCATGCGCTTAATGAAAGAAAAGTATGATGAGGTAGGTCCATTGTGTATAGCTGAGTCAATTGTTTTAATAATTATAGGATATCTAAAAATTCTTTACAACTATTATATGAATATGGCAGCCTTCACATAATCCTTCTTCCTTCAACACACCTAAGTGATGACTGCCAACAAATACAGTACCAATAAAAGAGAATATTTGTAGCTTAGGCTTGAAATTAGGACTCCTTGGTGCTCCCTGAGTTGTTTGTTTTCTTGCAGACATTTAATTACCCAAACTAGATAACATGACTAGCACTGATGATAGTACCTAGTTTGGATAATGAATACTGGTGGGCTTCAAATTTTTTACTCTTGGTTCTGTGGGCATGGTTTGGTGGGCGTGGCAGGGGAAGGATACTGTAAAATCTCTAGACAGAGGTAATATTTACTGGTTCTCCGAACTATTCAAAATTTCCGCTATCGTTTCTCTAGAACTGGTCAGAACCTGCTGAATACCACTTCTGGTAATGAAACATCTAACAGGAAACAAGCAAGCTCAGAGAGCACCAAGAACCCCTCAACAAATATAGTGTCAAAGTGGGGCCCACAGACAAACAAATGTCAAATATGTAATATAAAAATAACAGAGATATCAGAATGATTAGACAAAGTGGAAGATTTGTAGAATCCCCTCCCCCCCTCAAAGAAGGCAGCTTCTCCATAATGACTAAGTATGCTCACCCCCAAAATCTTGAGATTTGTTAGAAAAGAAAAAAAGAATCAATCAACTGGGCAAAGTACAAAATTCCTCCAGTGGTTTTTCAAGGAAAGAATTTATTGTCTTCCTATAATGTTCTTTCAAAAGTTGCTGGACTTCTTCTCCCAGAGTGCTATCCTGCCCAATTATAAGGAATGCTGGGAATTTTAGTTTGGCAATATTCGGAGGGTAACAGGTTACTCATCCTTGTGATAATATATTTCAACCAGATTCCACATATACTTCGATTCGTCAAGTACCACCCATTCCCTGATCTTTTAATGAGGACAAGATTCAACCTTTTCTGCTTGTAAGTTTTAGTGTTTCAAGGTACATCTGCCTTCAGTTAAAAGAAAACTGTAGTAGTCATTATACATTTTCCTATAACATTTCAAGGCACAGGAATAATCCAGGTGGCAACTTGATTCTTAATATTTGCTCAGTGTTAATGTTTTCAAGTATATGAATTTGCATAGAAGATGGATTGTATTTATGGGATAATCGAAGAATACTATAAGGACTTCATACTAAGATGTAATCTTTAAGTGTGGTTATTTAATGTTATTTATAAGATACACACACACACACACACACACACACATATATAAAACAAAGCAAAAAATAAAAAAATAAATTAGTTCTGTCACTGCATATGTGGGATTACATGGAAAAGGCTTAAAAAATAACAGAAGATAATTTTGCAAAGTAATGGTAGGAATAATTAGCTGCTGCTTATAAAGTTATAGTTTTCTAGTGGCTACATAGATTTTATGCAGCCTTCATGGCTAACTTCATTTGAATATTTTTTTTTTGCAGAAGACCTGGTCAAATACTTAAGGAGTTTAGTCAGTGAAACTGACAATAGCAGCTTTCTCTGCATCAGGATATTGACAAGCTTGAACTAAAGTTCACCTTCATTCCTCAGTTCAGGACTGAAGAAAGGAAGAATGATAGGAAGGAGTTTGCTTCTTTAGCCAGGTTGAAATAAAAGTCAGATTTACAGATTTTAGACATTACAATTCAACCTCCATCTTCCCAACTTTCTGGATTGTTTATGCTACACAACCATTTTTACCTCTTATAAAATTATTGTTTGTTGCACAGTTTACCAGATGTTTATGTTGGATTTATCATTTTATCTATCTAGTGATTATTATTATTCATTAAACATGACTCAACCTCAACCTCAACCTCAACAACAACAATAACAACAACAACAACAACAACAACAATAATAATAATAATAATAATAATAATAATAATACCTAGATAGATAAAATGAGAAATCCAGTATAAACATCTGGTAAACTGTGCAACAAACAATAATTTTATAAGAGGTAAAAATGGTTGTGTAGCATAAACAATCCAGAAAGTTGGGAAGATGGAGGTTGAATTGTAATGTCTAAAATCTGTAAATCTGACCTTTATTTCAACCTGACTAAAGAGGAAAATTCTTTCCTATCATTCTTCCTCTCTTCAATCCTGAACTACTACTATTACTACTATTACTACTACTACTACTACTACTACTACTACTACTACTTTCCTCCTCCCCCTCCTCCTCCCCTCCCCCTCCTCCTTCTTCTTTTAAGCATTATCAAGGATTTTGGGGGGGTATGACACCCTCTGTGGTGATAACCATTGGGACTACCATAGCCAGTTTATCCCATAATCTTTCAACTTTGATTTTCAAATCTTGACACTTTGCAATCTTCCATTTTTTGTCTTCCATTCTACCATCCTTTATTTTGTTTTGATCATTCTTCAATTGGTGCCCTTTCGTGTTCTTTAAATTGCTCACATACTATCTTAATTTCTTTTTTTATCTTGACCTTCAGTCTGAGCTTCCACTTTGGGATTGAATATGATTTTCCTTTTGCTTTTCTAATTTTGATACCCAGCTCTTTTGTAACACTACTGCTGTGATCATATTGGAAAACTGACTGGTCTTTTTGATAGATGTTATTTCAATCCTTGAAAGCATTTTATACAAATCCTTCATTATAGATGTCAAGTCTTTCTTGGGCACTACTTTTAATGTTGCCCAGCCATTGCTCCTGAGACCCATAGTTCACTTGGGTCTCATGAGCTTAGGGCAGATGTCCAGGATCTGTACTGTACACATAATGTGGTCCTTTTAAACACAGGTGATGACTGATCTGGCATAGAATTTTTTCATAGTTTTATCACCATATCAAATGGGTTGATGAAGATATTTAGTTTGCCTATACAAGTGGGTATTTATAGATTTATGGAAGGATGATAATAATAATTACTACCCTGAGAGATATGTTGGGGTGAAAGAGTGACTGGCCCAAAACCACCCAGCTCACTTTCATGCCTAAGGGAGTTCTAGAACTCATAATCTCTTACTTTCTAGACCAGAACCTCCAACACTACACCAAATTGGTTTGCACATTTTTTTTTACTATGCCACTTGCAAGACATAATCTCTAAGAACATGATGTGAGAAAATGAAGAGACTGAGAGAGGGATGCCTCTTTGGTGGCATCCCAGAGCAGTCTTAATCTTTAGCATGCAGCATTTTGCATCCACTGTTCCAAAAGTCCTTGAAGATCTGGCTTATCTCTCAGAGACCAAGACTAGGATATTGGTTGAATTTCTGTACATGTAAGTTATGATATGGTATAGGTGAACTTGACCTTGATTGTTTTGTGTTATCTTATTTTGGTCTATTTTATGTTCTTAATAAACTGATAGCTGCCTAGATTCACTGGGTTGGAATGGGCAGCATTATAAATCCTTATAAATCTGATCAATCAAGCAGTTTTAATTCAGCATTTCTCCATGGTAATGAGCAACTCACTTCCTAATTTAATATTGGACAATTTCCCCATTGATGTTTGCAGCCTCTTCTAGAGTTGTCCAGTCAACATTGTACCAAAGGAACAATGATTTGTAACCTTTCAGTAGTAGCTCAGTTTTACCATGAAAACACTATCAAAATGACTTCTCTGCATGCTTAAAACTAGTGCTTCAGGGAGAAGGTTCATTGGCTCAAGGGTTTGGAAACAAGCAATATTTGCCTCTTTGTTCCATTTAGTTCCCGTTTTTAAAAAAATAAAGTCTATATCAAAAGTCCATACCATCTTTCTTTCCTAAACCATAAAGCTATTCCATTCAAGCTTTAAGGAAATTGCTCCACTTTCAATTATCATTTTATGGCACTACTAATTTCTTTCACAGATACATCCTGACATATCAAAACCTGCGTGAGCCACATATGTTAAATTAGAGATGTTATTCATGTAACCCCCCTGCCATGTAAAGCAAGCACATACCTCATCAGTGCTCAGCAGCACACAGTAGCTCTCGTGCTCTTTTGCTATTTGCACAGGATAATGATTTGCCAATTTGAAAACAGAACTGGGTCATATCTTATCAAACTCAAAGCATAGCCTGACACAAATATCTCTTCTTTTATTATTTTTTTCAAACCCCTCTAGGTGAAAGAGTCACGCAGGCTACATCGAAGAAGCCATTGTATTGGCAAGTTCTGAGCTCATAGAGCCTCCATTGAGATGTACTCCAATGTTTCCATAATGAAATCTGTGTCTCCCAGAGGCTGAAGTGATTCATTATTCAGATGAAAGTAAAATAAATGCTGTTAGTGATATCTTTCATTAGAGTAGGGATGTGGATATTTTCCCGGACAGATGGTTAAAATTCTATCTGGTACTAGTGCTCCAAAGGATGCAAATACTAGCAGTAACTTGTTTTCTCCATTTCTCTCCACATGGCCATGAACACCCAGAAATAGGTAATGACAGCCATGGAATGCACACAGAATCACACGTGCCAGCCCCAAATGCTGACTGGCGGAAGTTATGGAAAACCTATGACACACCCAATTGTGACAGAATCAATTTAGCACAAGAATAACACTCTCAAGATGAAGAGGACCATCAATCTGACAAAATTAATGTCAGGTGAGAATAGTCAGATACATATATGAAGACTTAAATCAGCTATTTTATTATTCACACCTTTAACAGGAATCTTCTCAGACTGACAGTTTGTATCTGGACAAAGATAGATAAACTTCAATGACATTTAAGGGGTCAGGGGTCAGACTTCACCCTCTTGTGCCCATGTAGGGATTCCAGACTAATTCCCCATTTGGTTCCTCCCTCTGGCTTAGCCAGTTGCTCTCTGACAAGTATATGTCAGATTTCATCTGGTCAGATATTGTTCAGGGATCTGAGTACCCAGTTTCCCTGAAGTTAAAGCCCACATAACCATGGAGACTGGTTTCCAGTGGGAGAGAAGGTCTGTCTACAACATCTTGCAGTAGCCAATAGAAACTGGGGCGAACTTGCCTAGAATTGCATCCACAATCCCATTCCCAGTCAAACAGGCTAGATTTTATTTGTGGCAAAAATTGTGTCAGGGTAAGAGGGAAAGTCCTACTTTAAAATGAGAACAGCTAAAAGCAATTTTATGATGCCTGGCTGTGGACTGTGCTGAGATGAAAGCAATAACAGGAGGATGTGGCATAAAGAAATGGCATGTTCATATGGTGGTTAATGTGGATAAGAGCCCTAAAATTGTTAATGGCAACATCAAGGTGATTTGTAAGATTGCTTCTGATGAATGCTATTAAGATTAAGAATTAAGAATGTAATCTCTCTCCCTCTCCCTTTCCCTCCCTCCCTCCCCCCCCTCTCTCTGTGTGAGTGTGTGTGTGAAGACATGTATATGGAGGGTGGGAGGTTATAGAAACAGAGTGAATTACTCAAGAAACACAAAGGGAAAGGACTGAATTGTCTTGATTCTGAGAAATGTTTCTCCAAAGGGGCTATTTGTATAAGGAAGGGATTTGAGGGAGGATGATAATGGAAGTAGATTTTTCACTGGGATGTGCAGGAAGGATGATAGAATCATCAGGAAGGATGAGAAAGTTCGCTTTCTGTACTGATTTCTTGTCTTCCCAGTGCTAATATCTTATGCGGCACTATGAATTTACATAAAACAACAATGATGGCAGCAAAACAAGTTAATTGCATTTACTTAATTTAAATTTAAAAAGTGTGGCTGCTACAACCTAGAAAAATTTACTGTAATGCCTATGGCTTCTTGTGGTCATGCTGTGGTAAAGTAGAAACAATCAGCAATGGGAGATGCACTCCATCTGTAGGGCCTCTTCATTATGCTCTAATATTGAGCATATCAGATGGGCCTCCCAAAACTGAATTATTGAAAAAGAAAGAGATATTGATATTAGCATATCTGGAGGGATCAAATTAGCAAATGTGGAAAAAAATAATCGGAAAAGATCAATTCTCCTCTCAATAGCCTAATGGAGACTTAACAGTGTTAGGGATATACCCCTAGCAAGAATCTGCAGGGCAGTCAGGCAGGCAGGCAAAATATGTGAGATAAGTGTTGTGTAGCTTACACTCAGTAAACCATACACAGTGCCAATTAAAGTAGTTTTATTCCAGCAAGAGTTAAAGCATAGTCAAAACAGTCCATATATCATACACTTAGTTCAGTCCGTCCAGGGATTATTCATTTGCAAATTCCAATGTCCAAAATGAGAGGTCGGTATACTTACAAAATAACAGTCCGGTAATTTATCTCCTCGCAGTAGAGAGAGATATGCAACAATCTCAGAAACTCCTCTCTTCCGTCTGCAACTCCAGTAATTGCCAGCAAAGCGTTAGGGAATCGTCAGCTTCTCGTCAGCATCTCTTGCTCCCTCTTATGGTGGTTTCACACCACACCCAAAATTACATGCTTTGCATTTAAAGTAACACACACTTTAAACTAAGAATCATAGCTTATATATATATTATCTTACCCAAACTAGTTAGGTGACCAATGTTATACCTAACAAACAGATGTAGTGTCAATTGGAAGAAATGTGATAATTGAGGAAAAGAAAAAGAGAAGTATAATAAATATTTTGGAAGAGACAGATTCACATACCAAAGTAAGCACATTTGGTATGACATTGATTGAGGTTTATGTGTAAACCTAGCCATTTTGATGTATAAACAATGGATCCCATCTTAATCTTATCTGTGATACCTCCAATGATGACCACCCACAACTACTGAAGGTACATGGCCTAGGGAGCAGCAAGGCATGGTAGATAAAGTTTATGTCATTAGACCATGATGATGGGTCATTGTGACCCAAGAGATATTTCTTTACCTAAGTAAAGAAACAGGATGACAAGGACATGCAAAAACACAGGGTGAGCAGGAACAACTTCTGACTTTCTTTTGGGTTCCCCACTGAGTTGAGGCTCTGGCAGGGAACATTGGAAATTTTCTTGCCTTGCTTTGCCTTACCTTGTCTTACAAGGCAAGTAAGTGGCTGTGTTGGGTGGGAGAGGGAGCAAGGGATTGCAAGACTGGCTGGGAAACAGTCACAGAATGTTTGAAATGAATATCTTATGACCGCAACATCACCCAAGAGTGTAGCAGCAACCAGTAGCACTAAAGCAGCCACAATTCCCACAATTTTCATTCCTTTGGGCATCATGGCTCTCATATTTTGGACACATTCTATAAGTTAGCCTATTTGAGATACCTTGGTTCAAAAACTGCTGCCTAGGAAGCACTGTTTCATCCAGCTAAAGGTCATGACAGTGAGAGTTTTAACAGTATAGAGATGTTGGTGGTATGTGAATATTACCCTTCTTCAGAAATTGCTTCTTTTGCAAAGTGTCTGGACTAGTTTAGATGGCTTCAGAAAGAAATGACATGCAGTCTCAAAGGGTTAGTCAATGAGACCCTCCAGCTTCATTAATTCATTTTCTCTCATTAATTCTTTCAATGTACAGTATATCCCATTTTTCATCTGGGACTCTGCGTAGAGAACATGAAAACTTGCCTCCCCCCGCCCCCACAGCCATTCTTGAGATGAGAATGGGAGGACATCAGGTCAAGAATCACCTGATAGATTCACCTGAGTGTACTATGGCTAAGGGGAAAAGCAGGTGTCTTTTGGGGGAAATGCAGAGAGCAGGACACCATATTGTCTATTTTGAGAAAATAAAAATGGCTGATTGTTTAGTTTTCTAGCAGGAGGGAATGAAATATGCAGACAAACTATCTTGTATGAGAGGATATGGCATTTATATTATGTATTTTGTAGGAAAATACTGCTTTAAAATTGTTTTTAAAGAGACTATAACTTTATCATAATATGATGAAATGAAATCTGCATGGATAGGAGCCCCTTTTAGTTGGGACCTGAAATTTCATATTGACAGGTAGGTTGAAGGAATATTTTGCAAAGGTAGAAAGGGGCCATGAAGAATGAAGGTGCCATTCCTTAATGTAATAGAAATGATTTGTTTATAAAATGCATTATCCATGTTTAATAATAAAAAGTTATACAGATAGTCCTCAACTTATAACCAACTTATGTTGAGCCCAACATTTCTGTTGCTAAGTGAGACAGGTTAGTGCATTTTGCCCCATTTTACGACCTTTCTTGCCACAGTTGTAAAATGAATCACTGCAGTTGTTAAGGTTGTTAAGTGAATCTGGATTCCCCATTGACTTTGCTTGTCAGAAGGTCACAAAAGATGATCACATGAATCTGGGACACTGCAACTGTCATAAATATGAACCAGTTGCCAAGCGTACGAAATTTGATTATGTAACCATGGAAATGCTGCAATGGTTGTAAATGTGAAAAATGGTCATAAGTCATTTTTAACAATGCTATTGTACTGTAACTTCGAATGGTCACTAAATGAACTGCTGTAAGTCGAAGACTACCTGTATGAATACCAATGGTCTTAAAAAAATAGAACAATATAAAATATCACTTTACAATGCAATAAAACCACTTTTGGTTTTGTATCAGTCACCAGATCAGGCTTGCTGCCTGAAGCAGCTCAAAAAATGGTCACTTAAATTTATACTGTAGAAGGAAAGTCCTGTTAGGTCTATGGTGGCAAGCAATCAGGAGTCTCAATAGCCTATTTTCTGATTAACAAATTTTATTAAAACACATAAGTTTTTATGAGCTGCAGTTCTCTTCCTCAGGTGCATAAAGTAGTAGATTGATGTAGGATTTTAAATTGGGGTGGGAATGAAAGGGAAGGGAAGACAGGTTGGTTAGGTAGATGAGGTTACCTGTGAAGTAGATTACAAGTACCTTATCAATTAATAATTGTAATGTTGAAAAAAAAACCATTAGATTCATTGAGACCTTTTAAGATTGTCTTAATAATATGGAAAAGTAACAAAAGAAATGCAAACAATAAGGAAAAAAAGAGGAAGGAAAATCATTCTAGTAGCCTCCTCTTTTCCCCCAGTCATTAATAGCTGCTGAAATATTTTTATACTAAACTTTGGACATCTGTGATTATCACATATGTTGGCATGCATGATCAGATCTTTCTTACTTTATTGAAAAAATAAAGCAGTTGATGGTAATGCTAGAGGTAAAATCATTAGACGTATTTTGCTTTGAAGATATTCCATTTTTAACAGATTTTCTCTGTTTTTAACAGATAAGTCCTTTCAGATTCTTGTCCTCTTTTATTTCCTTGTATTATAGATATCTATAAGGTTGTAGTATAGATGTCTATGGTAAGCCTTCTTCTTTTAATATTGATAGTCTTCTATTAGAGAATTTCATCCATTCTATTATTTTTGGTAGTTTGTTCCATAAAATAAACTGAGATGGGAAATTTTTTTTCATCTTTCTCTTTTAAGTCTTGCAAAATATTGAATTTTACTCTTGGATTTTCTCCTATTCCATGTAAATCTAGTTGCCCTTTTAACATTGTGATGATATTTTTGAAGTATATTTTGGGGGGTAGAATCTTTGTATGTAATGCCTAAACATCCATGGAGGCTAAAATGTGAAACTGAGATTTCCAGCAATGAAACAATGTTGTGTCAGCAATAGATAAAGCTAAGGACTTCTCCATTACTATAAGCTCTTCAACTGCTGAAGATATTATAATTGAGATGATTGGTCATAAATGGATATCCACAGGGGAGGATGGGTCAGGGGAAACTGTACTGATGCCCAAATGATTACATAACATGACAGAAATGTTGAAAATTACATATATGTATCCTGACACAAGTACATAAGTGCATATTTGTGTGACTACATCATACTGTATGTGCATGTGTATCAATTGCGCAGCATTACTTTTTGCTGCTAGTCCAGTAATGGTTTCTTCACAAGCATCTCTTTCCTTTGAAGGCAGATCTGTTACTTGGGTAAATGGTAGTTCTTAACCCTTCCCCTTTTTACCATAATATAACCTAAACTGTTTCATTTCATTTAGTTTTTGCTGCAGCTGCTTCCATGTCAAAGTCCCAGATAAGCAGATTAGAACTAGAGAGTTGGTAAGACTAGATAATGAACAACAAATTATATGTAGAACTGTTTTACCTCATTATCAAGGATTGGACGGAATTTGAAGCGTCTCTTGAGGATGTATAGTAATAGAGGCTGAAGTTTTGGATTGACAGCCCAGTAGTGTTATCTAGAACTGTAAAATAAATCATAGTGGAATGGGAAAAATATATATCTGTTTTTCTGTTTTCTTCCTGAAACTGCCCTCCTTTGTTCAATTTTGGATCACCTTGCCCTACATCGGCTAGCAGGGTAGACTTTATTATTCTCTCTTAAACTGCAACCTTTTCAAGCAACTGTCTCAAAAACATTGTTCAGTATTAGTATAGATCCATGAGGGCTGGAGAATTCTGTGAGTTGAAGTCTACCCATTGTAAAATTGGCAAGGTTGAGAAACACTGGTGTAAATAACTGTTTAGCAGAGAAAACTTCCAGGGGAAAATAAAAAGCCAAATTAAAATGAGTCCTGTGCTTTGGGTGTTCCAAAGTTTTCTTGGCTACATCTGGAAAAAAATAAGCTAAGGGCATTCAGGGCAGCTGTCCTTTCCCAAGTCCCCACATGGATACATCCATCTGCCTCCTTCAGCTAAGTTAGTCAAGCTCCCCTCAGGCGTGCTTATGGATGTGTCACATAGCCCTCCTCTTAACATTGTCATTTCATATTGGGCCTTATCTTCAATCCTGCACCTTGAAATTTTGCACATAAATTTGCTTTTATACTTGCAAATTTTTGCTAACATAATTGATCAAGAACCACACATTTCTTCAAGAGTTTAATAAAATTGTTTGGTTTTAAAGCCTCTATGGATGAGTGCCAATTATCATGCCAATCACCACAGACTACCTTGGAATTTTATGGTATCATGCCTATTATCACAGTAATTTTGGATGAACGTTCATTAGAAACCCTGTGTGATGCTTATACAATGATACTCCTAGTGTATGCCTAAATATTTTTCATGTTTTGAACTTTCCTGTGCCAAAATCTTTTGGGTAAACTTATGTTTTTTAAAGTAGACAATAGTTAAATGTAAAATATTATCTTTTCTTAAAGCTTTCAACAAATCAATGTCAAAACAGCATTTATTTTTACAATTAAGGAATTATTCCCCCCCTCCTTTTTTTAAAGATCCCTAAACCCTACTGAGTTCATCTAAGTATAATGGCTGTGAAACTCCAGAGATTCTTGCTCTTTCCATGACTTCTTCCCGTTCCCTATGTCTGAAACCAGCTTTCTTTTCTTTCCTTTGTTTTCCTTTTCTTCCCTCTGTCTTTCTCTCTTGTCTCCTACAGGAAGGTCAGAACTGTGATCTAATCACCTGCCAAGAAATGTTGAAATTAAGCTGAAGGTAGCATGTGCCCCTCCAGTTACAAATTTCCTACCTTTGAATTAGATCAGTTCTGAGAAAAGAATCAATACATGCGTTCTAATTTAGAAATGTTAAACCCTGAAAAAGATGAAGACGGGGTAGGAAAGGACTTTGTCAACTCCACTGTTTTCTGAAACTTCACATTGTTCTACAAAATCATCTGGTTCTCTGGTTCACTTAAACAACATTTACAACCTTATTTGGGTTGAAAACATGACATTTCATTTGGCAACCCGGTGTCTGACATGGTATGTATACTGACAGTTTATTTTTATGAGTGACATTTTTCTTGGCTAGATCCACCAAGGAACAACAAGCGCAAACCAGGAATTAATAAGGTTTTTTGACCTTTAGAACCAGCACTTCACTCCTTATTATTCTCCTAATTTATTTGAAATTGCATTTCATTTTCTTGTCATACAAACAAGACACTAATTTTACTTCCAGGCTTGTTTTTTTATTCAGAAATTGACAACAGGGGAAGAAAAAAAATCCTCACAATTTTCTTCATCTTGCGAAGAATAATAATAAAAAAGTCATTCTTATATAAACAGCCAGCACATTTGTTGTCAATGTTCATCTGGTTGAACTAAACCTGTAATAAATCTTAGTAATGTGACCAGTTCTATGGATGATGCTTCAGTTGTCATTCTTAACTTGAACCACAAATATTAAAGGCACAGGAGCCAAATATGTACTTGGAATTGAGCCATAAATTGTTATGTTTTGGAACATCCTCTATCTGCAGCAACAAGCTTAAAACAACTTATATCAGAATTAAGCCATTTTATCCAAGCTCATTTCATACCTTAATGTGGATTTGAACCAGATCTCAATGAACCATGTTTAACTTTTGAGATATTAGATAATATTGGCCTTCTGAAATAATATCTCTCAATATCACTAACAAGCAAAAGAATCCTGATATCTCTTTTGTCTGCGAAATGAAAAAAAAGTCACAGTGAATACACTTGCTAGAAAAAAATTGTATGGAGAAAATTTTTGGCCTTGGATTGCAATCTGTATGTGTTTGTCTTCCATGGCCAATTAACCCAAGGTGGGCAAAAAGGCACATTTACCAATATAAATTCCTGAGTCAGACTCATCAGCTCACAGTGACACTGTTCTTGTTTTAAAGTGCACATTTTAGAAAGTAGCTGCTACTTGGCCAATTGCCTCCTCACGTCTTTTTCTTCTTCTTCCTCATCCTCCTCTTAAAATTGATTGAAGCTCTTATTCTTATGAAGTTATTGATGTTATTTTTTTTTTGCAGCTACAGTACTTGGACTGGAATGTTTGCGAAAGGCTTAATGGTTGCTTTGTATTTTATTGGCTGAGTATTTAAGGAATCTGCCCTTCCAGATGTTCTTGAGTTACAATTCCCATCATCCTTCATATTACTAAGTGTTGGAGTTGGAACTGAGGTTGGAGTTCCTTGCCTCAGCCTAACATAAATCTCAGGTTTTCTCACTGCTAATTTGGCAGTGAGAAGAAAAATGAATATTTATTCTCAAGAGTTTGCCAGTTTTATTTAAAATTTGAGTCTTTTTGAACCCAGCTTAGGAAGTGGTAAGCTAATTTACTATTAGCTGCTGTAAGGATATAAGACACTGTCTTAAACTGGATCAAAACATTAACCTACCACTTCTGCTATTGTTCTCCAAAGCCTTATTAGATATGAATTGTCCCAATCCATTTCTGAAAATTCCTTGATTTTTGATGGTTCATCAGAAAAAGAATGCAATCTACCATGGTGCTACAGACTTTCCCTCAACTCACCTCCAACTGTTTACCTTATTATCATACTAAGCATAACTGGACTAAATACCCTGTCTTCAATCTTGCCCAGCCATGCAAATTTACAGTCTATGAGGGTGACCATGGGATAGAATGTAGCATTAAGAATCAAATTGAGTTGGCAACATCATGCTTCAACAGAGGAAAAAGTCAACCAATCTGAAAAATATGGGAAGGGTCGAAAGGATGTTTAGACTGCCATTTTTTTTCAAATTCTTTGAAATTAAATCAGTACAAATTCTGGACTTCTTTAATATAAGTAATCTATCAGTATCCAGTATCTATGTGTCCATTGATCCTTCACATAGATTCACTCATATGGATCCTCTGCTCTGGATCCACCGATCCTGTCCAATTGCCAGTTCCCTAGGTGTCTGCCATCATACTGTATTTTCTTTTCCATCATATAGTCCTTCTAACAATATGTGCCATAATTTCATTTTCAATATTCATTTTCCTGACTGTTATTTACAGAACTATATAATGAAGCAGGGTATTGCAGATGAGGGCTGGGAGAGGGAAAGACTTAGTTTAGCCAGTATCTTTCAAGTATATATATTTCAAAAATTCCAGCTCACTATCTGGCTGTTAGCATGAATGCACCATTCTAATTATAGTGATTTTAGAAAATCTGTCCTTGGGGTGAAGTTTCAAATATTCTAGCCCAATCTGCAAATTACTTAAGAGGAAGCACTTGGATTTAAGCCAGTTCTGTTCCATTGATTTAGTTGAAGTGAATTGGCTTAAGTTCAAGTACTTTAAAAAACATTTTTAAAACTTAAAACTGGTTGAGATTTGGGTAGTGAGGCATACACATTCCATTGTAATACAGAGTGAATCTGTAATCAAATGAAAAGGCTAATTTGTTAAAGCTGTGGAATTTATTTGAGAAGGGAAATGGTTAAGAATGGAGTTAAAATCCAGTAAACTTTAAATTTGAAATGATAGAATCAAAACATAAATCTTTTAGCTCTCCTGAAAAAGCAAAATGAACAAAATTCAGGAAGAATTTGTCCTAGAATTATGGTTTAAAAGTACAGAAAGTTTTCCAGATAGTGAAAAATAAATGTTCATATAAACTGGGCACATTTTGGGGGGGAATATATTTCATTAATGTTCAAATAAGCTCAAAACAGAAGTTTACATTTACTAATAAAAACACTAAATATTTATTTAGCATTTAGGTTATCCAGATCACAGAACTGAATTCAGTACAGGTCACAACAATGCTGTTACTGTTTCCACGTGGCATACTGAGCTCTGTGTTGGGGCAAGACAAAACAAACATAATTTAATTTGTGCCTGTTTTTATTCGTGCAAGAAACAATCATTAGCATGGAACATAGTTCCTTGATGAAGGTGCTTCTGATTGACAGTTCAGTTTTCTAGCCTTTATGCTACTTTAAGATTCACAACACACATGTTGTACTAGGCTTTATGAAACTTTGGAAAAAGTGCAGAGAAGAGCAACTAAGACAAATAAAGGTCTGGAGACTAAGACATATGAAGAATAGTTGCAGGATTTGCCCATGAAGGTTTGTGGACAGGCAACTCACACTGTTATTCAGACCTAGCTTATGACATTTAAAACATAACTGGATTAATATTTGGATATCAGAACATTTGAAATAGGCATACTAACTGTGCTCTTCTCAAAATTAGCTGGGTGGTATGCAAAGCTGTATTGGCTGACCAAGTAACCAAGATCAATAATGGTTCTTGCCAGGATGTGCAAAACTCCCAATTCCAAAAATGGAACATTCCAGAAAGGAAATGCTGATCTGGTTGTTCCCAGGGTCCTCAGATGTGTTCCACTCTATTGCAGAGATGGTCTGGAACTCAAAAGTTTCTCCATGGGAAATTAGGTCAGGAATACACCAGATTTCAGGAAAAAAAGGTGACTTTTTATGACAAGGACGAGAATAGGATACATAAATATTTGCAGGATATACAAAGACTGGTTGATACCATCAGGATATCCCATTCATTCTGTACAAATAAGAATATTCTGCAATAAACCAGCCAGTTAAGCACCTCTAAAGCTAAACTATTGATTTTTTTTTTAAAGATCAAAATCAGGGCTATAGGTAAACTGGGAAACCCAAAAGCATTCTAGAAAAAGGCATTGGTAAGCGGCTTCCACAACATTGCCAAGAAAACTATACTGGTTGCCCACATAGTGATCAAGTGTCAAGCTATATTTGAGAGAGATTTTCCTTTACAAGATGGGATTCCTATATTGGCAGCCCCAACAGAGGTACAATAAGTGTGTGATCAGTCTCCAACTTCTTATGGAAATAATTTCTTATGGGTTTTTCTATTTTGATAAATTATAAATCTAAGCAAAGTTAGAAATGCAAAAATAGGCTTGGCCAGCTTGGCTAGAAAATGCACATTATTTGAGTCCTGACCTAATCCAGCGTGGAAACAATCGAGTCAGTGTCCCCAGGGGAGAGGAGGGGAGGAGAGGCTGTCTTCAAAAGCCATTTCTAATAACTTATTCCGCTTGTCTCAGGGAAATTCTTAATCCCGGTAATACCATTCTGTTTGCCAGTCTCTAATGGGACATGCTAAATCAGTATGCAGAGCAGAGATGAGTCACAGCTTGACCTGCAAATGGACTGCTTTGCTTTCAAACAAGGTAGCTGTCACTTTTGCCAAAGTAGGACACTTTCTGCTGGAGGTCTGACCGATTTAGTTTACACTACATTAACTGAAGTGCTCCATGACTCATCGCCTCAGAGTCTGTGACGTTGAATTTAAAAAGATTAATCCCACCAGCATTTGTGTAGCTGTTCTGCATGATGAAGTTGTTTGTCTGAATATTGGAAAATGGTGCATCTGGTCTTAAGCTTCCCAAGGGGTTTGTCCACCAAGGAATTTCTTTCATTTTTGGTTGACTTCTAAGACAAATTGAATGCCTAGGCAATAGAACAGAAATTTGGAGAAAGAAAGGCAGGTAGTATATATGGACTTGAGAACTGAGACTATTTTTTCTTATTTGTGGGCTGTAATTGCTATATGCAATCTGAAGTTCTCTACACCTGCTGGGGAACTGGTGAACAAATGCAGGCGATTGAATAGGACTGAGTAAATTAAGATATCAAAGTGTCATGTTGATTTTGTTTCACATTTTAGAGTGAGTTGGGCTGATTTGCACCTTTTGAGCTAAAGCACTTCCAAAAACAATTATTTGAATTGGCATTTCTAGACATTTTGCAATGTACTTCTAGATTCAGAAAAATACAATAGGGCTTCTTAAAAAAACGTTCCATCTGCCTATTATTCCATCGAGAAACCAAGTCTGAGTCTGATATGGTAGTGAAATGATGCTCTTGAAATGTCAGGCCAGGCAGTTCTTTCTATCATGATACACATGCAGTATTATTAAAATAATATTGTATCATCACACACTTTGATTTAGCCTTTAATGTTTTTCGGAGGGAGGTGTTGTGGCTCAGTGATTAAGACGCTGAGAATGTCATCTGGAAAGCCAACATCTGAGGTTTAAGACCTGACCTCTGCATGATGGGGTGAGCTCTCATTACATGCCTCCACCTCCTACCAACCTAGCAGTTTGAAAGCATGCAAACGCAAGTAGATAAATAGGTATCACTTGGTAGAAAGGTTACTGCATTCCATATTTTCCTACTGGCCACATGATGACTGTCCTGTCAGTTCTGATGCTATAGTATTTTATATATATATTGAAGGCTGCGGTTTGTACATGGCCAGCTTGTATAGACGTTGGGGGAGAGAAACTTGATTTAGGATATCAGAACTCTCAGAAATCAAAGCTAATGTAATGTAACAACACTGCCTGAGACATCTGCTCAATTGCTTCAAAGTTCTGTATTCCAACTTCTTGAAAATCCCCAAACTTCAGTCAGCAGCTATGTAGAAGGATATTTGGCATATAAGGTAGATGGATGAAGCCTGCAGCCTGCACATGCCCAGCTTGTATCAAAAGATAGAGAGAGACAAACTTGATTTAGCACATTAGAATCCTCAGAAATCAAAGCTAATGCAATTCATAGCCCTGCCTAAAACATCTGCTCAGTTGCTTCAATGTTCTATATTCCAGCTTCTTGGAAATTCCCAAACTGCAGTCAGAGGCTGTGCAGAAGGATGTTAGCCTCCTGCTTTTCTCAACCTTAGATGAAAACTTCTAGAGTTTTGCTCCTACTTTTAAAACAAATGTTTTTTTTTAAATCCTCAGGAGAAAGAGAAGCTGAAGTAATCACCCTCTGAATATGACCCAGCATGTGTATCTTTCTCTCATGAGATTGACAATCTGGCATTAGGAACTTCTTTTCCACATGGGAATATGGACTGACAGGCTGGCATGAGGATCTAGTATTCAAACGACAGATGAGAAGGATAACAATCATGCATTATTGTGCTGGCAATTCTATCTCATGCAGACTCCTACTCTTTTTTTCTCACTTATTGACAGGGAAGACTGTGACAAGAGTAGCATAAACTTTGAAGTCTTTGTGAGTAGCATAACTCAGTAATAGGAGTAAAGCTTTTTCTAGACTGAGGGCTATGTTTGGTCTTTAAGTAGCATGCTTCAGGTCATTCTTTGCTGGAACAAAACCCAAACTTTAAATAATGTTACATTAAAATTGTGTTTGGGCAACAACTTTTGGAAGTCTCTGAGAGGCATTCTTAAGATGTTTGAGGGCTGCTGACCATCCTTCATTTCTCCAGTTGCAAGGTAGAATTGTTACTTTGCAAGGCTGCTGCATGTTCTTGAATTTTAATAGCAAAACAAAACAGCAAAAGAAAGTTTTTGCCACCTGGTATCCTTGTGTATTTTTAAATTTTCACCTGCATTTCCTCAGAACTACCTTAATTTCTGACCTTGTTCCATGAATTTGGGTAAGCATAAAGATATAAGGAGCAACCTATTAACTAGAAAATGAAAACAGGAGTGACAAAACTTTATGAGCCTGACCATTAGATTGCTATCCAGAGGCTTTACAAAATTAGTAGGCACCATTCATCCCAAATCTCATCCCTCTGATAAATTATCTGGCAATAAAAAAGAGACTGGTTCCAAGCCTGAACCATTTCTCTGTGCACATATAAAAATGAAATTAGGAAACTTGAAAGGTTGACTTTTTCTTAATGACCCGACTAACACGTAATCTATCTTGGAGGTCTTTGTCCTCAATCCTTCTCCATTTGAGTTATGGCCAGTATCTTTGTGCACCAGGCTCTCCATGCTCTTCCTAATATTAATACTATAAAAACTCACACCTTAAACACTAAAAATGTCTCTCTAGGGTAGGCTTCCATAGGCTTTTCCCAAATAGACATAGCCCTTGAGCATTCTTTTTAAAAAGTTTTGGTTAAGGCTGTTGTATTTGGGTATTGTACATATTATGTTTGAGCAAAGTGTTAATCTCTTCTGATATTCATTACTTTGGTGTTTTGATTGTGGCTTTAACAATTTATACCGGGTTTTGGTAATTACATTGGGGATTGCAGAATGTTTTTGCAAAAATACAGTATAGCCATGAGAATTGTAAACAATATGAATGTCAATGTCCAACAAGCATCAATGTTGGTTATTGAAGAAAGATAATGCTATCTATTATACAGCATTATATAAGTCAACCTTCTAGATAGGTTTTGCCTATATAGTTCTTGCCTATAATATATGAGCTCTTTGGCACACTACTAATACGTCTGGATAGCAATAGGTTAGGGAATCTTGATAAACTTTGGTTTAATCTAAAACATCATTTCTACATTCTTTGTTATTTCAACTTATATCCTACCCTTCCATCCATGGGCACTTTAGGTATTAATGACACACACACAATATATATATATATATACCCAAAGAAAGGAATGGAAAGAGAAGAGATAAAAGCCAATTAAAATTCAAAACTAACAGCTCAAATTGTCATCAATTCTCAAAAGACCTGGCTAAAAAAAGGGTTAAATTCTTTCTAAGGTAGAATATTAAACATGATGTTTCCTTTCTTTCTCACTTCCAAATGGATTTATAGGATACGTAGTTATTTGCTCTTAAAAAGTACATTCTGAGTAGTGAATCAACATTCAGAATAAAGATTTTTGTTTGATTAAATTCACCTCAGAAAGCTTAGATTTAATTCTCCCCTGCTACATATGGAAAAGCTGCTTTGCATATTTTCCACAAAGTTTGCTTTCATCACTTCCTCCTGAGTTCTCTGCATTAATTAGACATGTTCTTTTAATACACTTCAAATTGCTTTATCATGAACATGTTTGTATACCATAGAAACATAAGACTGGAGGGGACCTTCTAGTCCATCAATCTACCCAAACTGGAATGCTCAGACCATCCTAGACAAATGGCTATTCAACTTTTGTTTGAAAATCTCTAACGATAGCTATAGCACTAGCACTTTGACTTATATACTACTTCACAGTGCTTTATAGCTCTCTCTAAGCTGTTTACAGAGCCAGCATATTGCCCCCAACAATCTGGTTCCTCCTTTTACTGATCTTGGAAGGACTAGGATGAAAGACTGAGTCAACCTTGACCCAGTGAGAATCAAACTGTCAAACAGCAGGCGGCCGGCAGTCAGTAGAAGTAGCCTGCAAAAATGCTTTCTAACCACTGCATCACCATGACTCATTATCACTAATGATAGCAGACTCTCTTGCTATTCCCAGAGGCAAGCTATCCCACTTGTTTAATGGTTAGAAATTTTAGTGTAGAATGGAACTATCGCTTCCCATGATCATGACCGTGTACCTTTGTTGATGCAGCCCAAGGTTGCATTGGCCTTTTTGGCAACTTCAGCATCATGCCTGTGTCTGTGCCATACACATGTATATATATGGATGTGTATTCTGATGTGTTATTAATAGCAATAGCCCTTAGACTTATATATCACTTCACAGTGCTTTACAGCCCCCTCTAAGTGGTTTACAGAGTCAGCATATTTTCATCCAAAAGTTGGGTCCTCATTTTATTGACCTTGGAAGGATGGAAGGCTGAGTCAATCTTGAGCCAGTCAGAATTGAACTGCTGGCAGTTGCAGAATTAACTTGCAATACTGCATTCTAACCACTGCACCAGCATGGCTATGGCTAGGGTTTCAGTTCCTCTTTTTTTGATATTTCAGAATAACTTCACTTTCCCAAGTCTCATTAGGCTTCTATACTATAATACTTTTTAAAGAAGGCAAAGGAAAGATCATTTATGATATGGACTATTACTATGAGACAAATAGTGTGTAAATATTTTCACAGATTTCCTGTCATCAGCAACTTCTTCCACAAATGCAAGTATATTTCTCAAATATTCCAGAATTTCAGGAGAGAATAAAAAGGGAATCTGTTAAGAAAGGTTCCAAAATGATTTGTTAAAAACATTTGAGTCTCACTGCACTTCAGCAGCATCTGTGCACTTGTTCTCAGACAACTGTAGACAACCATAATTTGGTTTAGATGTTTTCTGGATACTTTCTCAAGGAAAGGGAGGGGGGCTCTAACAGAAAAAACATTTAAGAAATACTGCCCTGAAATATACTGTGCCCCAGTGGCCTATCTTTTAAAATATTTTAAAGATGGGACATTACTACTATCACACTTATCCTGAATCAATTGAGAGCAGGATGATGGCCTCTTTACTGAAAGTTATGGACTGTAATCTGGTCCAGTGTGGTTGATATATGGATGTGCTTTGATTGCCCAATCTAGAGCTGAGAGAGAGTAATGGGTCCAAAATCTGACTTTGCTGACTTTTTAAAGGAATGTGACAACACCCAGAGGCAGCCTCACTCCATCTTGGTCCTTAGCCTATAAAAGTATGGGTATATAAGAAAGGAGAACAAAACAATAAACAGAGGAGGAGCAGGAAGTGATGTCAGGAATGTATAATTCTTAGTCAATTGTCAGAAGCTATGATAAGCATCCACTATGGTGGGATTACGCCTGGATCTTGGCCTGGACGTTATGATAACCAGAAGTGGAACAATCACATGAAGCAGCAACTAATCCCAACAAGTGGCAAAGACTTCTGGAGGGAAGAAAAAGATTATATATCACCTTATAAACTTTTAAGGTTTTTACCTGTTATAAAGATGAATCATCACTTATCTACATGGCATAAGTACAGTGTTATAAAGAGAAATCTTCTATACTAAGAAAGCTCAAATACTTTGACAATCAAATGAGAAGGGAATCATTGGAAAAGACCCTGATGTTGGGACACATTGAAGGTAAAAGGAGAAGGGAAAAGCAATGGATGAGATGATTAGATAGTGATATAGTGAACATGGGTTTGGGCAGAGAGACAGTGGGGGCCCTGGCCTACTGTGGTCCATGGGGTTGTAAAGAGTTGGACACAACTTCCAAATGATCTACAAATTCTATGTACATTTCTATATAAACCTATTACATTGTCTTATTTACTAATAAAGGTTTGTGGAGAAAGCTGACCACTATTGATGTCTGATGTGGCCACCTTAATCCTAAGCAACCTCTGAAACTTAAACATTGTCAACTCATAAAATATTTCTATGGTCTTTTTAGAATTGCAAACAGAAAGGGGGGGGTGGGGGGAAAGGGGTTTGAAAGAGCAGTGTGCAGCTTGGAAGTAGAAAGTGCATTCCATACATAGTTTTCAAAGATAGTAACTAGGTGACTGAAGATTCTGCTGCACAAATATCTAACTGGAGAACATGATTGATGGCCTTTGGCTATGGATGTGTCTCATTGGAGAATATGAATTATGATATACCCAGGGAGTGGGGGAGAACCAGGGTCAAGGGTGACAACGAATTATGTTTCTCAGAGTCAGCTACACCCAGGCAGTGCTGGACATGTTACCTCCCAATAAATCTTTTTGAAGTTTTGGAAGTTTGGCTCGAGACTCATGATTTAATTGGGGTAATTGCCAGAATCCTGACAAATACTTTATTTGTGTACATGGAATTAAGCCCCATACCAATATAGACTGGCCTAGCCCAATTTGACACATTAGAGTGTAGAAATCATTTTACCATTTTAATAGCTAATTAAGAAAGAATTAACATTCCAAGACTAGATGAATTTCAGTTGTGAATAAAGGAAGGATTTTTTTTTTGTTTGATACACATTTTCTTGGCTCGGCTGCTAAATCACAGCATGTGACTCAGGTCACCCGTTGAAATGTCTAACTATTTCATTTCTTACTAAACCACCCCCAACAGGTACAAAGAACCAAATTTAGCTTTGTTACATTTGAACAAAGATCAAAGCTGTTTGTAAATGAATTAGTCTAAGATTTCTTACAGTCTTGTCACTACAAATAAAGCGAACTGCTGCTGTGCTCACTTCTTTTGTACTTTCTAAAGTAAGTTAAGTCTGCTTGACTCCTAGTGACTTCATAGATGAAACCCTGCAGTTTTCTTGCCAATTTGGTACTGGTTCCACTAACATCAAAACTTGCTTGAAGAAAATGAGTTCATCAGGGAAAGTTTTTGGCTTGAAGTCCTTTTTTCTTTGTCAAAACATATTTTTGAAAGCAGTAAGGTTTCTAGGAATGTTCATCTACAAATAGCAAAGAAATATATTCTTTAAAGAAGATATTCCAAAGATGTCATTTAATTAAAATACAATCTGCATTAATGATAATGAGAAAGTAGATTACATGTGGATTGTCACTGGTTAGCATCGTATGGACAATTGTAGACTTGATAGGTTGAGTACAGTTGAGTAAAGTTAACACATTCCAGTAGAATGGCTTATTCAGAATATTCTATGTAACTCTTCTAGTATCATAAATGATGAGGTGATATCATTTAAAGGATGATGATATATCATCTCAAGCAGGGGTGTCAAACTCGCATTGTCACGGTGGCATCACGTGACATATTGGGACTTTTCCCTCCCTTCGCTAAACTGGGCGGGGGCATGGCCAGTGCATGATACATCCAGCCTGTGGATCGCGACTTTGACACCCCTGATCTAAAGGCTGAGAAATCTGTAAAACTCAATGCAGCTCCTGAATCTCTTTTTTTTTCCAATTGTACTGCCAGATTTTGGCAATACTTTTGCAAAAATCAATGGCATGGCTTCCCATTTGAGACAGGAATCTCATAAAAAATGTGGAAACTGTATTTTACAAAAGAGGGGGAAAAAAACCCTGTCCCTACATGGAAAATTAACCCTGGCTATGATTGTGTATCCTCACTAATTACAATCCTCCCCCCAAATATTAAAATATTAAAAACATTCTTGCTTTGAAATAATGTATATTAATTCCAGATCAAAAGCTATCTCATGTACCATTTTAAAGCATCCTGGATATCCCTTATCTGCTCAGCATATCCACTCTGGAAGATTTGTTGACTTATGACCCATAATTGAATCAAAACTGCTTAATTAGCATCTCAAGGATGCTCAAAGAGAGATCATTTGTTGTGGCCAGTCATGCTTGTGGTCATACTTGAGGAATAGTTCTTATGTTCTAATGTCTGTATTGCTGAAGTGCTTCTCTCTTTTAAGTTTTTGTGTGATGGGAGAGAGGATCTTGTTTTGAGTGTAGGACTGACATAAAGTGTAAAGAACTGGTAGAGAAGCCTAATGAACAGAGCGTTCCAATGGCACTTCTGATGTGTGATGATACTAAAATATTTTTGTTTAGCTTACTTTTCTGAATTTAAATGTTGAACTTCTGGGCAGATCATAGATTCAATTTTTTAGTACTTTATACTGTACATTCATAGGAAGCAAGAAAACCCCTTCTTCTTCTTCTTCTTCTTCTTCTTCTTCTTCTTCTTCTTCTTCTTCTTCTTCTTCTTCTTCTTCTTCTTCTTCTTCTTCTTCTTCTTCTTCTTCTTCTTCTTCTTCTTCTTCTTCTTCTTCTTCTTTCCCTCCCTCCCTCCTCCTCCTCCCCCTCTCTTCAATCCTGAACTACTACTATTTTCTCTCCTCCTCCTCCTCCTCTTTCTCCTCCTCCTCCTCTTTTCCCTTCTTCCCCTAATTTAAAACATAATAATATAAGTAAAGGAAAATTATTACAGTGGTTTAGTGCTTTAAAGTCTAGTTTGAAATTAAAAATAGAAATGCACATTTTCTTTCTCTATTTAGTTTTAAAAAGACAGCATTTTAAAGTGTTTAAAGTTTTCTTCATTTTGTATAGTTAAAACAGATGTTTACCTTTAGATAAAGGTAAATTATGGATTTCTTTTTACAATTATTATACTTAAAAAGAAGAAAGATTATTCTCTTCCATTGACTAAATCATGGGGATTAGGAGCCACTTTATGGAACATAATTCCCTATCAATGGTGGTTAACTATAGAGCTATCTGAAGACTTAGCTACATCTTGGCCAGCAATTTTGCATTAATATTCCAGATGAAAAGTTCAAAGATTTTGTATAGATTTGTGAAATTGTTTTGAAAGTCATGAATCTATCAGTGAGTGAGAAGGTTGTACATCCTCTCTGTGACAAGTACATTTTCTTGCTATTTGTGAAATTAAAACTAGAAACCAATTTTATAAGGGCATATAATGAAATTCTAGGAAATAGCTGAAAATTATGTGAGTGTTATCAGGTAGGAAAGGTTTTCTGAAGTCCTTTGTAAGCTTATTTTCTGACTCATGATTGTGTCAAATTACTGAACATTCCAACTTTTCAAAGTGAACCTCACATAGAATATACCATAGAACCTCTGATGGAATAATAACTAAGGTATGTGTTCACATGGCCAGATCTACAATTTCTGTGTGAATGAAATCATGAATAACAACAGAATGTAAGAATCCCAGGTCAGCAATGAATCTAATATAGCACTTCCCATGCAAGTTCGATCCATTTTCTTAGATCAGCCTTTTCAAACAACTGAAACAGTTTTGATAGTTATGTAGTCTGAATTAAGGTAGGGGGTGTTTTTGTCTTAATCTTTTTTGATATTATATATATTCCAGAACTTGAATCACTTCCTTAGAACTGGATGGAAAGTATTGGTACATTTGGGACTCATCAACATTTCGAGAGCTTAAACTTTCCCAATTATTTCTGCTAGGAGTTTCATGTATGCTTTAAAATAGATGATGTGGAAACTTGTAAGTTATCATTGCTCATGCCTTTGAACAGAAGTTTCCCAGCAAGATTTTCATGAGATCATCCCTTTAGGAACTTAGCAAGTGTAAAATTCTGAAATCCCTTGTTGGACAGGAGGCCAAGTTGACACCATTGTTAAGAAATATAGCATTATGGATGCTACTCATCTGATAAGAAGAAGTATGAAGCAGTAACTTTTCTGGAATGTTGGAACTTTTCTTTCTCATCAATTTGTTTTTTTTTGAAGATTGTTTACTGTCAGTGTTGCTGATTGACTGTTATGCCTTATTCTTGGATGCAGGCTATCCAGAAAAGTTTAACTAAAATTTGAGGAAAAGTAATTTTTAAGTGGAACAAGAGCATAAAGGATTGTTTATCACATATTTCGAGGGGCAGAAAATAAGCAGAGAAAAATTTAGGACAGCCAGGATATGAATATACAATTTTTGAGGACACTTTAGAACCATGATGGAGAACCTATAGCATGCATGCCTGAAGTGGCACACAGAGCTATTTTTGCCAGCATGCAAGATCTTGCCTGGATCAACCCCACTGTGCATGTGCGCGCGCCCCTCGCCAGCCAGCTGATTGTCTGCCATGCATGTGCAGGGGGAGACATATGTGCGGGAGATGTGTGTGCTTGCGCAGGGGTGCAGGGTGCAGAGGGAGTCACGTGCATGCACAGGGGCATGCGCAAGGGGTGGGTGGGGTGCACACACATTACATTATGAGTGCAGGTATGCATATGATGAGGAAAAGGTTAGCCATCACTGCTTTAGAAGAATCCCTTCACATGTGCCTAAAGGAGTTTGCCAGCCAGCCAGTAGAATTCATTCAGACTTCTTTAATATACTCTGGAATCTTGATGGAATGGAAAGTTACTTGGAGCAGAACTCAATGTTGATTTCATTGGTTATTGAATAAGTGATGTTTCTGCCAGTAGCATTGTTTAACATTCAGCTTAAAAATCCTCTCTGAAAAGGAAAGTAATAATTAACTCTAATGTAAAGCAGAGCTGGTGATCCTTTAAAATAATTAAAGAGTTGCATCAAATCATCCTATATACTACTGGATCACTGTAACAAAGGTAATTCTATGTGTTTGCATACAAAAAAGTGCTTCTTGAAATAATTTTCCACAGGGATAAAAGAGAGGTCATTTTTGAGAGAATAATACTTGTCCATGTATTGATATATTGCTTTCCTGAAAGCTTTTTGAAGAAGCTCTACCTAATTAGAGAAAGTTGCCAAATGGGTGCAATTTCCAGTAATTTATTTCATAATGCCATGTGCTAAAAAACCCCTGAGAACATCACTGTTAATTATTTAATGTATTTGAAATACACAGAGTTCTTTATAAGTATTTTTGATCCAGCAGAGATGAAAACAAAGTCAATGAGAACAAATACTTCTGTGGGAAGCTAGGGAGGAAGGAATCAGCAGGAATCAAGATGGTGATTCTATCCAGAATCCTTTGTTTACTAGCTTAGTGTTGATGGATAAAAATTATATAATGTGACCTCTACTGCATATTAAAATGCAATTGTCATAGGTCCTTAATATAACTAGCATGAGACCAGTTTTCACAGGTAGTTATGAGTTTAGGTAAAAGAGGAAAACATTATTTACTAAAAAAAATATATTATCTGCAGTCCTTTGATTTCCTTCTTCAGGCAATCTTAACACATATATATGTGTTATATATACAATGATTCATAACAAATTAATTATATGCTACTTATTAAGGCAAAGAGACAAACTAAAAGCACATAGAGGCAAAACAAAGGGAAACAAAAGAAACAAAAAGCTTTATTTTGGAGTTTATAAATGGAGAAAATAAGTGGAAGCTAAAGCCAGGCTATTCTAGGCATTATCTACTAATTGCCTGAAAGTGGTCCTCAGGAAACAGGCAGGCAGGCAGGAAGAAGGTGTAAAGCAGAGAATTAGCCTTAAATCTTTTTTTTTTTGTAAATTTTATTTGAGTTATCACAAAGAGAAAAAAAATACAAATAAAACATCTTTTTTGAAAGCAGCATAATCCCGGGTTCATACAGACACAAATTCAGGTTCATGCTCATTTTTATATTCTATTCCATATCTTATTACTATTTTACATTTTCTGCATAGCTTCTCCCCTCTTTTAATTTTCTCAATTTTATTTTAATTATCTCATCTCAATTCAAATCATTGTATTTATATTTTTTGTCTGTCCTGTTTCAATTATCTATTATCTTTTCTCATTAAACAAAATTTCTCCTGTAGTTACTGATTGGAGTATGATGCCTTTATATCTTTCCCCTAAAGTTGTAACATTCAATATAATACATAACTTCCATTCGGATTCTGCTTGGTACATTCTTACAATGCACACTGTATTCTTGAAAAAAGAAAAAAATATAAATGTATATAATTAAAACAGCATTCCATTCCAAGTCAATTCTATAATTAATATTAATATTCCCTTCCTAATTCAATTTTTTCATTTATTTTATTTCACTTATTTTATTCACAAACATTTCACTAAATTACACTAACTATTTTATCCCTCATTTTAATCATACATTGTTTCCAATTTTCTAAAGTTATTTCTATTACTAATATAACAATACAATGTTACATTCCTTTACAGACTCCCCTTTTCAGTTAGATTTTCACCCATTATCTCTAAATAGGTCCTGTTTCTCTATATCTTGCTCCGGTCCTTTGTAACTTCTTTTCCTTTCCTTCTTCCCTCTCTTCTTCTCTCTCCCCTTTTTACCCCCTTGTCTCTCTACCTCTATTTCTCTCTTCTGCATTCCCCTTTTCTATTGCTTTCCAGTATTATATTTATTTTTCGAATTATTTTTCTTTTCTTTGGTTGTTTTTTTAAGTCTTAAATTCTCCATTCTCTTTCCCCCCTTTCCTTTTTCTTCCCCACATAAAATTACTTGTTCATTAAAGATGGCTTCTTCTTTGTCCCAGTCTTCTTGTTTTGCAGTCTTTTCTTGTTGTTTCTCATAATTCCAAATCTCCATTTCTAAGAATTGAAAAATGAAACCAAAAGAACCCTTCTCTTCTTGTGCATCTTCTTTGTACTTTTTAAGTTCCATTTTCAATTCATCCAGAAGTGGTGCCATTGTATAAATTTTTAAACAACTACCCGATTGATTTTAGTCATTCAAATATAATAACCAAAAATCCAAAGATCACCAAATAATCCAAATAGACGCATGCTGTTTCTTTTTTGCTCTTTTTTTTTCACTTTCTCTTTCTGTGGTTACTATTTAGTTGCAAAGTTTCAGTTAAAATGTATCTTTTAGAAGTCTTGTTGAAGTTTTACTTTAGATTCTTTTTAATTCCAGGCAGTCTCCTCCCTCTTCCAGATCCTGCCCTTATTCTTTTTTTCTCCCTTCCTGCTTATGAAAATGTCCAGAAATCTTTATTATCCCTTCGGCATTTTGTTTTATTTTCAGCTTAATTGCCTATTGATGTCAAAGCGGATTTTTCCGATTTCTTATTTAAGTCTCTTAGTTGTCAGTATAGGAAAGGAGAGAGAAGAAGAAAAAAAAAGCCAAACCTTTCCCTTTTCACTTTCCTTCACTGCTTCCGACTCTTCTTTGGGAGCGAAGTTATTTTTTGTAAGTTTAAATTCCAGGGTACCTTGGTTGTTGCTTTTACAATTTAACCCGGTCAGCCAAAACTTTCAGTTCTTATCTTCCTCCTGCATATTCTTTTCCAGCTGAGTTCTTCTTTGTGGGTGGCCATTTCTGACCACTGCTGCAACCTCCTTCGGGAAAGGGAGTAATGGCCAGCTGAGGAGGAGAGATGTGGCTCTCCTCAACCCTGCTGGTGGTCTCCCCCCTCTTCACCACCTCTATGGGGTATCTTAGCCCTGAAACCAGCTGGCTCAGGGCGTTCCAGCGGCAAGCCCAGACAGAAACCGTGCACAATCGCGGATTTCTGTCTGTCGCCGAAGCCCTTCAAACCGGAAGTCCGGAATTAGCTTTAAATCTTCATGCAGTCATAAGAGATCCAGAACTGACTCTCTAAGCTCCTTAAAGATTTATCTGTCTGTCCCAAGAGAGGCAAGCAGTCTGGGGAGTTTCCTATAGGGAGAATATAACAATGTAATTAGCTTGAACTCTACATGTGTAGTTGCTTGTGCCTAAATCATTGGAAATGATTTAAATTTCCAATGGAGAAAAGAGCATTATGTGAAAAAAAAAATTATGAAGTGCTGAAACTGGTAACATGACCTCTCTTTCTGCATCTTATATTATCATTAGAACTACAATTATGGATTCCTCTATAATGTTATACCTCATTAAAAAGGGAGCACAAACCAAATTTCTTTCTCTTGGGCCAAATCCATCTCCAATGTTGTTTACTTAGACCTCTAGTCCACAACATGTGCCAGGGTCAATCAGATAAAGAATACATAGCAAACAGGTGTGGGAAGGCAGTGTGAAGGAGAACATTTCCAACAAATTCAATGGATTAATACATAGTTGAAGGTTAAGACTTCATTAGTTTTGAACAAAAACAACACAAGTTAAGCACATTAGTCCATCTGAGAGCCCTTTTTTCTTGTCCTCCCAAATCCATATGGACATTTTGAACCATCCTTGGTTGAAATACCAGTTACATGCTCAATACTCTGAACCTTGTGCTAGGAGTTAGATTCCCCTTGCGTTTCAAGTATTCAGGAGTCCTTTAGCTTGCTGATCTTGGCAGTTGATTTTATTTCTTTCTCCTATTAATGGCTTTCATTCCTAGGGGAATTGCTGAAGTTACAATTTTTTCATGGAGCACAACATAATCATTATCAACACAGCAGATTTTTTTAGAAGTTTGTTTTAAGCTATTGATTGTCCACTAGCTGAGCAACACAGCAACTGGAGAGGAAAGAGTATAATTAACTAAACAGGAAAAAAAGTAATAAAATACCAGGTAGAAAGTCAAGGTTTAGTTATTGTTATCCACTGTGGGTACGAGGTCATTCATCATTTTGCTATCTCCTAGTTACAATAATGCAGATAATGAATGGAAATGTCAACAGTGCAAAGAGCAGAATTATCAAGAGACCTATCCAGCTGTTAGATCCAGAATGAATGGAAATCCATTTTACATCATAATATATATTTAACAATTATATATCGACCAAGATTGCAGCCTAAGGTAGATTACTAAATTAAAAGGTTCTTGCTTAAATAAGTATTAAATGCTAGACATAAGGTATTGTCACAGGAAGAAAATTCCTAATTTGTGTTAATTGATCATACATTTATTAGTTAAATAAAGTCTTTAATTGCTGTTTAGTTTAACATGTGTTTCCTTATCATATATTAGCTGCCATATATATGCAGCTTTGAAAATCAAAGCAATTTCTTTTTTTCAAATAATTTTATTAAGAATTTTATGTATAAATAATAGATGTTAATATAAACTACAAAAAAATGCAAATGGAAAAATATAAAAAAGAAAGAAAGATTGGGTGTGTGAAAAAGGAAAAGGGGGAAGAGAAAAAAAGAAGCAATTTCTCCACTCTGGCAGGTAAAACCTATTTTGATAGCATATCACCATATGTAACGAAAATATAATCTCGTAACTAATCTCTTAGATAAGGGGGAAAAAGAGCCAGTTTGGTTTAGTGGTTAAGGAACAGAGCTAGAAAGCAGGAGACCATGAATTTAGGTCTTGCTTTGGCTGTGAGACCCAGTTGAGTGATTCTGGTTAAGGCCAGTCATTCTCTCTAGCTCAACCCACCTCACAAGGATGTTGTGGGAAAAATAGGAAGAAGAAGGTATGTTGGGTATGTATTCTGCCTTGATTTCTTTGTAAAAATAATAAAGGTGGGATATAAATATAACTAAAATAAATAAAATCAAAATGCTACATTAATCTTTATCAACAAAAGTCCTTTAAGGATACTCAGATAACTATTTTCTTCTTTTAACTCTGATTGAACAAGCCAGTTTTATAAATCTTTTCTGATTAAAAAGAATGCTTTGAGCCCTTCAAAAAACTCACAGGGGTAATTTGCTATTCAACTGTTTCAAACTGAAAATCTTTCAGAACTTTAACAGATTTCTCCTGCATCCACAAGTTAATTTATCCTTTTGTTTGTCACTTCTAAAAAAAAGTGTTACCATATCTTAGCAGAGTTGTTTTCTACATCCAGAATAATTTTTTTTTATTTAATGTTTGTTCATCTCCTTTAGAGAATAAATCATCCATCAGGGCCATTTTTATTCATTTAAATTATCCCTCAAAGTAATTTCCTAAACATCCAATACTACTTATTTTTGTTCTACAACTTCATTAGAACATGCTCTGTCAATTTTATCAATAAAGTCTGCTTTATTCTGTCCAAAAGCTTACCTGAATTGAAAAGTTTGCATTAAGGATTTCTGCTTTTTTTTTTTTTTTATCCTCTGGCTCTGGTGTCCAGCTTTCAAAGTCTCCTTGTCATAACCTCAAAAAAAGAAAACAATATCCATGTTCCCATGAGAAAGTATCATCTAAATAATTCAAAGATATAATTCCAAATCCCCTGGCCCCTTAATCCGTTATTAAAAATTCAAAGTCCATATACTAAGCACTTTTGCTATATAGTTTTTAAAAAATCATATATTTTTAAAAGTTTTAAAATCAAATTTACACCATCATCTTTAAAGTAGAGAGAAACTTACCCAATGAATGCTGTAAAATTTTTGCCAGTCTCAGAGGTCTTAATCTTTGCAATATGCACAGGAAAAAAAATCTAAAAAAGTGGTTAAGATATAAGGCTCAGTCAAGTTTAGTATCCATAAAGGCTGCTTTGTGAATTTGAGCTTGTCGTAAATCCCAATTCCCAGTTGTTTTACTTATAGGCCAACTAAAAAATTGACAGTTTCTGTGGTCTACTCTTGAGTAGCAGCAGCTGTCTGGAATGCCATGGATGATCTCAATAATCTCTTTGTTCTGGCCAGATTATCTTAATTCAGATGCAGCATTATCTTGCTAGCAACAATCAGCAGATGGTCCATTTGCCATGGTACTTATAGCATAGCAGTAGCAATAACACTTAGATTTACATACTGATCTATCGTACTTTACAGCCCTCAGTTTACAGAGTCAGCATATTTCCCCCAACAATCTGAATCCTCATCTTACCAACCTTGGAAAGATGGAAGACTGAATCAACCTTGATCCTTTCAGGATCGAATTCCAGATTGTGGATGGAGCTAGCCTGCAATACTGCATTCTAATCACCAGACCACCAGGGCTCCTTATTTGAAGTCCCAGGCAATTTCTCTATATGTAACCTTTAAAAACTCTTATTCTTTCAGAAAGTAGAAGGAATTGCTTTTCATCATCCAGCTGAGTCACACAGGAATTGTTAGTTGAGGACATAAGGTAGTTGTTCAAATCCATGGCCACAATCATAACTCAATGTTGAGTATACATGGACAATCTGTGGTCTCCCATATGTGGTACTTCTTCCAGAATCCCTCACCACTTGCATGACTGATAGAGCCTGTGGGAATAGTACGTTAGCCAAATTTAGAGTACAAGCTGTCTAATGCATCATAAATTGTTCCATTGATCTAGTCTTGGAATTGCTAGGTTGAAAGTAGAACTAGAAAACAAGAGGTTATTTTTTATTATTTTTAAATACAAAGCTGATTTCTACTGTAGCCTTTAGATAAAGTTTATGATATAGATGTGAGCATTAATTTATTTTTGTTGGCCTCAAATGTTCCCTAATATGAATAAACTAATAGATTTTTTTAAAAAAACCAGCGTAAATATCTTTATTAAGGCTATATACATCAACATTACAATATGTGGATTGTATTGGGTGCCACTTGCATTCCATTTTACAGATAATTAAAATCAGAACTTTTATACTGGGGACACACACACACACACACACACACACACACACACACACACACAGAGGCAGAGGTGTCACCTGTTACAAATGGTTCTTCCTGTCAAGATCTCTCATCACAAATCTCACCAAAATGTGAACTTGAGTTTTGTACATTCCTGAATAATGTTATGGCTTCCCAGTACCTTGTAGAATGTAAACATATTCTGCAGAAATGGCCAAAATAACAAACCTTAAAATGTTCAGAAGGGTCACATAATGAAATAGCAGATGTCAGCAAGCAGCCTACAAAAACTTCATGTATCTGTGACATGGACATTTGATACCTGATATCAAAACAGGTTCTGCACATTATTGTGTACTAATGGGACAAATCATGGTCAAGTGCTCCAAAGGAGAAATAGAAATGGTACAATGATCCAATTAAAAATAGTATAAAAATATGTATAAAGAGGGAAAAACCAACCATCTGTTTTTCTTATCTGTGAAAAATGGTCATTGTATTTAGTAGGTTATTATGGATTAACATCTTCTGTGATTGCTTAATATTAACAGTTCTGTCTGCATATTATTATTGTGGAGGGACCAGAGTTAGTAAAGTAGAGATACACCTTATTGGGGAAAACCCAGTTGTTTTTAAGGATGAACTAACTTTTAAATACATTCTTGAGGATTCAAGAATTGTCTCAGATAAGTTTCAGTTTTAATATTTGCCCATTTTGGAGAAGCTGGCTGCCAACTTGCTAAAACTTCATTTGCAAGTTGTTTCCCCATGTGGTTTTCTATTTATTTGCACCATAAAAATACAATGTAATCTTTCTGTGAAACTCTACCAGAAAGATAATTAACTAACATGCTGCAGATGTTTTTTTTTTCAGGAGATAGTTAAAGTGATTACCACTCTGGAAGGCATAATTATTAAGGGAATCCATCCACTGTGTAAATTTGCCCTTATTGCTTCTAAGAATGATGGTTATGTGCTGGATACTCATTTTTTGATTTCCTTCAAAAGTATGGTTTCTGTGGAGGGAAGGCAGTTTGTTTATTTATTTGGCCTATAGCAATCTTACATTAGCCAGGAGAATACAGTATGTTAACACAAAATAGTTGTTAGGTTGCTGATGATTTTTAGTCTGTTCAGCTCACACATGCAGCCTATCCAGAGTACAACACAGGAGGCAAACTAGCTCTGCACTCAAAATGGCTAATGGTGTTGTGCAGTATCATCCAATGCTTTTTCCTTCCACTGATCCGGCCTTGTGTTCAGATATTGCATTTGGGCAGGTCCCGCACTAGTTGGGTTACTTCCGCATGAAGCGCCATTATTTTTCTCACTGAAGTGGTACCTATTTATGTATCATGCTTTTGAACTGCATGGTTGGCATAAGTGGAGGCAATCGATGAGAGCTCACTCAACTATTGGAGTGGACCTTCTCCAGCATCTTTAAACCACGGAGGCACCACACCTCTAAGAAGACATTTATTTAGTTCAAATCACCCCAAAAGCAGCTTCTTGCAGTACAAACACTCTGTTTGATTCTGAGAAGAGGAGGCAGGGTTTCCTTAGACAGACCATTGCCAATGATATTACTAACTGCAATGGGCAACTCATCATATAGCATATAGTATGTCATGGGATTGGATAGGATAAGGACAGTTCCTTCTCCATTCTCGGTTGCTGTAATGGTATGTGGGAATGATCTTGAAGAATGTGGGGAAGAGATGCTGCTAGGGAACAAGAGAGAAAGGAGCCCCCAACGACTTGATATTTAGAAATATCAAGAAAGAAATTTAAGAATGACCCATCTAGTTAATCAGGCTGTAATAACAGACATTAAAAGACCTGTAGTTTCAAAGTTGTAAGATTCTGTTAATGTAGCCTTAGAATAAAGTAAATGAGTTGATCTGGTCATATCTCCTGTCTGTTTTATCCAGGGAGGCTGACAGTCACCACCTTGCTCTTCATCAATCTACATCCCACTATACTCTAATCAAAGGAGTCCCTGCAGATTTTGCTCCACTAGTCATTGCTGAATATTATGGACAGTGTTCATCTCCATTTCAAGGCCATTGAATCAGCATTGTCCCAAGACATTTCCATAGTCAAGTGGCCAGTATGACATCACAGAGAGCTATTACCTTCCCACTGAAGTGGTACCCATTTATCTACTTGCATTTGTAAGCTTTCGAACAGCTAGGTTGGCAGGAGCTGGGGTGAGGATGGGAGCTCACCCTGTCACTTGACACTCAGGTCTCAAACCTGGGCTATAAGCTTTCCAGCTGACAAGCCCAGTGTTTTAACTATTGAGCCACTGTCCCACCATAGTCTAAGGGGTGGGACATGTTTTAATAAGCAGTTAAAGTTCTGTTCTGTTTATAGCGATTGGGCATTATTTATGTTCAGGCAAACTAAATGTCAAAATGTGTGTAATATGAAGGAATTACTAAGTATGAACCCCACTTTAGAAAATGAAGACAATAGATGCTTTTCTAAGAACAGTTGGATTTCCATGCTGATCTTTTTTGCCAAAATTGAATTAATTTGTTTAAAGATTCCTTTAATTAAAATTCAAATAGATTAGAAGATGGCTTGATCCCATCTTCCAAAACCTTACTTCCAGTATCACTTTTTCCCCCTAAATGATTGACAGACTTACCAGCATTCTTAAAAGATGAAAAGATAACTGTAGGTCACTGTACTCTTATGATATGTTTCTCCATCTAGAAGAAAGATGCAGTTAAATGGATGCTGAATATACTTGTAGGAATAAAGTGTAAACAGATGTTTGCAATGGTTGGTACAGTATCCATTATGTAAACAGCAGCATCTTTCTTCCCTGGAAGCACATGATCTTAAAATTTCCTTGGTCCCAAAGGCTGAGCACCTGTAATGTATGGGGTTAACTGTCATAAATGCAGCATTATTTTTTTCTCAGCTTCTCTATATTGAAAAGAGCAGCAGATTCCTCCGTATTCCATTTACTTCACATCAATTTTTCTATCTCTATATAGCATTAGAATAGAGAAGGCTACATTTGGCAAAAGTGACAGGTTCCGTTAGATAAAATAATATTAACTTGTGACTACAGCAGCATCCTGGTTCTGTGCCCCCCAGCGTGACTTAGTTTGCATACCTCTAATCCAAGAAACCCAGTCAATGCCTGAAGGGCATAAGGCTTGCTTGACAGAGCTTCTGAATCTTTGCTATGCTCAAAAGTCTCCTGCAATGGAATGCAGGAATAGAAAAGGTATAGAGTTCTGTGTTTGCCTGAACTATATTTCATCTCTTGTATTACCTCTACCTCCTGAGGATGTTTCTAGATGCTTCTTGTACTCATCCAGATATAATCAGTGCAAATATTATTTTACTCAAAGAATAGACAGTGTGTTCGTACAACCTACGGTGAGATGTTCATCAGCAAAGGAAGTTTTTATAAAATAGAATGGAAGAAAAAAGGGTTGTGGGATTCAGATCATCATCATCATCTTCTTTTTATGAACCCATAATCTCTTGCAGGGTGGAGTCAGGGCAGCTGAATAGAGCTGAGCGTTTACTGGCTGAAAGCCTTTCCTGTCACCAATGAGGAGATTTATTTAGCAGATATATTCCAATTTCTCCCAGAGAGAGAAATATCAGCTTCTACCTAGGATCAAACTCACAGCCTCCTGATTGTGAGATGAGAGCTCCACCTCTAGGCCACTGCAACACTCAGTTGTGTATTTCAAATGCAATGAACAAAACTCCTGTTGTCTTTTTATTCTTTTACATCTTTGCATGATCATTCTAGTATACCAAAGAAAATAACAACTGAACTTTGGGTAATCACCCTCTTTGCAGGTTACTCTCCATTAGTCTGACTAAAAGACATCATCATCAACAACAAAAAATATTTCCACCTTTAGATGGATATCTGTAAATGATTGTGATTATACTTTAAAAATATCATTTAGATCATTTAATATCCGTTTTAATTTTTACCATGCTAAGCCCTGGTATTCCAAAAGCAGGACATAGATAATACCAGATGTTCAAATAAAGAATGTTGTTTTACAGCAAGAGTAATAAGCTAGGAATTTGGGGTTTTGAATTTCAGCATCTCAGAAAGTTGCAGAGTTGAAGAGGAATAATTGAGAGGAATAAAATAAGACTGAGGAAACCCAGGTACAACCTTCTGGGCATTGGGTCTCTCAGTCTGTCTTTGAGTAATCTATTTTATAAAATTGTTTTACCAGTAAAAAGTATTTAGGAAATCATGATTGCTGATATTTTTGGAAGGAAAGCAGAATATGCATGCACTAGTAAAAATGAATAAAAACAAATAACATTATGGTTATAGAGACAAGTACAACCTCTATTCAGAAACTGGAAAGTAGGGCTCAAATTAAAATTCTGCTCTGAGGCCTCTCATAGACTTAACAAGGCCATCGGTATAAGGGTATTTAAATTTCATTAGTCATAAAGGTCTGATTTTTTTTGTCCTCTAAGAAGAGCTCCATTAGTCATTCAAAGAGCAAGACTTCCAATTTGTTATAAAGTTACCTTTGTTGTCATAGTCACTTCTTCCTCCGCTTTTAATGAATCATTTTTGAAAGCTATGCTTGTTTAGCACAAACTCAGGACATGAGTACTTATGGGAATAACTGGATTCTAATAGGTTTCATTTTTACGTGCAGCATTAGTAATAGATACTGCAAATGAAACTATATTATTATTTTCTAAAAAAGCATGCAAGATTTAATAATTTCATCTCGATGTTCACCAAGGATTTTTCATATGCCCTGACACAGAAATAGTCTGGACACTTCAAAGAAGTTTTATGATTGCTCACAATGTAATACTTCACATTATAGAGGAAAAGGTAAACAAATTGGCCCTGGGCAAAAGTGCTTTCTTTTTTTTTTTTAAAGGAGGTAATTGGGTATATTTGTGTTTATAGCTGCTATGTTTCAAGCTAGCATTAGAACAATTTATTTACTACCTTAATATTCTACCCTACCTCTAAGGAGCTTCAGGCAGCAATTTAAACTCTCAATAGCCATATGAGGCCAGGTATTAATAAGGTATTATTTTTATTATAGAGATTTACAGTGTGCTGAACACAGAAAAAATTCTGACACCCCTTCCCCACTTGCACAGACCATCCAACTTATTATTAAGTTATAATTACTTTTTCATATGACCTTTATACTGCTACCTATCTAGCCATCCATCCATCCAGCTCTCTGTACTACTTAAATGGTCTTTCTAGGAAATTGCTGTGGAACAATTTCTTTCTATACTGTGAATAACATGGCATGAGAACCCGATTCATTCTGTTCAATGTAGCCCAGGACTTTAGCCTCAGGGGACTGCTGAAGGAGCATGGAATGAAAAATGACAGGGGAATAGATCAGTTTGGGAAGGATTAAAATAAAGATGCTGCATACCAGGAAGAAAAGCATCCCCGCAGTAAGTTACAGAGAATAGATGAATGTCATAGCTGAGCAGTAATCGGAATCTAAAGCTGCCTTTGTTTGAAGCCAAATTTTATTCATGTTCATTTCAGCAGACTTTAAAATAGTAATTGTATGCAGGAACCTTGAATCAAGTAGTGTTGATCTCTCATTGGCGAGCCCCAAACCAGACCTTGGCAGCTCATCCTTTTAAGAAAGAGATTTGGACTCAACCTTCACAAGACTAAATGGATATAGATTTTGGGGGAGGTCTGCATGAGAGGACTTTCCAGTTTTAGTATTGGGTAGGGTTGCTCTTCTCTTTTTAAGACTAGTATGTAGAGTTGGGCTTGGACTCACAGTTCTGCTTAAAGAGCACAGCTTCATCTGCTGAGCCATCTGAGACTGATCCTGAGTTAGGAGGTCCTCCAGGCAGTCACTTATGCTCTGTTTACCTCATGTTTTGGACTATTGCTATGCCGTCTACATGGGGCAGCCCTTCAAACCATTCAGAAATTGTAGCTTGTTCAGAATGTGGTGGCAAGAGCAAAATTGGACATGTGGTGGTGTGTTCCCAATGTGTGGGACCACCTGTTCTGACCCAACTGGGTTCCCAGAGAGCAAACACAGACAAAGACAGCAGCCCCCACCTTTTAAGGTTTAATCACAAGTCTGTTCCCTTACAGATAAAAGACTGCTTTCCAACAGTTAGCTCCAACAAGAAAGAGCCTTGCCAAGTTGTTTGTTAAGGCTGCCAAAAACCCAAAGATAAGAACTAATTTACAGAATTCTCCAAATACAAACTAAGATGTCCACCAGTTGAGTTTCAGAGCTTCTTTGCTGTCTGCTTTTCCAAACCTGGCTTTTATCCTCTTGAGGGAGGGGCCATTACCTTGCATCCTTACTCCCGAGTCTCCTGTGCTGCTGTAATTGTTCTTTCCTCCAAGCAATCCTTCGTGCACATGCACTTGGCTCAGGCTCCTCAGGAACCTCCTCATTACTGCTGCCAGCCCCCCCACAATCTCTGAAGGCAGCAGGTCCTGGCCCTTTATCAGAGTCCTCGCTCTCCTCAGTCATCTGCACCTGCTGCTGGCTAACCACAATGCTACCATGGAATAAGCCTTGCTACAAAGCTCAAAGTCTGCCAAGCAGTAGTGCTAACTACTCTGATGTATGCCAGTGAGACTTGGACTGTATACAGGAGGCATGCTAGGCAATTGAACCACTTCCACACAATCTGCCTCCACAGACCTCTGAGGATCTGGTGACAGGACAAGGTTCCAGACACAGAAATCTTCTCCAGAGCAGGCCTGCTATCAGTTCACATTCTGATGATCAAAGCCCAGACATGCTGGGCAGACCATGTTGCAAGGATGAAATGCCTGAAATGAAATAAAATGAAATGAAATGAAATGAAAGAAATGCTTGAAACGGCGGCACCCAACTAGGAAGGTGAGGCTCTCGCTCCTGGAGCACTATCTCCCTATAAAGCCACCACCTGCACCAGAAATCACCTTTAAAGCTGCTGCCTGCACCAGTAACCGTGAGTAAACCAGAGCCCAAAAAACAAGCCCCAAAACGCTGGATACCAAAGTCGTGGAGCTCTAATAATGCTGGCGGAGCTCCTGCTAACTGATCTGGAGCCCTCCTCTCCTTCCCCAGAGAAGTGAAGCTTTTTCCATTGAGCCCTATGAACCACACTGGTGAAGCTGTTGAATTGGATCACTTGGAGCCAGCTGAGTGCAAACAACGTACCTTCATTTAAATCCCTCACACAGCTGATAGAAGTATCTTCCACGCCAGACAACGCGTTTCCATTAATATCCCCCACACAGTTTCCCCGGAGCCACATTGGACAGCTGGCAAAGAGAAACAAGGAGGGAGGAGAAAGCCCTGAGGCTCTTAGGAGCTGAAAGTCACCCTGGACGGCAGAGGAATGCTTTGGGGGTCGCGAGGAGAGGAGAGTCTCCTCGACTGACCTGAAGAAAACCCCTCCATCCAAACTAAAAAGAGAACTGCCAGCATGGCTGAATCAAAGCCAGGCAGGCAGGTGAGACAGAAGTGAAAAAGAAAGGAAAGATCTTGTAACAGTGTGCTTAGTCTTGGTAAGAACCACTCCAATTTCTGCAGTGGAATTTTCCTTGGAAAGTGGGACTCAAAGGAGAAAAATAGCTGTGATTAACGATCTGGAGTGACTGTCAGATTTAGTTAAAAAAGAAAAAAAATATTGCAACTAGAAGTAACTTTAAAAGTAAAGGACAGATTGGATTGGTTAACCCAAATTTCTGGACTGTATTTTTACTACTACTCAACTTGAAGAACTTTTGGAAAACAATCTTATTCAGAGACATATTGATTGTAGTTAAAATGTTTTAATTCAGCGAGTTTTGCTCTCTTTCAAAAATCCAGCATGCTTTGAACATCTTGTTACAGCCTATTGTTTACAGAGTAATAGCAGCAGCAATCAGAGCAATAAATTCCTCCCACCCAGTAAATAAAAGCTGTTAGTTAAACAATTAACCCTTTCCTTGCAGACTCTCAATACTACCACATTACTTTAATCAAACACTGATTAATTCATTACCTCAAAACTTACAACTTTTCTACCTCATTACCTATATCAATGATTAGATAATCAATTTCTATAAAATATTTCATTAATGGTTTAATTGGTTTATTGTTTTAATTGATCAGTGTGATTAGAGTGTTTAGTGCAAATAGTGTGATTACTGATTAGTTTAAAAGATCAAGATTCATGTAATTTAATTGATTAGTAAAATTAGATTTAGTGAATTTAATTGAAGTGTGATTAATGATTAGTGTAATTAATTGATTGGCGATTAGTGTAATTAATTGATTAGGCTGATTGTTGCTTAGGAAAATTATTTGACTGGAGAGATTATTGTAATTGACTGATTGGTGTGATATTGGCTATATTGATTACTCAAAATTGTTCCATTAATTAATTTAATCAACGTACCATCTTAACAAACCTACCATGCCAAGAAAAAAATCCAATGCCAAGCCACAACCTAAAGAGAAAGTAATCCCCACCAATGAACCACAAGATGGCACATGCCTTAAATGCTACAAAACTCTAAAGGATAATGAAAACTCCATCAAATATTCTTTATGTAACAAATACGCTCATCATGACTGCTTGAGATTACCTGAGCAAATGATTCAATACCTAGAATCATCCAATGAGTTTCCATATCTCTGCAAATCATGCAAACCCAAACTGGATCTGTTTGAAAGAGTTGATACCATAGAAACACAAATAACATCCCTTGACACCATAGTAGCATCCCTAGACGCCTTAAAAGAAAGATTATCCAACATTGAAAAAAAAGACACAATGCAAAAACCTGAACATCCAATAGCTACAAACCACATCTCTACCCAACAACCACAACCCAATCCACAACCCAATCCCCAAAAAAACATAAGCCAGACAAATAATGATATCCCAATCCTCATCAGAGAAGCTGTTGAGCATGAACGGAAATGTCCAAATGCCATCTTATTTGGTCTAGAGGACATCAATGACAATGATGACATCACAACTGTCCAAAACATCATCAGTGATTATCAAGTCTCAACCATCTCTCCTGATGAAATACTTGACATTTCCTGCATTGGCCAAGAGCTCAAAAACAGAGATGGCTCTGTGGCCCCACACTTCTGCAGGGTCATTTGCAAAAATGAATCAAGCAAACGTAAATTCATTTATACTATAAATTCACTTGCCAAGAGCAACAGCAACCATAAGAACCTCCGTTCTCGCCCTGACCTAACCATACAGCAATGTGCCTGCTCCTGTGTACTCCGCACTGAACTCAAAAAGGGTCTAGACAATGGAGAGAAGGACCTGTACATTGACTACCATGCCGACTGTATCAAAAGTAAGTAACACAACCCGCAACTCAGCTTTAAACTTCAACCACAACCCTAGCTCAACCAATCCACCATCACCCAAGACTAGGCACGCATGCCCCTAACTACCTCAATTCCAACTACTGCTGGCTTTAAATGCAAGCTACTCAATGCAAGAAGCCTTGTGAATAAAATACCTGAATTTCTCCTCTTACTAAATATGGCTAAATTTGACATCATATTCGTCTGTGAAACATGGCTCAATGCATCTCTCCCTGATTCCATTACCACAGTAAGAGACTATCATGTTTACTGATCAGATCATGAAATCCATAGAGGAGGTGGTGTTCCTATCTTCTGTAAAAAGTCCTTACATCTAAAAAACATCCAAATTACCCAGGAGCTTGCTCTTCCTGAGACCATCATCTGTGAACTATCCTTAAATATCACATTTTGATTCTTACTATGTTACAGAGCACCTGATTATGATATTGAACATGTAAACAAGCTAAATTCACTACTAACATGGGCAACATTCTGCCCACACACTTTTATCTTTCTTAGTGACTTCAATCTATCTCATATTGACTAGAACCTAAATGAATGTACAACTGAACCCATTCATGCAACCTTCTACAATGCTGTTACAAATCTGGGACTGGAACAACTAGTAACCAACAACACTAGACTAAACAACTGCCTCGATCTCATCTTCTGCAATAGTTTGAATTTAATTTATGGAATACAAACTAAAGAACCCTTTTCCAGCAGTGACCACAATATGATTGACTTTTGTCTCAACATACACCCCACAAAAATCATCACAATGACGTAATCCCCAATTATAACTTCAAAAAAGGCAACTATGATCTTATAGACAATGATCTCTCATCCCTTGATTGGCAATCTCTATTCACTGGATGCAATACTGTTGAAGACCATTACAACGTATTTTTACATAACAATAAGGAAACTTCAGTCCAAAAAGAGATCACTCTGGCGGAAAAACAAATCTGATTACATTGCCAATTTCAAAAGCCAATACAAAAATTTATGCCACCAGATAAAGATTGATTATCCTGCAATCTGCATCTCTTACACTGCAAAAACATATGGACTACACAACTCGATCAGGGCAAATCAATAGACGCAATCTACATAGACTTCTGTAAAGCCTTTGATTCAGTGGTACATGACAAACTACTGCTAAAACTAAAATATTATGGTATCTCTGCATAACTGGATAGAAGCATTCCTGTCAAACAGACAACAAATGGTCAAAATTGGGAGCATCCTATCAAATTCTGTACCTGTCAACAGTGGTGTCCCCCAAGGCAGTGTTCTAGGACCAACTCTCTTCATACTCTACATAAATGACCTCTGTGATCATATTAAGAGCAACTGCGTTCTTTTCACTGATGATGTAAAGCTGTTCAATACCACAGACAATACTGCTACCCTTCAAAAAGATCTTGACTATGTATCAGAATGGTCAAACAAATGGCAACTTCAAATCTCAACAAATAAATGCTCTGTCTCAACAAATAAATGCTCTGTCTTACATATTGGCAAAAAAAATCAGAAAATAAAATACAAGCTGAATAGTCAAGATCTTGTTGATGATCCAAGTTCTGTAAAGGACCTTGGAATACTCATCTCTAATGATCTAAGTGCTAGAGCCCACTGTAACTACATAGCCAAAAAGGCATTAAGAGTTGTTAACCTAAACCTACATAGCTTTTTCTCTGGTACTATCACACTACTAACTAGAGCATACAAAACATTTGCTAGACCAATACTCGAATACAGCTCATCGGTCTAGAACCCACATCAGGTATCTGATATTAGCACAGTTGAGAAAGTCCAGAAATATTTCACAAGAAGAGTTCTCCACTCCTCTACTCGTTGTAGAATACCTTATGCCACCAGACTTGAAATTCTAGACCTGGAAAACCTTGAATTACGTCATCTTCAATCTGATCTAAGTATGGTATATACAATCATACATTGCAATAACTTACCTGTCAATGAATACTTCAGCTTCAACCATCACAACACAAGAGCACACCATAGATACAAACTCAAGGCTAACTTCACCAAACTTGATTGCAGGAAATACGACTTCAGCAACAGAGTGGTCAATGTCTGGAATACTCTACCTGACTCTGTGGTTTCTTCCCCAACCCCCCAAAACTTTAACCTTAGACTGTCTATTATTGACCTCACCCCTTTCCTAAGAGGTCTGTAGGGGCATGCATAAGCGCACCAACGTGCCTACCATCCCTGTCCTATTGTTTCTTTTATTTTTCTTATATGTACCCATTTCATGTATTCATAACTATGTATATACTTATACCTATTATCTTGTAAACAATTGACAAATCAAATAAATAAATAAAATAAATAAATAGATGCCAGACCACCGCATCCCCAAACAGCTCCTCTATGGTGAGCTGTCTCAAGGAAAGCAATTGCACAGGGGTCAAAGGAAGCGATTACAAAAACATGCTGAAAGTCTCTCACAAGTCCCTGGATATCGACACCACCTCCTGAGAAACCCTGGCACAAGATCGGTCAACATGGTGCATTTGATTCACCAAGGCTGCCAGACATTTGAAGACAGAAGGATAACCATAGCACAAGAGAAGCAAGCACTCCACAAAGTCAGAGTTGCAAATGCTACAATAGCGGTGCCCACACATGTCTCCTCAACATGTGGCAAAACATTCTGTGCCTTTATAAGCCTTATCAGCCACCTACAGACTAGTGGTCATATTTAAAAACTTTTACTACCAGTACTGTGGACGTGGGTTGGTGGGCATGGCCATGTGACTGGGTGGGCGTGGCTTTTGTTGCAGCCCCCATCCATTTTGGGGAGCTTCTAAACCACAGAGGAGCCTCTGGGGGGCGTTTTTGCTCCCCCAAGGCTCCTTTGGGGCTCTGGAAGAAAAGGAACAGAGCATGGGAGGGGCATGCAGCATCCCTCCAAGCTCCGTTTTGGGAGCTTCCTAGCCTCAGAGAAGCCTCTGAGAAGCCTCTGAGGGGGGCGTTTTTGCTCCCCTAAGGCTCCTCTGGGGCTCTGGAAGGCAAAAAATGGAAGGGGAGCTGCTTCCTCCATTTTTTGCCTTCCTGGGCCTCAGCAAAGGGAATCCTGGTACAGCTGATCTTATCTACAGCTGATTATCGGGAGGGGAAAAAAGAAAGAAATACCTTAGGCGAATGTCAGGCAGGCGGGCGGGGTGAGTGAGCATTGGGTGGGAGGTGCGACTAGGTGGGAGAGCATGGCCAGCCAGAACTTACTACCCGTTCAGTGACCCATACCAAATTCTTGCTACCGGATCCCCTGATCTGGTGCGAACCAGCTGAATACCACCACTGCTGCAGACACATTGTGGACAGCCCACAACTCAATAGAAGTCAAGGTCCTCTTTGAAAATAATGGAAAAACTTTACCTCATGTTTTGGACTCTTGCTATGCAGTCTGCATGAGGTGGCTCTTGGCAACTACTCAGAAGTTGTAGCTTGTTCAGAATGTGGTGGCATGTGGATGTGGTCATGTACTCCTAGAGCTGCTCTGGTTTTTTTTTTTTTTTACTGCCTTCTTACTTTATACACAAACAGCTTCTAAATTCACTAAACAAATTTGCTACAAAGCACTCTTAGTTTCTGTAGCTTTAAAGGCTTATTAAAGCAAACGGTACATGCAGATGCATGGTCCAGAAGATTGAAAATTATTTGAAACATGATTTGCTTGTAAAAATTGGTTTTGGTGATATGTAGGGAGGTCAAATCTGCAATATTAAATATACAGTGGTTGTAAATAGGTAAGTAGTCTGTTCATTAATTTTCATATGTTGTGTGTATTATAGAAGTTGCATAGTTTTGAAGAGATACCTATATATACATTTTACATTCCTGTGCAATCATTTTTGTTAACATTATAGGTAGAGTCCTTCTGGGAAAGTGTCCTGGAGAAACTTTAGGAGGCTTATAATTCATACAGGTTTAAATGTCAAATATAGATAATGTAAGAAGTCAGGTGAATTTTCATTAGAAATGAATTACTTTAGTTTGAGCAAATAGATTTAAACTTCCTCCTGGGGCTTTTTTTACCTCATTAATTAACACCTGCACCAGCAGTCTAGTTTATTAAGGAAAGTGTAAATAAAACACATATATGGAATATATGGATATGGAATGGCCAAGTTCAAATTGTAATGCTCAATATTTAATTTCTGTAATGAGGGGAAAAAAATCTGGTGGTAGCCTGCTTGAGAAACTTTATTGGTTAGAATATGAAACAAGTGGTCCTTAGTTCTCTCTGAGAGAACTAAGGACCCCTCATTTCAACCCTGAGCTACAAATATTCTTCTTTATTAGAATATTAAATGCCACTCTCAATTTTGTGCTGTCCACATGGGATGAGGCTTTATCTTCCAAAATTCCAAACCACTTAAGTAATTTTAGGAACTATACTCCTAATAGAAAAAGTACTTTGATTTACATATGTGAGTCTCACAGAAACCGGATGCGAGAAAGTTTCTAATAAACTTCTTGAGACCTTTCTTTATGAGAGGATAAAACTTCACTTTGAATTCATGAAGTTTATACCATCATGACTAGGTAGCATTGTTGGGAAAATCTGGCTTAGAATTCTGTAAATAAGACAGATCATGGCTGTGAATGGCTGTGAAAGGACCACTACATATGGAAAAAAGTTCCCTCTTCTTTTTTGCATTTCCAGCAATTCGGACTCATATTGGGGTGCATCTTTGCTAACCTCGAAGGAGGAAGGTGCCATCTATAAAACATTTTATAGGCGTTTTCTTTGTATGCTACCGATTTTGTAATTTTATTATTTCTACCCCAGACCTTTTCCCATTCTGTTATGGTGATGCTACGTCCTATATTCCTACTCCAGACTATCATGTTCCCTTTTACAATTTCTTCTTCTAATTCTACTTCTAATAAGTAATTATAAAATTTTGTTATATTTTTTTTGCCTGATCCTAATAAAATTTTATCTAGTTGCTGGAGTTTATTGTTAATTCCATTTTTTTCTTGTCCTGTTTATATCTACTTTGAATTTGAAGATATGCCCACTGATCAATTTTTAGTCCCCACTCTTGAAGTTCTTGCTGCAATTTCAAATTTCCTTGTGTATCCAATAGGTCCTTATATTTAATCATTTTAGTGATATCCAGATTATTTGGGTGAATCATCACCTCCATTGTTGAAATCCAAATTGGTATTTTTAAATAGTGTTTTTTTCCATATTTTCTTCCAATTAGTTAATAATGAGTCTCTGATTAGGTGTCTTTGAAAATATTTTTGGCTAGTTTTCCCTACATCCCATAAAAAAGCATGCCACCCCCTCTGCAAGTCATGGCCTTCTAAGAATAATATTCTCTTATTGGTTAAATTCACCCATTCCTTCAACCATACTAAAGAGGCTGCACTATAATACAACTCCCAATTTGGAAGTGCCAGCCCTCCCCTGCTCTTCATATCCTGCATTGTCTTTGTTTAATAATTTTTCCATTTCTTCCCCAATTGCTTTATCCTTCATTTCATCTAAATAGTTTCTTATTCTATCTTCGTTAACTTCTTCCTTTTTATATAACTCTTCAAAATACCAATCGCTCATAAAATTCCTGGGCCTTTTCCATGGAGTCTATTTTAATTTATGTTTTCCTTTCATTCCAAAAAACTAACATCCCCTCTGGGATTAGCCATTTAAATACGATTCTTTTCTGATTTAGGTAAGCTGCTAAGAACTTGTAGTCTTGTCTTTGTTCTGTTACTCTTCTTGGTATTTGTTTGAGAATCAAGACTTCTTTACCTTTATACGTGATTGTTTCATCTCTTGACATCCTATATATGATATCCCGGACACTCCTTCTCGCAAATCGTATATGGACTTCTCTTGGGCATTTGTGGCATCTTGCATAATTAGTGCTAATCCTGTAAACTTCATCAAACTCCCTTAAGATGTCATCTTTATCCATTTCCAATAGTCCAGCCAGTATTCCCGCCATTAGTTGTTCCAGGTCTTCTTCTTTGGATTCCACTACATTTTGGAATCTCAAGTATGTAGCAGCCTTGTCCATCTCTAGGTAGACCAGTGAGTCCTCCATTTCTTTACTCACATTCTTTAATTCTTCATCTATCCTTTCTAATTTCCTTTTGGTTCGTTCAGTCCTTTTCTCTACCTCTTTTATTGTTGCTTCATTTTTCTCCAAGGCCTGCTGTAATAATCCAACTTTGTCCTCTACTTTGGAGATATCCGCTTTCATTTCTGCTTTTAATTTCCCCATCTCCTCTTTTAGTTCATTGATATCTGCTCTCGTCTTGTTATGGTTTTTCGTCATTGTTTCTTGCAGCTTTGTCATCGATTCCTGTAAAGTCAGCAAAATTGATTGGATGTTGGCATTCGAGATGTTAGCTTGTTTCTCCACTGGTAATGTTTCTTCTATGTTTTTTTGTGCCATGGGCGAAGCTGTTGCCGACGTAGTTGTTAACATCGGGGTGACCTTTCTTCCAGTTTTCAGAGCTGTAGTAGTTGTGGAAGTCATTTCTTTTCAGATTTGTTTCTGTTGTTGTACTATATTAATTATATTATCCCAAATTAACATTCAGTGATAGAATCTCTGTATTAGGATTGACCGGTATCTAATTACTTAATCTATCTATCTTCTGGATAGCTGTGCTCTTAACTAGTTACTAGATATAAGTACTTATATATAAAAATATTATCACTGTATTATTTTAAATCCAAATTCTAAATCACATATATAATTTTGTAAGGTCTATGCTCAACCTCTATACATAACTTCATTATATATATATATATATATATAATATTCAAATCCAACTATATTTAAATATTATAAATAAATATGTGTATCTAACCTGATTTTAAATATTCTTAAACACAAACAGTATTACATTCATCCCCAAGTGGATTAATTGTGATCACACAATAAATTATAATATTAATACATAAAATTCTAGACTTATTAATTAAATAATACTTAATGTTCTTACTATTTTCCCTATATATCTAATCAAAGTATATATTATCACTATTATTAATAAATCAATTAAATCAATTAATTCAATTATTTAACAATCAGATACAACAATCAATTTTCCTTTCCCCAGTATGCATATTTATAATCATTATAAAGAGAGAATAAAGAAGGAGAGATAGTTCATCATAGCACCAGATGGTGAGGGAAAAAGAAGAAAAAAAAATTGAGCAAATGTATACAGAAAAAAGGGAGTAAAAAAAGAGGGAAAAAGAAATTTTGAAGTAAGTTTTTAGCTTTCTGTCTCTAAGTTTGAGAGCTTTCACTCCAAATGCACTGGAAGTGGGTAGGTAAAAAATGCTGAGTAGTGACTGCAATTACACGGTATCTCCACACATTTGGAAGCTTCCACTTTTACTTTTTGTCTTAGCGTTCCTAAGTTCAATTTTCCTGATTTTCTTCAGATGGAACCACCTCCTCAATTAGATCAATATGCTCCCTAAAGGGCTGTTAAGTGGTTTATATCAGTTATATTGTTACGATAACTTCAGGGTTTCTATGTATCGCCTGTGGCGCCACACTGTCTCTGTTCCGTCAGCTCCGATCTTCTTCCCATCTCCACTTTAATAAAGTCTTTCAGAATAAAAATCAAATGAGATAGTCCAAATCCTCCACAACTTCCAGGCACCTTCCAGCCGCTAGTCTCCCAACCTCGTAAACTTCCCTTTTTACTCGTTATTGTCCTCTCTCTCTCTCTTCTGTCTGCCAAGCCCTTTCACTTTCACTTGCATCACATCCGCTTTTTAGCCGCTTTCTTTTAGGGCTCTGGACAGACACTTGTAACAGCCTTATAAAAGTCTATAGCATTCCAATCCTCCTCTCCGCTGCTAATTTTCTCTGCCACACTCTTCCCCAATGATCTCACAAACTGTCACTCACTCGCTTCTTTACATCGGTAGCAGTCCGGACTTCGGAGCTGCCATTGACAGGGGGCTGTTTCTTGGTCGTTGAGCTCTGGAGGGCTCCTTTTTGCTGCAGGGGGGTTGCCTTCCCCACACTGCAACCCGAGTCTCCCCCACGCTGGCACGAATCTCTCCGGGACTCGTGCACCCTCAAAGGATCACACCAACCACAAAAAGAGATTAACTGAAACCACAGACGGGCTTCTGCAGCTCTATTCATTCTTGCCTTGCCACCGGAAGGTTTTTTTTCTGTGCTTACATGATTTTCAATACGGAAATTTGCCCTGCTCATATAGGTTGACTGGATGTTGATTAACACTGGAAATTGGTTGGAGGATTGTTGTCCTGCACAAGTATTGACTGTTGATATTTATGTCCAGAGAAAACTGCAGCTTCTTTGCACTTCAATAGTTTTACTGGTTTAGTTTGCATTAACATAACTGAGCCAGCATGTGGTGAATAGCAAATGTTTTACTAAGAAGGAATGGGAGAAGGGTTGAATTCGGTTGGCATGGAATATGAAGCACTCGACGAAAATTGCTAAAAACATTTGCTGAAAATAATAAGAAAACGTCACTATTACTAGCAAATTTATTACAAACATCTGTTCTTTATTTTTAGGCTTAAATATACCACTGCAGCCTTTGGTCCCACGACTTGCTGTATTGCTGTAATTATCACTATTCTTCTACACAAAAGTGGAAAATAATGAAGCCAAAGCACTAGGAAATGCTGTCTGAGGCAAAAACAAGCTTGTATATTTCTAAGAAAGCTGCTGCTGTTTATATGCCTCTGGTTCTTTTGGGTCTGTTCATCAGGCTGAATCCCAATCCTGGGCCTCAGCAACTAAAGAGGTTGTGTACCAATGATGTAACCCTTGAGGAGAAAGGAGAATAGTTACAATTCAAATGAATTTTGGGCTTATTAACAACATTGCTCAGATAAAAGGGGCGGTCTGTTTGTTCATTAACAACATGATAGAGCACAGGGGCCTTAATGGTTGTATTTGGCAGCAAGCCATGGAAGAAAAGTATTGTCAAGCCAGGATGCACTGTCCAAAACTGTAGTAACAAGGATATATTATCTTAGCATGATAAAATGCTTTCTAGTCCATCATGTTTCTGGGTGATCCTTACCAGGGTTTTTGGAGAGCTGAGCTGATGATACCCACCTGGCATCAACTATGGTTTATGATGTTCTACACCAGTAATTGCCAAACTGGGCAGCTTTGTGATGCATGAACTTAAAAACTCAGCCAATATGGCCATTGCTAAGAATTCTCAGGAGTTGAAGTCCGCTGATCTGAAAGCTGTCCAGGTTGAGAAACACCTATCTAGATATATCAAATTAATTCCACCATTGTGGAAGGCAATTCCTCAGTAAAGACTCATGTTGCTAAATTGCTAACGTAGAGAAACACTATTCTACAGTACTTCACCATCTCATTTCTATCCTTCCTGAAGTCAATTCACTCCAGGGTATTAGATTTCTCCCCCCACCCCCACCCCAAGTATCCTGAGAATACTGTAAGATGCAGTTTCATTTCAAAGCAAAACTTGCATTTCAAAGACTTTACATAACATCAGTGAATTTTCTGGAGCGTATATTTCCCACTTTTCCATTGCTGCTGGTTTGAACTGTTGTTTTTTTTTAAATCTACTTTCCCCTTTCAAACTCTTGTTTGCATAAGAATATCTACACTTTCCCAGCAGGAGTTCTCATGTTATGGCATACTGAAAACACATATTCCCCCTCTTTCCTGAGTTTGTGTTGTGTTAGTGGCAGAGGTTAGAAAAACAGTCCTCAGAGATAGGTTTAAAATGCAAAATTAGTCTGTTTATTCAGCAGATGATATCAAGCTCATAAAGAAGAGGCCAGGAATTGTCACACCCACCCCAGCTCCCTGAAGGGGGAAAAATATTGTGATACGTCACCTGACGGCAAGGTGACTCCACAAGTTTGATACCCGTGGCCTATCCTGATGCTTATCAGGAATCAGGCTTCACTAGGATTGACCAACCAGTGCAAAAAATTCATGAACATATAGTTCATGGTGTCAACCATGGTACATTTTAAAGTACTTTCATTTTCTAAAGGCACGAGCAGAATATGGGTAGTGGTTCAACACCTTTCATATGCAATGACCCAGAATAACTTTTTCACTTCAAAATGCACAGACCTCTTACAAATCTCTCTTAAATATTGTTATCTCTCAGCTGGATTTTCCAATGCACTCTACACAGGACTATTTGTGAAAAGCATTCAGAAGTTACAGTTGGTACAGAGTGAAGCAGCATGGGCAATTCTTGGGGCCCAAGGGTGGCCCATGTAACACTACTGCTCTGTGAGCTGCACTGGCTGCTGGTTATTGGTCACTGGGACCAGAATTTTATCTTTTGATAGTGTAAACTGCCCAGAGTTACCTTGTAGATGGGCAGTTAATACATTTTAAAAAGAAATAAAATGCTTCCTACATCTGAATTAGTTTCTCAGTGCTGAATCACTTATTATTGTGACCCCCCCCCCCCCCAAAATAGTCCTTATGTTTGTATGTGTGCAAAATTGAATTAATTATATGGGGAAATTAAATTTTAGGCAGATTTTTGTTAGGGAAAAATAACATAATTATGCAGCATTTTTCTGTTTTTCAGAAAAGAGCAAAATCATATGTTCACATGCCAGTTTCCTACAGTGAAATCCCTTTTTGATTTGGCTTTGACAATGAAGCATTCCCTCTCCCAGTAACAGCAGAGAATATTTTCTTGAACCTCAAAGTGCATGTAAAACCTGGAGGGTGAAGTCATTGATGAATGAAGGTCTTTTTGAGGCTTGACATCTAGCTTTTCAGAGGCAGTGGAGAAAGTCAGCAGGCTGAGAGACAAGGCCAGACAAGAGCAGAATTACCTGTTAGCCACACCAATGCTGACCTCTGAGAATTGAAGAGTTCACTGAGAAGTTTTAAACAGGGATCAGGAGAGAAAGCTTTCAAAAAGACCCTTTGCACTGCCTCATATAGGAAACTTTAGGTTGAGAATTCTCTAACTCTTTTCTAGCCCCAACCTAAGTGATACTTTTATAAGGATTATTCTTCCTTCTTCCCTCTTTTCCTTCTTCCTTCCCTCCTTCCTTCCCTCTCTCCCTCCTTTCCTTCCTGGTATTCCATGGCTTTCAACAGTATGGCCAGCAATGAGATTTATAGTCCAGTAAACTTTTATTTTATATTTTATTTTATTTCATTTCATTTCATTTCATTTCTTTATTTCTTTATATTTATTTGCTGCCTTAAAAATTTTGATAAATAGCTTAAGGTGGCAAACATACCTAATATTCCTTCCTCCTATTATTTTCCCCACAACAACAGAGATGGTATTCAACAGTTTCTGACCAGTTCTGGAGAACCAGTAGTGGAAATTTTGAGTAGTTCAGAGAACGGGCAGATACCACTTCTGATTGGAGATATTATAGTATTCTTCCCCTGCCATGACCACCAAGCCATGCCCACAGAATCGGTAGTAAAAATTTTTGAATCCCACCACTGCACAACAATCTGTGAGGTGAGTTGGGCTGAGAGAGAGTGACTGGCTCAAAATCACCCAGCTAGCTTTCATGTCTAAAGTGGAACTAGAACTGGTTTCCAGCCTGATGCCTTTAGACCAAACTCAAGGAAGTCATAGTTTTTCCATCCCTGGTTAATATTGCACAAATAAGCCTTTGTAAACTTTTGGCAATGAGGCACAGAAAGGAAATTGTTTGCATTCCTTATTTCAGAATTCTAGCCTGCAATTAATATTTAACATGGTTAATTAAAACAAACAGCCTGATAAATTACAGTATGAACTTGGTTTTTTTTTAGTAAGCCATAATTAAGACTTAATAATTCACAGCTCTTTGAATCAATTACATATTTGCCCAGACATATGTGGCTTTCCATGCTTGCATTCAGGAATCCTCATATTGTATGCTTTGAAGCACTTTTCTGGAATCAAATACAGTGTATTGCACTGCTCTATTTTAAATGATTTTCATTTTTTTCCTTTGGTAATACCAAAGGAGATGGATTATACAGATAAGCCTCATGCAGGGTTTGCTCACATAATAATAAATCATAGTTTATAGTTGGTCTGAATGAAGCCATACTATTAAATTCTCTGTAGCAGGGATTCTGCACTGCAAAGTGAGAGAAAGCATTTCCTGTCTCAGACCAACCTTGTATTTTAAATGTTCTTATTCATTCATAAAGGACTTTGTTATGTCCCTGGAACTTGCAAAAGTCCCCACCCAGGTCCGTTCATGCTGCGGGGGCGTTTGCTGTTCCCCATTGGCTGGTTTCCCCCAGCAGCCGGCTATAAAAGCAGGCTGCGGGGTTCAACCAGTCGCTGATCGCTGCGAGCCAGTTCCAGGCTTGGCAAGCACGTTCAGTCCTTTATTATTCTAATAAAGTATTGTTGCACCCATGCCCTGGTTCAGCCTCTCATTGCTCAACTACAACACTGGCGACGAGGGTGGGATGGTGACCAGAGGCAAAATGCAACCGCTGAATCACTAGCCGCTGATCCACAGCCAGAGAGAACGATCAGCAGGCAACGAGAGCGAACGCTGATCCGCAGCCAGAGAGAGCGGTCAGCAAACAGTGAGAGTGAGAAAGCGTCTGTAGCCGCTAGTTAGCCAGCTACAGGGAAAGTGTAGCGCTGCGAGCCGCAGCCGCTCGTTTCCTTAGGCGCGAAATTCAAACGGCTGTCATTTGAATTTCCGCCCAAGAGTACAGCGCGGTGCTGTATTTCGAAGTCACTGACGCCCACGCAGGCGCGAATTTCAAAACGCTGCCAACGGCCGTTGCAGCCTAACCTCGTGTTAATCCAGAGAGAGGGAGAGAGTTGTGAAAACCTCCCCAGAGCTGAAGTCACTTGCCTGCCATAGGCACAAAAAACCTTCCTGCTGCTGCCCCAGAGAGATTTTCTCAACAGATTATCCAACGAGATTCTCATCATGAACTCCAACCATCGTTCAAGCCGGATGAGGAGAAGTGGGAGTCATACAAGAATCGTTTTAACCACTACATCGACGCCATAGGGCTGGCTGATGCAGGGGAGCACCGGAAAAAATCATATTTCCTGATCTACTGTGGAGCCATCGTCTTTGATACTGCCACAGCACTCGTGGCTCCACATGAGTTAAAAAACGTTCCCTGGACAGAACTGTTAGAAATCCTTACTAACCACTATTCTCCTAGACCCTCACAGATTGCCAGGCGGTTCACCTTCCGAATGAGGAAGCAGTCAGACAAAGAGACCATCAACCAGTACATGGCTGCCCTCAGGACTGCAGCACTCCATTGTGGGTTTGGGACCTACCTGGATGACATGCTCCTCGATCAGCTAGTCTGCGGAGTCAAGGATCTTCACCTCCAAAGGCGCCTACTCGCTAGGAAGGACCTCAACCTCGCTCAAGCCGTCGAGGAAGCCCTGGCAGCGGAGCTGGCAGCACACTCAGCCACCGAGATCCAAGGTCCTGCTTCCAAGCAAATTGCAGTTTCAGTCCACTCTGAAGAGGTGGTCATCGAAGAGGACCCCAGCAATGCGGCCGACATCCACCGCCTCGCCCACGCCAGACACCCGCAGGTAGGAGCCAAGCAAGAAAGCATCAGTCCACCCAAGCACATCACCCTGTGCCTATCCTGTGGTGGATCTCACCTGAGGGCCACCTGCAAATTCAAGGGAGCCACCTGCAACATTTGCCACAAAAAGGGGCACATCGCTAGAGTCTGTCAAGCCGCTCACAACTCGGCACAAAGGCACCCTTCCTTTTCACATTCGGGACCCCAAAGGCAAGTATTGAACTGTCGCACTCGCCACCATGCTAAGCACGCTTGCCATGCCATTAGTAAAATCTCTCTCTCCGTTTTGTTAGAAGGTAAACCTTGTCGCATGGAGGTTGACACGGGGTCAGCGCTCTCAATTATCTCTTGGAGCACCCTCAAGAGACTACAGCCCAGTCTATCCAGAAACCGGCTCCAGAAGTGCCAGTTTAGCCTGAAGGACTACCAGGGGAAGGACATTCCTGTAATCGGCAGAGGCAAGTTTCTTGTTAATTTTAAAACTTTCAAAGGCCACCTACCTCTAGTGGTAGTTAACGGCAACCTCCCCACACTCTTGGGGCTTGATTGGTTCCCCCATCTCGGCCTAGGGTTAACAGGAGTCCATGCTGTCTCAACCTCTGACACTGACTCCTTATTCGCTGACTACTCAGACGTATTCAGCAATGAACTGGGGTGTTATAATGGTACCCCTATCTCATTCTCAGTCGACCCCCAAGCAGTCCCAATCCGGCTGAAACCTCGTAGAGTCCCATTCGCTATTCGGCCTAAATTGGATGAGGAACTGGATAAATTACTAAAACAAGGGGTCATTGAGCCAACAGATTTCGCCAAATGGGAGACGCCCATTGTCACACCCCTCAAAAAAGACGGTAGCCTGAGAATTTGTTCAGACTACAAAACCACAATTAACCGCTTTTTACAAGTTAGTGCTTACCCAGTACCCATCATTCAACATTTATTGCACACTTTTGAACCTGGCAACATTTTTGCCAAATTGGACATGTCACAAGCATATCAACAGTTCCCTGTTGACAATCAAACAGCCGAACTGCAAACAATTTTCACTCACAGGGGTGCTTTCCGGTGCAAGCGTCTCCAATTTGGCGTAAGTGTTGCTCCAGTCATTTTCCAATCCCTCATGGAGCGGATATTGCAGGGCCTCCCTGGGGTAGTACCCTACTTCGATGACATTTTGATCTCGGCCAGGGACAGACCCCAACTCTTCCAGAGAGTTCGAGCAGTGCTAGAGAGGTTCAGACAGCATGGCCTCAAGTTAAAAAAGGAAAAATGTGCCATTGCCACTAGACAGGTGGACTTTCTGGGTTATAAAATTGACGCCTCAGGCATTCACCCCCTGGAGTCCAAGGTTAAGGCAATTCACGAGGCACCCACACCAACCTCCAAAGCAGAGCTACAGGCCTTTTTAGGATTATTGAATTTTTACGCATCATTCCTGCCCCACAAAGCATCAGTGGCAGAACCCCTTCACAGACTTTTGGATAAAAAATCATCTTGGCACTGGGGACACAAGGAAGACACCGCTTTTCGCACAGTCAAGTCACTACTCACTTCAGATGCAGTCCTTATTCAATTTGACCCCAACCTTCCATTGGTACTGGCAGCGGACGCATCCCCTTTTTGGAATTGGGGCAGTGTTAAGCCACAGGCTCCCCAATGGCTCCGAGGCCCCCATCGCTTTTTTTTCCAGGACGCTCTCTGCCACAGAGCGCAATTACAGTCAAATCGATAAGGAAGCTTTAGCAGCTGTCACAGCAGTGAAGAAATTTCATGAATTTCTTTTCGGCCACTTTTTCGAGCTAGTCACGGATCACAAGCCTCTCCTGGGTCTCCTAGCAGGAGACAAACAGACTCCCCAAGTGCTGTCTCCCAGGATGACGAGGTGGACCCTTTTCCTAGCAGCATACTCGTATAAACTCATACACCGTCCAGGAAAAACATTATCCCACGCAGACGCCCTCAGCCGCTGCCCCCTGCCTGCTCCAGCTGAAGACCCTGCCCCGGTCCACGCTATCTTCGAGGTCACCCAGCTAGACCTTCCCATCACTGCCCTTGACATCGCCTCCAAATCCAAGGCGGACAAAACGATCGCCCAGGTACTGGACTGGGTGGGGAGGGGGTGGCCGGGAAATAACATTGAAACCAAGTTCACGCCTTTTAAGACCCGTCAACAGGAGTTATCGAGCTTGCAGGGTTGTTTGCTGTGGGGCACCCGAGTGATCATCCCGACCTCACTTCGCACCTGAGTCTTGGAGGCATTACACGAGGGCCACCCTGGCATCGTCAGGATGAAGGCGTTGGCACGCAGCTACGTCTGGTGGCCAGGCCTCGATGATGACATCATCAGATGGGTAAGCTCTTGCCATCCCTGCCAAGAATCCCGACCATCCCCTCCAATCGCCTCCCCCACAAAGTGGGAAAGCGCCAGCGCACCTTGGTCCAGGATTCACATTGACTTGGCGGGCCCGATTCACGGCAAAATGTTCTTGGTGGTCGTGGATTCTTACTCAAAGTGGATTGATGTGGCCCAACTATCCACGACCACCACACAAGCAGTTACTAAGGTGTTGACCCGCCTGTTTGTAACACACGGGTTACCAGACTCTATTGTTTCCGACAATGGCCCCCAGTTTGCCTCAGCCGAGTTCAGTCGTTTCGCCGCTAACCGGGGCATCCGCCACATCTTCACGGCTCCCTTTCATCCTGCCAGCAACGGTTTGGCAGAGAGAGCCGTTAGGACCACTAAAGAAGCATTAGCAAGGTTCAGCAAGGAAGACTGGCATCACAGACTCTCCCGTTTCTTGCTGAGCCAGCACTCAACCCCGTGCACAGTCACCAATAAATCACCGGCTGAACTCCTGATGGGTAGATGCCTGCGAACAGTGCTGGACAGGCTTCACCCTAATTACTGCCCTGACTCTCCCCTCGCTTCAACGTCGGGGGTTAGACATTTTGTCTTACAGGAACCTGTGTTCGCAAGGAACTATGCTGGAGACCCCTTGTGGATCCCAGGAGAGGTCGTGGCCATCACTGGCCCCAGGTCGTACCGAGTCAGACTGGAGGATGGCTGCATCTGGAAAAGACACCTGGACCAGCTACGGAGGCGCCACGGTACCTACGCCAACATTGACGCTTGGGCGCAGATCTGTCCAGGGCCGATGCATCAACCAAACATCAACACCGGCACCGGTGACCCGTCAGCACCACCAGCCGAGCCGGGGAGTCGGGACATGGACCGTGACCGTCTGATGACCAACCAACCCGCATCAGCAGACGAGGACGCATCCCCATCACCCAGCTCTACGACTCCCGAACCAACGCAGACCGATGAGCTAGTTCGCGATTCCCCAACGGTCCAGCCTTCCGCTACAGACTCTGGGTCACTTGACAACCCACCTGAAGTGCGCCGTTCAGGGCGCCAGCACAGACCACCCGCTTATTTAATTGACTATGCGTGTTCGCATCTGGGGGGAAGGGGTGTTATGTCCCTGGAACTTGCAAAAGTCCCCACCCAGGTCCGTTCATGCTGCGGGGGCGTTTGCTGTTCCCCATTGGCTGGTTTCCCCCAGCAGCCGGCTATAAAAGCAGGCTGCGGGGTTCAACCAGTCGCTGATCGCTGCGAACCAGTTCCAGGCTTGGCAAGCACGTTCAGTCCTTTATTATTCTAATAAAGTATTGTTGCACCCATGCCCTGGTTCAGCCTCTCATTGCTCAACTACAACAGACTTCTTACATTTTGTTAGGTTTACACCATTCCGCACCAACATATTACACTTGCCAAAAGCCTAACTCATTAGTTCAAATGAACAAGATGATAGAGTCAAAACTGTGAATCATTATCTTGCTTTTCAGAGTCTTGGATTGCAAACTGGCTAATGAAGAAAGAGTCTCTATGAATGAAAAAAAATCACACAGAGAGAGAGAGAGAGAGAGAGAGAGAGAGAGAGAGAGAGAGAGAGAGAGAAAGAGAAGTGTTTCCTAGGAGAATGCAAATGAAAAGAAAATGGAAGAATCTGATAAGGGTTGAAAGATCCTTCTACTACTTTATGGATGACTATGAGAGGTTGGCTTTTGTATGTGTTTTCGTTTAACTGAGAGAATGAAGGCAGTTCTTCTGTTGTGTGAGAAAAGACAAAGTTTCTCTGAGCCTGGATCTTGCAGTTTGGGGAAACTTGGTGTTTTAGTGCATCTATAAGGGAAGCATTATAACAACTCTGCAAAATTTGTCTAATGGTAGCATTAAAAATAAAAACGTGTAGTGCGTTAGTTGAAGCTTGGAACCTCTCCACTCTGCTGGCCTTAAAACACCCAATAAAACCAAAACCCTTGACTTTATTACAACTTTGCTTCACTAATGACAATCTCTTGCTGCATAACAAAAGACAAGATTACACTCTCTGCTGTTTTATAGGACCTGCAATGGAATCTTTTTTCTTTCTTTCTTTCAAAAGAACACTGAACAGTCAACAACTGATAATGACTTTGTTCCCATTCATTATAGATTATATTTTATATCTTACAACTTAAAACTTTCACCTTGAATTAAATTGCTTTGCATCATAAAATGGGGGAGGCTAATGGTGCAAATGCTTTTGATTGTAGCATCAACTATAATGGCATTCTCTTATATTTTCTGTTCTGTGTCACAGTCACCTGAGCCATTTTTTTCAAGAGCAGAGCAGATGTGCAGAATTCAGGAGGATTTTTAAACAAGCAATTACTTTTCAGGTATTCATTTATGACCTGATATTCCTTGTGCCCAATAACCTTTTATTCCAGCTTAGCAGGTAGAAGCAATGCACACTTTATTCACCCTCTTTTCATTTTACTTCTCACAGTCTCACCTTTATTTGTGGCACGTTCTTTCTTTAAGTACAATTCTTGCGGCATCTTTTGTACTGCACATAACCCATGTTGCTTTTCCTTAGCAGCACATTGGTTTAGTTCCAATTCAAATATTAGTTGGGTTTGAATTTATGAATGGGATTTATAAATGAGAAGTTGATTTGATAGAGGAAAAGCCCTGTTTGAATATACACAAAAATGCCATCAAGTGCCTTGTTTTATTGGGAACTTAATCTGACTTAATCTCTTCATTCAGCCTTAACTGATCATCTAGTTCAGCAAATTAATTAAAGATTCAGAAAAAGGAGGTAACTCTGGTCCTTGAAGAGACTGTGGTTGTTTCTGAAGCTTTAAATTCTTGTGGGGCTGAAGAATAAGGGAGTAATTTGGGAGGTGGGCTTTACCCTCTGAATTCAAGTCTGCAGAAAATAATGGAATTATATCCTTCAATCAGAAAAACATAGTAGAAGATACTATGTTTTTCTATGGTAAGGAGGACCTAGGGTTCAAAATAGCCTCTGGGTCTATTCAGGGTTTTGCTGAGGTTTTTTTCCCCTCCAGGGGAAAAGACAGTGCCTCTAAAAATGCTGCTATTCTCAATCCATCCCATCTAAATCTTCTAGGGTATCAGCACAGCACTAAAACTATTGTATAGGACAAGATGTAATGAGGGGCAAATTAATGGAATGGTGTTGTGCAAAGGTATAATACAAGAGTATACAAAAACTGTGGTGGTGCAATTAGAAGGTAGTATTGCAAGCCAATTTTGCCAACTGCCAGCATTTCAATTCTCACCAGTTCAAGGTTGACTCAGACTTTCATCCTTCCAAGGTTTTTAAAATGAGGATCCAGATTGTGGGGGCAATATGCTAACTCTGTAAACTGCTTAGAGAGGGCTTTAAAGCATTGTAAAGCAGTATATAAGTCTAAGTGCTATTAGGCTTAAATTTTAGTCCCTTGAAGCTGATGCTGACTGTATGAGTAACTTTATTACAGAATGTGAAGACTTTCCCCTCTATCTGATTTCATTAATAGTCTGTTTTGAGTGATAGCAAACAGAGGTTCATTGATTTGGAAATAAATTGGAGGACAGCATTAGTAATGTTAAGTAATATCATTTTTCAAACCATCCAGGTAGTAACAAAATGAATGGTGATTATTTTAAAAATTGGAACGTACACTTTCTTTTTGCCTGTGTCCTATTAACCAAGCTTTTGTAATTTAGAGCAGCGGTCGCCAACCGGTGGGCCGGGGACCACTGGTGGGCCGTGAGAAAATTTTGTTGGGCCGTAGAGAAATCTCATCCCCAGAGCACCCCCACAAAGCAATTAATCCCGGCTGTGCAGAAACACAAGGCTGCGCCGCCCACATGGCCCACCAGAACCCTCCCTGCCCACTCACTCCTTACCCAGTAAACTTGCTTGCTAAATTGCTATTTTTCCTTTTTCCGACCATCAGCTGTTCTGCTGTGCTGGGAGATTTAGATTAGCTAGGAAGCAGGAAATGGTTGGATTTCTTGCTTTCTAGCTAGTCTTTAGATCTTCGGCTCAGCACAGCCAAACCTCCCTTAGGACTGAAGGTTTGCTTGCAAGCAAATTCAGTGGCAGACTCATGGCAAGCAAATTTGAGAGACTGAGCTAGCTGATGGCAGATAGATAGATGACTGAATGATTCTGTGAGCAACTCAATCTGCCCGCCTGCTTTGCCTGATTTTGGGTAAAAGTTGCTCTTTTTAAAAATAAAAAATTCAATATTTACATGCATGGTGTGTTGTGAGCAAATTTTATGTGACAGACTGAGCTAGCTCATGGCAGATAGATAGATCTCTGAATGAATCTGTGATTCTGTGAGCAACTCAATCTGCCTGCTTTGCCTGATTTTGGGTAAAAGTTGCTCTTTTTTATTAAAAATTCAATATTTATATAAATATTTATAATATTTACATATAATCTATGTCCAGCCAGTCACATGACCATTAAGCCACACCCACAAATTAGGCCACACCCACAGAACTGGTTAGTGGTGCCTGGGATCTAAAATTATGAGTTTGGTGGTCCCTGAGGTCCAAAAGGTTGGCGACCCCTGATTTAGAGTAATTCCTGATAGCAAATGAAAAGTTTAGTTTAGAATAGGATAATTACTAACTGTGCTTCAAGTTAATGGCAAGAGAGTTTTTTCTCAGTCTGGAACACAAAATGTTCTAGCTACAGAAGTTGATGGAGCTGGCAGAAATGGCTAAATTGACCATTTTGGTTAAAGGAAAGAATATAGGTACCTTTGTTTCCACATGGAGACTGCTTCTGAACTTTGTCCTTGAAGTGGAAAAAAAATGAAACTTTGATTTTGGGTTTTACTAATTCAATTAATATGTTTTTAATAGAAATGGCTAGTTTATATTATTATGGGAAAACAAAATTTTGTGATTTGATTTTTTTTTTTTACTGCATCAGGGAATCAGAAATCAATGTTTTTCTTTTCCCCAGTTTCTCCTCAATTTTCTCTCCCCCATTCTTCCCCACTGTGTCTTCCTATTTACTTTTGTATTTTATCTTATAACCTAATAAAAATGTTAAACATGAAAAAAATGAAAAAAAATACTCTAGCTTTAAGAAAACCTAGACAGAAGTCTATATATTCTAAACCTATTTACAAATCTTTCTCATGTCCTCAGGATGGCCTTCAATTGTCAGCTCTCTTTGTGAACCACTTTGGGTCCCTGAGTACTCTTGCTACATTTTTTTATTTTCTAATATATTCTGAGAATTGGTGGTAATAAATAAAACATCTCCAGTTAGTTTGCCCAATACCTAAATTCCCCAAAGCTGTTGTTTAAAAAGTTTTCTTTGATCCAGAACTATTTCTCAGGACTGGCACTAAACTGCTAAAGGAAAGCCTTTAGTATATTCTTGTACCAATCAATGCCCAAACTTTGGGTTTCTTAATTGGGGCTCTGTTTCTGAAATCTCATTGAACTTGCATAAATCCAGAAAAAGTCTTCACCAATCTAAGTAAGAATGGATTGCTGAGAATTGTACAAATCAGCAAAATGTCACTCATCTGTAACCATGCATTGGAACATAGCTGATTGATTGATTTATAAGCAAAAATGGAGCCTCTGCCCATAAATTGAATGCTGGTATCAGTATTTCTATTGATAGAACATGTTTTTTTGTCCTTTCAAAATGGACTTTAGCCAGAAACCAACCTTCCTTCCTTCCTTCCTTCCTTCCTTCCTTCCTTCCTTCCTTCCTTCCTTCCTTCCTTCCTTGAAAAAAAGAATCAGTTTGCTAACATGGAAACCAAAGAACTGACAGCAAAATGCAAAGAGAAGTTTTATTATTCAACACTCTGAGCAGCTTGGGGAATTATTTCTTACAGAATATACACTGCCATTTTAGCACTTGTATCACGTTTAAGAAAAAAGTAACATTCCTTTCAGTTCAAAAATTTGATATTTTTACTGGCAGAATAGTTTTAAGGAATCTTTGTGTCCTCTGTATGGCATTTTACTTGGATTAAGATCAAACTGAAAGGATGATATGCACTAAAAGCTAAGTTTTACATTAATCAACCCTTAGAAATGTGGCATTTTTTCCTTCCTCAATCAATTATGCCAAATCACTCCCTTTCCCTCTCCCTCCCTCCCTCCCTCCCCCCCTCTTCTCATTTGATGCATGATCTTCCAAAGCCCTAAGTACTGTAACATTTTCTCTGAATAAAAATTTAAGTATATTTTGATCAGCTTATGGGCCTGACTTTTTATACACAACCTACCTACATATACATACTTGTGGCTGAATACGTGTGTATAGTTAAAACAATTCCCTTTTAAGTGAAATCAGAAAATTATGTTACTTTGGGGCAAAATATTTATAAAAGATTAAAGTATTTTATTAAGAGGTGTAAGTTAAACTTAAGAATGTTCCCCAATATTTATTTCTGTTTGCAATGACATACTTCATTTTAAGGGACATACCAGAGATAATTAAAGTTTAATCCTAAAGTTTTGGTTGCCTCCAAATAAACATATAATAGAATTATATTCAAAATGAATTTTTAATGGCTGCAAATACATGGCTAGGCAAACATTTGAATTAGAAATCTGATTTGAAGTTGCTTCAATAACTGAATACGTGTCCTGAATCATATTTGATTAAACTGATTCAGATGGTTCTATGGAAGAGCAGAAATTATCTGCTTTTATTAAGAATGCAGAAATAGAAATTAAATATTTCAATTTGACCTTTGAGTTTGAATGTCTAAATTAGAAAACGGTTTTTGTATTTAACAAATTAAATATTGCTTCAACCTCAAAATGTCTACTGTGGACCTCACCCCATTCCTAAGAGGTCCATAACGGGGGTGTGCATAGGCGCACTAGCGTGCCTACTGTCCCTGTTTTACTGTGCTCATTTATTTGTACTTACTTCTTTTGTTTATGTTTATACCTATACCTGCTATCTTATACTTGTTTGACAAACAAACAAACAAATAAATTATAAAATGGGTTTGACTTTTCCAAATTCAATCAACAAATTACAATTTCAGCTTGTAGCTGGTCACAAAGTTTTACATATTTATCTTTGCAGAATGGCTGATTTGATTGAGTTATTATAGAAGATAGTGTCTTGGGCAAAAATAAAATTCAAACAAAATTATCCATTTAATAACACTGAGAATATGATGAATGATTCCTATATGTTTTTGTGGGAGTAAATCAAGATTTATCTAACCATCTCGTCAAACCAGGAGAAATAATGTTTACAAATGCTAGAATTTCTTAGGCCAGTTTGGTCATGGACGCTGAGTTTTAGTTTACATTAGGGATATGGAATCATTAAGAATTATTTCTGTTTAAATACTCACATTAACAGGACAAGATCCTGTCTGACAGTTTTCATGATGATTTGTTTTTAATGCAAAATAGTGGAACCAATTACTTTTACCCTACACCCTAGCCATTTAGAAACTGAGGGAATATTATACACAAATTATATTTGGGGGAAAAAGTGGTTTTCAAATTTGCCTGAAATATGCATCTTTAGTGTGGTGCTAAATTTTATTTGCCTTAGTATGGTGCTAAGTTTTATTTGCCTTCTTTATTCAGATCTTTAAGTTTTGGCAAATAAAAAGGTGGAAGTTTTATAACAGATTAAATGTCACAAAGCTATGATGAATTTGCATAACAAGCTAGAAGACTGACCCTACTGAGTATGTAATTTTTGCATTTCTAGGTACGCTGTAAAATATACCATCCATCTTAAAAAGGGGAGAAGTCATTGGCAATTAATAGGCTGGATCAATTCATAATTGACATAAAAACCAGCCAAATTTGTACCTATATGAGACTGTTTTGTCATACAAATCTGCTGGTGCTTTTACTTTTTTGTGGAAATTTCTTTGGCATGCCTAGTTTATGAAGCAGCAGCAATCAATATGTATGCATGTATCAGGGGTGGGATGCAAATATTTTTACTACTTGTTCCGTGGGTGTGGCTAGGTGGCCGTGGCTAGGTGGGCATGGCCGTGTGACTGGGTGGCTGTGGCTTTTTTTGTGCAGCATCCTTCCCCCCACGCTCCATTTTCTGGCCTCCTGGGTCTCAGGAAAGCCTCCTGTGGGACAATTTTTGCTCCCAGGAGGCTTCCCTGAGGCCCAGGAAGGCAAAAAACAGAGTGTGGGGAGGGCCTCGCAGCATACCCCCATGCTCCTCTTTTTGCCTCCTGGGCCTCAGGGAAGCCTCCTGGGCGAAGCAGTAAGACAGTGAGGGGGATCCCAGCACAGCTGATCATCAGAACAGCTGATTGTCGGGAGGAAAAAGAAAGAAAAAACAAATACTGGTTCAACTGAATCGGTTGCTGTTTTTTTACTACTGGTTCACACGAACCGGTAGAATCCCACCACTGGTATGTATGTATGTATGTATGTATGTATGTACATATCTAAGAGCATTTTTCTTTCAGGTGATCCTGAAGTAATAAGATTGTTAACTTAACTTTATGTTAATCTCCCCATATGGCAAGACCTGAAGCATTCTAAATTCCAGGGCTTTCTTGTAATCTTCTTTAATCTATGGGGCAAAAGAGCCTTTGTCGCTCTACACAATTCATATTGATTCTTTTTCCTGGATTTTTTTTAGCATGATGAGTGAATGATATCCTTAAATATAATTATTTTATGGCTTGCAATATCACTTTTTCATCCTGAGAGGCTTTTATTTTTCCCCTATGTTTTATTGAGCATTTGACTTGTTTGGAAGAAAGAGGAAGCATGAACTTGAATAACTTGAAGAGAGGAAATCCCATCTATAAAGCATAGTGTTGAATTCTAGAACTGCTATTCATATATACATTTGTTATACTAAACTGTAACTTCTGGACAAGGCAGAGCCCCAAGACAATGAGCAAGTATCCTTGTACTATTGTGCACTTGTGGTCTGACATAAATACTTTAGTTATTTTTACTGTTTCATTTGGGAGAACAGGGAGTCACAGAGGCATTATTTATGGACTTTTTTTTGATATACAACTAGTATTTCTGTAAACTTTCAGAAAGCTAGTTAAATTAATATTGTGTTTCACATGGGAGAGAACAAAACTGTCCATAAATCCTTTGTAAGAATCATAATTCACTATTACATCTAATTAACAATTGGTTGGTTTTGCTTATTTGCAGATACACTTAACTAATATTAGTGTGTTATAAATTTATACATCTGTGGCAAATGTGAATCATTTATTTGAGGTATGCAGGTTTTACCTATTCATTATCATACTCTAAATTGATCTGGACACAGGCTTTGGGACCATTACAATTATCATATTGATAAGTTCTGAACATAATGAGGAGTTAAAGATGCATTTACATGAATGTAAAACATAGTGAAAAATCTACACTTTAGACAGAGGGGCAGACAGGCAGTGAGGTCCAGCCACATAAAAAATGGAAAATAAATGTTTACAACTATTAGACTTCAAGGCATTTTTGGAGAAGTTGATTTGCTTTTTACTAACTCTGATGGACAGTTCTGTTGGGTGGATCTGGCGTCTTGCATCCTTGACCTTTTGCAAATTGTCAGAACTGGCTGAGTAGCAATCTAACAAATAAATAAACAAAATACAGAGGACCTTTATGTCACTCAAATTCACTTCAAGATTGCAGTCATAGCAGTTGTTCAACATTTATTTCCATTGGAAAAAAAGAGAGAAGAAAAACAAGCACCCAAGCAACCCAAAATGACTTAGCTCCAGACTTAGAACAAAACAGGGCTATAGTTGTATTGCTTCAGTTAAACTGTTAGAAAAATTACTATATTAAAAAGCCCTTCAGTACTTATGTCTGAACTTACCACTGGATGTGATTTTTGATCCTCCCATGTTTTGCAGTTTAATGAATATGAATATCGCACAATGGTACCAAATTTGTGTTCAGCTTCCTTCACTCAGAAACCTGACTGCCCCACAAAGTTTGAAATATACTATGACCTGACAGACTTTTAAGGAGAGAAATGTAGGATCAGTGAAATGCATAGGGCACTTTGAGTAAAAACCATTGTAGGGTAATTTATATTAACAATTCAGAATATTAGGGAAGGTGCCCACCAACCTTCCATATATTACTAATGTACTACACATGTTAATTAATTAACTTGATTTATAGACCGCCTTTTCTTCAAGAGCTCAAGATAGCATTCCGTTCTCCCTTTTTTTTCACAATAACTTTTATGGTTGAGAGTGGACCTGAAACCAAAATCTTCCTAGCCTAGTCCAGCATCTTAAATACTACACCACACCAGTTTTTTCCATGGATTTCTAATTTTTTTTAAAAAAATCTATCTACAAACAAAGCTGGATTGGATTGTTTTCCTGCTAGTGAAATTTCAACCTTGACTATTTTAGGCTTGTACATATAATCATAACAGGGACACTGTTGGGGAAAAAAAACCATGAAGTTACTGCAGGATATTGCTTCCAAGGAATCTCTCTCTTCCCTACCTGCAACCATTTTTTTGGGTTACCTTGCACCCATAGGAAGATAAAATATGATGATATGGAGTGAACACATAGATGATCAAACTAAAGTTTGATTGGATTACAATCTCATCAGTGTTGATTGTCCCTGATTGAAAGAAGTCAATTTTAAATAATTATTAAGGTAATCAATAAGGGAAAATGTATTTGAATTTCTATGTGAGGAATGATCCTGGAATCCCATTGAATAACCCCATTGAATGGATAGTGTTCCTGTTTTTTGACCATCTTAAAATAGTTTCATTTTTTGGACTACCTTAAAAAAGACTCATTTGAGTCTTTCTCTCCATCAGTGGCTGAAGTCACTCAGCAGGAAGTACAGAATTGGGCAATCAGTACATGACTTTAGTTCCTTATATTATAAGCAGTTCCTTATGCAGACAGAGATCTTTCGGAAATATCTGAAGTCAGGTCTCCTAAGCAAATTGGACTTGCTTTCATAGGGTAGAATACTGAGTTGGACTTGTATGTACAACACCAGAAAATTTCTGATCATTTTTAGGAGCTAAAGGTAGTTCTTCCAAGATGCTGCCTCTTCAGATCACAGAAGGATAGCCTCTGGGGTCTAGGACAACTCTCTGTGGCCAACTCACCATGGTCAATTCTCTGTGGGACAATTCACTGTGGGACAACTCAATGCTGTATTAATAATTTCATTAAGTTAATTTTTATTATGGGTGACTAGGTTTTCACTGAAATTATTGTAACTCTTTTATTTCTGGATTGACTTTCTTTATTTTATTTTTATTAACCATGGTTCCATTGAAATTAATTTAATGTTTGTATTTGTTTATTTACTAGTCCTCTGGCAAGTTGTTGTGTAGCAAGTTAGCCATGGTGAATTGTCCCATTTTATAGCCTCTGGTTACCTAGTGTTTCCTCCTATTCGATTAGTTTCATAGCCAGAAGAACCAGCCGGCTAAGCCTTTTCAGGTGCTTCAAATCAGACAAAGGCATAGTGTATCTATTCCCTGAACTGGTCTGTATCCCCATCTCCAGGAGAACAGTGGCTTTTAGAAGGCAAGGAGCATGCTGACCTGATCCAGAGAGAAATCTTTATCAAGCTGCTATTGATTAATAGTTCCTACTTCCTTCTTTTCTAGGTATTTCTAAAGTCTCTGCCTATCACCTATCACCAATCTTGAGAACAAGGCCTATGCAACAGATAGGTCATCAGTCTTCCTTCTCCACAGTATATAGTCTGGCTTCCTAACTTCCTTTCTTTTATCTATCTATCACTTGACACACCCACACACCTGACTCATTACAAGACCTACTGACCACACGAAGCCCTTATAAACAGAAGAACACTGACACTGACATCACCTAAACTCTGCTAAAGATGTTGCCTAGCTTGGTAATGAAATGTTCAGAAATCAACCCACAAGTTCAGAGAATGAACCTTGTTTGATTGTCTATCTGTCTATCAATCTATCATTTATCTTCCTTTTCCTTTCTTGTCCCACTGAATTCCCTATTCCCAAAGCTAAGGCACAAGTGCCAGTAGCAAAGCCTCCTCCCTAGTCCCAAACTCATTTTTTTTTTATCATGAAGAATGGTATTTATGCAGTGTATATACTGGATTTGCTTTCTTCTTTGAAACTGTAGTATATATATGCTGTTCCATCAGAAGCCTCCAGGAATTTTCCCTTCAGTAGCTTGAATGGAATTTCTCCACTGAATGCTATTTTTTCAATGATTGCTATTTTCCCTTTCATTACATTTCCCATTAATTGTTACCTCTACCCTTGAATATTTTGTGAATGTTTTTCATGTTTTCATTGGTATTCCCATAGCACAACTGAATGAATATGTGTTTGGCTTGATGTATCCTGACCCTGAAAATCAAGGGGGAACCCCAAGGATGTACACAAAAGTTCACATTCCACAATACCTACTCAGCTTACTTATCCCACAGATCTATCTTGGGTTATCTTATCTGTGATACATTTGGGAAAGATACAGAGAACTGTTTATTTTATGGGATCTCATAAGAGATTCGAATGATGTTCACTGTTACCCGGCAACTTTTTTTTTGACAGGTACAAATACATTTCAGAAGAAAAAAGTAGAATTTCAATTAGAACATCAAAAATGTTTGACCTCTAGAAATACCTAGAACATCAAATCTATTCCATTTTTTTCCAAAGCATCTTTGCCTGGTAACTGCAAATCAATTATTGTTTGATGAAAGAAAATGGTGAGTATTTACTGGTATATTCTGAAAAGCAATACTACTTTCCAATGAATGAGAGTATATGTAGCATAGGGTTGAACTGTGTAATTCTTGATGCTTGGTTGTAGATGTTTTTTGGTTGTAGGTCCATTACCCATCAGTATGAGATCATTCCACTGATGAGATTACCCAGTTGGGTAATGAAACATCCAAGTTCAGAGATGCAAGAACTCCACAATATTACTTTCTTTTGCAAAACAAAAATGACATCTTCTCCCAAAATGTAACTTCATTAAGCCCTGCAGCGAATAATACTGAATCCCATTCTTCATCTTTATCACAGTAGTACGGGTCCAATAGGGTTCTGCTGCTTAATTTTAAGTGGAAAAAGGCCACACAAAGCTAAATCCCATGGTGGGGCCAGTTTCAGGTTGCCTAGTGACAAAGGAGTTTTCTGCCCCAATTTTCTTTAAGGCTTCATTCCACATATGTTAAATGGTTTCATTTCCTTTAGCAACTTGGCTCATTGTGTTACAGTAATTTTGGGTCAGCCAAAATGGTGTGAGCTGTTTTGTAAAAACTGAAGAATTCATGTTAATCTTTTCTTGACTGAACAGAAGAAGAACCCTCTCTGTGAGGAAGGACTTGGGAAGGTGTAATATTTTCATCCATTGCAACTCCCTGGCTTTCTGAACAGATATTTGTGATTTTCTGAAAGGTCTAGATGACAATTTGTCCCCATTGGCTTAGCTAGTGGGAACTCCTAAATGTGTTGATGATATAAATTGTTTTTAAAATGAAAAAGAATTGCAGTGCAAAGCCTAGTACTATTAAGATTGCAAGTAAAGCATGACAACATATTTTACTCCCTTGGTGCTCCCTCCCCCACGATCTTCATAATAGAAAAATATGCTAAGCAATACATGGGCTTTGTCACTTCAACAAATCCCTCCAGAAGCTTATGCACTTTAACTAAAAGCAACTGATTCCCCAAGTGCCTGAAAATAGCTTGTAACTTTCCCCCTCTTTTTGTATTCCTTGAATGGCAGATGATAAAAGATACACCATCATTGCAATTTTCCTCTCAAATTGCTTACATTTCAACTGTACCGGAAGTGTTTTGTTTTGAAATTACTATATTTTTCCAATTGCTGTGATGCTTGTTATACTATCACAGGGCCCCAGGCCAATTTCATTGCTAACAATAGAATGCTCAGTTGGCTCCCCATTTTTCTATTCATTCTCCTCCTCTTACTATTTTTCTTTTAAATGGAAGAGAGGCATTGTTCTGCAGACAGCATTGTTCTCTTTTGTCCTCTTGGAATTTCATACTCTGTGAGCTAATTCTGGCAACATGCACGTGGGACAGTCATCTGAACAAAGCAATATATACACCCACAGTTATTATTTATGAAAGGCATTCTAAGCCTATGTAGGAAAGTACTGGCAGTCTCTGTTCTTCCAGAGCACTCTCCACCCCTTGGATAATACCCATGAGCTCTTGGCTATTCCAGCTTCTTAAGTCAATATCCCAGCAGTAATGCTTTCTGGCTGTCAACCTGAAGTTGTCTTTTGTCTTATCAAGTATTTTTGTTTAGACAATTCTTTAAAGGTTGTATTGTTGGGAAAAGCCCTCAACCAAACTAAGTCATGGACAATTAGTCCAGATTCCTGGATTGCATGCTTTCCTGAATGAATAACATGATGTGCAATAATATATATGTGAGTGGATGTTCCGAAGAGATCTAAAAACTGCAATAAGTAGTCCTGATAGTGAATCTTTTTAGCAGTTAAACAAAGGTAATTCTATCCAGGGACAATTATGGAGGTAGGTGGAGGGAGAAAAATTGCAGTAATCAAAGCCACTTGGTATGAAGTCAGTTTGCCTCTTTCAGCTCCTGAAATGCTTTAAGAGGATTTGAAAATATTTAACAGGGCTAAATAATTTGGAACAGTGAATAGTAAGAGTTGTAGAACTAGCTTGAGTCAAGATTTCTTTCACATTTTTGTTAGTGCTATTATTTATGAAGACCACTGAAGGTCAGAGTGAATCAGAATCAGTGACTTAATTACCATTGACCCGGGTGAATCACAGCTACTCAAACAAGTTGTACGAAATGGTGTCTCCTAGATGATATACAAAACTTCCATGTATTAATTATATCCCTCTGTGAGGTATAGCGGATAGCCAGAAGTAATAAATGGTACTTTCTGGCACTGCAATACAAAACCCTATCAACAATTCACACAAAGCATGATTCTTGGACATCAGAGAGTTCATGCAGGAAAAATGGATGGCTGTGTAAAGCTCAAGAGTGTGTGAGAACTGGTAATTAACACCATGTAGCTCTGAATCCAGACAGAAGAGAGAACAAATGAAATATAACAATGTGGTAGTCTCATATATCCATCCCCATGTTGATTGCTGTTCACCATGAGTGTTTGTGAATGTTCCATGGAGACCTGCTGATCAAGGAGCCACCAGCAGATTGCTCAATAATCATTATATAAATCTGGCCTAAGGATTACGAAGGGCATATACAGATCCTTCCACCAACTTCCTAATTCCAAAATACTGAAAACAACATAGGCATACTCCTCTTTGTTTCTGCAAACCAGGCACAACCTGTGATACTGTTGGGATTTTATGGGACACTTGATTGCCACTGGGGATATCTTATGGGGTTGCTTTACATTCCAAGGAATACTGCATATTTTGAGTCTTCCATCTCAGTGGGAATAAACACTGAGAATCTGTATTTTCTTGGAGGAAAAAAAAGTAAAGGGTTTAAAGGCATGAAAATGATGAATAATTTAATTTAGAAATCGTCAAAGTTCAAAGGAACATTGGCGTTTTTTTCTGCCTCCTCTAATGCACAAATTCATGTGAAGTGCAAATAGTTGGAAGACGGCCAAAGATTTAGGCTAGAAGTCGAAACTTTCTCTTTTCTAAAGAGTCCAGAGCACCAAATTATTTGTTTTTGCAGCATGGAAAAGAACCCAGTTACTTATTTTCCAAGTAAAGAATTTTCTCAAGATGAAGTACATTTTAAATATTCATTTCACTTTGAGGCTTATAGTACTTAATACCTGCTGATGGGATTAAAATCCATGAGCAGTACTACAAATCAGAGTAAAGGGACAAAATGTGAAACAGGAGGAAAAGTTGCATTAATGTTAAAGGACTTCATATTGAAGTATAGTAACAATATGCTAAACTTACTGTAGAAAGAGGAAATTAAACAAACAGATTGAATCAGTATAAAATTGGAGTTCTGAAATTCTAGACTTTTCTGTTTGCTGATAAATATTGAAGCTAACAATTGACATGAAATGTATATGTTACCAGCAATGTATGAAAAGCTGGCATTGTACAGAATGCCTAGGAAATCCATAGAATATATGATGTATTTGCTATGTTTTCCCTAGATATTGTATATAATATCTAGGCATTGTGCAAAATGACAAGAACTATTTAGGCAAAGAATGAAAAGAGAGTCATGAAAAGGATTAGTGTTAGTGTTAGTATTAGCCTAAACCTAAACCTAAACCTAAACCTAAGGCTAAGGCTAAACCTAAGCCTAAACCTGAGCCTAAACATTAACCTAGGCTTAAGCCTAAATCTAAATTTAAGCCTAAACCTAACACTTTATTGAAAAGATGTATATGAAAATCAAAGAAGAAGTGCAAAATAAAGTACAGGACTTCCTTACTTAGAGAGAGAGAGAGGGAGGGAGGGAGAGAGCAATATTGATTTGCTTGTTTCAACAAGGAAGGCTAGAATGGTATTCTAGCAGGGGTATTTTATACTTTGCTGGTTTGCCTTTTGGCACTGTATGCAATGCCTAGGAAATGTGTGAGATATCAAGTGTTTCATACTTTGACATCTCATTGTTGGCATTCCATATATTGCCTACACATTCTATAAAATGCTTAATTTTATATGGTGACAGTAACATATATATTATTAAATTTCATGAATATTATTCCTGTAGCATGTAGTGAGAAAAGGAATCAGTCAAAGGGATGTTACATGAAAGAGATTGACAGCCCTTACATTAAACAATCACAAGCTCATTGATTTATGTGTGCCTGGTTTTTATTCTTGCAGAATCTGAAGTTAGATAATGAGCAAGTCATTAGGACATTAATCTTTCTGATTATGTAACTCTTGGCATTTCAATATATACCATTTTATTACAATATTTATAGGCTAATGAAACTGAGTAACACTTGTACTATTTGCTAATCAAGTATCAATTGAGCTAGGATAATATTTTAGCCCTGATCATTCTCTCATTCTCCCTCTCTTTCTCTCTCTCTTTCTCTCTCATTATTAACAGGAAAATAATCTGGTGGATTATTTTCTTGCTTTAGAAAAATGAGGCAGAAGAGATGGCATCCATCCAATAATTTTTCTAGTTATTTTTTTCTTCTTGTGCCATATCCACCATCGGACATTGGCAATCATGTTGGCGATCCTATCTAATTGTATGGTTTTCTGTTTTTCTTTGCATATCTGATTGGTGATTGTTTAGTTTCTGAGGGCAATCAAGAGAATGTTTGTGAACTGAAAACTATCCGGAATTTCCATTTGTGATTTTCACTTTTCTGTACTTGTATTTTTGCTAAAGTTTTGATGTAGTCCTTAATAATGGGATTAGACTGCTCATTATAATAGATGTGGCCACATTTATCCTTTGTTTTGGCTGTGTTTTGTTTACCCTTGCTACAGTGTCTACACTGCTTAATTTGCAAATCAGCTTGTTCCATCTGTTGCAATACTTCCAGTGAGTTGTATACAGCTTTTCACTATCTTGATTAGATCTGGGCTTTTTTTGAAATCCATTATTGGATTTACTGTTTGTCTTTCTTCATTACAGTCTTTCCTTTGGGAAGAGAAAGTGCTACTGGTTAAATGATTCATGTAGTCACTGCATCCTTTGACTAACGCCAGCAGACAGTTAGAATTTTGCAATGTAGCAAGAGCTATGAGAGTTGAACTCTGAACTTAATGATCACATTTTTCTCTCTTCCTAACTTTTGAAAATATATTCACAGAGAAAAGCCTTTTTACAAACAAAAACAAAAAACAGAAGTCACTTTTTCTGGGTACAAATACATGTGCACAGAAAGATGAGGTGATGATGATAATAACAACTTGGTATTTAGCAAATATCACTGAAAACTAATTGCAAAGGTAAATTCTACAAATTCTTTAAAAAAACTAGTGATACTACTTAAATTAGTTGCAGTCTTGCAGATTGTTACTTGGAGACTGGTTCAGCTATCACAAATAATAGAATTGCTATTTTGCAAATAATGAGACTCTTGGTTCATTATCTTTATGTCTCAGGTTCACATTTTTACAGAAAGAATTCTACACATTTTTTAAATCACCCATTAATTTTTTTTCTCCCAGGCCTTTTATTTCTAGATACAAACATACCTGCCTATCCTGCTATTCCCTTTCAAGATAAATAAAACTATGCAGAATGCAGAAAAGGAGTAAAAAATAGTAAGACAAAAAATTAAAGCCTGGGGCAAGAAATATTTGCCCTTATTCCACTGCAGCTCATTGTTGCCTGTTTCATAAGCTTTCCATTTAATTTCATACTCTGATTACATCCTTTGAAACTTTTTTCTATCTCCTAATAGCTTTTCAGTGATTTTTTTGCTTCTATTTTTAATGCTTACTTTATTTCCCTGTTTTCTTTTTCATTTTTTTCTATATTATTTTTTTTCCAAAAATGTCCACTCTTGAAATTTTCAAAGTCAACAGATCTTTCAAAATCTACATCCTTTATCCTTCATCAGTTCTTTTAATTTTTAATTATAACAAAACCAAACATGCTTTCATATTTTATTCATTCCTGCCATGCCTATAAATGTTTAGAATGATGAACATTTGAAACAAACGTTTTTCTAAGTGAATACTCAGAAAAACACCCTTCGGGGCTTGGATCTGAACTACCTAAAGCACCATCTTCTCCCAGTAATTTCTTCCTGTCTAATTCAATCTGGCTGGTTGGTCATGTTACAGACCCCCTTAAGCAAGGAATGTTGGCTGGCAAGAATTGTAAGACGTGCCTTCTTTCTGTAGTCTTTGCACTGTGGAACATTCTCCCTTCAGAGATTAAGGTAAGGATAAAGGTTCCCCTTGTACATATGTGCTGGTTGTTTCCAGTTCTAGAGGGCAGTGCTCATCTCTGTTACAAAGCAGAAGAGCCAGAGCTGTCCAAAGACATCTCTGTGGTCATGTGACTGGCATGACTAAATGCCAAAGGTGCACAGAACACGGTTACCTTCCCACCAATGTGGTCCCTATTTTTCTACTTGCATTTTTACATGCTTTTGAACTGCTAGGCTGGCAGAAGCTGGGACAAGTAATGGGAGCTCACTCCATTATGCGTGCTAGGGATTTGAATTGCTGAACTGCTGACCTTTCTGTTCGACAAGCTCAGTGGCTTAGCTATGGAGCCACCGCATCCCTCTTGAGAGATTAGGATAACCCTAAAGATCTAAGGCAAAGAAGATCTGGGTAGTTGTGGGATCCTGAATGTGTCAAAGGCCCTTCTTGGCAATGGTTTTACTTGGCAACCACAAATATTTATACATTTAGTCTGAGATACTGCATGTCCTCTCTATGACTGGTTTATTTGTTACCTTCTGGGAGGAGGCTTTTTTCCTTTAGGTATTCTATATGGCCATTATATATGTATATATGTGTATGTATGTGTATGTTTGTGTGTGTATAGTGTGTGTGTGTATAGTATCAACTTCAATGGCACCAAAACCCTAGCCCCTATAGAAAACCCCAGCTACAAAATTATCAGAGAAGCCATAGAGATTGAAAAAAGACCTGAAAGCATGAATAGAAGAGATGACTCTACCAGACTGTCAATTATCTCCACACCACAAGCCAAGCAAACACCTGGGCACAAACATACCTCCCCCATACTTCCAGCTCCACACTCCAACCAAGACCCAGATGAAACATAGCTTCCCAATAAATGATAGCCGTCCATTTACCCGAAGCCAAGCTGCACTAAAAGCCTCCAAAATAGGAAACACAATGTTGCCAGCCAATCAAGACAAAAAACTGCTACAAAACAGACAGAAGATATTAGAAACACCAATCAAGCAGAACACAGCAAACTTCAAGACCAATAAACACAGACCAAGATTCCCAACCAGTCAGGATGAAGAAAAAACCATTCTAACACAGTAGTAGGCTAGCACCAAATTTAAAACAGAAATGGCTGTGAAAGCCTGACTCACAGATGAACACAATACACAAGCCTGATGATGGCGGATGAGATTCTGCCAATACGTCACTACAACTTTAAAAGCACAACTATAATGACATGGGAAAATACCTGAACAAAGCTGAATACCATACATATAAATACCTGTGAAAACTTAAGAAAACACACACACACACACACACACACATGCATACGCACACATACACACACATATACACAAACATATACACATACACTATGTGCCTATCTGTATAATATATGTATATTTTCTTTTGAGACCGGGCATCAGAATTTAATTTTTTAATATGTGCCACTGTGTTCACAGGAAAAAGTGACAGTAAAGGTTATCTTATATTATAATTATTTGTATTGTTCCAATTGTTTCATGTGTTTATGATTCATGCTACCAAAAGCCACTTATTGATATAGGTGGGGTGGCTATAGAAATCAAACAAACAAATTAAAAAAGTGACCATTTTATTCATTTTGGAGATAGTTAGTTGTTTGTATTAGTTTATCTTGTTTCCATTCATCCATTGATGCAATATGTTGTGTGTGTGTGTGTGTGTGTGCTGTCCTGGACTGCATTTATTCATTACCCAGCTCCTGTTCTATGGAACATCCTCCCTTTGGAGATTAGAAGGCCCCCCTACCCTGTAAGACTTTCATAAAGCATGTATGTATGTATGTATGTATGTATGTATGTATGTATGTATGTATATGTAAGTGTGTGTGTGTGTGTATTTATGTATATGTATATATGTGTGTATGTGTGTGTATATGTATAAGTACTGTACATGTACATGTATATGTATATGTTTGGGTGTTTTTATTGGTTTACTATTTTGAGTATTTTAAAATGCTTTTAATAGTTTTAACTGTAATACACATTTTTTGAATTGTAAACTGCCTAAAGTAAGGTTGAGTTTTTCTTGAAATTTATCTCTGGTTCCTCCATTACAATAATTAACTGGAGATATCATCATTTTGTGAATCTTACTTTTAAATAGATACCAAATACTTTAGATCAGGGGTGTCAAGCTCAAGTCGTCACAATGGCATCATGTGACGTATCAGGACTTTCCCCCCTTTGCTAAACCAGGTGTGGGTGTGGCCAGCATGTGACGCATTCAGCCTGCGGGCCACGAGTTTAACAGCCCTTCCTTAGATGATAGCAATCCATAACAAATTTCTGGCATACACTTGGAAAAGAATACTTGGATACTCATCATAGTTTTCAGGAGAGGTTTTTACCATCATTTTTAATAAGCTAGAGAAAGGATCGATTTTTTTTTACCAGCCTTCTTGTGTCACATTTGATTTATTTATTCATTTAATTTATATGTCTCTTCCCCCCTTCTCATTCCCCAAAGATACTCAGGGTGGCTTACAATACAATAAAAACATAAATATAAAAACAATTGAAATTAACAAGAGTTAAATAAAGATCATATTCCCTGCCAACAAATAAGAGTAATGTTAACCAGTTTCAGCATATTTAGGTCAACATGGGATAAATGCATTTCCTCCTCAGTAATACTCCACACACATTCATATTATTCTATACAACTAGTCTACAGACTCTAAGGCAAGCCAATATGCTAATGCCAGCATCACACCAACATGCAGTGTACTGTACTTAAAAAATAAAATTATATTGAAGTTGCCACTATTTTACTCCTGTATCTACTAGCATTTTGATACCTATTTTACCACATCATGACAGGTATCAAATATGCAAATAAAGAGGGGTGGAAATGACTAGATGAGAGGGTTCTATTAAATTAGCGGCCTCCATACAGTACAAGAGTAAGCTTCACAATCTTGTAGAATTTAAATGTTGTAGAATTTAAATTCCTATTACCCCCAATCTATGCCATACTGGAGCCATCAACATCTGGAGGCCCACCATTGCTGACTTTGATGTGGTGCCTTAATTATACAATATTATTGTCTTTAAACAGTCTGCTTTAACTTGGAGATGGCACATGTATTTTACATAACATGAATTAAACATTTGAATCATGTTCTGAGTTTGCTAGTTCTGAATCATGCTTTTACTAGTTTTGGGTTATTTAATTCATCTCTTTGAAAGTAAGAGGGAGATTATATCCTGTTTTATAGCAACTGCAAATAACAACTCCACAGAGGGAATATAGAAGATTTTATTAAAAGCTTAACTTTTTCCTGTGCAGAACATGAAATAGCCAGTGAATTTAGGTTCATTTGCATCAGAGTGTTAATATTGCTGATTTGGCAATTGGACTTTCTATATTACTTAGATACTGCGAGAATGTGATCAGAGGGCAAGCAACCAAGTCTGTATATCTTGAATGAAGCTAGAAGCAGTATTTGCAAGTTATAGATGCTACAAGAAGACTGTGTGCCCCCTTGCATAAAAATACTAGTTTTCACGTGAAAAAGAAAACCATGCTTTTTATTTTAGAACTGAAATCTACAATTACAATAAAACATCAAGGCAGCCTAAAATAACCTCATTCTTACTCTTGATCAGGTTAGTTAAATATTTCCTTTAAATCATCTAAGGGTGATTTAAATGTTTAATACTGTGGTACAGTATTTTTTTTTTAAAAAGCTTTGTACAATGAAATTGGAAAACTTATATATGACTTTTATCTAGGATTTTGTTAATTTCAGGAACATAAAATTTTAACTTCATAATTCATGCACATTTTCATTAACATTAATTTGAACACACTTATAAATTCAATATAATTCCCTTCCCCCTTTGTGTAATACTACTATCTGTATGATAGATACTAAATTGAAATGTACAAAAAGTAAATTTCAAATCAACCTAATAAGTCTTTGGTAGATCCTAAAGTATTTGAAGTGGGATGCCTTTCGACAAATGATAAATTAATCAGGTAAAATTTCTCAAGCTAAATAATTTAACATCCCCTTATAAAATTCTTAAAAGTTTGAAAAATACATTTTGAGACTGGGTGTTCATGATTGCTTATCCAAAATTAACTGTTAACCGTAATCGGTAGGATTAATTCCTTATTAAAAACATGTTAAACAATCCTTATACTGTTTAAATTTATATATAACTGTATGCTGTTGGTCAATTTCTAAAGACAAATATTAGTTAGAGATTAGTTAATGTTAGCAATTAACACATAGTTTCATTTGTATCATAGTTGCAAGTAACATAGCTTTGTATGAAATGCCACAATGTTTTGACTTATTTTGTTGCATACATTTCCAATGGTCATTTACAAATAATGTATTTTCATCCTTTTCTGCATTTCACAGATGAAATATTTGTTGCTAATCAAGATCACTCTTGTAGTATCTCTTAAATACAAGTGAAGACTTTTGTTTCCTCTGTATTAAAACTGGTATATTATTGTACAGGATTTAATCTCACAATGTCTCCAAGTGTATTCATTATTGAATAGTTGCAACTGAAGTGTGTTAACTGATATTTGAATGTTGGTAGTTTCTGCTTTATTGCAAAAGGAGAATCCCAGGTGTTCTGAAAGAGACATTGGTGTGACATTCTTATGAAATCCTTTTTAATGCAGATCGTTTTTAATAATGACCACATTTATAATATTTAAGTTTCTTAGAGAAAATCTTGAAAGCAGTGGTTACTTATCTCTATTAGGAGAAATAGAATACTTAGATTTATTTCTAGCTTGCTTAAGCTTTGAAATAACTCACAAAATATTGTTTGTACTAATGTATTTCCTCCATTAGAAAACTCCAGTAGGCTTTAACTTGTTATAAACTTAGGATCTTTCAGTAGGCTAGAGTTGGTCTTAATTTTAGCAGGACTCACTTGGGACTTCCTAATGTTCTCCAAATCCTTCATCAGTGGAGGGATTCATCTTCTCTTTGCTTGCTTGAATATCCTATTACCATCACCTAAGATTTGTTTTGTATTCTATCTTTCTTCATGCATTACAGCAGTGTTTCTCAACCTTGGCAATTTTAAGATCTGTAGACTTCAACTCCCAGAGTTCCCCAATCAGCATGTTGGCTGGGCAATTCTGGGAAGTGAAGTTCACATATCATAATGTTGCCAATGTTGAGAAACATTGCAGTACACTCGAAGTATATACTTATTGTGATAGCCAGTCCAGTATAAAATTTTATATAAATGTGAAAAGTTGCTTGAATTAAAACTCTTAAGTGAAGACCACTATCTTCAAAAGAATACACAGCTATCAAATAAAATCCAATAAATAAAAAATCAAGTTTCTCCTATAATTGTAAAGCATGTCTTGTATAATTTAGTACCCCTCCATTCTATTGTTAAGTATTTTTTTCTACTTGATTTCTCTTCTGCTAAGATAAACAAAATGCCATTTGAACATTATATCTACTAAAGTCAAATTCTTGGGGAAAAAAATCCCCAATTTTTATATATTTCTTACTGGGAGCATTTGCAAGACTCAGAAGTATGCAGACTCTGGGGAGGGGGAGTTTTAGTTTTCTTGATCCTTTTATATCTTTTTTTAAAACAAAATTTATATGGAAGTGTTTTCACAAAATAATTTTATTCTGTCTAAGAATTTTTTTCGGGGGTTAACTATTCTTCAAAGGAAAAAGACAATCAGATCCAGTCATCAAACACTGATTTAATTAAAACATTCATCTCTCCATTAATTGTGAAATTTAAGTGTTAATTTTGCTACAGTATATAGTACTTACAAACTTCTGGGTCGGAGAAAGAAGCCATTGTCCTATTCTTCCTTCCTATATAAATATGAACCCAGTATAAATAATACAAATATAAATCCACATGCAGGGAAGATCTCACCCTGTGATTGTTGGCTATTTGCTATGAAATGCAAAGGTGCTAATAAATTAACTCTTCAACATAAAGATAGATTTTTTTTGTCTTATGAAAATGAAGAAAAGTCTTAAATTGACTGACTAGGCAAAATGGTTCATATAAAGCTGTTGAGATAGAAACCAGCCTCTTGTAAATCATTCAACTTTTGTTCTGAAGAATTCTTGTTGTTGCTAAGAGATTTTTTTACCTTCTCCTGGGTATTGCATAAAAGATGTAAAAGCTGTACTGAATTTAATCCCGTGCACTCTCTAGTCATGATTGGAAGTTAAAGTTCAAAACTATCTTCAGAAACTGTTAGTGTTATTGGCAAATTATTCACATATGAAGGAATACACAGATAAAAGCCGTAATAGGTAAAAATGCTTACATGTGATAGTTTTAATTCTAAAAATTGAATTTTGAGAAAGTATACATATGTATGGGTCCTTAATCTGGATACATATAATCAACTGATATGAAAAGTCTATCTGATTTTATTCTGGGGCATAATGTTGAAGTCTACAAAAATCAGATTTAACCAAAGCCATTTGAGTGGTACAATAGTCCAATCACACTCAATGTTCAGTTCAGGTATAGGATTCTGCAATTATCAACCATAGTTTTTGATAGCTGAACACAGAAAAAGAACATCTGATTATAATTATTTTATTTTATTTTAACAGAATGGATTTAAATTTGTTACTAAAATTCAGCTTTCATACAGGGTATACAATTACAGTATGCAGAGTATATAATTATAGTATTTATAAATAAATGGAAGAGCTTTCAAAATACAACAGCAGCAATATTAATATTTGTTGTCTTCACATTATAATAAAGAATGGGATGAAATGTTATGCTACACTAGCTTAGTTTGAGAAAAAAACTAATACAAATTTCATTGTAATACAGAGGAGCAATTATACAAAAGAAAGGGGACTTTCTTTGGGTGACAGTAGTAAAATTTATTGAAAAAATTATAAGAGATTAATTGATTAGACAATCAGCAAGCTAGGTCAGCTGGGCCAACAACTCACAAACATTATATATCCATTCCTCACTTAGTGCCTACCTCAACAGCCATTCACAATTATGACTGTAATAATGATGTTTGCGATCACCTTATAAGCAACTGTGTCTTCTTTGTGGATGATGTAAAACTATTCAACACCACTGACAATGCTACTGTTCTTCAAAGTGACCTTGCCTGAGTAGTCAAACAATTGGCAACTCCAAATCTTGAGCAACAAATGCTCTGTCCTACACATTGGTAAAAAAAATCAGTACACCAAATACAAGCTAGGTGGATATGACTTCGTTGATGATCTTCACTCTGTCAAGAACCTTGGAGTACTCATATCAAATGACCTGTGATAACCCAGGGCATGACTACTTCACCTTCAACTGCACCAATACAAGAGCACACAACAGATACAAACTCAATGTAAACTGCTCCAAACTTGATTGCAGAAAGTATGACTTCAGCAACAGAGTGGTCAATGTTTGGAATGCACTACCTGACTCTGTTGTTACATCATCTAACCCCCACTCCTTTAACCTCAAACTATCCACTATTGATCTCATCCCATTCCTAAGAGGTCTGAAAGGGGATTGCATAAGTGTACAATTGTGTCTACCATCCCTGTCCTATTGTTCCCATTAATTTGTACCTATTTCCTGTATTCTTACTCATGATTATACTTATACCTATTATCTAGTAAGCGATTGACAAATCAAATAAATAAATGAATATATTAAATTTTTCCAACCAATACGCAATACAGTGGTCTTTATTCTCTCTCTCTCTCTCTCTCTCTCTCTCTCTCTCACACACACACACACACACACACACACACACACACACGTGTTCTCCTAGTGATCATTTGGTTAACTTTCAACTTTTCAACTTTCAATTTCCAAACATTAGGAGTACTCAAAAGTTATGACATACCTTGGGGATTGTAAATGCATTTTGGTTACTTTAATATAATTTAGATGTGCTTGGTAAATAACTACAAATATCATACTTTTTAAATTTTTCAAATATCATAACTTTTGTTTCATAATGCTTAATGACCTGGTGGCTGAAATAGAACTTGTCACTACACAAAGAACGGATGTGCTAAAATACAAAAAGAGACTCCCCAGTCAGATGGTTGTACAGCTGCCTGGTCTTTTACTCTCTCTTTTCTTTTCCTGAATGTAACAGTAGAATTGAACTTGAGGTAAGTTATGTTAATTTAACAGACTTAAACTGATTAACTATATTTTAGCCTCTTTTCCCTCCTAAACTGGATTGAATGTGCTTAGAAAACAGAAGACAAGAAGTTTCATAATCTGTAAATAAAACTCATGCTTTATAGAACTAGTTCCATCACTAACTCTCTTGATAAATAACATGCTTTTGCAGTAGAGGTTTTTGATGCCCAGTTGAAAAAAAAACCTATTTTTATTTCTGAAAATATGAATATGGGTGCTGCTAAGGAAGAAATTCCTTTCAAGATCATGTTGAAAGTTTAATCTTTGAGGCAAAGATGATATTGAGTCAAGTATTTGTTAAATTTCAGGGTAGCTACATTTGCTCAGGGACAATTTCTGACCGTGTAAGCTATTATTTAACATTAATAATTATTTTGAAACAAAGAAGAGCATTTATATTTCCTTTTCAGATCTGATATCCAAATATTTGACAAAAGAGGGAAATTTTTGTAGATTTGAAAAAAAAAAACCTTCCTCTCAACTTGGATCACTCACAATGAGAATCCTATGAGATACAGTTGCAATTCTGCCAAATACATCAGTTTTACCATCTGAGATCATGAACAAAAATCATAGTGAATTCTGTGCTCCCTGTTCATGAGCTCAAGGTGGTCTATGCAGCACTCCCTTATTTATTTATTTATTTATTTATTTATTTATTTATTTATTTATTTATTTATTTATTTATTTACTTATTCATTCGTTCATTCATTCATTCATTTATGTAGCTACACAACAAAATCCCTCTGAAGTTAAGCTGAAAGAAAATGGCTGGTTCAAAGGCATTTAGTGGCTGAGGATTAACATCACCTTAGGTTTCCCAGGTGCTTTAACCTCTATACCATACTGGCTTTCTTCTTCCTGTTGAGACTGCTGCTCTTAAGGGCCAAATATTTGACAGTAAAGCCATCCAGAACCTTCAGTCACATTGAAGGTTAATGCTCTCAGGTGCATGGTAGGTCATCCTTTTGATTATTTAGCCAGACATAAAATGGTTAAAAAACATGGCTTCAAAATAATCCATCTTTAATGTATTTCATTTGTGTCTTTTATGTGAAAAGACAGAAATTATGGCTAGTTCCATCACAAGAAAGAAAATTTCTTTAAAATTCTGAGAACTGTGAAAACACTGGCTAAACTTGCCAATGAAAGCATCACACACAATTATTGTACATTTGGAATAGTGCATCATGAGAAAATGGTTTCTAAATAGCTAGCAATTTAAAAGATACAAATTGTGGTTTGAGATGTATAATTGACAGCTATGGATATCACAATAATGTTAAACTAAAGTAAGTGAAAGTAAAATTGATCAGTTTCTTTTCTTTATGGAACATAATTTTGTATGGTTTTAAATTTTTCTAAAAAATAGATGTAAAAATTATTATGTTTTTGAATCTTTGTCCTAGTCTTTGATCACTTGCTAACAGATGTTCAAAGATAAGTTTTATTGATCTTCCCCTTATATTTGTGATAATTGGACTGCTGGTAGCTTCTGCCAAACCACAACTGATGACCATACCATTATGGGATATGTCAAGATATATATTTGACAATAGCATAAAGATACCATTGGACAGGAAGTTCATTTCTCCTTGGAGTCAGGAACTTTTAGAAACAGGCTTAACACATTTATTTTATCTTTCTTTCTGATGTTTAATTTGGTGGTTTGCTGAATGAACAGGCTATTAACTTTGAAAGGAAGGAATTGTTTTATGTTGTTATTTTTTAAAAATCATATTGTTGCAAGGATGGAAATGCAACCCCTGGTGCAGAAAAGTAATTTTAGACTCTTAGTCATTAGTAATTTTTGTTTAAAAAATCTATACATTTTTAAAGTATTTAAATTTTAATCAATTCCTGTAGGCTCTTTGTAGACAATATCTTCTTTTACTTTAGTCATGTGAAGAACATGATTAACATTTCTTTACATCACCATGTTGGCTGACTTTGCCAACACCGAACATGCCCAGTTTCTTTCTTTAAAGTTTCAATTCACAACTACAGAAATAAAATTGGAGCACGTTCATGCTCTTTTGTGCTGTTAAACACATTACTCGGAATAAGCATAAATTTAGCTCAGAAAAGGAAAATATATTTGTTAGATAAAAATAGTAAATTGAGGATTAGTAAACCATAAAAATATCTGACTTCCTCCCTATGGTATGTCTGTTGATCTGTTTGTCCTATGTCTTTGAGACAGTGATGAATCCTGACAACTGCCAGAATGACGCCCTGTAATTTTCTTGGCAAGATTTCAGAAGTGAAAATTGGTTTTGAAACTGATTTGTCATTCCTAGGGATGAGAGAAAGTGACTGGTCCAAAGTTACCCAGCTGGCATTGTGCCTAGAGTAGTACTAGAACTCATGGTTCCTAGTCTATGTCTTAAACCACCAGAACAAGCAGGTTCTTTCTCTGCAAATATAAAAAGTTTTTAAAATAAGAGAATATACTGTGGTAGTGTTGTCTGACCTCTTCCTGGGCTCTGGTGGCTTGGAAGTCTGCTACATTACCATCCATTAAATTTGCAAAACATATTAAGGCTCCTATAAAGCTAACTCACAACACACTTTGTATTAATTAATGGTGACTTTCAAATATATCAGGGCACTAGAATTTCTAGCCAAGCTAAAGTTCCTGTGTTAGGTGAGGAGGGTTAAATTGTCTACATTGTGAAAATGTTCTGAACAATTTATTTGTGTTGCAGAGAAATCTCCAACAACACAATATGGAAGTGTGTTTTTCATTTGTAGTAGAATCTGTTTCTTAAGCAGGAGGAAACAAATAAATCTCATAAGGCTTTAAAAACACAATATTATTCCTTCACAGTTACTACTAATGGTGAAGGATAAGTCTGACAGGGTATAATCCTCATGTAGGTTAACATTTAAAATATAGTGCATTGAGAATGTATTTGGATCCCTTTCACTTTTGTCAATTTTGTTATGCTGCAGCCTGATTCCATAGTTGCTGGAATTCATTTTTTTCTCATTAATCTATACTCAGTACCCCCTGACAAAGTGAAAACAGAATTTTAGAAATCTGTTGCAATGAAGGTTCCTAAGAGCACAGTGGCCTCCATAATTCTCAAATGGAAGAAGTTTGGCCCAACAAGGAGTTTTTCAAGAGCTGATTGCCTGGTCAAGCTGAGCGATTGGAAGGGGGGAGGGCCTTAGTCACTCTGACTGAGCTCCAGAGAACCTGTGTGGAGATAGGACAGAGTTCCAGAAGGACAGCTATCACAGAAGTCCTCCACCAATTTGGGCTTTATGGCAAAATGGCTAGACAGAAGCCTCTCCTTAGTGTAAAACAGTTGCAAGCCTGCTTGGAGTTTGGAAAAAAAAAGCATCTCTCAGACTGTGAGGAACAGGATTTTCTAGTCTGATGAAACCAAAATTGAACTGTTTGGTCTCAATTCTAAATGTTATGTCTGGAGGAAACCAGGCACCGTTCATCACATGCCCAATATCATCCCAACTGTGAAGCATCATGCTGTGAGGGTGTCTTTAGCAGCAGGGCCTGGGAAACTGGTTAGTGTTGAGAGAAAGCTGAATGGAGCAAAGTACAGGGATATCCTCAGTGTAAATCTGTTCCACAATGATAAGGACCTCATCATGCTATGGGCCGAAGCTTTACTTTCTGACATGACAATATTCCTAAGCACACAGCTAAAATGAACAGGAGTGGCTTAGGGACAACTCTGTGAATGTCTTAGAGTGGCCCAGCCAGAACTCTGACTTGAACCCTATTGAACATTTCTAAAGGGACCTGAAAATGGCTGTCCACCAATGGACACCATTCAACCTGACTGAGTTTGAGAAGATTTGCAAGAAAGAATGGCAGAAAATCCCTCAATCCCGATGTGGAAAATATGTCATATATTACCTCCAAAACCCGAGGCTGTAACTGCTGGCAAAGGTGCCTTAAGAAAGTATGGAGAGAAGGGATTGAATACTTATGCCAATGCGATATTTCAGCTTTTTTCTTTTTAATAAATTTATATACGTTTCTAAAATTCTATTTTCACTTTGTCATTATGGGGTACTGAGTGTAGATTAATGAGGAAAAATAAATAAATTTCAATAACTGTAGAATTGGACTGCAGCAGGAAGTTGTTACTCAACTTTCAAGATTTAAATTGTGAAAAGATCCAAGGCATATATTAAACTTCTGTTGGTGAAATAAATTTTCTATTTTCTCTCATTTTTAGCCCCATAGTACGCCATCTGAACTTTTTCCAGAGGGTCTCTTAATTCATTGGATCTGAATTATATAATACTTACTGGTTGTTGTATTTAGCAGAAGAAATTTGATCTGCTCACAGGGTTTTTTCTACTGGTAGAATAACAGGATTGGACATCCTCTTTGAATACAAAAATTAGAAACAATTTTCTGTAACCCTAAGGCTGAAAGTGAACAATTTTTCTAAAATCACTTAATGAGTTAATGGTAGAAACGAAATTAATTTTCATAACTAATTTCTAAGTCTTTAAGTCTTATGTTTATTCTTTATTTATTACTATCATTATTTTAAAATCATAAAATCTGATAGGAGAATTTTTTGACATACAGAATATCACTCCTTTCATAGCTTCTTCTCCCCCAATTGAGTCAATCATATATTTCTGCAGAATCTTGGAAGTAATGGATATGACGATGCCTCTATCAAATGTTACTGGAGTGAATTTACAATTTCTGAATGCAGATTGGTAGTTACTATTGCTAAATGAGAGTTGAGCCCCAGAGTGAACTTGTTCAAAGTGATTGGGCTGCATCCAGGCCAAGCCATTTTTAATACCTAGATTTACTAAAGCTTAGGTTAGTCAAGTTGTATAAATTTCAATAGAGTCTGCACTATAGAGAACTTAAATTTGGATATAACTCATTATGCTAAAAGCCAATAAAGCAGGAATTTTTCTTCACATTATGACAGTTACAGTATCTGTTATAAGCACTTGGCTAATCAGTGAATTTTGCAAATGGAATAAGCAATAAATATTTTCCTATGTTTTAACCAGTGCCCACTCCTGCACTTAATTTTCACCATTCCCTGATATGAGAACAAACATTTAAATCAGGTGAAACAATATTGACTTCTAACATTGGAATTTCTTCCCAAATAACTATTGTAGCTAACAAATTCTGCTCCAGATAATTTTTTTTTTTTTTGCAAAACCCTTTTTCTATGCTATTATTGAATTACTACGCTAAACAATGATGTTTATTTTTTCTTTTCTCCAATAACAACATTGATTTTTCTCAAATAAAACAATCAATCATTCTTCACTTTGCAGGAGGCAGAAAAACAATCATTCCCAGTGAAACATGAGGTTCAAAATTGCACAGTTGGTTTCCATTTCTAAGAGTATGAATGAGGGAAGGAGATTCATATTTGCCTGATTTCCACTATTGATTTTCATACATATAATGCATACCTCATTAATACTTAGGATTAATTTTCTTAGCTAAATGGTATTTGACCAGCCCAGATCTTTTATTACACACTACTATATAGTTTGAAAAGCAGTTTAAGGAGCTGGACTAAAAAACTGAATGTTATAAATTATAATCCTCCCTTAGGCATGAAAGTTGACTAGGTGACTTTGAATTAGTCATTCTCAACCCAACCCACTTCACAGGGTTCTCATTGGAGGAAAAAATTATAATGACATACAAAAAGATATGCTTCCCAGAGGCTTCTACTTTATTGAGAAGAACATAAGGAAAAAAGAACTGTGGTACAATGGTATGCATGATCACTCTTATGCAAGCCATGGTATCTCCACTGGGACCTAATTCCAAGAAAATACTCATATGGTTATCATTTTGATTAGTGCTGGCTAGCAGCTCAAATGTGCATTCGTAACAGGCATATTCCAAGAAAACAAAAGTTTTCCTTCTTCCTTCAATGGATCTGCTTTCCAAATATATTCATTGGAGATGCTTTCAGTTGTCAAAAACAGTTTTAATTGAATATTTATAAACCAAATTGATTATTCTTTTAAATGGATACAACCCACTAATGAGAAAAATAAAATAACAAACCATCAAAGTGGATTGCTCAGTCCTTTTCATTCTGCTCTATAAGTCTGTAGAGATTCTGCCATCCAGGTCATAGTTGCCCCAAAGGGGCTTTTTCAGGAGGCAACTGGACTTTCTTGTTTTTCCTTTTGAAGATGTTTTGCTTCTCACCCAAGAAGCTTCTTCAGCTCTGATTGGATAGTGGGGAAGGGAAGAATTTATATTTCTTGCAGACAGCTGGTAATTTGCATCCTTTTAGAGGGTCATTGAAGCACTTGGAGGTTTATTTGTGTCCTCTGTGACAGAGAATCTCTACAGACTTTTAGCTATACAATATACATACATACATACAGACCAATATATTTTCATGTCATAAAAAGGTAAAATTTACTGAAACATTGTGCGGGTTTATACTGATCTGATTGAACCAACTCATTCTGTATCAACTAAGAACTTATATTTCTCAACCTTAAGTTTGCTTAGTGTTACCTTTTGAACTTGCATGAATGGTTGCACTCATGCAAAATAATGTAATTATTCTCTTAATGATATAGTTGGCTTAATAAAACAGATCACCTTACAATTCATTTGAAATCTACAAAAGGACATTGCATAGTCTTGTACAGAAAAAGACCAGGTAAGATGTTGTGATTTGTTTCACATGCATGTTGCCATATATCACCCTTGCTTTGTTAGTTGTGTTGTTTAACAAACCAATCAGTTTGTTTGATGCAATACCTGGGTCTGGCATGCTGCTTATGCATTGATAAACCTGGTATTCTGTTCTAGAAAATGCTGAATTTAAATAATAATTTAATAAAGTGTGACATATTCTTTGAGAATACTTGTCTGAACTGCATTCTTTTCATCATTGTCACTCTGTAATGAACCTCTTTGGAAGTCTTTTAATCTGAAGATGGGGGGAGGGAGAGGGGAATGAAGGACAGAAGAGTTATAATTAAAAGAAATAGCACCACTAACAAATTGTTGAAAAAAAAATCAAAGTATACTGTAGTACAGTGCAAATTGTCACATTTAAAAAATCTAGTTTGCATAAAGTTTTGGAGTTGTCATTTTTTAAGAACCACCGCTGTCAGAGTAAAAGCTTTGTTTTTAATTTATTCTCATTTTATTTTGGAGAATGCTAGTGGCGAATTATATTGAGTTGTTACAATTTGCTTTGAGGACCTATACCAGCATCAAACTTGGGGACACCAAGGTATCTGTCAACATCTTCTTGGATGAAGGCTCCCTGACAAAACTGAAGGAAATTCTTTATAGGTTAAAAGATTATGTTTAATTAAAAACAACCCCCCCCAATTCTCCAAGAAACTGGAATATGTGAAAGAAACTGTCAGTCTTTAGTACCACTTTTACTTCCAAAAATGCCTGAGGTCTCACATAGTTTCAATGAACTAGCTCAGAAAGTAAAGATGACTGCTTACTGCAACTAAATGTTCTGGATGCAAGATCATCTGGCCAGAGGAATATAGTTGGAAAGAAATAATGTACAGAAGGCCATGGGACTTGGAGCCTGGTGGGAGTGTAAGATAAGTTGTCTGAGGTCGTGCTGAATGGTTATATGTACCACCCAATAGCTATTTTTTTAAATGAAAAAACTGCAGTAATTATTTTGTGAGAGCATCCATTTTGTTCTTAACAACCCCAAAGATTGGAGACTTGTGGCATGAGTCCTGAAAAAAAAAAAAAAAAAACAGAAATCAATTCAAATAGCAGATATAATAAGATAAACTTTTGATTGTCCCCAGGGCTGTAAATCATTAATAATAGTTCAAGGAAGAAGGTGTTTTGTTTTGTTTTTCTTTCTTGCTGATCACTATCTATTGCTTGTTTAAAATTGTCAGGTATGAGTGCTTATATAAACTTTCTGATTGTGAAATTCTACAAATGTTCAGTTAATTCAGTTCAGAGATATTCAGCTATGTACATGTATCAAACCATCTAATATAGTAAAGTTTTCAGCCTGCCGTGTTCTTGATGTATTGAGAATGAAAGATTTATACAAATAAATCTTGGAACAGTGTCTCTGGACACCTGCATAACTGGATAGAAGCATTCCTGTAAAACAGACAACAAATGGTCAAAGTTGGGAGCGTCCTATCAAATTCTGTACCTGTCAACAGTGGTGTCCCCCAAGACAGTGTTCTAGGACCAACTCTTTTCATACTCTACATAAATGACCTCTGTGATCATATTAAGAGCAACTGCATTCTCTTCGCTGATAATGTAAAGTTATTCAATACCACAGACAATACTGCCACCCTTCAAAAAGACCTTGACTATGTATCAGAATGGTCAAACAAATGGCAACTTCAAATCTCAATAAATAAATGCTCTGTCCTACATATTGGCAAAAAAAAAAATCAGAAAATAAAATACAGGCTGAATAGTCAAGACCTTGTTGATGATCCAAACTCTTTCAAGGATCTTGGAGTACTCATCTCTAATGATCTAAGTGCTAGAGTCCACCGTAACTACATAGCCAAAAAGGCGTTAAGAGTTGTTAACCTAATCTTACGTAACTTTTTCTCTGGTAATATTACACTACTAACTAGAGCGTACAAAACATTTGCTAGACCAATACTCAAATATAGCTCATCAGTCTGGAACCCACATTACGTATCTGATATTAACACAGTTGAGAAAGTCCAGAAATATTTCACAAGAAGACTTCTCCACTCCTCTACTCATTGCAGAATAGCTTATGTCACTAGACTCAAAATTCTAGACCTAGAAAACCTAGAACTATGCCACCTTTGGTCCGATCTAAGTATAGTATATAAAATCATACATTGCAATGTCCTACCTGTCAGTGAATACTTCAGCTTCAACCATAACAGCACAAGAGCAAACAATAGATACAAACCACACCAAACTTGTTTGCAGGAAATGCGACTTCAGCAACAGAGTGGTCAATGTCTGGAATAGTATACCTGACTCTTCCCCAAACCTCAAAAACTTTAACCTTAGACTGTCAACTATTGACCTTGTCCCTTTCCTAAGAGGTCTGTAGGGAGCGTGCATATAAATGCACCATCCTGCCTACCGTCCCTGTCCTATTGTTTCTTTTATTTTTTTTATTTTTCTTATATGTATCCATGTATTCATAACTATGTTTTCACTTATACGTATTATCTTGTAAGCAATTGACAAAAATAAATAAATAAATAAAATAAAATAAACAATAAAAAAGCAATTACCCTTCTGTAGTTTTATAGTAATAAATACCTATTTTAATCTACGCTTGCCTTAGTTACTTGTTGGTAATACTTAAAGAAATTGTGCCTAACAAGTAAAGATAGATTTCACTCTTCAAATCCAATTTTTCATTTCATTGTCCTAACATTTGTATTCTTGCGTATTGTGGACTATGGCTTTAACTGCTTATTTTAATTCTTTTTCTCTTCTCCTGACAACAAATATCAATTTTATCCTTCTTTAAACTTCTCAAAATATATTGGGGTTTTTTAGTGACTCCACAGAGAACAATAATAGCCACAGGGAATTTATCTTTAACTGCAGTTTGAAGCCAATGTAATGCTGTTTCCCATTGAAGTCCCTTGTACAATGTCTTCTTTGGACTCTGCCTTTTGTTTCTCAGTAACCGCATCCGAGCTGGTGCTGAGTGACTATTTCCAGAACTAGAGGCCTAATAAGAAAAAAATATTGACTGGTGAAGAACTGAGATATGGAAATCACTTCTGAGGATTCTGGAAAGCTTCAGGCAAGCTAACGTTCAACACATTCCCTCCCTGATCTTGGGACCAACTGCTTCAGTTCAAAAGCAGTTCTGGACATTATTGATCTTGTGCTGTTGGTCGTGTTCAAAAGCTGAGCCTCTCTCTTTGGAACTCAGCTGTAGGACATTTGAAATTGCACTAAAAGCAGTGGTTTTTTCGTTTTTGAAAGTCTATGCTTGGGGTCCATTTCCTCATTTTCACACCGCTGCCTGGGTCCAAGACTTCATCTACCTTTCTATGGCTTTCAACTAGCTTGAGGTTTTGCTCCTGTTGGAAACTTCCTAGATTTGTTTTTCTTTGTATACTACCACCTGACAGACAGACATGAAGGAAGGATGCCTGGGGCAGGGAGAGTGTTGCAAAGCATGGGGATATGGGAATCTTTATTTTTCAGGGCCTACAGCTGTTGGAGAAAAGTAGGGTTTGCGTGCTTGTTTTTCTTAGTGTTGCAGAGCTGCTAGAAGAAAATAATCACAGATTAACTTCAAATTGCTTTTACGGGATTTGTGAAGTGGAAATAGTAGTGGCATAGAGGGGCCCTTTTTAATATACAGCAAAAATGTTTATAGTATGGGGGACAGTCTCTCTGTTGGCTCTAATGCAGACCATAATCATTTCCAACCATAATATAACACTATTGTCTTGATGCTGAAATAATAAAAAAAGTACAGGTTGTTTCTACATTCCGTTTTGGAGCCATAGAAACTTTCCAGCAACAATAACAAAACAACCTGATTATTTAGTTTCACAGAAGAAATAATATTATTTAAAACTTTGTAGCTTCATTCCAGCATGGCTACATTAAAATTTATAGCACATTATGTTCTGACCAGTGGTGGGATTTATTTTTTTTTACTACCGGTTCGGTGGGCGTGGCTTGGTGGGCATGGCAGGGGAACGATACTGTAAAATCTCTAGTCAGAGGTGGTATTTGCTGGTTCTCCAAACTACTCAAAATTTCCACTACTGGTTCTCCAGAACTGGTCAGAACCTGCTGAATATCACCTCTAATTCTGACCCAGCCTTAGCAGAAACAAGAAACAGACTCCTTGTCCTGAAAAACCCCTATTTATTTATCTCCTGTGAATTGATGGCATTCACACACCAAAACGTCTAGGTAATATTCCTTCAAAGAGTTAAATGCAGTAACAGACCTTATCAGTTCCTTGAGATAATTGTGCCAGGCCATAAGCTCCCAGTGTGAAAGCTGCAAATTGGCAAGCAGTCCCTGAGGCATGAAATACGATGAGCCAAATCTTTAGAAATCCAAACTGATGTCTCCTACAACCACCACTCCCCTTTCCTTCTATTTAGGAGCCATTCAGCATCCACGTGAGCCTTGTTTCCTGAGTTGACTCCTTGTCCACAGTTGTTCTTCTTTCCAGCAGCTCTGTGCATGCACACATCTGGAACAGGCCCTAGCTGTTCTTCCCCATTTAACCTAGCCTCCAAAGGCAACTGCTTCTCCAGTGGCTGGGAAACATTGGACTGCCCTGGCTTTTTCTCTGAGTCTGATGTAGAGCATCCACCAGAGCCTTCCCCAGACTCCAGAATTGGCCAAGTTCCTCCCCAACCTCCTCATCAACTGAGTCTGCCACCAGCTCTGCTGGCAGCTGGTGGGCCACAACACATTACTATAGCATAATTATTAATATTTCATCCTCTAACCCAGGGATCCCCAACCCCTGGTCTGTGGACCAGCATTGGTCTATGGCATGTCAGAAACCAGTCCACTCAAACAAGCGAAGCCCCTCCATAGGATGCAGGCAGCACATGAAACCATGTCCTTCCAGCCTGCAGAAAAATCTCTCTCCATGGAACCAGTTCCTGGTGCCCAAAAGGTTGTGAGCTGCTGCTCTAACCCATGTTTCTCATCCTCAGAAACTTCAAAACGTGGCCATTCTGTCTGAGAAAATCTGGGGATTGAAATCCACAATCTTGAAGTTGCTGATGCTATGGCCTCACTTGGTATGGCATCACTCAAGCATTGACCTTCATCCACTTGTAACACTAACTGAAACCCATTTACCTAGAGTGTGAATAATATTTATTTTTTTAATAATTTATTTGCCCCCATCTCACCACAGGTGACTCCCCTTTAATTTATTTCCTTTAATTCCTTCTACTTCAATTCATCCTCCTTTATCTCAGATTCTACCATTCTTCCAAAGGTATCTTGTTTATGTACAGAATTATTTATCTTTCTGATATGTTAAAAACTTATCTTCTGCTTGGATCTGTTCCAAATCTCACTATAGATGCCATATCAGAGTGTGAAAAAAGGGGTCAGGAACTTTTCTGAAACACAGACTGTTCTGCTCCGAACTAAAGTGTAATTTATTTTTGCACTGTTTTTCAAATAAATACTTTCTGATATAAACAGCTTAACTTAATCTAAATTTCTATACAGACATTTATATATGAAGGTTTTGAAGTTTCTAAACTGTCTCCCTCCCTCCCTCCCTCCCTCCCTCCTTCCCTGATTCATACGGTTGTTGATTATCATAAACTTGATATATTTACTCTATGTTAAACAGTTTCTGTAACTTTCACTTTTACCCTAAAAAAAGGGAGGCAGCCTTATTTCAAGAAAGGGGTGCATGAGAGGGTGGTGTGCCCTGACTGAAATTGAACTGTAAATTGATCTTAATGTTCAAGGATTTGTCTACTTTTCAAAATCATGCAAAGTGTCTTATAGATTACCTGGAGGCTTCTTGTATAACTAGACTAGTAGTGGGATTCAGCCATTTCGCACCACTTCGGGAGAACTTAACTTTCTGAGCAGTTTGGTGAACTAGTTGATGGAAGAAATCATTAGGGCAGAGAACCGGTTGTTAAATTATTTGAATCCCACCACTGAACTAGACACCTGGAAGCAGGAATGTCTTTCAGAAATGAGAAAAAAAAGATAGCAGACAAGCCTTCAAATGGTCCAGCCAAGACCAGTTGTACAGAAGTAGAGTTTAAATCTATTTTTTAAAAATTATTATTATTTTAATAATAATTAAATAAATAATAAGTAAAGTAAGGTAAGTAAATATTGACATCCACTACTCTCTGGTCACTTCATATTCTGAATTGGCAAGCTTGTTGTCATGGTTAATTAGTAATGTTAACCCCTGTCAGGAATGATACGTTAGGCATTTCCTTACGATTTGGAAGATGATTCAATCTTACTGGATTGCACGACATTAATTTGCTTGAAGAATGGCATTTTTTTCTTTCTGGCCCTGCAGCATTTCTCTAACTCTGGAGGGAAGCTGAGGTATTTTTCTTTCAACTCTATAGCAGACCTAAGCTTGCACAGAATATACTGTATATTCACATGTGTGGAAACTTCTGTCTTTGTCAAATGTTGGTGTACAGTTTGGCTTAAGCAAGCCCTAACTCTTTCCAACCTCACAAAATGCCTTTGTGTCCTGTTCCTAGTGCCTACAATATTGCTTCCATCAAGCACTCCTGCAACCATAGTTTGAGGGAAAGCCATAGCCTGAAGCTTTCTAAAAGTAAATTGTTTGAAATCCAAAGAGATTCATGGTGATCCAGTTAGGATCCCTTGCCCTAACCCTAACCCTAACTCTAATCCTAATTAAAATTAGCCTGATAAAATAACAACAACAACAAAAATCAGTAATGGGATCTCAGAGTAAGAAATGAAGACTGGAGACTTGTATGGTATCTGTGGGCCATGAATAGTCAAACTGTAGTCAAATAACAAGCATGCCATCTCAGGCCTGTTCATGCAATGAATAAGTTCACTCGATACAACAGGTGACAAAGATAGACAAGTATCAAGGAAGCAGGAAAAGAAACAAAAATATCATATAACAAAGAGCAAATCAATCCATTTTAAAAAGCAGCAAAATAAAATTCTTCTCTGTCTTTGGAGAGGTCAAACTGTCTAGCATATACTTCTCTACCGCAATTTTTATAGAGATACTCATGAATTTTATTTAGGACCTAACTTCCAGCAGTTTCAAGAGAGAACATGTGAATTTTATACCTAACATTTTTTATAAGATGTCAGGCAAGAAGAAACAAGGAACACTGCCATAATTTGAGTGGGTGCAGTGAAAATGAGATGACAGTTGACTTCATTGAACTTATCTTTCAGCTGACATTTTATTATTGTATACTTTCCTGGCTGGACTGTGGCACATTTCTCTTGTTTTTCTGTTCTATTGTTTTGGAAGAGTGTCTGAAACTTAAGTATATCAACATAGATTTGATTTGAACCTGTCCCTAACAATAGAACATTCTGAAAAAAAATCTGAATGTTAAACAACATGGTAGCACTATCTTAAATATTGAGATGGGGCTAATTAGTAGTGATAAAATTATTTGGCACGCATGTGTGTGTGTGTGTGTGTGTGTGTGTGTGTAATTACCAGATGATCATATTGCCCACTCCAATTGGCTTTATCCATTTGCGGAGGGAAAGATGCAATGGGGATTTGAGATTCTAGACATGCAGAAAATGCAGAAAATCCCTTGAATCTCTGAATTCCCTTCTAATCTCTTAGAAGCATTCAAAAGCACCTGATTAGATTAGATAACTTAAACTGATTCAAAAAACTAATCTCAAAGGAGTGATTCAGTCAAATGTTATTTCAATTAAATTACTTGTCTGAATTTCTAAACAGCCTTATTTTTTACCTTCTGAGTCAGAGTGCTGAAATTAGGGGGGGAAAAACAGAACAAAGCCAGGGGAGAAATAGGATAAGTGTTGTGTCTATAGAACTGGCTGGAGTCCCCAACCAGGTCCGCCGTTCGAGCGGGAGCGCCGACCGCTCCCATTGGCTGATGCCATTTGACAGCTGGCTATAAAAGGAGCTATCAAACGGCATCAGCTGTTGCCGCCAGCTGATCTGCCGAGTTAGCCTGGCAGACGCGGCAACCCTTTATTCACCCGAATAAAGCCTTTTAAATGAACGCTCTGGCTCAGCCTCGTATCTCCGCCGCTCCACAACACTGGCGACGAGGGTGGGATACAATAAGAGGCTTCCAGACGTCCGATCATTGAGCTGGTCACTTAAAAAAGAGCGAAGCCACCGAGCGCTGAAGCCACAGCCGCCGACGCTCACCAAGAGCGCGAAATTTAAAGCCTCCTCAGCCGAGGAGACAGACGCCACCTGACAGGCGCAGCCGCATAACGCTCTTCTAAGAGCGCGATTTTCGAACTGCAGCAGCTGAGGCGACAGGCACTGCCGCCTCAAGATGAACACCAACCTGACATTTCCACCCTTCAAGCCAGCCGAGGAAACGTGGGAGTCATACAAAAACCGGTTTATCTACTTCCTGGATGCTATCGACCTAACAGACGCTGCTGAGCACAGGAAAAAATCTTTCTTCCTCAGTTACTGTGGGGCTGCGGTTTTTGACACCGCTACAGCACTAGTTGCCCCTCGCTCTGTAAGAAACATCCCTTAGGAAGAGCTCCAAGAGATTCTTTCCAATCACTAAACCCTCCCAGATATCTAGGAGGCATGCCTTCAGAACCAGAAGGCAGGCTGAGGGGGAGTCAATTAGCGAGTATATGGCAGCCCTGAGGTCAGCTGCCTTACAGTGTGGGTTCAGAGACTACCTAGAAGACATGCTTTTGGATCAGATTGTCTGTGGGGTCAGGGACCTTAGGCTTCAAAGATGCTTGCTAGCCAAAAAAGACTTAACCCTGGCCTTAGCTATAGAAGAAGCCCAAGCTGCTGAGCTCTCTGCTCAATCAGCAGCTTAGATCCAAGGAACTCCTATCAGACCTGGCAGCTCCACTATTCACTCAGAGGAAGTTTCCCTTGAAGAAGACCCCATAGGCACAACAGACATAAACCGCCTTAGGCAGCAAAAGCCCTCACAAGAAGGAGCAGGGCAAAGAAACAACTTCACCCCCAAGCAACCTCCCATTTGCCTGAGCTGTGGGGGTTCCCATCTTAGAGCATCCTGCAGGTTCAGGAATGCCATTTGTCTAAACTGTCAGAAGAAAGGCCACCTAGCTAGAGTCTGCCAAGCAGGGAGAACCTTCCCTCAGAGACCTCAACCTACTGCTAATTTCCAAAGGCAAGTGGAAGACTGCTATACTTGCTACCATGCAGACCACACTTCTAAAACCTCTAACAAAATAAGTATTTTTGTTTTCTTAGAAGGTAAGCCTTGCAGAATGGAGGTGGACACAGGATCTGCGCTTTCGATCATCTCCTGGGAGACCCTGAAGAAGATTCACCCCAGAATTTCAAAAAAGAAGCTGCAGAAATGCCACCTGACCCTACGGGACTACCAGGGCAAGAACACCCCTGTCCTCGGGAAAGGCAAGTTTTTAGTTCAGTTCCAAGGTTTTAAAGGCCATTTGCCTTTGGTGGTTGTTAATGGTGCCCTCCCCAGTCTGCTGGGACTAGATTGGTTCCCTTCCCTTGGCCTTAGTATAACTGGAATCCATGCTGTCTCAACCTCTGAAGTAGACACCCTATTCACAGACTATTCTGATGTCTTTAGCAATGAATTGGATTGCTATTCTGGCACCCCCCATCTCCTTCGCTGTGGACCCCCAGGCAATTCCCCTTCGCCTCAAGCCGCGCAGAGTACCCTTTGCCATCCGTCCAAAATTAGATTTAGAATTAGATAAGTTACTAAAGCAAGGGGTATTAGAGCCAACTGATTTTGCCAAATGGGAGACCCCCATAGTCACTCCACTCAAAAAAGATGGCAGCATGAGAATCTGCGCTGATTACAAGACCACCCTCAATCATTTTCTGCAGGTCAGCACATACCCTGTCCCTCTTATCCAACACCTATTACACACCTTCGAACCTGGCACCATCTTTGCCAAATTAGATATGTCCCAGGCATACCAACAGTTCCCTGTTGATGATCAGACAGCTGAGCTGCAAACCATAGTCACTCATAGGGGAGCATTCAAATGCAAGCGCCTCCAATTTGGCGTAAGTGTAGCCCCTGGTATTTTCCAGTCCGTCATGGAAAGGATTCTCCAAGGACTCCCAGGGGTAGTCCCTTATTTCAATGACATTTTAGTTTCAGCAGTTAACAAACCTCAGCTCATACAAAGGGTTAGAGCAGTCCTAGACAGGTTTAGGCAGCATGGCCTCAAACTCAAAAGGGAGAAGTGCACCATCGCCACTAAGCAAGTGGACTTTCTGGGGTACATGATTGATGCCTCTGGCATTCACCCAATTGAATCCAAAGTCAGGGCTATCCACGAGGCACCCACACCAACCAACAAGACAGAGCTCCAAGCCTTTCTGGGGCTGCTGAACTTTTACGCTTCATTTCTTCCTCATAAGGCATCCATTGCAGAGCCCTTACACAGACTGTTAGACAAAGAATCCCCCTGGCATTGGGGACCCAGGGAAGCCCACGCTTTCAAATCAGTCAAATCTTTACTAACATCTCATGCAGTTTTAATCCAATTTAATCAACAACTCCCCCTAGTCCTGGCTGCTGATGCATCCCCTTTTGGTATTGGGGCAGTCCTGAGCCACAGGCTCCCAAATGGTTCTGAGGCACCAATTGCCTTCTTCTCTAGGACTTTCTCTGCTGCAGAAAGAAACTACAGCCAAATAGATAAGGAAGCCTTGGCTGCAGTAGCTGCAGTTAAAAAGTTTCATGAATTCCTATTTGGGCACCACTTTGAACTCATAACTGACCATAAACCACTCCTGGGGCTTTTGTCAGGGGACAAGCAAACCCCACAGGTACTATCACCTAGGATGACCAGGTGGACCTTGTTCCTGGCTGCATACTCATTTAAATTAGTGCATCGCCCTGGAAAAAACTTGAGTCACGCAGATGCCCTTAGTCGCTGCCCCCTGCCAGTTCCAGTCGAAGACCCAGCACCCATTCATGCCATTTTTGAAGTAAATGAACTTAAATTGCCTGTTACAGCTGAAGACATTGCAACGCACTCAAAAAAAGACAGGGTAATTCCCCAGGTTCTGGACTGGGTGGGAAGGGGGTGGCCTGAAACACAATACACTTCTGACTTCACTCCTTTCAAAATTCGCAAGCAAGAATTGTCAAGCCTACAGGGTTGTCTGTTGTGGGGGACAAGGGTGGTCATCCCAGCCACTCTCCGTGTATGCATTCTAAAGGTCCTTCACGAAGGCCACCCGGGCATCGTAAGGATGAAGGCCCTGGCCCGCAGCTACGTTTGGTGGCCAGGCATGGATGCCCAAATCTCCAGCTGGGTAAGCTCGTGCCAACCTTGCCAAACTACCAGGCCTGCCCCACCAGAAGCCACTCCTACCAGGTGGGAAAGTGCTGGGGGACCTTGGTCTCACCTGCACATCGACCTGTGTTAGTGTTTGGGGATAAACCCCCAAGCAGAGTATGCAGCAGCAGTCAAGCCAGGCAGGCAAATGAGAGAGAGAGTGGGCCCAAGAGTATACACACACTGGAGACAAAAACACTGTTTGTGGTTTTAAAATAGTTATTTAATTCACACAGAGATTAAGAAGTGTCATTCATATATCATTATCCAGTATATCCATCCAGTTATCAAGTCCATTAACAGTAAATACAATGTCCTTATCTGCTTGTAAATCTTCTCCTCCCGATACCTTTCTCCCAAAGACAACGCTGAATCCTCAGCTCACCAAGCAAACAGTCTTTGTGTTCAGTTGAAATGGTATCTGGCACAGTAGCCTCCAAAAACAAGCAGACGTTCCAAAACAGCAGGCAGCAGACCAGGAACAGAACCAGGTGCATCCAGAAGCCGGACTCAGACAGTTGCATCCAGAAGCCGGATCTATTACGTTTCCCTTCCTACCTATATTGCTGCCTGCAACCGCACCCACAATGACATTGCAGTTTCTTGCTTAAAGCTACAAGACACTTAATCCTAGGTTTACATATTTATTCAACCCAAACCTGGTTGGTGTATCCATATACCCAACATTCTCCCCTTTTGGGTGATATAAATATGTAATGCCTTTACATTCTAAACCCATATTTTTCACAACTCTCTAGATGCTTAATAGCACCTTAGGCTTTAGTAAAATGATCAGCTACATTGTCCTCCGACATGCAGTACTCCAGCTGTATCAATTTACTCTGTACAGATTGTCTTACATTAAGATACCTCAAATCTGTATGTTTACTTCTCGTTTTAACTGCAATATTAGTGGCCATTTGAATTGCTGACTGATTATCTTCATGTACAACTATAGGGTAATTTACAGTTATACCCATATCCTTCAACATTTGTTTGTACATAATTAACTCAGTACACAATAAAGATAAACAGGAGAATTCTGCCTCCATAGTAGACAAACTTATATGCTGTTGCCTTATAGACTTCCAGCCTATTAATGTCTTACCCAGCATTATGGCTGTTCCTGAAGTCGACTTTCTAGTATCTCTTTCTGCTGCAAAACTAGCATCTGCATAAGCACTCAATATGAGATCACCTTTTGGTTCTAGATACAGTGCATGGTGTAATGTTCCTTTAAGATATCTTAGGATTCTTTTCAATGCTATCCAGTGACATTGAAGCAGGTCATTATTGTGTCGTGCCAGCTGATTAATACTAAAAGCAATATCTGGCCTTGACCAATTGCTAATATATGATAAGCTACCAATCAAAGATTGATACAGTTCCTTATCACATTTGGGACTTTGTGTATCCATTTTGCAAATATCCTCACTCATTGGAGTCTTTGCAGGCTTACAAAGTTCCATCTTATAATCTATTAGCAATTTAGATATCTTATCTTCCTGAGATATCTTAAAACCTTTCTGTGTTCTCAGTATATTCAAACCTAGATATCTCTTTATCTCCCCTAATTGCTTGATTTTGATTTTCTTGGCTAATGATGTTATTATTTCATTTGCTTCATCATTAGTCTTAGTTATCAGAGCAATATCATCAGTAAACAACAATAATAATGATATCTTCCCATTCTTTTCTCTCTTAAATAGACATGGGTCGGCTAAACCAGCTTTAAACCCTATATTGGTCAGTTCCTTCACAATATACTGGTTCCATTCATAGCCCGATTGTTTAAGACCATAGAGGCTCTTCTTTAATAACCAACAATCATTATTATTGTCTCCTTTAAATCCATTAGGCCTTTTCATATACACAGTATGTCTTAGTGGAGCATGCAAGTAAGCAGTTTCCACATCTAAATGGTTAACTATATATTGCTTGCTTGCTGCCCATACTAATGCTGCCCATAAAGTTGCTGCTTTCAGACTAGGTGCAAATACTTCATCATAGTCTTTTGCACTTTGTCTAAAGCCTTGGGCTACTAACCTTGCCTTATGGATTGTTTTTCCATCTTTATCTGTTTTTATTTTAAAAATCCATCTGCAGCCAATGGGTTTTTCATTACTAGGTAATCTCACGTTTTCATATACTTGCATATCCTTCAAAGATTTCAATTCTTTATTAATTGCTGCATACCAATTTTCTTTCTCTTTAGAAGGATATCTTTTAATCTCATCCACAGTATTTGGGATTCTATTTTCCTGGCACACTGTATTAGCCTGGTATCTTTCAGGCGGTCTAGAAATACGTGTAGTCCTTCTGGGTATTACTGGGCTTGGTTGAGTTACTACCTGTTCCTCATCCTCAGCTATTTCTTCCTCTAGGGGCTGAACTTCTTCCTGTACTTCTTCCTTTACATTATTTTTAAAGTTACAGGGATACTTAATGGGATTTCTGTATGATTCAATAACCACCTCGTTATTGTTATCCTGCTCTAACTTATCCCATCCTACGTGCTCTAGAAATTGGGCATTAGCACTACATAACACCTTAGATGTGCCTTTCTCCCAAAATCTATATGCCCTATGGTTAGCTTGGTAACCAACGAAGAAAAATTGTTTAGCTCTATGTTGCCCTTTACGTCTGAGTTGTGTAGGGATATGCACCCATGCTGGTGCACCAAATGTGTGCAGGTAACTCAAATCAGGCTTCCTGCCATGCCACATGGTGAATGGTATTTCACCAGTGGTTGAGTTAACAACGTTATTTAATAAATGATTAGCACACATTAAGGCCTCCCCCCACAAAGAATCAGGTAACCCAGAATCAGTTAACATAGTACGGGTCATCGCCTGCAATGTTTGGCCTCGCCTTTCAATAAATGCATTGTGCTGTGGTCTGCATGGTGCAGATGTCTTATGAGCTATTCCAGCTGCCTTTAATCTATTCTGGAATTTTCTATTAACAAATTCCGTGCCATTATCTGTCACCAGGGTTATAATTTGCCGTTTGGTTTTTCTTTCAGCAAACTTTAACCAGTTGAAGAAATGTTGATATGTTTCAGTTTTGCTTTTCATTAAGTAGCAAAACCCATATCTAGAGTAATGGTCCATAATGCTCAGTATATATCGAGCACCCCCCATACTGGGTTTCTTTGGACCAATAATGTCTGCAAATACTACTTCTAAAGGTTCTTTAGTTTTGAAACCATTTAGCCTATTTGCAGGCATTATTTTACTCTTATCTTCACAACAGACATTACAACGCAAATACTTATCACAGGGTTTTAACCTTATTCCTTCAGATAACTCTACTGTATGTTTTAGCATTTTAAAATTTACATGCCCCAAACGTCTATGCAATAAATGGATACATTCATCATGAGGCTTGATATTATTAAATACAGTCTGTGCCTCCCCTTTCTTACTGTCATGTAAGACATATAATGCTCCATTTAAAGCTGCAGTTACCTTTTTGTTATCTCTCGTGATGCAGTGGGATGCACCACTGTCCACCACCCATAAATCATTCTTCATATCGCAATTGCCAAGCATGGCCAGTTCAAAGGATTTCTTTGGCTTCTTTACATTCTGGCTTTTTACTTTTCTGCAGAATCTTGCCAAATGTCCTCTGCCTCCACAATTAAAACACTTTTTAATTGTGTATGCCGTCGAAGATAAATTCTCTTCTTCCGGGTGCTTTACTTTACACAGCTGGTTTCTTTCCAGCCTTGAAGATAATTTCTCTTCTTTATTAGGCTTATCTTCTCTCAGCTGGTCACGTTCAAACCTTCTTCTGGCTTCTTCTAATAGCCTGCCGGTAATCTCAGTTACGGATAAACTGTCTTTTGGCAACACCTCTAATGCAGTCACAAAATCATCATAGCTTCGATCCAAAGAAGACAGTATGATGTATACTTGTTGCAACTCATTAAAAATAAGCTCTTTTTCTTGTAATTCTTGAAAAATGCTTTTCATACAGTTTAAATGAGTTAACATGTCTCCATTTATCTCAAGATGTGTTCTAAACAGCTTCCGTGTAAGATTGATATGAGCTCCTACACTGTCTCGAACATAAATCCTCTTGAGATTATCCCAGCAGTCTGCAGCATTTTCCACTCCACGGATATGAATGAGTTGCTGGTCAGACAGAGTGAGACCTATGATGCACAAAGCCTGTTCATTCTTTCGTTCATAATCCTGTATCAGTTTATAATCCTCTTCATCGTTAGGATTTAAGTTAGATACATCTGGTGGGTTTGTTATTATGTTCCACAAACCTTCTCTTCGTAGAAGTAAACTACATTTCATTGACCATGAAACATAGTTTGTTCCATCTAGTCTGGCTATCATGGACAGACTTGGCAAATTTACTTGTGCCATTGCTCTTGTGATAAACAACTATTTTACAAACAGTTTATATTTACAGTAATGTGCAACTCACACCAGCTCTCACTACTATATCCTGGTTAGTTAGACTGTGCGCACTGCTGGGCCCATAACCAATGTTAGTGTTTGGGGATAAACCCCCAAGCAGAGTATGCAGCAGCAGTCAAGCCAGGCAGGCAAATGAGAGAGAGAGTGGGCCCAAGAGTATACACACACTGGAGACAAAAACACTGTTTGTGGTTTTAAAATAGTTATTTAATTCACACAGAGATTAAGAAGTGTCATTCAGTCCATATATCATTATCCAGTATATCCATCCAGTTATCAAGTCCATTAACAGTAAATACAATGTCCTTATCTGCTTGTAAATCTTCTCCTCCCGATACCTTTCTCCCAAAGACAACGCTGAATCCTCAGCTCACCAAGCAAACAGTCTTTGTGTTCAGTTGAAATGGTATCTGGCACAGTAGCCTCCAAAAACAAGCAGACGTTCCAAAACAGCAGGCAGCAGACCAGGAACAGAACCAGGTGCATCCAGAAGCCGGACTCAGACAGTTGCATCCAGAAGCCGGATCTATTACGTTTCCCTTCCTACCTATATTGCTGCCTGCAACCGCACCCACAATGACATTGCAGTTTCTTGCTTAAAGCTACAAGACACTTAATCCTAGGTTTACATATTTATTCAACCCAAACCTGGTTGGTGTATCCATATACCCAACAACCTGGCTGGACCAGTACATGGAAGGACCTTCTTGGTTTTAGTAGACTCGTATTCCAAATGGATAGACTTGGCCCTACTACCTTCAACAACCACTCAAGCAATTGTTAAGGCTCTAACCCGTTTGTTTGTTACCCATGGCCTCCCTGACACACTGGTGTCTGACAATGGCCCCCAGTTCACATCTTGTGAGTTTAGTATGTTCGCTGCCAACTTAGGTATCAGACAAATTCTCACAGCCCCTTTTCACCCAGCTAGCACCCAGACACCCCCCTAGGATCTGACAGCTTGGTCAGGGACTTTGCCCTGCATGACCTGGTATACGCCAGGAATTATGCAGGGGACCCTCTGTGGGTACCTGGACAGGTTGTGTCAGTTGCAGGGCCAAGATCCTACAGAGTCTTCCTAGAAGACGGATGCTTGTGGCGCAGGCACGTGGACCAGCTGAGGAGAAGGTGGAGAGGCACAACTGATGGCTCCTGCAACCAGCCAAGCGACCGGATCTACCCAGCAAGCACCAATGATCCAGCCTACCCAACAACCGCCAAGGGGCTGGTCTACTCAGCCCAGCCAGCCAGCACCGAAGGCTCCTTGCTGGGACCGATCTACCCAGCCGAGAGTTCCCTGCAGGGCCCGATCTACCCCGCCGATGACGAGAGTTCCCTGCAGGGCCCGATCTACCCAACCGACGCCGAAAGCTCCCTGCAGGGCCCGATCTACCCAACCGGCGCTGAGAGCTCCCTGCTGGACCTGATCTACTCAGATGATGCTGAAAGCTCACCACCGGGCCCGATCTACTCGAGAGACACCGAGCACTCCCTACTGGGCCCGGTCTACCAACGAAGGACTCTAAACTCACAACCGAGCGAGCCGGTCTACCACCCCGGCCGAACGATGTGCCAGAAACGAACTGAACAGAGAGGCCTACCTGATCCACCAAAGGGCCTCGCTGACCGAACCCGCTCTCCAACAACCTCCGAGACGCTCCCTAGGGCTGAGGACTTCGCTCCAGCAGAAGACTTTCCTGGACTCTGACAGTCCTGCCGCCATCGTAGACGACCGGCCTATTTGCGGGACTACGCATGCTCCTGGCCGGGGGAAAGGAGTGTTGTGTCTATAGAACTGGCTGGAGTCCCCAACCAGGTCCGCCGTTCGAGCGGGAGCGCCGACTGCTCCCATTGGCTGATGCCGTTTGACAGCTGGCTATAAAAGGAGCTGTCAAACGGCATCAGCTGTTGCCGCCAGCTGATCTGCTGAGTTAGCCTGACAGACGCGGCAACCCTTTATTCACCTGAATAAAGCCTTTTAAACGAACGCTCTGGCTCAGCCTCGTATCTCCGCCGCTCCACAACAATAAGAGAATATATTTCTTGATTGATCATAATATTTATTATATTAGCTCTTTGGTAAAATAATGTGCTCAGAATTAAGAAGTGGAGAAACCAATGTGGATAGTGAAGTTCCTCTTAACAATGAAAATAACTGTGTCAGAAAAGAAATTTTATTTGGTGTGCCCATCTTATATATAATTAGATAATGAATGTCATATCTTTTTTATCTTTTCTTTTATATCTTTTTTGACTGACTAGCCTATAACATTTTCCAAAAATAGCACATCATAAATACAATAAAATACAACACTGAAACACTAAGTAAATTGAAACAAATAAGAAAAAAAATGCCAACCAACAAAAGTGAAGCAACATTAAAAATGCCTTCAAAGATCTGGAGAGAAAAAACCCTGACCTGTCAGTGTCATGGAGATTCTCAGTCATCCAGGTCATTATTGTCCCCAAAGTGCTTTTTCAAGTGGCAACTGGACTTTCTCATTGCCTCTTGAAAAAGCACCTTTGGGATGGCCTGATCTGCCAGGAAAAAGAAATTAACAATGTATTTCTATACACACCTATTCAGATGTTCAGTGCCATGGAAAATAAAAGTTGATGAATACCACTTAAAGAGTCCCTTTCCTTATAGTCACAAGCTACTTTTCACTTGGCTTCAAGTAAGAATTTGATGGTCCAGGTTGAGATATGTAGGAAGATCGACGAAGATCAAAATCAATGAGATAGAATAACAATGAGAAAATATTGACACATTTTAATGCCCTGACCTACCAGTGGTTGAAGTTTCCACACTGTTTTCAAAAGCACTCTTATATTAAAGACTAGTTTAGCTTGGATTATTACAGTTAGCCAAATGAAGATTATGAAGCATTGATTTCAGGTGCTGGTGATCTCACAAGAGATATATCATTCTTAAATTGGATAAATAAAAACAAAATTACCAGAGATGCAGTGATGGGATTCAATTTTTTTTACTACCGGTTCTGTGGGTATGGCTTGGTGGGCGTGGCAGGCAAAGGATACTGTAAAATTTCCAATCAGAGGTGGTATTTGCCGGTTCTCTGAACTACTCAAAATTTCCGCTACCGGTTCTCCAGAACTGGTCAGAACCTGCTGAATACCACCTCTGCAGAGATGTGAACAAAATTACTGGAGGTGTGCTTTCTTTTCAAAACAGTTGCCTTTATATGGCAGTTGGGCCCACTTACATAAATTTGTTAACAAATAATTATTTTAGTTAGAGGTTTCACTTTTATTTTCTAATAGTTCCTTTTTCCTAAATGATCAATTTCACGTAATAAACAGCTACAGTGATGACAATTAATGCAAGTGTCTAATACAGCTCTTGAAAGTTAAGTGTGGTTGCTCTGAAGCCCTCCTGAAATCTTCTAGATATCCATGCATGTCTACTTACCTAAAAGACATCTCTCTCAGAAAACTTCAGGAGGACATCAAAGCTACAAAATCAGTCTTTCAAGAAGCTGTGGTTTTGAGAAGTAGGTTCAATAATTTGTACAAAGGTCTAGTAACAGCATCATTAAGAAAAAACGTATGTGCAATTTTATAGACTACATCATAGCTATAAGCATATGTTTCTCATCAACCTTTATTCTCCATTCTGTGCTTATTACAGGTCTAAAAATAACTATAACAAAACCTTACTTTAGCAGTCTACTGTGGGAGGAGTTATCCATTATTCTTGAATGTCTATTAAAAGGGTCATTGTGTCAATTTATGCCATTTACACAATAATGTCATCATTTAAAGCATATAATTTGCATCATGTCCATAATGAAATCATTACACAAATGAGTTAAAGCATAGTGGAAATCTGTTGTATATGAAATCTGTTGCAATGAGATCTGATAAGATGATGTTTTGCTGTACAAAAAACATTGACAGCTATACTTTACATATTCATATTCTGAAAAGTAGGAAACAGAATGACCTGGAACTCTTCACTTTTATACTGTGCTGAAGGGAATTGCACTTGTTTTAGAGCAGTTTATCATCCAGCGCTGTATTTCTGCATAAATAACATGTTTGATTTGCACTGCACGCCAGTGTTAGACTGACTGAAGCAAGCAACACAGAGGATAAAAGAATGGTATGAAAAGCTATTCACTATTTTTCTAACACCTAGTCTCCTCCTCCTCTTTCTCCATGCCCTCCTTGCAGCTGGCTGTCAAGGAAGGATGAAACTCTTGCCAGGGGTCTGACTGGATCATCTGCAAAAGATTTTTGAAATTAGGTCAAAAGCCACATATTGCTTTAGAATTTCAATTTTCTGATGTCCTAATTTAGAAATATCTAATCCCTTGGAAAAGTCAACCTTTTCCTTTTGGATGGATGGCAGGCATGTTGTGCCATATTATAAATTGTATTTGTATCTTATTCTTGTTGGAATGAGCTTTTTCATCTATGTGATTGAAAATTACACATCTAAAGCTCTTTGGGGTGTATGGAAATAGTAGCATAAAACCAGGCTTTAGGATTTTTGCCAGCTAGCCCTTTAATTAGGCAGCAGCTGCTTCTACATAAGCCATCTTCTTTTCCACTGAGTTCTGAAGATGACTGTCCCTTGTGGGACAATGCTACTGACATCTAGGTGCAATTGTATGCTACAAGCTGTGGCCATTAGAGATGTAAATAACTGGTCCCTTGGCAGGACAGTGTAGGCAGTTCATAGATTTCCTGTAGACTGATAGATGTGCTATGAATTGCAACAAAGGCAGTAGACTTCATGTCAGTTTGGTTATGTCTGAATCTTTCTTTTTTTTTCAAATTAAAAGAAAGTTTATTTAAGAATCATACATGTAAAACATTTAAAAAAACAAACGAGCATATAAACAGATATATATACATATATACATTTTGCAGCGAAAGTTGAGCAATGGTTACACATTTTTTTAACATTTTAAAACATTTTTTACCAATGACGTGATACCTTCTTCGTTCTTTCAATGTTTTAGTTTCACAAAATACTTTATGATTCAATGCACGTCTTCAATAACTTTATAACTTATCCAGTTGTCAAATATTGCCTTTTCTTTAACCATTCATACCAGGAATTCCATGTTTTATAGTAATCACTATCTTGGTTATTTTTTAGTAGTTTAGCTAGCCTATCCATCTCTGCACACTTGTGTATTTTTTTGATGACTATCTCCTCTGAAGGGATGGTAGACAATTTCCAATTTTGTGCATAGCTTATTCTAGCTGCCGTTATAATGTGTAAAATTAAATATTGGTATTTTTTTTCCATTTTTGAATCTATCATATCCAGCAAGAAAGTTTCGGGTTGAAATTTTACTTCTTGCTTAGTTATATTTAAAATCCAATTTTTTATATTTTTCCAGAACTTTTATGCAAATCTACAGGTCCACCACATATGGAAATATGTTCCCTGGACGCAGTTACATTTCCAGCAGTTGGGTGGTGGTGGTTTGAGAACATCTTAGCCAGTCTTGCGGGTGGCAAGTGCCAACGATACACCATTTTATACAGATTCTCCTTATACGAGGTTGACATAATTAATTTGTAGTTTGTTTTCCAACTATGTTCCCACTTGTCTAATTCAATACTGTGGCCCACATTTTTTGCCCTGTTTCTTCTTTTAGTTTATAATTCAATAGATATTTATATATTTTACTAATCATCTTCCTTTCCTCTCCTTGCCAAATTTTATCTAATTCTTGATAGGTCATGTTAAAACCGAATTGTTCTTTATCTTTTTTGTAATGCATTTGTATCTGCGCATAGGACCACCATGATATCTCTTTTCCTAAAATTTGTATTTGATTCCTAGCCTTTAACTCTCCATTTTGATGTAATAAATCTTTATATCTTACAATATTGTCAAAATCTAAAGATTTGGATGTGTAACTGCCTCCATTGTAGATAACCACAGTGGGGCCTTGCAGTTATGTACTTTTTAAAAATCTTTTCCCAAATATTTAGTAGCACATTCCTTATATAATGCCTTTGAAAATGGTGTTTACTCTTTCCATCCCATATAAATGCATGCCATCCAAGTTGGAGATCAAAACCTTCTAGTGTTGAAATCCTTTTGTTTATCAGATTGACCCAGTCTTTAAGCCAAGTTACTATCACAGCATGGTAATATATTTTGAAGTCTGGAAGACCAAAGCCTCCTTTCTTTCTATCATCTTGTAATAATTTATATTTTATTCTGGGTTTTGTCCCTTGCCATATAAATTTGGATATATGTTTATTTAGTTCTTCAAAAAAGCTTTTTACAACTTGATTGGCACCATCTGAAATAGGAACAGCAATTTTGGCAGAATGTTCATTTTTACTATTGCAATACGGCCTAATAGAGATATTTGTAGTTTAGCCCAATTATCTAAATCTTTAAATATTTGGATTGTTAATTTATCATAATTATCTTTTTTAATTGATGAGCACCTAGCTGTCAGCCATATCCCCAAATATTTTACTTTATTTACCACCTGTATCCCTAATCTCTTTGTTAGTTCTTCCTTTTGTTCATTTGTACAGTTTTTTGTTATCACTTTTGTTTTTTCTTTATTAATTTTTAACCCTGCCACCTTTCCATATTGTTCTATTTCTTTCATCAGAATAGGTGTCATTTCCAGGGGATCTTCTACTATAAAGGCCATATCATCAGCGAATGCTTGAAGTTTGTACTCTTCTTTTTTAACTTTTAATCCCCTGATCTCTTGGTTTTGTCAGATTTGTACCAATAGTGTCTCTTCTGCTAATATATAAAGTAGGGGAGCCAAGGGATATCCTTGTCTTACACCTTTGTTTATCCTTATGTTATCTGTATTTTCCCCATTTATTAATATTTTTGCAGTTTGGGTATTATATATTGTTTTAATGAATCCTAATTTTTTTTTGCCAAATTTCATGCCTATCAATTGTTTAATAAGAAAATTCCAATTCAAGTTGTCAAAAGCCTTCTGAGTGTCTAATAATATCAGTGCCATTGTTTTAGTTGGGTGTACTTCATAGAATTCTAAAACATTCATCATTATTCTTGTATTTGTCTTCATTTGTCTAAATGGTAGAAACCCATTCTGGTCAGTATGAATAATCCTGCTTAATATTTTCTTTAATCTTTCTGCCAATATTGTGGCCATGTTTGAATCTTTCTTGAACTGCCTCAGAAATTGTCTAGGAAGATTAGTAATGGCTGGGTTTTTTTTGACAAGACTGACCCAGTTAGCTGCTACTCTGGAGAAAATACTTGTATTGGCAGTATGTTGCCTAGAAGTTCCAGTGAAATCATAATAGATACTTTGACAACTTCCCAACCATCATAAAATTTGTTGTAAAGATGTTTCTTTCTACTCTATTGACTTTTTACTGTTGAAAAAAATCTTTGGAGGCCCAATTGTGATTGGTTTACTGTGGAATTGGGGAGAGATATTATGTAGTCCATTCTTTTCTTTCTTCTGCCAGTGGTTGTGGCAATACTTCAGAACTTTGCTTTAGATCAGGGCTTGTCAAACTCCTGGCCCATGGGCCGGATGCTTCATGTACTGGCCACACCTATGCCTGGTTTAACAAAGAAGGAAAAAGTCCTGATACATCATGTACATCATGCTGCTGTGACTAATTGCGTTTGACACCCCTGCTTTAAATAAGCCTAAAGCTGTTTAATCCTTTGATGTAGTACAGACATAAACCAAAACTATAAATGTTAACTCTACATTTATAATAAAGTTTCATAAACTTTATAATAAAGTTTCAGTAACAGAATCTTTTAAGTCTGAAAGTGCTTCCTTCCTCCCCTGCCTTTATTTTCCAAAAAACCTAGGGGAAGTGCCTTCTTAAATACTTTTCCTCCCCTCATCTCCTCTTTGGACTCAGATTTCTCTTATAGGGCCATTGTCTAGGCTGCAGTTTTTCCTTCTGTCTCCTAAGGTTATTCTCACAGCCCATTACAAGCAGCAAGAAGAATGGGTGAACTCTCTGTAAACCCTCTCTTCCCAGGCCAAAAAGCAAGATGAATGAAGAAGGCTAATTAAGCTTGAAACCACTCATTGATTGTTGGGCTAAAATTAAGCCTCTCTGCCTCCATTATATATTAGATTTGGATGTTTAGATGACATATGGAATTATGCACATGACTCAGTTAATCTTGTTGTGTGAACAGAATTTCAGTGTACAAAATATAAAAGATACAAGAATGAAATATGTATGGCTCCTACTTTCCAAGTATTCCAAACATCTCTTAAGAAGTGAATCTATTCTGGTTCTTCTGGTTGACATCACAATGAGACCAGAAGCAGAGAACAGAGGTCTCCATTCCTATGCTGGCTTCTCCCTGTTTGTGGGCTCCAGAGGAGCCGAAAACCACCCTGGAGGGGTGGTGAAGCCAAGGAGGGGTGCTCTGAGAGGTCTGATGAGAGAACACAACTCTCCTGTGGAAATCCAGAGCTTTTCCCTCTATGCTACAATGGAGAGAAGAGGCTGGTCAAAATGGCCACCACAAAGTTGGGACAACCATCTAAGCACTGAGCAGGAGAGGAGAGTTGTGAACAGTGTGTGGATCAGGCAAAATATCTGGACAATAAAAGGTAACCCTGGAATTAAAGGGAAGAATTTTTATTAAAGATTTTTAGCAGTAGTGACAAGAGAGAAAGAAGAAAATTGGAAAGTTAAGAAACTGCATTTTGGACTTTGAAAAGAATTAAATTGGATGTGGAAAAACTAAGGAAAACATTTGACAACAGATTTGGAAATTGAATTGGATAATCATATGGATTTTGGCACCAAATAGGCATTGTTTAAATGCTGCAATTGACTGTGTTAAAAAAGGAATAATAGCTAATAATTGGGAATTAGCAAAATTAATAAAAGCTTACAAAAGGGAAAAAAGTGGAAAATAAAAGGTGGCAAGTGGAACTGAATTAAAAGCGCCACCTAATGGTAAAGGAAAAATTTCAGTGACTTTTTGAATAGTGTCTGGTCTATTCAAAACAGTAAAGTGAAATGTAATAAGTGGAATTTTATTGCAGTAAAATAAAACCCCCGAAAAGTGGAATATTAAAACACCACAGTAAAAGGATACATGAAGACATTACCATGGGATTGATTGGTGATTTTGAAAAGGAGTTGAAACTTGGAATAAAGACTCATAGACTTTGACTGTTAAAAATAAAAATAAAAGACTCTGGTTGAAATAAACTGTTGGACAATCGGATTGGATACAATATTAAAGGAGGGAAAGAAGAAGTGCACAAAATGATTGGAATATTTATTGAAATAAAATCAGAACTACAAAGCATGAAGGAAATGATAAAAGAAAGCTTGGAACTGTGCTATGTTATGCTAGAAAAATTAGAAATGGCGATGCAAACCAAAGAAGAACAAAGAGAACCAGAAGGGGAGGAGTTAAACAAAGAAGAAATCAGCTTTAAAGAAAAAGTGGAACAAAGAACATTAAAACAGGACAATAGAAGAGTTAAAATTAAAAAATTAAGATTTGATGTAATAAATAAAGGGGAAATTGTCTGCAATGTTAAACAAAGGAAGAGGAAACAACAGAAGAGATAAAGGAAAGATCAAAGGAGTAAGAAATTGAGGGAAGTAATAGGGAAAGAAAAGGAAATTAAGAGAAAGGACCAAAAAATGGTAGAAAATAAAAAAAACAAGCTAAAATGAGAAGAAATTATATAATCAGCAGAGTAAGAGGCGATGGCTAGAAGATTATTAAGAAGGGATTTTACATGGAAATGTATTGTGGCATTTAAGAATAAGAAATATTGTTAAATTAAATATAAACTCAATGGAAATAGATATGAGAATTAGAATTTATTATAAGAATATTAATTAACATTCAACAATGTGATGAATAAAATAAAAATGGAGCATGAGAATTGAAATGGAAAGATTATTAGTTTTTAAAATTATTTGAATGGATTAAAATCAGAAAAATAATTTTGCTATGTTAATGGTTTAGCATAAACATAAAACTTAGAATGCAATAGAGAAAAGGGAATACCATGTGGAGTCTGATTATATATATAATACGCGGGAGAAAACCCGAACAACCAAAGATCCATATATATCTATATCTATATCTATATCTATATCTATATCTATATCTATATCTATATCTATATAGCATTCAGCGTTGTTCGGGTATTTTCCCACGTCACTGTAGTTGTGCTTTTAAAGTTGTAGCAACGTTTTGGCAGAATCTCATCTGCCATCATCAGGCTTCTGTACTGTGTTCATCTGTGAGTCAGACTTTCACAGCCGTTTCAGTTTTAAATTTGGGGCAGCCTATTGCTGTGCCAGAATGGTTTTTTTTCTTCACCCTGATTAGTTGGGAGTCTTGGTCTGTGTTTATTGGTCTTGGAGTTTGCTGTGTTCTGCTTGATTGGTGTTTCTAATATCTCCTGTCTGTTTTTTGGCTCTTTTTGTCTCTTGATTGACTGGCAACATTGTGTTACTTTATTGGAGGCCTTTAGTGCAGCTTGGCTCCGGGTAAATGGATGGCTATCATTAGTTAGGAAGCTTCCTAACTTCAAACCCCTCTGAGCCATACATGAAGCAAACTGACACCCACCATGAAGATGCAGCACGACCACAAACTCGAAGCCAAACAGCAGGATCACAGCTCACCAGCCCAAATCCCCCAGCAACTAAGACTAACCTGAGCACAATGAAGCCCCCACCTGAACAGAACATGCCTCCAGCCAATCAGAACACGGCCAACCCCCCAACCAATCAGAACACAGCCAAACCCCCTACCAATGAGAACACACCCCCACCCAATCAGAACACAGCCAAGCCCCCACCCAATCAAGTCACATCCCCACTAGCAGTTAAAAGGAAGAAGCAGCTCAAGCTCACATCACTCTGAGAAGCACAGAGCTGAAGACACAAGCCTGAAGATGATGAATGAGACTTCATCGAAACGTTGCCTAGATACTGCCAATCTTACGCGGGAGAAAACCCGAATAACCAAAGATCCACATACAAATACCTGTGAGAACCTCAGAAAACATTATATATATGTGGAGTCTGATTTTAAATATATATATACACACATACACACACACACACACACACATATATATGTGTGTGTGTGTGTGTGTGTGTGTGTGTGTGTGTTTATATATATATATATATATATATATATATATATATATATATATATATATATATATATATATAAAATCAGACTCCACATATATATACACATAAATGACATATAATAGTTAAAGGATTATGGTTATTAATGTAGAATGTGGTAATTAAAAAGTACTATATTAACAAATTTTTGATAATGATTTATCAAAACTTTTGGATAATAAGATTTAAGATGAACTATAAGGAACAATGAATGGAATAATAGTATGTGAAAAAATTTACAAATTTGACAGATATAAGAAAATACATGTAATGAGTATAGAAATTGAATAAGAATTTAGATAATATTGTAAAGGCAAGAAAAGAAAAGAAAAATGAAATAAGCTACAATATGAAATGAAGTTGGATGAAAGGAATGTAATGAATTTAATAATGTAGGAGAACGCTTAAAGAAAAGTGGAACAAGTAATATGATGTGAAACTGAATATGAACATTGAATATGTAATTATGGTCAGGTTTGTATTGAAATGTAAAAACCTGGAATCACGTTGTTCACCAAAAGAGATGCCTTTTAAAAGATAAAAATAAAAAAAAAATATTGTAAAAAAGAAGAAAAGAAAAAAGAAGTGAATCTATTCCCAAGCTTAGAATTAGGGATTTGTGTGGCTCCTGTTGAATCTCTCTCTCTCTCTCTCTCTCTCTCTCTCTCTCTCTCTCTCTCTCTCTCTCTCTCTCTCTCTCTCTCTCTCTCTCTTTTTAAATGTTATTAATGCAGTTTTGTTTGGGCAGTTATTTTTTCATAATTGAAATACAGTTATGTATTTTAAACTTTGTAAATCACCATTTTGTAGTTTGGTGGCCTCAATGTTCAATAAATTCAATTAGTTGCATCTTTTTCAAGCAAAAAGGAAACAAATAGGATTTAATAGGCCACCAGATTCTTTTTTTATTCTTTTATTGTAGAAAGGAACCCAAAGACTGAAAGAAATGTACAACTTGATTTTTTAACCAGATGGGACTAATAGCAGATTGAAGAACAAAAAAAGAGGAGTCTGGCCTAGAATGAAATAAATCATAGTGTTGGAAGGGATTTCAAAGCCATCCAATCAAAACCCCTTCTCAGTGCAATACAGATAGTTAGTTTTGTCTTAAAGTTATCTCAGAAAGGAGACTCATCACTTTCCGAGACATTGTATTTCCCTGCTAAGCTGCTCTCACTATTAGTACATATCTTCTGAGGCTAAACTACAAACTTGGTTCCCTGCAGGTTCTATTCGTTTGTCCCCTTCCGTCTCTCTAAAACAACAGAGAATTTTATTGTGCAGACATGTGAAGACTGCTATCATAAATACTGTTAGTCATGTCTACTTCTGACTTTTACAAAAATAACATCCAACCTACAATCAAAGGATGTAGTCCGCAAAGATCTAAGATCATGCTAATTTTATTTTGCATTCCATATCAGTTTAGATGACAGCTCAGACTCCAGCAGGGAATGGCAAAGCAAAGACCTCAGTTTTATTTTCCCCTGAAGTTTAAAGCTTAAAAACAAACAAACAAACAAACATAATATCTTCAGTCAAGATAAGGGAACACAAACTGACATGGCAGGAAGTTCCTATGGTGCCTTTTAAAAAATATATCAAGGATTACCCAAAAGGAAATAGTAAGTTTGCAAAACTGATCCTGGCAAATATCATTTCCAAAAATGAAATATGCTGCTTTTCTGTGACAACAGCAATACTGACAATTGGTAAGTCAGTATTCTCAAAGAACTATGAATGAGAAAATTAATCCAAGAAAACTTTGTAGTCTGACAAGGTTCACACACCCCCACCCCCACCCTCACATTCTGTTGTTGCATTGTGTTAGGTACACGTTATCAGGCTGTGTTATGGCATGTCCTATTATACTTGATATGGTGTGACAGGACACTGAAATGGAAGGCAAAGAATGTTAACATAGCATTAAGGCAAAGCAATCTCTTGTCAGATCGCTTTCTTATTGTTTCAAGAAAATTCATAATGTCAATTCTGGGGGATGTGATGCATTGATAATCTAAAATGAAATAGCCGTTTGGTGATATCTGTCAAGACCAGCCACTGCCTTTAAAAATCGCAATGTCATGCAGCTTTCCTTACAAAAAAAAGGGGGGGTTCTGTATAGTTTGTTTAATATTGATACTCAAAATATTTTCAGAGATGTTTCCTAGTGTTAACTTAGAACTTGCAACTGAAACTGGTCACCAGCCATTTAATCTTTCTCTCTTCTTTCTTCTAAAGTAGGTTTTTTTATTGGTTGGTTAGAATGGCAGTGGATAGCATTCAAGGCAGAGGTGGTATTCAGCAGGTTCTGACCAGTTCTGGAGAACTGGTAGCAGAAATTTTGAGTAGTTCAGAGAACCGGCAAATACCACCTCTGATGGGCCCCACCCCATCTATTCTCTGCCTCCTGAGTTCCAGCTGATTGGCTGGGTCTTCTTTTGTTGCCCTGCAAAGAAAAACAGAGCTGGAAAGGAGGTTAGTGGGGTGGGGAGGGTGGAAAATGCAGTAACCTTCCCCCTGGAGTGGTGGATTTTTTTTTGAATCCACCACTGATTCAAGGGCTTTATAGTTCCTTTAAAAATGAGAAACCTTGTCTTCTTCCAAATACAATTAACATAATGTATTTTTTCAAGAACAGATAGAAGGTGTTTGTAGAGTCACAAATTGAGGTTTCTATCAAGTGACCTATTTGATTAGGCCACCCTCGTTGTCCTTACACAGCATATTTACCCAAAAGGAAGGTGAGATCCCCCTCCTTTCCCAAATTACCTTTGATGTAGTCATTTAACATTTGTAGAATAGAGGCAGAGATTTCTGAACAGGAATTATTCCTATTAGGGTTCTAGAAAAATGGATTAACCATTAAATAAAATAAGCACATGCTTATGGTACCAAGGGAAGATGGGCACCACAATTTTCCCCCTTAGCTACCATGCCCATTCATTGGGCATATTCTTTCAATGACATATTTAACTTTAGTTTTTCAGCACTTAGTCTAAATGACTTGTCAGTTATGCAATGGAAAGGCTGAGGTATACTATTGTTGGGCTCTGATTAGGGCATCAGTTGGCCTTAATTTGGCCCTGGTATGGAGCCCATGGTTGGAAAGCTTCCATTATTCCTTAACTTAATATTCATGTTTCTAAAGTCCATACTCAAGTAGAGGGAAGAAATGGCAGCAATCTATATCCTTATCTTGTTTCATGTTCAGTTATTTTCAATATACAAAGGACAAACAATTTATATGTTTCTTGTCTATTTTTCTCTGTCCTGTTATCTCTTAACCCCTTTCCTTTCTTTCTTTCCTCCAAATAGCTATCCCTTCCCTTCATCCTATCTCCATACTGTTACTACTACTACTGCTACTGCTACAACTCCTACTCTCCTCCTTCTCTTGATTATCTTCCTCTCTTCCTCCCTTTGCAATTTCTAAGGAAGAAAAGGGGGTCTATTTCGGTGTAAAAGACAGAATGTGATTTAATAGCAAAAATAGAATGATCCATAAAAACATTGCCTGTTTCAAGCAAAAAGGCAAGCTATATTTTGTACTTTAGTATTCGCTACTGTCAGCAAAACAGAACAATGGTTTTTAATATGTATTATCCACTCGCAATTTCTGTAGTGACTAATCACTAAGAAAAACAGAACTGTTTTTTTATTCCTTCAAATAAATTCCTGATTTCTCTCAGGATTTTGGTTTCACAGTTGGCTAAGAAAACACCAGGAAATCTGAGTTGTAGATCAGACTGGAAAATCAAAGGATACATGAAGAAGGCAGTGATTGGCAAACCATTTCCAAGAAAACAAAACCTCTTACGATAAATTATATTCATACAAATAGGCTAATTTAAGATTCTCTTTCTAGAGTCTTCCACTGTAACTAAAACTGGACTTCCAAGATATTGCTAAGTTTCATCCCCTGTTGATCACCTTCTCAATTCTGAAAACTTATTTATTTGTTTACTTGATTTCTACAGCTGCTCAATTCAAGAATTCAAGACTGGAAAGCAGGAAATCCCCATGCTTTTGCAGATGCATCAGCGTGCAAAAGGGGCATGTGTGCGCACGATCGCATTTTCGGTTTTGCACTAAGCAAACTGGTTGTTACAGTATGTGCAGCCCACCTCTAGTTACATCTAAGCTAAAACATCAAAAGTTAAAAACAAACATTAAAACCAATGACACTTGGGAAGGATGGAGGTAGAATGGGGGAGAGGTAGTTTGATTATTGTTTGTTTGATTATTATATAAGCCCTTCTTCATTAAGAATTTCAGGGCACTATACAAAAAATGTTAAAAACATCTTCAGTTAAAATATAAATAATCTGGTATGAAATAAAAGTGAATTATAATATAATTAACCAAACAAAATTCATTAATACAGCAATTCTTCTTAAAAGGGATTTTAGGAAGAAATGAAAGAATGTCCTCTTTTAGAATGTTCTGAAACTTGGAAATGAATGATGAAAAAATATCTTCATAGTGCCAGTTATTACCACTTGTAACTCAGATCTTTGCAGCCAGGGACAGAAAAATATACATGTGAAAAATAGGATTTATATTTTACAATAAAATTCCTGGTACTGCAGCGTATTTCCTCTTCTGAATTTAAATCAGAATATCTTCAAAATAAAGAGGCAAAGATAAAGTTCAGCAGATGCTGTTCTTTTATTCCCCTCTCCCTTAAAAAGTCATATGCAAAACTTCCATTTAGATCCCAACTGATTAATACACAGGTCTCAAACTTGATCACATTAGAGGCTAGATCGTGATGTATCATGATGATTTTTGCCTTTGTGGAGCCAGGGAGATCATGGCCTTCATGTGATATATCCAGCCCATGGGCCACCAGTTTGACAGGCCTGGATTAATAGAATACAAAGTGATCTTATGGGGAGAAAATGTAGTACAGTTTTTTCTAACCCGATTCATACACAGCCCAGAAGAAAAAGGAGGTGACCATCCTAGACCAAGCTAAGTCCAAAAATGCCATGGAATTTCTAGAAACCTGGCACTCTGACAAATTAGCCAACAACAGACATATAAACATAAACAATATCTACATATTATGGAAAAGAGACAATCAACCAGCCAAAAAGGGAACAAAAAGACCAAAACACCTCCCCACCAGCAGTCAACACCCAGATGAGCATAGAATAACTCCAGGATTAACATCAGACCAACAATCAAGAAGTAAACAATACCCCAATCAAAGAACTCCCAAAGAAGCTAACAGTAAACAGCCCAGCCAAAGAACATCCAAGACAAGTTCCACCAACACTGACAGGGCAAGTCATTAGAATATAAATTGGGAGCAAATCCCACTCCTTACCAGCACTAACTTGAGTAATGAAACATCTGCAAGAAAACAATCAAGCTGAGTGGGCAGCGAGGACCTCCTGATTCATTCCAGATGGGTGGTTCAATAGCATCCAAAATGTGCAACTAGCCTAACCAAAATAAAATGTCCAGACAGTTGTATGTTCTTTAGGTATCAGTAAGGGTAGATGAGCTAAAGACAAAAGAAAACTTGAGATGAAGGGCACAATCACGTGATTGAAACCCTGCCCCCTTTTAATGTGCATTGCACCCATGTAAATATTGGGCAAGGCTGCAGTCTCATAGTTTTGCCTGTCATCTTAGCTTTTTTTGACATTCCCTTCCCCTCAGACTATGAAGTGCCAAGGAATCGAAATTGCTGACTACCAGCCAAGAGTTGAGAATTGGAATCATTACTCTTACTTCATCAATGAGTGGTGGCATTTCAAATTAATGGAACAAGATCAAACACTATATTTTGTACTGGGAGCAGTTTCACTGCTTGGAACAAGGTATATATTTAAATTTAGAGTTATTTTACTAACCTCAGTGGTTTCTGGACATTACAAATTGCTTTGTTTACAATCCTAAAATGACTTTGCCTAAACTGCATAAATGTGGCGAAGTAGACTTGTCTTACATCATTAGTTTGGTTTTCATCCTTTGTGAGCTGAATTTGAAGTTAAATTATGTGTTTGATCATGTAATTCATTGAAACATTTTAAAATGCCTCTGGCATAGCCTATTTAGCATAGAAACATTTAGTTATTTACATTTTAGAATTTGCATACTGAAAGATAAGTTATATTTAACAACCATGCAGTTGGGTATGAATGGTTTTATACAAAAAAGCTGCTATTGTCTTATGAAATATTTTCAACTTTCATCTCAAACTAAATGTATTATGCAGTGGGTGATGTTTATGACAAGGCAGGCTATAAATGGTTTTATTCTGGTGAATAAATCATGAAGGAAGCATACTCTAATTGTGCAAGCAATTTCTTGTACATTTAGTACAAAGCCATGAAAATTACTCTTATTATGTAACAAATAGATGACTTGTGAAACATGAACATGTTTTTTTTTTGTTATTGTTATTGTTATGGAGCGGCAGAATAACCTGAGGCAAACACGGTGCGAACTTCAGCTTTTACTTTATTGTAACAGTAAAGGGCTGCTGCGGCTGCCGCGGCTGCCGCGCTAACAAGGCAGCCAGCTGGTGGACAACAGCTGATGCCGTTTGACAGCTCCCTTTTATAGCCGGCTGTCAAACAGCATCAGCTAATAGGAACGGTCCGTGTTCCCGCTGGAAACACGGACCGGAGTGAAGACTTCAGCTCAGTCTTTTCCGAATGCCACACTCCTTTCCCCCAGAACGGAGCATGCATAGTCCTTCAGATAACTTGGGCGCTTGCGCAAGCGGCCAGAACTTCTAAGTCCTGATGAAGCTGCTGCTTTGAAGGAACTTTTCTGCTTGCTGGGCAACTTCTGGTGCTGACGAAGCTGGCGTCTCGGCTTCAGGTGTTTCTGGGCGAGGGGCAGATGGCTGTTCAGGTAGGCTTACATTCCTGTCGGAACTGAGGGAAGTTTCTTTAGGCACCGGCAGTTTCTCTGTTGCAGGAACGTCTTGAGGGCCATCTGCAGACGCACTCCAATGCCTTCTAAGCTGATCGATATGGCGGCGCCAGATGCACCCGTCTTGCAGTTGTAAGACTTAGGACCAGTTACCACCACAATTTGCCCAGGCATCCACAAAGGGTGTCCCGCATAGTTCCGGGCATAGACCTGGTCATTCTCAGTGAACTCCCTTGCCTGGCTTTTTGACCCTAGGGGTGTGACTGGGGCATAATGCAGATGGAGTCTGTCTAGGGTGGTCCTCAGACGTCTACCCATGAGAAGTTCAGCCGGGGACCTATTAGTGGTGGCACAGGGAGTTGTGTGCTGGGTCAGGAGGTACTTAGTGAGCCTAGAGTGCCAATCTATAGGCCCAAACCTTGCCAGGGCCTCCTTAACTGATCTGACTGCCCTTTCAGCCAGGCCATTACTCGCAGGATGAAAAGGAGCTGTAAGTGTGTGCCTTATTCCTAGGTTGGCTAGGAAGACCTCAAACTCACTGGAAGTAAACTGGGGGGCCGTTATCAGACACAATGGTATCAGGGAGGCCATGGGTAGCAAATCTCCTTGATAGAGCCTTAGTGACAGCTTCTGAAGTTGTGGTGATCATCAAGGTCAGTTCTACCCATTTAGAAAAAGAATCAACCATCACCAGGAATGTATGCCCATGAATGGGGCCAGCCAGATCAATATGCACCCGGGACCAAGGGGCCACAGAATCTTCCCACCTGCCTGGAGTGGATGTGGGTGGACAAGGTCTGGTAGCTTGGCATGGCTGACAAGCATTCACCCAACTTGTAATCTGAGCATCCATGCCTGGACACCATACACAACTACGAGCCAGGGCCTTCATCCTGACAATGCTGGGATGGCCCTCATGCAGGACCTTTAAAACTGAGTCTTGCGACTTGGAAGGGATAACTACCCTTGTTCCCCAAAGTAAACAGCCTTGCAAAGAAGATTGTTCTTGCTGGTGAATTTTGAAAGGCATGAATTTGGGGGCATAAGGAATTGCTGGCCACCCCCTTCCCACCCAGTCAAGAACTTGGGCGATTACCTTGTCCCTGGAAGAGTGGGCAGCGATACTGAGGGCAGTGATGGTGAGTTTGAGATCATTGATCTGGAAAACAGCATTAGTTGGTGCAGGATCCTCCACAGGAACAGGCAGGGGCCAGCGACTAAGAGCATCAGCGTGGCATAGACTCTTGCCAGGTCGATGAACCAGTGTATAGGAATAGGCAGCCAAAAATAAGGTCCACCTGGTCATTCTTGGAGACAGAATCTGAGGAGTTTGTCTCTCACCAGACAGAAGGCCTAACAGAGGCTTGTGATCCGTGATCAACTCGAAATAGTGTCCATATAGAAACTCATGGAATTTTTTGACAGAAGCAACTGCAGCCAAAGCCTCCTTGTCAATTTGGCTGTAGTTGTGCTCAGCTGGGGAACAAGTTCTGGAGAAAAACGCAATGGGTGCCTCAGAACTGTTAGGCAGTCTATGACTTAAAACAGCACCTATGCCAAAAGGAGAAGCATCTGCTGCTAAAACTAAAGGTAAATGTTCATTAAATTGTATCAGGACAGCATTGGATGTAAGTAATGATTTGACAGCATGGAAGGCATGGGCTTCCCTAGGTCCCCAGTGCCAGGGGGATTGCTTGTCCAAGATTCTGTGCAGAGGCTCTGCAATGGAAGCTTTATGAGGCAAAAATGAAGCGTAAAAGTTAAGAAGTCCTCAAAAGGCCTGGAGCTCAGTTTTGTTAGTTGGCATGGGTGCCTCGTGAATAGCCCTTACTTTGGATTCGATTGGGTGAATACCAGAGGCGTCAATTCTGTAACCCGAAAATTCTACCTGTGGGGTGGCAATAGTACACTTGTCTTTCTTTAACTTAAGACCATGCTGTCTGAAATGATCGAGGACTCCTCTGATTCTTTGCAGTAACTGAGGCTTGTCAGGGGCAGATATTGAAATGTCATCAAAATACGGAATTATGCCTGGTAATCCTTGAAGAAGTCTTTCCATTAAGGATTGGAAAATTCCTGGGGCTACACTTACGCCAAACTGGAGGCACCTACATTTGAAAGCGCCCTATAGTTTGTAGTTCAGCGGCTGTGTCATCAACAGGGAACTGTTGATAGGCCTGTGACATGTCTAATTTAGCGAAAATGGTTCCTGGCTCAAAAGAATGTAGTAGGTGCTGGATAACAGGGACTGGATAGGCGCTGATTTGTAAATATTTGTTCAATGACATCTTGTAATCCACGCAGATTCTTACTCTCCTGTATTTTTTCAGGGGTGTCACTATTGGGGTTTCCCATTTTGTGAAATCCACAGGCTCTAACACACCTTGTTTAATTAATTTGTCAAGCTCCATGTCTAATTTGGGGCGGATTGCAAAAGGTACCCTTCGAGGCTTTAAACGGATTGGTACTGCCTGAGGATCCAAGTTGAAAGATATTGGGGTTCCTGAATAACAGCCCAGCCCCTCGCTGAACACATCAGCATAGTCATTAAACAAGGTGTCCACTTTAGCATTTGTAATAGAGTGGATTCCGCTTATATGGAGGCCAAGGGCAGGGAACCAGTCTAACTCCAAGAGGCTAGGGAGGGCACCATCCACTACCACTAAAGGCAAGTGACCTTTAAAATTTTGAAATTGTACAAAAAACTTGCCTTTTCCAATGACTGGGATGGTCCTGCCTTGGTAGTCGCATAGGGTTAACTGGCAGCCATGAAGCTTCTTCTTAGCCATTCTGGGAAGTAGTTGTTTCAAGGTGCTCCATGAGATGATGGACAGTGCTGAGCCTGTGTCAACCTCCATCCTGCAAGGTTTTCCTTCTATAGAAACAAAAACACTAATTTTGTTAGAGCCTTTGTTAGTCAGCTTGGCTTGATAGCAGGTAGAACAGTCTTCAACTTGTTTTTGGAAATGTTGGGTTGTCTGAGGCTTTTGAGCAAAAGTCTTTCCTGCTTGATAGATCCTGGCTAAAGAAAAGGGTAGGGGAAAGGTGCAGTTCCTTAAAAACTTTCTCTATATTATAGTGGAAGAGTGAATTTCCTATAAACCTCTGGACTCTTTGATCATAAAACCAGAGATGAACCAGACTGGAAGGTATTTTTATAGAAATAGTTTGTTGCCATTGCTTTTCCTTAGAAGGGAGGCCAATCTTAAGCACATTCTTAATTTTTGGGCAATGGGAGAATCAGGATATACATAAGCATACCAATCATTCTATTGTCCAATTTAACTTTTAGATACCGGTTCCATTCCATAATACCCACACCCAATGCTGAAACAGAAAGGATGAATGCAAGTAGGAAAAATACATTAATTGTGATGCAAATGGCCATAGGATGGTTACTCTGAACTACAGATCATACTGATCTGATTTCAAACATAATAATTTGGGTTCATTCTTTTACTTAAATGTATCTTTTCAGTCATCTTACGGTAACTGTCCATCCCTGTTACCGCACTCTGCCTCAACCTTTACCCATCCCTGAATGTGATACACTTTCTACAAGATTTTTAGACAGTGCACTAGGTCCTCAAGGAAGAACTGTATCTTGCCAAGTCTTAGACTTCTGTCACTTTTTATCATTGCCAAGGTCTTTTCATTTATGTTGAGATCATCCCTCTCCCTCTCTCTCTCCCTCCCCCTCTCTCTCACCTACCCTCCAATTTCTGTCTACCACAGACTTTTCCAAGAAACTGGATGCCATATTTATTGGTCTTCTCTGTATTATATCAGGTCAGACCGAGCCAGTTACATTTCTCCCCTAATTTCCAGCTATGATAAAAATAAACTCTACAATTCCCTTCTATACACAGTATGCTTATATAATATACAGTATAGGACCAATATGAATTATATAAAATATCTTTATGTCCCTTGATTTCTTGCTTCCCAACCTCTCTCCTTCCCCACATTCTGAGGTGATTATTCTGATCTGGATAGAATATCTAATAAAGAAAAAACAAATCTGCATCTGCCACCAAAAACAAACATTTGCAGAAAGCAAGTAGGAGAAAAAAATACAAGGAATTGAACACTACAATACACAAACATGCACCCCATTTACTGGAATTCTTTCAAAGTTACCTTATAGTTTGCTACAATAAATCTACTTGTCTGAATTTTTGCGTCCTGGGAAATATATTCTTGCAGTATTCTGTCTTGTTAGCTGAGACTGACCACATGAACATGGTCAAGGCAATCATCAACATATATATCATGAGTTAAACAACCTGTTCTGTGAAAAATGCTCCCTGGAGATCAGTAGTGTAGAGATTGCCAGAATTTCTGAACAACTATCTTGCCAACTTGGTTGATCATGTACAGTAGGCATGGTCAGATGATCAGATTCTTTTGTTACTTTTCTGGCTGGCTACAGAAATAGTTCTGCTGGAGTATTTTCAGTTATGATTTGTGGTAAAGTTCATTAGAAACCTGTTCAAATTTTGTTCAGTTGCAATTCCAGCTACCTCAGAAGCTTGTTTCACCCGCTTTTCTTGAATGTACAACCTGTTTGTTCTGTCTCACCATTTTATATGGTGGACATAAAGTATGATTAATTCTATTTTGTAGCACACACACATACATTTTATATAATCTATCATCTATCTATCTATCTATCTATCTATCTATCTATCTATCTATCTATCTATCTATCTATCTACCTACCTTTTATCTATCATCTATCTTCAACATTAATTTGGCATATTCTGACAATGGCCCCAATCTGTCTAGTCCTTTGGGCCTGAAAAGGCCCATTTTGTTTATCTGTTGCCATGTATTTAGAGAGCCAGGAGTTCTATAAAGATATCTGGCTGCCAACTGTCATTAAGTACCAATTCTTCAATGTAGTCTGGCTGTCAATTGTTGCTAGCCATTTGGTTCACACTACTGTGCTATCCAGGGTGCACCACGAGAAGGTGAACTAGCATCACACCCCATCTTTGACATCAACACACAGTGGAAAGTCAAATGGGCTGCTGAATGCCCAGATACAGGCAGTTACATAGATGATCCTGCACAAAAGGTGCTGGTTTTGACCTTCCTCACCAGCATTGGTCAACTCTGAACAGGATCCGTACACAACATGATGTCTGCCAGGACTCATTGTTTAAATGGGGTCAACTGTGGCCCGTCAATGGCCAGCAGTTGGCAGCAGATTCAGACAATGTGGAGGTTGGGAAGGAACATGGGCCAGTCCTGGAGTCTGGGGAAGGCTCTAACTAATACTCTTCATCAATGGCAGAGATAGGGCCAGGGCCATCTGAAAATTATCAGCTGTCTTCGGAGTCGGATATCAGGGAGGCAGAAGAACAGCTGGAGACTGTTTCCAGTGTGCACATGCTCAGAGTTGCCAGATGAAGGGAACAGCTAAGGAACAAGGGTCAACTTGGGAGTAAAGCCATAGGTAGATGGTGAATGGTGCTTCCCATAGGGAATAAAAGAGGAGTGAAATGGGAGTGGGGTTTTGCAGGAGACATTCCTGCATTCTTGCCAAGTGTTGTGGTGTCTGAAAGATATTGGGCTGCCCACTCTCCAAGCCTGATAAAGGTCAGTAATTATGAACTATCTTGAAAGACTTTGCTTTGGCTGGGACTTTGCTGGAGAGGAATTCACTGTAAATTAAATAAAAGGGGTTTATTGGGACGAGGACTTGGCTTTGTGCTGTTGAGGAAGCCTAGGTCAGAACAGGGTCTTGTCTCTACCTCTCAGTGTGACTGTGGTGCTCGTTGACAAAATATCCATCACATTGTGTCCAAATATCCATCAAGAGCTTACACTGTCCTAATGTCTGATTTTTTTCAACACAGACCACCCTGTCCTTGAATGGCTGGGTGGACTGGACATTAACATTTGAACCACTATAAGTCCATTTTTTTGCTATACACTGCATAAAAATCTATCTATCTATCTATCTATCTATCTATCTATCTATCTATCTATCTATCTATCTATCTATCATCTATCATCTATCGACCTACCATTGTGTGTGTGTGTGTGTGTGTGTATATGTGTGTGTGTGTGTGTGTGTGTATGTGTATGTGTATGTCTATGTATATGTATGTATGTATGTATGTATGATAGGTAAGATATCAATTAAAAAGAATTTCCCCAGAACCTGAGCAATCTATGTCAATATTTATAAAAAATATTAATACATCAAATTAATGGCAGAAGTCAGAGTAGCCAGACATTAAGTGAAGAGTAAATAGAGCCTGCATCCAAACCCTGACTACAATATCATTTATAATGGCTGTTTATACTATATTCATTCCATGTAGTGGGCCGGATATTCAAGCATCAGTAGGATCTTCCCCTTTGCAAGGTGAAGAAAAAGTGAAAAAAAAATATCTAAATTTATCTAAAATGCTGTGCAAAGATAGACAAGAAGGTCTTGAGCTTATTCTTTGAACAGTGAAAAGAAGTTGTCTGACACTTGAGCAATAATATCCGAAAGTAAAAGCCGTTCCTTGAGCAAATGGAACTGTCAGAACCACTTGATGTCTGCATATATTTATCTGCTTAGAAAAATTCTACATGGGCTGATATAGCTAAGGTGCCATTAATGTATCATGCCTTAAATGCAAAGGCAGCATCAGGGCTACATCATCATAAGCCTCTCTTTTATCAAGCTATTTTTCCCCTTCCCTTTGAATTTCCTAGTTCATATCCTATGCCTTAAACGAACTGCTTGGGGTTGTTAATGAAATAAAAGTGTTAATAACTGCCATAGTCAACATGTAGAGTCCTTCTTGGAAAAAGATGTCAAAGCTTGATTTGTAAAAGGCTAAGCAACATGAGCCATTATTTCTGCTCCATGTTGTAGAACTGAGAAATAGCAAAAAAAAATAGGGGGCCTCTTTAGTTCACGTGGTAAGACACTGAGCCTGTGCACCACTGAGGTTGGTGGCTCAATTCCTGTGAGTGACAAGAAAGGACCCTCCCCCAATTGCCTACTGGCATTCAGGCGTCCCATGGGAAAAGATAACACCGCCTGAAAAAGTTCCTTTCACAGAGGCAGCCAGCCACCTCAGTGATCCCTGGCTAACACGTGCCATACGATGATAATGATGATGATGATGATGATAATAATTCTATATAAGCTTAATTTGTTCCAGAAAGACCTCTGATATCAGAGGTGGTATTCAATCTGTTTGCACTAGTTCAGGTAAACAGGTAGTGATGATTTGGCATGGGTTGCCAAACAGGTGGTGGCCCCTGGCTGGCCACACCCCCAACTCAGTCGCCCAGTCACTCACTTGCCTTGGTCACTCTTCTAGCTTTCCCTATCACGTGGTGGCTGGGGCACAGCTCGGGAGGATGTCCTAGGGATGCTGCACATGTGCACTGCATATGCAGCCACTACACATGCAGTATGCATGTGCAGCAGCCCTGAGATATCCTCCTCCCCGCCTGCCATCCTGGAGCACATTTCCTTCCTTCTCCCAGCTGACCGCCTCTTCCAGCCCAGCCCAGCCCAGTCCAGCCAGCAAGTGGGTGAATGGATATTCCGTGGGTCCTCGGAGCCCCCCCCATTGTCACTAGATGCCTGCAGCTGTTGCATGGTTTTCTTGGTGTGGCTGCAGTCCAGCAGCCACATTGAAAAAAGCACACTCTGTTCTATGTGCTGGGCCTGGCAAGTCCGAGCAGCTGGCACATAGAACAGGGCGGTGTCGGACCATTGGAGAAGTGGAGCAAAGCCGGAGATCAGTAGCCGCTTCTTTTGCAGCACAGAAATTGTCTGGCTGTTCTTCTCTTTCTGCTCCTGTTTGTTTTGTATGGCTGAGGAGAAAGAGATCAGCTGGCCAAAGGGGAGGCTTTTCAGCACAGAAATCCCCCCCCCCCCCAAATTGGCCGGCTGGTCTCCTCCTCCTTGGCCATACAGAACAAATAGGCAGAGAAGGAGACGGCCAGCTGGCCAATTTCTTCCTTTCGTCCCCCTAGACTGCCTCTACCCGTATCCTCTTCCTGGGAAGAAAGGGAGAAAGGCATGGCTGCAGCATGCTTGGGCCTCCATTGCCCGTGTCTCCTTCTCCCCGGGGGAAAGAAAGAAAGGCAGGGGCGCAGCATGTTTGGGCCTCTGTTGCCTGTGTCCTCCTTCTCCCAAGGGGAAAGGAAGAAAGGCACGGGCACAGCATGCTCAGGCCTCCATTGCCTGCATCCTTCTTCTCTCAGGAGTAAAGGAGCTCTGGCTTCCGCTCCCCCCACTGCTGCCCCTACTGCCTGCTTTCGGCTTTCTCATGCCTCCCGCTGCTCTGGAGCTTGCCGGATCATTTTGTCCCAGTCAGACCAGGTGTGATGTGTGTGTGTGTGTGTGTGTGTGTGTGTGTGTGAGAGAGAGAGAGAGAGAGAGCCTCGGGGAGGGCGGGGGGGAGACTGGTCACTGAACTAAGTGCCGAGATGTGACTTGTGTCTCTGTAGTGGTGCAAAGCAATGATCCTTGATCAAATGGTAGTGTGTCCCCCTGCTTGCTTTCCTGGACTTTCTCGCACCTCTTTTCCTCCTTTTCCCATCCTGCATCTTCAGTGCTTGTCCTGGAGGTGGAACGAGCTGGGGCACCATGTAAGTCACCTAAACTATCCTTTCCATCCCTATTTCTATCTTGCCACTGAGGGCTGGACCCTATGCAAAGTGCACATAGCCTCAGCGCCCTGAGTCTAGATTGCTGTCTGGGAGAATTTGCGTGGCCCTGTAGCATCTGCTGCAATGGGCATGCATGCGGTTTAGCTCCTTCGAGGTTACCGGCTTTCCTGGCTTCCTGTGCCAGATTGGAACACCCCATTTGCTGGGAGTCAGCAGGGCTGCAGACAACGTAAGGCTCTCCTGTCTATCGAGGAAGGGAACCAGGCTATGGGGTGCTGCTGCGGCCAAAGGAGAAAGTGGCATTGGGCTTTTCATGAAGGGAGGAGACATGAAACATTTTGTCCCCTGGGAGAAGCTACTGGTGGCAGAGTGTTCTGACCAGGAGGGCGGGATGCCAGCTGCCTCCTGTAGTAGTGCCTGCTGCAGCAGTGCCTCTTCCGCCCTCCCAACCACGTGTGTGTGCGCGTGTGTGTGTGTGAGAGAGAGAGAGAGCAAGAAAGAAAGAGGAAAGGAGAGAAAGAAAGAGAAAGAAAGATAGAGATAAATAGAGAAAAGAGAAAGAAAGAAAGAAAAAGAAATAGGAAGGAAGAGGGAGAGAGAGAAAAAACTATGTGCTATTATTTTTAATTGACAAGGAATGGCTGGGAGGGAAGGGGCCAGGTGAGGCAGAGCTTGATGTGAGTGAAATTGAGTTGGCCACACCCACCCAGTCACATGACCACCAAGCATACCCACCCAGTCACATGATCAAGCCATGCCCAACCAGTCACATGACCACCAAGCCATGCCCATCAAATAAGCCATGTCCACAGAACCGGTAGTAAAAATGTTTGAATTCCACCAATGTCTGATATGGAATGTGTTCGTAAAAAATGGGAATCCCAAAGCCTCTAATTGTCCATATTAGTAACTCACACACAGATCTGGAAGTCACAGTGCTGATAGAACATGGCAAAACAGACTAGCTCCATGTTGGCAAAAGAATGAGACATGATCCTTATTTATTCAATCTACAGATATTGAAGGAAGTTGGATTTGAAGCTGAATGGGGCTTTAAAACTAGGAAGAAACTTCAATAACCTATTGTATGATGACAATTCTACAATAATTGAAAATGCAAAGGATGTATTGGATCTACTGCAAAAGTCAAAGAGCATAATGAAAAAAATGAGACTAAGAATAGAATATAGAATATTCTTTTATTGGCCAAGTGTGATTGGGACACACAAGGAATTTGAAATAATAGGAAATATTTGTAGTATGGGTTTCAGATTTTGGCCATAGTTTGCTCTCCAAGCTTGTTTTAATTTAGTTTCTGAACATTTTGTTCAGTTTTTCTTGTCTTGTGCAGTATACATGTCCTCAATGGAAGGCAGGCTGGTAGCAATTTTTTTTTTTTTGCAGTTCTAACTATCCATTGAAGAGACTAATGAGTCTAAGAAGTTGTGACAAGAAGAGACTGGACAGCCATTGGTCCAGAATAGTATAGGATTTCCTGCCATGGGCAGGGGCTTGGACTTCCAAGGCCTCTTCCAGCCCTATTATTCTATGTTCTACATTAAATATAAAGAAAAGCAAATTAATGACGTATGTAGATGTGTTTGATGTTAAATGGTTTTCTTTGTTCTTTTTGATTTATTGTGTTTATATTGCATGTATCTGAAACAAACAAATAAATAAATGGAACAATGTCCTCGACCACATTGAGGGACCATTTTAATTTCTGTGCTAGTCTGCAGAATGCAGGTAACTTTCAGCTCTCCAACCTTTCTACTGCTTCTTAATCTTCGACAACTGTCATTAGATTGGATATCTTGCTCCAATATTAGGGCTGGCTGTTAGGTTGAAATACTTGGCAGCTCATACAGGACCATCTTCCTCACCTTTGACCTTCAATTCTAGCAGGTTGCCCATTGAATGGATCTATAACCTGGGATGAATGAATCTGTCAATTTTGATTTTTCTCATTTTCTTGGCTGAAAGTTCTTTCTTTCTTTCTTTTTTATTGTTGAGAAAAAATAGCAAGCAGGAAGATAGAAACTTCACAAACATATTGCACACTTTTCTTCTTCAAATATGTGACTAGCATTTATTTCCACAATTCTCCTAGTATAATGAATTTTTGCATTCCCTAATAGTTCATATGTGTTTAACACAGGGGTGGGATTCTACAGGTTCACACCAATTCACTAGAACCGGTTGTTAACATTCTAAGCAGTTTGGAGAACTGGTTGTTAGAAGAAATTACTGGCCTAATCCCGTAAGGAAGGCAGGAAGGAATCATTCTGGTGTTGCTTACAGAAACTGCCTCTCCATTAACCCTTATTACATTCTTGGCAGGACTACACTTCCTATCTCAGGAACGTCTCTGTAGTTTTTCCCCCCTCCTTTGCTGGTACTTTGCTTGTGTGGAGTGACCATTCAAAGTTACAATGGTACTGAAAAAAGTGACTTATGTCCATTTTTCACACTTACGACTGTTGCAGCATCCCCACAGTCATGAGAGGCCAGGCGAGGAGATGCGTGCCTCGATGTGAGTGATATTGAGTTGGCCACACCCAGCTAATAACATGACCACCAAGCCATGTCCACCCAGTCACATGACCATCAGGCCACTTAAGCCACATCCACAGAACCAGTTGTTAAAAATTTGAATCCCATCCCTGGTTTAACATTGTTCATTAATATGTGTATTTGTATTTTTTTGTGGAGATTAATACATTCCAATTTTTATAGCAGATTTATTAATTGTAGCATACCATTTGATTTGCAGAGGTACTAATTAAGTAGATACATATAAAAATTCAGCTCAAAATATTTCCCCCCCTCATGGTATACAAGATCATCCACAAGTCATCCTTGACCATTATTCAAGCAACTCATAATTTCTGAAATTAGTTAGTTTGTGTGGACTCAGTATAAATCGTAATTTGTAGATGTATTTTGATTCTTTTTTTTAACCCCTATTCCCTTATTAAGCAAAAGCTTTTCATCCTGAACATTTTTATTCATTTTGTAACATAGTTTGGGATTTTTCTAATGCTTTTCCAGGAAGACCAAATAGATGTGTAACACCATATTTTCATTCCTGTTTCCCTGCTTTTTTATATAAGATTTATTTAAGATTTTGACTTAAAATCTAAGATTAAACTTATAAAACATGTTGGTCTTTTTAAAAAAAGACTGCATAGTGCATGGATATTATTCAGCATCTCTGAACAGATGTAAGCCACTGTGAAACTGAAATATCTAATTTACTAAGAGAAAATGATGAGAGATGATTGACTACTAAAGTAAAATGCTGAGTGAATACAACCTAGTCACTCAGCATCTGTGCATGACTGGATTGTTCCAATTACATGCAAGTACAATTTGTTCAGTGGGTGACAGAGCTTAAGAAACATTCTGGCTGAAGTATTAGTGGTGAAATGTTTCTGCTTTGGTATTTTCATTATTCTGTAAAATGAAGTTCTTCTAAATACTTTGTCCCATGAGATTTGCAAGGATAAAAGCATTTTGTATTTAAAATGATGGGCTGAATAGTAAAGAAATGATATATTTCTTTAACATACAAAATGGCAAATAAAGATGTCGGGTTTTATCAAAGAAAAGGTTGCCATGTTTTAGTGGAATCTACCCCAGGGTTTTAAGAACGGATAATGAGATTTAAAATGTACTGTAGAATAAAAAAAATTAAGCATCTTGTAAAAGGAAACGTTAAGGCTGGATTCTCATATTTTGACTTACTATAGAGTTTTGGTGATTATTGCTTTGGTGATTATATGGTGACAATTTCTAAACATGTTTGATATGGGGATATCTGGAGTGAGCTTTGTGATCCATAGACTTACAATTGGTAGGAGTACACTAGAATTTTGTCAGTTTTTGTACACTGTAGCATGTATTAGTCAGAAGTATTCATATTTACTGAAGATGGAACCAGATATTGATAGTGTATGCTTTATTACAGTAACAAGGGAATGAAAATATTGATTGTGTATAAAAGTTTATCTGAGTAAAATAATACTAAATCTTTTAAAATTCTTGTTTGAAAATTTTCAGAATTATTGACAATGCCAACTATCCCTAATTATGCCTTTTGGATGAAGAGAAGACTACTGCTACATTTATTAAATTTGGCATCATTTTGACTTTAGGCTGAAATAGAAAAGCAATTAGTGCATAAGCTCAGTTTATGAGGTATTAAAATGAATTATTCCAATATTTGAGTAAGATTGCATGGAATAAAGTAAAATTTTCCACAAGAATTACTTGCTATTTCCTTAACAAATGTTCTAGGATATTTTTTTTTTTACTTCCCAAGCTAGACTAGAGGCAGTCCCTGAGTGAAGCATGAAGTCTGTTCCTAACTGTGTTTAGCTTGAATTTTTATAAGACCAAAAATTGTACTTTCAAATCATCTATTATTCAAAATGGTAGATGGCATTATCTTTTCTTGGACTAGCTGAAACTGCACAATGCTTTCAGAAACTGTTGAAAACTGATGAAAACAGGCTGCATATCAAAAATATAAGGTTGAAAAGCACTCAAGCAGATGGCAAGGTTATGGTTACTCTTGACAGAGCATCCATTTTATTTATCCTATTTATATGGCTGCTTATCTCACAAATGTGACTCTGGACAGGGTTAATAAAAACCTATAAAATAACTATATAAAGTGATCAACAAGTAAAGTATTAATGTTATAATCAAAAGGAAAGAGCATCAGATATTATAGACAATGGAGCTATCTCATCAGCTCACCATTCCCGCTATTCCCTTGAAACCCCCAGGACTGTTGACACAATCAGGTTTTGAGGGAGTTATGGAGAGTTGACAGGGATGGGGCCAACCTCACCTAGAGGTGGTAGTGATGGATAATGTTCCGGACTAGCAGGCTCATAGCCTGCAAATCTGATTGGCCCGCTGAAAGCCGATCATGATTGGTCGCCATAGACTGATGCGATTGGCCAGTAAACAGGCTGCCGCGATTGGCCCTGCCAAGAGCGGCAAACTCAAATCGCCTTCATTGGCTGTCTAGCCGCAGCCAGCCCTATAAAAGGGGCTGCTGCAGCTGGGTTTAGTTGCTCAGATCTGAAGTCACAAATAAAGAGCTTTAGTTACTATCTGAGTCTTGCCTCCGTTCTTGAACCGTCCTCCCAGATATAACAGATAATATTTCACAGTGCAGATGCACCACACAAAAAGTCCATCTCTTGGGTTTTGCCAGGTGTAGCTCCTTAGCAAACAGGGCCCATAACATTCCTCTTTTGCAAGACCTGATAGGATGGGCAGATGTAATCATGGAGAGGTGGTCTCTCAAATAACCCATCCCCATACCATGAAGATCAAAACCATGAACCATGGAAGCAAACTTGTAATCAATGCAGTTTGCAAAGCAGAGGTGTAATGTGTGCCATTCTAGGGGCAAACATAACTGCCTGTTTCATTATTACCAGCTGTAGCTTCCAGATACTTTTCAAGGGATTCTCCATGTACACCATGTTACAGGAGTCCATCCTGGAAGTGACCAGTGGCTGTAAACAGAGGCTCCCAATCCAGGAAAGTGCAACTAGTGTACAATATGAAGCCATTCCCTCCAAGTGACAGCTGTCACCTGCTCTTTGGTAATGGCACATTGACCACTGGTGATGTTTGAATAAGTAAATACCTTGGGCATCAAACAACCTATACAGGTCTACATTTCCATCAATCCACGAGGAAGTTTTAAATGAGGAAGTACCTCTCTAACACTTAATAAAATTAAAGTACTAATACGTTTTTAATTTGAACTCTGTTTTTCCTCATTTCATTTCACAATATGTTTCTAATTAGGTGTCAGCAGTGAATCAGGAAACAGTGAATGTGGAGATTATTCAAAGTATCTTCTGCTTTAATGTTTGGTGCAGGCAGTCAGAAAATGGAGATTAGAACAGACTTCTATTTGCAATAGATGGTGGGATTCAGCCAGTTTTCACCAGTTTGGGAGAACTGGTTGCTAGCTTTCTGAACAGTTTGGTGAACTGGTTGTTGGAAGAAATCATTAGGGCAGAGAACCATTTGTTAAATTATTTGAATCCCACCACTGGATAGCTGGGATATGAAGAAAAGCTACCTAAGATTTTGCCTGGTGTCTTTCAATTTAGAATTTTTTAAAAACCCACACCTACCCTTTTTAATATTCTTCCTATTTTCCTTTTTGAAGCCCAGGAAATAAACAGAAGCATATCTGTAAGCTTTGTGTTGATAAACAATATATTCTTTTAGAAGGCCACTTGAGGATTTTGCTTTACAAATGTGAGGTTACTGAGTTGACACTATTAAATATTTATTCTTTTAAAGAAGTCTCTGAGAGTGAATGCGGCTCTCTTCAGATCTTGTACACACATTTCACTTCAAAATGGGAGTGGGGGGAGGAAAGCCCCAAGCAACCCTCTGAGCCTTTGCAAGAACTATTTTCCATTTTCATAATAATAGTTAAAAAATATTATCTCCAAAGTTAGCCCGTTTAAGTTGAATGACTAAAGTGTTTCTTCAGCTGGAGAAAATTGTTCAGTGGGCCTTTGCTCTTTAGAATGGTGCTAATGGAGTTTGTAATTCTCAAAGATAAAAAAAATATATACTGCTAATAGATAATATAAGACCAGACTCTGTTTAAGAGAAAAATCACACCTTTTACATTTTATAAAAATGCCAACATATGCAAGTTGAGAGCTTTCATAATTTATTGGCTAAACTTTTCAGCAACCATTTATTATTTTTATTTCATTGTTATTATTCTGGAACTAAAATGTACACGTGCTGATAAATGGATGAACTTTTTTAGACTTAAGAAAAATCTTTTCCATGTGAAGAAACATATTGTCAAGCTTCAAATATTCTTATAGTTTACATGATAGGCCAGTGAGGTTGAGCTCTCCTGTTGTTGTTGCTCCTGCCGCTGCTTTGTTAAGAACTACTGGGGGAAATACCTCACAAAGGTCTCTGGAGCTTTGAAGGGAGCCTTCATTTCACCCCAGCTTCAACTCAAACATCACTGGAAGTGAAGCACACATGTGTAAGCATTCTTGTAAACAAGTCAAAGCAATTAATCAGATGAAAGCTGATCGGTTGTTTTGTGAACTTTATTATTGAATTGTATTTTATATTTTAGATACTGTGGAATGACTCACCATTGTACAGCAAACTATTTTGCCATCACTCACCATTGAGGAGCAAATCATCTATAATACCAGCATGAGGAGTAGAACCTGAGTTACCTAGTCTTCTGGATCTTGATTCTTCAGAATCTTTGATATAGCTTACTTGCTACTTGATCTTTTTAACTGGAGATGCCAGGAAATGAATCCAGGATGTCCTGCTGTAAAAGCATATGATATTTGCCTCTTAGCTATGGAAGAACTAAATCAATTTAAATAGAGAAATGCTGGTTGAAGATGCGTCCGTAAGCAACATGAAACCTAGAACAAACCCTATCATTTACTAGAGTGGATGATCCTGTAAGGTTGAAGCTGGATGTCCCAAACCACCTTTCCTTTGAAGTCTTCATACTCTGGCTGAAGCTCCTACTTTGGGACAATGTCTTGGAAAATTCTGTTACTTTTACCCATCATCTAGGAGATTCCTTATCTGGCATTCTCTCCATCACCAGCTTATGTGTCAGAGATAGGACTTTCCAATCATATCATGTTCTGCCATTCCATAATTCAAATGTTAAAATACAAAACAGTATTTTGTTATAAGGCTATGTTCTGGCTACATAGCATGTAGGTATGCAGCTAGGTTCTTCTTTCTCTGAGGAAGACTATGCTCTCTAAGGATAAACAAAATAAAACCTTATTTTTTTAAAAAAATAGAAAAGACATAAATACATACATACATACATACATACATACATACATACATACATACCTGTACGTGTGTGTGTATAGACAGACAGACAGACATATACACTTATACACATTTTCTAAAATGAGAACATTTTTTCTATTTTGCATCATTCCTCTTACATCAAATCTGCAATAAATTGTTTTGTTAATACATTCAGCATTATCACCTGAAACATAGAATGCTCAAGAGCAGCTGTGTATCTATATGTCTGGACCATCTGTTTTATGCTTAAACACTCAGCCATAATTACTATGGTGGTGTCAGAGTATTAATAATAATAATAATAAAAAAAACAGTATTTTTTTAAGAAAGGGAAGTGAAGACAAGAGTGTGTGAATTGCTTCTTGAGTTACTAAGAGTCTTATATTAAGTAAATATTAAACAGCAGCATAAAAAAAAGAAAACATAGAATACCCTGCTCCTTTGTCCTTTCTTTGCTGTCTGCAAGTAATCCCTAGATCAAGATACGGATTTTCCCCAAATTCATTTATAATGAAACATCTGGTTTCCCTGAAGTAACATGTGTTTCAGAATTTTCTTCTGGGACATTTGTGGATGAAAGCTGAGTTTGTTTGTCATTTAATACGTTTTCATCTCACTCTGCTAATAACCTGATGTTTAATTTTATGCATTTACCATGTGGAGTGCTCATAAATATGGCTTTTGTTGCACTCTCTGTGTTCTACTAGTATAGTTATATGTAATATGTATTTGACATTATCCATTGGATAAAAATTCATATCACTTAAATAAGTCCAAGAAAGAGTACAGTGGTCCATGAAACTTGGAAGTTGTAATGTTTGATGATTGAGTTATACATACATACAGTATATACATACACACACACACGCACGCACACACACACACACACACACACACACACACAAACATACTGTGTGTGGGGGTATGCACATTTGAATACACATGTAATCAGGGGTGGGATTCAAATTTCTTAACAACCGGTTCTGTGGGCATGGCCTAATTTGTGGGTGTGGCTAGGTGGTCATGTGACTGGGTGGGCATGGCTTGTTGGTCATGTGACTGGGGTAGGCGTGGCTAGGTGGCCATGTGACTGGCAAACCAAATATACAGTAAGTGGTCCTTGCTTAATGGCCAGTTGCTTAGCAAGTATTCTAATTTATGTCTGACCTCCCTAGAGCTACTTGATCTTTTTTGGTGCTTTGACAGCCATGCACACGCCTACCCGCACACACACACACATGCACAGAGTTATGATCACTTACAACATCCCACACAGTCTTGTGACTGAGGTTTTCTATGTTTTTTTGCCAGTTTCCAACAATTCCTTCTGGTTTCCGGTTAAAAAAGTCCATTGGGGAAAATTGACTTATTTAACAACCACAGTATTTGCTTAATGACCACAAGGTTTACATAATGACCATGGTGTTTGCCTAACCAGGGGTCTGCAACCTTAAACACTCAAAGAGCCATTTTTCTATTTTCTTTTAAACAGGTATCTCTCTCTTTCTCTCTCTTTATATATATATGTTCTGATTGGCTGGAGGTGTTTTCTGTTCAGGTGGGGGCTTGGTTGTGCTCAGGTTAGTCTTAGTTGCTGGCCAACCAGCAACTGGACAACCCCCCAACCAATCAGAACACAGCCAAACCCCCAACCAATGAGAACACACCTCCACCCAATCAGAACACAGCCAAGCCCCCACCCAATCAAGTCACACCCCCTCTAGCAGTTAAAAGGAAGAAGCAGCTGCAAGCTTAGAAGCACAGAGCTGAAGACACAAGCCTGAAGATGATGAATGAGACTTCATCAAAACATTGCCTAGATACTTCCAATCTTACGTGGGAGAAAAAACCCGAATAACCAAAGATCCATATACAAATACCCACGAGAACCTCAGAAAACACACACACACACTATTTGTCTGTGAGGTTTTTCACTATTATATTAGTTTTTTCTTTATTTATTTTCAATCCTGCCACTTCTCCATATTCCTCAATTTTCCCTATCAGTTTAGGACCAGTCTCCAATGGTTCTTCTTATATAAAAACTAAATCATCTGCAAATGCTTGTAATTTGTATTTCTCTTTAATATAAATAATAATGGGGATAGTGGACAACTTTGTCTCGTGCTGTTTTTTATATGGAAATTTTCTGTCACATCTCCGTTCACCATCACCTTAGTTCTTCAATGAATATAAATTGCTTTTATCATATTTATAAACTTTTCACTAAAGTCCATATATTTCAAGTGCTGCAACATAAATTGCCAGTTTACTTTATCAAATCCTTTCTGTGCATCCAAAAAGATTTACGCTAATTGTTTTTCACTATGTAGTTCATAATACTCCAATGTGTCTAAAACTTTTCTAACATTGTTTCTAATTTTCCTTTTGAGTAGAAACCCATTTTGGTCAGGATGTATAAACCCATTCAAAAATATTTTTAATCTTTCAACAATTATTGATACAAATATTTTATAGTCTGCATTTAATAAAGATGTTGGCCAATAATTCTTTATTTGTGTTAGATCCGAATCTTCTTTTGGAATCAAAGTAATATTGGCTTATTTCCATGTATCTGGTATCTTGGCTTCTAATAAGACCTCATTATACATCTCTAACCATGACAAGCTCAGTGTATCTTGTAAATTGTCATAAATTTCTGCTGGTAGACCATCTGGGCCTAGTGTTTTATTATTTTTCTGTTTTTTTATTGCTTCTACTAATTCTGCCATTGTTATTCCTTCATTCAACATATTTATCATCATTTCCGGAACTTTGGGTAAATTGGCTTTTTCCAAGTACTGTATTATTTTTTCCTCTGGTACTTTTCATGGTCACATAGTTTCTTATAAAACTCTTGTATTATATCTTTTTTCTTTTCCATTTGATAGTGTAATGTACCTTCCTCATCTTGCAGTTTACTTATCCATTTCTTCTCTTACTCCTTTTTTCAGTTTATATGCTAGCCATCTTCCAGGTTTATTAGCATTTTCAAAAAAGATTTGTTTTGCTCTTTTTATTTATTGTGCCCGTTCATCTTTTCCCATTATATTTAATTTATGCTTAATCATCTCCATTTGTTTTTTTAAGCATACCTTTTTTGGTTCTTTTTGTAATTCTCTTTCAAGTCTTTTATGTTCCTCTTCCAAAGATTTTTGTTGTTGTTTCTTTTTCTTATTTTTCTTTGCTATATAGGTTATAGCTAATCCTCTAATATATGCATTCACTGTATCCCACACATTTTGTAGTGAAGTCTCCTTTCTTGTTCTCTTTGAAAAAGAATCCCATTTCCCTTTACATCATCTGTATAAATTCTTTATCTTTTATTACAGATTGATTTAACGTCCATCTTACTCTTCTTTTTTGCCATTTCCAGCTAATTTTACCTGGATTATGGTCGGCCCATACATTTGTTTCTATTTCTATTTCTTGCATGTTTACACTCATTTCTGGAGTCATCCATATCATATCTATTCTGGACCAGGATTGGTGCATATTAAAATAAAATGTATACTCATTTTCCCCTGGATTCATTTCTCTCCACATGTCTCGTATCAATAGTTCTATCAATTTAAAACGATTCTGGGTAAAGTCTTTCTTGCTTTTTTGTTTATTTTACGACTTTTATAGTCCAGTTTTGTATCAACTGTTGCATTAAAATAACCTATAAGACAAATATTTTCATATTCTGTTTCGAATATCTTCTTGTGGAGTTTTTCACAGAATTCTCCTCGTCCATTATTTGGTGCACATATGGCAACCTAAAGTACCTTTTTTAAAAATCACTTCCACCATCAGAATTCTCCTTTCTTCATCTTTAAAAATTTGTTTAGCATTTATTATTTCTTTAACATATAGTATCACCCCTCTTTCTTGTTGTTGTGATGAGTAGAATAATTTTCCCAGTTTAGTATTCTCCAATAGTTTGTACTGGTGTTTTTTGATATGTACTTTTTGAAGTGATATTATGTCCAATTTTATTCTTTGTAGTTTTGAAAATATTTTCTTCCTTTTCATGGGGGAATTGAGTCCAGTTATATTGATTGACAGCATCTTTATTTCTTCCTACATTGTTTTACTTACATATAGGTCTCTACTCCTGGTTGCCCTTGTTTCTCTGGGTTCTTTTGCTATTGCTCCTTCTCGCTCTGCTCATTCTAGATAATTTGTATTTACCAAGGAAAATTTGTGCTTGAGGTTTGTTACCAGTGAAGTCAACAGTGGAGGATGAAATCAAAAGTTTAAACAATGTCATAAAGCAAGTGAGAAAAAGATGTTAATAAATGTCTGTGAAACATCTGCAGTGTGACATAATCAAAGGCGACATACAAAAATGAGCAGTTACAACAGCAAATGAAACATTCAAAAGATAAAGTGCAGCATAGTCAGTTACCTGAAAGAAATTGAAGGTCAGAGGAATAATCACAAAACTTGGCAATGGCTTCAGAGTGGATCTATCAAGAAGAAATCAGAAGCTTAATATCTGCAGCAGAAGAACAAATATAAATAACATTTTATATAAAAATAAAAATAAAAGAAACTGGAAACAATGTTTATGCAGAGAGAACTGGAAAGCAACTAATAAGTCCCTGTAGCAAAATTGCTCAGAAAGGTTAACCAACAGATATGATTGATTGATTATGTATCATCAAGTTGTTGTCTACTCTTAGCAGAAACATACATTTTCTTTATGACAATCTGTCCCTAACCTGGTACTACTGGTTTTACAATGATGACAGACATGATCAGATTTCAGAAGAAATTCCTTGGATCATATGTAAAAGGTACAAATTGATTATGTAAGCCTTATTGTACTTCTGAATTCAGATGAACCAGCTTCTAGAACATAACACAAGAAGCCAAAGAGAAGTCAGCTTTAACTATTTAGATGGGGAAATACCAAACGATGGTCGAGTAACTGAAAAAGAACTGGAAAGTGTGTTAACTATCAGGAAATACAGATATTATGAACAAACTGATATAATTTTCCCCTTAATTATTAGGGCAGGAGTGTCAAACTCGTGTTGTGACAGCGGCATCACATAACATATTGTGACTTTTCCCCCCCATCACTAAACTGGGTATGGCCAGTGCTTGATGCATCTTGCCCGCAGGTCATGAGTTTGGCAGCCCTGTATTAGGGCATTAAGAACTTTTTACAGCAGCATTGCCAAAACACATTGAAAAGATTACACTTGATTTCACAATATTCACCTTACAAAAACTGCTTTACTTGAAACTAAATATTTTTGTGGAATTGTTTGGAGAATTCTTAAACTTTACATTTGGATTGAATAATAAATAATGATAAGAAATGCAAAAATAGTCCGCATAATGGAATGATAATGGCAATTTAAAATGTTGTGGGATTTCCAAATACAAACTGATGAAGTCTTGACTCATAACTTGTTAGATAATTAATGTGGCCATACCAGGGGACAACAGAAGGCAAAGAATTGAAGAAGATAGCAAAATATCAAGATCTGAAAATTAAAGTTAAAAGATTATGGCATAATCCAACCATGGTTATCCCAGTGATTACTGGCACTCTGGGTGCCATATCAAAAAACCTTGGATAATGTTTAGAGAATTTGAACATTGGCAAAATTTCCATCGGTCAATTACAAAAGGCCCCACTGTTTGGATCCACACATGTACTATGCCAATACATTATGACATTTGTAAGTACTTGATGTGTATGAATGGTAACACCAGCAGAAGGACTGGCTGTGATTTCATATTTTTGTGCATATAATACTAATAGTGAGTGTTATAGTCCAATGGGAGTGTACTAAATATGTTAGCCACTTTAGAGAAAGGGATACCAGTGCATAGATGTTTCAACAATATTAGAAAAAATGACCCAGGTATTTAAGTAGGAATCAGAATTTTGTGGATTACAATAGCCTCAAATGCAGTTCTGAGAAGAAGAAAAATCCTAAAATTAAAGAAAAATATTTGGATATATGAATGTAATTTCACCATTTATGGCATATAGAAGATTATTGATATGTGGAACTCTTCCCTCTAGCTTTAAACATGTTTAACCTGATGTGTTTGATCATTTCATTGCAGCACTGTCTATATAATTACCAATCTGGAGAAAAATAAAAATACTAATGACCTGTACACCTGGAAGACCAGAATGACCAGAATATAGAATTCAGAATTTGAATACCAATTAGAGGAATATACTTGGTTTGAAAATCAAAAATGAACTGCGCATTTCTGGGTTACTTTTAACAGTTAATAATTCTACCTGGCTGCAATGATCACATAGCAGAAATATTATCCCTTTTGAACAGGCAGAGTAGTGTTTCAAGTTGTAACTACCATTTTGTCTTTTTAAACACCTTTTCCCTTCTTGAGGATGCCCCTATTTCTAGACATAACAATATGGCAGATTCTTACGAATCCCTGGTTAAAAGGCTTTGCTAAACACAAGCCTCGTTAAAACTGTGCAAGGCTGCCAAGAATAACAGATAAGAAACATTTTACAACACAAGACTCTTTAAACACCAATTTAAGATACTGCAATGTCCACGAGGCTGGAGATTCAAAATGTTTTTGCTTCCTACAAAGAACATTTGCTTCACAGCTGGCTTTTATCTTCTTGTAGGAGGGGCTATTACCTTGCAGCCTTACTCCCAAATCACCAATGCTGCTGCAGCTGCTCTGTCCTGTGAGTAGCCCTGTGCACGTGCACACTTGGCAGAGGCTCCTCGGGAACCTCCTCATTGCTGCTGCTGGCCTCCATAATCTCTGCACCTGCTGCTGGCTAACCACAACAGAGCTACACACACACACACACACACACACACACACACACACTGCTATCTTGCTATCCAGTGGATGCAAGATCATAAACACCAGATGCTCAGAATGCAAAATTATTTTTCCAATGAATTTTTTTCTCAGCCAGACTTTAAAACCAACCGTTAGACTATATAACAATAAATGTTGTGACATGTTACTTATTATTTTTTAAATAAAGAAATAATGGAAGAGGATTACAACTGAATTAGATGATATTATTTCACTAAAATGTTCCCTATTATATAACTTTTCACAGGGATACTTTAGGTATCTCAAAAGTAAGTATGATACTAATAAGGAGGCATATTTTTCACATAGTTTGATAATAGGTTTCTGCAAAAAAATGTTTCCTGGACTTTTGTCTTGTGACTTTGTTTTCTGATGGTATAAATATTATTTTAGAAAAAGCTCCCCAGATGGATTTTTACCCAGGCAATTTGCTAAGCCAGCAGTGAGGAAATGTTATGGGAACTTCACGTAATCCATGAGAGCTATGAAATAATATCACATTTATATCCGATCTTGAATCTTAGGGTTTTTTTTTAAAGTAAAAATTTAGTCCCAGGAGATTCCAATATATCTATTTCTCTGGTAAGTATCAAATTGCTTTCTTCTTGCTTTGCCCCTGAAAGCAATTATTATTCCCATCTATTGTTTGCCCTGGTTTGTCAATGGTCTCAAAGCAGTAAAACAAAACTCCCAGCACAATTCAAGAGGAAGGCAATCCGGTGAACCCCCACACTTTCCCAACTTCCATAAGCCCCAGCCAATGTGGTTGATGATATTGTAATTGATTTTGAGAACTATATTCCAAAATCTCTGGAAGTGACTTTAACCATAAAACATGTGTCTGTTTTTATTTTATAAATACAGGTGAAACTCAAAAAATTAGAATATCATGCAAAAGTTCCTTTATTTCAGTAATGCAACTTAAAAGGTGAACCTAATATATGAGATAGACTCATTACATGCAAAGCAAGATAGTTCAAGCTGTGATTTGTCATAATTGTGCTGATTATGGTTTACAGCTCATGAAAACCCCATATCCACAATCTCAGAAAATTAGAATATTACATGCAATCAATAAAACAAGGATTGTACATAGAACAATATCGGACCTCTGAAAAGTATAAGCATGCATATGTACTCAGTACTTGGTTTGGGCCCTTTTTGCAGCAATTACTCCCTCAGTGTGGTGTGTCATGGAAGCTATCAGCTTGTGGCACTGCTGAGGTGTTATGGAAGACCAGGATGCTTCAATAGCGGCCTTCAGCTCTTCTGAATTGTTTGGTCTCATCTCTCTCATCTTTCTCTTGGCAATGCCCCATATATTCCCTATGGGGTTCAGGTCAGGCGAGTTTGCTGGCCAATCAAGCACAGTAATCCCATGGTCACTGAGCCAGGTTTTGGTGCTTTTGGCAGTGTGGGCAGGTGCCAAGTCCTGCTGGAAAATGAAGTCAGCATCCCCATAAAGCTCATCTGTGGAAGGAAGCATGAAGTGCTCCAAAATCTCCTGGTAGACGGCTGCGTTGACCCTGCACTTAATGAAGCTTGGTGGACCAACACCAGCAGATGACATGGCTCCCCAAAACAACACAGACTGTGGAAACTTCACACTGGACTTCAAGCATCTTGCAGTGTGTGCCTCTCCATTCTTCCTCCAGACTCTGGGACCTTGGTTTCCAAATGAGATGCAAAAGTTGCTCTCATCAGAAAAAAAGGACTTTGGACCACTGAGCAACAGACCAGTTCTGTTTTTCTTTAGCCCAGGTAAGACACTTCTGATGTTGTTTGTTGTTCAGGAGCAGATTGACAAGAGGAATACGACATTTGAAACTCACGTCCAGGATCCGTCTGTGTGTGGTGGTTCTTGATGCACTGACTCCAGCCCAGTCCATCCTTGTGAAAGTCCCTAACACTTTTGAATGGCCTTTTCCTGACAATTCTCTCCAGGCTGCCATCATCCCTGCTGCTTGTGCACCCTTTTCTTCCACCCTTTTCCCTTCCACATAACTTTCTATTAATGTACTTTTATACAGCACTTTGGGAACATCCAACTTCTTTTGCAATTACCTTTTGAGGCTTTCCCTCTTTATGGAGGGTGTCAGTGATGGTTTTCTGCACAACTGTCAGGTCAGCTGTCTTTCCAATAACTGTGATTCCTACTGAACCTGACTGAGAGACCATTTAAAGGCTTAGGAACCCTTTGTAGGTGTTATGGCTTAATTAGCTGATTAGAGTGGGACACTTTGAGCCTAGAATATTGAACCTTTTCACAATATTCTAATTTTCTGAGATTGTAGATTTGGGGTTTTCATGAGCTGTAAGCCATAATCATCTCAGTTATGACACATCACGGCTTGCTTTGCATGTAATGAGTCTATCTCATATATTAGTTTCACCTTTTAAGTTGCATTACTGAAATAAATGAACTTTTGCACGGTATTCTAATTTTTCGAGTTTCACCTGTATGCTTGAATTATTTTTTTTAAAATAGCCTGAACATTTTACTTTTTCTCATCCATGGCCCCCTTCCAACCTTGTTTTTTTTTTTTTACCAAATCCCTCCTCCTCCATCCAGATCTCCTTGCTGAATATGGTCATGGTACATTTTATGGCATCAAAAAATAGTACTGCAGTACAATATACGAGGGCTATCCACAAAATAGATTACATTTTCGTCTGTAGAAAGAAGGGGCAGAGCTAGCGTGGCCATCTTTGGTCTGTTTGTCCGCCGCTTAGTCTGTATCTAGTCATGCTAGTGGGTGGTTCGTATCATTGCCTGTTATTTGAAATTTTTCGCCAACTGTGTGAAGTGTACGGGGACAACATCATCAGCTTTGACGCCTGAGATTTGAGCCAGTCAGTCATGCACACCCGCAGTTCTGTGTCGTCGTCAAAGCACTGTGTTCCAAGCCAGATCTTCATCCTCGGAAACAAGTGGTAGACGCTTGGTGCAAGATCAAGGCTGTAGGGTGGATGAGGAAAAATCTCCCACTTGAAAGCATTCAGGACTTTTCAAGTGCTGTAGTTTGGCCATTTTTAAACTTAATGCACCATTGGCGCACTCCACCTTCAGTGATGATGTTGTCCCCGTACACTTCACACAGTTGGCGAAAAATTTCAATCGGTTTATGGTTTTTTGCCAACAAAAACCTTATCACTAATCGCACCTCACAACTCGAGGGATTTTCAATTGCAGCACACATTTCAAACATTTGCTGTGAAATAACAGGCAATGATACGAACCTCCCACTAGCACGACTAGATGCAGACTGAGCGGCGGACGCACAGACCAAAGATGACCATGCTAGCTCTGCCCCTTCTTGCTACAGACAAAAACACAATCTATTTTGTGGATAGCCCTTGTACTTTGTTCTTCTGTGCCCCCCTTGGCATTTTCTATGTCCCCCTTAATGTTTTTCAGTTGTAGCCTCCTTGAAATATTCTATTCTCCCAACTGGCCCCCAATTAAGAACTACTGGTCTACATCATAGATTGTTTCCTGCAAGAACTTATGAAGATGCTAAGACCTAGCTTTTCCAATTTTTGGTCTGGTATTATAAAGGAAAAGGCAATTAAGTATTTTGCTGTTTGTTTAATACAACGACATGGCCTTTTAAAAAGTATGTTATTTTTGTCACTTACTTTCTTTTATAGTACTACTGTAGAAGTAAGTTTTTCTGTACTCTAGATCTCCTGAGGCAGAGGGTATAAGATGATAGCCTTGTGACAGAATCCTATACAGGCTTACTAAGAAATTTTTTTTTGTTTAGTTCAATAAGATTTATCCCCAAGTGCCTATTTCTATTAGAACATAATTAGCAATCATTAGAGAAAAGATGTATGTATCATATACTACTATGACACAGTTCCATAAATCTATGATGTAACTGTATCTTGACTATTATAATATATACAGTTCTGGTACTGCAACTCAAGAGGAATATCATGAAACCAGAGATGGTGCAGAAAAAAATAATTACAATTATCAGAGGGCTTTAACAATTACAAGAGTTAAAGCTTATTACTTTGGTGTGAATGATTGTGGGATGAATATTGAGAGGAATATTCAAGAGCTAGGAGGGGAGTTCATTGATAGCTTATCACGTAAATGGCAATTTAGTCCAAGTGACAAGAAACAGGAATAAATGATTTAAAGTGTTCTAAGATACTACACTAACTAATTAATGAGGTCGGAAATTCCTCTTGCAGCTTCTAAGATTCTGTATTTACTGCTAATGTGAGCATTAAAGTCTCTGACTTACTGAAGGCTGTGTAATTCTAGATTTCTTGATCCTATCCAGTTTTATGAAGATTTAAAGAAAAGATGCATATGTGGAAAGATGGATGAGGGTCTTAAAATTTTGCAGGCTAAAGAAAGAGTTTTTCTCCATCTATTCTACTACTAAAACCTGAAACTCCAAAGTAGAAGATTTTAAAGCTGATAAACGGAAGCATTTATACATGCACCATGTAATCAAATTGTGGAACTACAGTATGAATTGCAATAGTAACAGAGTTGGAAGGTATCTTAGAAATCATCTAGTCCTATTTCTGACAAATGGCTATCCAGTCTTTTCTTAAAACACCTTGCCTTCAGATGTTGTGGGTTCCAGTGATGGGTAACCCACAACTTCTGAAGGCAAGGCATTCCACTGGTTAATTTTTCTCACTGTTAGGAATTTTCCCCTTAGTTCTAGGAGTTCAAGGAGCTTCTCTCCTTGGTTAGTTTCCATCCATTGTTTCTTGTCCTGTCTGCAGATGCTTTAGTTTAGTAAATAGGTTGGCCCCGACTTCAAGTGGTGTATTCAAGTATGTAGTGTTGAATACCAATTTCAATGTTTTCAGCAGGAGACTAGACCAATTCCTGGAAATCAGTTCTGTTAATACCTACTAGATAATTAGATGCCTAATGGTGAAAATCTACATACTGTGACTGAGTGTTGGGGACCAACAATTAGAAAAGAATCCTCCCTCAGTCTTCTACTTGAGGGCTTCCTAGATAGTGCTGGGAGATGTATTTTGGCTACATGGGTCTAGACCTGATCCAGAAGAGCTGTTCTCACAGATGTGTATCAGAATCAACTGAAAAGACCAATTTTAGTTTTACTACCTTTGGTCTGATATATATGATGCAATTCTCTGCTCATTATCTGAGCAGTCCTTTTCAACTCAATTAGAATAACTTTTGAAAAGTTATACATAGTGTTTCATTGAAGGTTTCTTACATGTGTCTCTCAAAGTTAACATTTTTATTTATTGATTGATAAAGACGAACTGAGCAAATTTTAAACAAGCAGAGTAACAGCTACATGAAACTTTCAAAGGACTTTTCAAACTCCCTTCAATGCTTAAAAAATTATATATATGCTTTGGAATGCTTTGCACAGTCCCAATATATGTTTTGCATGTGGCCTCAAACTGTGAAGTCTCTGAACAGAGACTAAACAGAACTGGGCTGTCACTGCTGGTCAGTATAGAAAATAATCAGTTGAATGGATCATTAGCTCACTCAGTAGAAAGAAATTACAATATTCTACACTACATCAAGCAGCAGTTGGTTGCCAGAAGTTGCCTAATGTAGATTCTAGAGGTCTAAACTGGGCTGAAATTTTATAAACTACCATATGTAAAAAAATTTATTAACCAAAAAGTTAAACACATCTTGTCTAAATTGACCAATACAATTTAAACCAACACCCAAAAACCTCTTCATTCCCCAAAAAGTAATTTGCAGATCTTAGTTTTAGGTTGATGAATAGCAAGTCTTAGCATTTATTTTGATTCCTCAAAATGTAGATAACTCACTTCCAGTCTAATAACGGCAACTGTCAAGTTAGCTTAAATTCAGAAGCCTTATTCAAGGTGATAGGAAGCCATAATTTTCTTTCAGTATTATTCTTATGAATGATGACACTCTCTTTAGTTCATAAGTCCAGATCACTGCTTGGATCTTTGGACAGGTGAAGAATTGTTTGTGGCAGTGAGTTCATCTGATTCATGATGCTGCTAAAAAGAAAGGGGAGTGGGAGAAAAAAATAGTAAAGTTGTTTTTCTAAGAAACAACCAGTGATTGCATCTACTATAATGCTTCCCATTGAAAGTAAGCAATGTTATCATAGTTATAAAATTATTCCATTAAAATCTTCCACTGCATCTTAAATACAATTTTTTATAGGTAGCTTGCATTGTTTTATGGCAATACCTTCCCTTCATCTGAACTCCTGGTAACATCAAGGATATGTCTATATAGTTTTCTATGCAATGTTATAGATATAATTTTTTGGCAATAATATGGATCCTGCCTTTTCAACTTTCCAACTCTGGTTAATTTGTGGTACTAGTCCCTAAATATTTGTTCTTGTTTTTAATTTTATGCCTTTCCTATATTCTTTAATATTTTCACTACCTAGGAAGTGAAGCTTCAAACAGCATGGTATAATGTCATTATGAATTGCTATTGATTTGATATCTCATGGTTTTTGTAATTTTTGTGATGCATTTCATAATCAAAGTAATTATTCAAGATAAAGTCATGGAGAACAGATGTTTGATGCAGATTTTTTTTATTTAGTCTGGCATTCCCAGCTGAAAAGCTTTAAGTAGAAAAGTTGAGAAAAACAGTTGCTTCATACTCAGAGGAGTTTCTGCCATAGAACATCTTCTGCTGTGCTAGAAGACTCAGTGGTCCATCTAAGCATTGGATTTAGGATATCTTTGTAAGTTTGTTAATTAGCAAATGCTTTTGCTTTATACATGCAACTTAAGATATTAAATTCTACCATCTGGCTTGGCATCTCAGATATTAGGACTCTCATTTCTTAGTCTCCTGGGACATAACAAATGTCTTCAGCTTTTCCAGAATTCATTAAACATTGCCCAGATGTTCCATCACATGCTCCTTTTAACACTCATTTGGGTTGGTTCACCTGTATCTTGTCAATGTTCTTGTTTGCAATATTATAGCAGACCCTGTTTATAAAGATGACAGCTAGTTGACACAGTTGCTCTGTTTTCTTGGCATCATCTGTCATTGCTTTGACTTCTACACTAGGCAACTCACAATGGGCACCTTCACAGCTGGGAACTTATTTTGAAATCTCTTATTGTTTTATATCTCCCCATATAACTGAAGCTACTTTCTTGCTATTATAATTAAACATGATCATTTTATCTTCGACATGTTTAGCCTTAGTAGTAAGATTCTTTGCAGGGAGGGAGGCTACTGCTTTAAACAAATAATGTTTATTTGTTTGGCTGATATTTTGCTACAGCAATCTTGCTAGGATCAAGAGAGGAATAAAGTCAAAACTGACCATTTAATTGAGTGGTGGACAGATGAATGTGCACTTCATTCCAAATAACAATCTTATTAGATTTCTAAGGCCACCAATTAAAAACAAAGTTCAAGGAAGTGTACTGAGGAAAAACATCATTAAAAAATACAAAACTAAATGCAAAAATACTGATGTGCTGGGAAAAAACATACAAAGCCTCACCAATCCATCCTTATTAACATTGTTTGATGCCACATTCCAACATAACTGGAAGCCTACTCAAACCAGTGGTCCAGTGCACGTATTCTGCATTGGATTGGGACATGAGATTATGAGGTTTCAAAGATTTATTTATAGTTATAAGATATGGAAAATGTTTTTTTCCTTTGTATTTTTAGAGGAAAAAAGGTTTGCTGGAACACTGACATAAACCCTCAGCTCCATCCAGTCACTCCAATGCTACCTTGAATTAAAGGACTACAGCGTCATAAAAAGGGAGTTCATATATAGTTTCTCCTTTTCTTCCTTTCTCCTTTTTCTCTTGGCACTTTTTATCTTTTCCTCTTTATATTTTATATTTTTATACTTTTTATACTGTCTTCTTTTTTGTATTAATCTTTTACCTTTGTATTTTAAAACTTAAATAAAAAAATATTATGGAAAAAAATCTACAGTGCATGGGGATTCCATAATGATAAGTAATCCTTCTTTATTTACTATGTGTATATCCATATTTCCCATCAGTTATGCAATCAACTTGCATAAATATAATAAAATTTATGAATGGTATAAACTGCATTAAAACTCATGTATTTATAAAATAGAATCAATTCATCATAGAAAATTCTTTGCAAAAATGGGATATGCTAGAAGAAATAAATCCAGCGTGCTGTAAAATTGTGCACTTTTTGTTAATTAAAAAGCTTTTTAAAAAAATTATTACACTATGAAATATAATGAATAAAATTTATAAATAAAAAAACTGAACTTGGAGAATGATTCTGACAGATGTACCCATCTCTTCCTTAGAGTATTCCTATTAAAATTAACTGTAGTGAAACTAGTCATGATTAATTCAAGTATCAATTTGTTTCAATGAGACCATATTAAGTATGAAATCTTGCTTCAACACACTGTACTCAGCATTAAAAACAGATTTCATGAGTGGCAATTGAATTCAAACAAATTTCTTCATAATAAAAGTATCAACAAATCATTTACTGTTTTCATGTATAAAAAATGTTCAAGCAAGTGTTTTAATAATAACCTACCACATGTAGAATAATATTCATCATATCAAAATAAAAACATCCCTATGAAAATCAACAGCAGTAAGCAGTTCTTAAAAGTTTGTGAACCATTTTGAAATTTCTATATTCTGCATTAAAAATGTGAACTAAAACTAACTAAAGAGAACCCAATTAAACAAATGAGTCAAAAACATTGTACTCGTTCATTTATTCAGCGAAGAAAATGATTGAAAGCTACACATTTGTGTTTTGCAAAAATATGTGAACCTTTAGGATTATTAGTTCATTTGAAGGGAAAATTGGAGTCAAATGTTTCAATCAATGGATGATAATCAGGTATAAGTGTGTGGGATTCTGCCTTATTTAAACAACACAAATGTGAGTATGTGTGCTCAAGTGTGTGATCTTCATAATGTAGCTATATGGAAGTGTGTCATGGCTTGAACAAGGGAGATTTCTGAGGACCTCTGAAAAATAGTTGTTGATGCTCACCAAGCTGGAAAGGGTTAGTAAAGTATCTTGAAAAAGATTGGACTATTGTTTCTATTGTGTAGAAATAGAAATAATTCAATATTTTTTGTTAATCTCCCAGGATTGGGTAACCAACCAATGTCACACATGTAATTCTCAAGAGACCCCAGGCTAATGTCTAATTTGCTATAGGACTCCCTTGCATTGGTGAGTGTCAGTTTTTATGAGACCAGCATCAAAAGAATACTGAATAATAATGGCAGGGTTGCAAGGCAAAAACCACTATTCTCCAAAAAGAGCATTGCTGCCTGCCTACAGTTTGTCAACTTTGTAGTTATTGCTGCCCAACCAGTTACTGAAAACAAAGGGTCACATATTGATATGTAGCTTTGGATTTTTTTCTTCATATATAAATGAACAAGTATTTAACTCATTTGAAATGAACATGTTTGACTCATTTGTTTAATTGGGTTCCTTGTGTCTAGTTTCAGAACAGGTAATATTTTAGATCCTATTTATGTAGAAATATTGAAAATTCAAAAAGGCTCATAAGCACCACTGTATTAAAGAGATTTTCCCAAACCATGACAGTCTGTCATGCTTTTCTCTTCTATATTCCCAATTTCACGCAAAATAAAATAGGAAATGCTTATGTAGAAAACATTTCTCCTTGCTGATATCTTTAATTATGTTTTCTGGTTATCGCAATATTGTAAAATTTAAGATATATCCTAATATTTCCGCTATCTAGGGTTGAAAATTGTTCTGCTTACAAAATCTTAATGGAGTATTTTTATTTTATTTTATTTTGTATTTATGGGGGAGGGACTTTACATTGTCGTCTAGCTGAAGATCTCTGAATGAGCAACAATAATTTTGATTCTTAGTAATTACATAGATAAATTTTCTCCATGATGATCTGAACCTCACCTGCTGTTTTAGGTCTCATATCACCACTGTAAATGACTCCATCTATCTTACTAATGGTAGCAGTGGTGGGATTCAATTTTTTTTACTACTGGTTCTGTGGGCGTGGGTTGGTGGGTGTGGCAGGGGAAGGTTACTGTAAAATCTCCAGTCAGAGGTGGTATTTGACGGTTCTCTTTACTAATCAAAATTTCCACTACTGGTTCTCCAGAACTGGTTAGAACCTGCTGAATACCACCTCTGGTTGGTATTCATATCTTTTCTACCAGCTTTCTTAACATTAGCACTTTCTCCAGGGAGTTAGATCTTTGCACAATGTTTACAAAATAGAATAATTTGAGCTTGGTCATGCAGTGAAAATGTTGGATTTGCTCAGCAGTCCATTTGTTCATTTTCTTGGCTACCCATGATATTCTCAAGGATCTTCTCCAATATCAAAAGCATTCAGTTGCATCATAATTCAAAAGCATCAATACTTTTTTTTAATGTGGCTTCTTCAAAATCTAGATTCCCAATAAAACACAGTAATGATGCAATTTGAATTTTTTAAAAATGCACAACAACATCAAATGAAATGCAAAATAAAAACACCACATAAATTAGGGATCCGCAAGGTGGTCATTCAAAATCTAAAACAATATGAATAAAAATACAGTTAACATATAATTCAAAACTTGGAAACATAGGAAGGCTTTTACCTGGCACCAAATGATGCTACTGTGCATGCCAGTTGAGCCTCTCTGGGAAGGGAATTCTATAAATGATCACTAGAGATATCACCTAGTGATCTCACATCTTTCATAGAACATGCAGAAATCTCCCAGCTGATCCCTTGAATGATAGTAGATTCAGTTTCAGTCCAAATATATATTTTTACCCAGTACATGAACAATGAAATTTTCAACTACCAAATGTGTTGACGGTCATCATGATAGCTTTATAATGGGATTAGATGAATGTAGAATAAACTGAACAGTTATGATAATTCTATGCTAGAGCAGGGTGAATATTCGGTTTGGAAAACAAAATACAATTGAATCAAATGAAATTGGGATTTCTGAAAGTAGCTACCTGATATTTCTAAATCAATCCAAGGCAGACTGATTTAGTCATTCATGCATTTAATCATTTAGCTCATCTATTAATGCATATGAACTGATATGAACATCTATACCATATTAGATTGACTCATAGTATGGTTTGTCTTAGTGATCAGAAATGAATACACACTTGAGATTGTACTGGATTTAATTTGCATACATTTATGCTACCATTAGGATCAGAAGCTCTCTTATATCAATTTTTGGGAATGTGAGCCAAAAAGAACAAAAACCCATGCCCTTTGTTAATTTCCATTGGCATCTGATTGAATATTTTTGGAATGTAATGATGGAAGAGATAGACCTATGAGTGTCATTTCTTATATCCCCTTTTAATAGAACATCTTTATTAGCTATTCCATAATGATAGCAGCAGTATAAAATATAGGAATTCCAAAAGTATTTACTTTTTTTAAAAAAAATTCCCCTGTCCTTATTTAAACAATTCAGGACACAAAGTATAGTTAATTAAGCAGTCTATTTTCCATGCTGAAAGCATAATTGAATATTCTAGTCATATTCATTTTATTCCAGACCTTGAAGGGAAGAAACCAATTATATATTGTGTAGCTATCCAACTGCTCAGCAATTATCTGTGTTATTATCCCATTGGCTCATTCTGGATGTTAGGAATGGCCAGCAAAGCTGCAATATATTAGTGGGAGGCAAATTTTATTTAAACTGATTAGATTCATCTTCAAACAACATTGCCGCATAATTTATATCACTTCTTTATATTGAGAGCTTGAAGAAATCATAGATTGTAGTACTTTATTAATTGGCAGAGATCATAGCCCATGAAAGCATACTTCATTGAATCACAAACATTTTTTTCAATTTATTCTGATGTCCCAAACCATAGTATGTTCTCCCACAGCAATGCTTTTGATCATCTTCTGAATTGCTTTCCTTTTTATCATTTTTAGAGCAACAAGTTAAATCACAGTGTGAATGGGCTTCAGGCTCCAAGAGTAAGCCCTTCATGGTAGGTAGTTAAAGGAACTCTACATACTTTATTTAGCATGTGCTTTCTTATTGTAAGGAAGAATGATTATTTTCATACAGACTGAGCTACTAGTGAACATGACAAGATTATATAGGTAGTCCACACCTACTAACCACAATTGGCACTGACAACGATATTGCTAAGTGATACAATTGTAATATGAAATGTCACACGATTGTTCCAGCTTTCTACTGCTGTAGTTGTTAAGGATTGACATTAAGCATTCCCCATTGACTTTGTTGGACAACTTTGCCAGTTCTCAACCACATAAATCATAAACATATGACCACAGGGATGATACAATGGCTTAAATTTTGAGAGCCAATCATAAATTTCCTTTTTCAGTGCCACTGTAAGCTCAAATGCTCACTGAATAAGCAGTCAGTAAGTGAGGACTACTTGTACAGAAAAAAATAAAAATAAAGGTCTCAATTGCCAAGGAGCTTATAATTCTAGTATGATGATAGAAAATAAAATAAAAGATAAAGGGAGAGAGGTAAAGGAAAAATAAGTAATTTATACCTAAAATTTAGTTATGATGGAGGATATGCAGTGGTGAGATCCAAGCAATTTAAAAACTGGTTCGTCCTGAAGACCAGATGGGTATGGCTGGGGGTGGTGTCATGTGACTGAATGGGTGTGGCCAACTTGATGTCACTCATGGCAAGGTGGGGTGGTGCAGGCAGGCTGAAACGGCAGTGGCCAGAGACTTAGACTTAGCTTTGTGCAGCAACAGCAACAGTGATTCTCCGATGCCTCATCTCTTGCTAGGTCTCGCTGCCTAATAGTCAGGGTTTCTAAAAAGGTTTTTGCAGCAGGAAATGGTGGGTGGCTACTTCTGGCCTTTGTTGATGCAGCTGGGCACACAACCCCACCCTGAGACACTGGCCTGCAGCCACTGCCTCTTTTTTGGTCGAGAAGCCTGCAGCCGCCAATCTTTTTCAGCACGAGAAACCTGCAGCTACCATTCTTTGCTGGCATAAAGGGCCTGCAGCAGCTGCCTCTTTACTGGCCAGAACCAAGGTGCTGAAGGCTTCTCGTGCTGGCAAAGACCAGTGGCTGCAGGCTTCTTATGCCAATAAAAAGGTGATGGCTGCAAGATTCTTATGCCAATAAAGAGGTGGCAGCTGTACGATTTTTGCACCAGCAAAGACCAGCGGCTTGAGGATTCTCATGCAGGCAAAGAGGTGGCAGCTGCAGGATTCTCACGCTGACAAAGACTGGAAGCTGGAGATTCTCACACTGGTAAAGAGGTGGTGGCTGCAGGCTTCTCAGCGAGGCTCGGCTGCCTTTTGGGCCCTGCTCTGGGCTGCCACCTGCTTGACCTCTGCTCTGCCTCAGGTCCTGTGTGCTTGGGGACATGCCATTTCCAGTCCAGTCCAACCAGTATATGGGCAAGCAGGCAGCCTTCGGGGAAGGCACTTTCCCTCAGGCCTCCCACTCAGAAAGCCCCTTGAAAGCTGAAGCTGGGCCCAAAAAGCTGCTGAGGCTCGCCATGTGTCCTCTTCCATGGAGGTGGTCTTTTGGCTGAGTGCAGCAAACCTTACCTTCTAGCCCATGGGACTAACACCATTCTCACAGTAGTGACCCCCAATGCAGGCAGAGATCCCAAGGAAGGCCAGAGCCAGGGACTGGCATATCTCTGACCCGAGGTGAAGGGCAAGTGGGTGGCATGTGGGCAGAAGGATGGCAAGAGCCAGGTTGAAAAGGTGACTGAGCCTTGCCGTGTCCATCCCAGGGTGGCCCTTTGGCCAAGCGCCTTACCTTCGGGGGCAGCTGTGGTGAGCAGAGTGGGCAAGGCACAGAAATCAGCTGGTCCGCATGGTCTGGGTGAATGAGCGAAGGAACCAGAGAATAGCTGGGCAAGGGCATGACTCTAGCCACCAGCCAAGGTAGGCAAAGTGAGATAGGGTGGGGTGGGGTGGGTGGGGCTTGGCCAGCTAATGGTGGGACTTCCTGGTTTGCCAAACTGCACAGAATCTTAACAATTATTTCACCTGAACTGGTCCCAACCAGTTGAACCCCACCTCTGAGGATATGGATAAATCAAAGGCCATACATCACCATCACCATGATCACCACCAAAAATTGGAGAGATTTGATAAATGATTTTTTTTTTAATAAAGGGAAATGGTAGAACCTACATATTTATGGAAACAATTCTTCATACTATATAAGAGTTAGTTAGGAAGTATAGGCAGAGATATAAGGAGAATAACTAATCAAAGGATGGAACAGGGCTGTGTATGCTTTCTTAACCTCTGCTCCAAGACTAAAAACTATGTCACAGAACCAGATTATCCAGAGGTCAATTGAAACATTCCAGAATTTGAGAGGGAGAGTAATTAAAACAACCACTTGTTTCTTAAAATAGTGATACTACATGCTGTTCAAGTTATAAAAAATGATAGCATGACTTGCATCTTTGCATTCATATTCTAACTTATTAGATATAGCTCATGTCCATAAAATGTTTGGTTCAGCCATGTTGAAAGCAAAATGTAGATAAGTCCATAGAATTAAGGATGAAATATTATATTTCTGCTGATTGTGTGGAAGAGACATAGAATATTCACAGTGCACAACCCATACTTGTTGTTATGCACAAGGTTTTAGAGATACAGGCAGTTACATAGATGACCCGACAACCTTACCCAAAAGATGCCAGGTTTTGACCTTCCTCGCCAGCATTGGTCAACAGGATCCGTATCCAACATGGTGTCTGCCAGACTCATTGTTTAAGTGGGTCTTGTCTCTATCCCTCAGGGTGACTGTGGTGCTCCTCAACAAAATATCCATCACATTGTGTCTGAATGTCGATCAAGAACTCATTGGCGCAATGTCTGATTTTTTCAACATAGACCACCTTATTCTTGAATGGCTGGATTCAAATGGACATTAACATTTGAATCACTATAACTCCATATATTTGCCATATGCTAAATAAATAAATAAACTGAGGGTGTGTGTGAAGGGGGCGTGCACACGTGTGCTCACATTTTTGGCAAACCGGTTGTTACAATATGTGCAGCCCACCTCTGGCATTGGTGTATAGGCATTTTGACTGATCCTGGATTTGTTTTCTATACAACCTGTTTTGTGTCTGAGTTTCCCTTCTTCCTGTTTGATTAGTGCACATGGTATTGCATCAGCTTAATTTTTCTTAACAGCAACTTAATATTCTTAACTGCACAAGCTATATGTCCCTGATGGTCAGAAATTAACCACTAGTGCGATGCAGGTGCTGAAAAAGCAAATGTTATCCCGAGGTGCCTTAATAGGGGTATATAATACAAATCACAGAAAGTAATTTTCTACAAATGTAATTTTCTACTGTATACTGTTCTGTTTAGATGTTACTTAAAGTCCAGTTGCAAAAGGACACTGATAAGCTGAAGTAAGTTCAAGGCAATCAAGCTAGTGAAGGATCTGAAAGTCCATGAGGAATGATTAAAACATCTAGCTATACTTAGGGGAGATGAGATATGATAGTCTGCAAATATCTGAAGAGTTTTCAATGGATTTATTCTATATTGTCTTAGAGATCAGGAGCAGAACCAGTTCATTAAAGCTATAAGAAAGCATATAGAAGGATATAAAGCAGATAGAAAGAAGCTTCCTGAATATATGAAATTTTAACAAAAGGAAGATTCTGTCAGATGAAATAATGAGCTTTCCTTCACCAATGACTGGACACTCTAGTGGAATCTTCATTGAACAGGGGGTTGGACTTAATCATCTCTAAAATTCCTTCCAATTCTCCCAGAATGATGATAAGTAAGATTCTAAGAGAATTTTGAGTGGCACAAAATTTTTACCTCAGTATTACCAGCAAATAAATTAGCCCAGAGGTCTAAGAATTCAAATATTATCTTATGCATTGATTATAGAGACTTTAAAAAAACCAGAACTCTGGGGAACACTTAGTCTACTACATTTATTTTCTTCTGTTTTTGAAAAAAAAGCATTTATTTTGCTATAATGAATATTGATACACTTTGTATAGATTCTGGTGTTCTCCATGCTTCAACAGAACTTAATACACAAAGTTGTGTTTGTTATACAATTGTAATATTGCCTTTGGGTGTTTTAACTAAGATCAAATATATTATCATTCTTAGAATAATTTCCTTATCCAATAAAGCTTTCAGGCCTTGATAGAAATAAAGGAACTTCAAAACACGGATGAATCATAAAACAAAACAAAAAACCAGGGACTAGAAGGGTTGTTGTAGAAGATGTTAGCTGTCATAGGACTTGTCCCTATTTTCTTGCACTCTGTAACTTCCAGAGAAGGAGAAATTATTCCAAGTAATTAGTTATATACAACTCTAGAAATATTTCTCATATGCAGATTTATCTGATGCAGGAATATGCAGTATAGTCTTTTTAATTATTATTGTTGTTTTTAAATAGATATCCCCACCTTGAGATATGGATATTTCATGTTAGTAACAAGAAAATAATTCTTTGCTGCTGATGTAAATATCATATTCCTTGCAATGCTTCACTGGTCAGGACCAGAAATAGATGAAGCTTGTGAATGTCAGTAGTGAAGCTTTCTTTCATTCTTCCTTCCCCGAAATCTAATGTTCCAACACATGTGAGATACATGTTCATCATTAGAGTTTTGGAGATATATTTATGCTCTTGACATTTATAATTAAAAACAAAGAGTACCCTGTGAGAATAATCACACTGATGAGTTGATCATACAGCAGTGCTGAAAATCACTAGAAAAATATATAAGGCACTGCATGTGAAAAATAATTTCTGCTGCTGTATCCATTATCAATTTGATAAAAAATGTATCATTTTGTTTTGTTAAATGAACATTTATTTGAATATGTAGTTTTCTTAAAAGATAAAGAAGGTTTTGAAACTCCTTTGACTTAGAGTTGGACATATATCAAAATGATGAGTTTCTGCCTTGTTCTCCATCTATCTATCCATCTATCCATCCACCCACCCACCCACCCATCCATCCATCCATGAAGATTTTTTAGGAACAAAAGCTGATTGTTTATGTTCCATAACCTAAACAGTTGGTGTTGATTCTGAGTGTTCAGTTGTGGAACAAAGACGGGCTCGAGACTGGAGTTGAATTCAGCTCTTTATTAAGCGTCAGTCACTTCAACTAAACTTGAGCCGCAGCAGCCTCTTTTATAGCGGCTGCTCGCGGCTCGTGGCCAATGGAATCTCTTTAAACTTCCAGCGTTGGTGGACCAATCGCAACAGTTTTTAAACCGCCAATCACTAGGCGGCAATGGTCGTCCAATCAGAATGTGGTATTATGAGTATGCAAATGTCTGTATACAACATTGAGCAACCACATAGATAGATTTTCTATAGAACAATCTTCCCTTGCCTGATCTTTCAAGTCTTCTAATGCTACATCTATTGTCATTGTAACTGAATCTACGTACTTGCTGCTGGATGTTTTCTTTACCTCCTTCTTTCCATCTTTTCCAACTTTACAAGCTTTCCCAGAGAGAGGGAAAAAAAGAAATCTGATTCAAATCCATATGACATAGGCTTAGAATCTAAGAAAATAGCTAAACTCACAGTTCATGAAATAGTGTGTGAGGAAGGCGGGGGCCTGTGCAGAAGCCCTGTATGGCTGCAAAGGCTCCAGGAAAATTTAAAAAAAAGAATAATAACATTTGATTATGGCAGCTTAAACAAAATAAAGTGGATGCAAACAATTCAGAACACTGTTACTTGTTAGCGAATATTTGCAGAAATGATGGGATCATTATTAGGGAGAGAGGCTGTTCACTTCCCCTTGAAATCAATTCTCTTAAGGTAAAAATTAAACCAGGAGAGCATTTAACCTAGTGCTAATTTTCAAGCCAGTCTGCTGAATTACATTTCAATACTTGAATGCAATGAACTCACTAAACAGAATTTCTAACAATGCGAACACTGATGTTAGAGAAGAGACTCCTGGCTAAAACATTATGTAATTGCCAATTTCTTTAATGTGCATTTGTAATGAGTTTTATCAGAAGGCTGATTCACATGAACATGCACCATTAGCTCTGGCCAGTTGAATGCACCATTCTTGCCCTATTAGCTGTAGTTTCATTACCTTTTATAGAAATGCTTTCAAATGCATTATTGTGCAAGAGACGGACTTTTGGAATGTTATTTGATATACCGCACAGGCATGAAAGACACCTGCCTTTCAAATGCAGATATTCATGCTCTCAAATGTGTGTGTGTGTGTGTGTGTGTGTGTGTGTGTATCAACCAGCCTGGCCAGAGAACACAAATGAAGAATACATAAGTAGAGAAATAAAATTGATACTGCAGATAACATCTTTATTTCTTGAAACAATTGGAGGAAATTGGCAGCAATGTTGCCCCTTTCTGGTGGATTGAGTCTGCCAGATTTCATTTGCACACTGTCAAATCTACATACTGAGTATGCTGATCAGACTTGCTCTCCATTCTGCATTCCCAAACAGACTCAAGATGGTTAGATAACCAGACCTTGCAGTGAATCAGAGAGCTATATAAATAAAAGCAGTTCTCTAACAAATATGTTAGTCCCAAGGCTTAAATCTTGCGACTCTTTCTCCCATCTTTTAAAATCAACATCTAGGTGGTTATTTGTTTCCTAGGCTTAAAGGTTTCTGCTTCTTGCTTTAAGAAACTTTTTTTTTCAGTTATAAGAAGAAAAGATCTCCTACTCACCAGCTTCAAACCTTACATTTACATTCAAGGTTGGTAGTAAAACAATAATTTTATAGTTTTGAGATCTCCAAAAAGAGTGGGGTTTATCCTCCAATGAATTTTACAGATGTGATATACAGTATATATACAGCCCAGTACAGATAATTATATTTTGTATGAATGAGTGGGTGGGTATGTGGCAGATGGTTACATGGCACATTTATGAAAAGCAATAATTGACTATCTCCACCTTATAGAAATGGTATTCACTTTAGCTGTATCCCTAGCCAAGAAATCTATAAAATTTTATAAGGATAGGTAAAAGGACCAGGACGTTTCTCTGATTAATTGTTCAAAACTAATTGAAAGTAAAATTGATGGAAGTACAGATAATAGGAGCCCCATTCAGACAATATGTTGGTAAAATTCTAATCATAACCAATGCTTTGTGAGAGTTCTTGTCCTGGGAGAGGTTTTTTAAAAAAGAGCACAATCCATTGATATAGTATGTTAATCCTTTAAATGCTCTTTCCATGATACACAAAGTTTTAGGGTGGCTGTATCTTTTCAGATTAAAAATTCAGTAGATAATCTGAATCAGAAATGTGAGGATTTGAAGAAAAGGTTTGATTTATTAATTTGAATCTCATCAAATTAGTATTAACTCTTAGCGGTCACTTTGCCTCCCAGTGATGATGCACCCACAATGATTGTAATTGAGTCCATCAGGGGTGGGATTCAAATTTTTTAACAACCGGTTCTTTGGCCATGGCTTAATTTGTGGGTGTGGTTTGGTGGGCTGGGTGTGACTGGGTGGGCATGGCTTGGTAGTCATATGACTGGGTAGGTGTGGCCATGTGACTGGCAAATCAAATACAAGTTGTATACAAATTATACTGGAGTAACAAGTTGGCGTTCTTCCATTTTAGTTTGACTTCAGATCTGTAGGTAAGAATTCATGATCTGTTCCACTGTCAGTCTCCAGCCATGTCTCTGCTGAGTTCTTATACATTTCCCCCACAAGATATAGGCAATTTGATTTCAACGTACTCCATCTGTGATGTCCAAGTATATGGGCATCAGTCTGTTTGCTGAAAGTCTGTAGTCGTTGTGAAGAAATGATTGAATTGGCAGAAATTAATATTTCCCTGCTTCATTTCTATTTCCTAGACTAGCTCATTATAAAGGATGATTTTCCACAACAATTTTTTATCCCTGAGTATTACTAGGAAAATGATTTATTACACAGATGCTGGTGGAAATTAAAGTAATAGCTGTCTTAATTGTTTTACTTTAACGGTAAGAAGCAGATTGATTCAGTTCAGGACAGTTCCTGCACTGTGATTCCAATATGCCTCATTTGGAAGTCCTAGTGAATTGTTGTTTTTTAACTTTCTTTTTCAGGCTTCACTTTGTTTTTTTGGGGGGGTGGGGTGGGGTTCTAGCTTGTTTCTCTTTTCATTTTGTATCCTTTCCCCCTATTTTTAAAAACCTTGCAAACCATTTTTTTCTATTCTTTGAACCATAGAAATATTTGCATATACATATTTTATTACTTTTGTGGAACATCAAAAGGTTTTCAAGGTAAGGCACATCGTTAACAAATTGGGCAACTTAAAATCTGAAATTACTTTAGTTTGTAATAGGAAAATTCATATTTTTCCATAAGAAATTCATATCTTATGCATAAGATATTTAGTCAATTATATATTAGTGGAAAATCAAAATCTGCCAGAAATGTAGTGATTTGAATTAGCAGGTGTTCTTCCTCCCTCTTCCCCCCCACCCAAAAACCCCCCACTGACTTTGAGTGACATGAAATTTGTAATGTGGTTAAAAACCAAATAAGTAATCAACATTCAAATTAAAAATGTACTTTATAAAATGTACTTTATAATCACTCAACAATTTACATTCAAAATATAAATAAAATTGTGATCCAGAAGGATTAGCATCATACTTCTGCTCCTGAAGTTTGATGAAACAACCAAGTCTTCAAATATTTTCTAAAGAGAGAAAACGGTTTGACTGTCTGGAGGGATGCTATCCCAGATGGAGGAGCAGTAACCGAAAAGGTATACTTCCATGTCCCTGCAGGTGGCAATCTCTAATCAAGGAGACACATAGTTATCTCACTATATTGGTCTCTCTCTCTCTCTCTCTCTCTCTCTCTCTCTCTCTCTCTCTCTCTCTCTCTCTCTCTCTCTCTCTCTCTCTCTCTCTCTCTCTCTCTCTTCAATGAAAACAGTTCTTAACTTCACAGTTTGGTCCAGGTGCATTAGCAATATCTCAGTCTCCAAAATTGCTATCAAAATTAGAATGTTTGAAATGATTCTACAAACTTTAAATAAACAGTTAAGAAATATCATTAGGATAGAGATAAGTTATTTGCAAGACCTATGAAAGAGTTGAGATTTATCCTAAGAAAGTTATGTCTAAGGGACTTAGAGTATTAAGTATGCTTCTTAACATGAGATTGATCATTAACGAAATAATTAATTTATAAAACATTTACTGGCTGTCCTACAGAATGTATATGAAGAGTCTGCTGTCCACTTTCCTACATTGGAAATAGGAAATGGGCATGGGAAGATTTACTGAAAAAATCAGCTTGTTCCACTGTTGATCCAGTTTGATTTAACACCCATATATTTGTTAAAATAACATTGAAAGGCTCAATATTATTTAGATATGTTTCCGTATTGGAAATTTCAGCATGGATTATTTTCCATATTGGGGAAAAAAAAATCCATATTTCCTAATTTTGACTGTCAAAATGTGTTCATTTTTGTTTTATGAACTGGCTCTTTATGGAAATAATGTAGAGTCTCATCAATGTTATTCTGTTGGGTCAAGATTTAATGGTGTGCTTAAAAATTGTTTTCTATATATAATATATCCTTTTAAAAATTGTTCTCTTATTGTATTTGCATCTTTAAGATCTTTTAATTTTTTTCCATTTCTTTCCCATGTTTACATATTTTTGTCATAGACCTTGAAAAATAATCTGATGTAACCTCACCCCCAACCACTTACTTAGGGTAATTTTTATAATATTTTCATCTCAACTATCCCCATTTCTCAGATCTGGAAAAATAAATATATAAAATAAATATGGGTGTATTCTAAAATCATGATATTTTTATTTCTTGATTTTTTTTTTGTAAATTAATCTTTAGCACAACCTTTATTAAAATGTAAATTTTCAAATCATTGTGTGCAATGAAATGGTATCAATTCATTGTAAGATTAGTAGCCTAGCTCTAAAAATTATTTTATAATAGAACATTATATATATTTTTCCTCGAATGCACATCTCCATTGATTTGACTTATTTTGTTGTTTGATTTTCTTAATTATTAGAATATATCCTTTTTATTGTTTTACAATTTCCCAATGCACCTACAGCGCCTGCAAAGATAACTTTTCTTTTACAAGAAATAAAGCTGAGTCCTTCTGATATCCCAAGAGAAATTCATTCCCATTGATAATGATGAATGGGAATTTACTACTGCTGATTATTTTCATGATGCCAAATCATTATTTTTGTGGATAATCAAATACAAATTCATCATAGAAATCGACTATTCTTTTTCAAATGGCAGTGGTCCATTTTTCATTTTAACTACTGCCTTAAATCTTTCCAAACTCTATGCAGAATGGGCTAGATATTTTCCCTAAGTTACTGACAAGAAGAGTGTTCAAAAAGAACTTGAATGAGAAATATTAACCAGTGAATAATTTTTTCTCACTTTAAATAAAATATTTCCATGGTGGGAATGGCTTATTATCGATGCCGTTTAATATTATATTCTGTAATAATCAGAATGGTTTGCTCATTGAACATATAATGTAAATTTGGTTAATATTACTTTCCTAGAGCATGCAGAAGAGAAAGGAACTGTTCTTGTCTCCAGAAAGAAAGGCATAATAATAGGTAAAGAACTCAGAACAGAGCCCATTTTCTATATAGACTGTTAGTATCAAATAATGAGAGGCTGCAGCCTATAGTCTAGAACTCAACAGCTCCAGTGCCTTGTTCTAGCAATCTAAGAACCAAATCTCACAGAAACTGTTTTAAAAGGATAGATTTTATCATATGAGGAATCCCTGTTAAAAGAGAAAAAAGTACGAGTCCAGTTGTTCTATCAACCAAAGCAGACAAAAGACTCTCCTTATCATTTCACTATGACATGATTGTCTAGGAACTGCAAACCTGCTCTTTCAGGGATGCTAGATGCTACCTCATCTAGAACAGAGATTTCTGCAGAAGTGTGTCCATATTAAATTTCACTTAGAACAAAATTTCACTTCAGCCAATTCCATTTCATTCACAACTCAGTAAATTAAAAAGAAATGGTTACCTCAATCAATGCACATATTGATTGTGCAATGCAATGTGCCACAGGTCCAAAGAGATTGTTCTATTCTATAAACAGCAAAAAACAACTATCACAAACCAACTAATCAACAAGGCTGAAGTGATACCCTAGTCCAAATGTGTAAAAGAACCACCCATTCTTTAACACCTTACAAAATAGCAACAGCATCGATCATCTAAGTTTCCAGAGAGTGTTGCAATCACTGCAACTGGGCATGAGTTGACAAGGTGATCTGGAGCATGCTGGGTGAGTGTTAGATATTGATGATAGCTTGTTCCAAACCTGCAAATGATCCTTCTCAGTGGCTTCATATGGATATCAACAGTGCAAGAGATAAGACATAAGACATTTTAGGACTTGTCAGGCTAATTCCTAAGTAATTGACCAGTGTCCACCAGTGTCATTTCCTGGTAATTTCTAGAGAAAGAAGAGACAAACAATACTTTCAATGCCAAAATAGAATGCTGAGAAAATTGTGCTTAAAAGTACAGACGAGCAATGTCTTTGACATCTCTATTGATTTATTTTGTAGAACTTATAGGCTGATCCAATCATGACTGGCTTTGAACAACATGCAATTTCCCTTTCTTAACTTGGTTTACTATAAAACAAAATAGAATCAACCAAAGCCATAACATAGTGGTTTAAGATCGTAGCGACAGTTGCAATCTATCAACATCAAATTAAATGTCTGTCTGTTTGTCTGTCTATCTATCTATCTATCTATCTATCTATCTATCTATCTATCTATCTATCTATCATCATCATCATCATCTATCTACTATCTTGTTGCAATTTGACAATCAGCTTCTAGAGTATGCAATGGAAAAACAATTAAAATGCCCATAATAGAATTAAAACAAATCATGACATCATAAAACTTCCAAGGAAGATGGAAAAATAACAGAGAAGAGCAAGAAATTTTTAAAAAAACCTGGTTGCACAAAGCTTAAGTTGAGAGAATGCTTCCAGAATAATTCTATTTTCAGTACCTTTCCCAAAAGTCTGCTGGGAGGGGCTTTCTGTCAGCAGTAGGACAAATATCTCATTCAACTTCTCAAGGTTGTTTCAACAGCCAAACCTATGTCAAGAAGAAGAATGCAGAACTGCTGATTACCAATTTTATGAACTGTAGAGTTTTACATTCTTAATAGATACTCTGGCAGAGTACACATCTGTGTAATTAATTATTCTACAACAAGATTCCACATTCCTTGTGACAAGTCCACACCAACCTTTTCTAACTTGCTAAGAAATCACCAAGAAGACAAGGTGGAGCATTTGCTAGCAGAGCAACTAATGTTTGATGTTGAGAATTTAACACTTTTTAAGCTTCAGGGTTTTTTAAATTGGTTGTGAATATCTGGTTAGGTTTTCAAGAGATGAGTGTCTGAGTGATTCAAATAGCAAATATGGTAAAGGCTAATCTATTATTTCCTGTGACATTATTTTGTTAAGCCATTTAATCAGATCCAATAATTAGCTGACTCTGAAAGTGAACATTTCATCTGAGAATTGTAGATAGCCAGGAAATAGGATTTAAAAACATTATCTCTGTGCTGTTGTCTTTCAGCCGTCTCTGTGAGGTTCTATTTTTTCTTTCTTAGAGCATGCAAGAAGCTGAATGAGATAGCTTTCTCTCTATAAACTGAAAAATCATCTAGAGGAAAGAAATATATTAATTAGAGAAGTAATCTTTTTATAATCTCTTTCTGCAGTAAATGAAATCGAACTACTGGGCTTCTATAAATCTTTTAGTAGTTTATTTCCCTGAAAAGATTTGTGCAATGGCTATCACTAGCAATCTCTGGAGAGATAGATGCCATGCTAGCAGAGATAATGAGAATATAGCCCTGAAGAATACTGAAAGTTCAGCCAAAGAAAACTGGTAAACTTGTTCTATCAAATGCATGCACAACAATTTAAATTAGCTTTCCAAGAGGGAAACTTACACACTGAAGAGTTAAACTCCAGTTACACTTATTCCACATCTTAGGAAACAACAAATTCAATATCATGTTTTGGGGGTACACAACTTGTGGTGAAAAAAAAAAATCACCAGAAGCTAGAGATGGGGAATTAAAAAGCTCAGTGGTTGGGAAGTAATTGTTTCATATTTTAATAGTTTTTGCATTGCCAGAAGCTAAATCACACACACACACACACACACACACACACACACACACACACACACACACCTTCTCTCTCTCTCTCTAATAATTTAAATACAAGTGCAATTTCTTCCCAGGCATGTCAGTGTTAATAGCTTTATATATAAAAATGAACTACTGAGCTACTATTTATAGTCTAGGCTCATGCATCACTACATTGATTTTTTATGTGAATTACTTTGACATAATTGAAAACTATTGTGGATAATCAAAGCCTAAGTCAGCACCATGATGTCCAAAGGCAACATTGCACATGTAACCCTCCTGAGAATGTCTGCAACCCCTACAAATTAAACAAAAAAAATCATTTTATTTTTCCTTTTAAAAAATTGGTGGGCCAAAGGAAAAAACATCAATAGGTCATGAAACATTGGGAAAGAATATGAGAATTGGATGATTCAATAAAGTATTGACTAACAAAAAGTTTTTAATTAAGCATAAGTTCACCATTGTGCCTACCGTCCCTGTCCTATTGTACCCATTTATTCGTACCTATTTCCTGTATTCTTACTCATGTTTATACTTATATCTATTATCTTGTAAGCAATTGACAAATCAAATAAATAAATAAAAATAAATAAATTTGCACTGGCAAGTACTTACAGTAACTTCACATACCACCAATGCTATCTATGAATTAGTTCTCAGCAATGTTTGAGGAATACCTAGTCAGCTGTTATGAGAAATATAACATGATAACAATAATAAGGCATTACATATCACAAAATCTAGTAGGCAAAGCAATACAAAGCAAATAACATTTGTGCCTATATTTTCTAAACTGCAAGTTTCAAAGCTACTAATGACTAACAATGTATTCTATATTGGCTAAAACATAATTGCAATTTTAGGGAGGAAACACCTCCCCACCACCACACACATACACACAGATTAACATTTTTTTACAATTGTTTGGTTTATTCCAAAATGAACATTGATCAAACTATACAGATGAAAGAGAGCAATTTCTTTCTAGCATTGATCAAATGACATGGAAAACAGAAGAGTCCAAATTATCCCTGCTGATTTACTGTATGTGAAATTGAAATGTCATTTCTTTTTGTAAGAAGTATGTAAACTTTAAAAACAGGCAGGAAACCTATAATCTACTTTTCAGATGATAGAATATTCAGAGCAGATTTTTACAGATATTTGCCTCATATTACAAAGAGTCATGAAAGCCTTTTATAGCAACCACTCAGAATTTGTATTTGCTGAAAATTCATTTAAGAAAAAAGAACTTTGGGCCTCATTTGAATACCCATGCCTTCCCCTCCCTTTCTGTGTGCTTATTACCATATCTGAAAGGCAATGTAGGAGTGGGGTAAAGAATACTCTCCACAATGACATCATTTCTCATCAAGAAAGATGACATTGTTAGTTTTGACTGCACCAATTACATTTGGAATGGGACTGCAGTTAGACCCGGTTTCCTTGAACAAATGTGTGTTTTTATCAGCATAGACAGTTCTCAGCCTCTTTGATTGCAGATGTACTTGCAGGTCCCACTCTGATGAAGTAAGAACATGCAGACTCCCAGGAGTTCCTCCATGGAGAAAGTATTCATTTGTCATTTGTTTGCTTCTGTTTTCTTCTTCCTTCTTTAAATGCATGCAATGTGCCCCAGAAGGCAGATTTGCCTCCTGAGAGGCTGGACAAAGACATTTTCAAATGAAATCTACAAAGCTGCATATAGACATTTTCAGACAATCCAAATGTCACTCGCTGTACACTCGTAAAGATGAAAGAATTCTTCATTCAGTCGATTCACTTAAAATGCACTTCTTCTGAGAAAAGAGGCCACAATGGGATAGCTATTTATAGAACCTCTACTTAGAGTTTAGGATTTAATGTTTTAATTATTTGGCAAAGTGATGCTGGAACACAAGAGCTTCCTACCGAAATGTTCAGCTCCAGATTTGCTTTGTGAATAGGGAAGCAATTATATCTCTTCAATTCAAAAGTCATTAGGAAAGGAAATGCATTACTTGAAGTAGTTTTGTTATTTAGATATTCTTGCCAAATAGATGAGGACTTTTGGTAGTGCCTTGAATGGCACCTCAAGACTAAATGCACCGAGCACATGTATTTATTGCAAGCCTTCGCATATTAATTTTCTTTAGTTTTCTTCTAGATGTCATCTCACTCAGATGGAAATATTCTCTTTGTGCTCTTCTTATGCAAATTAAATGTTCTGATTTGCTAGTGAGAATTATTCTTATATCAGGTAAACTGGGTTTTTGAAGCAGATGATGTAGCACAGATGTGAAAGGCTAAATTGCAGGCTTCTGCCCAGTTTTAAAAGAAGCAACTCAGAAACTCTCTGCAACTTTCAACATTATTTCAACCTTTTGATTGGTGAGAGCACTGTTTTAGGTGTCACCTTTGTAGGGAGGGAAGAAGAGAAGGAAAGAAAAAAGATTCCAAATCAACCCAGTGGAAAATGAGAATGCCTCTGCGGGCCAAGGAAAATAGTATGATAAAAGCAAGTAAATAACTGCAGAAGTTGACCATAGCTGAACAACTGAAGAATGACCAAAAGCATATTTTACTAGGGATTTAAATGAAGTTTAATTGGAATCCAGGAGGAAGCCAAACCAAGTATTTAATTTCCACAGAATGAGGTAAACATACTCTACAGAGAACAGCAACCAAGTGTTATTAATTCTTCTCCACATATGCACACACACAAAATATACTAAACAGGAGCAAGAGGGTGTTTATATTAGATAACAAAAGGGCCAAGAGATCCCCACCCCAATCTACTGATGTGACAAATTATGAAATATCAAACTATAGCATTTAAATAATGTGAGAATTTGCATGCCAGATTATTCCAATAACATGGTAGGAAAGTGAAGAAAAGGAAAAGGGAAGAGGGCCATCCTTGAATGAATGTTACATTCTTTCTAGCTTCTGGGCCTGATCCAGCAAATGTCTTTTGGTTTTTTAAAGAATAAAAAGAGGCAAGAATCAGGCCAAATTGTGAAGCTATTTCCTAGAATCAGATTCAAAAATGGAATTCTGGTTTTGTTAATCTCAGTTCATATAGGAGATACAACTATATTTTTCTCTGTAATTGTTAGCGGCAAAGCTTTTGTTGTATAACAGTATCAATATGAATATACCTTTTATATGTTGGGAAATCAAATGGTTTTCATCCTTGCACTAAATATGTTATAATCTGGAATAACAGTATAATGGGCAAGTTATAAAAAGACACGCCTGACATATTAGTATTTTCTTTTATATTCCCTAGTGCATGAGGGGAACAATTTTGAGCAATAAATCCAATTTTCTAAAATAAACAAAAAGGGTTTGGCAGGCTCCTCACTGATCTCTTTTATACTCCTCGCAATCTATAAGACATCTTAAGAAAATGCCAATGGATTGTGATACCTATTTTATGACAAATGGTATCCAGCATTAACACATTTCAGAAAAAACATTGGCTCAGTTTGCATAGAACACTAAAAAAAAAAAAAATCTGGGATAGATTAACCACCTAGGCCAGCATCATATATTGTACCATGTGCTATCTTCCCATAGTCCAAGGACCTTTTTATTCTTCATAAGTGAATTTACCAGGTTCTCAAAAATAGTTTCTGCTACATTTCTTGTTTTCTAAGTTTTCTAAGTTTTTAAGTGCCAGTTTGATTCTTTATTCTTCATTCCTCACACAGTAAAAAAAAAAAAAAAAGATTGGCATTTTGGGGAACAATGAAAGTCAGGCCACAAATTCTCCAGGTGTCCTTAACAGATGAAATCAGGATTTACAGGCTGAACAAACGAAGCATCTTATAGATTGCTCAGTTCTGAGCAAAAAACTTTGAAATTGCTTAGACTTCTATCATGTGGCTGCTGTTTGAATGCTTGACGTGGGTGAGAGATGGGAGCAGACTTGAAAATAGCCGCTTGGAAGTTTAACAGTCCCACTCTGCCATCTCTTAACCGTTCATTACCAGTGTCAATGAAAGTTACATTTCCTCCATAAGATGTTATAGACTTTTTTTTTCTCCTTTCTCCCTTCTCCTTTCTGCTTCTCATTCACTTTATTACACATGCAAATCCTCAATTAGGGGTGACCTTAATTTGACTTACAAGTGAAACCCACAAGATATTTGTTAAGTTCGGGAAATGAGAGGCTGAACCAGGGCATGGATGCAACAAATACTTTATTAGAATAATAAAGGACTGACCGTGCTTGCCAAGCCTGGAACTGGCTCGCAGCGATCAGCAACTGGTTGGACCCCGCAGCCTGCTTTTATAGCTGGCTGCTGGGGAGAACCAACCAATGGGAGAGAGGGCAACCGCCCCCGTATCACGAACGGACCTGGGTGGGAACTTCTTTAAGTTCCAGGGACATAACACCCCTTCCCCCCAGATGCGAACACGCATAGTCTTTAAGGTACGCGGGAGGCTTGTGCTGGCGCCCAGAACGGCGCAACTCTGGGGAATTGTCTGGTAGATCGGAGTCTGCAACTGAAGGTTGGACCGGTGTGGTGTCACGAGCGCGTTCCTCGGTCAGTGTCGGATCGGGGCTTGTAGGGCTGATCGTTGAGGAAGTGTTTCCGTTGGCTGGTTCGGACTGGTCAGCCATCAGGTGGTCACGGGTCGTATTCGGGGTCCCTGACTCGGCTGCAGGCGTGAGCTGGTCCCTGGAATTGGTGCTGATGTGGGGTTGATGCTGTAGCCCTGCACCGGTCTGCAACCATGAGTCACTGCTAACGTGCGTGTCTTGGCGCTTCCGCAGCTGATCCAGGTGCCTTCTCCAGATCCGGCCATCCTCCAGTCTGACTCTATACGACCTGGGTCCAGTGATGGCCACGACCTCGCCCGGGATCCACAGAGGGTCTCCAGCGAAGTTCCTCGCGAACACGGGTTCCTGTAAGACAAAATGCCTAACCCCCGATGTGGAAGCGAGGGGAGCGTCAGGGCAGTAATGTGGGTGCAGCCTGTCCAATACAGTCCGCAGGCGTCTACCCATCAGGAGTTCAGCCGGGGACTTATTAGTGACTGTGCACGGGGTTGAGTGCTGGCTCAGCAAGAAACGGGAGAGTTTTTGGTGCCAGTCATCCTTGCTGAACCTAGCCAGAGCCTCTTTAGTGGTCCTAACGGCTCTTTCTGCCAACCCGTTACTGGCAGGATGAAAGGGGGCCGTGAAGATGTGGCGGATGCCCAGATTGGCAGCGAAGCGACTGAACTCAGCCGATGCGAACTGGGGGCCATTGTCGGAAACAATTGAGTCAGGTAGCCCGTGCGTTACGAATAGGCGAGTTAATACCTTGGTGACCGCTTGCGTGGTGGTTGTGGACAGTTGTGCCACGTCAATCCATTTAGAGTAAGAGTCCACGACCACCAGGAACATTTTGCCGTGTGTCGGGCCTGCTAGGTCGATGTGAATCCTGGACCAGGGTGCGCTGGCGCTTTCCCACTTGGTGGGGGTGGCAATTGGAGGGGATGGACGGGATTCCTGGCAGGGATGGCAGGAGCTTACCCATCTGCTGATGTCATCGTTGAGGCCGGGCCACCATACGTAGCTGCGTGCTAATGCCTTCATTCTGACGATGCCAGGGTGGCCCTCGTGCAACGCCTCCAAAACTCTGGTACGCAGCGAGGTCGGGATGACCACTCATGTGCCCCACAGCAAACAGCCCTGCAAACTGGATAACTCCTGTAGGCGGGTCTTAAAAGGCGTGAATTTGGTTTCAACATCACTGCCCGGCCACCCCCTCCTCACCCAGTCCAGTACCTGGGCGATCGTCTTGTCTGCCTTGGATTTGGCTGCAATGTCAAGGGCAGTGATGGGGAGGTCCATTTGGGTGACCTCAAAGATAGCGTGGACCGGGTCCGGGTCCTCAGCTGTAGCAGGTAGGGGGCAGCGGCTGAGGGCGTCTGCGTGAGACAATGTTTTATCTGGATGGTGTATGAGTCTATACGAGTATGCTGCTAGGAAAAGAGTCCACCTCGTCATTCTAGGCGACAGGACTTGAGGGGTCTGTTTGTCACCTGCTAGTAGGCCCAGGAGAGGCTTATGATCCGTGACCAGCTCGAAAAAGTGGCCAAAAAGAAACTCATGGAATTTCTTCACAGCTGCGACAGCTGCTAAAGCTTCCTTATCGATTTGACTATAGTTGCGCTCTGTTGCAGAGAGCGTCCTGGAAAAAAAAGCGATGGGGGCCTCGGAGCCATTGGGGAGCCTGTGGCTTAACACTGCCCCAATTCCAAAAGGGGATGCGTCCGCTGCTAGCACTAATGGAAGGTTGGGGTCAAACTGAATAAGGACCGCCTCCGACGTGAGTAGTGATTTGACTGCGCGGCGGAGTCTTCCTTGTGACCCCAATGCCAAGCCGATTTTTTATCCAAAAGTCTGTGCAGGGGTTCCCACAGATGCTTTATGGGGCAGGAACGATGCGTAAAAATTCAAGAGCCCCAAGAAGGCCTGTAGTTCCGCTTTGGAGGTTGGAGTGGGTGCCTCGTGAATTGCCTTAACCTTGGACTCCAGGGGGTGAATGCCTGAGGCGTCAATTTTATAACCCAGAAAGTCCACCTGTCTATTGGCAATGGCACATTTTTCTTTTTTTAATTTGAGGCCATGCTGTCTGAACCTCTCTAACACTGCTCGGACTCTCTGGAAGAGTTGGGGTCTGTCCCTGGCCGAGACTAAGATGTCGTCAAGTAGGGTATTACACCAGGGAGGCCCTGCAAAATCCGGCCCATGAGGGATTGAAAAATGCCCGGGGCAACACTTACGCCAAATTGGAGACGCTTGCACCAGAAAGCACCCCTGTGGGTGACGATGGTCTGGAGTTCCGCTGTTTGGTTGTCAACAGGGAACTGTTGATACGCTTGAGACATGTCCAATTTGGCAAAAATGCTGCCAGGTTCAAAAGTGTGTAATAAGTGCTGAATGACGGGCACTGGGTAAGCGCTAACTTGTAAAAATTTATTAATTGTGGTTTTGTAGTCCGAGCAAATTCTCAGGCTACCATCTTTTTGAGGGTGTGACAATGGGCGTCTCCCATTTGGCGAAATCTGTTGGCTCAATGACCCCTTGTTTTAATAATTTATCCAGTTCCGCATCTAATTTAGGCCGAATAGCGAATGGGACTCTACGAGGTTTTAGCCTGATTGGGACTGCTTGGGGGTCGACTGAGAATGAGATAGGGGTACCGTTATAACACCCCAGTTCATTGCTGAATACATCTGAGTAGTCAGCGAATAAGGAGTCTGTGTCAGAGGTGGAGACAGCATGGACTCCTGTTAACCCTAGGCCGAGATGGGGGAACCAATCAAGCCCCAAGAGTGTGGGTAGGTTGCCGTTAACTACCACTAGAGGTAGGTGGCCTTTGAAAGTTTTAAAATTGACAAGAAACTTGCCTCTGCCGATTACAGGAATGTCCTTCCCCTGGTAGTCCTTCAGGCTAAACTGGCACTTCTGGAGCCGGGTTCTGGATAGATTGGGCTGTAGTCTCTTGATGGTGCTCCAAGAGATAATTGAGAGCGCTGACCCCGTGTCAACCTCCATGCGACAAGGTCTACCTTCTAACAAAACGGAGAGAGAAATTTTACTAATTGCATGGCAAGCGTGCTTAGCATGGTGGTGAGTGCGACAGTTCAATACTTGCCTTTGGGTCCCGAATGTGAAAAGGAGGGGTGCCTTTGTGCCGAGTTGTGAGCGGCCTGGCAGACTCTAGCGATGTGCCCCTTTTGTGGCAAATGTTGCAAGTGGCTCCCTTGAATTTGCAGGTGGTCCTCAGGTGAGATCCACCACATGATAGGCACAGGGTGATGTGCTTGGGTGGACTGACGCTTTCTTGCTTGGCTCCTACCTGCGGGGGTCTGGCGTGGGCTAGGCGGTGGATGTCGGCTGCATCGCTGGGGTCCTCTTCGATGACCACCTCTTCAGAGTGGACTGAAACTGCACTTTGCTTGGAAGCAGGACCTTGGATTTCGGTGGCTGAGTGTGCTGCCAGCTCTGTGCCAGGGCTTCCTCGACGGCTTGCGTGAGGTTGAGATCCTTCTTAGCGAGTAGGCGCCTTTGGAGGTGAAGGTCCTTGACTCCACAGACTAGCTGGTCGAGGAGCATGTCCTCCAGGTAGGTCCCAAACCCACAATGGAGAGCTGCATTTCTGAGGGCAGCCATGTACTGGTTGATGGTCTCTTTGTCTGATTGCTTCCTCATTCGGAAGGTGAACCGCCTGGCAATCTGTGAGGGTCTAGGAGAATAGTGGTTAGTAAGGATTTCTAACAGTTCTGTCCAGGGAACGTTTTTTAACTCACGTGGAGCCACGAGTGCTGTGGCAGTATCAAAGACGATGGCTCCACAGTAGATCAGGAAATATGATTTTTTCCGGTGCTCCCCTGCATCAGCCAACCCAATTGCGTCGATGTAATGGTTAAAGCGATTCTTGTATGACTCCCAGTTCTCCTCATCCGGCTTGAACACTGGGAAAACCGGGTTGGAGTTCATGATGAAAAAAAAATCAGGTTGGAATAATCTGTTGAGAAAATCTCTCTGGGGCAGCAGCAGGAAGGTTTTTGTGCCTGTGGCAGGCAAGTGACTTCAGCTCTGGAGAGGCTTTTCACAACTCTCTCTCTCTCTCTGGGTTAACACGAGGTTAGGCTGCAACGGTCGTTGGCAGCGTTTTGAAATTCGCGCCTGCGTGGGTGTCAGTGACTTTGTAATACAGCACCGCGCTGTACTTCTAGGGCGGAAATTCAAATGACAGCCGTTTGAATTTCGCGCCTAAAGAAACGAGCGGCTGCGGCTCGCAGCGCTTCACTTTCCCTGTAGCTTGGCTAACAAGCGGCTACAGACGCTTCTCACTCTCGCTGCTTGCTGACCGCTCTCTCTGGCTGCGGATCAGCGTTCGCTCTCGTTTGCCTGCTGATCGTTCTCTCTAGCTGCGGATTAGCGTTTGCTCTTATTGCCTGCTGATCGTTCTCTCTGGCTGCGGATCAGCGGCTAGTGATTCAGCGGTTGCATTGTGCCTCTGGTCGCCATCCCATCCTCGTTGCCAGTGTTAAGTTCGGGAAATGAGAGGCTGAACCAGGGCATGGATGCAACAAATACTTTATTAGAATAATAAAGGACTGACCGTGCTTGCCAAGCCTGGAACTGGCTCGCAGCGATCAGCAACTGGTTGGACCCCGCAGCCTGCTTTTATAGCTGGCTGCTGGGGAGAACCAACCAATGGGAGAGAGGGCAACCGCCCCCGTATCACGAAAGGACCTGGGTGGGAACTTCTTTAAGTTCCAGGGACATAACAATATTGCTTAAAAATAACCTCTTTCCTTTATGTATATTTAGGATTTCAGGGTGACATGATACCAGTGTTCCAGTATCTCAGGGGCTGCCACAAAGAAGAGGGAGTCAAGCTATTCTCCAAAGCATCTGAAGGCAGGATAAGAAGCAGGGTGGAAACTAATCAAGGAGAGAAGCAACCTAGACCTAAGGAGAAATTTCCTGACAGTTAGAACAATTAATCAGTGGAGCAACTTGCCTCTAGAAGTTGTAAATGCTCCAACAATGGGAGTTTTTAAGAAGAGATTGGATAACTGTATATCTGAAATGGTATAGGGTTTCCTTCCTAAGCAGGGGGTTGGACTAGAAGACCTCCAAGGTCTCTTCCAACTCTGTTATTCTATTTAGCAGAGTTTATTTGAATTCATATCACATGCAGTTAATATATAATTAAAACAGATTTTGCAGACTTCTTGCAGCAACATTGAGGCTCCTCTGCAGTCATTTTTGCAGGGATAAATAATGGTTTCATGTAACATCTGAACCAGGGATGGGATTCAATTTTTTTAACAACTGGTTATGTGGGCGTGGCTTAGTTGGTGGGTGTGGCTTGGTGGTAATGTGACTGGCCGGGCATGGCCAACTCAATATCACTCACATTGAGGCATGCATCTCCTCGCCTGGCCTCTCGTGACTGTGGGGATGCTGCAATAGTCGTAAGTGTGAAAAATGGTCATAAGTCCCTTTTTTCAGTGCCATTGTAAGTTTAAATGGTCACTCCATACAAGCAAAGTACCAGCAAAGGAGAGGAAAAAAACTCCAAAGAAGTTCCAGAGACAGGAAGTGTAGTCCTGCCAAGAATTAATAAGGGTTAACGGAGAGGCGGTTTCTGTAAGCAACACCAGAATGTTTCCTTCCTGCCTTTCTTACAGGATTAGGCCAGTAATTTCTTCGAACAACTGGTTTTCTGAACTGCTTAGAATGTTAACAACCGTTTCTAGTGAATAGGTGCAAACCTGTAGAATCCCACCCCTGATCTGAACCAACTCAGAAGTTCTTACTTATACAGCAAAACATTTTTTGTTAAAGCATCTTTTTAATATTTCATCTGGATTTTGCTAAAAAAGTTACTGGCAGATGTTGTTTTTGGAAGGCTTTTAGAAGACTGTACGTATCCCAAACCAGAAGCAAGAGTTGTTTCTAAAATTGTTTTCATTTGATCCTTTTCATAGGAAAATATCTTTAGCATTCACCATTTCATTAGTAATGTAGAATACTGTGAGCTGCACTTTCAGTGCTGTAATTGCAGGTCCTTCCTCATACATACTCAAACAAAAACAAGTCACAAGGCAAACCCAAGGCAAGGATTTGTTTCTTTCTCTCCCCTCTCCATTATCATTTGAAAGGAAGGAATAGAAACGTGCTTCTCATTCAATTTTATTGAACCACATACTGCTCAAAAGGAAGCAAATTTGGAGGGAGGAAGGGTTGGAACTGTCACAGTTTTGTTAAAAATACAAATCAGGTTGGTCTTGTCATCTCCATATAAAAGAAACATGGCCAAACCATTAGGCATTCAAGTCACCATGGCAGCATGAAAGATGCAGCTTGACTGACAAATCCAGAAATTGGGTAAATTCTGAATCCAAAGCTCTCATGAAACAGGATTCAATTTAAAAAATGGATTTTGCTTTCCTATTATGTGCAATGCAGTTACACCTATGGGTTGGCAAAACTCAGACACAGCTGATAAAGCCCAGGCTAAGAATAACAATGCATACATTTCAAATTGCTGCTAATGTCACATTGTGCATGCTAAACTTCTAGAAAGCTATGACAGAGTATAGCAGGAAAGTTAGGACAGGGCTAGATTATATTTAATGAGAATATCAATTTAAATGAGAGAAGATCAGTATATTTAACGAACATGGTAATGACATCTCTGTTAAGCAATGTAACCAATAAAGAGGAATCCCTTCTATTTTTTTTCATCAAATTTATAAGCATCACCTTGAAATATAAAATATATTCAAAGTATGTCCATCTGTTAAATTATTCCTTTGCTGTGCCTTCCTGACGGTGAGTCTTTTGGATATGTCTGCATATTTTAAAAATCTTTTCTTGTCTGGGCTTCCTACTTTTTCCTGAGCTTTTTGTTTTGAAAAATAAGTCCAGTAATACACAGTTCTGTTGTTTATCTACAGTAGTAGTTACTTGAGGTTCATAGTTGATAGCGACTACAAAAATGAAATGGTGTTTTGCTAGACTTATTTTTTAAAAAACTGTCCAGGAAAAAGTAGATAGCACGGGGAATGAAAAATATTCACTCGGTCTGTTTTTATATTCCAATGGCTTGCCCGGGGGGGGGGGGAGGGGCAGGGGGAAGGTGGATCCTTAAGGGTAATACTAAAGGGGATAAAATAAGAAGCACAATTACAGTGCGCTCCTTTGAAAGTTTATTCTGATATTTGATGCTACAAAAACTATTCAATATGTACACTGAACACACTTGATAATTGAAAAAGATTCTAATAATTTGAAAAATCAGGTAATATAACTTGTTGCTGTTTGCCTTTGCAGAAGAAATATTCTTTTTAAATAGTATCATAATCCCAAAGAGCAAATAATTCATAGCTGTTTAGGAATTATTATGGCAAGTAAACCTTGAACAAGGTTTTAAAATGTGCAATTGCTTCCTCCTTCCTGACCAAAATGGAGAATCTCAATAAAGAAAATGATGTCTTGTATCAGGTTGACTTTTTTTCCCCATCGAGGTGACCCCTATCTACTTTAATCAACTCCTAATGTTAAAGGACTTTAATTTTCCAGGATTTCAGGCTGAGGTTTTGCAACTGCATATCTTAATTTTTTCTTTTGTTACTGTTATTGGTAGCATTAAAATGAAAACCATTTTGTAACCAACATTGTTATTAAACTGTATTGTAAACTACTTTAAAAGACAATTTACAGGCAAGATATTGTTTTAAAGATAACTCCTAGAGCTATACAATTATTCAGTTTGGAGGTTCATTTAGAGGACCATTCAATAAAAAGAATGTATCAAACTGACTTTCTAAATTGGATGGATCAGCTTATTAAATAAGATCAGATGCATATGAAATTTTTAGTTATTTCTTAATATATATTTTCAAATCTGCTCTGAATATTGAATTGATCTAATTTGATGCTCCAGAGAAAGCTACACAATTGAATTGACTCAATCTTCAAAATTGATTTGAATTGTTGAATTAAATAACATAATCAATTCAAAATGATTTAACAGTCTGAGTTGGATTGAAAACTCATCTGTGTATCTCTGATAAGTAAACCTGCAATGATACAGTCACCTGTACAGCCTAATGATCATTAAAAGTACTATCTTTCTCTCTCCCTTTGACATTAGTGCAGGAAGGGGAAAAATCTAGCACTGGATTCCTCCAGCCTTACATCATGCCTACCAGACTGGCTGTTACCAGAGGTGGTATTCAGCAGGTTCTGACCAGTTCTGGAGAACCAGTAGTGGAAATTTTGAGTAATTTGGAGAATCAGACTGGAGATTTTACAGCATCCTTCCCCTGCCATGCCCATCAAGCCATGTCCACAGAACCAGTCGTAAAAACTTTTGAATCCCACCACTGGCTGTTACCAATGTCAGATGCTCTCTGAAAAGCCAAAATGGCGCTTTTTGGTGCAATAGGGTTGGGAAGTTGGCAAGTAAATTGGATGGCATATTGGAGTTATTTGTCCCTCAGTTAATTTATGGATAATATTTAGTCCAGTTTTTTTTCTTTCAATTACACAGGACAGTGAAAGGCATTCATTCAACCCACTCCATTCTGGTTGGATATTGATGATAAGAGACAGTGTAGCTCCTAGCATTAATGGTTGGATAAGCCAACCAATAAATTAAATGATAATGGTTGATGCTATTCTTTTAATAGCTATAAATGGGCATGCCCTTTTACTAATGAACTTCTGAACATGACTTCATTCCAGAAGAAAAAGGAACTAAATCATAAAAAATACATCAGCTCAATGGCCAAAATATTGCATGTGTGTATAAATCCTTGCAGCCACACCTGGTTGGACCCAGTTGCATCCTTAATTGTTTTATATCACAAAAGCAAAATGATAGTAATATAAATTTTACCAAGACAATAAAAAAACTGATTTCCTTTTCTAGGCATTGAACTAATCCTAGTCCTCTTTGCTCTCAAACAGCAAAGATTATTAATGTTATAGATTATTGAAGTTATAGTTTCCCCTGCTCTCTACTGACCATAAAAACAACATTTTATTTTGAACCAAGGCATCAATTTTCATAGAGCAATGATGGCAGATGTACTGTGGCTTGAAAACACTTATTCTCTTTTCCCCACAATGCAAGTTAGCCATCTTGAAGGTAACGTACCATAAACTAGGCATGTTTCCCAATCATCTCCAAAGAATCAAAACCCGAAAGAAAAAGAAGAAAAGAAAAAATAATAATTTAATCACTCAAGGCTGAAATCATTCTACATTTTCTGCAGCTTAAAATTTCAAATAAAAAAATGCAGATTTATCTGAATAAAAGTACCACAACCATTTCTTTTATAATTTATTTTATGGGACTTTAATATAGAAGAAACCAGAAGCCACCAGAACTGCTTAGCATGCCATGTAATCATAAGTAGGAATAATAACAATTTCTAACATTATAGCATCTTATGGAGCTATTGTATTACTTAGATACAGTTAATGATCAGCATAATGTGTATGGCAAACATAGAAGCATTAGAAGCAGAGGTGGTATTCAGCAGGTTCTGACCAGTTCTGGAGAACCAGTAGTGGAAATTTTGAGTAGTTTGGAGAACCGGTAAATACCACCTCTGACTGGAGATTTTACAGTATTCTTCCCCTGCCATGCCCACCAAGGCATGCCCACAGAACCAGTAGTAAAAAAAAACTGAATCCCACCACTGATTAGAAGTATACTGTATTAAGTCAAATGATTAATTCAACACTCAATTCAGTATTGTCAACTGATTGACTATGAGTCTCCAAGGTTTCAAGTGGGATTTTGTTGTACTTGGAGATACCTCAAAATCAGCTTGAGATCTTGAACGGCAAAGCATGGTGTTAAAAGTAAAGAAGTGCCACTATTTTTATCTTTACTATTAAATTACTCATCATAACAAGATCACAGATCTTTAATTTTGTTATTATAGATAGATATTACATCGGTAATTTCTCTCTATCTATTCAATGTAATCCTGTTTCTTTTTATGAACCTTTAATTTATGATAAATAGAAGCAGATTAAATCTTTTTGTTAGAATAATTTAGTAATCAAGAATAATTCTGGTCTTCCCAAAAGCTCAATTGTTTACTAAAATTGCTCTCTCTTTTTTTATTAGCTGCTTTATTCTATATTTCCAAATAGCCTGTGGCCTCAATTCAACATTTTATAGTTCTATCCTTGTACTGTGGTTTTCATATTGTTCTATCATACTCCCTGGCCTCCTCAGATGTTTTTCAACAGTGATGGACAATTTTCCTGAAAAGGCCAGCAATCAATTTTCCCTGCAATGTGCAATAATTAGTGGGGAACACATAACTCTCAGGTTCTGGTCAAACTTTCATCTTCTTTCAAGGTGAAACCTTAAAAATTATGATGATGGGTGAAGGTTTCTGGAAGCACACAGATGGCTGCAATGTTATGTGCATTGCAGTGCAACATGGGAAATGAAATCAGTTGCCCTTGAAAGGATAAGACTAGATTCCATGTAAACCATTTTCCTGTTTCTTTTTGGGCGTATTCCTTAGCTTTAGATCCTTGTGGTTTTTTTTTTTGAAAATACAAAAATATTCCATAGGATGGTATGTTATTTATATTAATTTTCCAAAATGTGTGTGCGTGTGATGTATAATTCTTGAAAATGTCATCTCTCTCTCTCTTTCTCTCTCTCCCTCTCCCTCTGTCTCTCTCTGTGTACACACATACACACACACACACACACACACACACTTTTTAAGAATTCCAGTCTAAAGGATTAGAGCTGGCAGATTTTAGAGACAATAAAGATGCTTATAGGAATCCAAAACTAAACACAAAATATTAATATATTAATAAAATTCTAATTAATTATGAATTAATAAAATATTAATAGACACATTGAAAATGGTTAAAATATTAAAAAATTGCCAAAATTTGAGATTTTTCTGAGAATTCAAAAATATCACAAGAACATGGGGCAACTTCACTGAAATTTTGGGAGATGCTAGAATCTCTCTCTCTCTTCCCCCCTCTCCCCCCCTCCACATCCATGTACTGTATTGTATAAAACTGCACAATGATGTCTGAAAAGGATGCTGATCTTGGAGTGAAGGGCTGTACAGTTCTTTTATAAAGCTTCTTACATGCATGTCGATGTCACTATATGCATTCCTCTTCTCTCCAACCTCGTACCCCTTTTGAAAAACATAAGGAGCATTTCAGATTCTGTATCCAATGCAAAACAGTATCTCCAGTGCAAAACAATTAAGAAAAAATGGAATTGAATAGAAACAAAACAAATAAAATTGCATTTCTCACCCTCTTTTGTATTTCTATTTGTTTTCATTATAAAGATGAATCAAGCATTTGTGGCTCATTCGTTTCATTTTGTCATTCATGTTTAAAATGAATATACAGCTCCATTTCATTCTTGTTAGCACTGCATTTTTATGATGTTTTAAGGGCTGCCCGGTAGCTATAATTTTCCTTTTGCTTTTCCTTCTGCAAACCGTGCATATGGCAAACTCTTATACACAAAAAAATTCTCTTTTTGTTCCTGATTTTTTTCTCTCTGTTGTAACTAAAACCTTTGTTCTTCATGTATGCAAGTCATGGTTCATTAGAACATCTCTTTTTTTGTAATCAGATGTTCCCAAATATTCTACTTGTAAAACAATATGTAAACTTGGCTTAATTAAACTATGTTAATGACAATTTTTCACATATTAGAGAGAGTTTGCTATGCAAGAATGCTCTCACTGAATTTGCTAGGTTGAGCTACTTTCTCCTTACCAATTGAGATAATCTCTATTCCTCATATGCTTTTATTAAAGGCATTCACTCAAGGATTAGGGGTAATGCATGTTAGCCATGAACCATCATGAAGAATAGGTAAAATGCAAATGTTCTAAATAACAATGAATCATTAACTTGGTGTATTTTTTTATGAAGTTAGAGTTACTTTATTTAAAACCAATGAATTAGGGCTTCACTAACAGGGTGAGGTAAGCAAAGGGATTCTTCAAAGCTATTTTGTAAAGCAAAGTGTGGCCTTCATTCCTCTTCATACTCTACATAAATGACCTCTGTGATCATACTAAGAGCAACTGCATTCTTTTTTGCTGATAATGTAAAGCTATTCACCACCAACAATACTGCTACCCTTCAAAAAGACCTTGAATATGTGTCAGCATGGTCAAAGAAATGGCAACTTCAAATCTCAACAAATAAATGCTGTGTCTTACATATTGGCAAAAAAATAATAATCAGAAAATAAATTACGAGCTGAATAGCTAAGACCTTGTTGATGACACAAACTTTGTCAAGGACCTTGGAGTACTCATCTCTAATGATCTAAGTACTAGAGCCCACTGTATCTACATAGCCAAAAAGGCATTTAGAGTTGTTAACCTAATCCTTCGTAGCTTTTTCTCCAGTAATATCACATTACTAACTAGAGCATACAAAACATTTGCTAGACCAATACTTGAATATAACTCATCAGTCTGGAACCCGCATTACACATCTGGTATTAATACAGTTGAGAAAGTCCAGAAATATTTCACAAGAAGTGTTCTCCACTTCTCTACTTGTAGCAGAATACCTTTGCCACCAGACTTGCAATTTTAGACCCAGACAACCTAGAACTATGCCGCCTTCGGTCCAATCTAAGTATAATACATAAAATTATCTATTGCAATGTCCTACCTGTCAATGAATACTTCAGCTTCAATCACAAAAATACAAGAACACACAATAGATACAAACTCAAGGTAAACTTGATTGCAGGAAATATGACTTCAGCAACAGAGTGGTCAATGTCTGGAATACTCTACCTGACTCTGTGGTTTCTTCCCAAATCCCAAAAACTTTAACCTTAGACTGTCTACTATTGACAGTACCCTTTCCTAAGATGTCTGTAAGGGATACGCATAAACGCACCAACATGCCTACTGTCCCTGTCCTATTGTTTCTTATTTTTTCTTATTTGTCTCCATTTCATGTATTCATAACCATATTTATACTTATACCTGTTATCTAATAATCACTTGACAAAATAAATAAATAAATAATAAATAAATAATCAGCAGAAGTCATTTGGGAAGATAAGATGAGTGATTGAGATAGACCAGGGCTATCAAGCTTGCAGCCTGTAGGATAGATGTGTCACACGTTGGTCACGCCCATGCCTACTTTAGCAAAGGGGAAAAAAGTCACGATATGTCATGTGATATCGCCATGATGATCTGGGTTTGACAGCCCTGAGTTTTACTGACCATTCCTCAATTCTTGTGGAGAGGCAGGTGTTTTGCTTCTGTGAGGGCATTGTGTGATTTATGTTAGAAAGGACTTTGCTGGTGTAGACCATTGAGCTCCATATTGGAGCATCTGTGGGATGGAGTGGAGATGGAGTAAAAATAGTCAAGAAGGAGGCCACACATAACAAACAGAATGAGGCTTCATTCATTCATGCTATCATGGATGTCCCTGTACACACTTCTATTAATTATGGATCATAACATTTTTCAGTGGAACTCAACAGCTGTATGATCAATATTACTAATTTCTGTAAACTATGAATAATCTTGCTTGCTTTTCACTTTATCTCTTATCTATTTTTTTCCTCTTTTTTCTAAGCGGTATTCATGAGATGAACCTAAAATGTCGCCTCTGTATCATCTTCAATCCAGTTTCTTACCCTGCTCCCATTTCTTAACAAATCTCCTTCAAAGTACAATTGTCAAAGTAGCTTCATTTGCCTTATTGTATTTACAATATTCTCCCACCCGTTCTTGCAAGCTTAACAGTATTGGTTTAATTAAACTGAGCAGGATTTATATTTCTATTATTTTTGTGTCTTTGGAAAATGTTAGCTTTGAAGTTAATTGCAGATTACCTTTCTGGGTGGAGGGGGCTAAGGCTTCACTTTTGATTCGTCATATCAGCATACTTCTAAGTATTTGCTTGGAGTATGCATATACCCCTGCTGCTTTCATCAAGTTAAAACTATCTCATTCTATGCCTATTTTTCATTGTCTTACACAGATGTTTAAATATTGTGGCATCAGAAACTCTTAAAATGATTGTTTTAGTAATAATTTTAATAATGTGGAGTTGTATAAAACAAATAAAACAGTAATGGATTCTTGAAACTTTAATAAACTTAAACATTTTCATCCTAAATAATAAAATAATCATATTTAAACCTGTGGGACAGGTGAGTATGCTTAATTTTGCATCATTTCAGCATGAATGACAACAATACTCGCTTCTAATTCTATATTTACCGATGTGATATTTGCCATCTATAGCAGTAACCATGCAAACTTGAGCTTGTCCATACCAGACCAAATACTGAGAGCAACGCAGCTTGGGATCTAATGCCTTGGGTTTTATTGAGAGCTTTTCCAGGAAGAGACAAAAAAGATTCTGACAATGATCCAGACTTGTGAGTTTATGTGCCCCATATTTTCAATGCCCCAAATTTTCTCAAGATCCCTGGGATGGGGTTCTTACATACCATTTCAGAACCCCTGCTCTGAGTCCTCTTGCATACATTTTTGATGAAAATTTTCTTTTATTTTTGATGAACAGGTCACTCTATTTTGATAAATATTTTGGTAAATTAAAATCTGACATAAGATGAAATCAGTAAACAAAAGAGAGAAGAACAGCATCAGATAGATTCAGAGAGAGAGCACAAGATTTTTATTTTTAAATTTAAATAATTATATTTGTTTTTAATTGTTAATACAAAGCTGCATCCTACTGGACTGGGCTTTATCCATCCACTACCCAACTTTAATCTTTTAGAGAAAAACATGCCCAAACGTGGCATGTTATCACTACTGTACATCTCCTCAAAACCCAAAATTTCACTTTGTTATACTAATATATGGTACTTTATTTAGTTGGAGGAATTAAAACAAAGCTCCATTGAAGAAATTATAATTCTGATCATTTCCATTAAGAAATTGAAAGAATGTCATATCTGCAATGTGACTTTAAATGTGAAGAGAAAACAATCCCTTTGATTGCCAAAGCAACTTTTTTCAGAGGAAAAAAAGGGAGTATTTTCATCACTTTACTGGTTATTCTTCTATACTCTGAGAAAATATTTCCTTTTCACACATTCCTCAAACCAGTCTTCTGTATCCATTCACCACCAACGTTGAAAAAAAATATTTCACTCGGATAATTACCCAACAAAGGTAAAAAAAATTCTTGATGTTAAATTTATTTGGGAGTTTTAGCAGAAGTACTTTAAGATTTATAACATATTTTAATGATTTAGCTTGAATTATAGCCTTCTTAAAATCACAGCTTATCTATATCTTCTTTTATATCTTCTTTTAGAGACACCAAATGTCTATATTCAGCAAATTCATTAATGTTTACAATATTTACAAATGAATTTAGAGATCTTTAAAACTTTTCATCATTGATATTAATGAGCCAATTGACTTTATAAGCTCTTTGCTTTGTGGATAAATAATTTACTTTACCTGCGTTATTGGCAATTTGCCACAATTATTTTTTTTTAAAAACACTCTTTCCATTTCTGAGAGATATGCAATTTTACAGTTGGGAAGAACTCAGAATCTGAACATGGAAGGAAATAAATATATAAACATTGTATAGCTAAGATTTATTTATTCTCCAGTAATATGCATGTAGTTAAAAAAATAATAACTGAAGCCCAGAGCAAAAAAGTCCATATATTTGAATTAGGTTAATAGTTAATCAATAATACAAAAACTCTTATTATGTATTTAAATGAGTTATAGTATTATCTTGTGCCAGCAGCTGCAAGCTCACATTACTCTGAGAAGCACAGCTGAAGACACAAGCCTGAAGATGACGAATGAGACTTCATCGAAATGTTGCCTAGATACTTCTAATCTTACATGGGAGAAAACCCGAATAACCAATGATCCACATACAAATACCCGCAAGAACCTCAGAATATATGTATGTATGTATGTATGTATGTATGTATGTATGTATGTGTATGTGTATGTGTATATGTGTATATGTGTATATGTGTGTGTATATATATATATATAGTTTTAGGTTGTTTATATTCAGAGTAGTTCTAAAAGAGGATACAGTGCCACAAAATAACAAAATCATTACATAAATAAATTTATATGGTTTCAGCCTAACAACAATAGCAGAATAAGTTTGATTTGAACCATAGTTGAATTTATCCAATTTATATAGCTGCCTATCTCAAACCAATGACTTTGGGTAGCAAACAATAAAAGCACAATGCAAAAATAAGTTAAATCCAAATAACAACCAAGAGGCATTATAATTCCATGATGTCAGCATAACCAGGAAATACACTTGGGAACACAGACCAGCTCTTCAAGACTTCTGAAAGGCTATCAAGGTTGGGGCCATCCTAATCTCAGGAAGGAGGGTGCTCCAGAGAGCAGCACTGCAGGCCTCTTTGACTGAAAGGACCCAGACTATGCCTATCATACTGGACCAGATTGGATGGGTAGAAATGACTAGAAGACAGGCACTCAGCTGCCACAAAAAAGAGTGGGTCAGCTTATTTTTCAAAATTGCAGAAGGCAAGACAAAAACCAATGGATGAAACTAATAAAGGAAAGAAGCAACCTAGAACTGAGGAGAAATTTCGTGATAGTAAAATTTTACTTTCATCTTCAGAAGTTGTGGGTATTGCATCATTGGAGGCTTTTAAGAAGAGACTGGACAGCCATTTGTCTGAAATTGTATAGGGTCTCCTACCTGAGCAGAGGGTTTGACTAGAAGACTTCCACAGTCCCTTCCAACTTATTCTGTCATTATTATTATATACAAAAATGACAGTATACACAGCAAACGAGATAACTATGCTGGGTTTTGTATCACAAATCATTAACTGAACACTTCCCAAGTGTTTAGGACTATGTGATGTATCGACGGATTATGCGAGCAGATCCCAGTTAGGTGGCCTTCTGCAGCTGACCAATGGTGATCTGGTCAGTGCCAATTGTTTTTAAGTGCTTGCCTAGGTCTTTAGGCACAGCACCCAGTGTGCAGAGTACCACTAGAACCACCTGCACTGGTTTATGCCAGAGTCTCTGCAGTTTGATTCTCAAATCCTGATATCTGGTGACTTTTTCAAGTTGTTTCTCGTCAATTCTGCTGTCACCAAGTATGGCAATGTCGACGATCCACACTTTTCTTCTCCACAATCGTGATATCCAGGGTATTGTGTTTCAAAACTTTGTTAGTCTGTATTCAGAAGTCCCACAGTAGTTTTGCATCCCAGTTGTAATCTGTGAAAATGCATTTGAACAAGATAAGTGACATGACCCAAAATGCCTTAACACATGAATAAGGGGATATCTGGATATCTGGATAGAGAAGCCCAGGACTCATCTAACTGGCCTATGAAGAAACTCTTATTTAGACATCCATGCTGTATTTTACAGCATGGTTGTCTAATATCTTGTACATCACTCAGAGATGTGCTTGCAAAAACAGTCTTCCATTTTTGCTCTTTGATTGTCACATTAATGATTTCCTTCAAATTGGGATTAGAAGCTAGCTTTCTTGTAATGATACCTTGCTGAACTTAATAAGACTACTTTCAAATTAAAACTACCGGTATAAGTATGGTTTACTCTGAGCTGAGCTTGCCTCAACTCAGATGTCTTGACATATCCATGGAGCTTTCTTGGCAAAAATATGAACGTGATGTTGTGATCTAGGATATTTTTTTCAAGTTCATAGTCCTGCCTAAAACTCTTGGGTTTACCTTCTGAATTCCCAACCAAACAGTCAAATCCTGCTTAGCTTCTAAGCCCAGACAATAGTACAGTATTACATGATTATTCAATGTATAATTCAGTCCATTAAAGTTTGTATCTCCCACATACTATGGCTAATTCCTGAACAGATTGGATGGCAAATAAATACCAGACTCTTACATTTTGTTACTTGAATATATAAATCATCTTGCTCATTGGAAGTAATTTCTTTTGATAGGTTGTGTATGTATTTATGCATGTATGTATCATTTAACACACATTCATCTGTCATAAGCAAGAATTTGAAAGCATTTACCAGTTTTTAAATTTCTGGGGGCATTTAGAAGCTTTTGACATGAAAACTGCATTTTTCATTAACATGGTTTTCAAATTGTGCAGTTGTGTTATTGTTGCATTCTTTTAGTGAAGGATTTATTTTGGTGTACATGATTTAAATATTGCTCTTTTAATAGCAGGGAATTTAAAACTGATATATTCATTTTTGTTTCTTCAAACATGATTTAAATTGAATGATATAATAAATTGATTAGTTTTCTAGTTCTTAGAATAAGAATTTGGATAATGTATCCATTCATAAATAGAGATTAAAGTTTAGGAAATATAGTGTCAAGAACCAGGGAAATCAATAAATCCAGGCAGTTCAAATGTGTATAAGGATTTATTGTAAGCTTAAGCTCTCTGCAAGAATCTGAACTACTAATGGTCAAGGGAAATTAGTGGGAGTTAAGACTATAAAGGAATTCAAGGTGGGCTAGACTTAGATCTCTTGTGGTGCACAGGGGACTCATAACTGATGACATGTTTGACCCCACCTATGGGCTCAGCCTGGTCATCTCCTATATATAGATAACAAAAATTAGGAGCAAATTCTGTCTGTAGCTTAGCAAATAGATAGGTATTATAGTTATGCTTTAAGAAAGCATTTCCATATGCATGGGCTTTCCCATTTGAAATCTGAAATCTTTTTTCATGTTAATATTAATCTTGGCTCCTCAACGATCAATATTGTATACTTAGGCTCAATTGCTGCCTCTTAAGGATACCATATTTGATTCAGGAAAAAAAAAAAACCTCTGTCACACAATCATTATCTTTAGTTGTAATATTGCCTACTTTATAAGAAACTGACAGACAAAATATTCTCAGATATATAGAATTGCATTGAAAAGATTATGTTGCTAGGCTGATTGTGCAAAGAAAGAGTGAAGTATTTTACTTTGTTTCTTGTATATTCTTTCATGCTCTTATCTATAATAATTTAGCTATAATAGCTATAATAATTTAGGATTTTTACCAAGATTTCTTTGTGGACTAAGGAGCAGCATTCATTTACTGTTTTACCATATTCATATTTTTGAACCTTAAGATAAGTAAAAATGAGAGTGTCCATTCTGTTCTATCACAGAAGTTTCTAATTTACAAAATAGTACACACACACACACGCACACACACACGATATGTCAGGTTCAGGTTCAAGAACAACATAGAGCAATCTAGCCAAAGGCCATACCAGCCAACCCTATATCTGAAATATAGGTTAAATCTATTTCATCATGGAACATGCCAATTTTGAAATGAGCCAGTAGTCATTCTTCCACTCTGAGCCTCCCTCCCCCAAAATTCTGGAACACTTGAAATAGTACATTCCAGGGCTGAAATATTTTATATTTGTATCTGAGCATAACAGTGTTTGATGTTTTCTACATAGGTCGTATGTGTAGCTGTGTAACTATGTATCTTAAGAACTGTCCATTTGTTTGCCTTTCTTTCTCCTAGGTGTCATTTTATTCAAATTATTAAATGAGATTTCATAATGAGAGAAGCTAATTGGAATCAAAGCTCAAAACAGATGGGTTTCTTTAAAATAAAAGTCTTGGATCATATCTTTTGCAAAACAGAACACTTTCCCCAGATGAAAGTAACTCCTGGTTTCAGTCTTTATGTGTTGCCCAAACATTTAGTTGTTACAGAAACTTTTCCATTCCAATCCATCCTATTCAGCAGATAGGTATTTTTTTGCAAGCAGCCATTCTTAATCTGCTTCTTAACCTACATAAAAATCAGCAGTGATTTTTATTATGACTTTAACAAATAGGAATTTCTACATTGATGCCAAATGATGCAAATCATACCTGCTGAAATTCCCCTTCCTCCCACAGCTCTGAAAGGGGCATTTACCACATTCCCTGTTGCATCGGGACAAGCTATCTTAGACTTTTAGAATTCTTTAGTGGCCAAATGTGATTCAACACACAAGGAATTTGTCTTGATGCAAATGCTCTCAGTGTACATAAGAGATACATTTGTCAAGAGTCAAGAATCATAAGGTACAACTTAATAATAGTCATAGGGTACAATAAGCAATCAAATCATTCTAGGAAACAGTCAATATATACTGTAAGGATACAAGTGACCAAGTTACAGCCATACAGTCACAAATGGGAAGGGATGGGTGATAAGGAGTGATGAGAAGATTAATAGTAATAGTAGTGCAGACTTTGTAAATAGTTGAATAGTGTTGAGGGAATTATTTGTTTAGCAGAGTGATGGCTTTGGGCAAAAAACTGTCCTTGTGTCTAGTTGTTGTGGTGTGCAGTGCTCTATAGCATCATTTTGAGGGTAAGGAAACAGTATGTCTGGGATGTGAGGGGTCTGTAAATATTTTCACAGCCCTCTTTTTGACTATGCTGATATGTTTACATTCCTCATTTATAAACTTTTACAACATAAAGCCACATTTGCAAAATAGAAGAACTGCCTCTGCCAGCATTCCCATCCTTAAGAGCTGCAAGACAGACAAAACTGGATGCTTGAAGATTCAAACAGCAGAACAATATGAGGTTTGGGAAAACTTAATCTAATGAATCAGCCTGGAAGAAACAGATGCGTCAAATAGAAAGAAAAACAGTGTTCCTGTGGCGCTTTAAAGACTACAAATTTATGATCAGATAAGCTATTCTGGTTTACATTCCACTTTATCAAGTGATTCTGTAAGCCCCTAAAACTTATGTCAAAATAAATGTGCTAGTGCTTAAAATGCCACAAGATTATACATTGTTTTTGCTACAGAAGTCTAACACAGATCCTCTAGAAACGATTGCAATAGAAACAAGTAGAGCCCATCATCCAAATGCATTCCAAATTAGTACAATTTACAGAGATACAAATAAGCAAGCATGCTTTCATTTGTTAATGTACCAGATGTATTTTATTAGAACTAGAACTATCCTGGCGATAGAACAGCTATGGTATCTGCACTCTACAAATTCAGATGATTGCTATTGGCAGAAAACTCATTGTTGTTATCTACTAGTTACTTGTATTACTGCAGGCCATGTATGGTATCTCTGTTTGTAGCGGCATTTCTCAATCTTAGCAACTTTAAAATGAATAGACTTCAACTCCCAGAATTCCCCAGTCAGCTGGCATGGGAACTCTAGCAGTTGACACCTACAATCTTAAAAGTTGCTAAACTTGAGGAAACTGCTCTATAAGTAATGTTTCTGTATGTATTAGATGCATATACTTATTTTAAAAAGCAAATAGAGAAGTATGCATCCGTCTTTTCATTATTTTATTCTTATTTCTATAAATTGTGAAAAAAGTATATTTTTGTTGTACATTATGTAGCATCAGTCTAGTATGTAAACATAACATAATCCAGCTAGTGTACAGTCAGCTGCCTGAAACTTTTCACCAAATTTTTATTGTCCCCTTCAGGAACAATTTATTATATATCAGATGGAAACTTTGGGAGCTACAATTGACCATTTGCTACCTAAATGTCTATCCATTTTTATCTTACACCTATCAATTGCCAGTTTCTTCAGGAATTATATTATACAATCCTTATTGCTTTTAATCATTTTAGAAATATTTGCATTCACTTAATTATCCTTTTGGTCAATTGACTTAATACATAGTCTTCTTTCTTTCACTATAAACCAGAAGTGGCATCGCTGTTGATTTTCTACACTCCACCCCCCCAGCTCTGCCTGTTTTTTCTAAACTGGTTGAGATTTTAATAGTTAAAAGGGTCACACAAAAAATAAACCAGATGAATGACTTGGATACATGAATCTTAACTCAGAAAAGTTATCTAAGACAAGTTTCTTACTTTGGATTTAGCAAAAGAGATACAAAAGATTCCTATTGTAGAAAGTTAGCATTTACCCCTCTCCTAGAAAAATTAAATATTCTAGGAAATATTATATAAGCAGAATATTATACCTCCCTGAATGAGAAAAGGAAAAACATTCTCTTGGAAAGAAGTCCACATCTTTGTTAATAGCCCCAGAAAAACTGGCCCATCCTATCTACAAGACAAAAGGCCTTCAACTCCAGGCTGATAGGATTAGCCTTCACTCAAGATCATCCAGCAAGATTCAACCGAGCCCGGGACACAGACAACCTGCATGATTAGCTGGATCCCTGCATAGCCCCCCTGGGAGTCTGACAACCAATAGAAAACATTTCTTGCAAGGCCCAAGAGAGGATATCTTCTTTTTCCCCCTCTTACCCCCCGCCCTCTCTCTTTCTCCAATGTGCTCAATTGTCCAGGACCTCAAACCATGTGGTCCTGTCCACCATTAAACCACCCTTCCATGTAGCCTCCGTGTTTCCAATGACTTTCTTCTCACTTGGAACTGAACCCAGATGTATTTCTTCTAAAACTATGAAGAAATTTCTGAGAAAAGCAAAAGAGAGAAGAAATAAGCTTTGGGGACATTATGAAAAAAGAATAATCAAGACACTTTAAACTAAAACTAAGGTTTAAAAAGTAGACCTATATGATAAAGATCATATTGTAAGTGATCCTTTCTTTTCTAACAGCGTTTAATTATTTTTCCCCTTGACTAGAATTGAATCAAGGTGCTTTAGAGATTTGTTTATGGATAAGGTAAGGGAAGAAGAGAGCTTTGTGGTATTTTTAAAGAAAGTGATAAGCCATGATATTATAATTGAAGGGAGACAAAAAGATAAATTAATTTGTAAGACCTCATTTGAAGAGATTAAAAATTAATATTTTCCATTTGTTGTTTCTGGTCATTCTTAATGGAATTTTTCTTGATTAAGATTGAATGATGAGGTTTTCAGAATGGCTTATAGATATGAGATAAGGCATGGGAAGAAGAGTTTTAGAGAAAATGATGAGGTGTTATGTAAAGAAGAAAGAATTTTGAAATTTATTTCTTTCTTTAAAAGTTATAAATATAATTATTTCTGGTAGCTCTTAATGGACTTTTGTTGATTAAGATCGAAAGGTGAAGTTTTGTCATTTGTCAATGGGTAAAAAATGAGAAATGAAATGAAAAGAGATTTGGTGAAAACATTAGAGAAAATGTTAAGAAAGTAAAAATGAAAAAGGTGTTATTTCTGTTTGTTTCTTACTTTTTAAAATATAATTTCCCCATATTTCCCATATTTTAAAAAATATGTATTTTCAATATCTATAAACCTCTTTGTTATAAATACTATTTTAATACAGTACGAATGTGCATATGCAGAATTATAGACACAAAGAGAGCTTAAAAATTGATTAATGAAATAAGCTGAGAAAATATGGTAATATTACTATCAGTTGACATTATCCCACCCAACCATGAAATGTGTTGCAAATATATAACAAATTTTTGTTGGAATTATCAAGAAGTATACAGACACCAAATCTGGCAGAAGATATTTCTTAATTTTATGAAGTGCAATAGTTTTATGGAGCAGAATATTCTGTGCATCTAACCAGCTTGCCAGTGCTCTCAGATTCAGCAGATCTACCAAGGATCTTGATATTATGATATCGTGATATTGGTGCATACGCGCACCAATGTGCCTACCATCCCTGTCCTATTGTTTCTTTTCTTTTCTTTATTTTATTTTTCTTATATGTATCTGTGTATTCATAACTACGTTTTTACTTATACCTATTATCTTGTAAGCAATTGAGAAAAATAAATAAAATAAATATCAGGGGTCTCCAACTTCTGGTCCATGGCCCAGCTCCATAGCCCTTTGAGAACTGGGCCACAGAAGTGGCGAGTGAGCAAGCATGCCTGAAGCTGCATTTGTGAAAGCAGTGCAGGCATGAATCTATCCCCTCTTCCCATTCGCTACCATCACCACCACTGGTCCGCCAAGCCAGAAAAGTTGGGATGCAGATGTATATGGCAACACTACAGGAAATATCATCAAAGATGATGCACAGTAAGTTGATAGCAATAGCACTTAGACTTATATACTGCTTCACAGCGTTTTACAGGCCTAAGAGGTTTATAGAGTCATCATATTGTCCCCAGCAAGCTGGATTCTCATTTTACTGACCTCGGAAGAATAGAAGGCTGAGTCAACTTTGAGCTGCTCAGAATCAAACTCCTGGAGTTCAAGTGAGTTACCCTGCAGTACTGCATTCTAACCACTGTGCCACCACTGCTGATATTTAATAAGTGGAGGACTCATGTCAAGGATTATCTCGTTTAACTACGTAGTACTAAAATAATGCATATAGTTGTCTTATTAAAGTCTGAATAGTGACTTAATTTGTTCTTTGGCCAGAACTTTATGATGTCTTGTCGAACTATTCAGATCTCAATTCTTAGCTTGGCTTGTTTCTGTTCCTCTCTGTCTGAAATAGGACACTTCCTCCTGTGCCATGGCAGAATCAACCTTTCTGTCACATTGCTAGTCTCAAGTCATAGTCATATTTGCCTGAAGTGTAACTATATTTTGCAAAAGTCTTTCTTTCTACTACAGGTATTCAACAGCAGAGGCAAAACTGCACCTTTCTTCCTCTCTCATAATGCAAAAATGAAGCAACATGTTTAAATTATTTGAAAGGAATAGTTTCAAATAATAGACCCCATTAAATGTAGTTTAAGTTAATTCCATTTGCATGTAAATTACAGCAACACCAGAGTAAATTAAACCATGCCCAGCTTCTACTCAGAGTTCATAGATATTTAGACCTCATGAAAGGCTGTCTGTTCCAGTCCCGATGTTCACTGAGCTACCCGGGCTTATAGAAAAAAAAAAACCTCATGCTGTGCTTCCATTTTGTTAGCCCTGTGGGCTCATACATAATTAGAACCATAATGGGAAGAACTATTGGTAAGTGAGGAACTCCACCATTTCTGCAGCAGAAGATAGTTAAAAGAAATAGCGTACTTGGAAAGTGTCAGAGGGAGGGGCCCAGTGGCCTTTACAACTTCTACAAATACCACATTATACCATCTACAAAGCACTGGTTCACTGGAGGATGACTCTTTGGATCTGGTGGCTGCATCATTTTCTTTTTAATAGACTTTTTCCCTTTTTCAATCTGTTGCATTTGCTGACAGCTGCTCACCAGGGTGACACAAGTTGCGCATTTCTATTCATTTGAAGACTTGGACATGTGCAGAGATGTTATATGACAGTCATATTCAGCACATACAGCCCATATCTTCTCTTTAATTGCCAAAGCTGTCATCAATTGAACTCTTTGTTTTGGAAGCAATTTTCGGTATATTTCTGCAGTCAAAACAAAGGCAAGGCTGCTTGTTATTCTCTCTAAACTTTAAATAGTACAGTGCATAGAGTTAACAAGAAATAGAAAATATTCCTGGTCTCGTGCATCTGACAAGGAAATTCCAGAACCGGCAACGTTAGGGATTATATTTTGTAAAACTGTATAAAACTAATAATTCGGCTGTTTTTACTGGTTGTGTCCTCATTCATAATCATGAATTTCCCATGATTATGTGATCAAAATTCAGATGCTTGGAAACTGGTTCATATTTAGGATCATTGCTGTGTCTCAAGGTCACCTAATCACCTTTTCCAATCTTTTGACAAGCAAAGTCAATGAGGAAGCCAGATTCACTTAACAGCTGGGTTACTAATTTATCAACTGCAGTGATTCACTTAACATCGGAGGCAAGAAAGGTAATAAAATGGGGCAAAACTCACTTAATAAACATCTCACTTAACAGTAGAAAATTTGGGCTCAATTGTAGTTGTAAGCCGAGGACTACCCTTATTTAGTCCAGTTTAATTACTTCAGCTAATATTCTGCTAAAATCTGTCTTCAGTTTGTGAAGTTTTCTCCCCCTGAAACCTCTTGTTTCTCTACCATCTTCAGATTCCTGGCCTTTCCAGATGAGATTTTTCCTCAAGCAAAATAAACAAAGAAAAAAGCAAAGAAACATTGAAACTTAACTGATGTGTAAAGTTTGCACCATAATTTGATCTTATTCTTCTCCAGAAAATATAGATGAGCACAGTATTAGTTTCATGTCTAACTTTCTGCTCTTTTGCCACCATTGTGATTTCTAATTATCACTTTTAGGTAGGAAATCTACAAGAAGCAGGTCTGTCCCAAAGAGTAGAAAAAAGAGAAACAAAACTCAGAAGAGCCAAGAAAGATACATAAAGATATAAAATATTGTGAATCTATAGATGCAAAGTTAGAACATATACACCTTGGGAAGAAGAGAGGGAGGAGAAGAATTCCACCAAGAATTTCAAGTACTGAAGTTCACCCATCTTAAATTTGCTAAGAATGAGAAACATTGATGTAAACATTTACTGTGTTTGTACTGCTTCTTTAATGAAACCATTCAGTTTATTGAGTTTGAATTACTGGATCTGAGCAAGTAGGATGTAAGAAAATAAATCCAACCATATTTGGTAGCTTAATGTCATTTCAAGTGAACATTATTCTTATACCTTTATAATACTGGAGTGATTTTTCTAATGAAAACAGTAAAGTTGTTTTTAACCTGTCACTGGTTAGATATTTCTTTTACGGGGAGGAAAAGAAGGAGAAGAAAAATAAGTCTTAGAAGTCTCTTTGCTGGCTAGAGACTTGGAAGCAGACTTCTTTAAAGAGAATTGCAAAGGAGCCCGAAGGGACCATGTGGGAAGGCTGCATAGAGAGTCACTTCCTCTCAACAAAGAAGCTGCCTGGCGCTATAGGGTTTTCAGCCTCAACTCCCATATAAATGCATCTTGGAGAACTTTTCTATCCTGTCGTCAACAGAGAATCTTCTGGGTATTTTTGACCAAGTCCAACTGCTATAATTATGCCTTTGTCAGGACACCCCAAAATGTATTTATTAGTTGAAAGAGAATTGCTCCATGTATCTATTGCACAATGACCTGTGTGTATGTAGTGTGTGTATGTGCCCGACTGACATTTTCTGCTTCCTGATCTCTGACAATTAATGTAGCATTTTGTTTGCCACAAACCTGCTAATAAATACATTTCCTGAAAGCCATTTGGAATGTTAACCAGAGAATAATAGAGATGTTAAAAACTCACATTTCAAACAAGCAAATAAATTCTTTACAGCAGCTACTACTGAGATTTGTTGTTTTAAGTCTAAGTAAAAGGTTAAAACTGAATAAAAAAATGTTGTTACTCTGGTTATTCAATCCAACCTTTGTGGCTGAGGCCATCTTTGCTTTCCTTTTGAATTGTCTGCCCCATTACTCTCAGGATCTGGATTGAATGGCTTCCATGTCCTGCCCAGTTATAAATAAATACTATACTTCAAAACCTGAACTGGATATTTTAACATTACGCCACCTATTTTGATATTTTGACATAAACCTATTAACATTTAACCCACACTCTACCTATTTCCTTCCTAAGGGTCTCTATGAGGGAAGAAAAGTAATGGTTATAGCACATACTATGTGGTCACACCTGCCATCTCGACTTTTCTGCCCCTCCCCTAATGCCTTTCTTCTTGTCCTTCATTCTGTAAAAGTTTAAAGACTGAATTCTAAAGATTAATTTTATGTAGCCAGGAATGTAGATAGTTAACATTAGAAATAGGCTTGGGAAAAGTTTAAAAACTGGGGAGAAAGGCTCTAGTGTTTTTCTTAAGTACCTCCAGAATTCTACGTGTATTTCTGATAATTCAGAAGCATTTCATTCAAAGGAGACAAGCTTCCCGCAAAGTTTATTTTTTTAGGGGATGGAATCCAATCCAAATGCTGAAAAGTTTAGTGTGAGATGCATAGCCTGAGAAAATGTCTCCAAATACTTCTACCGTTCAGTTTCTTCTTATATTCAACCTCCTGTGGAGTCTTCTTTCTTAAAAAAAAATACATCTTTGATTTTACCTGCAAAAGTGAGAAAGTAAGCACGGGACAAGGGTTTTAAGCAGTAGAATCTTCAAATCAAAGTAATGACAGTCTCCCTTGCTATGGTTGATAGTGAGAAACTTCTTCATAAATAAGAAATGTTTAACATCTCAGCCAGTGTTAAAAGGGAGTATGTATGTATGTATGTATGTATGTATGTATGTATATATGTATATGTATATGAAAAATTATTGTACAATAGAGCTTCTGCATCATTTCCTGATGAATTATATAAAAAACAGTAGGCATAAATAATTTTAAAAGTCTTCATTTTGCTGTGTTTCTTTTTTAATCTTATTAAAAGATTATCTCTAAATACAACTTCTGTTTATCGAATTGGCCAGGCTCTTTCCTAAATCTTTCTTACCAGAATTCAACTAGCCTTTTGTTTAACATTACTGGCTTTCAACAGTTTACATTTCAGCCACATAACAATTTATAAATCATTCTTTGCAAACTTTGCATCCTTATATTAAAGTGGATGATGTCACAGCCTTTTAAATAGGATTCACATCGCCTTTTCTGTGACAGTCATTTTGCTCTGTTAAAGTTGTATGAATGCTAAGAAAGGAGGCTTTCAGTTGTCAGGGAAAATAGCTGTTTTTCTCCCTCGAAATCTTATCTCAATTTTGTTTGCAAAACCTCATGCAAAAAGAAAAACAAAAAAGCATGCCTGTCAAAGTTATATGATAACCATTTTTTTTCTCTTTTCCTACCCCTGCACATCCCCAGATGTGTCTTTTATTAATTGAAAAGATGATGCACAAACACATTTCTTTTATGCAATAGGATCCTTTAGAATCTGAAAAAAAAAAAACATAATATCAGCATGTGTGGCCATAGGCAATAAAATGATTGATTCAGTGTGTAGAAACAACTGAAGAAATAATGTTTGTAATAGTTTTGCCTAGGAGGTTCTGTTAGCTGGAGAAAAGAAAAAAAGAAGAAACAACTATCTATTTTGGGGAAACTGTATTGTCGGTTTTCTCCAAGAAAAAAAAAATCATAATGTAAAGGCTATCTAGAAAAAAGATAGAACTAAATAGAAATGAAATGCAAATACAAATACATTTCTACAATCATATGTTTAATATCTAATTAGTTGGAAGCATTTTAAAAGTCAGTTAAGTGGACAATAAAAATAATAGCTGAAATTGAGGAACAACTAATTTCTCAGCTGTGCTTAATTGTTTATTAATTGTAGATAGTTTTTTTCAGATATGTTTCTCCTCTTTTACTAATGAATATTCAACTAATATTAATTTTTGAACTTTTCATAGTTTTGAGCTTCTTTTATAAACTTATATTTTTCTTATGCAATCTGTAAAATATAAGTTTTAAACATTTGTTCTTAATTTGCTGCAATGCCTTAAAAGTTCTGCAAAAATAATTCAAGTATTTTCTTTAAATTTATTTAGGGACAATCTTTTGTAGTGGCAATTGTAGCATGTAGCTCACTCATGCACTCAGCAACTCCACAAATTCTGTCTTCTTCATCTTTCTTTTTTTTGTTCATTGTGGTTACATTGTTTCAGTGGTTTTGACTTGGAGAATGTATAATTATGGCAACTATTAGAGGGAATTGTTTTAGTGTGCAAAAATATTTGGCAATGGGGCTTCATATTACACCTGGTAGGGAAGGAGAGTGGTTGAAGAACACAAAATAGGATCTGCCTTTCTTTAGCAGATCTTAGTGTTCATACTGGGTGGTTAATCATTTAGTTTATTTGCACATTTCTGTAAAAAATTACATCTCCATAGTTGTATAGCTAAGGCCAATACTATAATGTCTGAATATGTGATTTGTTGAAAGTAATCAAATGTTGCATCCATCTTACACACCATTTCTTCATGGAGAGTAAATATCAGTTCAGGTTTTCATAAAGACAAAACTCCTTTTGTTTCCTTTCTGCAAAAAGTACTACACAGCAGATAAGATGATAGAGTGGATTACAGTTTGCTTATTCCAAAGGCACGTGAAAGTCTGCTTAAAAGAGATGCAGGAAGTTTACTAGCCTAGTTTACATATTATTGTTAAGTTACAAGATGATTTGTTTGATTGTAGTTGACATGCTGTGAGAATCCATCCATTGTGGCTTGGAAATTGTATTTTATGGTTTTGCATAGTGTGTAATCAGCCACTATGGCTTATTCCACAAATCATTAGTTACAACAAATGATAGTTTCCCACAGTGTGCCAACCAAGCTTTACCTGTGGATTTCAGGTAGGACTAGACATATATGGACACACACACACACACACACACACACACACACACACACACAGGGTGGGGGGGAGAATAGAAGAAAATGGTCAACATTAAATGTCAGGAATAACTTCCAAAACCAGAATGGTGGAGAAGAAGGAAAAGAGATAATAGGAGGGGAAATGAAAGGCACCCCAACATGTAGAAGAGCTCCACTGCTCCTATCGTTCTATATTTTTATTTGGGACAGAGTTACATTATAAAAATATTATTGTAAAATGTTTACTAATGTGAGAAGCATGGTGGCTCAGGATGCTGGCTCAAAAATTTGCAAGCCCACATTTGAAGCTTGCTGTTTAAAGTGGGGGGAGCTCCTGTCATTCACTCTGGCTCCTATCCACCTATCAGTACGAAAGGGTGTAAATACAAGTAGATAAATAGGTACCACTTAGTGGGCTCATTATGGGGACATAAAAGGAGCCCCCAACTGGATGTTCCTTGAACCTTAAGTGATTTATTTATTTAGCAAATACATGGACTTAGATGTTAACGTCCACCCCACCATTCAGGGACAATGTGGTCTATGTTGAAAAAAATCAGACATTGGGCTCGTGTAAGCTCTTGATGGACATTCAGAAACGTGATGGATATTTTGTCGAGGAGTGCCACAGCCACACTGAGTGGTAGAGACAAGACCCCACTTAAACAATAAGTTCTGGCAGATATCATGTTGAGTATGAATCCTGTTCAGAGTTGACCAATGCTGGCAAGGAAGGTCAAAACCTGGCACCTTTTGTGTAGGGTCAACTATGTAATTGCTTGTATCTGGGCGTTCAGCAGCCCATTTGGCTTTCTACCATGTGTTGATGTCAAAGTTATTAGATAGCTGTTGAGTGAGTGCCAGAGAGGGCTTTCTGGATTTAAGCCTTAAGTGATGTCACCAGTTGACCCTTCTACCATGGAAGCACTTTGGTGCTTCTGACATGGAATTATAGCCTTATTTGGTAATGTGTGGCCACTTCAAAGAAGTGTCTTTGGAACAAAGAGCAACACCGTAATGCCTCAGTCATTAAAGTGATGCAGGGGTTCCAGAGAAATATGTCTTCCTTGGTAGGATCCTTTTCAAACATCAGAGAAATAGATGGTGACAGAAGTGGAGAAATTCCAAAAAAATCATGGTTCAGAGTAAGTGGTATAAATTTAATCCCCCTTCTCTAATAACTGAAAACTGAATTCACATTACCAAAAGCATATGAAATATTTATTTTCCTGAATGCAATTAAGGTTTCAAGCTGCCCAGAATTGTTAAGTTTAATACATAAATAAGGTGAAATACAGATGGAAAGGAAAAAAAAACCCTTCACATCTTTTTATTGTTTTAGAACCCTCCTGTTTTTATTCGGAATTCAGAAATGAAAAATAGAAAAACCAGGTCAAAATGGATTTTTTTGTTGGAGAGATACAGGTAGTTGTGAGATATTGTGCCATATAGCAAAATGATCAAGCTGCATTCTCTTGCTAATGTATTTGGGATTTTGCCATGAAATTTGCCCTAGGTAACAATTCCAATTTTACTGTTTTAGAACAATCCAGCTTTTAGGCATGGTGGCTGTTAATATGTCTCTTATTCGTCTTTTCCTGTTGATTCTGTTTGTTTCCACAAAAATTTACTGAGTAAGAGCTGGAAAAAATAAATACAAGTACAGACAAGGAGTACTAAGGATGGTAATTTCTATTGGCTGAAATCCATTTGATCACATTGATGGTTTGCTTAAGGAAAACAGATTCCCACTCTCTCACCCAACATCCAGGAAGACTCTTTAAAGAAGCTCTGTATTTCAATGTCATGGAACATATTCAAACCAACCAACTATCTCCTGCTGTCCAATCTTTGGGAAAAATATTCACAACTGCAGCTGACTTGCAAATCTCATAAAGCATTTCTGTTCTCAGTTTCTTTCTTCGGTGGCCCCCTTAACATCTTTTATCTGTTTCTTAATTTTGTGTATCATATCTCTCTTTTCCTTTAAAGCTCTGATACTCATTACCTTAATAGCAATAACACTTATATACCACTTTGCAGTGCTTTACAGCCCTTTCTGCCATTTACAGCACAGCCTCTTGCACCTAACAATCTGGGTCCTCATTTTACCAACCTTGGAGGAATGGAAGGCTGAGTCAACATTGAACCAGTGAGACTCAAACTGTCAAATGACTAGCAGCCAGCAGTCAGAAGAAGTAGGCTGCAGTACTGCATTCTAACCACTGCACCACCGCCACATCTCTTATTAAGTTGTATCTTGCTCCTGAGTAATCATATTTTTTTCTTTCTTTCTTTTCCTAACTATGTTTTCAGAACTTTTCTGTATTTCTCTGTGTCCAGGAGGATCCCAGGGCCAAACATGTTGCACTCAAGTAGTGCCTAAAATTTTTTGAAACTATGCTCTGGTTGATCAGAAATTTAACAGTGTTATTATAGCCTTCTACTATTTGATATCCTTCAGATGGCCAAGAATGGTTATGGATGACAGAGTTTCACTTAAAAAGACATGTTGGCCATCAAGTTATAGAAAAGTATGATTAAAACCCTGTTCCTTTTTTTCTTTCTTTTTTCTTTTTAATAATGTTTCCATTTTAGAGGCAAGTTTTCTATAGTAGTTCATAGTGCTGATCCTTTTGCTATCAAAACTGCCAATTTCAAGATCTACATCCACCCCCCCGTGAAGAAATAATAACAATGTAACAAATGTCCTATTTGGAAAAGAAATCTCTCTCTATCAAAGCATGTACCATGCAACTTTCTTATGTGAAGTTTTATTCATTTCAGTTCTTTACTTTTTTTTTGTTCCCACAGAGTACTGATGCATGGATGAAAAAGCTGAGTGGTCATCTAGTACAAGAGCTGAAAGGAGAAGAAAGGGTAACATCATACCTGAGCAAATGTTTCAAAGCCATTTAATGAGACACTTTGCATAAAAATGAGCTGCTTTGAAATAGACCCCATAAAAAGTTCCATGGCTACATGCAGAATTGGTTCTATTACATTTTTAAGATTAATGATAAAATCGGGATACTGAATGTCACATGTATGACAGGAGTTTTTGAAATAAGAAGGATAGATTAGCCACATGGTGGAATGTCAATATCATTGCAGATGTTGTGATATCTCCTTATACATTTATTGTAATATTTTTTTAAAAGATCAGAAATGCTATGTCTTATAAATCTGACCTTTTTAAATATTTCTGTTTTGACTAGTCATTTAGCTAATTTTTTTCCCAATTTGTTCTTGAAACAGTAAACAAAGTGATCATAGAAAATGAACAAGGAAGGAATTAAAAGTTTGAAAAGCCCATAGAATGTGAAGGATCTATCAAAGAGGCAAATATATTTTAAGAAAAAAGATTGGCTACTCATTAAACAAAGCAAAAGATACCAAACTGTTTAGTTTTGTGAATTCAATTTTTAGGTATCATGAGAAATTACAAGAGCAGACAACAGATACAAACTCAATGTAAACTGCTACAAACTCGATTGAGAAAGTACAACTTCAGCAATGCCTGGAATGCACTACCTGACTCTGTTGTTACATCCTCTAACCCCCATTCCTAACCTTAAACTATCCACTATTGACCTCAACACATTCCTAAGACGTCTGTAAGGGGTGTGCATAAGTGCACAATTGTGCCTACTGTCCCTGTCCTACTGTCCCCATTTATTCGTACCTATTTCCTGCATTCTTACTCATGTTTATACCTATTCCTATTATCTTGTAAGCGATTGACAAAATAACTAAAATAAATAGATTTGGTGTACAACATATTTTATAAAAGTGAATACTGCAGTAAGAGAAAATGAGTCATAAGCAGTTCTCTGATGGAAAATATGCTACACTCTGAAATACAAAATGTTTAGTTTATTTATAGAAGTATCTGGTCCTATTTAGCATATCAAAGTCAATTTCATTAATTGATTAGACAGGATGTGGATTTTGATCATCATCAAGCCATTTTTGGAGAAAAAGAAACACATCCATTTCAAATTTTATTTATCTACCAAGAGCATAATTGTCTACTTTGAGTGATACTAAAATGGATGTTCCAGGCTATAACAGTCTGTTCAGAGACTGTAAAGAATCAGGAGACACTCTGGAAAATAAGTGCCTGCACATTTCTCAATTATCTGAAAAAAAAAAAAAAACTAGCCAGTTTACAATAAAACCAGTGGGAAAAGCCAGAAACATTCTCCACCCTAAAACATTATGGGTTCTCAAGCAGGAGTAACTCACAGTCATTTATGTAACTTTATTCTTTGTGTGTGTGGGGGGTGTTTGTGGGTATGTGCCCCTTTGAGTTAATCGTGCCTTCTAGAAACTGCCTGCACAATTCTGATTTGGGGGGGGAACAAAGTTTTCCAGAAATGGTTTGCCACTGGCTGCTTCTTAGGGTTGAAGGAGAATGACTGGTCCAAGGTCACCCAGTTGATTTCATGACTAAAGGAGGACTAGAATTTATAATCTCCCGGTTTCTAGTCTACAGTTGGCATCTGATGTGTGTATGTCTGTTTCTGTTTGTGTGTTGAAAATGGCTCTCAGCTTTATCCCTCACTTTTAAAATATTTTTTTAAAAAATATTCTTAGAAGGACTTGCTTTCAGTAGAGTAACCTACAAAGGCATGATAAAGCCTATGTGAAAAGAAATGAAGGGGACACCCTCTGAATAAGTGCTGGAGCACATACATTCTGTCTGGAAAGATTCTTTTTTTTTTTAAGGCTAGAAAAGACAATAACTAAAATAAAGATATTCTCATCTTCCAGATGGTTCGGAATTATAATTTCCAACTAATATAACAACAATAACAACAACATAAACAACAACAAAGGACTATTTTCTCTCCTGGCTGGAAGAGAAGTTACAATTGTCCACTCTAAAATTTACAATTCAAGCATATCAGAAGAAAGTCATATTGGATGAGGCAGTTCTCCATATAAAACATGTAGTCTGCATGGAAAACATGCCATAATTAAATGAATATATTATTTGTTTAAATTATTTGTGCTATTTCATTTATTCTCTCTCAGCTAAAATATGTGGACCTTAAAAGCAACTCAGAAAAGTTTCTGATTATTTTGAAACAATCAAAAGGCACATTGATTCTCTTTTTGTTACAGACAGACACATACACACAAAACCACACAAGTACATAATACATAGACACAGATGTAACCCCTTTCTCTTATAAATGCTTGAGCTGCGAGCAAAAGAATCCATTTGTCCTGTGAATGACAGTGAGTAAAGTCACCTTAATGAAGAGAGTTGTGACATGGAAGCAATGAGATTGTTAAAACAAAGAGGCCATGCTATTTGCTTCTATCAAGCATTTCACATTCCTTCCCAATTCCTCTCTGTATTCTCCAGAAACACTTGCCAAAGCTGGAAGACATTTCTTAGGAAGATTGTATGAAGCAAATTGGATAGAAGCTGAAGGGCTCCTGCCCTGGAAGATCCGCTAGGGAATCAGCTTCTCAAACTTGGAACCAGGTATTTTTTAAATACAGGAGCTACATAGGAATAAAAGATAAAGTACAGCCAGCAATCCTATTCCCAGACATCTGGGAATTGGGTTTATTTTTTTAGTACACAATGCATGTAAGGAATGGCAACAATTCAGTGAGATATATTGGTCTGTTAAAACAAACTGTAGCACTAAAAAAGGGTTGCTGTGCCCAGTTTAGACTATGATGGACATGCATGGCCTTCTCCTTCATAGATTTTGATACGGCCTAGAAGTCATATTTATATGGGCTTCCTTGGCATCAAAATCTTGTCCAAGCTAAATTTATCAGTAATGATAGATATGAAAGGAGGATGAAAACCCTTTTTTTCTAAGAACACAATTGGTTGCAAGAATTGTGCAATTCAGCCTGAAGAGGTTTCCCATAACACAAAATTAAGCCAGTTAAAGTATTGTGCTTTCAACAAAGACTTCTGAGAATCATTATTCTTCGAAAGAACTGTGAAGTTTCTGCAATACGGTGCACTTTCAGAAATTTTAAATTTCCAGAGTCCTTGGAAGAAGTAAAATCACTATACTAGAATGAAGTAAATTTACCCATGCTGGAATTCCAGTTCTGATATACAGTATATGTTAAGTTTGAGCAATGAGACGCTGACCAGAGCATGAGTGCAACAGTACTTTATTTAACAAATAAAGGGCTGACCGTGCTTGCCACGCCTGGAACTGGCTCGCAGCAATCAGCAACCAGTTGGACCCCGCAGCCTGCTTTTATAGCTGGCTGCTGGGGAGAACCAACCAATGGAAATGGGGGAATATCGCCCACACAAAGTGAGTGGACCTGGGTGAGAACTCCTTGAGTCCTCAGGACATAACACCCCTTCCCCCAGATGCGAACACGCATAGTCCTTGAGGTAGACGGGGGTTTGTGTTGGCGCCGGAGCGGCGCAACTCGGGAACATTGTCTGTCTGTTCGGTATCAGTCTGTGACGGTTGAGCTGGCATAGTGTCACCAACACTCTCTCTGGACTGGGCATCCTCGGAAACCACCGGGTTGGTTTCTGGGTCGAGCTCTCGTGGGTTGGATCAGGTTGGTCAACTCTCTGGGCGTTGCTGTCCGAGTTTGGGCTGACCGGAACGACCGCTGGCGCAGACTGGTCGCTAGGTGCGGTGTGGCTGGGCGGCGGATGAGACGGTTCCCCTTCGACTGGAGACTCTGGATTCTTGTTTGCGAGGTTGCTGAGGCGCCTTCTGAGTTGGTCTATGTGTCTCCTCCAGACGCGACCATCCTCCAGTCTGACTCTATACGATCTCGGCCCGGTGACGGCGATGACCTCGCTCGGAATCCAAAGTGGGTCCCCAGCGAAATTCCTTGCAAATACCGGCTCCTGTAACATAAAATGTCTAACCCCCAAGTGGAAGCGAGGGGAGAGTCAGGCAGTATTGTGGGTGCAGTCTATCTAATACAGTCCTCAGGCGCCAGCCCATCAGAAGTTCCGCTGGGGACTTATTGGTGACTGCACAGGGGTTGAGTGCTGGCTCATCAGGAACCGTGAGAGTTTGTGGTGCCAGTCATCTCTGCCAAACCTAGCGAGGGCCTCTTTGGTGGTCCTGACGGCCCTTTCAGCCAACCCATTACTCGCAGGGTGAAATGGGGCTGTGAAAATGTGGCGAATGCCAAGGTTGGCTGCAAAACGGCTGAATTCTACTGATGCGAACTGTGGGCCATTATCGGAGACCAAGGAGTCGGGTAGTCCATGTGTAACGAACAGGCGCGTTAACACGTTGGTGATTGCTAGTGTGGTGGTCGTGGATAGCTGTGCCACGTCTATCCATTTGGAATAAGCGTCCACGACCACTAGGAACATCTTTCCATGCACGGGCCGGCCAGATCGATATGGATTCTAGACCAAGGGCGCTGGCGCTCTCCCATCTGGTAGGGGTGGCGATGGGGGAGCAGGACGGGATTCCTGGCAAATGCTGCAGGAACTTACCCAATTGACAATGTCCTCGTCTAGACCCAGCCACCACACGTAGCTGCGTGCCAACGCCTTCATTCTCACAATGCCGGGTGTCCCTCGTGCAACGCTTCCAGGACTCGGGTGCAGGCGAGGTCGGAATGACCACTCGAGTGCCCCACAGTAGACAACCCTGCAAACTGGACAGCTCCTGCATGCGAGTCTTAAAGGGTGCGAATTTGTTATCAACGTTGCCTCCCGGCCACCCCTCCTCACCCAGTCGAGCACCTGGGCGAGCGTTTGGTCTGCCTTGGTTTTGGTGGCGATGTCAAGGGCGGTGATGGGCAGGTCCAACTGAGTGATTTCAAAAATGGCATTGACAGGAGCTGGGTCTTCAGCCGGGAGCGGGTAAGGGGCAGCGACTGAGCGCGTCAGCGTGGGATAGAGTTTTGCCCGGGCGGTGGATAAGTTTGTATGAGTAGGCCGCTAGGAAAAGTGTCCACCTTGTCATACGAGGGAGAGGACTTGAGGTGTCTGTTTGTCGCCGGCCAGTAGGCCCAGGAGGGGCTTATGGTCGGTGACCAGTTCAAGAAATGGCCAAAAAGGAATTCGTGAAACTTTTTCACGGCTGCAACAGCTGCTAGGGCTTCCTTGTCTATTTGGCTGTAATTTCGCTCCGTGGCAGAGCGTCCTGGAGAAAAAGGCGATGGGGGCCTTGGTGCCATTGGCGAGTCGGTGACTAAGGACCGCCCCAATTCCAAAAGGGGATGCGTCTGCTGCCAGTACTAAAGGAAGGTTGGGGTCGAATTGGATGAGCACTGCCTCTGACGTAAGTAGTGATTTGACGGCGTTAAACGCCTGGTCTTCTTTGTGCCCCCAGTGCCACGGCGACTTTTTGTCTAGTAATCTGTGTAGGGTTTCGGCTACTGAGGCTTTATGGGGCAAGAAGGATGCATAAAAGTTTAGGAGCCCCAAGAAAGCTTGTAGCTCCGTTTTGGAGGTCGGTGTGGGAGCTTCGTGGATCGCCCTAACCTTGGACTCCAGGGGTGAATGCCAGAGGCGTCAATTTTATAACCCAGAAAGTCCACCTGTCTAGTGGCAATGGCGCATTTTTCTTTTTTTTAACTTGAGGCCATGCTGTCTGAACCTCTCTAACACTGCTCGCACTCTCTGGAAGAGTTGGGGTCTGTCCCTGGCCGAGACCAAGATGTCGTCAAAGTAGGGTACTACACCAGGGAGGCCCTGTAAAATCCGCTCCATGAGGGACTGAAAAATCCCCGGGCAACACTTACGCCAAATTGGAGACGCTTGCATCGGAAGGCACCCTGTGAGGACGATGGTCTGAAGTTCCGCTGTTTGGTTATCAACAGGGAACTGTTGATATGCTTGAGACATGTCCAATTTAGCAAAAATATTGCCCGGTTCGAATGTGTGCAATAAGTGCTGAATGACGGCACAGGGTAGGCGCTAACTTGTAAATATTTATTGATTGTTGTCTTGTAGTCCGAGCAAATTCTCAGGCTACCATCTTTTTTGAGGGGTGTGACAATGGGCGTCTCCCACTTGGCGAAATCTGTTGGCTCAATGACCCCTTGTTTTAGTAGTTTATCCAATTCAGCGTCTAGTTTTGGTCGAATAGCAAATGGAACTCTACGTGGTTTTAATCTAATTGGAACTGCCTGGGGTCAACGGTGAACGAGATGGGGTTCCATTATAACACCCCAGCTCCTCGCTGAACACATCTGCGTAGTCAGCGAATAAGAGTCAGTGTCTGAGGTTGAGACAGCATGGACTCCTGTTAACCCTAGACCGAGGTGGGGAAACCAATCGAGCCCCAATAAGGTGGGTAGATTGCCGTTAACTACCACTAGAGGTAGGTGGCCTTTAAAAGCTCTAAAACTGACAAAGAACTTGCCTCTGCCGATCACGGGAATGGCCTTCCCTGGTAGTCCTTCAGACCGAACTGGCATCTCTGAAGCCGGGTAGTAGATAGGCTGGGGTGGAGTCTCTTGAGGGTGTTCCACGAGATTATTGAGAGCGCTGACCCTGTGTCAACCTCCATGTGGCACGGTTTACCTTCTAGGGAAACGGAGAGAGAAATTTTACTAACAGTGTGGCCAGTACGTCTGGCAAGGCGGAGCGTGCGACAGTTTAATACTTGCCTCTGTGGTCCCGAATGCGAGGATGGGGGTCTGTGTGCAGCGCTTTGGGGGCTTGGCAGACTCTCTAATGTGCCCCCTCTTATGGCAGTTGTTGCAAACGGCTCCTTTAAACTTGCAGGTGGCCCTTTGATGTGATCCCCCACAGGCTAGGCACAGTGTGATGTGCTTGGGTGGACCGGTGTATTCTTGTTTGGCCCCTACCTGCGACCGTCTGTCATTGGTGAGGCGATGGACATCGTTCTCACCGCTGTGGGCTTCCTCCGCTTCCACCTCTTCGGAATGGACTGGGAACGATGCTAGCTTGGCACTTGGGCCCTGAATTTCGGTGGCTGAGTTCGTTGCTAGCTCGGCTGCTAGGGCCTCCTCTACCGCCTGCGCAAGGTTGAGGTCTTTTTAGCTAGCAGTCGCCTCTGTAGGTTGAGATCCTTGACCCCACAAACTAATTGATCGAGGAGCATGTCCTCCAGGTATGTTCCAAACCCGCAGTGCAGGGCTGCTGTTCTGAGGCGGCCATATATTGATTGATGGTCTCCTTACTTGATTGCTTCCTCATACGGAACGTGAACCTCCTGGCGATTTGTGAAGGCCTGGGAGCGTAGTGGTTAGTGAGGATCTCAAGCAACTCGGACCACGGAACGTTTTTAATTCTCTCGGCGCTACGAGTGCTGCGGCGGTATCGTAAATGGTGGCTCCGCAGTAGATTAGGAAATAGGATTTTTCCGATGCTCTCCCGCATCCGCCAGGCCGACCGCATCGATGTAATGATTGAAACGGTTCTTATACGACTCCCACTTCTCTTCGTCTGGTTTAAACGCTGGGAATACTGGGTTGGAACTCATGGTGCTGGAAACGGCTGGGCTACCTGCGGAAAAATCTCTCTGGGACTACGAGCGCCGTGAGTTACCAGTGATATCAGCTCTGGAGAGGTTTTTGCTAACCTCTCTTTCTCTCTCTGGGTTACCACGTTGGCTGCTAGCCGTTGGAGGTGTCTAGATTCACGCCAAAAAGTGGGCGTTAGTGACTCTCTACAGCGCTGTGCTGTGATTCCTACTGGTTCGAAATTCAAATGACACCCGTTTGAATTTCGCGCCAAATGCAGAGCGGCTGCGGCTCGCAGCGCTTCACTTTCCCGTAGCGGGGCTAACAAGCGGCTACAGACGCTTCTAACTTTTGACTCAGACCGCTTTCTCTGGCTGCGGATCTGCGTTTGCTCTTTTTGATCGCTGCGTTTTGTTAGCTGACCGCTCTCTCTGGCTGCGGATCAGCGTTTCCCTTATCGCCAGCTGATCGCTCTCTCTGGGCTGTAGATCGGAGGCTAGTGACTCAGCGGTTGCAAGGTGCATCTGGTAGCCATCCCACCTTCGTCGCCAGTGTTAAGTTTGAGCAATGAGAGGCTGACCAGAGCATGAGTGCAACAGTACTTTATTTAACAAATAAAGGGCTGACCGTGCTTGCCACGCCTGGAACTGGCTCGCAGCAATCAGCAACCAGTTGGACCCCGCAGCCTGCTTTTATAGCTGGCTGTTGGGGAGAACCAACCAATGGAAATGGGGGAATATCGCCCACACAAAGTGAGTGGACCTGGGTGAGAACTCCTTGAGTCCTCAGGACATAACAGTATAATTGCTTTTAAACTGAAATTACTCTTAGCTAAATTGTGTGTGGTGGTGGTGGGGGGGGGAGTTGCTCAGTATTTTTTAACAAATGTTTCTGAGTCTTGCACAAGAAACCTTGTCTTTAGTATGTAAGCCTTTGTTCATTCCTTATTATTGTGATTTCAGTCATACTTTAATTTGCTAGATCTATTTTATCTTATCATCCCCAACACCAAAAGCTAAATAATATATTTGCACCCTTCTTGAATATTCTGTTCCAAAACATACAGCTGAAAATTAGAGTTTCTCTACATGCTACTAATAGTATAACTAAGGAAAATGTGGGGAATTGATATTTGGTAGAAATGAAAAAAATAATCAATCCACAAAACATGTCATGCCTACTGCAGACCAATTCTTGGCAACACAAAGTAGAGAAACAGAAATCCTTTTGTACTGGTAGAAATCTTGTAATTTAAGGTCATCAGTCTTATGCAAATGTTTAGGAGAAAGCTTAAGTTATATTCTGTAAAGATTGAATTTCAAGACACGAACCAAGTTTCCAAGCCAGAGTTAGCAAATTTGGCAGTTGACTGGATGGGTTTTTAAATATGATATTTTTAAGTCTAGAGGAAGGAGTAGGATTGCTTTTCACTGTTTCAGCAAATAACTGATGTATTTATTACAGAACCATTCGAAGTAAGCACATTGGTAGTAATAAAAGAAAACCCATTTGATGGGCTGTTTCCTCCTTGAAAAATAAACTGAGCATTCATATTTTTTTCAGGAGACTACAGCAGTGTACAGAAGATTTATTTTCTTTGTGACTAAATCCATAATATGTAAAGTTCTGAATGTAAAAGCCCTGCCCGAAATCCCAATAACCTGTTCAGATAATTGGAGTGTGTGTTGGGGCACTATTTATCTATCTTGGTGGATGGGATATGGATATCAGTATAGTGGTTTGAAAGATAATCTCTGGATGAGAGATCTCAGCTTGCATAGAATGATATATGGACACTTTGGGAGTAAAAGTAGATTTGAGATTGAGCTTGTACCATTCTGATCAAAAGTTGCCAGAATAGATAAGTGATCACTTGTTTAAATTGTTTAAGGTGAAGACATGCATACCATTTCTGGAAGATAGTGCCAGGTGAATATTTGGGCAACTCCATGCAGTTTTCTAATCTACCTTTTCAGTTGCAATTAGCCATGCTTTTCTTCTAGGTAGGTGAGAGAAGGACTTCCTCATGGTTGATCAGCTGTCTTCCATGTCTAAAGCAGAACTGTATTTCTCGATTTCTAATCCAGGGCCTTAATCCTGGATCAAAGGTCAAACTGGCTGCCATGTTTTAGTTTAGCTAGCTTTCATTTAGTCAGTCCATTGCAATTTTGAAGGCATTATTTGAAAGGCCTGATGGACCGAACCCAGGGTGACAGAAATGAATATCAATGAACCATCTGCTAATAACCTTGCCATATGGGAAGTTGTGATTTAAAAGCAAGAGGAATAAATGGTAAAAAACAATTTTGTTTGAATTCACAAATAAAATTAAAGGGGAAAAAATAAAATAAAATATGCTGTGATTCTGTAAAATTAAGGCAAAGATTAGTACATGCAACAAACTGAAATTGTAAATTTAATTATGAAAGATAGGGCTCAAGGTTTTTTTGAACAGTATGAATAGGTTTGGTATCATTTACTCTCTTCTGGCCTGGTGTGGTGGTTGGAACTCATATTTTCATGTTAAGACCCTGATAAGTTACTATAATACAAGTAGTCCTTGACTTACGTTTAGTGACTGATCAAAGTTACAATGGCACTGAAAATGTGACTTATGACCATTTTTCGTAGTTATGACCATTGCAGCATCCCTCTGATCATGTGATCAAAATTCAGAAGCTTGACAACTGGTTTATATTTATGACTGTTTCTGTGTCCTAAGTTCACATGATCCCCTTTTGCGACTTTCTAACAAGCGAAGTCTATGGGAAGCTAAATTCACTTAACAGTCATGTTAATAATATAGAATATAGAACTCTTTATAGAATCAACTGCAGTGTTTCACTTAACAACTGTGGCAAGAAAGGTTGTAAAATGGGGTAAAACTCACTTCACAACTGTCTCATTTAACAACAGAAATTTTGGGCTCAATTGTGGACATTACTTGAGGACTACCTGTACACAAACTAAATCTGAGGTTTTAGAAGCATTTTTGCAAAATTTTGAATACGTTCAGTCCATTTAAAATGTGCTAATTCTAAGACTGAATGTGTGGATGAGCCAAGAGAGTGAGTGGGATCTTTGATGATCAAAGTGTGGGGATATGGTGAGGATCTGAGGACCTGCCTAGGAAAAAACCTGTTTGTTTTAAATATATATTTGGGGCATTCATAACTAACCTAGTGAAGAAATACATCTCATTTTAAACTTACTTAACTATTTACAATGAAAGGTTTAGAAAAAAATGAAGAATATGAACATTTTTGGATATGGGAAAACCATTCTTTGGTACTATTAAGAATGAATCTTAGAGAATATGCAGCAATAGCAAAATTAGCAGTATATATTCCCAAAAGACGTTTAACCAAATTTAAGGAAGAAAGATTTTCATGCATACAATATATTATGCAGCATGGCAAATACAAATATTTACAATTTGGTCTATTCAGGCTTCTAAGAGGGAAGTCATTATTGCTCTTTTTTCTTAGTTTGTTTTTCTTAACATATGCATTGCTGATTTTGTACTACAACATAAATATATGGTTTGAATAAATGGTTTGAACAGAAGACAAACATCAAGGAAGCCATTGCTGGATGGAGCTGACATAGTACGGTGCAGAGAAATTAATGAATGTATTTCAAGGTGTTTTATTATTATATAACATATCATATCACATCATAATATTATACTATATTGTGTTACATTATGTTGTTAGGTTATGTTAGGTTATATTAATAACTTTATCTTATATAAGTATCATAGATGGTTCACAATAATTAATAAAAACACAATATAGAAACAAATCCAATCCATCCCTGGCAGGTGCCAGAAGTATTGACACACCCTTATTCTAGCTCAATGCCTTCTGGAAGGCTAAAAGAAAATTTCAGGAGGAAGCCTCTTCCAAAGGGCCAGGATGGCAATAGAGAAGTTCCCATTAAATTGCAACATTTAAAGCATGGGACCAGGAATACACCTATCCTATTTATTGATGCACTCATACAGAGACAATCCCACAAATAACTTTGCCCTACACCAAGTAAGGCTTTAAAGGTGATAATCAGCAGTTTGAATTTTACCCAGAAAGCAACCTGGAACTAGTGCAGTTCATGCAATAATAACAGGGATGGGATTCTCCCGGTTCAGACCAGTTCTATAGAACTGATTCTTATGATTCTGCACAGTTTGGAGACTTGGCAAATTGGCTGGCTGGCCCCACCCCTCTCCACCCACCCCTCTCCTCCCCTCCCCTCCACTCCCAGTCAGTCCGTATCACGCATGTGCTGTGAGTATGTCCGACATCGTTGACTGCATTCTCCCCCGCCCAGTCACTCCTTAAGGTATTTCTTTTTCCCCCTCCTGCTGATCAGCTGTTCTGATGATCAGCTGTGCCAGGATCCCCCTCACTGTCTTACTGCTTCACCCAGGAGGCTTCCCTGAGGCCCAAGTGGCAAAAAGTGGTGCATGGGGGAGGGAGAGTGGGGGGGCTGTGCACCCCCCCTATGCTCCATTTTTCTGCCTTCCTGGGCCCCAGGGAAGTTTTCTGGGAGCAAAAACGTCCCCCCAGGAGGCTTCCCTGAGGCCCATGAGGCAAAAAAATGGGGGTGGGGTTTGCTGTAAAGAAAGAAAGAAGAAGCCATGCCCACCCATCACATGGCCATGCCCACCTAGCCATGCTCACGGAACTGGTTGTTAACAAATTTGAATCCCACCCCTGAATAGTAATGTATGCATAGTCTTCAAGGGCAACTCCATGTAGAAAGCCTTGCATATGAGCAAGGTCTTGCACTACAAATGAAATTCAGCTATATTTCTTTTTGTTGCTCATGCCTTACTTCCTTCGGTTTACTATTTTCCCTTTCTTATTCACTCATGCATAACATTGTTTGCATAACAGTGCTTATCCAGAAAAGGAATAGTGTGATGGATATGTATACATGTCACGTCTATGTATATGTGTGCACATTATTTTAATCATCTCTATAAAAACAGAGACGATTGAGTGAATTCACTAGTAACGTGCAGTTTGTCTTCAATTCCTTTGCATATTGGTAGTTAGGAAAAGTAATAGACTAAAAAGTGAGACTTCACAGGGTCAGCCCTATCATTAGCCATAATAAAACAACTGTCTTAGAAAGCTAATTATGTGTAATGAAAAGGTGCCAATTTGATATGACGTATTCTTCTTCCATTTTTACTGCTTCTTCTGAAACTTTCTATAACAGGCATCAAAATAACTTTATTGGAATTCTCACCTGGAAAGTAGAATGAGTTGCTCTCTATCTCTATCACTAGTTCTGTCTTAGGTTAGTTCTGATGGATTTGCACTGCTAGGAATAACATGGCAGAGAAAGCACAGAAAGAGAGATGGTTCAATGTGTTAGTTACTATTCAGTGAGGACAAAATCACTCAAGATAATTCAAGATGTAATAAGTCGGAGATACATTTTAAGAGGTGAAACCTGAAAAATATTTGTTACATTAAGGGCCAAGATGCAACTGTACTATTGGACTTTATATTGGAATGTTTTAAAAATACAAGTGTAGGAAAAGAGCAGGCTGAGTTAGAAGGTGCAGTTAAACATGCCATAAGTTTGGAGTCATTGCATTGCCACAAGAGGCCTAAGTCCAGCCCCACATGAATTCCCTTGACCTTTACAATATCTAGCACAAATTTAGTTTGACTATTAGTTGACTATATTTATTTTATTTTATTTATTTATTTGATCTGTCAATCACTTACAAGATAATAGGTATAAGTATATACATAGTTATGAATACATGAAATGGGTACATATAAGAAAAATAAACAATAGGACAGGGACGGTAGGCACATTGGTGCACTTATGCATACCCCCTACAGACCTCTTACGAAAGGGGTGAGGTCAATAGTAGACAGTTTAAGGTTAAAGTTTTTGGGGTCTGGGGAAGAAACCACAGAGTCAGGTAGAGTATTCCAGACATTGACCACTCTGTTGCTGAAGTCGTATTTCCTACAATCAAGTTTGGTGCGGTTAACCTTGAGTTTGTATTTATTGTGTGCTCTTGTGTTGTTATGGTTGAAGCTGAAGTATTCATTGACAGGTAAGTCATTGCAATGTATGATTTTACATACCATACTTAGATCAGACTGAAGATGGCATAATTCAAGGTTTTCTAGGTCTAGAATTTCAAGTCTGGTGGCATAAGGTATTCTACAACGAGTAGAGAAGTGGAGAACTCTTCTTGTGAAATATTTCTGGACTTTCTCAACTGTGCTAATACTAGATACGTAATGTGGGTTCCAGACTGACGAGCTGTATTCGAGTATTGGTCTAGCAAATGTTTTGTATGCTTTAGTTAGTAGTGTGATATTATCAAAGAAAAAACTACGTAAGATCAGGTTAATAACTCTTAATGCCTTTTTGGCTATGTAGTTACAGTGGGCTCTAGCACTTAGATCATTAGAGATGAGTATTCCAAGGTCCTTGACAGAGCTTGGATCATCAACAAGGTCTTGACTATTCAGCTTGTATTTTATTTTCTGATTTTTTTTTGCCAATATGTAAGACAGAGCATTTATTTGTTGAGATTTGAAGTTGCCATTTGACCATTCTGATACGTAGTCAAGATCTTTTTGAAGGGTAGGAGTATTGTCTGTGGTATTGAACAGCTTTACATTATCAGCAAAGAGAACACAGTTACTCTTAATATGATCACAGAGGTCATTTATGTAGAATATGAAGAGAGTTGGTCCTAAAACACTGCCCTGGGGAACAACACTGTTGACAGGTACAGAATTTGATAGGACACTCCCAATTTTGACCATTTGTTGTCTGTTTTACAGGAATGCTTCTATCCAGTTTTGCAGGTGTCCAGAGATACCATAAGATTTTAGTTTTAGGAGTAGTTTGTCATGTACCACTGAGTCAAAGGCTTTATAGAAGTCAAAGGCTTTACAGAAGATTCTGGTGTATATGTAACAATGATAAACTGCTCTGGGTTTTGAACTCAGTGAATATTCCTGATTATTTGTGCCTGACAACAGCCACAGATTTGAATGAAGGGAGTAATCCCTTCTCACCCTAACAAAACCTCCCTCAGCTCGGTTCAATTAGCTCCAGGGGAGGGAAATACCAGAAATGGCAGATTCCCTGTTTGCCTTCTATAGTTAGAACAAGTGAGAGAAAATATCAGTCTTTTGACATACATTAGATCAGGAAGGCAACATTATGAATTAATTTCTTAGTTTAATTTCTAGCTACATTAACAGAAACTTATCCAGTTACATTAACAGAAACTCTGAATGTATTTCCCACTTAGTTCCTCTCTTCAAGAGAACTAGAGAGGGTCAATTCTGCAATGCTTTCTCAAATTACATGTTTGTGCTGGACTTATTTTTTTAAATATCTTTCATTGTCTTGTTGCAGCTTTTCCTCCTGTTCGTTATGGTTACTCTAACAGTCCACTTTAAAACTATGTCACAGTTCTGACCTTACTTGGTCTCCCTTAATCAGCTCTTTACATTTTATAAATAAGAAATTTTGTAACTGTACATTTAAATAAAATACACTTTTATTTGACTTGCTGTTTCTCCTAAAGGGTGACCCTTAGGAAGTCCATATCATGAGGCTGTGCCTCATGATATGTAGGAATGCAACATTCCTTTAGATTGAATTCCAGAAGTCTTGATTATTGTATATTTGTATTGTAAAGAAACCAGTGATTCAAATCTCCTGATCAGTACAGATTTTTTTTTAAAAAAATACATTTTTTCCAGGAAACTATTGGCTTGGTAATGAGGTTTAGATTTAAGGAAGAATCTGGTGGTGCTCTTGGCTAAATTTACTTGCTCCTTTCTCATTCTAACCATCTGTGATATTTTCTTTCTCATCCTCTTCCTATCTCCATTTTAGAGAGATTTTCTTTCCTGCCATTAGGAAATGAAATCAGAAAAGAATGTTTCATAAAAAGAAAACACCATGGCCCATTGAAACACTTCATTATGACTGATAAATGAACGTGTGTGCTTTGCAGAGAAAACATAGTAGCAAGAGCCTGAACAAAGCCAGCATACACCTGCCACATTCAGGCCATGTAAAACATAAGTATCGCAAAAGGATCAGACACCAGAGGGATCTCTGCAGAAGCAAAATACAAACAAGCAAAACCCAGTGATGCCAAAGAGAATATTACCTCAGAAACAAAGGTTCATTTCCTATGTTCAAGGCTGCTTATCAGTTTCTCCTGGACTCCTTGCCTCCTTGCTTAAGTTTGCATACAATTTGAGGAGCGTCTTATTCAAATGCTTATCCCCATGCTAATCATGGCTTGTTTGGAAAGGTATTGCAAGGCTAACTCTGAATTGGCACATGCCCAAATCATTGATGCATTGACCTCAACAAACAACAAACAAACAAATAAACAAACAAAAGAAGCTCCTTCTTTTTAAGGCCTCTCTTAGTGCCATAAAAATACTCATCTGGTGCTCTTGAATGCAAATTTTTAGACAGTTTAAAAAAAAATCCGAGAAAATATAAATAATGTGCTGGAATAATTGGTGGCTGGTTTTTTATATATATGCAAAGGTTTGAGGAGATGTTTGCAGGTTTATTACTGCTTAAAACATATATTTACTTCTGATTTTCAATTATTTTATTCTTTTTTAAATGTTTCTAATATTTATATATAATTTTTATGTTTTATGTCTATATGTATGGCATTCAAAGTTGCTCTATAAAGGAGATGAGCAGTCTCTAAATATGATAGCTAGCTATAAATACTAAACCTGGATTAATTCAATGATCATAGCTAGTCTGTGGTGGAAACTCAGCTCCAAAGTTTACTTCATAACTTGCTTTCTGCAGCCTTCCTTAGTGTGTCTGTTTTAGTTGATTGAAATGCTAGCATGTAGGAATGTACTACTTTGGCAGCAGAGTACACACATGATCATGAATGTGCTGGTGGATGATTTGATGATGTCATTTTGTGGGACCCAGAAAAAAATCCTCCCCCCATCCAATTTCTTCCAAGTTCTCAGGAAGGCCAGAGGGATGGACAGGTGGGGAAGGTCTATTTATCTAGATGATAGATAGATAGATAGATAGATAGATAGATAGATAGATAGATAGATAGATAGATGATGATAGATAGATGTGCATGACCTACCCAACATGCCAAGGTAAATAATTTGATCTATTTAAAAAGAAAAACAATCATTAAACATTGTAATTATCCTTGGTGGAATGATCTTGGGATCATTAGTGGACCCCATTGATTTATAGTAGGTTACTCTTGGGAAGAACCCAAAAGTTCAGTTGCAGAGATTAAAGACAATACAGGATCCTTTATTCTCTTGCAGGTGTTTTTATACTGCTGTCTGCACGTACAATCATATGCATATTTACCTTTAAGATAGCCTTTATTATTTGATTAGTAACATTTATCAATACAAACTTTTAGTTCCATTTTCATTAAAATATTTTCCTAGTGGTACAATAACATTATACCAATAAAATCATATCAGATTACGAAGATTAAAATGTTTTCCCAGGGTACAGTACAATTCTGAGTATTTCCCCCCAAGTAATGTTTGTATTTTCCCTTTCATATTCACAATTTATTCATGGTTTTGTTATTACAAACTGCAGAAAACCACAAATGTAGCAAATTAGAGGGTTGGTTTAATGATATATTAAGGATAGCTGTGTCTTAATTATTGATATATTTTAAAAATTATAACCTACAAATGTAGCGCATTATCAACATTCATGGAGGTTGCCAAAGATTGAAACCAGTATAAAATTAGAATTATTGAAAAGGAAAACATGCATATATTTTACTGATATAGCTCAATTACTTAATGATGCCAAAGTTGTTCTTATAATTTAAACATTAAATGTGTTCATAGGTACATAAATATTTATAATTTATGAAAATTGATCATATTTTTCCACCCAGTACAAGCATGAAAAGCATGCTTGTACTGAAAATACTATTGTGCCATTTTATTTTAGAATAAAAGCATACTAGGGCCTGATCTGGACTGATCTCTTGTTCAGGATAGTTATTTAATTCATCTTTCTGTTCCATTGCTTATAAATCTTCCCTCTTCCCTTACCACCAAAACATCAAATCTCGATGGTGTTCTGGAGTTTTAAGTAAGCACCTCTCTGTGTCTGTATGAGGGCAAGTAAATATTGTTAAACATTGTGGAAAAAATAAATTAATTCCTCAGTGAGTGGTAATCTCAGTCCATATTGTAAAGGAGAGGAGAGGAGAGGGAAGGGAAGGGAAGGGAAGGGAAGGAGCTTTATGCTGCTTATTTAATGCATGAGGCAATTTATTCCTGATGGTAATTTTTGCTAGATTGGGTAAATGAATTGTACTTTTATTAATGTTGCTATTACAGGATTATTGGATGTTCTGCTGTAATGAATACTGAATATAGCAGTGATTATGCAGTTTTGATTACTTATTTTTATAATGAACTTTATTGTTATGAGGATGCATCTGTTGTGAAGCTATGTGAATGTGGCAAATGAGAAAAGTGCATACAAATTAGTTTGACTAGACTTACACATAAAATGCAAAAGACATGGATCAGGACAGCAAAAAATAGTAAGTACATAGTGTCATGCCCTTGTTGGAATCTGATTCTGAGGGGGAGATTGAGGAATTGACAGGGAGTGGGAGTGTGGCTCCAGTGGCTGTGGAAGAAATGGGGGAAGGGCATAGTCTGGTTGGGTATTCAGAGGAAGAACCCGGGCCACCCCCTCTTAATCATAGGGCATGCAGGAAGGAATGGAGAAGGGGGCAACATGGCTTACAGAAGAGAAAAGGCCCTGATCCCTTTCATTAGTTGCAGCTGGGAGAAAAGGATATAAAAAGGGGATTTGCACATAGTACCTTGCTGGAAGCAAAGTGTGCATTATCTTTGTCAGGCTTATCTGGGTTTTGGCATCCTCCCAACTGTGTTTTCTTCATTATCTTTTGGAAGTCTGAAATTTATTATCCTGGCTTGTTGTGTTCATTACTTCAGTGTGGTTTGTGTTGGGTTTTTATTTCTAATTTATCTGTAGTTTGGGTTCAGACTGCATTTCTTCCCTTTGTAGATTGTTTTGGACATTGAGGGCCAAGTTGGAGGTATTAAAGGGACTTTACCTATTTTTGTGACTTTGTTGTTTTTATGCCACATCCCGGGTCAGAGCAGAGCTCACTTATCCAAACTTGATTATGCTGGCTGGAGCTGTGGAAAGTTGCTATCCAGAATATCAAATGCCACCAGGTCATCTATGTACAATACATCATGGCTCTTTACAATAACATTCTGCTTACAGATGCCATAATTCAGGACATCAGAGTTATGAATCTGATAAAACACAGCATATATAGGCTACTGAGTGACAAATGCACCAGTAAACATACTTTTAATTTCATAAGAAGTTTTTGTAATTCAACTACGGAGACTTGATTTTTACTGATAAAGGTGCAATGTTGACAACATAGTATATTTCCCAATATCCAACCAGTTCTAAATCTCAGAGTCACCAATACTGTACACAGCTAGTGAATAAATGATTTGTGGGAAAGAGTAAATTGACAGATTTGATAGGAAAAAAGAAAGACAGAAATATCAAAGACAACAAAAATGTATTTTTATTGCTGTTTAGTTTCTAGCATAGCATGTGACACAGAAATGAAATAGCGGTTATAATTAGACATTTATTTATTTATTTATTTATTTATTTATTTATTTATTTATTTATTTAATATGCCACCTATTTTGTATGGAGGTGATTCTATATTGACTAATTAGGATGTGTTTAAATAAATATAAACTCTGTTTATATAAACATATAAACATATAAACACATACATATACATATAAAAATACATAAAATTTGGTCAATGGGCAGCATTTTTATTAAAAAAAATACAACACCAAATTAAAACCAAATAAAATACCAGCAAGAAAAATATAACTAACTCATAGAAATGTGACATACACTTACATAATTGTTATTAGTTATTTGGACAAGTATATATCTAAAATTATTATAAACTATGAAGAAAAATATATATAATCTAAAAACAAGGTAGCTAGTAGGTGTTAAACCTAAAGTGATAAATAAAACATAAATGATTATTTCTGTATTTCTGTTTCCCTCTTTTCACTTCTTTTAATTGGCTGGGCTGCTGCGTCTTTGGTTCTGATAGTCACGATCGTCACAATCTCCCTCTTCTGCCATTGGTTTTCAGGGGGTTCTTCTTCCAGTCTCTGGGATCGCCGTACCTCCCCAAGACCTCCGTGTCTTCCCCTTTCTTTGCCTACCCCTCCGGGGTCTGACACACTCCAAAAAGCCACCAACTAGCAAAAATTGGAATCTTTCAGAGCCGTGATCCGCTCCTCTATTCCGCACCAACACAGCGCCAAACTGCAACTCTCTCTCTATTAAAAAAACCTCTATATAAAAGCTACAGCTATTCTTAATGTCTGCATTTCTACTTATCACTTAAGCATTTTGCTAGTATTGTATAACAGAGAAATAAATATGCTTTTTTAAATCCAGATTTCCAAAGCATAGTTAATATAAACCACAGCAGCAAACTACTCTTGAAGTATAGATAGGAGCAATCCAATTAAATATATATATACACACACACACACACACACACACACACACACACACAAGTTAAGACATTATTATTACTGTTATATTTAATACCTGGCTTTTCATTGGTAGAACTCTATTTCAATTGCTAATGGCATCTAAAAGAAATACAGAAATACTAATAATATTTTTTTAAAATAATTGGACAATTAATGCACTAAAATATATAAATAGCAAAATGATTAACATTTAAATGGTTGGATAAAGCAAGCTTTAATGCTTATCTAAAGGGAACATATACTGCAATTTGGGGTAATATAGGAGAAGGCAGTTTTCCACATCTGATTAAGTAGCCTCTGAACCTTCATCTCCATAGAGAATTTTACAAATCTTTCCTGGTGAAATTTGCTAGGTATCAAATTCACAATATATTCAATTAAAGAAGACAGTCATATGGGACAGTGGTGGACTTTTTATATTTGTGGGGGAAGGTTCCATAATTATGCTATTATCACATACACAAAAAATGACTTTCTCTTCCTAATTCCCAACAATCTATTAGAAGTTGAAGAGGAATACATAACAGGATAATAGCAGCAAATCTTTGGGCTATGAAAGGTTTCTTAAAATTAAATAATTGATCAGCCTTTTGAGGAGTTCACTTTGGTGGTATTCTCACAACAATCAAAGTCATAAAGTTTGGTTAATAAGTCCATGCATGCTTTTTACCACCTTCTTAACCCTTTATTCAATTGAAGTTAGGGATGATCCTCAGCAACATAACCAAACATTAACTTTCCCTTCCAGTGACTTCTCAATATTTGCTGACCTTGTCTCTCATCTGGGAATAAGAAGGAATTTCCCTTGGTTCCAATTAAGTTTTGTGCTTTTTAATTTTTAATCTGGACAATGGGATACATTGGGAAGTAGGCAGAATTTGTACAAGATTGAGTTTCTGCTTATTCACTTGTGAGACTTACAAAATTATTTGTGGATGATTAAAAAATAGAGGGCAGCTGACTTCACTCTGTGCTGTAGTTCAGCTTTCATCCCAGCTATCTAGCAAATGGATGAAGCCCATCTTTATTGTCTTGAAGACCAAAATATAAGGCTTGCATGTTAATTGGTGCTGTTAGAGTGGGCTCAAAATTGGAAAAGACAAGTGTCCTTATTCCCAATAACAATGACAGCTAAGAACACCATCAGATGGTAGCTGAGGAAAATTTAAATGGAGAATCTGTTGGTCACATCTGAAGGGCTACTGACATAGATATTTAAGAGGCTTTGATTTGTGGGCTTTTCCACATATTTATTATACAGTTTAATGTTGTTAAGCTGATGCATGTGGTTAGAGCTGAGTGCTTAATGAACTGTATATAGAGCTCATTTGCCCTTGCTCAGCCTTCTTTTGTATGTAACTAGCCAGCAGAGGTATGATAAGAGATCACCTATTTTAAACTGAAATAGTTTTGCATTCTAAATAAATTTTATTTAAAAAGTCTCTTATTTCAACAAGCAATCATAGGGTTGGTTTTTATCACTAAAGGAGAATATTTGTATTCAGGGAAAGGTACACCAACCTCAGAGAATAAAGAATAAAGAATTTTAAAACATGAACAAGAAATGTGAAACATATATACTCATGTGCAGGACTTGATTTATTTCCTTCTGTGCTTTTTTTTAAAGACTAAAACTCAGGAATTAGTATGTGTTTGTATGTAGGAAAATATGTTTATATTACATGTTGCTTCCTCTTTATAAATAAGTTTGCTTTGTTGGCAGAATGGAGCTTGTTTCAAAAGGTGCTGAATATATTTAAATATCGATTCATCAGATGAGCAACCTTAAAAAGACAGTCCATGTGAGTTTTAAAAGGACAGCTGTAATGACAGCAAAATCGCAAGATAGATTATATAGTCTGTCAAATATCTTATAGAAGAAATTGATATCTGGCTTTAGATTACAGGTCCAATTGATGGGTGTAAATGTCTGTCCAAAGGATGGAATTTCAAAAGATCCAAGAAAGACAAAATGGATCCAGTGATAATTTCATGAATTATGCTTCCTTACTAATTTGACAGTGAAAGCTCTCCTCTCACTACTTAAAGAAAAAACATCCTTGAGTCCCACTGATATTAACAGGAGTCAAATACCAGAAAAGGATTTTGAACTATGTAGACAATGTTTTTGAGACCTCTTCCATTTATAGCATAATGTCCTCTGCCTCATTTTGCTGCTATTTTGGAAGCTATGGTTATCAGTGTTGAAGTTCTGTAGACCTTTTAGTGCTGTTATATGTATTTCTATTTTTCATTCTCAATTAATCTGACAAAATAAAAATTAATACAGAATTCATATATGATGATTTCTGGCACACCATAGTGCATTGGATCCATATCCATGGTTCTCTGGATTTTGAGACTTAATTTCCATCTAATCCCTGCGCAGCCTGAGTCAGCCAATAGTACACTGTATCGATTGCAAGTCAATCAATGTTTTCTCCCTCTATTATCAATCACAGATTTTACAGTATTTGTTGCCTTCCCAGACAGCTTTGAGTGAACCCCAAATAACAGAACAGTCCTTCTTTTTCCCTTCCCAGCAAGAAAAGCAAGTAGTTTCCAGCGCCACCAGTGCTTATCCAGTGCTCATCCAGCACATCTTTTTTCTCCCCATATTTTTTAAAATGCATTTGCCATCTTCCCCATGGAGGACATTTGATCATTGCAACAATTAGCAAAGCTACAGAGGCACCTGAAATGCTTCCTTTTTGCCTTTGCAACAGATTAGCTTTGCTGATGGGGTGGGTTATTGAACTCTAGAGAGTAGTTACAGAGAAAAGCCAGAAAAGCTCTTTATTCTCTGCATGCAACCAGATAAAGCTTCTGTTTCCCATAGCAGTAAGACAGAAAAAAAAAAAAAAACATTTCGTTCAAGCAAGGCAGCATTTCTGGGCTTCTCGTTGATGGTCCAAAACATGGCAATGGGGACTACAATCAGAGCATACCAGCTCACAGACATCAGAGAGAGCCCTTGGTTGTGTGTGCCTGCTCAGTTGCTATGGAAAGGACAAAAGATGTAAAATGACTCCTTTGGGAACAATTTACATATATTCCACAAGACATACATTTTCTTTCTTTCTTTTTTTTTTTTTAAAAAAAGGATTTTTAAAAGACAATGATCTGTATGCAGTTGCACACGCAGTAATTTGGTTTTCTCTGTGCTGGTCTGCTTTCTTTTCTACATATACCTGCTCCACTGTGATCCCTTGACATTGAGTAGCTGTGAACAGAGTGCATTCATCAACTTGAAGTTTTTGTCATTAGTGTCATTGTCCCTGGGTGACTCCTTAATTAGTAAGAGATATGCTAATTGATCAGTTTATAGTGTCCTCTGTAATACAACTTAACGGATGAACAGTTGGAGATGGAAACTTGAATCCCCACTGAGAAGTTTGGTATTACTGTGTATGTCAGCACAAATTACTAGCCAGTAAGTCTAAGACTTAAAATTACAGTTTCAATTAATATTTTTCAGTGTCTTACAGTCACCTATCATTTAGCCTTACACTTCTATTCCTCCCTGCTTCACTTTTAATTAATTAAATAAATTTGAATCTTGTCGCTGCTCCAGAGGTACAAAGTGGGATTCATAATATAATATTCCTTGCCTAATCCTTCTCACTAGAGGTAGTCCTCGATTTATAACAGTTTCATTTAGTGATTGTTCAAAGTTACAATGGCAATGAAAAATGTGACTTATGACTTTTTTTTTTTAGGCTTACAACTGTTGCAGCATCTCCATGGTCACATGACCAAAATTCAGATGTTTGGCAACTGACTGATATTTCTGATAGTTGCAGTGCCCTGGGATCATGCGGATCACCTTTTGTGATCTTCTAACAAGCAACGTCTATGAGGAAACCAGATTCCCTTAACAGTGATGTTACTAATTTGACAACTGGAATAATTCATTTACAACTGTGGTAAGAAAGGTTGTAAAATGGAGCAAAACTCACTTAACTACTGTCTCATTTAGTAACAGGAATTTGGGACTCCATTGTGGTTGTAAGTCAAGGACTACCTGCATTGCAGCCCTGGGGCGGGCTGAGAGAGGATTGTGTTCCAAAGTCATCCACTGAATTTTGATAGCTGAAAGTAGACTTGAATATGCCTTTCTCATATCCTAATGCAATATCCTAACACACCAATTCCAACATGTAATGTCCAATTTGTAGGGAAGCGGTGGCTCAGTGGCTAAGACGCTGAGCTTGTCGATCAGAAAGGTTGGCAGTTCAGCAGTTCAAACCCCTAACACTGCGTAACGGAGTGCGCTCCCATTACTTGCCCAGCGTCTGCCAACCTAGCAGTTTGAAAGCATGTAAAAATTAAAGTAGAAAAATAGGGACCACTTGCGTGGGAAGGTAACAGCGTTCTGTGAGCCTTCAACGTTTAGTCATGCCAGCCACATGAGCACAGAGACATCATCGGACAGTGCTGGTTCTTGAGCTTTGTAATGGAGATGAGCACTGCACGCTAGAGCCAAAAACAACTAGTACATATGTGGGAGGGGAACTTTTAATTTTACTTTTTTAATGTCCAATTTAGAAATAAGGTAGATTCACCTACACATAGAGTGGCACATCCCATGTTTAATTTATACATAATTGACTGCAGTGACTTCCTAGTTGAATAAAAGCTATTTTATCAGACCTGGCAGGTACAATATATTTCATTGCCTGAGGCATTGAATATTCCTTATACAGAAGCTTTTGAGTTTTATTTCTGCTCGGCATGAAGAGTCAGTTCTCCACCATTTCTGAAGGTAGCTGACTTCCTTAAACACACAGAACTCTGGCATTTGACTGAAGATATTCACGCATCTATATCTAGTGTGTAATGCATTAATGCTAAAGTTTTACAGGATTTTTTGGGGGGGTGGTGCCATAGACAGAAGAAGGTAACACCACCAATGTCATTACAATATATTTCAATATAAAAAGATGAAGTCTGCAAAAGGAAAGAAATTGAAGCTCAGAATATCAGTCTGCATGTTCACTGCTAAGAATATTTGAACAAACTATTTCTGAATCCACAGGAAAATATATGCAGTTGTAATCAGATCTTATGAGATTTGTTGGAACTAATTAGAAGCTATGTTAGACTAGAATGATCAATATTCTGAAAGATCATCCCCAAAGGATTATCCTTGATGTATCCAGATTCTCCACAGAAGTATTGCTTTGCACAATGCATCAGTGTATAAGAGATACTTCTGAAGTGGATTACTCATGTGAGAAGAATTATGGATGAGATCTGGCCACTGTATATTGCATATTTTAGAAACTAACCAGTAATTAAGACGAAGACATCTTTGCTAGAAATGTTAAAAATGCATTTGGGAAATATTGATGATCAAGTGGACTCTGGGCAGGGAAGGAGAACCTGATACTGCATTCCCAAAATACCTGTTTTTATATGCTACTGGATTATAGGGTAATTGAACTCTATAGGTAAAGAGAGACACACTCGCTTTCTAACATGCAAAGAACACATCTTATACAATCATATTACTACAAGTTTTTTTTCTTTGTTTTGCCCTTAACAGTTTCAGACTTTCATGTTCAATAAATCTGTACTTTTATAGTTGTAAAATAAAAGTATTAGTGACTATATAACATCTCTTTGATGTAAGTGCCTAATACTCTCGTAAGCTTGGTATAACTAGAACAGGTTAATTTTATCTTATGAATAACATTAATTTAAATAATAAAATAGGTTTGGTAATGTTGGGCAGCCTTTTATTTCAAATAGTGGAAAATATAATTCATGTCATCCTGCTGTGAAAATAACAATTCCAGCAAGCTGCATGTAGCATACAACAACTAAAATCTAATGCATGGGTTCTTAAATGATTTCTGAGAAAGATACATTATCCTTTTAAAAGGTTATATTCTAAACCATAATATACTGTTCTGTGGATTAAAACAGCAAGCATTCCATTTTTAATATCTTTTCAAATAGCTAGAAATGACTTTTGAAGTATGCTTAATGTTCACTTCTGACATGAGTAAAAGATACTCTTCACAGTGGCACTATAGTTTGACAGAAGTATAGTAAAAAGCAAAAATTGGAATAACACAATGCACAAGTAACTATGTCCTTTGCTAAAGTGATTCTTTTCAGTCGTTTAGAGAAAGCTCTTCACAAGCACAAATCATTGTGTCAGGCTGATGATCAGAATTAACAGTATCTCATTGATTTTACTGTTACTTGGCACAAAGTTGACTTTAATCATTGTAAATATGATGAATGATAATAAAAATAAAGCCAGTTCTCAAAATTACAATCTCCTTCTAAGATCTTTTACTGTTCAAAAGAAAACGGTAGGCAAATTATTATTTGGCACACAAAAAGTCATCTGACTTTTGAAGCAAAATCACCTAACCAAGAAAGACTATGTATTTCTTACCCATTGCTTTTATATAATCAGAGCAGAAAGGTCTGCAATATTGAAGAATTGCTTTGATCTATATTTGCATATTAAAATTACTACATGTTAACTGAGCATCACAATCCTTGTTGAAGGAGAAGGCTGACAGGTTATGAACCCAATGACAGCTAAGGATCAAAGAACATTCTCAGGCTCTAGACCCATTTTCAAAGACATGGCAACTTCACCCAAAACAGATTTCACCTCCATCCCCAAGTTAGTTTTCTCCTTGTCAAAAATTCTTTTGTCAGGACTGGTTTTATTTTTAGATTCTCCTCCCTCATCTAACTCATTATTAATATTAGATAGTTGAAGGGCATGGATTGCATTTTTGGAGCTAGAGGGCGAGGAGCAATAGCAATGAATAATTAATATATTTATTTTTCTGGGAGTTCGATTCTGCTACTAACTCTCCAAAGCTTTTCTTCACCAAATTCTCTGACAATCATATTTCTTCAAGTCAAGCTTCTTAAACAAGAGAATAAGTTCTTCTCCGCTTTGTAGAATTCATTTGGTTAATGGCTTATCACTCCATTCACAGAAATAGTTGAGGCATATGGATTCTGTACCTGAGTGAGGCTGAGACATAACAGCTCTAGTGGATAGCAAGAAAAGAAATTGGAAATATTTGGAAATCACTTTCAAATAAATGCCGAAGCTGTCAAGGTTCTAATACAATATTTGGAGAACGTAAAGCCACAGCAAGGTTTCACTGAATTTAAGTATGTTGTTGCTCCCATCCACAGCACCACCCAAATTGTATTCAACTAGCTTGGCCAAACACTAGTTAGAAGCACCAGGTCAGGACTCAGAATGACTCAATGAGCTGGCACACTTCAAAGATCCCTTTTTATTTCCCAAAGTCCTTGCTTACTGATCTGCAAATTTGGCAGCTGCTGCTGGGATTAAAGTCTTTATTTTTATTTATTTACTGATTTATTTGATTTGTCAATCACTTACAAGATAATAGGTACAAGTATATATATAGTTATGAATACATGAAATGGGTACATATAAGAAAAATAATGAAACAATAGGACAGGGATGGTAGGCACGTTGGTGTGCTTATGCACGCCCCCTGCAGACCTCTTAGGAAAGGGGCGAGGTCAATAGTAGACAATATAAAGTTAAAGTTTTTGGGGTTTGGGGAAGAAACCACAGAGTTAGGTAGAGTATCCCAGACATTGACCACTCTGTTGCTGAAGTCGTATTTCCTGCAATCAAGTTTGGTGTGGTTGCCCTTGAGTTTGTATCTATTGTGTGCTCTTGTATTGTTATGGTTGAAGCTGAAGTATTCATTGACAGGTAGGACATTGCAATGTATGATTTTATATACTATACTTAGATTGGACCGAAGGTGGTGTAGTTCTAGGTTTTCTAGGTCTAGAATTTCAACTCTGGTGGAATAAGGTATTCTGCAATGAGTAGAGGAGTGGAGAACTCTTCTTGTGAAATATTTCTGGATTTCTCAACTGTGTTAATATCAGATATGTAATGTGGGTTCCAGACTGATGAGCTGTATTCGAGTATTGGTCCAGCAAATGTTTTGTATGCTCTAGTTAGTAGTGTGATATTACCAGAGAAAAAGCTACGTAGGATTAGGTTAACAGGTCTTAATGCCTTTTTGGCTATGTAGTTACAGTGGGCTCTAGCACTTAGATCATTAGATATGAGTATTCCAAAGTCCTTTGGAATACTCAACAAGGATCATCAACAAGGTCTTGACTATTCAGCTTGGATCATCAACAAGGTCTTGACTATTCAGCTTGTATTTTATTTTCTGATTTTTTTTGCCAATATGTAAGACAGAGAATTTATTTGTTGAGATTTGAAGTTGCCATTTGACCATTCTGATACGTAGTCAAGATCTTTTTGAAGGGTAGCAGTATTGTCTGTGGTATTGAACAGCTTTATATCATCAGCGAAGAGAACACAGTTGCTCTTAATATGATCACAGAGGTCATTTATGTAGAGTATGAAGAGCGTTGGTTCTAGAACACTACCTTGGGGGACACCGCGATTGACAGGTACAGAATTTGATAGGCAACTCCCAATTTTGACCATTTGTTGTCTGTTTTACAGGAATGCTTCTATCCAGTTATGCAGATGTCCAGAGATACCATAAGATTTTAGTTTTAGGAGTAGTTTGTCATGTACCACTGAATCAAAGGCTTTACAGAAGTCTATGTAGATTGCATCTATTGATTTTCCCTGATCGAGTTGTGTCATCCATATGTTTTTGCAGTGTAAGAGTTGCAGATTACAGGATAGTTTTTTCTAAAACCAAATTGTTTATTGGAGAGTAGGTTGTTTGTCTCTAAGTGGAGGATAATGGATTGGTTAATAATTGATTCCATGACTTTACAGGTGACGCAGCATAAGGAGATTGGTCTGTAATTTTCAACTAGGCTGGGGTCTCCCTTTTTGAAGATGGGGATGACCGTGGCTTGTGATTATAGGTTAAGATTATGCTTAGAGGTTCTGCTATGGCAGTGGATAGCTTTTTAAAGAAGTAGGCACATATTCCATCCAGTCCAATAGATAGAGATGGTTTTAGATTGCATAGTGCTTTTTCAACATTGTCTTCTGTAAAATCGATATGTATTAGATCATTGTAGTTTTCTGTGGCTTGGCTAGGAAATACTGGGCATGATCCATTGCTGTTTACAAATACTGAGCCAAAGAATGTGTTAAAGAGGTTGGCTTTAATGGTGTCATCGTTGCAGTCTTTACCATTAGGTCCTATCAGGGGTGGGATGGACCTTGAGTCTTTCAGTTGTTGTTTACAAAATTGTAAAAAGCACGGGTGGAATTGGTGTGTACAAGGTTTTCCTCTTGTTTAATGTGATAATTGGTGCATTCAGTCTTTATCTGGTGGCGTAAATTTTTGTATCAGCTTTTGAAATTGGCAACGTGACCAGATTTGTTTTTCTGTGAGAGTGATCTCTTTTTGGATTGAAGTTTCCTTATTCTTATGGGTAATCTGTTTTGTTTTTTGTTTTGTTTTAGGAGTTATTGTTGGTACATATAGTTTGAAGACTTTGCCTAATCTCTCTTCTTCATTTTCTGCTGAGGGTTGTTTTGCTGAGGGTTGCTCTGTCTCTTTAACAATTTGGTAACTTATTATCATTTTTTTTGAAGGCTTGCATTTGATTCTTAGTTTTATCCTCTTTGCTTCCATGCCTACAGCGTTTTTAGGTTATGGCTACAATTTGTCAATTTTAACCTAGTCTTACATTCACACAAAGACTCCTACACTCAATTGGCAATTTCCTTCATCGCTGTTTTTCTTCATTGCAGTTATTTACTAGGACAGCTACTTACTATCATAATAGGGGCTGGAAATTGTTGACTTTCTGGCTTCCTTGTGGTTGTAGCAGTTGATGCCTGTCAAGGAGAAAAAGTCCACCAAATTGAGCAGTTGAAGTAAGAAGTTGAAAGAAGTCATTTTGCAAACAAAAACATCATGCAGTTACAAGGAAAATAAAGGGAATGAAGAAAGAATGAATGAAATTTCATAAATTGACCTATCTTGACTTTACCTTATAAAGATTCAGTCTGAACTGCAGAAATGCCCGTTCATAAGGTTCAGCAATAGTACATTTTGAGCTTCCCTTTGCACTGAATATGAGAACTACCAGATATGGGCTGAAAAATTTCATCTGGTCTCTACATTTATTTTTTATTTTGACTGATGTCCACCACAATTAAAGAAATTGGTCCTTTTTTACACCACACCACAATACAATATCCACAATATAGTAAATAAAAATGACAGTGCAAGTAGCATAATATAAGAGTCATAATACACTTCTTGTGCCATATCCATCACTGGACATTGGCGACCATTTTGGCAATCCTATTTTTATCAACAGCTACATGAAAAAGTGCTGCAGAGTTTTGGCTAAACCAGTCCCTTTGAAGAAGATTTATGTTTGCGACAGTGTAGGTGCACACATACATCTTACACGTAAACTGTTTAGAGCACATCTTCTGAAAGGTGGAGATAGGTTAGCTAATTTGAACTTCGTGAAAAGAACTTTTCAAGAGCTACATGAAAAGGAACTGATATTTTCAGAGCTGCATCAAGTTTACATCATTCTTTTCTCATTGGATGAAAGTTATAATTACTATATATCTTCACTGGAAGTCCTGCCCAGAGATAAACTGACATTGACTGACATAACTGGAAGATTTTTAGAAGAAGCAAGAAGACGGCTGGATAGAGATCAACTGAGAAAGGAACAACCACAAGAAGAAGATTTGTCTTCAACTGCCTATACTGTCAGGAAATGTTTTTCTTGTGGGACTAGGGACATATAGCTAGATTCTGTAAGAAGGGAAAACAACAGAACACAGGCAAACACCAGAAGGCCAAGAAGAATGTTAGTTTAGCTATGTCTAGCAATTCAACTTGATTTGTGGGTTGTTGATAGTGGAGCATCGCAATGCATTACTAAAGATAGAAAAAAGGTTTGTAAAGATGTCTATGAGTAAGCAACATGTATCATTGGCAAATGGATGGAAGATTAACGCATCAGGTGAAGGTACTGCATATTGTTCTTGTATAAACGAACATTTAACTATGTTATATGTACCTAAACTGAAATTTAATTTATTTTCAGTAAGGGCTTTAGTTAATCTTGGTTATGTAGTAACCTTTAGGGGAGATAACTGCATAATAGAGAAAGAGGGTAAAAGTATTACTGCTAATTTAGAGAATGATTTATATGTAATACATGATGACCAGTTGCAGATGGCTAACTCAGTTTATAACAATGTTAAGCCACATGATGAATGTATACATTTATTACATAGACGTCTAGGGCACATTAATTTCAAAATGCTCAAACAAACTGTTGAATTGTCAGAGGGAGTAAAATTGAAAGCCTGTAGCAAGTATTTAAACTGTAATGCTTGTAGCCAGGAGAAAAGCAAGGTTACTCAAGCAAACAGACTAAATGGGTTTAAGACCAAAGAAACTTTAGAGGTTGTTTTTGCTGACATAATTGGTCCTAAGAAACCTAGTTTAGGAGATGCCTGTTATATTTTGAGTATTATAGATCATTACTCACAATACGGTTTCTGCTATCTTATGAAAAACAAAACGGAAACATTCCAACATTTCTTTAACTGGCTAAGGTTTGCTGAGAGAAAAATGAAAAGTAAAGTAATTACTTTAGTTACTGATAATGGGACTGAGTTTGTTAACAACAGATTCCAAACTATGTTGAAATTGGCTGGTGTTGAGCATAAATGTTCTGCACGTTACAGACCACAACATAACTCATTTGTAGAACGAAGAGGGCAAACATTACAAGCCATGGCTCGCACTATGTTATCTGATTCAGGTTGACCTGAAACACTGTGGGGTGAAGCCATAATGTGAAGCAATCAGGATATGAGTGGAACCAGTGTATAGTTAAAGAATTAACTAAGACAGGTTTTGTAGCTGGCATGGCTGATCCATGTTTGTTTAAAAAAGAAAATAATGGTGTAATTTCATTGTTCCCATTGTTTACTGATGACATAGCATTAATCACCAAAACTGAACAAGAAGCTACTGAGATAATTTCACTGCTATTTTTAAAATGGAACTTTGTAAGCCGGCTAAAACACCAATGAGCCAGGAGTTTAGCCACAGTGATGTTCAAAGTCCTATTTTTGATAAGAACATTTATCAGTCTTTGATTGGTAATTTATCTTATCTCAGTAATTGGTCAAGGCCAGATATCTCATACAGTGTTAATTAGCGAGATTTAACGCTGAGCCAACTGAAAGGCACTGGCAAGCTGCTAAACGTGTGTTAAGATATCTGAAACAAACAATGCATTATGCATTGTATTTGGAGCCTAAAGATGAAGTGAGTTTAACTGCATATGCTGATGCAAGTTTTGCTACAGACATAAATACATGAAAATCTACATCGGGTACTGTAGTATTATTGGGAAAGGCATTGTTTGGATGGAGGTCTATTAGACAGAAACATCTAAGTTTGCTAACAATGGAGGCTGAATTCTCATGTTTGTCTTTACTATGTATAGATTTAGTTTTGTATAAGCAACTACTAATTGACATGGGAATTGATGTAACCAATTCTATTGTTGTTTATGAAGATAATCAATCAGCAATACAGATGGCTTCAAATATTGCTGTTAAAACAAGAACGAAACACACAGATTTAAGATATTTAAATGTGAGACAATATGTGCAAAGTAAAATGATTAAGCTGGAATACTGTATGTCAGAAAACAATATAGCCGATCATTTTACAAAGGCCCAAGGCTCTATAAAGCATAAAGCTTGCTGTGAAAATTATGGACTTAGAATGTAAGGTTGTATATATTGTCTTACCCAAAAGGGGAGAATGTTAGGAATGTAAGTCACCTAACAGTTATTTGGGTTGGAAATATATAAATCAGATAAACATTTTAAAACTGTATCTTTAAGAAAATGCAAAAATTGTAATTGGGTGTGGTTTCTCAAATGGCCATAAGATGGAGCCAGAAACCTGGATTGTTTTTGTCTTACTCTTTGTCTCAGAAGAGAGTGTGATTGAGTCTCTGTTTCCTTCTGTTGGAGAGTTTTGTTGTTTTTTCCTAATTGACTGTTATTCTTGGATTTGATGTAAGTCTGATACGGAACTGTTTTTGACACTGGACATTGATATTGGATTATCCCTGGACTGAAAACTGACTGATTTAACCTGTGAATGACTTTGGACTGTGTTTGAACTTTGCTTAAATGTTTCTGGAAGTAAAAACCTACATTTATTGTACAGTGTATCTATGTGCTGTGTGTATATTATTCAAACACTACTCTCAAATACGTCTCCCTGTATGCGCTCATTCTCCTAATGGGGAATTACCTTAACAAGTACTCCATGTGGTGAAGAGAAAGGGTGGGGGGGGTGGGAAAGAAAACTTGCCTTTAGGAGCGCCCTGAAAGTAGCCTTGGCTAGAATACCCCGATCTACTGATAGAACATCAGCCAACAGAAGCTCCCCAAAGGCAGAGTCCCCAGATGCTTCAGGGCGAGGCATGGCTGCCTGTGTCCCCTCGCCATTAGACAGTGTCTTTCGGGTGATGGAAGCTCCCCAAGGGCTGTCACCAGCCACTTCAATTGGCCGGTAGAAGTGACCTCAGGGTGAGCATACACACACACACTCCCCTCACCACGAGGCCACTTCTATTGGCCGACACAAGCTCCCTTGAAGGCAGTGTCCCCAGCTGCTTTGGGGTGAGGCGTGGCTGCCCATGTCCCCTTGCCATTAGGCAGTGTCTTTTGGGCGATGGAAGCTTCCCAAGGGCAGTCACCAGCCACTTCAATCAGCCGGTAGAAGCGGCCTAGGAGCGAGTTTATATACACACTCCCCTCACCCTGAGGCCGCTTCTACTGGCCGATCGAAGTGGCTGGTGACTGCCCTTGGGGAGCTTCCATCGCCCAAAAGACACTGCCTAATGGCGAGGGGACACGGGCAGCCATGCCTCGCCCCAAAGCAGCTGGGGACTCTGCCTTCAATGGAGCTTTTGTCGGCTGATAGAAATGGCCTTGTGGAGAGGTACGTGCATATGGGCTGCTCTAGGTGGGGGAGGAAATTAAGTCACCTCCGAAAAGATGGCCTAGCCGTTTTTTGGGGATCAAAAAAAATTAAGGCCTGGCCTTATTTTGTGAGAAACACAGTATCTTAAAAGGGCCATGCCAGGTGTGTCTTGCCAGCAGCAGGAGAAAGATAGCAAAAGTCATGTGGCAGTGATAGGACTTGCTATAATGCTGAGGCAAGCAGAGCACATTGCAGGCAAAACAGCAGAATGATGGAGTGTTAAGTGGCAAGATCTGCAGGGCCAACAGAGTTGCAGGCAAATGGAATTCAGGATGGAAGACTGGCAGGATGCTAGAACAAACAGAACACAGAAAGTGGGGACAACTAGTACATTGTACTGTAATATAGGAGCATGGAGTTTAAGATGGCACTCCTTGGTAGCAATCATGGCAGTGTCAGAGTTGAAGTACTAGTTCAATGAAGTAGATGTGGTGGCTGGCCTCAGGCATCCATTTCAGTCCTAGTGTCTTTGTGATTTTAATTTTGACTTTGTGGAAACTGTGCCAGTTGTTAAAAAGTTTGAATCCCACCCCTGATTATAACCTGTACTTTTGGAATGTATCCAATGTCTCTGCCTACTTGTGTGTTAGGATCTCCCTTCAAACAAGCTGCTCAAGGCAGCTGACAGTTGTGATTCACTTGGGACGTGCAAGTGGCTGCATGTTCCATTTGGGCAGCCCATCTTTCCATTGCCTATAAAACTATTAGATCTTATTTTGTGCATCTATGTGGATGTGGGTATTGGCTGGAATCAGAGTAGGTAGAGGAATAGATTTGGGAAAGTAATGATGTTACTGAAACAAATGTACCAAAAGGTTACAAGGATAATTCAAGGCAAGGTTGTCAAAATTAAATTAATACTCTCAGTGGTTTCAATTTGACAATGAAATAGTGACACAATGGCCATGGTATCATCTTTCAAATGTCAAACTTGGGTGTTTATGTCACAACATTTGAAAGAATTAGATCAGGCATTTGTGTCATAATATTACCAAGCATCTATCATAATTCAACTGCCCCCACAAGGTTCATGTAGAGTCTTAATAATCCTGCCTAGATCTACATATTTCATTATTATTCTAAGGGAACTTTTCCCAAACACCTATGGCAACTATAATTAGAAATGTTTAGAGGAGTAATGAGTAGATTCCAGAGTTTCAGATTCTGTCCATTTTATATTAGAATCTGAAGATCCATCATGTAATACCCAAGGCAGAAAACTTATATATAATATTTCCACACAAAAACTAGATTGATTCAAGATTTATTCATTTCAGCAGTATCATGAAGTAGCAAGGTGCAGAAAGAATTTCCCCCCTGCTATTTTAAACCCATGAGAGTCAAAACTGTCAGATTTCGGATTTACTGAAATCCCCTAAAATTGTATAATAAATCTAAATATATCTACTGGCCAATCTGTTTAAGGATGGTTAGAATGGGATGAACTGATCACAGCATCACATATATGGAAGAAGAGTAATGGACAAAAGTTGATTGATTTAATGTTCCATTTCCTAAAGCTATTGGCAAAAAGTAAAATAAAGAATGGAGAAATGTCTACAGAAAAGGACAACATAATTGAATATAGACTAAAATGTACTAAGACATATGCAGGAAAGATTGATGATAAGAGTAAATAAAGGAGGAAGGAAGCAATGGAGCCTGGTGAGCATGATCAAGGCGAATCACATCCACAACAGGCCAGTGAATCAAACTTTATCCAAAAACACTCATTTTGGGTTTTCTCAGCTAGACATGATGAATAGGTGGGAAAGCCCAAGAAAGAATTAGAAACAGCTCTTCCATATCAGAAATGAAAGGCACAAGATCAATATACTGTGATGACCACCATGGAATTGTTTATTTAGATAGTTAGTACAGTGTTGAATTAAAATATAGCATATATTTGCATAGAAAAAGAAAATAGAAAATAAAAAAGAAGAAAATAGTGTACCCTGACATTTGAAGTTTATTCTAGAACTCCCTTTACAATCTGTAGATCACGGGTGTCAAACTCGCCACATCACTTTGCTGTCACATGATGTATCTTGACGTTTTTTCCTTTTACAGAGCTGGAGTGGGTGTGGCCTGCATGTGACACATCCTGCCCATGGGCTGCCAGTTCGATACCCCTGGTGTAGACTGTCAGAATGACTGGTTCAGGAATTCTGGGAGTTGAAGTTTATAGATCATAAAGGGGACATAGTTGCCCACCCATTCTAGAAGCTCACCAACATTGTGAAAGTTGTTATGGTTTAAGAGGCACTGAAAACCTATCTTCAAAATTATTATTCATCTCAGAAGGAGTAGTCATGGCATGCAGGTTTGATGGAAGCCTGGGCATGGTGTTGATACACTAATTTCCTTAGCAATTTATTGCTTTATACAAAGTAAGTAAATGTAGAAAGGGAATATAAAATTGCATATGTTTTCTGTGAATATGTCTCTGATTATTGTATTAACCTTATTTTTTGTGTTTTTTAAATATTTATGCTCTACTTTAAAGGAGTTCCACGTGGTTTACAGAAAGCAATAATTTAGTCCTTAAATACAGTTTTCCAACGGAAAGGAAAATGCATATTATCTTGCTGAAGATTTAAGATGAAATGACTCTTGGTTTTCAACAGATTAATCTTTATCTTTCCATATAATAATAGTAATAATAATGAACACGGTTTTTGGTTAAAACTTCTGACACTACTTATTGCCAGGCAGTTTATTGCTGCATATTGTAAAGAGGTGAAATTGAAGATTGGTCAACATCTGTCAAAACCTACCTGATAATGAAGGGCAAAAAGGGCAGCAGTAGATGACTATAGCCTGCTTACCAACTACTTTCAAATTGCTAACTGGTGCAGTGCCTAATGCAGTCCAACAGCATCTATTTGAAAACAAACTCTTTCCACCTGAACAGAAAAGAAAATGCCCAAACAGCAGAGGAATAAAAGATCACCTCCTAACTGACAGAATGATTTTGGAAATCTTTAGCAAAAGGAAGACTAATTTGAATGCAGCTTGAATTGATTACAAGAAGGTATTCAACTCCCTGCCACATGACTGGATAATTAAGAGCCAGTAGAAACATTAGAAGCTTTGAGCAGAGATTAATGGCACAATAGAAGACACAGTTAATGTTCAGTGGTGATGGAGTGGGAAAAGTACATATGAAGAGAAGAATGATTCAAGAAGATTCACTATCACCACTATTTTTTATCATTTCATACCTCTATCAACAAGGCTGAACTAATCATGCATACATATCTGCAAGAAATACCATTTCCCTGTAAGCAAGAACTGGAGGGATCACAAAATTGACGAAGTAGGAGAAAATAAAAAACCTAAAGCGCTCTGTGTCTTTAAGTATTGATATCACATGACATCCCAGACTGAACAATGGTAGACAAGAAAGGCAAAAATGTCTGGTTACTGGTTGTAACAGTATATTCAGCAGAATAAATGAGAAAGAATTGGAAATAAAGTCACAAAATACAAAGATGTGCAAATAGAAGTAGGATGTCCATGGCAAAAGAGAACAATGATAGTATCAATAGTGATGGATGCCCTGGGCAATCCTAAAATATCTGGAGCACCAGTTAAGTATCTTTGGAATTAACTAAATTACGATCAGTTAGAGGGAGCTATTTGGAACAGCTCATATCCCATGATTATATTTTTAACACTATCAAACAACATCTGCATATCCCAGGTCATTGGGAAGAACTCAATAGACTGATAAAAATGGCAAATCTAGCCTAACCTCTGGCTAACTTGGTGACCAACCACAATAATATTCCTTTTACTAAATGATTTGAGGAATCTAAAAGTATTTGAGCTAACATTCTTTTCATTAAGATTTAATTGAAAATTATTCATATGTGGAGTTGAATCTATATATTGTTTTTACATGCTTTCTGAGGTTCAGTCTTGTTTTCATTTTTTCTACAAGATTCATTCATTTCTTACCTACTCCAACTTACTCTTTAAACACCAAGAACTACGATGCACTTATAATTTACCACAGATGAAGGCTCTTGAGAAATATTTCCTCTTGTAATTACAAACTGTTTAGTTCAGCATTTTCTAATTCAATGATAAAAAAAGACAACTGTAATAAATTCTGAAACTATTGGCTTTGAATATTTTCTCCCCTTGTAACAGCTATGCTGAGGCACTGAAATATTTTGTCAAAAAATCATAAATTGCTGACAGATATTTATGGATTATTTTTCTATTGCACAGGTAAAATGAAATTCCCGCCCTTGTGCTTTGCACAAATTCACTAGATATTGTGCATGGTAATCAATTTAATTCTAATGTTCAGTAATATTATTTCCCTGTTTTATTGGTAGAAACTAGCCATTCATTAATATACTCGAGTTCAGGAATGTATATAAAGTAGGATTTTTAAAAAACCTTTCTTGATTGACTTGGTTGAAAGGCTGAACATATAGGGTTCCCCTTCTCCAGTTTTCTAATTTATATTCTTTAAAGTCATTTCTGCTTGGCAATTCTGTCCAGAAAGCTGAGTTCTATCTCCACAAAATTCATTTCTGAATTTTGTATCTTAACCACAGCCATATTTACTCAGATAAAACAAAAGATTCTGATATTATGACCCCGGCTTAATAGGATTCAAACATTAAAGAAAAGGACTTTCTTGTATAGTTATGTCACCTGGGGCTTTGCTTTTTATAAATCATTTTGTGTTTGTGAGAATTTTAGACCTATAAAAACACATCAGCAAGGTCTAAACTGCATGTAAAAGTTCATGGTTTGAGATTAATAGATTTCCACAGTGCCTTCAGCAGGTACAAACTATCCCATTCCCCCATAATTTGAAGATTAACTTTATCTGGCCACTATGTAAGAGCTCACAATATTTTTATGGAAAGGTTCCTGTGATCATCTTGTTCTCATTACCCACAGAAAAGCAAAAACAAGGTAATAATTTGTGTAACAGCATCAAACACTCCAATGTTACATTGTATTAAGAAAGTGTACATTCTTCTAACCACTCATGATATTTTAAGGCATGCTTCCTAAATAGGTGAGTTTTGGTCCTCTCTTTATGACTGTGCACAGATCAGAATACAATACTACATAAGGATTCATTAAAAGGACTTGTGTGGCTGCAGCAGCAATTGAATTTCAGAAACAGAGGCAGCTGCATTAATGAGCTAACAACAGCTCTGCTTTTGTATCCTATGTTCATCAAAACCCCTTTTAGAACAAAATGGGAAATGCTGCATGAGCTGTTACTGTTTCAGTGAAGGCCCTCATCAAAGATATGATGTTCTAGTTGGCCTTTAGTAGGCAGACATGTTATACAGGAAATTGGGTTAACTGTTAAAATCCTACTAGAAGGTGATTAGAAATAAACAATGACTTACCATAAAGCATGGGTGTCAAGCCCATGATGTCATGTCGCCGTTACAGGATGTTTCATGATGGTTTTCCCCATTGCAAGCTGGGATGATCGTGGCCTGTGCATGACCCACGGGCCACGAATTTGACACCCCTGCTAAAGCCACATGCTATTTCAGCTATGACAGCAGCCTTGTTCATAAACTGTGATAAGTCATAAAACATGATTTTAAACCACATTAGCTATGTTTACATTAAGCACATCTCAATAAGCAAACTTTTTTTCTTTACCCTTTTTCTTTTATGCTATAGTTTGAAATGGCCTTAACTTTACCATGGAACAACCCATGGGAAACCAGAAGATTGAGTTAGATGAAATAGGACAAACATAGTTTAGAAATGATTGATTAGCAGCTGACACATCTGGTAATAACATTCTAGAAATGAAAGCTGGCTAGGTGACTTTGGGACAATCACACACACTCTCTCTTAATCCAACACACCTCACAATTGTTGCTATGGAGAAATAGAAGGCAGGAATATTAAATATATTTGCCACCTTGACAGATATAGATAGATAGATAGATAGATAGATAGATAGATAGATAGATAGATAGATAGATAGATAGATAGATAGATGATTGATAGACAGACAGACAGATATAGAAATATAAAGGCAGGAATAAATAAAAACAACAATAGGTCTTGGGCCTGAAAGGGGCAGCCTTTTGTTCCTCCGCATGTATTTTAGGACAAGGCTGGGAGTGGAATATTTCTCCTTCTGCTTTGTGAAGACAGGAATCTGAGGGCAGATAAATATCAGGAAGGGATTTAAACTCCCAAGTCATCAGAGCAACTAACTGCTTTCAGGGCCTCATGGGTGTGACAGAAATAGACTGTCATTTTTGCCATTTGCCCAACTTTGAGGTGACAACATAGTAGTACACTATCCTAAATTCTCTCCTCACTGCTTATTACTCAAGCTGTACTGTGCAGTTTCTATGACATTTCAGCACCTTCATTTGGTAACTGAACTTAATCCATTCTGTCGGCTTACTGGCAAACACTGCAAAACTTCTGGTTCAATTGTAAACCAACCCTGGGAGAGGTTATTTTAGGTTATAAGCCATCATTCATGCTGTATAAGGCAATTTCATAATGAATTGGATTATATTGATTTTAATATTCTAAGTCAGACTTTATCTGACTTTCTTCTGGGAGTTAAAGTCCATACATTTTAAAGTTGCTGGCTTCAGAAAAACTGTTTTAAGTGAAACAATTTTATTTATTTTACCATCTTATTTTTTTTAATTTTACAAATTTCATTTCATTTTATTCTTATTGTTTAACATATTTTAATAATACCAATCTTCAAGTGTAACAATAATTTGATTTGTGTATGTTATGCATGCTAATATTTTCTTCTTTTTGGTTGCTAATATCTACATTCTTGGAAATGTACTTTTTTCTGTTGCTAAGATGATTAAAAACACTACATAGAAATCTCAGATACTATTGTGTTTTTTATGTTGTGAGGTATCATCCTGACATTTATTCATTTTTTTAAAAAAGTAATGCTTAAGGATATTTGCATTCCAAAACAAACATTTTAAAAGTTTGCTATATAACTTTGGTTTCCTCTGATACTTGCTGACTGAGAATATATTGGAAACAAATTGAAGGTTTTTGATGACAATAAAATTCAGGTTGGCATATAATAAAATTTGTCACTATTTTTCCTACTATCTTTATGGCCTCATCAAGTAGCTGAACACCAATTCAAATTTCATTTCCCGGTTTACTACTTGTGAATTGTATTGATTACCTTTCTAAACTATCTAACATGGGGAGAAGTTCCAGAATGATATCATAAGATTTAATTTCTTTTAGATGAGGGTGCATGGGGCATGGGAGATATCTCATCTTAAAATCTTATTTGCATATACAAACAGAGGGCAAATGCATAAGCCAGCTCTTAAATAAATGTAGGCAGATAGGAGGAAAAATCTAACACTTTCCTGGTTAGAAGTTATTGCAATGGTAAAAATATACAATCCAAGATGAATTTCCTATTCCAAATGGCACCAATTTCAATTCACTATAAAAGTTTGCAGGATTGGCAGACAAAAAATAACACACACACACACACACACACACACACACATATATATATATATATATATATGTTTTCTGAGGTTCTCGCGGGTATTTGTATGTGGAACTTTGGTTGTTCGGGTTTTCTCCCGCGTAAGATTCGAAGTATCTAGGCAACGTTTCGATGAAGTCTCATTCATCATCTTCAGGCTTCTGTCTCCGGCTCTGTGCTTCTCAGAGTAATGTGAGATTGCAGCTGCTTCCTCCTTTTAACTGCCAGTGGGGGTGGGACTTGATTGGGTGGGGGCTTGGCTGTGTTCTGATTGGGTGGGGGTGTGTTCTCATTGGTAGGGGTTTTGGCTGTGTTCTGATTGGTTGGGGGGTTAGCCGTGTTCTGATTGGTTGGAGGCGTGTTCTGTTCAGGTGGGGGCTTGGTTGTGCTCAGGTTAGTCTTAGTTGCTGGGGGATGTGAGCTGGTGAGTTGTGATCTTGCTGTTTGGCTTCGAGTTCGTGGTCGTGCTGACATAAGAACTCAATCAAAAAAGAAGAAACGACCTCTTCCCTGGTCCAACACCTCAAAGCCACAGGACATGAAATTGATTTTAAAAATACCAGAACCATCGCCAAAACCGAACACTTCAACAGCAGAATAATCAGAGAAGCCATAGAGATAGAAAAACGCCCACACAGCATGAACAAACGAGATGACACCTCCCGCCTTCCAGCCATTTGGAAACCCGCCCTCATGAACAGACGAGTACCTAACATGAAGAAGGACACCAGACCCACACCCATGAGAGCCACACAAGATGCCACCACCACACTTCCATGTAGAAAACAGACTCACACCCACTCAGAAGATGAGAGACGACCATGGACCAGAAGCTGCACTGCAGCTGCATCACTACCCACTTCAAACCCCTCCGAGCCATACATGAAGCAAATCGACACCCACTATGAAGATGCAGCACGACCACGAACTTCGAAGCCAAACAGCAAGATCACAACTCACCAGCTCAAATCCCCCAGCAACTAAGACTAACCTGAGCACAACCAAGCCCCCCACCTGAACAGAACACGCCTCAACCAATCTGAACACGGCTAACCCCAACCAATCAGAACACAGCCAAACCCCTACCAATGAGAACACACCCACCCAATCAGAACACAGCCAAGCCCCACCCAATCAAGTCCCACCCCACTGGCAGTTAAAAGGAGGAAGCAGCTGCAATCTCACATTACTCTGAGAAGCACAGAGCCGGAGACAGAAGCCTGAAGATGATGAATGAGACTTCATCGAAACGTTGCCTAGATACTTGAATCTTACGCGGGAAGAAACCTGAACAACCAAAGATAGATAGATAGATAGATAGATAGATAGATAGATAGATAGATAGATAGATAGATAGATAGATAGATATATATATATATATATATATATATATATATATATATATATATATATATATATATTAATTATTGTGTCATGCCCTTGTTGGAATCTGATTCTGCGGGGGAGGTTGAACAGCTGACAGGGAGTGGGAGTGTGGCTCCAGTGGCTGTGGAAGAAACTGGGGAAGGACACAGTCCGGCTGGGCCTTCAGAGGAAGACCCAGGGCCACCTCTTCTTCATCCTAGGGCATGCAGGGAGGAATGGAGAAGGGAGTAACATGAGTTACATGAGTTACAGGAGAGAAAAGGGTCCTGATTCCCTTCATTAGCTGCAGCTGGGAAAATAGGATTTAAAAAGGATGTTTGCACACAGCACCTTGCTGGAAGCAAAACGTGAATTATCTTTGTTTGTCAAGTCTTATCTGGGTTCTGGCGTCCACCCAACTGTGTGTATTTCATTATCTTTTGAAGTCTGCAATTCTTTATTCTGCCCTGTCTCGTTAATTGCTGCAGCATGGTTTGTGTTGGTTTTTATTTAAAAATCTATATGTATCTTGGATTTGGACTGAAGTTCTTCCCTTCAAAAACTGTTCTTGGGAGAGTTTTTTTGTCCAGCCAATGATAACTGGTCATTGGGGGCCACGTTGGAAGTATTAAAAGGACTTTACCTATTTTTGTGACTTTGTTGCTTTTGTAACATGCACTGGGTCATCACAATTGTATAAGGTAGTTATATAAGCTATCTGTCATTGGTAACAATGTGGATAAAATCTCTAAACAGCAGAGTGTCAGTAATAGACCTGGTTTACCTAGTGGATTTCATAGTATTTATAGTGTGTGTGTGTGTGTGTGTGTGTGTGTGTGTGTGTGTGTATATATATATATATATATATATATACGTGTGTGTGTGTGTGTGTGTGTGTGTATATATATGTGTGTGTGTGTGTGTGTGTGTGTGTGTGTTTGTGTGTGTGTGTGTGTATTGTTATGACTGGTTGCATGGTCAGTCAAATCTGTAGACTGGATTTGGGATGCTAATCCATCTATGAAGGACCTGGGATAAACAGATGAACAGTATTACTAAAGTGCATGCTGACAGCTGCAAGGACATATTTAGCACAATTCTGGAAGACCAAAATTGGAGATTATTCAACAATGGCAAAACTAACCATATACATCTATTTGGCTGTAGACCTCTACCAAATTTAAGCAGGAATGTATCTCTTGTATACTTCATAGCACACAGCAATGTAAATGTAGACATTTGGAATGTAGTTTCTTGAAAAAATGTTTGATGAGATAAAAATAATAAATGATCTTACTTAAAAAGATGTTAGCTAGTTCCTAGCATTTCCATTCCCCCCCTGCCGCCCAAGCATATGAACGTGATACCTGGGAAAACAGGCACACAGCCTGTAATTTTTTCCATTATTGTTTTTTGAAATGGGAGTGTGAAGAGTATATGCAGGCAACTACTTGATCTGATGTACCTCTTTTTAGAACCTTTTCCTGTTGATGGAGGAGGTCTGCAGTGCGATTTGTTACAATGTAGGAAATAACAAATAGATAAATAAAAGCAGTTCTGCTGGTATTCAGAAGAACCTTCAGAAATTAGTTTGATTTGTTCACTGAAATGTTTCAGATAGACCAACAGAATTTGCAGCAAACCATGGTGATCTAAAAAGCATAGACATGCTCAGTAACATCATGTAAATGCCATCCTTTTAACACAGCATCCCAACATCAAACACAAATACATAATTTGTGGCAGTTTTTTGATGATAATATCACACACAGATGTAATCATTTTCCCCATTTGCTGCTCCCATTTCTCCACAGATGCTCTTGATCACTAAAGTATTGATGATTAACTCTTTCACAACAGAAAGCAAGAAGCTTTGGTTATGAAAGCTACATGCATACACAAATAGAGATACAGACCCGCATCCTCTCTCTCACACACACAAACACACATGCAAACATACAAAGACACTAAATGCAACTGCCAGGTATAAAAAAGGAGATCAGGTGAATTCTTGTTCATTTTCCACTAAGGTACATGTAGAAATGAATACATGATAGAACTTATGAAAAGTGGTATTATTTTGTAAGAAAGAATACTTATGGGTCATCTTCCTTAAATCAACTCTCAAAAGCAGGAAAAATTTATTTCCCTATTTTTCCCAAGAATTCATTTTAAAGTCTATAATTAAAGAGAGTGATATTTTGCTTTGTTTTACTTTCCCAAATGGGTGCCATATTTTCCTCCTCTGACTGCCTAGAATATGTAATATACCTTTTACTGATTCAATTCATCTAACACACTCCATCTTATGAATTCTAATTATCCTTATAATTCATCTTGAAGAAGAAGAAAAAGAATCTGGACTCTCTTGTGCTTTTAATTACTGAACCTTCTAAACTCAGGGTAAGACATTACTCCAAGGGGATGTTTCTTAAGATAACAACCTCAAACATATTTGTGTAAGATACAGATACCAGGAAGAGTACAATTCAAATAAGGTTGCAAACACATTGGGCTGTATATAGTTTTAATGCTCCAGAGTTTCTATTCCATGCTCTCCCTTTTCATACCCCTGAAAAGAACTATAACAAAATTCAATGAAATTTAACCAACAGGCACCTTTAGGACAACTTCCATTATGCATATTATCCACAAGGAGAACTGTTAAGGCATTTATGCTGTGCACATGAAAGGAGATGCCTGTATACATAAACAGCAATAGCCATATCAGTCTCGTAAAAGTTGTATCCTATAATGTTTGTAAAGAGATATTTTGGAGTATTTCTATGTACATTATTTAAATGTGTTCCATAACTCTGCTTCCCATTTAGTTGTGATGGGTTTCCACTGACAATCAAAACCTTTGGATTTTAATTTATGGCTTCTGTTGCATTGCATTAATTATCATGTTCTATTTTTTTGTCTATGCTATTGAAAAACCCTTTGAATGTTTTAAATGAATCAAAACCTCAGATGTAGTTGCTTAAATAACAAAAGATAGTGGAACATAATTTTCAGAAACATAAGAATCCCACAGCAAATATCAATAGCACTTAGACTTATATATTGTTTCACAGTGCTTTACAGCCTTCTCTAAGTGGTTTACTGAGTCAGCATATTGACCCCAATAATCTGGGTCCTAATTTTACCAACCTGTTATGCCCCTGTTGGATACTGACTCAGAGGGAGAGGAGGAACAGCTGACAGGGAGTGAAAGTGTGGCTCCGGAGGTTGTGGAGGAGGCTGGGGAGGGGCAGAGGCCAGCTGGGTAGTTAGAGGAAGACCCAGGCCCATCCCCTCTTCATCCTAGGGCACACAGGGAGGAATGGAGAAGGGAACAATGTGGCTTATGGGAGAGGAAGCAGCCATGATCCCCCTCATTGGCTGCAACTGGGGGGAATAGTATAAAGGAGGGACATTTAAAACACAGTGTTACTAGAAGCAAAGTGTGTTTTATTTCTGGCTGAGATTTATCTTGGTTGGCATTCTTCCAACAGACTGTGCCTTGTTATCTTCTTGAAGTTTGTAATTAATTATCCTGGTCTGTCGTGGAAATTCCTTCAGTGCAGTTTATTTTGGTTTTTTATTTCTCCGTTATCTGTTCTTTGAGTTTGGATTGTATTTCTTTCATTTGGAGACTATTTTGGGAAGAGTTTAATCTCCAACTGAACAATGAGGCCAAGTTGGAGGCATTAAAGGAAATTTATTTACGTTTGGGAAATGTGTGTGCTGCTTCCCGGGTCATCACTCAACCTCAGTAGGATGGAAGGCTGAGTCAATCTTGAGCCATTCAGAATCAAACTCCTGGAATGAGCCTGTAGTACTGCATTCTAACCACTGACCCACCATGGGGATATTTAATGTAATATACTCACTGCTAAAATCTTTGGTACATATAGTGCTTAATTTATTACCATTTGTCCTGTCACTGTTTGAAATTATGGTGCTGAGTAAATGGGCTTATGATGACTTATACTTGAAGTTACAACTGTTGTAGCAACTTTTCAGTCATGGGATCCACAATTTGGGTGCTTAGTAATCTGCTTGTCCCTAAGATTGAACATAGGATGCCACAAAGGAACCCACCCACCTATCTTTCCCCATTCCTCCCTGCCAAATCCCTTGGATCTACTTTTCATTTGGCTGGATCCCCACAGGCTTTGGGCCTACTTTCTTTGTTTCCTGTTTGTTCCCAGACTCTTGGGTCTCTTCCCCACCCAATCATGCCTTGCTCTACGTATCTTTTCTGAAGTTCACCTTTCAAAAGAGAATCAGCCAGTGCACTGTGTGGCCTTCTTATACGGAAGCCACTTCATGCAATATTACAGAACCAGACACCATTTTGAAAGCAGGCCACAATTCTAGCAACCTGAGAGCTGTGCAAAGAAATGCCATGGGAGAGGGGAAATCCCTGGGAGGCTCAGCACAGGCCATATGTAGGAGGTGCTACAATGTGAACTTAGCCTGAGCCTGAGCCTCCCAGGGCTTCCCTCCCTCAGATACTCCATGCTCTGCTTAATGCCCCTCAGAGTCATCTAGTGACTGCAAGAGCCAGGGTTGTAGTTGTTAAGTGAGGTGATCTCATGGGCACATCACTTAATAACTGCCACAACTTACAACCATAATTACAAGCTCAATTGTGGCCATAAGTCAAGGACTACCTTGCATCATACTAGAATTGTATGTTTTATTAAGACTGTGATGTAATCAACAACTATTTTAGATATTTAGATTTACAGGCTGATAAAAGTTTTAACTCTTAACTTTAAATCTACATTTATTTTGAAAAAATAACTTTTAACCTATTGAATAGTGTCTTATGATGCTTTATATGGGGAATTATGTTCAGCTTCATGTTCTCCCACGTGATATACATTTTAGTAGTAGTAATAGTACTACTACTACTGCTACTACTATTACTACTAAAATAAAATGTAGGCATATATCATAGCAAAAGAAAAATGATGAAAGACTTCCTCAAAAGTTTTGCAACAATCCTATAATAACTATTGATAGAGATAGATAGACAGAAAGATATTAGATATTTGGTCTTATATAGGATGTAGAATAAAATGTTCTTAGAAAAAAATATGATCAATTTGTTAACAATTCACCATCAGGTGAACTGACTCGGTTCCCATAGAAAATTAATACAGTATGAATTGTAAAAAAAGTCCTAGTCAGAAGATGAAATCTTTAAATATATCATTTTTTATGTACATTATTGGCAGATGACTCCATATCCTTGGGTTTGTTGAGGACAATGTAAGATCTATTTTCAAAGTATCATTCATTAGCTGTTCAACTTGCCTTGACATTAATGGCAGTCATACCTGCTCCATCATGACATGTCATGTTCTTCTTCACTTTGTTATATTCTTGGTGAAAGTCATACAGTATATACTAAGTATTCAACCAGATGCCTTTGTTTTAAAAGCTCTCTCAGCTTTAAAGGATAAAGAACTCAGATTTGTACAGAGTAGGAAAAAATCCCACTACGTAGTTATTCCAAGCAAAGACCATTCCAAATCTCCTTTCCTTTATCTGAGGCATAGTAAACTCCAGTAATGAATTTTTCAAAAGCTTCTTTTATTAAGATTTGGCAACAGTAGCTTGCTTCATTCTCTAAGACTTGGAAAGCTGGAAAGGGTATTTTTTTTGCCAGTTTCATGAGCTAGGAGAAACGGCTCTATGTGAGGGTATTACAAGATACATCTGTTCAAATCTGGCATAGTAGAAATAGTAACACTTTTCAGGATGTAATATTAGGACCTTTAAAGCTGTGCCAAATATTGGGGTGGACGTTCAGGAGCAGAAAGTAGAATATCCAAAGGGAAGCATGTATGCTTTCTGTTTATTTATAAAGTCCAAAAGATTTTGCTGTTGTCTTATCCAGCTTTAAAAGACAGATTGCACTTTGGGCAGCAGATTCATTGTAACATGGTTTTAGTAGGATTCCAGAAATACTGGATACTATCTGTTATCAGCACCATTGTCAGAAATACTATACTAAAACATCAAAACACACAAACCTCAGGTTGCTATCAAGTGAAAACGCTGGCTCCTTAAAACTGAGGGGGAAAAGTCATGGACAACTTATTAGCTATTGCAGCACTTCCACAATAAAGACTCATCCTTCCCCGGAAAGTCACTAACATCTGGTACTTTGATCAATGCCGAAGGGGTAACCTACATTCTGCCCTAAGTCCTATTTATGTATATTCTCATTCATCTCACCAGGAGAACACAAATTCAAAATATTATAGAATAGGAAGAAAATCTTAGTTAATTAGGTTTTCACAGATACAGTGCAACTACCAAATTAATTTAAGTAGGTCAATCAATATAGCAGGTGAGTTTACTAAAATATATTTTATTATATTTTATATTATATATTTTATTGAGTAATATATTACTCAAGTCTATTGATAATGCACAGAGCGATCTTATTTAGACCAAATATAGAAACTATATACTGAGAAAATATTCTACTCAAACTTGACTTTGGTTCCTTTCTACAAAAATTCAAAGATTGTCTCTAAATATTGGCATTTGAAACACTTCAGTTCAGAGGTCTCCAAACTTGGCAACTTTAAGACTTGTGGACTTCAACTCCACGAATTTTTGAGAACCCCTGCTTTAGTTCCCAGTAGAAATAGAAAGTTAGGAGAAAAAATAGAGATCATTTTATTAAAGAAATGCTACTAGGCATTGGCAGCACCTGTATGACCATGGGAACTATCTTGAATCATCCTAGATTACGAGTGTCAAACTCAAGGCCCAAGGGCTGGATCCAGCCCATGAGGTGCTTAGATCTTCTTGCAGGGCCACCCTGGAAACAGCGAAGGACTGGCCCACGGTGCCTCTGCCAACAAAAACATAGCTCAGGAGGGCCTCACGTGGCCTTCCCTGGTTTCATTTTTGGCCATGATGGCCTCCTGCAGCCCTCTGCCAGTGAAAATGGAGCCCAGGAGAGCCATGCACTAGCAGAGAACTATAGGACTGACATTGAGGTTACCCCACCCCATGTCAAACACAACCCTGTTGCGGCCCTCAATAAAATCGAGTTTGACACTCCTGGCCTAGATAATATTTGGATTATATTTCAGGGACTACAAAAACTGCAAATTACACTGAAATGTAAAAAAATATATATCCTGGAAATAAAGGGAAATTATTTTCATAGAATTGCTAAAAAAGTCAGGGACATTACCTGTGAAGTTACAGCAGTCAGGCCAGGTTAGAAGAGGCTACATATTCATTTTTTTCCTAGCAAATTATTGTAAATGTAACCATTCAGAGGAAGAATGACTTCAAATGTCTGACCAATTTGGATCAAGAGCCCTTTGCAAATAAAGCAGAAGAGTAGTTGTTGCAGCAAATGATTTAGTTTGAGCTGACTGGTGCTTATACTCTCATAGATGATATAATTCCACAAAGAAAGGTCATTCTCAGAAGAAGAAATCATGTGTTATTTATTTCTGAGGAAGATTCAGGGAAGTAATTGAAGAAATAGAGACCGCATTTAAAGACTATGATGGAGAGATGAATCTCAAGCAAATAGGCAGGAGTTGTACAGCCCCATTAAGAAACCTTATTCTGAAGAGACAAAGAATTGCAAAGAATTCTGCTACTCGTGTTGGCTTCTATAAATATTGATGGTGTTTATGAATATTTTATTCTACCAAGACATAATAGGAGAACAGAGGATGCCCATAAAATATAACCACTAGGGAAATAAGTCTAGTAGTATACTTACAGTCAGTTATGGGTTTATGAAATTGTGGCAGGGCACATTTTCTTTTTTATTATGAATCCTGAACTACAAATCTGAAACAATTGACCTTCAGCCAGTTTGTTTGCAATACAAACTTTGTTTATTTAGATTATTCTCACACTTGGGTTGAGGTTGTAAAACATTCTAATTAACTATGTCTTTCTTAGACCTTGGATGCTTAAATTAGAACAGGTGGATTCACTTCTCTGAGTCTTTCATTTCAGGTTTTTATTGAACCATCTGAGGAAATTCTCAGGATGTTGGGACAGTACAGTAATACTTCCAATGCAAGGCACAGGAATCGCATTTTCCATTACATTGTAAAGCGATTAACATTTATAGGTAGGTTGGGATAATCCTGAATTCCTTGGCAACCTTTGATATATAAATTGATGAAGTGCATGGTTATGAAGCAGGAGCTCTTAGTAGAAAAAAGACTAAAAATGGTATGTTATTGCAAAATGGTATGTTATTGGAAATAGGCAATCTGGTATCTTTCAGGTATCTTGAATTTCAAACTTTTAATAATGTTTTTCTTTCCCTCTTCCCCCTTCCTTTTTTTCTTTTCCTTCTCTGAGATATGCCCAACCATAATTGACCAGGCAGCTCTCTTCCTCTCTCTCTCCCACCTCTCCCTCTCTCTCTCTCTCTCTCACACACACACACACACACACACACACAGAGAGAGAGAGAGAGAGAGAGAGAGAGAAATCCAATTGGCAACAGTCAGATGATATACCCTACAGTCTAGCCTCAAAGCCTGGAAGAAGAGCCAGGTCTTTCATACCATCAGGGTGCAAGCTACACCCTTCTCTGGGAAACTTCATTCCAGAAGGCAAGTGTTATGTCCCTGGGACTCTCCACAGTCCCCACTCAGGTCTGCTCAAGTTGTGGGGGGCGTTACTGCCTCCCCATTGGCTGACCACCCCAGCAGCCGGCTATATAAGCAGGCTGCGTGGTTCGGTTAGCCGCTGGTTGTTGCGAGCCCATTCCAGGCTGGCGAGCTCAATCAGCCCTTTATTTCTAATAATAAAGTATTTGTTGCTTGCAATGCCCTGGCTAAGTCTCTCATTCCTCCGAACTTAACACTGGCGATGAGGGTGGGATTCTTTCCAGAGGCATAACGCAACCGCTGAGTCACTAGCCGCTGATCCCAGCTAGAGAGAGAAAGCGATCAGCCGGCAACGAAAGTGAACTAGGGAAAGTGAGAAAAACGCTGTAGCCATTTACTAACCTGCAGCGAACGCTGAGCCACAGCCAGAGAGAAAGCGGTCAGCGAACTAATGAAAGTGAGAGAAACGCCTGTAGCCGTTTTGCTAGCCTGCTACAGAAGGAAGTGTAGCGCTGCGAGCCGCAGCCGCTCATTCTAAAAGGCGTGAAATTCAAGCGGCTGTCAGTTGAATTTCCGTCTAGTAACAGCGCGGTGCTGTAAGCTGAAGTCAGGCGCGAATTCAAAAACGCTGCCAACGGCCGTTGCAGCCAAAACACCAGCAGTCCCAGAGAGAGAATTGAGAGTTGTAAAACACCTCTCCAGAGCTGAAGTCACTAGCCTTTTGCTGGCACAAAAACCTTTCCTGCTGCTACCCAGAGATTTTCTCAACAGGTCATCTAACGAGGATTTCGTCATGAACTCCCACCCAGCCTTCCCATCGTTCAAACCGGATGAGGAGAAGTGGGAGTCATATAAGAATCGTTTCAATCATTACATCGATGCCATAGGGCTGGCTGATGCAGGGGAGCACCGGAAGAAATCATTTTTTCTGAGCTATTGCGGGGCCATCGTCTTCGACACCGCCACAGCCCTGGTAGCTCCACATGAGTTAAGAAACGTCCCCTGGACCGAACTATTAGAAATCCTCACTAACCATTATTCTCCTAGACCCTCACAGATTGCCAGGAGGTTCACCTTCCGCATGAGGAAGCAGACTGAAAAGGAGTCTATCAACCATGGCTGCCTTGAGGACTGCAGCACTCCATTGCGGGTTCGGGAGCTACCTTGATGACATGCTTCTCGACCAGCTCGTATGCGGGGTCAAAGACCTCCATCTCCAAAGACGTCTATTGGCCAAGAAGGACCTCAACCTCGCCCAAGCCGTCGAGGAAGCCTTGGCATCAGAGTTGGCTACCCAATCAGCCACAGAAATCCAAGGCCCAGTGCACAAACAACCCGCTGCCACCATCCATTCAGAAGAGGTGGTCAACACAGAGGAGTCCAGCGAACAGGCTGACATCCACCGCCTTGCTCAGACCAGACAACCACAGGTAGGAGCCAGGCAAGAAAGCAGCCATCCGCCTAAGCACATCACCCTGTGCCTGTCCTGTGGCGGATCTCATCCGAGGGCCACCTGCAAGTTCAAGGGAGCCACCTGCAACAATTGCCTCAAAAAGGGGCACATAGCCAGAGTCTGCCAAGCTGCTCGCTGTCCCACGCACGGGGGCCCCTCCTCCTTTTCACGATCAGGTCCACAAAGGCAAGTACTAAACTGTCGCACTCGCCATTTTGCTAAACATACCTGCAATGCCATTAGTAAAATCTCGCTCTCTGTCCTATTAGAAGGTAAACCATGCCTTATGGAGGTTGACACGGGGTCAGCGCTCTCAATTATTTCGTGGAACACCCTCAAGAAGCTGCAGCCTGTTAGTGATTGGGGGCAGACCCCCAAACAGAATGTGCAGCAGCAGTCAAGCCAGGCAGCCAAATGAGAGAGGAAGGGCCCTAGAGTTTACACACACTGATGACAAACACTGTTTTTGTAGTTTAAATAGTTGTTTAATCCAATTAGAGTTTAAACATTGTCAATTAGTCCATATGTCATTCACAAATATATCCATTCAGTAACTTAGTCCATTCACTAGTCAGTTCTATATCCTTATCTGCTTGTAAAGATATCTTCTCCTCTGATACCTTTCCTTTTGAAGACAACGCTGAGTATTCACAGGATATCAGCACATCAATGAAATAGTCCTTTCGTTCAGGTATTCAAACAGTTGTAGCAAACAGTAGCAAACAAACAGTAGCAAGCAGACAAAACAAGCAGAGAGAGGTTACGTTTCTCTTACTGCCTTTTATTGCCATTTGTAACCGCACCCTTAATTAGTTAATTACAAGCAGTTTGGTGCTTAAAGCTACAAGTTACAAACACCCAAACCTTGGTTTTATATATTTATTCACCCAAACTTAGTTGGTGTATCAATGTTATACCCAACATTCTCCCCTTTTGGGTGATATAAATATACAATACCCTTACAATCTAAAACCATACTTTACACAACTCTCTTGGTGCTTAATGGCACCTTGGGCTTTAGTAAAGTTATCAGCTATATTGTCCTCCGACATGCAGTACTACAGCTGTATCATTTTACTCTTTACAGATTGTCTAACGTTTAAGTACCTTAAATCTGTATGCTTGCTCCTAGTTTTTACTGCAATATTTGTGGCCATTTGAATTGCTGCCTGATTATCTTCATGTACAATTATAGGATAATTTACAGTTAATCCCATGTCATTCATCATCTGCTTATACATGATTAATTCAGTACATAATAACGACAAACAGGAGAATTCTGCTTCCATAGTAGACAAACTTATATGCTGTTGTCTTATTGACTTCCAACCTATTAATGTCTTACCCAGCATTATGGCTGTTCCTGAAGTCGACTTTCTTGTGTCTCTTTCTGATGCAAAACTAGCATCTGCATAAGCACTCTGTATTAGATCACCTTTTGGTTCTAGATACAGTGTATGGTGTAATGTTCCTTTAAGATACCTTAAAATTCTCTTTAATGCTTTCCAATGACATTGAAGTGGATCATTATTATGTCGTGCCAGTTGATTAACACCATAAGCAATATCTGGCCTTGACCAATTGCTAATGTATGATAAGCTACCAATCAAAGATTGATATATTACCTTATCAAACTTGGGACTTTGAGTATCCATTTTGCAAATATCCTGACTCATTGGAGTCTTTGCAGTCTTACAAAGTTCCATCTTATAATCTATTAGCAATTTAGATATCTTATCCTCCTGAGATATCTTAAAACCTTTCTGTGTTTTCAGTATATTCACACCTAGATATTTCTTTATCTCCCTAATTGCTTGATTTTTATTTTTTAGCTAATGATGCTATTATTTTATTGGCTTCATCATTAGTTTCTGTAATCAAAGCAATATCATCTGTGAATAATAGTAATAATGATATTTTCCCATTTGTCTCCCTTTTAAATAGACATGGATCGGCTAAACCAGCTTTAAACCCTATATTGTTTAGTTCCTTTACAATATACTGGTTCCATTCATAGCCTGATTGTTTAAGACCATAGAGGCTCTTTTTTTAACAACCAATAATCATTATTATTTTCACCTTTAAATCCAATAGGTTTTTTCATGTATACAGTGTGTCTTAGTGGAGCGTGCAAGTAAGCAGTTTCTACATCTAGATGGTTGACTATATATTTCTTACTTGCTGCCCACACTAAAGCTACCCTTAATGTTGCTGCTTTAAGGCTAGGTGCAAATACCTCATCATAGTCATTGGCATTTTGTCTAAAACCTTGGATTATATTACCATCTTTTTCAGTTTTTATCTTAAAAATCCATTTGCAGCCAATGGGTTTTATATCAACAGGTAATCTCGTATTTTCATATACTTTCATATCCTTTAAGGATTTTAATTCCTTATTCATTGCTGCATACCAACTTTCCTTATCTTTAGTAGGATACATGTTTATTTCATCTACAGTATATGGAACTTTATTAATCTGGCACACTGTGTTAGCCTGGTATCTATCAGGCGGTCTAGATATTCGTGTAGTTCTTCTGGGAATTGCAGGGCTTGTTTGAGGACTTTTTTGAATTACTACCTGTTCATGTTCCTCAGCTTGCTCAGCTATTGGTACTATTTCTTCCTTTATGGGCTCTATCTCTGCCTGTATTTGTCTCTTTACTTTATTCTTAAAGTTACAGGGATAATTAATGGGATTTCTATAGGATTCAATAATTACTTCTTTATTGTTATCCTGTTCTAACTTATCCCATCCTACGTGCTCTAGAAATTGGGCATTGGCACTACATAACACCTTAGATATGCCTTTCTCCCAAAATCTATATGCCCTATGGTTTGCTTGGTAACCAACGAAGAATAATTGTTTAGCTCTGTGTTGCCCTTTACGCCTGAGTTGTGTAGGGATATGCACCCATGCTGGTGCACCAAATGTGTGCAGGTAACTCAGATCAGGCTTCCTGCCATGCCACATGGTGAATGGTATTTCACCAGTAGTTGTATTAACAACGTTGTTCAATATGTTATTAGCACACATTGTGGCCTCCCCCCACAAAGAATCAGGTAATCCAGAATCAGTTAACATTGTTCTAACCATTGCCTGTAGTGTTTGGCCTCTTCTCTCAATAAATGCGTTGTGTTGTGGTCTGTATGGTGCAGATTTCTTGTGCTCTATTCCAGCTACCTTTAATCTATTCTGGAATTTGCTGTTAACAAATTCCGTACCATTATCTGTCACCAGGGTTATCAGTTGCCGTTAGTCTTTCTTTCTGCAAATTTTAACCAGTTGAAGAAATGTTGATATGTTTCAGTTTTGCTTTTCATTAGGTAGCAAAACCCATATCTAGAATAATGGTCCATAATGCTCAGTATATATTGAGCACCCCCATACTGGGTTTCTTTGGACCTATAATGTCTGCAAATACTACTTCTAAAGGTTCTTTAGTTTTGAAACCATTTAGCCTATTTGCAGGCAATATTTTACTCTTATCTTCACAGCAGACATTACAACGCAAATATTTATCACAAGGTTTTAACCTTATTCCATCAGATAACTCTACTGTACGTTTTAGCATTTTAAAATTTACATGCCCCAAACGCCTATGCAATAAATGGATACATTCATTATGAGGCTTTATATTGTTAAATACAGTCTGTGCCTCCCTTTCTTACTATCATGTAATACATACAATGTTCCATTTAAAGCTGCAGTTACCCTTTTGTTATCTTTCTCAATTATGCAATTATTATCCTTAAATGTAATTACATAACCTAGTTTGTCTAATACCCTTACAGAAAGCAAGTTCACCTTTAACTGTGGTACATACAACATTTTTATATCCTGGTTTAAGCATGGACAGTATGCAATACCTTCTCCCTTGGCCTTGAGTTTCCAGCCATTAGCAAGTGATATATGTTGAGAGCTTGTAGACAGTTTTATAAATTTTGTCTTATCTCTCGTGATGCAGTGGGATGCACCACTGTCCACCACCCATAAATCATTCTTCACATCACAGTTGCTAAACGTGGCTAGTTCTAAAGATTTCTTTGGCCTTTTTACATTCTGGTTTTTTTCTTTTCTGCAGAATCTTGCTAAATGTCCTCTGCCTCCACAATTAAAACACTTTTTAATTGTGTATGCCATCGAAGATAAATTCTCTTCTTCCGGGTGCTTTAATTTACTTAGTTGGTTTCTTTCAAGCTTTGAAGATAATTTCTCTTCTTTATTAGGTTTATCTTCTCTCAGCTGGTCACGTTCACACCTTCTTCTGGCTTCTTCTAATAGCCTGCCGGTAATCTCAGTTAATGATAAACTATCTTTTGGCAATACTTCTAAAGCAGTCACATAATCATCATAGCTTTGATCTAATGAAGACAGTATGATGTATACTTGTTGCAACTCATTAAATATAAGCTCTTTTCTTGTAATTCCTGAAAAATGCTCTTCATACAATTTAAATGAGTTAACATGTCTCCATTCTTCTGAAGATGTGTTCGAAATAGTTTGTGTGTAAGATATATATGAGCTCCTACACTGTCCCAAACATATATCTTCCTGAGGTTCTCCCAGCAGTTTGCAGCATTTTCCTCTCCACGGATATGGATAAGTTGCTGGTCATAGAGAGTCAGTCCTATGATGCATAAATCCTGCTCATTCTTTCGTTTATAGTCTTGTATCTTTTTGTCATCCTCTTCAACATTAGGATCTAAGTTAGTCACATCTGGTGGGTTTGTTATTATGTCCCACAAACCTTCTCTTCGTAGAAGTAAACTACATTTCATTGACCATGAAACATAGTTCGTTCCATCTAGTCTGGATATCATGGACAGATTTGGCAAATTTACTTGTGCCATTGCTCTTCAGATATGTAGCTATTTAAAAACTACTGAAAAAAAAAACAGTTTGTTTTTACAGTAATGTGCAACTCACACCAACTCTCACTGCTATATCCTCGTTAGTTAGACTGTGCGCACTGGGCCCATAACCAATGTTAGTGATTGGGGGCAAACCCCCAAACAGAATGTGCAGCAGCAGTCAAGCCAGGCAGCCAAATGAGAGAGGAAGGGCCCTAGAGTTTACACACACTGATGACAAACACTGTTTTTGTAGTTTAAATAGTTGTTTAATCCAATTAGAGTTTAAACATTGTCAATCAGTCCATATGTCATTCACAAATATATCCATTCAGTAACTTAGTCCATTCACTAGTCAGTTCTATATCCTTATCTGCTTGTAAAGATATCTTCTCCTCTGATACCTTTCCTTTTGAAGACAACGCTGAGTATTCACAGGATATCAGCACATCAATGAAATAGTCCTTTCGTTCAGGTATTCAAACAGTTGTAGCAAACAGTAGCAAACAAACAGTAGCAAGCAGACAAAACAAGCAGAGAAAGGTTATGTTTCTCTTACTGCCTTTTATTGCCGTTTGTAACCGCACCCTTAATTAGTTAATTACAAGCAGTTTGGTGCTTAAAGCTACAAGTTACAAACACCCAAACCTTGGTTTTATATATTTATTCACCCAAACTTAGTTGGTGTATCAATGTTATACCCAACACAGCCCAAGCTATCCAGGAACCAACTCCAGAAGTGCCAGCTCTCCTTGAGGGACTACCAGGGGAAGGACATTCTGGTACTTGGCAAAGGCAAGTTCCATGTTAATTTTAAAGCTTTCAAAGGTTACCTGCCTCTAGTGGTAGTTAGCGGCAACCTCCCCTCTCTATTGGGGCTTGATTGGTTTCCCCATCTCGGCCTAGGGTTAACAGGAGTCCATGCTGTCTCCACCTCTGACACTGACTCCTTATTCGCTGACTACTCAGACGTATTCAGCAATGAGCTGGGATGCTATAACGGTACCCCCATCTCATTCACAGTAGACCCCCAGGCAGTTCCAATTAGACTAAAACCCCGCAGAGTCCCATTCGCCATCCGGCCTAAACTGGATGCGGAGCTAGACAAGTTATTGAAGCAAGGGGTCATTGAACCAACAGACTTCGCCAAGTGGGAGACGCCAATCGTCACCCCCCTTAAGAAGGATGGCAGTCTGAGAATTTGCTCGGACTATAAAACCACAATCAACAAATTTTTACAAGTTAGCGCTTACCCAGTCCCTGTCATACAACATCTATTGCACACTTTTGAACCCGGCAACATTTTCGCCAAGTTGGACATGTCTCAAGCGTATCAGCAGTTCCCTGTTGACAATCAAACAGCCGAACTGCAAACCACCGTCACCCACAGGGGTGCCTTCCTCTGCAAGCGTCTCCAATTTGGCGTAAACGTTGCCCCGGGCATTTTCCAATCCCTCATGGAGCGCATACTCCAGGGTCTCCCTGGTGTAGTACCCTACTTCGATGATATATTGGTCTCGGCCAGGGACAGACCCCAACTCTTCCAGAGAGTCAGAGCAGTGTTAGACAGGTTCAGACAGCATGGGCTCAAATTAAAAAGGGAGAAATGTGCCATTGCCACTAGACAGGTGGACTTTCTGGGCTATAAAATTGACGCCTCAGGTATTCACCCCCTGGAGTCCAAGGTTAAGGCAATCCATGAAGCACCCACACCAACAACCAAAGCAGAGTTACAAGCCTTCTTGGGGTTATTGAACTTTTACGCATCATTCCTGCCCCATAAAGCTTCAGTAGCTGAGCCTCTCCACAGGCTCTTAGATAAAAACTCTCCTTGGCACTGGGGTCACAAGGAAGACACTGCTTTTCACGCAGTCAAATCGTTACTCACTTCTAACGCAGTACTTATTCAGTTTGACCCCCATCTTCCACTAGTGTTGGCAGCTGACGCATCCCCTTTCGGGATTGGAGCTGTTTTAAGCCACAGACTACCAAATGGCTCCGAGGCACCAATCGCCTTCTTTTCTAGAACCCTCTCGTCAACAGAGCGAAACTATAGCCAGATAGACAAGGAGGCTTTAGCTGCCGTAGCAGCAGTTAAGAAATTTCACGAATTCCTGTTCGGCCACTCTTTCGAACTAGTCACGGATCATAAGCCTCTCCTGGGTCTCCTGGCCGGCGACAAACAAACCCCACAGGTGTTGTCCCCAAGAATGACGAGGTGGACCCTATTCTTGGCAGCCTATTCGTATAAACTCATACACCGCCCAGGAAAAACCTTAAGCCACGCAGACGCTCTCAGCCGCTGCCCCCTGCCTGCTCCAGCTGAAGACCTGGCCCCGGTCCACGCTATCTTTGAGGTCACCCAGCTCGACCTTCCTGTCACTGCCCTCGATATCACCACCAAATCCAAAAAGGACAAAACGGTTGCCCAGGTACTGGACTGGGTGAGGAGGGGGTGGCTGGGCACGAGTATTTCTAACGAATTCACACCCTTTAAAATACGCCAACAAGAATTATCTAGTTTGCAGGGCTGTTTGCTGTGGGGCACCAGAGTGGTCATCCCAGCCCAACTGCGCACCCGAGTCTTGGAAGCACTACACGAGGGCCACCCTGGCATTGTCAGGATGAAGGCGTTGGCACGCAGCTACGTGTAGTGGCCTGGCCTTGACGACAACATCAGCAAATGGGTAAGCTCGTGTCAACCCTGCCAGGAGTCTAGACCATCCCCTCCAATCACCACCCCCACAAAGTGGGAAAGCGCCAACGCACCCTGGTCCAGACTGCACATTGACTTAGCGGGTCCAGTTCACGGCAGAATGTTCTTGGTGGTGGTGGACTCATACTCTAAGTGGATTGATGTGGCCCAACTATCCACCACCACCACTCAAGCCGTCACCAAGGTATTGACCCGCCTGTTCGTGACCCACGGGCTTCCAGACTCCATAGTTTCTGACAACGGCCCCCAGTTTGCCTCAACAGAGTTCAGCCGTTTTGCCGCAAATCTGGGCATCCATCACATCTTCACGGCTCCCTTTCACCCCGCCAGCAATGGGTTGGCAGAGAGAGCCGTTAGAACCACGAAGGAAGCATTGGCCAGATTCGGCAATGAAGACTGGCACCATAGACTATCCCGTTTCTTGCTGGGTCAACACGCAACTCCGTGCACAGTCACTAATAAATCCCCGGCCAAACTACTGATGGGCAGACGCCTAAGAACCGTGTTAGATAGACTTCACCCTAATTACTGCCCTGACTCACCCCTCGCTTCTTCAGCGGGGAGCAGAGGTTTTGTTTTGCAGGAGAGCATCTTCGCGAGGAACTATGCGGGAGACCCACTGTGGATCCCTGGAGTGGTCATTGCCATCATCGGTCCCAGGTCATACAAAGTCCAATTAGATGACGGTCGCATCTGGAGGAGACACCTGGACCAGCTTCGTAAGCGCCTAGTCACTACGCCCTGCGCAGAACCATGGGCACAACCCAACACACAGGCACCAAGCCAGACTCCCTTCAACTTCAGCCCGGGAGATACTCCACCACCTCCACGTGAGTCACTGAGCGAGGAGCCAGACAGAGACCACGCAGAGGGTATGTCGCCCGAACCAACGTACGAGGACACACCGTTGCCAGTCGGCTGTTCTACCCCCGTACCAACGCAGTCCGCTGAGCATGCCCGCGTTTCCTCATCAGTTCAACCACCTCCCTCAGGCTCCGGGCCAGTGGTCAACGCACCTGAGCTACGACGCTCAGAGCGCCAGCACAGACCTCCGGCTTATTTGAACGATTACTCATGTTCACATCTGGGGGGAAGGGGTGTTATGTCCCTGGGACTCTCCACAGTCCCCACTCAGGTCCGCTCAAGTTGTGGGGGGCGTTACTGCCTCCCCATTGGCTGACCACCCCAGCAGCCGGCTATATAAGCAGGCTGCGGGGTTCGGTTAGCCACTAGTTGTTGCGAGCCCGTTCCAGGCTGGCGAGCTCAATCAGCCCTTTATTTCTAATAATAAAGTATTTGTTGCTTGCAATGCCCTGGCTAAGTCTCTCATTCCTCCGAACTTAACAGCAAGCATCATGAGAGAGAAAGCATGCTTCTTGGACTCCAACCAGAGGTGGCATTCAGCAGGTTCTGACCAGTTCTGGAGAACCAATAATGGAAATTTTGAGTAGTTCAGAGAACCGGCAAATACCATCTCTGACTGGAGATTGTACCATATCCTTCCCCTGCCATGCCCACCAAGCCACTCCCACAGAACTGGTAGTAAAAAAAAATTGAATCCCACCACTGAGTCCAACATATGGCATTGCATAATCAAAGGAACAAAGAATATGCTAAACCTGGATCAAATTGGCAGGGTGGACATCCATGGAAATAGGTGGTCCTTCAAATAACCAGGTGCTATGCCAGGTGTGCTTTTAAAAGTCAATTAGCCCACCTAGGAGCAAAATCTGTGCAGTTCACAAAGCAGGGCTGTAACATGAGCATATCTAGCAGGCTACAGTTTATTCCACATGTCCTCCTGCTGTCCTTTTATGCAATTTTATCTGCGCAATTTGACATGTATTTCACAAAGGTGTGATGTATATGACTTTCCTCCCAAATGTGTGCCTCCAGCTACTTTTTTGATTTCCTGTTAGTCATGATGGCTGATGAGCATGATAAAAACCCATAAACAGAAATGTATTGGAACATAACCAATCACAAAGTTAAAAAAATGTAATTTTCTTTTATTTTTAAATACTAAGGATAGTCCAGTGAAGGAAATATTATCATATGGGTGGTTTGTGTTGCAGTTTGCAAAGTAGCAGAAGAGACTAGTTTTGATCAAAGGCCTTTTTCAGTAAAAAAGACTATGTTAAATTACAATTCTCATCATTCCTAGCTCAGAATGATTGCGTTGGGTCGGGATGATGTGAATTTTACTCCAGTATAATTAGAATGCAACAAGTTGGGGAAGACATATGCTGGCAAGCAATGGATCAGAGCAAAAGGATTAGTAGATAGACCATTTGGAATTGCTGAGAATATGTTGAGATATGAGAGCATTGTTGACACTGAAAGAGTTCGGGGAGAAAAGATGTAGAATAGTGATAAGATTAGGAATTCTCCAGTCATCTTATTGATCACCTTCACTGATCTTACTATTTTCCTTATCAAAACAATCAACTTAATAAGGTTCTGTGGGAAGCTTCTGGATAACTGAGACACCAATTTAATTGAGTGACCTGGCCTTAGAACAGCATTTCATATGCTATAATAAATCCATCAAGTTAATCTTGTCATTGTACATTCAGTCCAGGTTCAGCATGTACTGTATAAGTAGATTCTTTGAGAGAATAACATCAGAAGGAACAGACAAAGTAGAAAGTCAAAAGATGAGCCATGTCGAAAAACCTTTAGAAATTATTATTGCTAGGAATTGGATAAATGAAGAGTTATAGAGGCCTTCATAGATTAGTACAGATAGTCTCAATGTAGGGCCACAATTCAGCCCACAATTTCTGTTGCTAAGTGAGACAGTTGTAAAGTGAGTTTTGCCCCATTTTATGACCATTCTTGTCACAAATGTTAAATGAATAGATGAAGCTATTAAGTAGTAACACAATTGTTAAGTGAATCTGGCTGCCCCATCGACTTTGCTTGTCAGAAGGTTGCAAATGAAGATCACATGACCCAGGGACACTGCAACTGTCATAAATACTAGACGCCAAGCACCTGGATTTTGATCATGTGATCATAGGGACTTCCCAAAGATGGTTTTACAGGAGGTAACTGGACTTTCTTGGTTTTTCCTTTTTCCTAAGTAAAAAAAATAAAAAACCCCAAGAAAGTCCAGTTGCCTCCTGAAAAAGCACCTTTAGGACAACCATGACCTGGATGACTGAGAATCTCTACATATCATAGGGATGCTGTAACGGACATAAGTGTGAAAAATGGTTATAAGTCACTTTTTTCAGCACTCTGTTGTAACTTCGAATAGTTACTAAATGAATTGTTTAAGTTGAGGACTACCGGATCTGTTCCTGTGAACACAATTGTTATAGCTCATCTTAGATTATTGCTCAGATTATGACAATGTAAAGAACCATTCATACTACTACAGCAATCGAACCCCAGTTGTTTCTTAAATACTACTAATGTTCTCCCCTCCAGAAATAGGATGTAAAATCCTCTTAAACAGATGGTCCATGAACCCATATCGTAATGCGATAATTACAATCTTCTTTGAGGAATAGCATTAAGCTAACTAAACAGCTTGCTTGTTCTCTTAGTTAATCCTGCATAATCAAAACTAGTACATTTTCTTTTATTACTATTCTATACATGGAATGATACCACTAGGAGAGCAGGGGTGATCTGAGAGGACAAGGTCAGTAATGCATCTGAGTAATGCATCTGCTAAAATCAGAACTCCGAGGCAGGTAGATTCCTCAAAGAACAGGTTTATTGGATCATATTGGCACAGTTAGTGAAAAACAGTTCTAAAAGTTCCTGTGTTTTTTTTTTCTAGTTAAAAGAGCAAATATTTCCCTCCCCAGATGTCAGCAGTCACATTGACCAATGTGAGTAGCTAGCAGGATACTTGGTCACTCCTCTCCTCCCTCAACTTCCCCCTGTTGGGATGACCTTGGTTCCCACAAGAAAACCTTTTGTTTTGACTACTAGCAAACATATCTATCTTCCCCCTCCCTTCCCCCTCTCAGAGTTTGTGGCAACTATGAGGCAGCAAAAGATGGCTTCAGCCAGGTTTGCTTCAGAGTTCACAGACAGTCCATAAAAAAAACATTTTAATGAGAAACTGGAAGCTAACAAAAGATTCATTTTTTAGACAAATTCTGTGGGAACTGTCAAGAATGGGACATGGTTTTTCAGATTCTGCTTTTTTTTAACATTGATGAGTTTTGGGACTGCATGAACATAGACTAGTCATCTTTTGTTCTGATGTTTTGCTAGCTGCTGTGGCTGCTTTGAGCTGTACTTCTAAGCAGTTCACAGGCAACTGAACTGGACTGAATGGTCTTGTATTTGAACCTGGCAAGCTGATCTCTGATTGGGTCCCATATCATAGGAGTCCAAGAGCTAATTTGGTCTAGTATTTAAGGCAGCAGGCTAGAAAGCAGGAGACCATGAGTTCAAGTCCTGCCTTATTTATGAAAGCCAGTTGGGTGACTTTGGGCCAGTCATTTTCTTTCAGCCCAACTCACCTCACAGAGCTGTTGTTTTGGAGAAATAGGAGGAGGAAGATATATTGGATGTATTTATTACCTTGAATTATTTGTAAAAAAAAGAAGATGGGATACAAATACATTTTTTAAAAAACTGGTTCACATTGGGCCAATTGAATGAGGAATTAAGATGGGTATCTTATAAATGTTTTAAATTAAATAAAGGAATGCTCACTATGTCCATCCCGCATTCACTGCCAGGCATCTGATCCACTCACTTTATCGCGCCCCTCCTGCACAATGACAGATGTACCAATTTGAGGATTAATTAATGGCTGTTTTGCAAGCCATGATATGGAGTGGAGAAGTATTAATGGAGCACCATCTATGTGCCCAGCAAGGAAGTGCACTGCTATATGCACAGCAAGTACATGGACCTCAAGACTAGGCACATATTGCTGTGTTCACAGAGAGAAGAGGTACAGGTCAAACAGCTGCATCTTCCTCTTGATTCATCTCTGAAGCAAAGATGCAAACTGTAGATGCAATTAAATTTCAGCTGCCCCCGCTCTTTCGGTATGCTATGTAAAGAAGTAGGAAGTGCTTTTCAAATGATAATCATATAGCTAATTTTGAACTTACCTGAGGGTACAAGTTTAAGTCTTGAAAAACATGAATCTCCTTCTTTTTAAGTAGAAATATAGAAAGAAATATAGAGAGGACATTCATTTAATAGGGAGGTTCTCACATTTTCCAATATATTTATTTAAATGTCAGTAACAGCAGCAGATTGGAGGAATGCTGACCTGAACAATATTTTGGAAAAATGTTTGGGTGTTTCACAGATTATCTTTGCTTATCTACTTTCTGCAGAGGTTCTAAACATATCTCTTTGAGATTTCTTTCTTAGTTCCTTGTAAGCTCTGTTTAGCTGTTTTCTTTAAATCCAGTGCTCACTGAAACTATATTGTCCTTTTTGTGTCAACTAAATGTCATTTTCTTTTTGTTCTAACTTGAGAAAAACAATGTGAAAAAGAAGGAAATGTAAATTAGGACAACTGGGCTTTGTTTAGTAGAAGTTAAAACTATATTTCCCTGTAAAATCTGAGGTATTTACTAATAAAATTAGCACTGTTCGGGTACAGATCAGTGGTGGGATTCAATTTTTTTTTACTATTGGTTCTGTGGGTGTGGCTTGGTGGGCGTGGCAGGGGAAGGATACTGTAAAATCTCCTGTCAGAGGTGGTATTTGCCAGTTCTCCAAACTACTCAAAATTTCCACTACCGGTTCTCCAGAACTGGTCAGAACCTTCTGAATACCATCTCTGCTACACATACACAAACTCAAACAGTGAGAACTGAATATTACAGTAATTTGTTTAAAATGCCTTCCAATGTCATCAAGTAAACAACAGAAATATGAACTTTGTTCCTCAAGTCTTTGTCACAGTAACTGGATGTTTTCGAACACATGGCAAGGAAATTATGTTGAGGATAATCATTGTTTGACTATCTGTGCAACTGAACAAACATTTACAGAACAAGGTGCTTGAACTTGTGTTTACCTACTGAGTCAAGAGATTATTTGATAATTTACAACATTCATATGCTATAATGCTAAATCTGATTAATATATTTGTCCAAACCTTCTATTATTTCAACCAGATCCTATAGTTATTTAAGCGTTGTTGTTTGCTGAGGGAATGCAAAATAACCCCTCAACAGCTGTACTGGATAGCAAATATTTAAGCCAGTGTACTTTGCATATTACATATAGTCCTCACAAGGTAAACATTTTCAGTGACTGTTCTAAGTCACAATAGCATTGAATGAGGGGCACTTAAAAAAGGTCCTTGTAGTTGTGGCTGTCCCAACATCCCCTTAGTGAGTGATAGCAAATTGGGCTCTCTGTGCCTGGCTTCAAATTCTGATGTTGCAGTGCCCCATAATAACTGATTGCCATTTGTAACCTTCACTGCCAGCTTCTAACAAACAGAGTCAATGGGGAAGTTGGCAGGAGGTTGCAAATTATGATCATGTGATTGCAAATGCTGTGGACTGCACAAGATTTTTCTAATGACAGCAACTGGGACTGCCGCAATTACTGCAGTAAATCAGCACAATCATTGCAATTTATGGCTCTGTCACTTATGGATGGAGTTTCCTGTCTCAAATATAGTCAGTAAGTGAGGGCTATATGCCCCTGGGAGTTGTTCACAATGTAAAATATTTAAATTAAGTTTTTTTAAAAAAAATATGTGAATGTAGCAAGTTAATTTCATAAGAGTTTTGATCAAGTTGCCCTAAGTCAAAAGGCAGCTTCTAAAAAAATAATTTAAAATGCCCATGTCTACCAATTATTATTGTTTTTCTGTTCTTATTTTTTTCTGTGCCAAAATAGAACACCAGAGTTTGAATCTAGAAAAAAAAAAGACAACCCAAAATGTCCAATCTTTTTTTTTTAATGATCATTAGAATTTTGCCAGAAGATTGAAACCAATTTACTCTAGTGCTGTCTGATGTACCCACTGATTCTTTTGAAATATTTTTTTTAACAGTCAGCCATGGAAATTGCTAAGCTACTCCTGGGAAGTCATTTTCTTTTAAATGAATGCAATAATTCATGATCCACAGTTCCTTAAAGAATAAAATGCTGTACTGCATATAGGATACTAAATACTGAACCAAATAGTAAGTAATATATCCTTTTTGATCAATACTTCCTTGTACTACAAGAGGCTAGTTCAATCTTAAATTGAATATTTAGATCTGTTTCTGAGAGCCTACAAGCATATAACACAACTGTGTTCCTCACTGGGTGCACAGGAAGATTTATTGCAGTGTCCCTTCAGGAAGGCATTCACCCCTTGTGAATATTTAAGTGTTTGGAGTGGGTGATTTACATTGAGATACGTTTTTTTTTTAAAAAAATAAGCCCTTTCAATACACAAGAACATTTAAAAATAGAAAAAAAATTAACAGCTGTTTTATTCAACTATGGTTAATATAATCTTGATTTAGGATGAAGGAATAAAGGAATGATCATAGTCCAAGTTGATAGGACTGATTTTAAGATTTGATCATTGAAGACAGATAATTTTTTTTTAAAATAATAATTCTGGAAATTTGGCCATGACACTGTTTCTAATCAATTTGTGGAATTTTGCAGCAACCACTGATCATATTGATCAAAAATGAGCAATTGTTTTATCCATTTCACTACAAAGGTGACATTTGCTGTTGTTTGTTACATGTTGAATTACTGTAGTTCCACAAAGCTTGTTCTCAAGCCATTAAATTAAGCCTTCAATTATGGTTTTTTAAATATTCTCGATTTTAACCAACTCCATACAGGATTTTTTTAATCAGCTTTTCCTTCAATATCCTTCAAGTATTGATCATGCATTCGCTTGTTCTTCCAATTAACAAATCAGTTCTCAATTGTTTCTTCTTTCTATTCAGCCTTCACCTTTCTTGTTTTCAAGAGCTTTCTTTGATTGATTTCCTTCAGCAAGGTTCTTGGCTTTTCTTAATGTAGTCATTGAGGCCATGCTTTCCTTCCTCCACAGTTTGTTTCATTTGTGAGAGTCCTTTATTATCATTATCTGTTCACAACAATGTGAATTCACAGCTGCCTCATATGCATTGAGTTTTCTCCAACAGCCTAGAATGTCATAATGCATCAGCAGATCAAAGCAGTTTCTTTTTTGGCAATAGACAGATGGAAATATTGTCAATGCACAGATTTACTAACTGATTTTTTGGTGTGGTACCCAGCATGCCAATAACCACGGGAAATGCCATGGGCAGTTTACCATAGTCTTTCAATTTTGATTTACAAATCTTGATATTTTGTAATGTCCAATTCTTTGTCTTCTAATCTATTCTACTATTTCCTGCTATTGATGGCTTTGATTGTGTTCCCACTATTTAGCTTAGTCTTCAGCAATTTCTGAACCCTTTTGGATACATTCTTTACTATTCACATTTTAATTCGTCCATGAAATAAATGAGGATGCTCCTGACACAGGCAGTCTCTTAACATTTTAAAGCTTTTAAGGTTAAAACCAGAAGAAAGTAGCATTTTCTCACACTTTGGACACACACTCTGCCCTATATCTTACTTAAGAGGCATAGTAGTTGCAAGGAGAAGTTGTGATTTAACCTGTATGGAAAATTAAGGTATTTGATTTTGTCCCTCATAGCCTCTCTAGATGATCTCCGTGTGGAGGGGTTCAAAGAGGAGATTTTGCAAAGTTTGTGGGATCCTTTTTGCTCTTTCTCTTCCCCACAAATGTAATATCCTAATTTTAGCCCTGTTCACTTGGAATTCTTTTTTTTTTTTTTTAACAAATTTTATTCAGTTTTTCACATTAAAAACAAAAATCTCTTTTTAGTGGACAACATATTTCCGGGTCATCACCTTTACATACAAATATGACAGCAATTATACGTTCGTATATGCACACTTAATTATATTATTACCTTTTCCATTCCAAATTTTCAGTAAGGAGAGAAACAAACACATTAATTCTAGCCTCTTTCATTAATCTCAATCGAAACATCTTTTTATTTCATTTCAATTATTTCAAATATAATCCTTTAATATTTATTTTAAAAATAAAGATAAACAATATGTGTTTGCCTAATAATAATAATGATGATGATAATAATAAAAAAATTACCAATGTCTCTCCTTGCTTTTAATAGTCTATATTAACTTAATGATTAAAATATACCTTTATTCCCTCATCTTGATTCCCAATAAACCATTATTTTTAAGAAGTTACAATAATAATCATTACATCTTTTCATTTGGATTCTGCAGCATATTTTGATTTTTAATAAATCAGTATCTATATTACCCTATTTTCTATATGTTTTTAATTTCAGAAATATTCTTATTACCCCTTGTCACCCTGCAGAATCCCCTTTTTAATTCATCAACCATTATCTCTGAAAAAACATTTTTTCAACATTTTACTATTTTCGTATTTCTTTATTTCCTGCACCTGTTCCTTACTGCTTCTCCTCCCCCTCTTTTCCCCATATCTTTTCTCATTCCAGTTTATATCCCTCTCTTTCTTAATATCTTCCTTTCCCCTTTTCTGCTGGGTCTTTCTGCCTTTCCTGACTTCACAGGTATTCCCCCTTTTGATTGCCTTCTTAAGTCTCAACTTTTTAATCTTCCTTCTTTCCCCACTTCTTTGTAGCATTCTTTGTGTTAATTGTCTATTTAAGATGTCTTCTCCTTGAGTTGACTCCTCCTCCACTGAAGCTCTTTCTTCTTGTTCTTCAATCGCCATTTCCATTTTTTCTAACACAGAGCAAAGTGATTCACCTCTTTCCTGTAGTAATTCTCTCATATTTTGAAGTTCCATTTTTAATTCCTGAAGAGATATCATCATTACATAGTCTTATATTTTATGATTGTCCACAAAAAAGTCCACAAAAAAAAAAAACCACTTTTACTTTCCTTCTTTCTTCTTTCAATTTTCCAAAGTTCTCAGTTATTCCCGCCGAGGGTCTATACCAAAAACATCAATCAATCCCACAGTCAGTCTTTCCTTGCTTTTTTCTTTATTCTGGTTCTGCTTTCACTTTCTAAGATTCTTACTTTGTTTCAATATTTCTTTAATGTTATATCCACACAAGTTCATTCAGAAACAGGATGCTTTCCCTTTTGTTTGATCTCAAGTTTTTGTCAAAAGGTGGCACTCTCCATTATACAAAGTCTTTACCTTTTTCCCCTATTTTTTTATTTAGGGTTTTTCGAACCTCAATATTCCAACACAGTCCAGTCTCCAATTTGTAAACTTTATTATTATTATTTTTTGACAATCTTAAGTCCACCTTTATTTTATGCCTGTTTATTCCCAAAATATTTTAGTCCAATTTAGTTAAATCTTTAGTTTCAGCTTCTTCCTTTCCTGGTTCGAAGCCCTGCTTAGCTGTCAAAAATATATATATTTTTTCCCCCTGTCCCTTTGTAATTTCGCCGCTCACTTTTCTTTTCTTAAAAATTCCATGTTACCTTAATCCTGGGGTACTTTTGTTTAGTTGTATTGCCCAATTGTCCCAGTTCAGACGCTATCCACCACTTTCTTCCCTCCTGCACAAATCTTAATCCAGCTGAGTCCTCCTCTTTGGGGTGGCCATTTTAAACCACCGCTGCAGTCGTCTTCAGGGGGAAAAAGACCAAGCCCAGGGGGGGAGATGCGGCTCCCCTCAATCTGGCTTGCAGCTTCCCCTTACTCCACCGCCCCTCCAAGGCAGCTTCAGCCCCTAATCGTAATGATCGGGGCTCTCCAATGAAAGAGCATGAACCATAGCCACAGAGAGTCGTGATCTACGGTCCATCAGCGAGGAGGCTCCACCTTCTTCCAACTCAGAATTCTAAAGGCTGCAAGTGGTCCTCATGCTGGAGATGGACAATTTCTGTTTAAAACCATCCCTAGGAACATAATGATCAGTCAATAGAGGTAATTCAACATTACACAGGAAAAGCCAGTTTTGTGTACTAGCTAAGATTCAAGCTGTAAGAATTCAGTTAGGTTACTCTGGCTATTCATCCTTTGTGAGTTCAGCCTAAGCCACATAATTGTTGAGATTAAATATTTTTTGCAAGCTGTATACTAAAAAAAGTCATGGATGGAGAACAATTTAATTTTCTGGCTATCCTCCCATGATAACTTCATACAGACATGGTCAAATAGCCTAAAGTTAAGATAACTAAGATGTCTATGGAGATTCCCAGTCATCCAGGTCATGGTTGTCCCAAAGGTGCTTTTTTTCAAGAGGCAACTGGATTTTCTTGTTTTTCTTTGAAGATGTTTTGCTTCTCATGCAAGAAGCTTCTTCAAAGAAAAACAAGAAAGTCCAATTGCTTCTTGAAAAAAAAAAGCACCTTTGGGTTAATCAAGACATATACAGACCAATCTCCTTATGCTGCGTCACCTGTAAAGTCATGGAATCAATTATTAACCAATCCATCATCCTCCACTTAGAGACAAACAACCTACTCTCTAATAAACAATTTGGTTTCAGAAAAAAACTATCCTGTAATCTGCAACTCTTACACTGCAAAAACATATGGACTACACAACTTGATCAGGGCAAAACAATAGATGCAATCTACATAGACTTCTGTAAAGCCTTTGATTCAGTGGTACACGACAAACTACTACTAAAAATAAAATCCTATGGTATCTCTAGACAACTGCATAACTGGATAGAAGCATTCCTGTCAAACAGACAACAAATGGTCAAAATTGGGAGCATCCTATCAAATTCTGTACCTGTCAATAGTGGTGTCCCCCAAGGCAGTGTTCTAGGACCAACTCTCTTCATACTCTACATAAATGACCTCTGTGATCATATTAAGAGCAACTGCGTTCTTTTCGCTGATGATTTAAAGCTGTTCAATACCACAGACAATACTGCTACCCTTCAAAAAGATCTTGACTACGTATCAGAATGGTCAAATGGCAACTTCAAATCTCAACAAATAAATGCTCTGTCTTACTTATTGGCAAAAAAAAATCAGAAAATAAAATAAAAGCTGAATAGTCAAGATCTTGTTGATGATCCAAGCTCTGTAAAGGACCTTGGAATACTCACCCCTAATGATCTAAGTGCTAGAGCCCACTGCAACTACATAGCCAAAAAGGCATTAAGAGTTGTTAACCTAATCCTACGTAGCTTTTTCTCTGGTAATATCACACTACTAACTAGAGCATAAAAAACATTTGCTAGACCAATACTCGAATACAGCTCATCAGTCTGGAACCCACATTACGTATCTGATATTAGCACAATTGAGAAAGTCCAGAAATATTTCACAAGAAGAGTTCTCCACTCCTCTACTCGTTGTAGAATACCTTATGCCACCAGACTTAAAATTCTAGAACTAGAAAACCTTGAATTACGCCATCTTTGGTCTGATTTAAGCATGGTATATAAAATCATACATTGCAATGTCCTACCTGTTAATGAATACTTCAGCTTCAACCATAACAACACAAGAGCACACAACAGATACAAACTCAAGGTTAACCGCACCAAGCTTGATTGCAGGAAATACGACTTCAGCAACAGAGTGGTCAATGTCTGGAATACTCTACCCGACTCTGTAGTTTCTTCCCCAAACCCCAAAAACTTTAACCTTAGACTGTCTACTATTGACCTCACCCCTTTCCTAAGAGGTCTCTAGGGGGCGTGCATAAGCGCACCAATGTGCCTACTGTCCCTGTCCTATTGTTTCTTTTATTTTTCTTTTATTTTTCTTATATGTACCCATTTCATGTATTCATAACTATGTATACACTTATACTTATTATCTTGTAAACAATTGACAAATCAAATCAAATCAAATAAATAAAATATCAATCAAACTTAGCAAAATAAGTTGGTTCTACAATCTCAACATAGTACCTTCCTATTTAAGAACCTTTAAAAAAATCCATTAAATTTTCACTGAAATTCATTCAATAAATGAAATGAAATAAACTTTATTTAAATCCTACCAGTAAAACTAGAATAGAATAGAATAGAATAGAATAGAATAGAATAGAATAGAATAGAATAGAATAAACAGAGTTGGAAGGGACCTTGGAGGTTTTGTAGTCCAACCCACTGCTTAGGCTGAGAACATGAAATGAGGGAGAGTTGGCCTTATTTGGCACTTTTTTTCTACAAACAGAATATTGTGATGCTTTCTTTTTGAATGCAAGTTTCTAAAGCACAATTTTGTAGAGATTTCAAGAGATGTAGAGAGATTTATAGGAAAAGGTAGCCTCAGGTATTTTTAAGTAAAAGACAATTATAAATATTAAAAGCAATACATAAAATAAATAGCCAGTCAGGCAATTTTAACATTTATTTAGAAACACAATAAAATAGATAGCAAAGGAAAGACTATTTTTTAATAAATAAAACAATGCATCAGGGCTATAAAAATTACCATTTTAATAACAAGGAATTTTGCCTAATATAAAAGCACAAGTACATTCTTTGTTTCAGCTTCCTTCTGAAGAGATCCCACTAGGAATTTGGAGTTAGAAATAAAAGAAAATGCTAAAATACCAAATAAATAGCAAATATTTTTGTGCATTTAATGTCTTCTTACAACTGGATATGAAATAAACATCCTACAATTGCATTTGTTTCAAGATAATATTTGGGAATGATATATAAATTTTCTTGTGGTCCCAAGTTTATTGCTTGTTTGTTTCCCTCCTCCCAAGCAACAATGGATGGAAACTAATCAAGGAAAGGTAACATTTACTAACAGCGAACAGCTTGCTGTCAAAAGTTGTGGAGCTCCAACTCTGGAAGGTTTTAAGAAGAGACTAGACAGCTAGTTTTCTCAAATGGTATAGGGTTTCCTGCCCGAGTAGAAGACCTCCAAATTCCCTTCCAATTCTGTTATTCTGAGTTATGTTTGGCTCCATTTTTCAGCTATTAGAAAAACTGTAAAGATGCATCACTTTCATCAAGATTTTTCTTGTTCACTGCTTTTGTTTTAATTCTTTTTAAATCTATTTAACTTCTGCTTTTCTTTTGAATATCCATAAGAGTCAAAAATCAGGTATTTATGTCAGATAAATGAAATAAATGATAAGCATCTTATTACACAATTAGTCTACAGTGATCATAGCATGTTTTGCCTGTTGAGATCACAGTATAATAACTATTATACTTTTAATTTTGATCACATGGTGGGTGGATGGGTCAAATAGTCTGTGAGTTCATACAAAATATAAGCTTTGGAAGCAAATTATACTGTAACACTGGAACATTACAAAAATAATATTTACTTTTTATAGTGCGAGACAAAGAAGAGGTAACAGATCATAATTTCTAGGTATTGAGAATGCATGTTAAGCTAATAGTGTTTAAGAAAAAGTAGTGAAAAACATGTTTTGAGTATTATTTCTACAACAGATCAGCAGCTCCAATACTAATATTGATAACTGCAACACAATACACTTGAATATAAATTTGTATTGCTACATATATTCCCCTACATACACTATTGTATTTTTATAGTTCATTTTTTGTAGTTGAGTACCTTTTAAAATATATTCTCATTTAATTCAAAATCATAAAAATACATTTTATCAAGATGTATTGTGAAGTGACAACATCCTTCATCTTTTTTTAAAATCCTCCTCTTACTCCTTTTTATTCCTGTCCTTTTGCATATTTCAACCCTTATCTAAAATTCTAGTCTTGGGACAAATTTCCAATTCTAAACAGAAAAATCCCTTAAGTGACTCTGTGTGTGTATGTGTGTGTGTGGAGTGGAGAGGGAGGGAGAGAGAGATCATATCAGTTTGGGGGGCTTTGGGGAAAGTTTTTTTTTAAAGACAAAACAGATGCATCACCTAGTAGAAAGTTAACTGACTAAATTGGTTTTAGAAAAAATATGAAAAGTTTTGGAATGCAGAACCAGTAATTGTGTGTCAGTAATCAATACCCATTATTGTATTTCGATTGTTTGATGCCAATTGCCCACAATTTTTTTTTGCTCAAAAGAGGCAACTAGGTAGTAGAGAGATAAACCATAATGGTGGGAATGTGATCACTGCCAAACAGGAAATGGGGGGAAGTGATGTTAGGAAGTATGGCAGATAGAACTGAGGTCCTGAAAATTAAAATGTTTGAGTTCACTTTCTTCTCTTGCCATATGTTGTGAAAAGGCAAACACGTATTTGAAACTTTGGTAGGGAAAGGAGAGCAGATCTGCCTGGAACAAAGAAGCAGCAACAGAATAAATGAACAGCTGTTTTCCTGAGGGTGACATTCAAGCAATTCTTCCATATTTAACTTGAGCTGTTTCATTAACAACTTAATCCAAATTAGGCCTGCAGAAGATATGTTGCTCTTAAGTCACGTTTGAGTACTGTAGATTGTGGCCTCCACTGTTAACATAATATATAATACCCATAAATTGGTTGGAGTCTATTCTACAAGATAGACCAGATGTCTATTCTACAAGATAGACCAGATTAAGAAAGCAATGCCATATAGGTTTGGATGCTTTTACTGTACTAACAGAATCTTGCAAGTCTATTTGTGCTTCTCTCTCTCTCACTTTTTTACCACATGAACTACAGAGTGGCTTGTCTGAGACATTTTTTCAAATTATTTTTTGGCTTGGGCTCACTCCATGCTTATTTGACCTTTGCCTTGATAGTGGCTCTTCCTCCTTTTCTTCAAGGCCATTCCCTACATCCTCCAAGGTCATTTGACCCATTTCTATCCTTTCTTAAAAACCTTGCTCTCCATCCCTGCCTGTTCCTACTGATATTTATATTCTTTCAGAAAACAAACACACACAAAAAAAACCCAGGGTATTGCTTTCATATGAATTATCTTTTAAAAGCTTTTGCATCATAGAAAATGCCCAGAGAAATCAAAGCACCCAACAATTCCAACAAAGATGTAGAGTAGCTTCCTTAAATTTCCATTGCAAGCCTATGTCAGAGACATGGTGGGGGAAAATCAATTGTGAATCCAACAGGTTCATACCTTGCTTTGGGGAAACCCTCAAGTAAAATTGATTTAAAAATAAACAATAATTACAATAGAGAAGATGGATGGAGAGACAGGAAGAAGACAACATTAAACACAACTTATTGGGTAGGTGCAAACTCTAAACAGGCAGCCAACAGTGAAGGCAGATCAGCATATTGCCAATGAAGAATGATCTCCACCATCTTTATTCTCTACATGACTGCATATGCTGTGAATAATGAAGGGTAGCAATACAATAAAAGTCTCTCTGTGTGAAAACATGCCAGTGGGAAATGCCTGCAGAGTCAGTGAAGAAATCTGCACATTAAAGTTAGTTAGTCTTTGACTTAGATCAAGCACCCAGCTGGTCAAATGGCAGACAAGTGGGGAGCATTTCTACTGCTGACTGATTAAGAAGTTTACTAGCAGACGGCAAACTACAGAGAATGCTCACCTTTAAAAACATCTGTCCATTTATATTTTTCAATTTCCTGCTAGATTTTAGAGAGCAAAATCCAAGTGGAATTAATTCAGTTTTAGCACAATGGTTTACAGCAGTTCTTAATGCGCTGAAAACAAAAACAACACAGTTATATGATGTTACTGACAGATCTAAGATAAAATGTTGTCCTGGAAATGTTCCACTATTTTATGAAATTGATCACAACAAGTAATAATTTTCTTTGGAACCTTTTATCTCAGTAAGGACAGAACATGTTGCAAACAAAACAAATCCATCTTTCTAAATCATATTACTGGAAAATGTACCAGTGAAAAACAGAAGACAAATGGACATAGAGCTAGAGAGCACCATAAAACCCATCTGTGGTAGTTAGATGGAAAAGACTAACCAACTCCGCCTGGTCAAATAGAACTGGTGCAAAATGGAATGCCAGGTGTTGCAATTAACTTCTGTCTTTTTAAGATGCAGTTTGAAATATTTCATGTCCTGACAGTATTTTGCCACACAGCCCTGTCCCTGAATTAGACTGCCTGCATGAGGTGGTAATAGGGAAGATAAAATGTTCAGCAGATCTGAAAACATTAAAAGAGTATGGGGTGTTTCCTGACTCTGCATCTAATGATGTGCTTGTAATTTCTACTCTTCTCTCGCCTATGCCTCCAAACTTTCAATCTTCCTGGATAATTGGAGAAAAGCAGGAATGAGAAAATCCATTTGGCCAATGATGCCCATTCCTCTGTGAATGATGTGCATGGCAAGGTGGCTAGCACACCAACACTAAGAGAGGAACCCATTTTATACAAGGTAAGACAGTACAGGTAGTCCTCAACTTAGAACAGTTATTTAGTAACTGTTCAAAGTTACAATGACACTGACCAAAGTGACTTATAACCATTTTTCACACTTATGACCGTTGCAGTATCCCCATGGTCACATGATTTACACTGGGATGCTTGACAGCTAATCACATTTATGATAATTGCACAGTCCTGGAGTGATGTGATCCCCTTTTGCGACCTTCTGACAAGCAACAAAAGTTATAAAATGGGGCAAAACTCATTTAACAAATTCCTCACTTAACAACATAACTTTTGGGCTCAGTTGTGGACATAAGTTCAGGGCTAAATGTATGAGGAATTCTTCATTGTGTTCTATAAAGGTTCTTCTGTGCTACAGCAATGCATATGCAGAAAGGCCTAGACTGTCTTTCACAATCATAGTTTCCAATTTTTAACCTCAACTTGTTTGTAAAATGTTTAGCTTTATTTGTGCTTTTTGCAAACTGTTAGAAGCACCGGAGGTAATTATTGTTGTTTCTTAAAAGGCAGCACAACATGAGGCCTATAGATTAATGCTGGGCAGTGTTTTGGATTAAAAGGAAAAAGGAGTTTCAGTGTACAAAGGAGCACTCATAAACAACTGTTTGCAATTCCTCCTTTTCTGTGATTGTATAACTGCCTTCTGCAGCTGCAGTGTAGCCAGCAGATGTGTTTGCTTTAGAGACTTTTGGGCAGATGTTGTGTATATGCTGAGTTCTTTCATTTGGACCAAGTTTTTGATTTGTAACATTTGAGAGCAAAGCGAGATCCTCCCTCCCACCTTCCTTGACTTTTGCTTTTGATTCAATATCCAGAGTTTTAATTGTGGGATAATTTCCTTAACTCTGTGGTAGGCAGCTCTTTACTATTGTTGTTTATATAAGCTACATGAAATCCGCCTAAGACTTAGATTTGTCCTAAAAAATGCTATCTTACTAAAAGCACTTCCTTCTGTGAGGGGATTTAGGCTGGGCTGCATAGTAACCCCATCATTGTTACAAAGCATACAAGAGCATTAGGATAGCCTCTGAGCTAATTTGAGAGTAAAGACATTAAGAATATTCTTGAGGGGCAACCAAAGAGTTATATAGAAGTGAAACTCTTTGGTTGCCCTTCAAGAACAATCTCAATGTCTTTATTCTGAAATTAGCTCAGAGGCCACCCTAATGCTCTTCTATGCTGATGATGCACTTTTCCTATCCCAGGCACCAATTGGCTTAAAACATGCTTTAAGATCTCTTGCTGTCTACTGCAGGATGCAGATATAATGCTAAACTACAAAAGGTCAGTAATAATGGTCTTTGCTAAACATCAAAGAATCAGTACATGGCAATTAAATGACCACAAAATTGAGCAACTCAAGATGTTTAAATACCTTGGAATTCTTTTTTCAGGCCTAGGAGAATCACATATTCAAATTATAGACTTAGAATGCCCAGAAATCAGCTTTGGTATTGGCATCTTTTACCCATCCAGAGGTGATTTATTTATTCCTGAAGTTTTAAAGCCATTTCCCATTTAAGCATGCTCTGAACTTCACTATGGTGGCTATCTCAATAAGTATTGAAAGGTATAAACTGTGCGATTTGAACTTTTGAGAAGTATGTATCAAGTACCAAACAGTGTCTTCAATGTTGTCTTCTGTGGTGGGATGACACAGTAAGATTAGGATTAAAATCTGGTTACTTTTCTTTGAATATTGGCTGCCCACAGGATTGATCTCTCTGAGAGTAATAGCAATAGCACTTAGACTTATACACCACTCCATAGTACTTTACAGCACTCTCTGAGTGGTTTACAGAGTCAGCATATTGCCCCCAACAATCTGGATCTTCGTTTACTAACCAATGGAAAGTTACATAACCTTGAGTCCATCAGGATCGAATTCCAGACTGTGGGCAGAGATTTCCTGCAATCTTGTTAAACATTGTACCACCTGGGCTTTTTAATAGATATAATAGACGATCATAATGCTTCGTAGAAGAGATGTCTTAGAGAAAAATTGCTTTGTTACAGTTTCTTTTGAGAAACTCGTCTGTTTCTTAAGTATGAAGAAGCCAAGAGAATACTGATGCAAAATGGTATGAACATGGGCAGTCACTTTCTCAGCCCTGCCTACCCATCAACCTTTTTTGCTAAACAGACATTCTCCTCTGATCAGACCTGCAAGATACTTAAAACTTCATCGCAATTTCCAAACTGTTGAGAACTTTTACAATACCTTGATTTAATACTTTACCCTCAGCTTCAATTATGTTCAATTGATACAACTGATATAGAATTCACTGTCTATATTGTATTGTATTGCTGGATTTATAGGGACATCAGAGTCTGTTTTATTTTCCTTTCCTTGATAAAATATTCAAGCTTTACCAATTCAAGCTTTACAGACAACTCTCAATGGTGAAATCAGACAAGTGTTGATTGCTCCTCTTGCTTAATAAATATGGAAATTTAAGATTACAGTCTTCCTTCCCATCTCACATACATTAGATCTAATCACTACTTTATAGCCAAGAATATAGATTTAATATGAATGTCAAAGTTATAGTATCAGTATTAACATCATTATTTTAGTCTTAAGAGTGATCACATTAGTGGAATAACATTTTGTCTTATTTTGTTATTAGGTTGAAGTTGAATTCATATTCGACTCCAGTGTTTCTGATTTTAACCGTTTTGTTCTAATCAAATTGTTGGATTGTTGTCCTTCCATGAAGCAACTCTTCTGCTGTCAAGGATACTGGCTGGAAAAGTCTGTGCCAAAAGCCAGTGGGATTTTGGTATGGGACACTTACAGGCTGGGGCATTTAGACCCAGCCTGGTTATACATACCCCATGCTAAACTCTTGCTTGGCTTTTGACATGGACTTTTGGCTGATGAAGGGATTACCTGACATATTGATTTTGTCCTGCACAAAATGACTGCAACAACTTATGATCCACATTCTAGGCTCAAATTTGGTCATAAGTCAAGGACCAAAGTATTAAATCAAGGCACTGTAAAGGTTTTCTACAGTTTGGAAGTTTTTGAATATCTTGCAATATGATCAAGGGGCATTGACTGCTTAGGAAAATTTGACTGAGATTGCTCTCTGTCCACATCCAGAATAATTTCCATAAGTATTCTCTTAGCTTCTTCATACTTTAGAAGCAGAAGGTTTTCTCTGAAAATACTGCACTCTAAAATCATGTTGTTTTAGGAGGAATCCTCTGATATTTTTAAGATTTGAAACTCCAAACTAATCTTTTTTAAGTAGGGAAGGCTACTTGTTACAATGATTTGCATCTGGCTTTTAAAATGTGATTGTGGATGTTGCTATGAAAGCTCTCAAAATGCTGATGAAATTTATCCTTGCTATCTCTCATGGCATGAATAAATGCTTCAATTAGGCCAGTCTGGTTTTATTGCATGATGGAAAATATCTGCCAAAAAGCTGGGTTTTATTTGTTTAATTTTACTAGGGAGAGAGTAATTGTTTCTCCAAAATTGTTACATCTTCATAGGAAAACTTTTCTGTTGAGTTGTGTTGATGTTGTGTTTTATGGCATTTTTGACCAGCTTTTACTTTCCTAAAAAAATTACCAGGGTGGCTTAGGGCACTTTTGTGAGCTAAAATAAAGAGATGAATTCTGATTTCTGTATTAGCTGCATTTGATTCCTATTTTCCTGGTTGATCTCAGGAGAGAGAAAAAGCATAAAAATTGTGATACTGAAAATCTCATTATTCACCATTGCCTTGTGTGGGGGAAAAACCTTTAATTTTATAGATTCCTAAAGAAAAATGTCTGAAAGTTGTTTTGTTATGAAAAAATTACACAGTTTTGTGGAATTCTGCTGCATCTAATTCAGTGGATGCTAGAGAAGTCAATTTATATGGAAGTTATAGACTGTGTGTATCATTTTGCATCATATGCATCCTACTTGTTGAGAACAGTTAACAGCATGTTGACTTGCAAGATAGTGTCTTGATTAGATATTCTAGCTTTTGTAGAATAATGAGGGCATGCTTGGTGAAACTGAGCTTTGTTTGCACTTGAGACATATTTGGTCAAAAGGTAGCCATATTGAATAGGGAACGCTACAGGAAGTACAAATATAATTAAGTTGGAAATCTAGTCTATATCTTTCTCTCTCTTATTAAAAAGTGTCATGCAACAAAAATTAGTATCTATGGAGCCATCTGGTGATTGTGGCATATGGAAAACTGTAACTTGTATTGTGAATGAAATAAATAGTAGAGCATGAATTAAGAAATGAAATGAATGAATGAAAGTTTTGTGCCTGAGAAACCCATAAGGGAGGTGGTTGGTGTCATGAATATTCATGTTCTTTTGTATGCAGATAATACCATGTAGGCTGAGCATCCAAACGATTTTCAGTTACTGATATATGATGCAATACAAAGTATGAAAGATTAAGGTATTGTGAATGGTATAAAATAGGATTGACAATTGTACACAAATGGTGAAAACCAAAACAATTACATGAAACTTGTTAGAAGGTTTATTAAAGGTAGATGGTTCTATACTCAACCACACCCTTGAAAATAAAGGACATTCTCAAGTAATCTGGATGAGTTAGTTAAATTTACATTCATTTTGTCTTAAATTTAAAATGTCTCCAGAAATATTTCATAACGATATAACATAAGTGACAGCTTCCTTAGTAACATGTTCGATATTTATCAGGCATTCTATCATAATGTGTACTCACTGTCCCAAAATATCCATAAAAATGAGGTTTCACTGTTGGTGGTTACTATGTGTTTTGTTACAAGGAATGAATTTTGAAAGAAGCAAAAATATGCGGCTTTGTTGAATAGAAGTAGAGTACATCAGGAAAAATATAACAGCAAACTGAACAGGTATTTAAGAAATATATAAATGACAAATCAAGGAGGCACATGTTTGGAATTAATAGATAGATATTGAATGATTGTGGGATGTGTACAAAAGTGAATAACCACAATGAAGTAATGGTATTGAAGTGCTTTGATCACGTACAATGAATGAGAATGAATTCAAAAGGAAGGGAAAGAGAGTTTGTGAGGTGAGATGTTCAAAGGAGAAATTGTAGTATACATGGTATATAAACTAAAATAGCATGAAAAGAAAGAATGGTGAAATATGGTGAATGTTGGCATAAATTTCATGGGGTTATCTTTCTTTTTCCTATTTCATGCCTTTAATTATCTTTGCTTACTGTAACTTGCTCCTATTCTTTGCTCCTAAAATTCCTTATCTGAAAATGGAATAGCTTGAAAGGTATCTTTATATGTATGTTTTTATGCATAATTTAATACATGAAAAACTTCTTGGAGAAAGGGATAGTCAAGTATTTTACATGAAGCATATGTTCTTTTATAAAATGGGTCCTTCTTATCTACAAATATTTTGATAGCTTTAGCTGTGAAGTATAACAATTATATTTGCTGGATTAGAAAGCTAAGATATACTTTGAATAAGCAAAATGAAGGAATGAGACATGGAACAAAGTATTTGTAGAATTCAAGGCATCCTTTTTGATATTCTTTTTATTCAATGTTTGCCTTTTTTCAGGATATTCCAATCCAACATTCCATTTTATCCATACCTAATGGATATATTCATTCACAATTACAGGCATTGAATAAACAAACTTCACTGGGTTGCATCTGATGCATTTTCGGTATTTTCTGATATAAATTATTTTCCCCCAAACATGGGTTATTTCAACACAGTTGCTACACCTTATTCTTTGTTTAATCCAGCTACATTCTTTGTTGAATTTCAGTGAAACAGAGAATTCTATAGAGAGTAGAAGCTTTTGTCACTTCACAATAGCTTTATATATTATGCACATGGATAATGTATATTCTTAAAATCTTCTGCAATGAGTCTGTATCAGAACATTTTCTTATTGTTTTCACCCAATGGAATGTTGGAAAGGAATTATGTAAAAGGGCTCTGAAATCCATCTGCCTAAGAGCAGGATAACTTTCCAAAAACAGAATAGGAGCAAATTTGGTGTCAGGGAAGAAGCTGATTTGGAAAATGAACTGGATCAGCTTGGGATGGCTTCAGAAAAAAAAAGGACCCAACCAATTTCCCCAAATATATCTTTATGTATGAAGCATCTAAGAAATGGCTTCAGATGTTGTTGAGTGCACCAATCTTAAGCTACTTTCCCTCCTGGTAACTTAACTCAAGGCAGAGTTTCTATTAGTGGCTAACGACTAATAATCAATCCACTTTTACCATCCCAAAAGGCATCCTCTGCTTGCTTTCTCCACCTTGTTAAAATGAAATGGATATTTATATCATCTTACTAAGTGGTAGAAAGGATATAAATTTACAATGAAGTGGAATTGCATTGTGTGTTGGGCTGGTATCTCTGATGGCCAGTATACCTGGATGACGCTTTGGTATTCACCAATATGCCCTATTCTTATAAACCATGGGTGTCAAACATGATTGTGTCATGTGACATAACATGACGTATCATGACATTTTTTTGCCTTTGAGGAGCCAGGGTGGGTGTGGCCTGCATGTGGCACATCTGGCTTCTTTGACACCTCTGTTATAAACCAAGGTTTACAACATCCTCTCAATTTTACACATGAGCTATCTAGCATAAAAAATTGAGGATGTCTAAACATAATTATGGATTATGGAGAGTTTTGATTTTATAAATATGCTAGATCACCTTCCTAAGATGAGAAATATTTTTAATTTATTTAGCTGTTTTTAAAGGTTTCCTTTAGAAAAAAATATATATAATGTAATTAGTGTAAGTCTATATTTGAAAAAAAAAAGAATGATAAAGCATCAGGCAGCATGGATTTTCTCTCTGGTTAGCTATGGATTAACTGTTAAATATAAAAATCTGGTTGAAATAATTTAGAACTATCCCTGCCTTGTGGGTATAATGAGGGACCTATTCTTTCTTTATTTTTAATACAGTAAAATCTCCTGTTATTGAACAATCTTTAATTATTTCAAGTCCTATTCTGGAATGTGCAATTCAGGTGAAAAAAAATCATTTACAACTGTAATGCATTTACAAATGCAACTGTTATGAACATGGAGTCTGAATTTTCAAGAACAGCAGTGCAATGGGACTAATAACAAAAAGAGGCTGTTAACTATGAGCTAGAGAGATACAGATAGGCAAGTTTTTGTCTTGTTTCCTCTCCCCCACCACATTGAAAGGAGCAGCCATTGCGGGGGAATATGTCTGACAGTTCCAAGCATATTTCCGCTATTCTATATGTCTAAATGCCACCTTTATTTCTCATTCTTCATCCAAAGAGTGCTTATAGTGTACCTACAGTATGGACAGATCTGCCTTGTCAGATTTCCTGATCAGTACACATTGAGATAGTCCCTGTTTCATGTACAAAGCTCTCCCTATGGGCTCTATCCCTTACATGTATGTCCAGAGGGGAAGAGAGACAATTTGATCCAAAGGTGGGTTCTAGAAATCTGCGTTTCCCTTTTGAATTGTAAAGTTGGTCTAACCCGACTACCTGAGCCAGTGGTGAATTAAAACATTCACTTGTCTGCCATTTGAGAAAAAGTAGGGATGATGAAAGAAATAGCTAAGTTTTGTCCTGACAAATAGTATTGACTATCTTCAATCTTTAATAAGACACGTTTATTTAATGGTCTTGTGAAATAGATTTGCAATGCTTTTTTATTTTTTAAAAGTTTTGGAATATAAAGTATTTGTTCTATTCAGTTTGATATTCTTTTCTCTTCAAAAACATAACAGAGTTGGAAGGGACATTGGAAGTCATCTAGTCCAATCCCCTACTCAATCAGGAGACCCTATTCCATTTCAGACTCTTCCTAAAAGCCTCTAGTGATGGGGCACCCACAACTTCTGAAGACAAGCCATCCCACTAGTTGATTATTCTAATCACTGTGGAAATTTCTCCTTGGTTCTAGATTGCTTCTCTCCTTGATTAGTTTCCATCCATTGGTTCTTCTCCTGCCTTCAGATGCTTTGGATAATAGGTTGACTCCCAGTTCTTTCTGGTAGTTCCTCAGATATTGGAACTCTGCTATCATGGTATAACATTTTAGACATAGTCTACTTATAATCTGCTAGAAATACTGGGATATTCAGTATTGTCCAAATGGTTGATATCCTTTGAAAGGTCAAAACTTGGAAATTAAGCTAGCTCTCATAATTAGTAGTGTTTTTCTTCCATCAATTTTGTAAAATCATTTTTCCTTAGGAGGTTATTCTTAAATATACTTTTTTCTAACAGCCATTCACTGTTCAGCACTGATTTTCTTCTTGTTTCTTACTTATTTGGTATAATACTGAAATATTTAGTAAAGCTTTGGACATGAAATTACATTCATAGAAATTTGATATTGGCATGATGTTGGATTAGAACTGCAAACCAATAATAAATTCCAATAGCCACAGTGAAAGCTCATTGATTCAACACTTTACCTCAATTTAGTATTTCTCCGAGGTTCTTTGATGGAGGGATAAAATGTGAGGAGATTTCTTTACAAATTAGGTAAGATTTCCCTAAGGAAAAGAGAGGCAGAACATAACCAATGATTATTCAAATTGAACATTTGTTTAATTTAATTTGTTTAATTTACACACATGCACACACACACACACACAGCCTTGCAAATGAGTTAAAACAGCAAGCCTCTAAGTCCAAGAAAGCAAGTCAGAGATCAGAACTCAAACTTTTTGATAAAAACAGGATTTTTTTTTTAAAAAAAATCTATTGTTGAATTGGAGTAATTCACTTATTGCATTGGTTTGGTTCAACTTCTAGATAAGTTATTTGCTGAACAATTTGGAGTCTGCAGTGGTATACACTGCTTAAAGTAGTACGGGGCAAATATTTCAAATATATATCTCAGTGAAACTTTTGTGTCTTGACCCCTTCAGGCTGGAACCAATTACTTAGGAATTTTAAGGTTATAAATCCAGCGTGCAAAGGCATAGTCATAAATACAGTCCAAATTCAATAGTGTTCCTACCAGTAACCAAAGTTCATGGAGCAAGGCAGCATCCATCATATGAAACAAGCAGAGGTTGAAGTTTTGAAGCTTTATGACAAGGACTTGATATTGCAAGAACATGTTTCACAATGAAATACATGACATAAAAGTTTGGGGTACCTGGGACAATTGTTCTGGTGATAACTTGCACTTACTGCAGGTGGGATTTTAAATAAAATGAGTTCTCTTTGGACACTGGCATTTCATTAATTTTATTAAAACTTTATTAAAATCCAAGGAGACCCTTAGAGCCCATTTTAATTGAAGACAAAGAGCAAGGATGTCCTAGGATCTTCAGACATGTCACTGTTACTTTAGCAGAGTTATTTAATAAGTGTCACATTAAATCTCTCTTTTACTTTATAACTTAGAAATATCTGCCTACAAGAGGAAACTGAAAGAAAAAGATTCAGTCCTTGAATATTCCAGCCACGTTTCCATAATTTTTAATTCAAAGCCTCGATACAGAAAATATCACAAACTTATATTCCTGCAAGATAGGACTTATATATGATTTATATTCAAATATGTGTCACTATAATGATAGTGAAAGAGGCAGTCAGGTAGGCATTCAGTATAACTGGTGTTTCATGGAAGAACTTAAGTAAACAAATCTTTCTATTAAACCCAGGTTGGATATTTACTGAGCACAGAGACACAGAACAGAGTCATCTACTGAGCACAGAGGCAAATTTTTCAGCCCTCCTGAAGGAAAAAATCCCACAGATCTTTCTATCTATGGTTAATTTCAGAACTGGCATTAAGTCTTGTCTTTTCCCATTAGGAAGTACATTGAGAACTTTAGAGCAATTACTATTATTTCTGCTTTGGTAAAGTTGATTTACATGACATTGAAAGGAAAAACCCTCAAAGACATTAAGATATAAAATGGTGATATTCCTCTACAGTACAATTATTTATTTATTTCATTTGTCAATTGCTTACAAGATAATAGGTATAAGTATATACATAGTTATGAATACATGAAATGGGAACATATAAGAAAAATATAAAAGAAACAATAGGACAGGGATGGTAGGCACGTTGGTGTGCTTAGGCACACCCACTATAGACCTCTTAGGAAAGGGGTGAGGTCAATATGAGACAGTCTAAGGTTAAAGTTTTTGGGGTTTGGGGAAGAAACTACAGAGTCAGGTAGAGTATTCCAGACATTGACCACTCTGTTGCTGAAGTCGTATTTCCTGCAATCAAGTTTGGTGCGGTTAACCTTGAGTTTGTATCTATTGTGTGCTCTTGTGTTATGGTTGAACCTGAACTATTCATTAACATGTAATTCATTGCAATATATGATTTTATATACCATATTTAGGTCAGACCGAAGATGGCATAATTCAAGGTTTTCTAGGTCTAGAATTTCAAGTCTGATGGCATAAGATATTCTACAATGAGTAGAGGAGTGAAGAACTCTTCTTGTGAAGTATTTCTGGACTTTCTCAACTGTGCTAATATCAGATATGTAATGTGGGTTCCAGACTGATGAGCTGTATTCAAGTATTGGTCTAGCAAATGTTTTGTATGCTCTAGTTAATAGTGTGATATTACCAGAGAAAAAGCTACGTAGGATTAGGTTAACAACTCTTAATGCCTTTTTGGCTATATAGTTACAGTGGGCTCTAGCACTTAGATCATTAGGGGTGAGTATTCCAAGGTCCTTTACAGAGCTTGGATCATCAACAAGGTCTTGACTATTCAGTTTGTATTTTATTTTCTGATATTTTTTTTGCCAATATGTAAGACAGAGCATTTATTTGTTGAGATTTAAAGTTGCCATTTGTTTGACCATTCTGATACATAGTCAAGATCTTTTTGAAGAGTAGCAGTATTGTCTGTGGTACTGAACAGCTTTATATCACCAGCAAAGATAATGCAGTTGCTCTTAATATGATCACAGAAATCATTTATGTAGAGTATGAAGAGAGTTGGTCCTAGAACACTGCCTTGAGGGACACCACTATTGACAGGTACAGAATTTGATAGGACACTTCCAATTTTGACCATTTGTTGTCTGTTTGACAGGAATGCTTCTATCCAATTATGCAGTTGTCCAGAGATACCATAAGATTTTAGTTTTAGGAGTAGTTTGTCGTGTACCACTGAATCAAAGGCTTTACAGAAGTCTATGTAGATTGCATCTATTGTTTTGCCCTGATCGAGTTGTGTCATCCATATGTTTTTGCAGTGTAAGAGTTGCAGATTACAGGATAGTTTTTTTCTGAAACCAAATTGTTTATTAGAGAGTAGGTTGTTTGTCTCTAAGTGGAGGATAATGGATTGGTTAATAATTGATTCTATGACTTTACAGGTGCCGCAGCATAAGGAGATTGATCTGTAATTGTCAACTAGGCTGGGGTCTCCCTTTTTGAAGATGGGGATGACCGTGGCTTGTGACCATAGGTTAGGCAAGGAGCTGGTCCTGAAAGATTTTTCAAAGATTATGCTTAGAGGTTCTGCTATGGCAGTGGATAGTTTTTTTAAGAAGTAGGCACATATTCCATCCGGTCCAATACACAGAGATGGTTTTAGATTGTGTAGTGCTTTTTCAACATTGTCTTCTGTAAAATCAATATGTATTAGATCATTGTAGTTTTCTGTGGTTTGGCTAGGAAATTCTGGGCATGATCTATTGCTGTTTACAAATACTGAGCCAAAGAATGTATTAAAGAGGTTGGCTTTAATGGTGTCATCATTGCAGTATTTACCATTAGGTCCTATCAGGGGTGGGATGGACCTTGAGTCTTTTAGTTTGTTGTTTACAAAATGGTAAAATGAGAGGGTGGAATTGGTGCATAGAAGGTTTTCCTCTTGTTTAATGTGATAATTGGTGCATTCAGTCTTTATCTGCTGGCATAAATTTTTGTATCAGCTTTTGAAATTGGCAACGTGACCAGATTTGTTTTTCCGCCAGAGTGATCTCTCTTTGGATTGAAGTTTCCTTATTGTTATGGGTAATCTGTTTTTTGTTTTGTTTTGGGAGTTTGATGACTCTTTTGACTTCAAGTAAAAATATGTTGTAGTGGTCTTCAACAGTATTCCATCTAGTGAATAGAGATTGCCAATCAAGGGATGAGAGATCATTGTCTATAAGATCATAGTTGCCTTTTTGAAGTTATAATTGGGGATTACATCATTGTGATGATTTTTGTGTGGGTGTATGTTGAGACAAAATCAATCATATTGTGGTCACTGTTGGAAAAGGGTTCTTTAGTTTGTATTCCATAAATTAAATTCAATGTATTGCAGAAGATGAGATTGAGGCAGTTGTTAAATCTAGTATTGTTGGTTATCAGTTGTTCCAGTCCCAGCTTTGTTACTGCTTGTAGAAGGTTGCATTTATGGGTTCAGTTGTACATTCATTTAGGGTCCAATTAATATGAGGTAGATTGAAGTCACCAAGAAAGATAAAAGCATGTGGGCAGGATTTTGCCCATGTTAATAGTGTATTTAGCCTGTTTACACGTTCAATGTCATAATCAGGTGCTCTGTAACATAGAAAGAATAGAAATGTGATATTTAAGGATAGTTCACAGAGGATGGTCTCAGGAAGAGCAAGCTCCTGGGTAACTTGGATGTTTTTTTAAATGTAAGGACTTTTTATAAAATATAAACACCACCTCCCCTATGAATTTCACGATCTGATCAGTAAACATGATAGTCTCTTACTGTGGTAATGGAGTCAGGGAGAGATGCATTGAGCCATGTTTCACAGAACAATATGATGTCAAATTTAGCCATATTTAGTAAGAGGAGAAATTCAAGTATTTTATTCACAAGGCTTCTTGCATTGAGTAGCTTACATTTAAGGCCAGAAGTAGTTGGAATTGAAATAATTAGGGGCGTGCGTGCCTAGTCTTGGATGATGGTGGATTGGCTGAAGTAGGGTTATGGTTGAAGGTTAAAGCTGAGTTGTGGGTTGTGTGGCTACTTTTGATACAGTCAGCATGGTAGTCAATACACAGGTCCTTCTCTCCATTGCCCAGACATTTTTTGAGTTTTGTACAGAGTACACGGGAGCAGACATAACAACAACAACAACAACAACAACATCATCATCAATAATAATAATAATAATAATAATAAGTACTTAGAACATTGTATACAATTACTTAAAGCTTGTTAGCCCAACATCTTTTAAAATGGATTTGCAATAGATAAATGTGATGGTATCCCAAAGCAATAAAGAAGCTTTAGAAAGACTTTCCACAATCCCACAATCAATGCCTGGTAATATAATGATAATATAATAAGATCTTGCCATGGTTCAAATGCAGTAAGAGCTATAATATCTACATGAGCATTGATAAGCATAAAGATCTCCTGCCTCATGCACGAGGTTTTGTGAAGCTTCAAATGGGTGATTTAATTAGTAGGATAAGTCAATTAAATCTCCCCTTCAAATCCAATCAGGTGCCTTTGAAGTATGGAGACATTTGAAGGCAATTCAGAGATTCAATGGATTTTTCTATGCTTCTGGCTTTGCAATGCTTCAGGCGCTACATGGACAAAGCTCAGAAGCAGTTGTGACTGATAGGGTCTTTGATAGCAATGTGAGTTGGCAATCCATGGATTTAATCACCTCTGCAACTTCTGATTATCAGTTTTGGTGGAGTGGCTGCCCTTCTTTTGGGGCCTTTCCTTTTTACAGTCTGAACAGACAGATTCATTTGGAGACACAGAGAGGAAGAGAAATGGAAAAAAGTTTTTATTCTGGTATCCTTTTGGGCTGCTGAGGATTTCAGATTCAATCTCCAAAAATAGTGTTTGAGCACGAGAACATGGGTTTGATAACTGTTTGCAACAAAGTAATGTCTTTTCCTGGGATTGTATGTTTATGTTGTGCAATTCTAGAAAACACTGAATTGTTTTAGATAGATACTGTATTTGTTTTCACACAAACCCTTCTGGTGACTGACTCTAAAGTACAGAACAGCCCTAAAATTGACTTTCCAGCCTTATGTAACTTAGGGCCCAAATATTTATGGAACCATCTATTCCCAAAGATTAAGTAGGTGGGCTTGTTCTGGGTCTTGGATTATTATTTGCACGGCCCCAGAAGGAATCAAACTTTACATAATTTACCTCTTAAAATCAGAATAAGTCATACATTTTCAATTTTTTTACTACTTTTCCTTTGTGATATTATTCAGCTATTTTTATATTTTGCCTTGAGAAGGAAATCTAAGTCCTGTTGGACTGGAGTGGTGACAAAATAAAGAAATACTTTTCTCTTGTTTGGGTGAACTTTTCTCAGACAATACCCTTAATTTTGTCTTTCCTGATCTTTCAATCTGTTTATCTGATTTGTAGTATAGTCCTTTTTAGTTTAAGTGTCTAATTTACCTGCAGTTATTAAGTATACTCTTAAGTCTGGTTCATTCATTACTCTCTCTGTGTGTGCATGTATTCAAGTTGTTTTCTTTCTTTCTTTTCTATCTCTATCTTGTCTTCTTTGGTTTCTTTGATATAAATACATATTCTTACATCAAAATGGAATATAAATTGCCTTAGAAGCAGGAAGCCCAAGTTCTACTCTGTACTGGCTTTCTCTCAGTTCAAGGATTGTTGTTATGGGTTATTGCAGGGGTGGGCTGCTGGGAAGTTCTCAGGAGTTCAGGACAGCCCCTAGCTAAGGTTTTGTGCAGTTTAGAGAACTCCCAAATACCACTCCTGGCTGGCCCTGCCCCTCCCAGCAGTCCCCATGCAGCTCATTTTGGATGCAGGTAAGTGCAAGACATGTACAGAGGCTTGGGGATGTCAAAAAATAGGCCTCCCAGAAGTTCAGGAAGGCCAGAAACCTTTCCAGCTTCCAGAGAATCTCTGGAGCCTAGGCAGGACATTTTCTCCCTCCTGGAGACTCAAGAAAAGCCTCCAGAACCCAGGGAAAGCAAAAACGCATCTCCATCGTGGTGCAGGAGGATGACTAGGCCATGCCCACCCAGCAATCGGGCAGAGAACCTCTGCTAAAAATTTTGAAGCCCGCCCCTGGGTTATTGTGGTAAGGAGGAGTGAGTGTTGTATTTGGCACCATGAGCTCTTTAATGAAATGAGAGATATAAATAAAATGCAATACATAATCAGCATGCACTTTCTCCATTGGATCAATGCAGCTTCTCTATAGGCTCTTTGCTGGATAATTGGTATCATTCTTTACTCACCTCTGCTATCTTTGCAAAGAAAGGAAAATATTTCACCCATTTATTGTAGTGAAAATCTTGAAGCTATCCTGATGAAGCATTATAGAGTTAATGTTCTGTATTTGATTTACCATTGCTATTTTTCTCATTCCCTTCAGCCAGAAAATGAGGCAGAGTGGATACTTCCCTTTAGAACCTGGTATAACTGAATATTTCATCAAACTGAATGTTTGAATCTTTTCAAATGGAATCTTGCATTTCCAAATCTTGAATTCAAATTCAGATCACTGGATCTGGTCTGCTTTTCATGCATCTATTAATTCATATCATCCAAATATCAGTAAACGTTCTCTTTATCCCTAAGGTTTATTTTATCCATTTATTTGTTGGCTTTTTGTTCTGCCTTTGTTACTTTAGAAGTAACTCAAGGCAGCAAACATACATAATACTCTTTCCTCTTCTTACTTTTCCTGCAACCATAAAGTTAAAGAATAAGTCATTTGCTAATCAATCTGAGTTGTTTCACAGAAGAACTGCCAATGTAAAGCACAAGGTATTGTATTGCCTATATTAATATGCCATTAAAAAGCCTTTGGAGGAGGTTATTTTCTATATTAAACTGGCCTTTGTGGTGCCTACTGTTTTCACTTTATAATTAAGAAATAATCAAACATAAATTATACAGCTATCTTTTTTCTGAAATGACACATTATTTTGTTAAAAAAATTATAACCCTTTATTGATCTTTTGTTTTACTGAACATTCTTTTGATATGAGGTAAAAATGAGGTCTTTTAATTAAAGGGATTATAAATAATCTTTTAATTGAAAAGTACATTTCTCAGAAGTACAAAATGGCTCTGAAGTTTATATGACTTCATAGTAGCCTGAATCACACTTCATTATTTGAGCCTCTAAACAATGCATCACACTGCATTGTTTCAGCATTCTGCATTAAAAATATGATTATCTAGATCACAGAATATATTTTATTTTCATTGTGAAACTGCACTAGTACCAAAAATTGTAATGTGCTGTGGCTCAGACTATTTACAAGGTAGCAAATTGTCTGTATATAATTGCTACAAGCAAATTGGTTTGAGACAATGCAAGTTTTGTGATTTGGAATTGAGGTGATAGTGGAATCAATTTACAATAAAACTTGTGATGCTGAAATAAACAGTCTGAATGTATGCATTTGGTTCATTTGACAAATATATGTATCAATCAAATCCAAATGCAAAGGAGATTCCCAACTTGGATATTGAAAATTTTTGTTTCAGATTATGTGGAATTTTAGTTGAAGTAAATTTGTAGTCTACCAACTCTGGATCAATGTGTATAATATGCAAAAAAAGAACAAAGTTCTGTAGACAAACATAACTGTTCATTTGTAATCAAAATTCCAAATTTATTGAATATTTAATCCAGTGGACAGCTTCTGTCAAAGCCAGAACTACAGTAAATATGAATATTGTAAGGCAGAGGTGCCCAAACTTGGCTACTTTAAGATTTGTGAATTTCAACCCCCAGAATTCCTCAGCCAGCATAGCTGGCTGTGGAAAATCTAGGAATTGAAGTCCACAAGTCTTAAAGTGGCCAAGTTTGGAGATCTCTGTTGTAAGGTAACATCATAAATTGTATTTATATAATTTATACAAATAGAATATAGGGATTTGTAGGTATTGGACTAGCATAGGGAAAACCAAGCCTCAAATCCTCCCTTAGTGTTGGAAAAAGTTGCAGATAGAACATAAAACAGATAATTCTTTATTGGCCAGGTGTGACTGGACACACAAGGAGTTTGTCTTGGTGCATATGCTCTCGATGTACATAAAAGAAAAGATACATTCATCAAGAGTCAAGAATCATAAGGTACAACACGTAATAATAGTAATAGGGTACAATAAGCAAGGAGCGATTTAACCTGGAAATAAGGAGAAACTTTCTGACAGTGAGAATAATCAGCCAATGGAACAGCTTGCCCTCATAAGTTATGGGAGCATCATCACTTGAGACTTTCAAGAAGAGATTGGATTGCCATTTGTCAGAAAGGATGTAGGGTCTCCGCTTGGGCGGAGCATTGGACTAGATGACATATAAGGTCCCTTCCAACTCTGATTATCTGTTATCTGTTATCTGCAATCATACTAGGAAACAGGGAATATAAATCTAAATCAAAGACGACTTCAGGGACTCTTCAGGGAAAAATTGAAGGGATATGCTTATTTAAGCCACACTGGAAGTCTTTGCTAAAAATGGAACGGAAACCAGAAAATTAATGAAACAAACAATTGTATTCCATTTTGCTCAATAGACATCTAATTAGACATCTCCAAGACTTGAAAAAAATCCCACAAATATAGAAGATGAAAGGGAACACAAATGCATTTGCCTGCTATGAAAGGATGAGATAGAAAGAACTGTTAATATAATTAGCATACTGATCTTGTTTAGTAATAAGTATAAATGCTCATTTTTTATCAACTTCATTTTTAAAAAATGAAAGAAGGGATATATGACACATACAGGTGAAACTCAAAAAATTAGAATATTCTGCAAAAGTTCATTTATTTCAGTAATGAAACTTAAAAGGTAAAAGTAATATATGAGATCGACTCATTTTATGCAAAGCAAGATAGTTCAAGGTGTGATTTGTCACAGTTGAGATGATTATGGCTTACAGCTCATGAAAACCCCAAATCCACAATCTCAGAAAATTAGAATATTGTGAAAAGGTTAAATATTCCAGGCTCAAAGTGTCCCACTATAATCATCTAATTAAGCCATAACACCTGCAAAGGGTTCCTGAGCCTTTAAATGGTCTCTCAGTCTGGTTCAGTAGGAATCACAATCATGGGAAAGACTGCTGATCTGACAGTTGTACAGAAAACCATCATTGACACCCTCCATAAGTGGGGGAAGCCTCAAAAGGTAATTGCAAAAGAAGCTGGATGTTCCCAAACTGCTTTATCAAAGCACATTAATAGAAAGTTATGTGGAAGGGAAAAGTGTGGAAGAAAAAGGTGCACAAGCAGCAGGGATAATGGCAGCCTGGAGAGAATTGTCAGGAAAAGACCATTCGAAAGTGTTGGGGACTTTCACAAAGATGGACTGAGGCTGGAGTCAGTGCACCAAGAGTCACCATACACAGACAGATCCTGGACATGGGCCTCAAATGTCATATTTCACTTGTCAAGCTGCTCCTGAACAACAATGTCAGAAGCATCTTACCTGGGCTAAAGAAAAACAGAACTGGTCTGTTGCTCAGTGGCCAAAGTCCTCTTTTCTGATGAGAGCAACTTTTGCACCTCATTTGGAAACCAAGGACCAGGAGTCTGGAGGAAGAATGGAGAGACACACACTGCAAGATGCTTGAAGTCCAGTGTGAAGTTTCCACAGTCTGTATTAATTTGGCAAGCCATGTCATCTGCTGGTGTTGGTCCACTGTGCTTCATTAAGTCCAGGGTCAACTCAGCTGTCTACCAGGAGATTTTGGAGCATTTCATGCTTCCTTTCGCAGACGAGCTTTATGGTGATACTGACTTCATTTTCCAGCAGGACTTGGCACCTGCCCACATTGCCAAAAGCACCAAAACCTGGTTCAATGACATGAGATTACTGTGCTTGATTGGCTAGCAAACTCACCTGACCTGAACCCCATAGAGAATCTATGGGACATTGCCAAGAGAAAAATGAGAGACATGAGACCGAAAAATGCAGAAGAGCTGAAGGCTGCTATTGAAGCATTCTGGTCTTCCATAACACCTCAGCAGTGCCACAGTCTGATCGCTTCCATGCCACGCTGCATTGAGGCAGTAATTGCTGCAAAAGGGGCCCAAACCAAGTGCTGAGTACATATGCATACTTCTACTTTTCAGAGGTCCGATATTGTTCTATGTACAATCCTTGTTTTATTGATTGCATGTAATATTCTAATTTTCTGAGATTGTGGATTTGGGGTTTTCATGAGCTGTAAGCCATAATCCTCACAATTATGACAAATCACTGCTTGAACTATCTTGCTTTGCATGTAATGAGTCTATGTCATATATTAGTTTCACCTTTTTAGTTGCATTACTGAAATAAATGAACTTTTGCACGATATTCTAATTTTTCGAGTTTCACTTGTATAATATAAATGTGTTTCTACAGTGAGCTGAATAGTGAAATCCAAGTTTAATTTATTCAATTACTTTTTATGTAATGGTTTGAATAAAATAAGACCATTCATAAATAATAGGAAGCAAAGCTGAATAAGCTGGGTAAGTTCTTGAAATGTAATCTGAAGTTTGACTTTCAAAACTGCTGACTGCTTGATATTCTTACCCAAACCCAATTCTATTGTAAAATTATTACTGGGATGCAAACATAAATGGGATTTGCAGCAAAATGCTGCTTAGTGGGCTTCTTTGGTTCATATTCTAGGGCAGGATTGTTCAACCTTGGCAACTTTAAGAGTTGTAGATGTCAACTCCCAGAATTCCTCAGCTAGCATGGGGAAGCCTACAAATCTTAAAGTTGCCAAGGTTAGACACCTCTGTTCTAAAGAGTCAGCCAAGATTCTTTTTCATTCATTTTCATTTTTTTCCCTAGCCATTTCATGGCTCTTCATCATTCTCCAACTTTCTTAGCTCATTTTTTTTCCTGCGTTTGTTTTCCCCCCAAGCGATAGCATATTAGTAAGATTGCCAAGATCCCTTAATAAACTTCTGAAGTCAATGCAGTTGACATTGCCAATACAATCCTATCTGCATTTATTCAGAACTAGATTCCACCAAGTTTAACGAAACTTTCTCCTAAATAATGTATCAGAGAGTTGATGCCTGACTTTCCCACATTTAATCCAAGCATTTTAATTAGCACATTACCAATTGCAAATTGCTAGAAAATGTCACTCGTATGTGACTGCCGTGGTCCCAGACCTTTTGGACAATAGATATCTTTTAAGAATGTATTTCAAGATAATTCTGTATATTTTGACCTGGAATCATTTTCTCCAAGTTGATTCCAGGTTTTTTTGTCTCATTCCTTATTAACTATTAATAATTATGCATTACTTCTCTTCAATTGTCTTTTTCTTGTAAGTAATGTAAAATTATTCTTCTTAAGCCTCACATAATATGCTTCTCTAGTTAAATAACTATGGAAGTGTATGCAACTGGAGAAATAGATGAGGCCATCTTAGAAATAACTACTATATGCAAAAGAATGTGACAAAATAGATGAAAAGTATAAAATATATAGCTGTGTGCGACTTGATAATTCCTTTACATGAAATTTATTTAAGTGTTTCTCATATTTGTGATCAGAATATGAGCTGATGATATATTAAAATATATTAAAACCAAAATGCATTAATACTTATTTATTTTATACACTAAACAATTTTGGTAGTTTTTTAAATCTCTTTTATTATAGGGACAAATTTTTTAAATGATCCTTAAATTTGCAAAAGTAATATTTTAAATACTTCTCTGAGGTATATATCTAAAATTCAATTCAATTTATACACAGGATTTCCTATCCTAATTCATACAAACTATTTAATCTTTCTTAATTTATTGACTACACAAACAAAAGTACTGAATATAGATTTGAAAGATTAGCATTCAATTAAACCTCCTTTTTCCACCGGGTTCTTTGTCCAAACTATTCTGTCTAATGCTGAAATTATTGAATCTACTCTTGGTCAGGAGGGTCTCAAGAGAATTTGGCATATGTCTTTTGCATATAAAACATCATCAAAGAGCTTTTTTCTTTGATGGTAGTTGATACAGCTTTTTTCCCCCTTTTAGTTAAAACAACCAACCATCTAATAAAGAATATATTTCTCCCTCAAATAAGGTTTCTTCCAATCTTGCATCTCTTCTGACTACACAGTATGATGATTTCCAGAACAATGTTTTAAGTTCAAGTGATCTTTTCTAAAGAGAAACTATGATTGATTAGACCACATATATGTGATGATAATGATGAAGTTGATGCTGCTTTATTCAGTTTTTAAAATTTATTTTTAATTTTAATTATGAGAATACAACACAATATGTCCAACTTATCCTTATACATGTATACGTTTTACTTCATCATTTATAATCTCCTTATTTAATATATTAATTACTAATTAATCTAATCACAACTACTAATATTTTGACCTTGTCTTCTACTATATAACCATTGATAAACTGGTTATTCCATGTTTTATAATATTTAGACTCTCCTTTGTCTTTTATTTCCAAAGTTAACCTATCTGATTCTGCACATGCCATAATTTTTCTTATTATTTCTGTTTGTGGAGGTATGATTTCATTTTTCCAATATAGTGCATATAATATTCTAGCCACCGTCAATACATGTACTATTAGATACATTATTTCCTTCTTAAAATTTTCTGATATTATTCCAAGAGGAAAAAATATCTGGTTTAAATGAAATACACTCTCCCACCATTTGTTCTATCCATGTTTGAATCAATCTCCAATATGTTTTTGCAACATTGCAAGTCCACTACATGTGAAAAAATGTATCTGGTATATCTTTAACTTCCAACAATTTGGAGATATTTATTTACTTTATATTAAGGGACAGAACAATGAATCCTGTCTGAAAACCTCTAGGGTAAGGTGACTTTCTGACTGCCTGCCTGTACATTATACTCAGAAATATCTGCAAACACAACATTAGGCTGAACTAACAGTTTTCTTTCTTCCTTTTCTGCATTCCAATTGTCCATTAGGGTTGAAATAACTGTCAGTCTAATCTAATCTAATCTATCCATACACACACACACACACACACACACACACACACACACACACGGTATTAATTAGAGTTAAGGTTTACAATTCCAAAATAGAATATGCATGTTTTTGGGTACCTAATTACCATATTAAAAAAACCACCAAGTTTATTGTTCAATTAAAATCAGACAGCTTGTACATTTATCCTAATTAGGGAGCTGGCAGATTGCTCTTATACTTGCTTCTGCACAAGCAAACAGCATTCAATCAGCCAGAGTCTGCCGTTTCAACGGAGGCAGCATACAACCTTAAAAAAGAAAACCAACAACAACAACCACCTGTCTGGTTATTTTGGAACATTTGCTACATATTGTTTCACTCCAAACAGATTTTGTTGTACCAGATAATTATTTTGAAAATACATTTGAAATGGTTACTTTCCTAGGTGTTGTAATTATAGTATCTCCATTAATGTCAACAATGCTTGGCTGCTGGGATGTTTAAAAGTGCACAAATACATTAAAATACTCCCAGATGGAATGTAAGTACATTTTGGGTTTCGGCAGATATTCCAGGCAAATGCTTGAGATGAAGCATAAATGTCCTTAGTTAGGAGAAAAGGCAAAGTTGCGGAGTCATCAGTTAGAGAGTGATTATATTTCCCATGTACATGAAAGTAGGAAGAGCTCACCAAAGCTTTAACTTGTTGCCTTACCAACAGTTCTTCAAGAGCATGTCCCCTTGACATTCCTTTGTCTCTTGCCTAGCCTATTACTAAGGCCATCTGACTTGGCATTTAATTTAACTGGTGTTTTCCACCTTATCCTGACACAAGCTTTGGTCTGTGCTGGCTTTTTTTCTTCATCAGTAGCTGGTTCCTGTTTATCTCTTTAAAAACCAACTAGCCAACAATTAAGGGATGCTGAATGTTGTAAGATATCAATGCTTGAAAAACTACACTTTGCTTACATCATAGAAATAAATATTGTTAGCTAACATGATATAAAATCAATGCAAACTGCATTAGCATCAATTATTTTTCCCATTGAACAAACGTAAGTATATGATATTATCAAAAGAATAAAAAGAATGGAAAGGGGTTGGTCACAAAGCAAGATGAACGGATGGCAATCATAGAATGGATTGATAAAAGAGAAAGAGACCTAAACAAGATGGAAAGAGACCTAAAACAACATGAAAGAGACCTAAAACAAGATGGGTCAATGACATCAGCAAGTATTGTGGGCCCAATTGGCAAAAGGAAGCTCAGGGCCATGTTGGTTGAAAACACTCAGAAGAGGCCTTCATCCTGCAGTGGATAGGTAATGACTAAAATGATGATCCTTGCTCATTGATAGTTCTGAAATAAATGAAGCATTGGGTTCAAGAACAGGACAGCTCTGTTAGCTTTGTTTCCAATATTGAATATAAAGCTGAACTGGGATATTCATAAATGATGGAATAAAACAAGTCTTTGTACGAGCATCTTTATACATATGCCAGGAAGCTTTGTTGCTGTGATGAAGAGTAGCCCAGCTTAGATGTTGAAACCATGGTAAGGAAAGGGTTTTTTTTTTAATGGCCTTAATTACCTTTCTTTAAGACTGTCTGTAGACTAACTTCTACAGTTTTCAAAATTATAGATGCACCCCCTAATTGGCTGTAAAGGTGGCTTTTTGAATTTTGTGATGCTCTCACTTCATGGGTTTGCCATGTCTATGGGATGTGCCACACAACTGTTTTCATAGGATTGGAACCCTTCTAAGAAATATTACTTTCACAATTGTGGTTAGAGATTGATGCAAGAGATCACTTTATCTATTATCAAGTTTGATTTTCTGAGCTACTCAATCAGAAAAAGAATGGAAAAAGATGACCTGGACTAGATTTATATGTTACACCAATTCATCATGTTAAACATTTGTTTCTTGATACACTTTGTCATGCCCCTGCCTGAATCTGATTTGGAGGTGGAGGCCGAGCAGCTAACAGGGACTGGGAGTGTGGCTCCATTGGCTGTGGAAGAAATTGGGGAAGGCAAAGGCCAGCTGGGCAGAGCAGGGAAGAGGTAGAGCAAGGGAGAGGGAATTTGGAGGAAGACCCAGGCCCGCCCCCTCTTCATCCTAGGGCATGCAGGGAGGAAAGGAGAAAGGACCAATGTGAGTTTCATGGCTTCCGGGTGAGGTAAGGGCCCTGATTCCCTTAATTAGATGCAGCTGTGCACATCAAAATTGTTGGGAACAAATTGTGAGTTATCTGGTTTCATCAAGGCTTATCTGGGTTCCTGGCATCTTCCCAACTGTGTGTGTTTTTCTGGGCTTTCAAGTCTGCAATTCCTTCTCCTGCCCTGTCAAGTTAATTACTTCAGTGTGGTTTGTGTGGATTTTTATTTACAGTTTGTATGTACTTTGTTTCCGGACTTAATTTCCTCCACCAAAAGACTGTTCTTGGGAGAGTTTTTCTCTGGCCAAAGGTAACCTGGATATTAGGGGCAAAGTTGGAGGTACTAAAGGGACATTTCTTGCTTATTTGACTGTATTGCTTTGTGCCATGCCCTGTGTCATCACACACTTGCTTCATTCCTTACATTCCACTGAGCCTGAGTTCAGCCTCAACCAAGTCAATTCTATAGTTTAAAGCGATTGGGGAACCTTGCCTGAATCTCTCATCATGATCCTTGAGTGCTACTACTCTGACTCAACATGTTTTCCCTCTTTTTGCTAGATCATTCACTTTCCATTGTAAAATCAGGCACAGCAGTATTAAAGATTAATGTTAGTGGAAAAAACATCAAAATCACTGAAAATCTCTGGTTTGATATAAGTTGTAGTTATGAGAATGGATTGAGGCATGTTTTCTGAATGGCTACCACATGTTGTAATCATCAGTAATGATTTCATTCGGTGAAAACAGAAAGCAGGAATGCATCAGGACGTTATTTGCTAGATTTTGAGGACTGTTGTACTTTGGAACATGTTCTACTTGGCCTATTAGTGCAAAAAAATAGCAGCTGAATTGTTTCATTCAGAAACATTAATCATTTTGCTTTTCCAATCAAAGGAAGCTTTTATAGGTGAATTGATTGGTCTGAAGGTCTTTACTATCTTTAGCTTTTAATTACTCTTCAAAGGTTAGTTGTTAGTTGAATGTAGGTCTCCACCTACCTAGATTTAAAATAAATTAAAAAATTTTGGAAATGATTTTGAAATGTCTAGCAAATGCTAAGTAAGGGTGTTATTTTCCTCCTCCTGCTTTGAATAACAAAATAATATTTTTCAGAGTATCAGCAAACTGATTAAAGAATTTATATATCAGTAAAAGGTTTCTAATCGTGTTCTTAATACATTCAGTATCTTTTGATAATTTTTTTTTTGCCTTGAGTAAAGATATAGTCAAATTTGTACTTCATTCAATACAAAAAAAGGACAGAATAATTGAAATTTTAAGTTATCGGGCAACTATTATTAGTGTCCCAAGGAAAAATAATTAACATCTATATTATTTAATGAAAAGTAGCACAATATTATTTTGGCGTGCAAATAGATGAAATTGCATAAAATTAATCCATTTAGCACCATATTTTCTAGTGAGTGACAGTAGCAGCAGATTTTCAGATTTTTAATGGATATGATTCTCAGCCTTTTGACTCAGGACTGTTTAGCAATGACCTGAGAAGAGGTGATAAATTTACTGTATAACCAGCAGAATTTGGACAAGGAGGCAGGCTTCACCTGAATGGATTCATGATTTAATATGATTACTAACTTTACATCTGGATTCTCACTGTTAAACCTAGCCACGATTTGCTCGATCATATTTTATTGAAGAAACAACTGTCATGCTTCCTTGATTTATCAACCACAGTTGAAATTTAACTTATGAATCCTACTAAATTTAATAAATGCTCCATCAGACCCATGGATGAATTTTTTAACAGATTAACAGAGTTGGAAGGGAGATTGTAGGTCATCTAGTCCAACCTGCTGCCCAAGCAGGAGACCCTACACTATTTCTGACAAATAGCAGTCCAATCACTTCTTGAAAGCCTCCAGTGATGAAGCTCCCACAATTTTCAAAGGCAAGCTGTTCCATTGGTTGATTGTTCTCACTGTCACAAAATTTCTCGTTATTTCAAGGTTGAATCTCTCCTTGATTAATTTCCATCCATTATTCCTTGTCTGGCCTTTGGGTGCCTTGGAAAATAGCTTGATCCCCTCCTCTCTATGACAGCCCCTTAAGTATTGGAAGAGTACTATCATGTCTCCCCCTAGTCCTTCTCTTTACTGTAATGTTCCAGGAAATGTTTCAGCAGTTACTCTAACTTTGCATCCATGTCTTAACAGAATAAGGATATGTTCTTAGAGATTAAAGATTTGATTCTCCATGTTACATGCTGAGGTGATGATTATCTTACTGAGATCCATTTTAACCAGGATTAATGATAACTAGGTCAGCATCATGAAGGAAGAAGCCAATTTTTAAAGGCATCTCTGGAAAAGATATTGACTCTGTGTCCATGTGTACATGCACATATAGGGAAAGGGACTAGTTGCAATATTACTCAGCACAAGTATCTGCTGTTGAGATATGACCAGTTACTTGCTGCTGCCAGGTTGGAGAAGGGATGAGGGATTGTGAGAACAGCTGGAGAATTGTTGTGAAATGTTGAAAATAAACATCTCATCACTGCAGCAGAAGCCAGTAGCACTGAAGTTGCCAGATCTTCACCTAATTTCATCCCTTTGGGAGTTTGGGGTCCCGGATTTTGGACACATTCTGTGAATTAGCCCATTTGAGGAATCTTGCTTCAAAATTGTCTTAAGATGCACATTTTACCCAGTTAAAAGTTAAAACGAGAGTTTAGTAGCATATATGTCAGGGCTGTTGAACTCCTGGCCCATGGGCCAGATGCATCATCACTAGACTGGCCCATGCCCGGTTTAGCGTTAGGGTTAGGTGGAAAAAGTACTGATACATCATGTGATGCTGCTGTGACAACATGAATTTGACATCCCTGATACACTGAGATCTCCTGTCTGTGGTCTTCTTAAATGCCATTGGGTAAAACTCTTCTTGGTCTAGTGACAAAAAACATTTTTATTCAACAAAATGTTTTGACTAGAAAAAATAAAATAAGATAAAATAAAATGATCAGTTATTTAAAACTGGTTTTCATGGAAAAGTAAACTTAGAAGCAGGGAAGAAGAAGTACAGTATTTATGCTAAATGCATTCTGAAGAACCCAATTAGCATAAATAAACTAAAAAAATCCAGCTAGACAAGAGTTTTTAAATGTGTAAACTAAAACAAACATACCACTGTGGACATTAAAAAAAAGTTTCTAAAGTGCTCTTAGTAATAAAAATGAGGTTTTCCATTTTTGTCCTCTTGACAGTTACTCAGAATATAAAGGATTTCAGTTACTTTACGATACAATTTGACACATGGGAGATAATCTTCACCTTTCAAATGCTATTAACACTTTCTGAGTGAGCACTGCATGAGGTTTTTTTTAATACCTAAAGAGCTATTGAATTAGGAATAAACTCAATACTGATCTCATTATGCGTGCTTCAGCTGAATCTTCAGCTTTCCATATAGCTGCAACAACCTTGACCAAATGCAGCAGCATTTCAAAACCAAGACTGGGCCAAGCTAGTACCGTACTAGCCATGGCAGGAAAAAGTTACTGCGTCCAAGTGATTACGAAGGAATGCATGGAGTTTTAAGCAAGTTTTACCAGACTTCCAGCAAAAGAAGTACATGTTTTTTTTTGTCCTCATGTTCTTTATGTAACATATCCTTAAAATCAAACATTGTCTGGCTGGTATTTAGTAAACTGTATCTTCTTGAGCAGCTTTCCTCTGAGGTGCACCATTTCCTTAAAAAATGTTAAGGCAAGTTAACAAGTTCTACCTGAAGTTGACAAGACCTTAATCAGTTACACCCTGAAGGCCTTTGCCTTCTAACCAGCATATGGCTTGCAGCTGTGAGTGCCCTGGGCAAAATGTCATTGCTAGTACATTCCCCTCAATGTGTATTCCCCATTGTGTGTCTGTTTAGTCACTTGTAAATCCTTCCACTCCAATGAACGTAAATACAAATATTAAACAGTGTGTCCTTCTTGCCCTTGGAATTAAGCTGAAGAAATGAAATTGCCAGCTGTGATTTGCTTTGCGATAGGCAATTAATTTCAGCACAAATTTCTGTACAAATTTCTCCTACAGATTTCTCCAGCTATGGATCACAAGAATACTTAAAATGGAATGTTTGCTGGATGAACAAAGTTATGTATCAAGTCATTTAACTTAATACTGTATATAGTAAGTCTTATTCTATTTGGAAATACATAAAATAAGTTAAACTGTTAAAAATAAATAGTCCTATTTTAGGAAGTCAATCTAGTGTTGTGTCCAGATCATGATGAGTAAGTTTTCCATTTGCATCTGCACTGGACAAACTGCACTTGAAATAATAATAATAATAATAATAATAATAATAATAATAATAATAATAATATCATCATCATCATCATCAATCATCAAGGAAATACCAGCAAGGCAATCAACACCTGAGCAATACCAATCATTAGATACACAGCTGAAATAGTGAACTGGACTCAAAACAGAATTAAAAGCAATAGATAGGAAGACCAGAAAAATAATGACAATGAATCATGCCCTACATCCTCACAGTGATATTGACAAACTCTACCTAACAAGGCAAATAGGTAGAATGTTGCAAGTACATCAGATAGTTGAAGAAGAATAATGGTCTTTGGAAGAATATCTGAAGGACAATGAAGAAGATGCACTGAAGTTAATATGCCAGGAAGGCTTGCTGACTACCAGAGAGACCAAACTGGTCTACAAGAAAGACCAAATGAAGAAGAGAATGTAGGCATGGGAAGACAAAGCACTACATGGCCAATACATTAAAAAAAAATAGCAGGAAAAGCAGATGGCTAAGAGCAGGAAAGTTAAAGAAAGAGACCAAGGGATTAATTCTGGATGCACAAGACCAAGCCTTAAGGACAAATGTATACAAAGCCAGAATTGAGAAGACAGGAACAGACAGTAAGTGCCGCCACCTATGCAAAGAAGCTGAAGAAACAGTGGACCACCTGGTAAGCTGCTGCAAGAAGATTGCACAAACTGACCACAAGCAGTGACATGACAATGTAGCAACAGTGGTGGATTGGAAAATCTGCAAGACATATAATTGGCCTGTAAGCAAGAACTGGAGAGACCATAAAATAGAAAAAATGAAAAAGTTAAATTGCTCTGGGACTTCAGAATCCAGACAGACAGGCACCTGCCACATAATACCCCAGACTTAATAGTTGTCGATAAGAAAGACAAAAAAAATCTGGATAGTAGATGTGGCAGTGTCTGGAGACAGCAGAAGAGAAGAGAAAGAACTGGAGAAGATAACAAAATACAAAGACCTACAAATAGAAATAGAACAACTATGGCAAAAGCAAGCAAGTGTAGTACCAATAGTAATAGATGCCTTGGGTGTAGTCCCAAAACAACTGGAGCACCACTTGAACACCATAGGCATTGACAAATTTGCCATCAGTCAATTGCAGAAGGCAGCTTGACTTGGAATAGCTTCCATCCTGCAGCGATATCTGTAACACCAAACTTCCAGATTTGCCTATCCCAAGTCCTTGGTAAAGACTTGATAGGTAGACAAAAATGCCAAACCCAGTCTGAACATCTGGCTGACTTGTGCGATGAATAATAATAATGATGATGACGATGACGATAACAATAACAATAATCTCCTCCTCCTCCTCCTCCTCCTCCTCCTCCTCCTCCTCCTCCTCCTCCTCCTCCTCCTCCTCCTCCTCCTCCTCCTCCTCCTCCATTTAAGAAAAGTTTTCATAATCCAGACCAATGTTTCTCAACATTAGCAACTTTAAGAAGAATGAAGATTTCTGAGTTTGACATGGACATGTTTAAAGTTGTCAAGATTGAGAAAATAAAGTGTATCCAAGAGGGAGAATATGGACCTTTTACAGGAGATAGTTTTAAAAGTTTGGCAGAGGACTAATGGTAGAACAGATTATCTTGAAACTAGTAAGTTCTTCTTAGTAATACTTAATAAGAACTCTAACATCCTACCGGTATGCTGCATTAAGTAATGAATGGGACTAGTTGCAAGGTCAGTTCTATCACTCGATATAATGGTCCATTAGATTCAGGAAAAGGATGCTGAAGGAGATGAGATCAATTGCAGCATCCCTTAATCTTATTACACAACTTGCTCTTTGCCAGTGAAAACATCCTGCTTATTAAGATGGTGGTGGAAGACATCATCCCATCACTAGAAGTCAGCTATTAGTCCAGTCACCTTCTGTAAAGGAAAAGAGGCATTACCTTGTCCTGTCTAACTGAATAAATATTGTGATAGTTTACCTGATCTCACCAACAAATATCTGAGCTGTGGAAGGGATTCATAGAAAAGGAGTTTTGTCCACTTAGTCCAGGGGTGTCAAACTCATGTCATCACAGCGGTGTCACATGATGTATTGGGACTTCCCCCCCTTTACTAAACTGGGTGTGGGTGTGGTCAGCATATGATGCATCTGGCCTATGGGCCGAGAATTTGACAATCCCATTTTAGTCAAACCTCATCTTTCAGTTTTGATAATCTGCTAAAGCAACACTCTTAATTAACATTGCAATTTAGAAGAATGAGCAATGAGTGGAAAAATTTCAAATGTTAGACTAGTTCTGCAAAATGTGCACAGACTCAGTCTTAACTCGGTTCACATTAATCCTAGAAGGCACTTGTCATGGGGAATGTTGCTACATAAATACTATAAAAATAATAAATAGGCTGTTAATTTTTGACTGATGTCAACTTCTTAACTTCTCTAACTTGCACATTTCAGTATGTAGGTTTTAAAAAAGAGATTACAGTGGTAAAAGTATAAAATATACTGTAATAGATTTACCAGACTTACTTTGATTGCAGTTTTCTTTCCCTAAATATATCAGTGCCTATACATCTTAAGACTAACAATATGATTTCTTTTTATAATGTTACATAATCTTTAGACAATACAGTGTTGACATAACCTTTCCTTTATTATAGCACTGTATCACTCATAGCTGCACAAATAGTTTTTAATTACCACCCCCCCCCCCCCCTTTCTTGGTTCACACTGAGGAAATGTGATGTAATTTGAATACTTGATATGTACAAAAAAATTCCTCTAGATCAGGAGAGCTGTTTAATTGTTTTGAGATTTCAAATGTTAAACTTCTCATTTAAAGGACTAATTTAAGAAATGTTGATTCTCTCAACATGACACATTGATGAAAAAACACAAACTTGGCCTTTGAACAGAGTGTATCTCCACAGAAACCTCACAAATGCCACAATTTCAAAGGAATGTATTCATAGATGTAGGAGAGTAGGAGACCTCTTGCTTACTGCAATGGTTTCTTTCTTAATTGGGGGAACTAATGTACCAGCATGAGAAGAGATTGTTCTTCAAAAATTATGGGATGAATATAAAAGCTAGATGAGTATGGGCCTTCATTTGAATTCAGAAAGACTTCTTCTTGCATTAGGAATTGTGGTATTTTCTGTTAAACAAGATTAAAAGTGGTGTTTTTTTTAAAAAAAGTTATTGTTAAGAAGGCATAGACGAGTTTTAAATCACAATTCATTAATTCTTTGGCTTGCTCAGGGGTGGGATTCTATCAGTTCTGACTGGTTCTTTAGAAGCCCTTGTTAACTTTCTAAGCAGTTCAGTGAACTGCTTGTTAGAAGAAACCACCTTTTGTTTTTTTCCACCCTTATTACATTCTTGGCAGTATGCCTAGACTTAATGTCTCCAAAAGAGGGTTGTTGTTTTTTCCTGGTACTTTCTTAAAGGGGAAGGGTTGTTTTAAGCTTTTTACACTGCTGTTGGGAGGAAATATTTTCCTGGACATACTTCCAGTTGGCATGCAATGATCAGCACTTTGAAGAAATAATTGAATAATGAAGCAGAGCTGTGAAAGAAGTTTTTTAATGACAAGGAACCAAGATGAGTGACATTCAGCAAGGCTTCTTGGCTAGCTAGAAAGGTTAACATTCAAACGTGAGTTTACATATCCTTTCTGAGTTTTGGTTTAAAAGTGGTTTTTGGTAAAGTTTAATTCTGTCCTTGGTGACATTTAATCCTGTGTTTATTGATGGGATAATTTTCCCGATTCAGCTTTGTTTGGAATCTCTGTTCCTAAAAAGAAACTGGGTTGAGAAATCTGGCTAGTTCCTATGTCTATTGGTTCTGGTAATTAGTTTAACAAGCAACAGCTACTGTTGTGATTTAATTATTTGTATTGTGTTTGAATTTTTTCCTACCTCATGGTTTCTTTTTCTATCTGGGTAGGGGGGTCTTCCTTCACTGCTTTAGTGGTATCTGGCACTGTCCTTTTGGGGTGTACTTCCAAGAGGCAGAATGTAAGTGTTGCACTGATTTTTTTTTTACTGCCTTTCTGGGGGCCATGTAACCTTTCCTTAAATCTGGATGATTTCCTTAGGATATCTTGTGAGGTGAGTGAGACCAGCTGGTATCTTTAAGTGGTATAAATGGATCTAAGGGTTGCTTTTCCTGGGTGTGCTCTTTCTGGAGAGCTTAAATGACCACTCTGCTAAAGAGTTTCACTTTATGAGCAAGAGTTGGCTGCTGATAGTTATCATTGCATTTTAACTATTTTAATTCCTCAAGGTGCTCTGGCACCCTGCCTGATTTGTAACTCTGGCTTGCAGGTATTGTTAATCGAATGATTGGTATTTAGGACAGCTTTTTACAAGCAAAGAAGCTTTTTGTATTTTTGTAGAGATAATATTTGACTTACAACAGTTCATTTAGTGACCATTCAAAGTTACAATGGCACTGAAAAAAGTGACTTATGACCATTTTTCACACTTATGGCCATAGCAGCATCCTCATTGTCATGAGAGGCCAAGCAAGGAGAAGCGTCTCTTGACATGGGTGATGTTGAGTTGGCCATGCCCACCCAGCCACATGACCACCAAGCCACACCCACGAACTAAGCCATGCCCACAGAACCGGTTGTTAAAATAATTTAATCCCACCCCTGGGCTGAGAAAGAGTTTGCCTAAATGGTTCACAACATTATCATATCTACCACATTATGTAATCATCTTACTTTTGAGCTAAGATGGATGTACATTCATGATTCACCTTCAAGATTTAGATATAATTCAAACTGCATGATTTTAAAAACCCAACAAGAGATGGGGGAAAATATAACATTGTTTATAACATAAAACACATTATCTCACTGATTTGCTTTCTAAGTCAGCCTTCCAATAAACTCTGTGGAGAGTTGGCTGTAAACAATTATAGTTTTGTGGTTAGTGGCAGAGAATAGAACACCAATTCAAATTTGACATAAATAGCTGGACACAATTCAGAAAAGAGTTTGTTTCTTAAGGGGGCAAAGATTTCCCTTCAATTTATCTTTAAGAAATCACTCTGAGACAGACATTTTGCATCTAAACAAGGTAAGATGCTGACATTTAATTTCCTCTCAAAAATTCCAAGTTTGCATCACTTTTTGAAAATCTACATATATCGATATAGAGATAGAGATATATATGGTATTCAGCTTTGTTCTTGTATTTTCCCACATCATTATAGTTGTGTTTTTAAAGTTGTAGCAACATTTCAGCAGAATCTCATCTGCCATTATTAGGCTTCTGTACTCTGTTCATCGAACACAATACAGAAGCCTGATGATGGCAGATGAGATGAACAGAAGAGATGATTCCACCAGACTGTCAATCATTTGGAAGCCTGCACTCACAAACAAAAAAATCTCCACATCACTAGCCAGGCAAACACCTGGGCCCAAACAGATCCCCCCTGATACCTCCAGCTCAAACACACCCCAACCAGGCACCCAGATGAAACCTAGCTTCCTAACAAATGATAGCCATCCATTTACCTGGAGCCAAGCTGCACTAAAGGCCTCCAATACAGGAACACAATGTTGCCAGCCAATCAAGACACAAAAAGAGCCACAAAACAGATAGGAGTTATTGGAAACACCAATCAAGCAGAACACAGCAAACTCCAAGACCAATAAACACAGACCAAGACTCCCAACCAATCAGGATGAAGAAAAAACCATTCTGGCACAGCAGTAGGCTAGCCCCAAATTTAAAACAGAAACGGCTGTGAAAGTCTGACTCACAGAGGAACACAATACAGAAGCCTGATGATGGCAGATGAGATTCTGCCGAGACGTTGTTACAACTTTAAAAGCACAACTATAATGACGTTAGAAAATACGTGGGAAATGTAAGAACATTTCCGTCCTTCCTGGGATGTGTTACAGGTCGAGAAGTATATAATCTTTACACAAATCCATGTAAAATTCATAATGAAGTAATACATGTTAGACAATTCTGTTTCCCCAAAGTCACTTGGAAAGATGGCTTTTGTTGGTGAGGTTTTGGGGGATCTGCCCTCTAATAAAGCTGATGGAAACATGTTGTGCATAGCTCAAAAGACTTCTTCCTAAACTTTGGGGGAACTAACTTGCATTAAAAGTTTTCTTATTGCCAAGTGTCTTTTGTTTTTAGGGCTCTGCTGTTCCAAAAGCACTAACTTTGGTTTGGTATCCAGTGCCATTCAATATTTCAAAGACTTTTCCTTACCTGGTCAAAATTGGATGGTAGAAGCAAATTCATGTTGAGACCATAGCTGTTCAGTCTCTGGTAGGCATTTTCTTAGCATGTAGCTCATTAGTTTATGGTAAGAAGTGTCAGCCAGCATAACTTAGTGAACTCACAACTCACCATGAAGCAGTGATAGGTAGTTTTGCTTTCTGAGGCTCAAGAATGCATAAGATTGGACAGTGGGCTTGAGTAGTGGAGATTAACCTTAAGGAGAAAGGTCATTAACAAACATAAAAAGATCATGAAGGCTTAACAGGATTTATAATGATAATAAGTATCAAAAGGATTAAAGAAATGGTCTTCCAAATGATGATGTATGGTTGCAAAAACTGCACATTTAGGAAGAGAAGATAAAAGAAGAGATATACTTTCAATTATGAAATTAGAGACAAGTTATTAAAAGTACCATGGAGTGGAAGAAAAATCAACTGATTTTTTGGGCCTGGATGAAATAGAGACTGCTATCATTGCCTCAAGAGCCCAGTCAGATATGAACTAGGAAAAAACAAGGCTTGAGAAAAGTGAGAGAAACCAAAGACAATGGACCTACATGGCAAGGAAATTATATAAACATTCTTCAGACAGTAACAGATGATCACTAGCTACAAGTTTTGATGACAAGCATTCAATAATTCTGTGACATTTGATGTCATATGATTAATCTTCTTTGAACACTTCATTTCTTTGTTTAGATTTGTAGCAAATGAACCTCTTTTGAAAAAGTCATGATACATTATTGGTATTTTTTCAGCGGTGGTGATGATTGGATCCTCTCAAAATTATTAGAAAAAGTTGACAGAACCAGAAGTAAGATGCGTACTGTTTGGCTTGCTTCACCAATTATGATTTAGTATAATTGTACTAAATAGTATCATTGTGACAAACAGGAATTTGAAAGCAACATACAACATATAACATACAACATATAACCAGCTCCATATTATTTGGCAAATTCTATTTTTTAAAAAATAAAAATTTTATTTGGGTTTTCACAAAACATAATACAAGTAAAATTTCTTTTTTTGAGAATAGCATGGTCCCTGATTATCACTTCTCCATACAGACACAAATTCAATTCCATATTCCCCTTTGTGTTCTATTCCAAATCTTATTACTATTTTAACATTTTCTCAATAATTTTTCCTTTCCCTTAATTTTCTCAATCTTGCTTTTAATTATCTTATTTCTTTCTAAATTCAATTATATATATCTTTTTCTAAGTTTCAATATCTTTCTAATCATTATATTTATACTTTTGTCTGTCCTATTTCAATTTCATATTTTCTTTTCTCATTAAACAAAATTTTCTCCTGTAGTTACTGATTGGAGTATGACACTTTTGCATCTTTTAATTTTTATCCATTCAACTCTTATCTAAATTTCAATTTATGCCTTTACAATTATAACATTCAATATAACACACAACTTCCAGTCAAATTCTGCTTGGTACATTCTTAAAATACGCACTAAGTTCTTAAAGTGAAAGTATATGTATAAAACAATAATAAATAAAATACTTATTCTATTCCAATTCAGCTCTATCATTAATGTTAGTTATAATCTTTAACATCTTTAACATTTCTTTACAATGGATATCATACTTCTTGGAACACTTATAATATTTCCGTAATTTTTTCATATTTCTTTCATATTCCTCTTCACTTAAATTTTTATAACACATTAACAATAATTAAAATGTTCCCCTCCTTTCCTAATCTCATTCTCTCATTCTCTTTATTTCATTTATTTATTAAACATTCCATTACATTACAATGAGGATTTTATCTATCATTTTAATCACACTTGTTTCATATTTTCAAAGTTCATTTCTATTTTTAATATAACAATACTATCTTATGTACCCTTGCAGAATCCCCCTTTCAATTAAATTTTCATCCATTATCTCAGTGTCTTCTAAATAGGCTTATACCCTTAATCCTTGTACATTTTCCCTGTTTCTCTATATCCTGTTTCTGTCCTTTATAATTTCTTTTCCTTTCCCTCTTCTCCCTCTTCTTCTCCCTTCCCTTTTTGACCCCTTCTCTCTCTAATTCTGATTCTCTCTTCTGTAATCCTCTCTTCTGTTTCTTATTGTAATTACTTTTCAATATTGTAATTACTTTTCAAACTATTCTTTTTTTGAGTTGTTTTTTCAAATCTTAATTTTTTCACTCTCTTTCCTCCCTTTCCTTTCTTTTCCCCACATAGAAATACTTGGTCATTGAAGATGGCTTCTTCTTTGTACCGCTCTTCTTGTTCAAGAGGCATTCCTTGTTGTTTCTCCAATTCTAAAAATTGAAATACGAAGCCAAAAGAACCTCTTCCTTCTTGTGCATTTTCTTTCTGTTTTTTAAGTCCCATTCTCAATTCTTCCAAGAGTGATACCATTTTAAAAACTTTTAAACAACCACCTGATTAATTTTAGTCCTTTAGATCAAGTAGTCCAAAATCCAAAAATCACCAAGTAATCCAAATAATCCAAAGCTGTTTCTTCTTGCTTCTTTTTTCCATTTTCTCTTCCTGGGGTTCTCTTATCTTGTTAAAAGTTTCAGTTAAAATGTATCTTTTAGGAATCTTGTTAAAGTTTCACTGTTAATTCCTTTCACTTCCAGGTGGTCTCCTCCATTTTTCCAGATCCCACCCTTTTGGTTTTTTTTCCTTCTTTTAAAAGTTTTTGAGAATCCAGAAATCTTTATTATACCTTTGACATTTTATTTTCAGCTTAAATGCCTGTTAATGTCAAAGTGGATTTTTGCCGATTTCTTGCTTAAATTTCTTAATTGTCAATATAGGGAAGAAAAGAAAAAAAATCAAATCCTTTCCCTTCCCTCTCTCATTCGCTGCTTCAAAGTCTTTGGGAGCAATGTTATTCTTTATAATTCAAATTCCAGGGTACCTTATATTGTTGCTTTTTCAGTTTGAGCCAGTCAGCAAAAACTTTCTCTTCTTATCTTCCTCCTGCACATTCTTTTCTGGTCGAGTTCTTCTTTGAGGTGGCCATATCTGATGACCACTGCAACCACCTATGGGAAAGGGAGTAATGGCCAGCTGTGGAGGAGAGATGCGACTCTCCTCGACCCTGCTGGCAGTCTTGCCCCTCTTCACCACCTCCACTGGGTGGCTTAGCCCTGAAACCAGCTTGCTCAGGGAGCTCCAGCGGCAAGCACAGGTCAAAACCATGCATAACTGTGGATTTTAGTCTGTTGCAGAAGAAGCTCAAACCATGGCAAATTCTAATTTTGTGATATATGAAAATGTACCATAGCTATGATATCTATTATAATGCGTTAGTCTTTAACTTATTCGGATCTACATATAGTTGCACATAGTCTGGCTTTAAATTTGTTTAAGAAAGTGTTCTATATTACTGGATATTTTCATATTTTACCAAAGTGTTCTACCCAATTCTTTCATGCAGCTTTTTTAATGAATAAGAAAATCTGATTTATGTAGCCTGCTTGAATTTTTTAACATCCAAGCAGGTTTAATTCATTGTCTTTGGTAATGTATTTTGCTATACAACACCTTCTAAAAATGTGTATAAACCTGAATATTGAACATTGTATGCTAATTACATCTTGAAACTTTTAAGTGCTTTAAAATGTTGTATGGGCATTTTACAGGTAAGTGCATCATCCCTTTAATTCCTTTCTCAACAGCTTACTATTTAATCAAATTTACTTTCTACCAATGCATTTCACATTTTTGTGGCCATTGAAAGTTCGAAAGCTTTATTAAGTAACTCAGAAAACTCAGTTACATGCTAAGATTTAAATCCTGTTGAATTTTATTTGCTTTAAATAGCCATTAAAGAGGAAGCACAGGAGGAAGTAGTAGAACAGGCACAGGAAGAGGTAGAAGAACAGGAGCAGGTGGCACAGGAAAGTCCACCGGTAAACCCTGTATTACCAAGATGTTCAACCCATGTAACACAACCACCTGATAGATATCAGGCTAGTGTTGTATGCCAGGTGAATACAGTTCCAAGTAATTATAGTGAACTGAAACTGTATCCTGCGAAGGATCAGGCTGCTTGGCAGAAAGCAATGGATAAGGAACTAGAATCTTTAAAAAGACTAGAGGTATACGAAAATGTCAGTCTATAACATGAACATCTTTTTTAAATATCTTTTGATCACTTTTATTTTGCAGGTAACAGTAGGACAGATTCTATATTGTTTCAGCAGGATATTCTAAGTTCTAGAACAGTTTGGAGGACAGTTTGGAAGCTATTGTGCTATCTCTACTATCCTCAAGATAAAGGTTTTCTCAGTTCAGTCTCAATTCCTATTAACCTTTGGAGAAATATGAAAAAAATATGTTTGTGTTGGCAAAAATATGAAATTAATTGGTCAATGCTTTTTCCTAGATTTTTTTAAAATTCCCAGTTTAGTCTATAGCTCAAGAATTGCTTAGAGTTCTCCCATCAAAATATTCACTAGCTTCAATAGTACTTAGGTTTCTTTTCCCTTCAAATACAGTATATCCAAGTTCAGTTAGGTAACTTGTTTAAGTTAATTCTTTCTCCTTTCAAGTCTCACACTTGAATTAGACTCATTTTTAAAGTTATTGATATCTTCTTTTAGAAACTCAAAAGGTGGTTTCTCTAATGGATCCCAAGGGGTTCCAAAGCAGGTACCAGTTCCACATGTCACAATATGTTTTCAGACTAACACAGTTAAATTCATTAGTTTCTGTGAAACGAGGGAAGAATCATATCACTTCACCCTTGGATCCATCAATGTGTGTAGTGCTATAATAATTTTCTGTCAGTATTTATAGCATCATTTTTATATAAAGGATAGCATTTTAAATTTATAAAGTTAAAAGCAGGTGTTTTCTTTTCTGCCACAATGGAGGTAGTTAATTTCTTAAATTTTGCTTGAGTCCTAGTGGTATTCAAAGAGTTCAGATATATCACATTACAACAGTCCACACAAATATTGGTGAGGGTACATAGAGTTTTAATTGTCCACCAGCCAAAGTTGGGAACAGTTTCTCCTTGTTCATCTGACAGTCATCATGAATCCCAAAGATTACCCGTTGTGTACTTTCTTCTTTAGAGCAATGCCGCTCCTTCAAGAGACATTTCTAGAAATGTCAAAAAACCCTGAAAAAAAAACAATGCCATCTGTTAAATTGCGGGAATGAGACTCAGGACACCAGCATGATAATCAGAAACTGCGGCAGCCCTTTTACAGTTGGGCTGCTCGCGGCTGTGGCCAGTGACGGCTCTTCAAATTTCCTGCCATCACAGACTGACCAATTGCATATAAGTATGTTAATACATAACACCATCAACCTGTTTCATCCCTTCCAGTCTCTTACAACCCCCAGACAACTGAGTCAAAAGATGAATAGAATTTCATCATCCACAAACAAAGTTTCAAAAAGGAAGGTGAATGCTGACTGGGAATCTCCTATTAGAAGAAGAGGATTCTTTTTTAAAAAAATGTCAATTTCTTGACTGAATGATCCATCTAAAACTTCTGTTATTCCCTCTGGGAAAAAAGCCTAAAACTCAGAAAAAAGGGAGAAGTTGGGAATCTTGCTTCCCATCATCATTTTCTGAGTAGAAATGGATATGCATAATAGTGGCAATATCTTGTAATTTAATGTGTACATTGTTAGTCCATCCCTCAGCCAGAAACTTTAGGGTTTTTAATGCTGAACTCTTATTTGGGGCAAGCACCAAGAATAGTTTATTGCAGTTTGTTTTTGAAATGCAGAACATATCAATATCTTATCTATGGAAATCTCGTTGCACACATGTTGTACTCTGACAATAAAGGTAATAAATAAATAAGAAATTCTCAATCATCCAGGTCACATTCATCCCAAAGGTGCTTTCTTCAAAAGGCAATTGGAATTTCTTGTTTTGCTAGAAGATGTTTTGCTTCTTCATCTGACCTGAAGAAGCTTCTTGGTTAAGAAGCGAAATGTTTTCTAGCAAAACAAGAAAATCTAGTTGCTTTTTAAAGAAAGCATCTTTGGGACATGTCAGCATCTTTCTGCTTGTGATGTGTCTAAGGCTAGGCTAAGGAACTCCAATCACCAACTTATATTTGGTCCATATGATCATTAGAAAATTATCTTTGTTACCTAGGTAAGGGGAAAAATCCAAAACATGTAGATCAGAGGAACAGTATTCTATCAATTTCATATCATTTTATACTAATTTAAAGATAACATTTTCAAATTAGTTTTTATCTTGGCTCCAACTGCTTTTGGAGGTGCCCCTCTGTTTGAAAAAGGTGGCTTTCACTGAGTTCCATTACCCTACATCATATATCTGTAGCTATTATTTAGCATATGATCAGAACATGACAGAAGATAAGATACACACAGATCTCTCTCTCTCTCTCTCTTTCTCTGTCTCTTTGTTGTGTGTGTGTCTGTGTGCTTGTGTCTGTGTGTGTGTGTCATGTGCCAATATCAAATGCCAACAAGAAATAACCTGAGCTGGAGAATCAGTCTTCTTTTAAAAAATGAATAACAATTTCAGAATAATAGTTCCATTGATTTCATGGGGCTTTTGCTAGGTGACTTAATTCATACCAGGTGCATATATTCTTTTTTACAACATTTGTTGAGTAATTTAGGGCAAAACATTCAGTGTGCAACTTGAATTGAAGTACTGTATGTTTCAATAAATATACAAGTGCCCCAATTTCTCATAAATACATAGTATTTTACTATGTTCAAAATATAGTTCATGTGACAGATGTGAAAACAGCTGTCCCTATTCAGTGAAGTCTTGATGTTGTAATGAATGTTACTGCTTTTTCCTTTACTCTTATAACAAATAGAAAACTTTGCAAGTTTATGCATTCTCCCTTTTAAAATTTACATAATAGGTTGATTACACTGTAAATGCAGGAAAAATATCTTGACTAACATGCAAATGGATGTTATGTTTCTACATTGCCTTTAGCAGCAATATCCGTTTCAATCAAAATTGCAACTCTGAGAACAATAGGACAAATATGTTACGAATGTGAAATTTTGGGGTGGGTGGGGTGGGAGTATCTAGAACATTTTCTGTAATCTTTCAAGTGAATTAAACTAGCCATATGTTTTTTTCTTTCAATATGAAATTGTATGTTCTTGAGCTATATATGAATCATTATGGATAGCTTTGTACTCCAGAGCTTGCTTATAGATATCTATACCTCAATTTTCTGCACCTTTTAAGGAGTCTGATCCAAAAGAAAAGACAATGAAAACAAATATAAACATGAAACTATCAAGTAAAATATATATGATTGCTCTACCCTCTTTCTATATTAAAACAATAACATAGTACATGATAAATTAATGAATGAACAGTAATTCATTACCAAATCTATTTGGATACATTATTTTACTTCTTTAAAATTTTCATCCACGGTTTAATCAACAACCACTTCTAATCTTTCATTATGAATTATATCCTGGATTTAGTAAAAACTGATACTTCTGTTCTTCAGTTGAATTTGAAATTTCTGAATTGAATATAAAAGGAAATGAACATCCTTTTCCTTTATGACCAACATGAACAGGATAGAATAGAACAGAACAGAAGAACTTTATTGTCACTTTGAATGTACACTAATCAGTATACAGCAGAGGTCTCATTCTCGGGCCCGCGGGCCATTTGCAGCCCGCAGGACGATATCCTGTGGCCCCCACCGTGATATGAAAGTATAACATTTGAGGGTATTTTTTTAACAACTTTTTTGTGGAATCCCTTAAGCGGCGCAGCCTCACCCAGACTCTGCTTCCAGCAGCCCCTAGGTAAATTGAGTTTGAGACCCCTGGTATACATTGAAATGAAATTTCATTGCATATAGCTCTCAAAGGGTCACCACCTCCAATATACACTACATAAACATGACAAAATAACTAAATACAAAATTATGCATATATCCAATATATTATATGATGTAACACAAAATCCAGGCTGACTTCCCCATTCACAAAGTCACAAAGCCAAAATGCTGATGGCATAAAATAGCTGAAGTTTTTTTTTTTTTCTTATCTAAATTGTGTAAATAAATTCCTTCAAGATAAGTTTCATTCCTGGAGATTACCTCAACACATTCATGTAGTTTGAAACAATATGTATTGCCACTGAATTCATCTGATTTCCAAGGATTAGCACTTCCCTGCAATGCCTTTTCAAGCAATGGAACTTTAATCTTTGCCTCTCAGAGGAAACATACTAGAGAGTAAAGGGATGATGAAGGTCTTAATGAAAATGGTCTAATCTTGTGGAATAGATGAGTGCACAGGAAGTGGAGCTGCAGATTTCATATATGGATGAAAAAAAACCTAAAATGTATGTTGAAAAGTATGAACTGTTATCACTTAGGTTGTTGTGCATGTGTATGAAAGTAAGAATCCATTAGTGGTGATAGCTGCAAATTATGCTGCAGTACACAATGTGTATAGAAGTAAAAAAAAAGACATGAGGTTGGGGAAAAATTGTTCAATATCCTGAATAAATGTGATCTGGTGTTGGAAGAGAATTGTTTTAGAAGATGCTAATGGATGAATGGAATTTTTTAAAAAAAAATCTGAGCAAATATTTGGGCCATTTATATACCTAAGAATGAATGAAAATGGCGAGGGGAAAAAAAACCATATAATATGTATTTAGAGAAAAATACAGTTACAGAAATGAAAACAGTATATGAAACTGTGTGGATGTGATGGAAGCCACATGGTTTGCAAGAATGGTTCACAAATATAAAAAGATATGGAGAAGAGTAGTAAAATAGGGTTATTGTAAACTCAATTTAGGTATATTTCCTTTATATTTTTTTAACCAGTGAATTTTATTTTATTGACTTACCATTATTCCTTTTTTGCATTTCGATATGGGCTGTATGTTTATATCTGGAAAACAATTAGAAAAGGCTTCTTCCAAGGAAATTTCACACACAGTTTTTGCTATTTTGGGAAGGTGCAAATGTGCACCTATTTTGGGAAGGAGCAAATGTGCAATGAAAAGTGAAATATAGGTTTGTTTGTTTATTTATAATTTATTTGTTTATTATTTATTTATTTTATTGTTTTGCTCTTAGTACATAGCTTTCACATTATTATTAGAAGCACTGCTGCTGCAATTGTTCTGATTTTTATTTTCATTGCAATGTCCCCATCTTTTAGGGTTAGGGTTAGTTTGTCATTGTCTTCTTCCCTAAAATTAATTAAATAATCTTTAATCTATATTATACTAACCCAACTCACTGTTGATTTTATCTACCCTTGAGTACTTCACTTTTTGCTATCAGTTGTAAGTTCACTACACATGCAAATTGACATTACTTTTGTTTCCTTTTATTTAACATGAAACCATTTTTTCCCACTTTTGTAATGTATTTTCTTCTGCTAAAATGCTGTTGTCTATATAGGCTACCCTCCTAATGTTTAATTCTGTAATTTTGATTTCATCTGATTAACTCTTCTAATATGACCACTGTTTCACTTGTTGTGCAAATTAAATAGACACGGGAAAAATATACTCTACTGTCTTGCTCCACTCTTTATTTGGAACCATTCTATTTTTCTAAATTCAACTTATAGTAGCTTTTTAGTCATTATACAGATTCTCCAGAAAAATGATTTAGTGTTCTGATAAACATTGATTTAAAATATTATGATTATAAACTATCAACCCTGTGTCAATTCTTAGCAACCACATAAATAGAAAACTATTGCCCCTAATCCCAAAGGTGCTTTTTCAAGAGGCAATTGGACGTTCTGATTTTTCTTTGAAGATGTTTCGCTTCTCATCCAAGAGTGGGATTCTCCAGATTTGGACAAACCAGTAGACCCAGTGAGCATTTGCCCCCCCTCCCCACCCCTGCTCTTTCCTGTGCTTTATTTCCTGTTTTTTTTTTAGCACAGCTGATTCACGCGGCAGAGCGGTTTGCCACACCTCAGCTGTTTTAGTCCCCGGGGCTGCAGTAGAAGGTAAGTAATTAAGTTGAAAATGGGCTTTTTAAAATCTACAGCACGCGCTCAGTGAACTGGTTGTTCGTACTACTAACCTTATCAAAGAAGCTTCTTCTTCAGAGCTGACAAAGCTTCTTGGATGAGAAGTGAAATGCCTTCAAAGAAAAACCAGAAAGTCCAGTTGCCTCTTGAAAAAGCACTTTTGGGACAACCATGACCTGGATGACTGAGAATTTCCATAGACTTTAGCCTTAATCTATTTTATGTTCTGGCAAAATCAAGAGATCTTCCTATAGTCAATGAAGTGCTTATTTGTTGTATGTACGTTCTCTCTCCATTATCCATCTTACATTAACATCCAAACTCATGTTTCTCTATCTTTACTGAAACCTCCCTGTTTGGTATTTCTCTTTCTATGCATGGATCTATCTTTTTTTTCTTACAATGGTAAGCTAGACTTTACTTGCCTGAGGAATGGGTGCAATACTTCAGTAATTTGGTCATTGTCTTGCATCTCTTTTATTCAAGATATGCATCTTTTTACATTTCTAGACCACACAATCTTCTTTGATCCTCTCAATTATGAGAGCTACCAGGACCCAGGAAGCATGCATTCTTTGTTTTGATGCCTGTCTTTTGGAATGATATCCTCCTTGAGATCCATGTTGTTCCCATCCTGATGATATTCAGAAGTTTTTAGATATTTGTCCATTCTGCCAGATCTTGGTTTAAGGTGGTTATGGTATCCCTATTAGTTGCATATTTGTGACATGTGGAGTGTGGTTTATCTGGATCTGGATTTTTTTCTTTCATGAATATTGTTTTTCCTATTTTTTTAATATAAGGAGCCCAGAATCATTCTTGTGTTAAGTGGCCTCCTAAATAAGTAAGTCAGTAAATAAATATTATTTGACATAGCACTTTAACTCATCTTATACCCTGCAGAGAAGCAAATTTAGTCAACACCTATCTAAGAAGTGACAGCAGAAACTGTTTCTTTTGGGAAACATGTTAGAAAGATATCTCATTGTCTACGCAGGAACAAGGAAGAGAAATAGTACCTAGAACAGTTATCAGATACATACAAGTAAGTACAAAGGAAATATTTTACATAAATATATATGTAATACATAGTTTAAGTCTTAGAAACAAATAATAATGTTGAAACCAGATTGAATATTATAAGTGGCTTGACAACAAAAAAATATTTGCTGTATTTTTCACAGAGCTACTATTATAGAGGATTGAGAACCTTAGAAATAATTCAATCTGACCTCATTAGAGCTATACTTTTGAGTTCCACAATGTGTTATCATACATTTTGTGCTTGGAATCAGGACCAATCACTGTTCAGGTTTATCCAAGTCTGTACCAATTCAAATTCTGGTTAAAACTGCTTCCTATGGAGACATCTTTGGCATCCCCAATCCTTGATGATAGTTTTGTAGCCTTCTGGAAGATAGAGGTGCTTGCATACCTAGATGTTATAACCCCTCAGACCAATATTTAGTTTCACAGATTTCAGAGAGCCAATTTTAAATTAAAACAATGGATTCTTGGTCTTGATTTCCAGAAAGATCGTAACACCTCTCATATTGAAAAGTGGTTTATTTGCCTTCACCCCGCCAATTATCTTTGAAACAATTTGGCCATCCTGCATAAACTGTGCTTCTCCTTGGCAAAAGTTAATTCTTTGCTTCCTATGATTTGAGAAGAGAAATATAAGAACATTTCACCATAAAGATCTTTACCCCTGCCCAGAAAGAGGGAGTTACTGAATGAATTCATCATGTTCATGAATTCATCATGTTCTATTGTAATATTACACTTTGTGTTTTGACTTAATAATTCTTCTGCTTACTAACCATTAGTAAGGTTTCATTTAGAGATGAATGTAACCTTTCTACTAATTGACTTGTCATCTGAGATTTCTGGAAAAGTTTGGTAAATTCTGCTCAATTGCTTTTACTGCACAGCATCTTGTACTTTAGCTCTGATTTCCTAATCTAAAAATAGGAATAGTTGGAATAGTCTTCACTGTGACTTAAATTTCATTTATAATTATATATTTCATTCTTTTTCTTGATTCTGTTGTTAAGTAAAACCTAAAATCAAGTATTTTGATTTTCCCCCCTGATCATAATTCATTATCTTGTTGACAACTTTAGAGCTCAGCTATGATTTTAAACACAGAGTTCAACTTGTATGGACAACTTGTTATACTTTTCATTCCAAATCTACATTTAACCTTCATGGTTATTATAATTCCACATATAGATATTGTACTTAAGAAACTGATTTTTAATGAATTGAAATAGTCTGAGAGAAGGAATAAGTCACACTAGCATAATTTAAGTAGAATATATTTAGAGACACTCTCCTATTGGACCACGATTTCTGTATTATAATAAATCAGCTGATAAGGGAGAGCAACAATGGTAATGAATATACAGCATTATGACAAAGAAGTGTGCATAGTTATCAGAACAAATTTTGTATATACGGTGTGCAAGTGATTCGAGCAGAACTATAACAGAAGGAAATCAATATCTTATTGAAAGAAGTATGAGCAAAGGGATTTATAACATCAGGTATTTAACATTTTCTATAGTACAATAATCCAAGTATTTTAGTGTTCTACATACTTTAAGCAATTAGTAAAGGACTGATACTACCTCAGGGGAGTCTGTAGTCTCAACTAGCACATCTGTATTAGAACATATTTCTCAGTATGAGCAAATTCCTATTAAAAACCTTTACCTCATATGCATAGAGTTATATAAGTATGCTAACTTCTTTAATAAAGGAAAGGCATTAAAATATATTAAAGAAATACAATAGCTAGTCATCTTAGGTTCTTACACTTTATTCCATAAGGGAAGATATTGGAGACAATTGAGAACACATTAAATCAGCAAATTGATGCTGAACATCCACTTACTCTTCGCCAAACTACCTTTATATGGAACTATTACTCATTTAGCAGGATTTTTAAAAAAGTAACAAAACCATGGAATTGTGATAGATAATTCTATGGATCTATAAGTAACAAAATTATACATAGTGCTTTTTGAGGAAACACTTGCTTTTGTAATATGTCATCAACTTTTAGATAATATTAAGAGTGGGTGAAACTACTGAAATGTTATTTTGTTATCTGGGATAAAATTTCTAAATATAATTAGAGCAGGAAGAAAATTACCATCACATCCACTTCCTATACTAGTAAGTATTTTTAAAAGCATAGCAAGAAATTGGCTTCAGTTGAAAAAAAGTATAGATTTGTTCAACGAGAGTACATATATATTTGTGTGTGGGCGAATGTCAAGTAGTATTTTCATATAAGAGAAAGGAATTATTGATGCCTTAATATATAATGACACTAAAACAGTAAATAAGGAAAAAGGAAATCTGGAGCACTGGAATTGGAAATACCTTTTATCAGGTTTTTTTTAGGATATATTCCCTCTTAATTTTATTTAAAACTGAATTCTGAAGTTGATCCTGCTATGAACAACCAAATGCAACATTTGGAAGCTTTCACCTCAAGTGACTGGTGGAAAAAATGAATCAGTGCACGAGTAGACTAAAAAAAAGCACAGATAAAAAGTAAACAGCTCAGCCAATTATTATTCTCAGCAGGTTTCAAACCATGTGTTAGATCTGGGAGGATGGTTCAATGACGGAGACAAGACTCAGATAGCAACGACAGCTCTTTATTAGTGACTTCAGATTTGAGCGATCTATCCCAGCCGCAGCAGCCCCTTATATAGGGCTGGCTGCGGCTAGGCAGCCAATGACGGTGATTTGAGTTAGCTGCGCTTGGTTGGACCAATCGGATCAGTCTGAGGTGACCAATCACGATCCGCTATCAGCGGGCCAATCAGAGTTGCAGGCTTTCAAGCCTGCTAGTCCGGAACACCATGGATATTCAGTACATCAAGCAAATGTTCTAACCATCAAGAAAGACCTATAACAGGATGACCATCTTGAGGAAAAACTGGGAGAATAAAGACGCAGTAACCAATCAAGTTTCAGATCTGATGGGCCTGAAATACCAACCTTTAAAGCACTTCATTTAAAAAGAAATATATTCTTTTCAATTTTTTCAGTCTGTTTTCATCTTGTCTGCCTAGAAACTCAGAACAGGAAGCTGTCAGCAACTTAGTTATATAAGAATAAGATCTGCACGCTTGATACGGAATGCTGAAAGCAGACCCCACACACAAACTATAGCTGGATGCACAGGATGTGGTTAGAATAGTCCCTAGAACTTGTTTAGCTTGGGCTGTAGGGCAAGCAGGGGTATAGGTGGTATGGGTCATGCTAAGAACACCTGAATAAAATGATTTGTTTATGTGATATTCCATGCTGAACAGTATTACTTATACACATGGTGTATTGATAAGAAATTTGTAACCAATCATTGTATTGCTGTTTTGAATTTTCTGTATTCTGAGGTATACAAATAGAATGCCAGTCTTGCTCAGTAGTTCCCCCCCCCCCCAGTTCCTTTTTTTGCCAGCAAAGATCTCTTCTGCTTCTGATCAGAAATAAAGTGACTTTTCTTGATCCTGCATTATTTTCTTGACCCCTGCATCACAGATTGGCTCTTGGGTATCAGATCCAGAACAAAGCAATGCACAGAAATCAATCAGACCATCAGCACAAACTCACAAATACTATTCCCAGTTCGGAGGAAGAAAGAAAAAGGGTGGAATTTGCATTCACAGTGGGCATGAGGTACATAGAAGATGACAATGTGCATTCCTGCTCTCCAGAATCTATTGGTAGCCCATACTCATGACTGAGCAACTCAGCAAATGCAGACACAATCTTAACTCCAGAATATTTATTTATTAAATTTATTTGCCACCCATCTCACTGTTGAGCAAATAACAATACAAAACTGTGGCCAGTTGGGCATTAGGAACCAGCTCATGAGGTTCTAAATGTGCTGAGGCATAGATTTCATGCTAAGCAATTTTGGCATGCATTCTACAGCTGAAGACTTCAGTAATAAGTTGGGACTACTTATGAGCCTCATTTAGACCAATAGGAACTGGCAGTCTGAATTATACAAGAAGGCCTAAGATGGCCTTTCATCAGAGGCCTGTTTTTTTCCATTTCACCATCATGAAGCAAAGCTCACACAGATATATGGATGTATTCACATAGCATTGTTTACTGGGCTCATAAGCTATTCATGCAGCTATTATTTTAAAAATAATAAACCCAGTTGTCCTGGGTTTGAAAGCTGGTTTCCCTGATACTGTTCAGTAGGATGACTTCTGTTTGTTTTTTTTTAGTTTACACTTTACTTTCAACCTTTCAACTAGAACAGGGGTTCAAACTCATGTCATCAGGGTGGCATCACATGATATATTAGGCCTTTTTTTCCCTTTGCTAAACCGGGCATGAGCCTAGCCAATGCATGATGCATCTGGCCTGTGGTCCACAAGTTTGACAGCCCTGAACTAGAGGAAGGTTCTAAGAGTTCCATCCAGGGGTGGGATCCGACCAGTGTAACTACCAGTTCAGTGATTTTACATTTTGCTGTGCATGTGTGTATATCATCGTCAGCTAGCTGCCTGGACAGCTGAGCAGCGCTGCATGTGGGTGCACAGTGGTTGAAATAGTACTTTTTTCCTGCTTTTTCAACCACAGCTATGTCACAGAAAGCAGCTGCAGCTGAAAAAGCAGGAAATAAAGGTCAGGTAAGAGCCCAGGCGGGTGGGTGGGCGAAAACAGCAGCAGACATAGAACCGGTTCTATGTATGTTCTCTGTCTGCTGCTCTTCAGAGCTACCGGTTCTACAGAGATGGACAGAACAGTTAGAATCCCATCCCTGGTTCTGTCTCTTTTTTTCATCCCTGACTATTTTGCAAACCCCACCTGCTTCTGGATTGGAATTATTTTTTTTTATTTTTGTTTACCTGATTCAGCTTCTTTCTCTCCACCTGCTGCTCTTTTGGCTTTTGATCCTGTTCTGTCTTGCCTTTCCTCTTTCCCAAAAGATGAAAGAGTACACACACACACGCAAACAAAGGCAGGCAAGCTGGCTTGGATTTCACAGAGTTAATTCTTTGGAACTGATAATATTCTTGGCATTCCACCACGTCCTGCCTGCAAGTCCGAACTGGAAACAAATAAAGTTTTACTCACAGAGATAAATGATTATTTTACTTCATAAAAATCACAAGGTAAAGTAATCATTCACGAAGAAAATCTGAAGTAAGGTTAAACTTTGTCCCGTACAAAGTTTAAGGAGAAAACACACCCACTATGGAGTGTGGTTCAATGACTCAGCTCACTTTCTGACCTTCCCACAGCTCCTATGTTGCTGCTCACGCTTCTCCCTACGACGCTGCTTGGGGTCGAGCCAATACTCTTCCTCTTCACTCCCTGTCAGGGGCTGCTCCGACATGCCTTCCTCCTGATTAATCTCAGGCTATTCCTCTTGGTTGTCTGATGGAACCTGAGGCATTACCAGGGAGGAAGGTCCTGGGGAGGAAGGCATTGCCAGGGAGGAAGGTCCTGAGGAGGAAAGCATTGCCAGTTCCTCTCCTTCATCTTCCAAGTCCTCTTCCTCTGACAGCATAGGCTCGGGAATCGGGGCCACAACAGATTCTATCCCCAGATGATTTACTGAGTAATTTCTTTTGCTGTTGAAATTTGCTAGCAGCCGGTCTTTTTCACTGGCCATGTCAGCTAATCTCATCTGTTCATACATCCAAGGTGTTTTCTATTAGCTGCAAAGGGTGGACTCCCTGTGTCAGCTTTGGAAGCCATATTAGCACCAGAAGCTTCTGCGCTGCCACATTCTTGAGCCTGGGAAGATGGGAGAGGGAACTTTCATTGAGCGTATGTGGTTAGATATAATAGCATTCTTCTTTAAAGTTAAGGTCATGTTATTTCTGCCCCTGGCTGAGGAGTGGTGAGGGGATGTCTCAAGTTGGGATAGATGGTGATTGGAGCATGTGATGGAATGATGGGTGCAGGGCAGTAGTGGGATTCAAAACTTTTAACTACCAGTTCTGTGGGTGTAGCTTGGTGGGTGTGGCAGGGGAAGGATACAGGAAAATCTCCATTCCCTCCCCTCCTCATTAACCTGCTTTCCAGCTCTGTTCTCCTGTTCAGGGCAACAAAAGAAGACTCAGCTGGGACTTGGGAGGCAGTGAATAGATGGGGGTGGGCAGTCAGAGGTGGTATTTTCTGGTTCTCTGAACTACTCAAAATTTCCACTACCGATTCTCCAGAACTGGTCAGAACCTGCTGAATACCACCTCTGGTGCAGGAGGTAGATTTGTAATTTTTTTACTTATTGGAGGGAAACCCGGAACTTTTAGATTTGGGATTTTCTAGATGTGCCAGTTTACTACTCTAATAAAAGGAAACTTTAAGAACATGTCTGTCTCGGAGTTACTTATTGGAGTTAAGGTTTTCTGGAACACTGACACCATGCTTGATTGGATCCTGCAGAATGAAAAAAAAAACCCTGAAGATAATCTATCTATTTCTCTTCTTTCCGAAAGAAAATAGGCCTATCAGCTTTTTCTGCTATTCACCTTTGTTTTTTATTTTCCCTTGCACACAGCTTCACAACCTTTTATACCTTTCCCAATTCTTTCTAAGTTTCTAAAATTTATTCTGTTTTATTTTTTGGGGAGGGGGGAGGCCAACATTTTCCCTTTCTAGTTCTAGCACCCTAACTGCTGTCTAATTATTTTGTGTGCAATGACAGTATCTGAATCCTCTATTTGCTTTTTATGAATGCCCCTCTATGAGTGAAATGCTGCTATCCGATGTAGAGTAAGGCTGTCTGTCTGTCTAGCTATCCAGCTATCTAGCTGTCTAGCTATTTAGAATCTAGCTAAATGCCTTCAATCTAATTTTTAAAAAGGTACTCTTGGTTTACAATCAATTAATGACTCATTCATTGTATCAGTGTAACATCACAAGTACTTAGTGCAGTATGCCTTGCATATCAAAGTGGCTATAAGTGGCAGAGATTTTTGATTTTGAAATACTGCTTTAGGCTTAGTTAGCTCTCTTGGGAAAGACCAAAAGAACAATAACTGATTTAATGAGCCATTCACAGTATCACTGTGTAGAGCAGCAAAAATAAATGAAGGGAATGCATTATATTTATAACCCCTTCCTCAGGGTGGCCTTTTTTTTAAAGCTAAACTATTGTAATCCTAATTTCAATATGGCTTGATAAATTGCATCAGACATATCACAGCAGAAGTCTATAATAGGTGCTATGAAAATCTGATCAGTTTTAGGCTGCTAATTTACAAGTCAAGAAGACACTTTCAAAGTTTCTATTGCTTTATTAATTTACAGGAGAGCGAGTCCTGATAATAAAGTTGTATTCAGCTATCACCTTTTTGGGGGGGAGCTATGCTAGACCTGAGATAGGATCAGAATATTATTCTGATCATCATTATCATTTTAGTCATTGTCTATCCACTGAAGGACGAAGGCCTCTTCCGCATGTTTCCAACCTATCCGGTCCAGAGCTTTCTTTCACCAATATTATTTTAAGTCTCTTTTGTGAACGCTTTTTACCAAATGGGATCCATTCTATGACTGCCTTGGTCCACCTGCTATCAGTTCTTCTTGGTATGTGACCAGCCCATTTCCATTTCAATCTTTCACTTTCTTGATAATATTATATACTTTTATTTGTTCCCTAATCCAGGGGTCTCCAACCTTGGCAACTTTAAGACTTGTTGACTTCTGGGGCTTCCGGTTTGAGTTTCTTTGGTGACAGAGCCAAATCCATGATCATGCATGGTTTTGATCTGTGCTTGCCACTGGAGCTCCCCAAGAAAGCTGGCTTCAGGGCTAAGCCACCCCATAGAGGTGGTGAAAACTGCCAGCAGGGTCAAGGAGAATCGCATCTCTCCTCCCCAGCTGGCCATTACTCCCTTTCCTGTAGGTGGTTGAAACGGTGGTCAGAAATGGCCACCTCAAAGAAGAAATCAATAGGAAAAGAATGTGCAGGAAGAAGATAAGAAGAGAAAGTTTTGGCTGACCGGGTCGAACTAAAAAAGCAACAATATAAGGTACCCTGGAATTTGAATTATAAAGAATAACATTGCTCCCAAAGAAGACTTTGAAGCGGCAAATGAGAGGGGGAAGGGAAAGGATTTGGTTTTTTTTTCTTTTCTTCCCTATATTGTCAACTAAGAAATTTAAGCAAGAAAACAACAAAAACCCACTTTGACATTAACAGGCATTCAAGCTGAAAATAAAGTGTCAAAGGGATAGTAAAGATTTCTGGATTCTCAAAAACTTTTAAAAGAAGGGAAAAAAAAACCAAAAGGGTGGGATCTGGAAAAATGGAGGAGACCACCTGGAAGTGAAAGGAATTAACAGTGAAACTTTAACAAGATTCCTAAAAGATACGTTTTAACTGAAACTTTGTAACAAGAGAACCCCCGGAAGAAAAAGTGGAAAAAAGAAGCAAGAAGAAACAGCTTTGGATTATTTGGATTACTTGGTGATTTTTGGATTTTGGACTATTGGATCTAAAGGACTAAAATTAATCGGGTGGTTGTTTAAAAGTTTTTAAAATGGTATCACTCTTGGAAGAATTGAGAATGGAACTTTAAAAAAGAAGATGCACAAGAAAGAAGATGCACAAGAAGAAAGAGGTTCTTTTGGCTTCATATTTCAATTTTTAGAAATAAAGATCCTGAACTATGAGAAACAACAAGAAATGCCTCTTGAATAAGAAGGGCGGGACAAAGAAGAAACCTTCTTTAATAACCAAGTATTTCTATGTGGTGAAAAAAAAGGAAAGACGGGAAAGAGAGTGAAAATTTAAGATTTTAAAAAACAACCCCCCCAAAAGAATAGTTTGAAAAGTAATTACAATATTAGGAAGAAACAGAAGAGAGGATTACAGAAGAGAGAATCAGAATTAGAGAGAGAAGGGGTCAAAAGGGGAAGGGAGAAGAAGAGGGAGAAGAGGGAAAGGAAAAGAAATTATAAAGGACAGAAACAGGATATAGAGAAACAGGGAAAATGTACAAGGATTAAGGGTATAAGCCTATTTAGAAGACACTGAGATAATGGGTGAAAATTTAATTGAAAGGGGGATTCTGCAAGGGTACATAAGATAGTATTGTTATATTAAAAATAGAAATGAACTTTGAAAATATGAAACAAGTGTGATTAAAATGATAGATAAAATAGTTATTGTAATGGAATGGAATGTTTAATAAATAAATGAAATAGAGAATGAGAGAATGAAATTAGGAAAAGAGGGGAACATTTAAATTATTATTAATGTGTTATAAAAATTTAAGTGAAGAGGAATATGAAAGAAATATGAAAAAATTATGGAAATATTATAAGTGTTCCAAGAAGTATGATATCCTATTGTAAAGAAATGTTAAAGATGTTAAAGATTATAACTAACATTAAGGATAAAACTGAATTGGAATAGAATAAGCATTTTATTTATTATTGTTATACACTGCTCAAAAAAATAAAGGGAACACAAAAATAAGACATCCTAGATCTGAATGAATGAAATATTCTTATAAAATACTTCATTCATTACATAGTTGAATGTGCTGACAAGAAAATCACACAAAAAAATATTAATGGTAATCAAATTTAGCAACCCATGGAGGTCTGGATTTGGAGTTACACTCAAAATTAAAGTGGAAAAAAACACCACAGGCTGATCCAACTTTGATACAATGTCCTTAAAACAAGTCAAAATGAGGCTCAGTTGTGTGTGTAGCGTCCATGTGCCTGTATGACCTCCCTACAACACCTGGGCATGCTCCTGAGGAGTTGGCAGATGGTCTCCTGAGGGATCTCCTCCCACACCTGGACTAAAGCATCCCTCAACTCCTGGACAGTCTGTGATGCAATGTGGTGTTGGTGGATGGAGCAAGACATGATGTCCCAAATGTGCTCAATTGGATTCAGGTCTGGGGAGCAGGCGGGCCAGTACATAGCATCAATGTTTTCATCTTGCAGGAACTGCTGACACACTCCAGCCACGTGAGGTCTAGCATTGTCTTGAATTAGGAGGAACCCAGGGCCAACCGCACCAGCATATGATCTCACAAGGGGTCTGAGGATCTCATTTTGGTACCTAATGGCAGTCAGGCTACCTCTGGCAAGCACATGGAGGGCTGTGCAGCCCCCTAAAGAAATGCCACCCCACACCATTACTGACCGACTGCCAAATCAGTCATGCTGGAGGATGTTGCAGGCAGCAGAACATGCTCCACAGTGTCTCCAGACCCTGTCACGTCTGTCACATGTGCTTAGTGTGAACCTGCTGTCATCTGTGAAGAGCACAGGGCACCAGTGGTGAATTTGCCAATCTTGGTGTTCTCTTGCAAATGCCAAACATCCTGCACAGTGTTGGGCTGTAAGCACAACTCCCACCAGTGGACGTCGGGCCCTCATACCACCCTCATGGTGTCTGTTTCTGACTGTTTGAGCAGCCACATGCACATTTGTGGCCCACTGGAGGTCATTTTGCAGGGCTCTAGCAATGCTCCTTCTGTCCCTCCTTGCACAAAGGTGGAGGTAGCGGTTCTGATGCTGGGTTGTTGCCCTCCTACGGCCTCCTCCATATCTCCTGATGTACTGGCCTGTGTGGGTTATAGACTCCATCTCATGCTACCACTAGAGTAAAAGCACCGCCAGATTTCAAAAGTGACCAAACTATCAGCCAGAAAGCATAGGAATTGGGAAGTGGTCTATGGTCACCACCTGCAGAACCACTCCTTTATTGGGGATGTCTTGTTAACTGTCTATGCTTTCTACCTGTTGTCTATTCCATTTGCACAACAGCATGTGAAATTGATTGTCAATCAGTGTTGCTGCCTAAGTGGACAGTTTGATTTCACAGAAGTGTGATTGACTTGGAGTTACATTGTGTTGTTTAAGTGTTCCCTTTATTTTTTTGAGCAGTGTATATATACTTTCTCTTTAAGAACTTAGTGCGTATTTTAAGAATGTACCAAGCAGAATTCAACTGGAAGTTATGTGTTATACTGAATGTTATAATTGTAAAGGCATAAATTGAAGTTTAAATAAGAGTTGAATGGATAAAAATTAAAAGATGCAAAGGTGTCATACTCCAATCAGTAACTACAGGGGAAAAATTTTTTTAATGAGAAAAGAAAATATGAAATTGAAATAGGACAGACAAAAGTATAAATATAATGATTAGAAAGTTATTGAAACTTAGAAAAAGATATATATATATATATATATATATATATATATATATATATATACTTAGAAAGGAATGAGATAATTAAAAGTAAGATTGAGAAAACTAAGGGAAGGGAAAATTATTGAAAAAATGTTAAAATAGTAATAAAATATGGAATAGAACACAAAGATGAATATGAAATTGAATTTGTGTCTGTATGGAGAAGTAATAACCGGGGACCATGCTATTCTCAAAAAAAAATTTTTTTTTTACTTGTATTATGTTTTGTGAAAACCCAAATAAAATTTTTACTAAAAAAAAAGATGTGTTGACTTCAAATCCCAGAATTCCTCAACCACAAGTCTTCAAGTTGCCAAAGTTGGAGACTCCTGCTCTAATTCATATTCAGTTCTTTCTATCATACATAATCCACTAATTTTCACTAGGCTATCAAGCTTTATGGACAATACTACCTTTTTCTGCTGCAGCACATGGGACAGGTTATTATTATTATTGTTGTTGTTGTTGTTGTTGTTGTTGACAGTCACCTACTATTAATGGCTTACATTCCAAGAGGTTGAATATTGTTCACAAGTCCACAAACATAAGAAGTATGCAAAATGCAGTTCTTTCCTTACTTGGATGGTAATCCAATGGGCTTTGGGTGTTGGCAGGAGGGAGCATGTGGGAGGGGGAGAATAGGAGAGGGTTGGAGGCAATTGGTTTCTGGCATTCCATATACGCCATGGTGTGCTGAAAACTGGCTTTTTCCTGCATTTTCACAATTTCCTTTCCCACCTTCTCCCACTACCATGCAAGGTTCTCATTAAATCTTGCTCTGATGCTACTGCTTGTGTGAGTGTGAACTGTGCTGCACCTGGTGACTACTCCAGCCAAGATTCCCAGGGGTCTGGTGAGGATGAGAGAGGGTTGCTTCCAGCATGCTGCCTGTATGTGGTGGACCAGAAGCTGGCTCTTTTCTGTGTCTTGTTTTCTGGATGCAAACAGGTTTGTTTGTATTAGCAAAAGTTTGCAACTTGAAAATTCATTAGTAGATTAGTAGTCTGTGATTTAAAAAAAACAGTGAATATGGTAAGTGTAGAAGTTTCCAGTTTTTTTTCTATTTTATGGTCCCACCAATTCTTGTTTACAGGCAAATGATATTTCTAGCAGATCTTCCAATGCACCATTGTTGCTAATTTGTCATGCCACTGCTTGTGGTCAGTTTGTGCAATCTTCTTACAGCAGCTTACCAGGTGGTCCACTGTTTCTTCAGCTTCTTTGCATAGGTGGCAGCACTTACTGTCTGTTCCTGTCTTCTCAATTCTGGCTTTCCATACATTTGTCCTTAAGGCTTGGTCTTGTGCAGTCAGAATTAATCGCTCGGTCTCTTTCTTTAACTTTCCTGTTCTTAGCCATTGCCAGGTCTTGTTATTATCTGCTTTCCCTGCTATTTTTTTAATGTACTGGCCATGAAGTGCTTTATCCTCCCATGCCTCCCTTCTGTTCTTCATTTGGTTGTTCTTGTAGGCCAATTTGGTCTCTCTGGTGGTCAGCAAGCCTTCCTGGCATATTAACTTCAGTGCATCTTCTTCATTGTCCTTCAGATATTCTTCCAAAGAACTTTTTTCTTCTTCAATTATCTGATGTACTTGCAACATTCCACACCCACCTATTTGCCTTGGTAGGTAGAGTTTGTCAATATCGCCGCGAGGATGAAGGACATGATTCATTGTCATTATTTTTCTGGTCTTCCTATCCTTTGCTTTTAATTCTGTTTGAGTCCAGTTCACTATTCCAGCTGTCTATCTAATGACTCGTATTGCCCAGGTGTTGATTGCCTTGATGGTATTCCCTCCATTCCATTATTATTATTATTATTATTATTATTATTATTATTATTATTATTATTATTATTATTATTATCATTGTTATCATTGCCATTGTCATTATGATTATTCACAGCCTCCCAATTTTTAGATACATAACCCAAATTCTTGCCTAGCACCTCTTTTTAGCATATACATAGCTAATAAATCTCACCCAAACTTGTTTGTGTCAAAAAGTTATCAGATGCACTGAATTAGCCTCTGTGTGATGTGCAGCTTTTCTTAGGTGTTTGAATTCTCTTCATTTTTTGGATCTAACTTTCTGTGCTGCTGTCAAATGATCCCACGGAAGTACAGTATATATAAAATTATTATTTTGTGTTTGGCAGCAAACAATAATTTGGGATGGTGTGTGAAGATAATATGCACTGGTATATACACACAGTAAAATAGATGACTAACTTCAAATATTTTTGAAAATTTCATTTAAATCACAAAGTTTTTTTTTAAAGCTCAAAACACTGAAGAGTCCTTTTTGATCTAAATGAATGGTGGCTGCAGTGGTTTGGAGTCCTCCTTTACAGTTATTGAATTTGACAGGTAAAAATCTCTGCAGACTCCCCTGACTTGTTCCACTATCTTCTTTCTTCTGAGTATATATCAGCAATTGAATTAGACATAAATTTACTAAATTTGTATGTTGATTGGAACAACACAGTTCAACAAAATTAAAAAAAAAAACTGTTAAAATAATGCTGACTTAATTTCCCATTTCCTACTTCTCAAGCTAGAAATTATTTGGGCAAAGGAAGTGGTGGTTTATCATTTTTAACATAATAACTACTAAGGCAAAAAAATACAGCAATAAAGTGTGGCAACTTTGCTTGTCAGGATTAAGATTGCCAGCAAATTATAAATCTGCTGAGACAATGCTTGGGGATAGTCAGCAATGGTTTGTCAAGAGTTTACTCATTGGCCAATAGCAATCATCTGAATAACAATTCAGCAATCGGGGATTCATCATCTACTTGCATCCAGGAAAAGCAGGCACAAGAGAGATTCAGTTAAAGGACCTCTAAGGTCCAAAAGCAGAGTCAGTCAGGCATGAAATATGAATAGTGCCAGAGGCAGCCATGGACTACAACAGATGTTTCCTTCTGATTTGGAATGGTCCATGAATTCCCCAAGTATCACAGCCTACATCATGAATGTCAAACTCAATTGTGTCACGTGATGTCATGCGTCACATGATATCACATATCACAACATTGATATGGAGCCAGGGTGGGTGGGACCTGCATGTGATGCATCCAGGCCACAGGCCTCCAGTTTAACGCCCCTGCACATTGTCCCATTTGGGTTTCATTCAGAAACAATTGGGTGAATTAGATCATGGAGTTCAACTGCCAAATACCAAATACTGTCTAAAGTGTGACTTTAGACAGGACTACAAGCAATACCATCCCACTTATTCCCAGTCTTCTTTCTAGTTAGATCTCAGTGTCATTGGATGCCCAAAGGTATTTTGGAGGCTTCTTTAGAACAGTGCTTAAGAAAGCACACTTTTTACACCTACATCCTTCCATGGTTGAAGGGAGATAGGGGAGAACACAATTTCAACAGTTACTTGTCACAGGAAAAGCTGAAGACTTTATTTGTGTACCTTTATATTCAAGGCAGGTAGAATACAGAGCAGCAATATGCTCCATGGACAAATGATTGCTTTCTTGAACTATATCCAGTAAAAAGCTTTAGCTTTTTCATTCTCATTATTATAACCTTTCCAAATTTGTAATTCAAAATATATGCTTTCTTTCTCTCACTTTTTTTCCAGGGTCCAGCTTTCCCATCAGTATTTCACCATTGAAAAGGCCATTGATCCTTGCTGTCATTTTTAATCCATTCATCACAAAGTGACAGATTTCAGTTGAAAGAAGTGGTATATTATTGATAAGCTGCCACCAATGAAGACAGCTTTGTCAAAAGTAAGTTTGGCGCTAATGGGCAATTTACTAAATTGTTTTGGCTTAGCCTGACCACTAAAGTAAATGTGCATTTTGAACTAAATTTGTTTCATTTGCCTAACCCTTTTAATATCGCTCAGAATTACATTAGCTTTTATGTGTACTATTATTTCATCAGGATATCTCATTGTATTTTTAGCTGTTGGTTTACTTATTGTACAGTTTATTATAAGCTATAGTAGAGAATATATATAGTTCATGGTTGAACTATAGTGATCTTGGTGTTTGCTGAACTTGGTGTCTTCCCTTCAAGATAGACTAGACTTAAACAAAATTGATGTAGGCCAATACTACTTTTAATGTAATGGAGTGGAATCTTACAAGTGTGAATATGCTTCTATCATCCATCCTTTTATCTTTGTGTGGATTGGAGATGGGTTCATTCTCTCATTCCTTTATTCTTTATTCTTTATTTTATTTATTTATTTTGATTTGTCAATCGCTTGCAAGATAATAGGTATAAGTATATACATAGTTATGAATACATGAAATGGGTACATATAAGAAAAATAAAAGAAACAATAGGACAGGGATGGTAGGCACATTGGTGCACTTATGCACGCCCCCTCCAGACCTCTTAGGAAAGGGGTGAGGTCAATAGTAGACAGTTTAAGGTTAAAGTTTTGGGGGTCTGGGGAAGAAACCACAGAGTCAGGTAGAGTATTTCAGACATTGACCACTTAGTTGCTGAAGTCACATTTCTAGCAATCAAGTGCGGTTGCCCTTGAGTTTGTATCTATTGTGTGCTCTTGTGTCGTTATGGTTGAAGCTGAAGTATTCATTGACAGGTAAGTCATTGCAATGTATGATTTTATATACCATACTTAGATCATTAGAGATGAGTATTCCAAGGTCCTTTATAGAGCTTGGATCATCAACAAGGTCTTGACTATTCAGCTTGTATTTTATTTTCTGATATATTTTTTTTGCCAATATGTAAAACAGAGCATTTATTTGTTGAGATTTGAAGTTGCCGTTTGTTTGACCATTCTGATACATAGTCGAAGTCTTTTTGAAGGATAGCAGTATTGTCTGTGGTGTTGAATAGCTTTACGTTGTCAATGAAGAGAACGCAGTTGCTTTTAATATGATCATAGAAGTCATTTATGTAGAGTATGAAGAGAGTTGGTCCTAGAACACTGCCTTGGGGGACACCACTGTTGTTGACAGGTACAGAATTTGATAGGATGCTCCCAATTTTGACCATTTGTTGTCTGTTTGACAGGAATGCTTCTATCCACTTATGCAGATGTCCAGAGATACCATAATATTTTAGTTTTAGGAGTAGTTTGTCATGTACCACTGAATCAAAGGCTTTACAGAAGTCTATGTATATTGCATCTATTGTTTTGCCCTGATCGAGTTGTGTAGTCCATATGTTTCTGCAGTGTAAGAGTTACAGATTACATAATAGTTTTTTCCTGAAACCAAATTGTTTAGTAGGTTGTTTGTCTCTAAGTGGAGGATAATGGATTGGTTAATAATTGATTCCATGACTTTACAGGTGATGCAGCATAAGGAGATTGGTCTGTAATTTTCAACTAGGCTGGGGTCTCCCTTTTTGAAGATGGGGATGACTGTGGCTTGTGACCATAGGTTAGGCAAGGAGCTGGTCCTGAAAGATTTTTCAAAGATTATGCTTAGAGGTTCTGCTATGGCAGTGGATAGCTTTTTTAAGAAGGCACATATTCTGTCTGGTCCAATAGATAAAGATGGTTTTAGATTGCGTAGTGCTTTTTCAACATTGTCTTCTGTAAAATCGATATGTAAAATCAAATTCTTGCAAATCTTTCATTTCAAGCTAGTTTTGACAGAAGGGAGTAGATTTGCTATTTGTTTTGTTTTCTGTTTTAAAAACACTGTGGCAGCTTGTCATATCTGTCTTTAACAGGGTTGTTGTAATTTGTATGCCTGGCTTGCTTGGTGGTATTGTTCTGATTTAGTCTGTTCCTATCTTTTTGTGCTGTTCTCAGTTAACTACTTGTTGATTTGTAGGATGTGTGATAAGGAACAATGTGCCCTAGATTGTTTGCTTTCTTTTGGGCTCTTGCTTTCTGAATATTTTGTAGAACAAGTTTATCAGCTCTCTCAGAATGCCAAGCTTAGAATCCAACCTAAAATATCCCAGCTGAATACAGTTACCATCAGCCTAGTGACTGAAGAATTATTGAATAATATTTTTAATGTTCATGTAATATTTTAAAATGCTTGCTTTGTATTATTGGTATAAAAAGAATATATATATGTATGTATATATATATGACTTCCATGGAAAGGTAGCATAGATGTTGGCTAAATATTCTAGGAACTAATGTAATTAGCCATTTTTCTTTATCCTTACTTTCATTCAGTTAAATATTAGTTAATAGTAGAAGACTTTTTTCAGGCATCCGGACAACATAATTATCTTTATGCAATTGTTTAAGGGTTTTCAGAATAGTTTTACAAAGTATATAGTACATATATTCAACAATGTGATTAATTCTAAAGCACATTTTACATGATTGGTAAAAAGTAACAGCAAGTTTGAGATTCATATTTAATTTGTAGTTCTTTATATGTGATTTAACTCAATAAGTGAGGTGATTATTTCATATGAAATGTCTTTTCAAAAACACATTTCTAATGGTTACAAGAGAAAAAAACTTCATTTTTTTGTTCTCTACTTTAAGAGAACTTAGCTAATAAACAAAATTGGCCTACTTTTATAAATTTAGTCAATTTTAAGGTCATATCCTTTGTAATTTCTATACCATATAGCCTTTCAAACTGTTCTTAAAGAAATGTGCAAAAACTATTTCACTTTATTTCTCAATGGAAGGAAAAATTCTCCATTCCCTGTAGTGGTGGCTGAAACAGATCATGCATTTTTTTTCTTTTTTTAAAAAAAGATTTTTTCCTTATATGCATAGCATTGACTTATAGACTTAGCATTGTGGATCCTTTTTTCAGTTTTTCATAATTGCACATTCAATTCCTTGTAGTATAGTTGGCAGGAGCATAGTGGAAACTGTGATGATGCCAAAATAAGAATATGTGTATAATTACATCATCCTACAAATGTCTCCCTTATGAATTTGTATGTCAGTTCTAACACAAGTTGTATCATTTGCATGATGATGTTATGTGTAGGTCACCATTTGTCCTCCTGAATACATAAAATAATAGTTGGTAATATGACAGTACTCATACCCTTAACACTACACATTATGGTTTCTACAGGAATTGCCATTGAAAACATCCAGAAATTCCAGTTAGTAAAAAAATACCTTGCTCTACATGCTAACTGGGAGTTGTCACTATAAAAGAATTTCAAATTAAAATTAAAAAGGTGGTTTATCCCCTTAATGTGGTTTGATAACTAGATTCCTACTGTACAGGTAATTTGGCCTTGAATGAGAACTCAGGATTGATTCATTATATATAAGATCAATTTGCTTTCTTGGCTATTTATTGTATTCTCAGAATTCTCCAACCACAACAATTCAAAGCATTAACATTGTCCCTATCCTGCTTTCACTTCTATAGAGTATTAAAGAGAAAGCTAGTGCATACAGGATTTTGATTTTTGTAGATATGGACACATCTTGGTATCTGGATATTTTTTCCAAGGTTTTCACTGCCTCCTAACCAAATTCTAATCTGCAGCATATTTCCTAATGACAAATTCTTGTTTTTTAAATGTATTTATTTATGAAAAGTTTAAAGTCAACCAGTAACCAAGGTTCTCTAAGTGGAAAAAAATAAAACACAATAAAAACATCAAAGAATAAAACATATAGTGTAACATCAAGTAAAATACAAGATAAAAAACAGCATATAAAGTAGGCAGCAGCAGAGCAGTTATTCAAAATCTAAAACTGTATGAATTAAAATATATTTAAAACCAATTTAAAAGTCTGGGAAAATAGAAAGATCTTAATCTGGCATCAAAATGATGCTAATATGTTTGCCAGTCAAGTATCAAGACAGAGAGAATTCTATATATGGGGTGTTATAAAGGGGAAAAAAACTTTCCCTTTTTGTAGCCATCTCACTTTTTTTGGTGAAGCAACCTGGAGGAGGACATCATTAAATAATCTTAAAGTCCAGGTAAATTCATATGAAAGAAGTATATATGTTTCTTTTTCTGTTGATTGCTGATCCTAAATGGCAAAAGTTGCCAGTACTGAATACCTTCATTGTCATTAAGACTTGTTGCTGCCTGCTATCATTACTTTTATATTTTATTTTAATCCTGTTTTTCACTATATTTCATTGCGTTCCTCGATTTTCATTACTACAGCCTGCAAAGGAGTGTCATCAGCATAATGCAATTGTGTTGATGTTTCTTTCTCTAATTTTAAAACCATATTCATCTCTTCCAATCCATCTACCCTTTCAGAATATAACTTGCATAATTAAAAGAAATTACACAGCCTTGTCAATCTTTCATCTTTGTTTGGTCTTCTTTGAATCAGTCATCACTTGTCCGTTAGCATCCTTTAACATACCAATTTGAGGCTAAAACTTCTTTCTGAGTTCAGAGATTTTTTGGAAAATCCCCCCCGCTGTCTTTCTGTCTGTCTGTCTTTCTTTCTTCCATCTTCCACATTTTTATAAATGTTGTTGTCGTGCAGCTTCTTGTCTTTTCTAAGTGCTCTCTGAAATGGTTAAGTTTCTTCCTTTGCCTTGGCTTTGTTTTTTACAGGGCATGGTTTATGCAGAGAAGAAGAATATGAAGTTTTCCAGATACCGCTGAATTACTTTGTGCAGCTTTTTCAACCAGCATAGCTAATCCTGAAGGATTACTAGAGTCAACATCATCTGGAGAGTAATGAGTTTGATACCTTGGCATAATGGAATAATGCTTGATTTATTAGAGGATTTGTGGGAATTTATTGTTGTAAGTTCCCCTGATAAATGCAGGCATTCCTATAGCTATCACCTTATTCCACTTCTTTTAGTAGGCAAGGATTGTTACTGATGTCCTTGAAAAAGAGAAGGCATTTTAAGAACCACTTTCATTGGAAAGATACTGAAAGCAATTTCATAGTTCAGATGATTCAGAAACTCTTCTGCTTCTTCTTCTCCTAGGGGCAAATTACATGAGGGCTAAAATTAAGGAGATAAAAATGCATGCATAAAACTTGACCTCCAATGATACCATCCTTTCAAAGTTCAACCTTCCCACATTCAAGAAGGTCAGATGTCAATTCTACTTGCATTCATTTGAACAGAACCCTCCAAATAATCAAGAAATCTGATATCAAAGGAAACACATAAAATCTATCCACGTTTCCCACAATTGAAATTAAAATAAAAGCATTTAAATAAAGTGTTTAAGAAATGAACTGAAAAACTGTAACAGCTAGAGTTAAATTTCAGAAATGGTTCAGAGCTCTCAATGTTAAATTCAGAATCCTACATGCAGTATCAGTAAAACAGTAAGGAGGAACTGAATCTGTAAATGCTAACCTTATGCAGCTCATCCATTTGTAAATGTCAGGTAAGAAAACTGCATATTTATGACACTGATAACAATCCTTACTGGAAGTCCTTTAGCGATATTTGTGTCTTTTATTACAAAAGGACAATGTATCTAATGTACACCATTATTCTACTGCTTGTTTACTGAAAATTACTTTGCCATGTGTCTTGATTTACTCATTGATACCATCATCACAAGCAAAGCTAGGTAATTGTTTAATTAAGTCAATATTTGACTGCTGTTGTGGCGGTCAGATTAAATACAAAAGGAAATTATTTTAAAGTATATATGGGATTTATTTGAAGCTTTTTTTTTATTTTAAGAGATAGAAGCTAGGATACAAATAAGAATCTCCTTTGGTAGATTTATCAGCTTGATCATCCTAAAGGCTATTCAGACAACCATTTTAGTGCCTCCTGTACTGTGGTTTAATTTTTATGGCAAATGTGTGTGTTAAAAGTGGGGTACGTGCATGTTGTGTGCCTGCTGAAAAAAACAAGGCTAGGAATTTAAAAACTAAAATGTTATAGCTAAAAGTTTAGAAAAGCATATATACATCCTTAATCAGACCACCAAGACAAGTTGAACATTCTGTATGCAATTTGGAATATTTATACTGAATTTCAAGCTGGGAATCTGAAAATGCTAAGCAGAATCAGATCTAGTTAGTATCTGAATTGAAGACTATCAGGAATTCCTAGAACAGAACGGGCTAGATCTGGAAGAAGGTAGTGGCAAACTACTTCTATGTAATTATCAAGAAAACTACATGGATATATTTATTAAGTAAACAGGAGTTGAGTTTGGCTCACTGGAGAGCATATTTTACTGCCTTTTAAAATCTTAAGCAAAATTTTAAGCCAAGACTCTAAGGGACTGCCTCTCTTATTCTGATCCTGTCCTTTCAAGGGTTTCCCATCCTTATGTAACTGCTAATTTTAATCTATGTTTCTAACTTCATATATTCTTTTTTAAAAAAATATTAGCTGCCTTGAGTCCTCATTGAGTTGGGTGGAAGCTGGGTACAAATCAACTCAAGAAAAAGGAAGAAAAAAATAAATATATAAACTGCCTAACTATTCAATGTTTGGTAAAGATTTAATATTTTATTCCAATTAGTATAAAGCTTATTGAGTGACAACATCTATTACATTGTTTACATTGGATCACTCAAAATCTGAACCTATCCATAAATCTGCTGTTCAAAACTAAAGTAATGTTAACATTGGTGGTAATTATTCTGTTTATTTCTTTCGACATGTAATTGTCAAAATACTCATTGAAACCATTTTTGTCCATAATTCCAGATTTTGCTTTATTTGTTTTGAGGACTGTGTTCTATTATATATTTGTATTTCTTGTTAAAACACAATTTGTATGAAAAATGTTGCCAAGTAAATTATTTTTTAAAAAAACTATATTTAAATGCATAATGCCAGTTTTTATAAAATGGACCTCTCTGAAAATGTTGTCAAATATCCTGGCTCATTGTCAGTTCAAAACAGTGCCATAATTGAATTTTACATTTTTCAATTTACATCTGTTAAAAGTGCAATGTATTTCCTGGCAACTTCTCAGATCAACTGGTGTATTTTTTTTTTCATATGTATGGTTGCAATCATAGAAATGTTAGAAATTTTGTTTTAAGCCTTTCCATAAAAAATGACTTTTTTGCTGTCTTTGAGAAGCACAAATAATTCATGTCTTCGCTTTCATGTCTCATGAAGAGAACTGGAAAGGTTGAAATAGTCTAATTCCTGAAAGATCTGGGGGGTGACATTTTATCTAATTTTGGGAGATGGAATTATTTTAAGGTTGTATAGAGCTTACCATGGTGGTAAATGGGAAAGAAAGTAGCAATGGCTGAAAAAAAGGGGGAAGGAAATAAAACTCTGGTTTTGACTGGTAACTTAATGCTGTGATTTACCTCATTTCAAACAAGGAAAAAACTGCAGTGTAAATTATGTGAAGCAGCTAAGTATGGTGCTCTGCTGGCTAGTTAGCAGCTCCCTCATTCTACAATTTTAAGTAGCTGTAAACAACAAAATGTCTCAAGCAATTGTTGTGCTGGCTATTTTTGTAAAAAATAAAAATGAAAACAATATACTATGGGAGAAAATAAAGAAGACATGAGATCTTCTTGCATAGTGCAGTTGGTAAATATTGTTAGAGTTTGCAGCAATCCAAGCAGCACACAAGTAAATAATTCAGCAGAATTCATTTATAGAAGAAACTTCTTTTTATACAATAATATACAGTATGATGCATGTATACATACCCATGCAGCAGAAGTCAGAACCAGAACTCAGAATCCAGAAGTCATAATCACAGAAGCAATATAACACAGAGGCTATATTGCAAGGACAAAGCAACTCTTATATACAAATCTATCAAGCTAAGCCACGCCCAGGTTCCGAGCCATTGGCTGACCTGTTACCATGTCTATTCCAATTCTTGAACTCTTATATACTGACAAATATGGATTATCTAACATCTAATTCAAAGAGATTAAGAGATGCATCTCAACAGAACTTGGCATCAAGAATCCCTGGAGTTAATATACTCAGTATCAGCTTTTTAATAAGAAGAAAAAGTTCTTAAGACTTTTTGAAAACTACAATTACAGATTTTTCTACCATGCAACACCCACAGATGTATACTTCTCTATGCAGATTTTTCAGAAAATATTATAAATACTATAAGACAACTTCAGGCTTAGGAAGACATTATCAAATGTTATCATGTAACTTCCAATTTATCTAACACAATCCACAAACAGTGAAAGATGACATAGAAACAAGTTATTAATAAACAGATAGGATAAAAAGCAATAGAGGATTTGGAAGGGAAGACATGCAAAAGTTTTTCTTGCTTTTAGAAAGAAGGCTTCACTAAACATGAATCCTACCATGAAAAGCTTCAGCCTGCTGCTTTAGTTTAAGCTTCCTGCTGAGCACCCAGGCTCAGAAATGAAATGTGCATGAGCATTACCAGCTTGTACCGTGATTCATTTGCAATGCATTATTTTAGAACAGTTCTTAAAAAGTATAAACAATCTGGAGCCATAAATCAGAATAAAGAATATGGGGAGAAGGGGATAATTCCAAAATAGGAAGTCTGATGTACTAACCCTTTTTTTCCTTAACACTCAAATTGCCCAAAAGTTGATTTATGCCTTTTATACATGAATTAGCAGAGAGGCGATGGTTCACCTGATGCACAAACTTAAAAAAATCCTTATCATATTGCATTGGAATAATTTGTATGCAAACTATATTCCAAACACTAGTAGCACTGAACTTGAATGCCTCTTATTGAAATGACTATCATTGAATAAATATACATTTAAAGGAAAGAGAGATGGTGGGGTTGCAGTGGAAAAAAATCATTTATAATCCACTAGCATTTACTTCAGATGCTAATTAAATTTATTGGGAACACCTGAGACATAATTAAGAAGAAAACATCAAATACTGAAGCCTTGCATATAGTATTTGGAAAGTAACCTACATGACCAATGCACATTGCTTAAGAATGGGAATGTGTAAATCAAAGAAAAGTTATAGAAAGTTATTAACATGTATGAAAAACAAATACCTGAGGCAGTTTATGTAGATTGGTGGTTTACATTTGACTAAAAGTGCCTGGTGTTTCATTTTATAACTAATTAATTGATAAATATGTTGGATGTACAGTGGAACCTCAGGGCGCAAATGCTTCTGTTCACGACCAAATCAGGTTCTGACCAAAAAATCCACCTGATTTTTGAATCGGGTCATGATTCAAAAATCAGGTGGTGAACAAATTCGGCCGTGGCAAGTTCCCTTTCTGCACTGATTTCCCCTTCTGCGCATGCGCAGACCATGCAATTTTTGTCTGCACATGTATAGTCGGTCATGCTTCTGGTCACAGCCAAATCGAGCTAAGACTGTAGTCCTGGAATGGATTATAGTCACAACCTGAGGTTCCACTGTATGTTGATAGTTTTCTCATTAAGTAATTAAGTCATTAATACTAAGGTTAGGTGACTTATTTATTTATTTTTTATTGCCACCCATCTCAACCCAGTGACTTTTCGTGGTGGAAAATTCTAAAGCAATGCAAAAATAGATACAGTTACTCCTTGACTTATAACCAGTTCCTTAGGAAATGTTCAAAGTTACAGTCACATGATCACATTTTCTGTGTTCTGTGGCTGCGATTTACAATGCTTTTTCTTGAAACCAGTGTTTACTTTCAATTTCCACAAAAAAATACTCATTGCAGACATGTGATGTTCACCTAGTGATCATGGTATTTGCTTAATGGCCACCAAATTGACTTAACACAGGGCTGTCAAACTCACAGCCTGCGGGCCACATGTGTCACATGCTGGCCATGCCCACACCCATTTTAGTGAAGGGGAAAAAAGTCACGATACATCAAGTGATACCTCCATAACAATTTAAGTTTGATACCCCTAACTTAACAACTGCTGCCTTAGCTTAATGACAGGCACAAAAAGTCTTGTAAAATTGAGTTGATCACAAAGGTGCCTTAACTTACAACCATCATGACATACAATAGAAATTCAAGGCTCCAATACAGTTGTAAGTCAAGTAATACTTGTATAAAGCAACATGAGCTTGTCATACTGTTTATAACGCTGGACAACATTAATTCTTAAGAAACAACAACTGGAGAAAATCCCCATCTTGAATCTTGTGGATTCTTAAGTATTTAACAGCCATTTTGAACATAAAAGGTCTTGTTGAACCAACAACTTTCCTATGCTCCTATAATCTTAGTCTTATAATTCTAATCCTTATTTAGGTGGAACACTTTAATGAAGAGCCACTAACTAACTTTTACCTCTCTTGCTTACCAACCTGAAACACTGGGGTTTCAATTAATATGATGTCAAAAGATGTTCTCCTAGGAACAATTTCCCCCCTAGGGGGAAAAATGTGCTATTTTATGCTATTTTATTCATGAAATGTTTTTTAAAAAATATTTTGTTTCTTATAGCAACTTTTTAAAACCTTTCTTTTCACCTTTCTCTACCCCTCTGAAATTTCCATGGCTATCACATTTCTCAGTCTGAAAAAGTTCAGTGGGAAAGTTCCTTTAAGGTTTTTTTTTCCTTAGAAAGTGTGGAAAGTCAAAGCCGAGGAGACTCCACTAAATAAATAAATAATTATATGCTATTCAACCATGCTCTTAGCTATTTATAATTAAAGTGGAAAAAACCTTTAGCATACATGTAAGTATTTTATCAAAGCTTGTTTCTCCTTCAAAAAAAAAAAAAAAAATTGCCAAAACATATTTCCATCAAACTGAATGAATAATGTAGGGTATCTCTGTGTGCAGAAGATTTTATTTTCAGGGAAACATAAACATATACTTATTAAACTAAATACAACTTACATTTTTCCTTACTTTTATGCTGCTTCATGCACTCTGTACAAAGAAAGAAAAAGCACGAAAATTTCATTCCCTTATCATTAAGTGTTCATGCTTTTCCTGTCATTAAGTGTTCATCATGTAATATTTTGAAAATTATGGATTTTCCCTTACTCTTAATACTTCATGAGGATGTTTGGAAGAAGTAATTAAAATAATAACTGAAAGTAAAAAAAAATGTCCTAGATTCCCCTATTTAAATGGAAAGCTTTGTTCTGACCTCATATATAATAAATATATGAAAGTAAATATATTTTATATATTAAAAATGTGCGTGCATTTTGCATAGGAGATAGCTAATATTTGTAAAACTCCTTTCATTTCATATGAAAGCAAATAATCAAGATGGTCACATCAGTGTGGTGTGCGGTCTACTAAAGTAGAACCTGGAAGAGTTCTATTGCCACCTTAGGCATAACAGTAAGATGAGATACCTTGGGCCAGTCAGTCTCCCTCACCCCTAAGAAGTAGACAATGGCAAATCAATTCTGAAGAACTTTGACAAGAAAACTGCAGGGACTCATCCAGTCAGTCACCAAATGTCAAAACTGAAAGCAAAAAGAAAAAAAAGCATAGATTGTTTCCCTTGTTACAATCTAGATTTTAATTAGATTTCGATGGTATGACAGTTTCCCTTAGCTTTTCTTCAATTTTTTTTCCTATGTATGCTGAACTGATCCAAAAATTTTGGGGAAAAATGAAATGTTTTATCAAATTTTGTTTGAATTTTCCTATTGTAAATAAGAAATCTGATTAAAAATATTTTAAAGAATATTTTGTAATATATTTTTCATTTCATTCTTCTACTATATACACATTTTTATGTCCACATTTCTTGAAAAGACTATATCAGAATATTTTTTAAAATGCACATTTTTAAGGTTTTTGGAATTTGGGTTTGTTATTACTTCAAATTAAAACTTATAAAATAGTTAATATTTAGAAAAAATACATAGAAAAAAATTCCTATGGAAAAAGCTGTTTTAACTTTCATGAATTAGTTGCAAGAAAAAAATTTCCCTTAAATACTTACTTGCCTTCCCTCACAGTGTCCTTGTGATATTATTTGATTGGTTTCATTTTGTTTTGTGCATCATTAAAACATAGAAGAATTTTAATTGCCACATGGAGCCAGGCTGGGCAGCTACATGAGCTCTTGCCAACATTTCTAATTAGTTTTTACATGAGTAAACTATGTATTATTTTCAAGGGCAAGTGCAGAAATTTAAATTAGGCTATTGTGTGGCCCATGAATGTAAACATTTTGAGGGAGTTGTACATAAGAGGCTATTTTTGTTGATATGCTCCACTGTTCCTTGAAAGCATTTATGCCAGAATTCCAGTTTTTAAACATACAGCAAAAGTAAATTAAAAATATATAAAAATAAATGAAGGCTAGACTGCATTTCTCTAAAGCAGCTGAGAATGAAAGCAACTGCCTTTCCTCTTCAATATTCTTCCTCAAATATGAGACAGTGGGATGTTCCACATGTGTTGCTGTTATTGCATTCCCTCACACAGCTGTTGCCAGAAACTGTGGCATTTTGACAAAGACCAACTTCATAGCAGTACAGGACACAACAAGCTGTTCAGCAGCTGTCTCTGTGAGACAGGAAGAGAGAAAGAGAAACATGCAACCTGCCACTGTCATCTTTATGAACTTAAGTGTAACACAGTGTCAGGAAATATGAGGTAAATTAATTGAAAAGGAGCCATTCTGGATTCTGTGTGCCCAGTTAGCATACAGCTAAAAGCAGGGGAGATGTCTGTATTAAGACAGCCAGCTGCATTTGTCATTGGGACAACTCACCAAGGACCTCCACTGATGAAGCCTTTGCAGCAATTGACTTCATGTCAGGTAAATGCTGCAGAATTCTGGGAGCCAATGGTGAGCCAGACTCTACCATCAGCCATGTCAAACACTAACACTTTTCTGGTGGTGAAGCTTTGCATGAGAGAATTATTTATTAGCAAGAATACTTTAGGCATAAAAATGGAAAGGTGTATTAATTTACACAAGGGAAGGCTGGTTGGAGAAACTAATAGAACAAGCAGAGATGGCCAAATTAATTGCTTTAATTAAAGAGAAGTATGCATCTAATTTTCTTTCTATCTGGAACCAAGAGTTTCTAGAGTTCGTGCTGGAGACAGGAAAAAAGATGAAACTTTGATTTTGAGATTTACTGATTAGATGAATGGTGGTGGTTGTTATTGTTGTTATAGAAATGACCAATACATGTTGAGTATGTAAAGTTAAAAGTTGTGGCTCTGATGTTATTATGTTGGTTCTTCTGCACCAAAACGAGTTGGAAGTTAATGGTGGGTTTTCTCTTTTTTTCTCTTTATTACTTCTTTTTTCCTTTCACCCTTTTCCCATTTTACCTTATTTTTGATTTAATTTATATTTTATATACTCAGTTTATATACTAAAGTTCAATAAAATTATATTGTAGAGAGAATTATTTATTTATTCAATTTATATTTGTGAACCTGGAAGGCCTACAATTTAATTATAAACAGTACTTCCCCTCAATAAATGAACCATAGAAACAATACAAACATTAAGCACAATTAAACAATTAAAGATATATAGTACAATCCACAGATTGCACAGCCATTGAAGAACAATACAGACATTTTATGGACTCCACACCACTCCCTGATCCTCAGGTCAGGTGAGGGAAAGTTAGCATTTCAGAGAGAAGAATAAAGCAGGGTTTCCCCTGCATACAAGTTGTATTGCACTAAAAAAAACAACACACCCTTTTCCCTTTTTTGTCCTTCACAATAGAGCATTTAATTTAAACCTGGTCATGGCTGCAGTTCACTGATTTCCTCAATACCAGGATTTACAATACATTTTCATAGATTCTATCAGAAGCCTCTGTCCAGGCCTGTATTACAATATGTGAAGTTATAGATGATCTATTGTATAAAACAACAACAAAAACCAAATAGTATTCATATATTAATATTATGCCACTGTGTTTGGCCTGGCTGAGGTTTCCCCACTTTATCTTTATGATGATTTTTTGTCTCCTAATCATCATCATCATCATCATCATCATCATCATCATCATCATCATCATCATCATCATAATCATCTAATGTTTTCCACTTATTTATAAAACACTTCACAATTGGCATTAATTTATGCCTAACTGTGAAACCAGGAGCAGTATTATTGAAGCAATAAATTGTAGCTCTGGGTGGGTGACTGAAGAGAGAGCAAATGACATTGTATATCAGAGGTCCTTCCATTTTGATCAGCCATGCACTGTGATAATTTACTGTGACCAAAGTTCAATCAAATCAATTCATGTTTTAAAAATCAAAACATATACAAAACCTTCTATATTTCTTTTCATCCACAAAACAGATAATTTTCACTTGAAAAATAAAATTTTTTTTGAGAGAATGCAAAATAGAAAGTTTGATCCAGAGAGATGTAAGTTTGGTATGTATTACTGCATTTTCAGCCATGTTTGTAATGCTAAATTATGCTTGCCACCAACAATGAGAAGGCTTGTAAAAATGGCCTTTTATGTATCTATCCTAGGATATAGTATGAGAGGATTTTTTTTACATAAAATTCAAGAAAATTTAGGGGATTGGACTACTTGATAGCCATTAAAAGTGACCAAAGGATTTTCAATCTTTGTTTACATGTAAAGGGCACAGCATTTTTTACTTAGGAAATTTCTTCAGTTTCAGTGTTTTCTCTGATCCCCAGGTGATCATATACATTGACGTTGAATGGACTAAAGCATGTGAGATGTAAATTAAAATGTTATTTACATGTAAAAAGTTCAGCGCCTTGGACCCTGACAGATTTTTAATTGAGAAAGAAGAAAATGAATTGGACTTCACATGGTGTTTTGTGAAGACAAAAAAAACCCCACAAACATACTCCCCTCAGAATTGGCCGCCAAATTCTTTCACTTTCTTGCTTGTCAATTATTTTTCTCTGAAGTGTCACTTAGCAGCCATGTGTCAAACATACTGGTGTTGTAGAAAAGAGTTGGACAGGTTTAATTTGGTTGACAAATTTGGTTGACAAAAATACATGACAATTTTATTGATGAATGTATTCCAATAATTGCTGATTACAATATATGAAACTGCCTTCTCCCAAGAACACCTGCCCCCTCATAGGCTCCCATAGGAAGTGTATAGTACATGTTGTCTCTTTTAAATCTTGTAATGTTAGAAAATCCAGGTGGTATATCTTTCCAGTTGTTGCGTCTGTGCTTTGGAATGCTCACCCCCCGCCACCCTTGTCTTGATATACAACAGGCTCCAACTTGGTTAATCTTTAAGAAAACCTGTGTTTCCTCCCTCTGGCATCTGGGTCCTGTTGAATGGAGTTCCTTTTTTCTATTTGTATCATTGTGCTTGGTTGTCATGATATATTTTCAACTTGTTTTTGTTGTTGTACAGAATCACATCATTTGAGTCAGATGGTCTTATAAATCTAGTTAATAAATAAACAACTTTTCATAAACAAATGTGTGTGGGTATGAGGAAATCCTTCAGATTTAAAAATAAAATGTTAAAACATGAATGTGGGAAGCAATTTACTGACAGACCCCTTCTGGAGTCTGTCCTGTCAGTGTCCAATCAGGAACAAGGGGGTTATGCTAATAGATTCTGTAAGACTCCACCAAGAATTCATAGTAGAGGAGTGAAATGAAAGCTTCTTACATATTGTGCCAAAATTCACACAGGAAAACCTATTCTCTGTATATAGCTTTCTGTGCCAGACATTGAACAATATACTTTTTTATCATCTGCAGACTCAAGGATAATAAATAGGTTTTGAAAGATACCATATTATGTAGGTTATTTTAACATTTTAAATGTCCATAACGTGCTCACAAAGTGCTTCTGAAATGAGATATCTTACTGGAATATATTAATTATATTTTAGAAGACCTTACACAGGATAATTTACATCTAAAAATGCCTGTTATACATTTAAGAAAAACCCAAAATGCTCATTAAATAGTATGTAAATTAGAGAAAGCAATAAATTCCATATTAGAAGATCCCCTAAATATAAAAATTTTTGCTTCCTTAAATCTTTTTTTGCTTTCTTATAATATGAATAGTAAAATGAGTTAGATTCATACTGATGCATAATATTACTACATGAGAGTTGAGGTGATCAGAAATGACTTTTTTCTTGTGCTAAGTGACAAATCAGATAAAATGATCAGTACCATTCCTTCTATTGAAATCCTGAAACTGAAGTGCCAAATTATGTTGTGTTGCAGCAATGGTTCAAAATGGTCTCATTTCATAATGAAATCCACCATTGATGTCATAATTTAGAGGATTCAAGTTCCCTATATTTTCCTAAGTATACCTTAAGGAGGGTCATATAGTGGCTACCTCCCCACCTCTGTGTACACACAAACACACACACACATACATATACATATACATATACATACCAAGGATGAGAGGGCTGACCTTGCTTACAGGACTTAACTGGGCACTGAATGTCCCTTGCCAGGCATTGCCCATGAAACTAGGGCTGGTGTGGAGAATAACTATTGCCATCCGTGACTCCTTTATATCTTTCATGGGCACTGCTCTATAGATAGCTGGCTATGAGACTCTGTTTATGGCTGTAGGGAATCTCAAGATTGTTGCTTACAGTATATTTCAGCTTTCTGCTCTAGAGCATCTTTTCTACCTGAGATCTTTTTTTTCTCCGACACTGATGATTACAAAATAAGACTGGTAAGAATAGGGTGTTGTGCATGAACATCAGGGACTCAGCATTCATTCTTCCCCAGGGGAATCTTATCAAACATTTAGCAGGCCATTCAGATCCATTATACCTACTATACATTGTTCTTTGGAAACCTGCTGGAACATCTGAAAAAAAAAAGATGTTTTATTTGTACATATCAAATATACATATATTACAGTGTTGCTTCTTAGGTAAAGCTACCAGTTTAATGACAGGAAAAATAATGTTAGAAAACATTACGGAAACCACAGCCATGACAGACATATTATCTTACGATGAGCATGCATGATGATCCTGTATTTACACTACATAGAATATTTTTCCCCCTGAGATTTTGTAAGGCAATATTGAAGGCAAAAAACTACTTTTAATTCTACTGGAAAACTAAAAAGAACTTGTGCAGCATAAGAGTTTATCTAAGATTTCTAAGATATTCAGAAAAAGAGCCTAGTCTTGTTGATGAATAATTTTAAAAAGCCAATGAAAACTTTCAAAAAAATACCTGGATCCTATCACAAAAAGCATAAAATTTTGAACAATGGTAGAACATAACTGCATGTTTGAGTGTTGAATAGAATGAGTTCAAGCCTTTTTTTTTACTTGCAATAACTGAAAAATTAAACTAGCAATGAATTCAACTCACAATGTTTTAAATTTCACAAGCTGAAAAATGACCTTCAAGTTACATATAAATAGAGCCAGAGCACATTCTTCATCATATGACAAATAGTAGGGAGCTAATTTGTTGTAGTGGTTAAGGTATGAATCTAGAAACTGGGAGAATGTGAGTTCTAATCCTGTCTTGGGCACAAAGCTGGCTAGGTGATTTTGGGTCAGTCACTCTCCCTCCACCGTAAGAAATAGACAATGGCAAACCTCTTCTGAAAAGCCTTGCCAAGAAAACTGCAAGAATCTGATTTAAGGCACACACGCACACACACACACACACACACTAACAAATATTGAATCTATTTAATTCCACATATCTTTAGTATATGCATAAAACTTAATGGTAACATTAACATTAATATTATTTATTCCTTAAAATAAATCATTTGCATAAAAATAATATTTAGGTGGTTGGGGTACATATCTATCTCAGATATCTCCTTGGTATCGATATCTCATTTTTGTTTATGAAATTTATTGGCTGCCCATCTCACCACAGGTAACTCTGAGAGGCTTGCAGTATTAAGAGATAAACCTATATAAATACTACAAAACATAAAATATAAAATACAATAGCTAAAAGTTGGGGAGAGAGGAAGTAGGATGGGTGGGTGGGGGAAGTTGGGATTTGATATTAACCTACCAATTTCTCCAACATGAAGCCCTTCCTTTGGAGCCCCAAGCCTACTGGAAGAGCTACTGTAGGTCTTTAGGCTCTTATGGAAGATCAGTGGGGCGGGGGGTTGGAGTAGACCTCACTCTGGGAGGCAATATGTTTCAAAGGACAGGGAAATGGCAGAGAAAGGCTTTCTCCTGGACCCCATCAGCTGGAATTCTCTAGCTCATGGTGTCAAACTCGCAGTGTCAATTACTGTCACATGACATTTTGTGATGTTTTTCCCCTTCACAGAGCTGGGGTGGGCGTGGCCTGTGAGTGATGCATCCAGCCTGTCAGCTGCCAGTTTGACATACCTGCCCTAGGTGATGGGGCCGACAGCATGATTCCTCTGCTGGCACAAGTGTGGCAGGCCAATCCCAGTGGGATGAGATGGCTCCTTACGTAACCTGGCCCTTTGTAAATGGAAAAATATCTTCATTGATATTTCTCACACCTAGAGGGGTTCATACAGGATGAGGCCCACAGCTACTGAACTTCTACCAATAATTTAATATTTTGTGATTTTAAGAGAATGATTTAATTTTTAAAATTAAAATATTGATGAAAAAGAACTTAAGTGAAAGGAAAAAAAATCTTTTAGTGCAAATTCCACCAAATCGTACCCAGTAATGCTGACATTACATAATCAAACATTAATACAAAGTGTCTACCCCTTGTTGATTATATCTTGAGAGCACTTCATAAGTAGTATTAAAAACACAACTCTGGCTGCACTTTAATCTCCAATAAAGACTTAGGGAAATGAGTTCCAAAACAGGCAATATTTGATGTTGGATACACTGAACTATTTTTTTCTAGTTCCTGGAGTAAATTCACTGCATGTTAAGCAGAAATAGCACAAGCAAATGAAAAGCAGGATAATATAATACATCAATTTGGATCTGCAACCTTACCAAATTTGTGCTTCAGAGCATCAGGAAAGCATGTAGATATGCATTAATTTGCACAAATCCATAAATACTGAGATCAAAGCTCCCCATGCATAAATGATAAAATACTTGTCCATTTCAGAAGGCAAGATCATATTAATCAAATCTCTGAAACAACTCAACATCCGCCTAAACTGTTTGGTTACTAATACCTTCTCTTTAGTATACAATAAATATTTATGCCATCCATTTTATTTAAAAAGAAATCTTCCTTATTTTTATGAAACAGAGAGGGCAGACAATGTAGCTCCGAAGAAAGACATGCAAGTTGTCTCCATTCAAGCAAAAATGCTAGAACAAGGAATTCACTTTGAAAAACACTGCTTTTAAAGAAGTATTTCAAGGTTAAAAGCAAAATTATAAAATATTCATAACTTGGTCCAGGTCTGGCATTTTTACTTTTTTCATCTTCTTCATATAATCACTGCAAGCTTCCAAAACAGGAAACATAATGCCTTGTTAAACCATTTGCATTTATTTTCAAGTGTGCTCTCAAAATTTTTATTACACACTCCGAATATTTTCTGATTGCAGGCCTAGATAGGGGATGAAGTAATCTTTTGCTATTCATTGTTCCACAGAGAAAGTCAGAGTTCCTAGCTCTTTCCAAGCACTGTACATTTTTCTTTCATTGTGATAAGGTGCAGTGACTCAGAGAGTACAGTAGGTTGAAAATACATTCAGCAGCTTTTTTTATCCACTTTAATTGGAATAGGAAGGTTGAATAGGAAGGTTGAGGGCTGATGGTTGAATACATTCCTACTACAATTGCCTGACAAATTCATATCTTGTTCCTTCATTGATCAACTTCATACATATGGCAATTTCCATGGATAAGTTTGGTTCATAATAATAAAAAAAAAAAAACACAGAGGGCCTGGATTTTATATAAAATTTACATTTGTAATACTACAGTATCATTATTATGCATGATCTGAATGAGCTTTTCTTTATGATCTCACAATACTCCCACTTTCATATTAGGGTGTATCTACATTATAGTTTTTTTTGTCTTTTTATAACAAGTCTATACTCAGAACTCTCAAACAATTGCTGCACTTGTAGCTTAGGATATGTTTGCTGCAAAGTATTTAATAAGAGATCATTCCTTTCAATGAAGCAAAATGTCCAGAATTTTCTAGGGAAAAGGAATTATAGTTAAACCAGAATTCATAATTTGTATCGTGTTAGTCATTGCAAATCAATTTATATTCCACAACTGGGGATGCACTATTTAAAAAATTGCCATAATTCAATTCATGTGAAGCTCGAAATGACAAACCTGTGTCTTGTTTTATATTGAGGTAAAAGCAGCAAGAATAATAGATTCATTATAGGACATTAATCCTGCCAGCTTGTTTCAGGTATCTCACAACAATAAGGTTTTCATGATTCCCATTAAATTACCCTTTTGGGGTAATTTAATGTATGGTTTTGTTATTTCTGATCATGGATTTAGTATGATTTCAGGAAGACTGACATGGTTGGTTGACAAACCGGGAATAAGTACTTACATGAATATTACCTTCAGCAAATATTGATTCCTTCTGGGTATAGCTTGGAAAAAGTGAGGTCTTCTGTGCTTGTGTGGTGGTGTTTGCTGATCCCTGAATTAATTTTTTTAAACTATTTTTAAAATTTATTTCAATATACAGACTGAAATAAATTGAAATATATACTCTCAATATAAAGATGAGAGAATAGAAAAACATTCTACTGTCGAATCAGACTTATCTTATAATCATAAGAATTATATTTTAAAACAGAAGAAATAAAACTGAATGTCAGAAATATTATGGAAATTGCCAAGGAAAAAGAAAAGCCAAAGCCAAGAAAGAACTTGAGTGTTTCAGAGAACTGTTAGAAGATATGAGATGTAGTGTTGCAATATCTAATTCCAAGACATGGTTGTTGGCAAGTTTGACCTCTCCTGAGAATGACCAACTCCAGGATACCACTCTGGGCAAAAATCAAACTCAGTAAAACTTTATTAAAAGAAAAAGAAAAAAATTAGAAAACAAATGTCAGTAAGTTATATGTCATGCATCCAAGACAATTGCCCTGCTTTTATTTTGAAGATGAGTGCTTTAGTTACATATGTCCATGTTATGTCTCCTCTTGGAGATTCAAACGAACAAACACAAAGCAGCCGTTTCACAATCAAATCAAACTGAACGAAAATAACAAGATAACGACTGGCAGAAACGGTTAGAACTCCCCTTCAAAATTCAAACAAACAGAGATCTCTTTGCAGTAACGTCCTCATTCAAATAGACATTTTGTTTCTGGCAAAAGGCACCAGCTCAGCTGTGTCCTTTTATACCCATTAAGGCAACGTGCTAATTAACTGGCTTGCCCTTCAGATTAACGTTTCCTGGTTCTGACGTCAATCCACGATCTAACAGTCATCAGATTCAAAACTCTTAACAGGACCGTTCCTTCCAATCACAACATGTGCAAGTGTGCATGCTACAAACCTTCACAGCCCTGTTGGTTTGGTTTGATTCTCCACAACACTCTCAGTTTCCCATGTGGCCCCTTGGGAAAATTAATTGCCCATCCCTGGTTTAAAAGGACCTAGAATTTAAAGTCAAGGAGCACAGTGAAAAAAATATGAATTAGATTAAATATAAAGAAGATCAAAATAATGTCAAATATTACAACTAACCTTAGAGTTGAAAGTGAAGATATGAAACAGTAAACATAATTTAGTTCACAAAACAAACATAGATATGTAAGTTAGAAAATTATGAAAATACAAGGCAATGAGAACTAAGGGTACTCTAATATTTATTTTGCATATGGGCAACAGGTAAAAGTTATTGCAAACAAAGCATAACCAAATATTGAATAGGCACCATTATCCTCACTAGATATAGTTGAATGACTGTTTATTAGAAAAATAAACACTCATTCTATCACTTTAAGAAAACAAAGCAAACAATTAGATCCATTTTTAATTGCATTGCAAATAGTGAAAATTTTTAGAAAATTTTGAAAACTGTTTTTCCATATCTTTCTTTTGTTTTAAGTGCCACTGAAGATTATTTGGAGTAATCCAGTTACCCCAATAAACTTTTCAGAAGCCAAATGATTTGTCAATGAATAATAATCTTTGGGTGGAAAGATCTAACTTTACAACTGCCTCTTAGTTCTTAAAAAATCTGTCAAATCTGATCTTGGAATACCAATGTTATAGAAGGAAAGAAAAGGCAGTACAAGCTGGAATTGACAAGAACATGACAAGAGAGTGACAGAGAGTGACAAGGTAGGAGGCAAAGTTCTTTTCTTCTCCAGACATGCTCTCAAACCAGTCCTATGAAGGAAATCATATGCTCATTATTCTGAATTCTGTCAATCAATCCTAGCATTGAGAAGCTAATGAAAAATGGAAATACCAAGATTAGGGCTTCTGTTAAAATGTTGCATTAATTACTATATTCATCTCCAGGTAGAGGTACTATAGGAGGATTCCTAAAACCCTGATCCAACTGTTTAGTAATAGCGTGTCCATCAAAGTAATGAAGTCTTCTTACTGTTCCATAATCATCTATGGTTATTGATGATTTATCCAATCCTAGCTTTAAGAAAGATGCTTACAATACGATAGGGTAATTTAGTGGAAGGAAGGAAGGAAGGAAGGAAGGAAGGAAGGAAGGAAGGAAGGAAGGAAGGAAGGAAGGAAGGAAGGAAGGAAGGAAGGAAGGAAGGAAGGAAGGAAGGAATCCCATAATTCTTTTAAATGTTTTTCTCCAATGATTGTTTTCCATTTATGTCACTGCAGTTTCTTCAATAATTCATCAAATTTGGCTTTCTTTCCCAGGATTAAGAGGAACAGAATACACAATAGTAACTAGATGACTGGCTGTTGAATAAAATGTATAGAAAGTTCTCTTTTCTCACTCTTCACAGTATTTTGCTCTATTGTTAGGCAGCTCTCCAATCAATAATAGGAATTAAAATCATCCATTACCAAGTTTGTGGCAATTTCATATAGTACCTTAATCTCTGAACAGTTTTCCTGTTCAGCTATTTCAAATTGCTTTGTGATCCTAGAGATTTAATGAGAGTTAGAGTTTTATGGAATCTCTCTACAGGTCATTAGTACCTATTCATTCACTCCCTGTCTTTTAGACTACATCGTTCGGCAAACCCCAAGACAGACTATTATGTTTTTGGTATTGATGGAATGATACTTACTGACAGGGTTTGGTCGTTCCCCTTCCCCCAGCTCTATGCCTAAAAAAACAAAAGAGAAAGAAAAAGAAAGAAATGTGAAGATGACTTGTCACCTGCTTGGTATAAAAGAAATATTATCAGAATATTCAGAAGCTCTTCTATCATTTATCAAATATTACCCAGAAATGTCTCGATAGGTTAAAAGAAGCTTGAAGATAATAGAACAAAATTTAACATACATTGAAAAAAAGGATTCATATACACTGGAAAAGATCCAGAAAAAGGCAATACAGATGTTCAGGCAAAAGAGTTCTAAAAAAAGAGATGGAAAGAACTGAGGAAGCATATGTTATTTTTTTTTTCCCCATTCAATCATGTCTGATTCTCAGAGACAGCCTGGGGAAGTCCATGCAGGTTTCTTGGCAAGTTTTTTCAGAAGTGTTTTCACTCTTTCTCATGGTTGAGAGAAAGTGACTGGTCCAAAGTCGAACAGCTGGTTTTGTGCCCAAGGAAGGACTAGAATTCAGTCTCCTGGTTTCCAGCCTGATCCCTTAACTAATAAATACATCAAAGTGGCTTTCCAAATTTAAGAAAATACCCTAAAATAAGATAAAAAATTAAAATATTTCCAGTGTTCTGGAAAGAAATGGGGTCCCTTTCATTTGAAATTGGGTGGCATCCAGTAGAATGAATAAATGAAACATAAATAATCTCCATGTAAACTCTTGGTGATACATCATATTATATTCTTTTATTGAGTAGGTGGTTAAATACTATTTTCTCTTCATACTTATGGGTGGGCAAAGCTTAAATGGGGTGATTGATACTATTTTAAATTTCCAGGAGCTGGAAGAGCTTCCGAGCATACTAGGAGGATAAAAGAAAAATTCAATAGAAATAAACTCCAGGTATTTTGCAGGCTCAAAAAGTACAGAAATCTTGTGGTGAGAGTCTGAAAATTCTTCAACACCTTCCCACTCTTCTGAATGCCTACTGTGCTTCTATACAGAGAGGACAGATGTTATCCAGAACAACATATATCAAAAAGGAAAAAATATAATAATTACAGTCCAGCAAGATGTTGAAATAAATCAACATTCAACTGCTAGTCAACTTTAAAAATAGAAAACAAAATGAAAAAATAAGTTCAAAAAGTGAATGTTAATACCTGGGTATTCTTAAGAAAACAAAATTACTGACAGAAAGATGTATATGCTCAGTGACTTTGATCTCTTCTAGAGAGAATTGTAATCTTCAAGTTCCCTTCCCCCTCCAACTGAGTCCATGATCATCCCCCCAAAAAACTTCTTGGGTCATTTCTAAGTGCCCCCATTCAAATCAGGGCACAGCACTGCCAAAGAATCAGCTTAGGCAGTAGCGTTAGAAGATTGTCAGTAAGAAGAAAAAATAAGCTCTTATCATGCAGCAGCCAACTTGGGAGTAAGTTCAGAAATCCTTTTCAATTTTTATTTTCAAAGTAATTTATTTCTATTCTGCATTCATCATTTGTATCTTAAGAGACATCCAGTAATACATTTATAGATATGGTAACCATAACCCAGAAATAAACTTACATTTTAATTTAACTGATCCATCATTAGCACTATTTTTTCCATTTTGTTATGTGTTTTGTAATTGATTCAAGTTCTGATAAAAGGTGGTTTAAGTTGTAAATTAGGTGTATCTTGATTTTTAGTATTATTTTTAGGTAGAAGATAAAAAGCAACAACAACCCTTTGTTGAATAGATTTCATTAATTATTATTATTCAGAAATTATGCAACCATTGATAAATAAATAAAACGTGTTTAAGCTTTTTTTTAAAAAAATAGCTTTCTGTTGTTGATTTTTTTTCTTGTAGAATATTTTTTTCAGCCTTTTTAAAATCTATATCTCCATTCCTTTTCTTTCATGCAGGTTTTCCTTTCTTTATAGTTGTAAGACTCAAATACATAGGTTTCTTATGAATAAATTTACTGTTGCTGGTTTCCATTAAAGATTACATTTAAAAGCAATCTCCATTTTAATTTCTAGTCAAAGTGCCTCTATCAGAATTATATAAAAGAATCTGAAAGGCAGGATTTGCTGGTTTATTTCAATAATGAAAATATTTTACTTTCACTAATCCCTGAAATACAACAAAGGACAATGTAAAATATGCAAATACTTTGAATGCTCTTGATCTTATATTATTATTATTATTAAGAATAGGAGCATGGTAGCCAACAGACTTATTTCATGAGATCAGTAATCCCGTATTACAGGTTTAACTGATACTTCATTTTAAAAATGGTTTCAGCTTAATGAAGGCAATCTGTAACCACTATTGACACTCATTAAGAATAGAAAATTTAAAAAGTCTTTGGCGTGCACTAAGCATACTAAGCTAAATAAACAAACAAATTTAATTTTTATTCTAGCTTTGTTAATTGTAGAATTGTAGCTGAAAGTTAGTAAGTATTACAGTAAATATTCTATTTAAATGGAGATATGTATGTGATAGACAGGAGGCTCTTTTCTCCCCTCATTCCCTATATATTAATCCATGTTTGAATCATTCCAAAAGTTTTCTTGACTGTGCACAACCATATTAAAATCTCACAATATTAGGGTTCACATCCACCATAGTATAAAAATTGTCTTCTACAATGAAATGTTTCCTCTCCATACCCCTGAGCCAATCCAAAAGATCTCCCAAAAAAGTTTTGGAGGAAGACAGAGAGAAGGTGATTTTTTCCCCCTATGAACTGTCCATCCAGCAGGTGAGTGGATAATGCTAGATTTCATCTATTCTCTAACAGCATCCTAAATATATCATACAGCAATATGATGGACTAAAAGATGAAAAATGCAATAAATACTGGGTATCTTGCTTACTCCAAGCTCTATGTAGGTAAGCCATTTTTCCACCCTAATTGGCCAATCACTGTTGGAGAGCAAATTATTTTTATTCAGTACTCACATCTGAATACAGACATTACTCAGGTTACAAAGTTCAAAGTTCAATACAAACAAACCTGTGCACAACTCTAATCTAGAAGGTCCAGGAAATCAAAAGAAAGAGGGAAATTGTTAGTTTCCAGCACACTCTTTATGCTTTCCTCCTTTCTCTACTCTAATACTGTTTACAGATCTGCTTGCATATTGTAAAGGTAAGAAGTGTGGATGTTTATGCTTGGTTGATTGCAACCAAAAGGACTTATGAACAGTCTCTTCATATGCAACCTGTTCAGAAGTAGAGCACTATCTATAATGTCAGTGTCTATTTTCGAGAGGAGCTGGCATTATTTTTTATTTATTTATTTATTTGTTTATTTGTTTATTTATTTATTTTGATTTGTCAATTGCTTACAAGATAATAGATATAAGTATATACATAGTTATGAATACATGAAATGGGTACATATAAGAAAAATAAAAGAAACAATAGTATTTTATAACAATTGTATTTTATTTTCTGCTTTTTTTGCCAAGATGTAAAACAGCATTTATTTGTTAAGATTTGAAGTTGCTGTTTTTTTGACCATTCTGATACATAAACAAGATCTTTTAGGAGGGTAGCAGTATTGTCTATGGTATTGAACAGCTTTACATCATCAGTGAAGAGAACGCAGTTGCTCTTAATATGATCACAGACAATTTATGTAGAGTATGAAGACAATTGGCCCTAGAACACTGCCTTGGGGACACCACTATTGACAGGTACAGAATTTGATAGGACATCCCAATTTTGACCATTTGTTGTCTGTTTGACAGGAATACTTCTATCCAGTTATGCAATTGTCCAGAGAAACCATAAAATTTTAGTTTTAGGAGTAGTTTGTCATGTACCACTGAATCAAAGGCTCTACAGAAGTCTATGTAGATTGCTTCTATTGTTTTGCCCTGATCGAGGTATGTAGTCCATATGTTTTTGCAGTGTAAGAGTTGCAGATTACAGGATAGTTTTTTTCTGAAACCAAATTGTTTATTAGAGAGTAGGTTGTTTGTCTCTAAGTGGAGGATAATGGATTGGTTAATAATTGATTCCATGACTTTACAGGTGACGCAGCATAAGGAGATTGGTCTGTAATTTTCAACTAGGTTGGGGTCTCCCTTTTTGAAGATGGGGATGACTGTGGCTTGTGACCATAGGAGCTGGTCCTGAAGATTATGCTTAGAGGTTCTGCTATGGCAGTGGATAGCTTGTTTAAGAAGTAGGCACATATTCTGTACGGTCCAATAGATAGAGATGGTTTTAGATTGCATAGTGTATTTTCAACATTGTCTTCTGTAAAATCGATATGTATTAGATCATTGTAGTTTTCTGTGGTTCGGCTAGGAAATACTGGGCATGATCCATTGCTCTTTACAAATGCTGAGCCAAAGAATGTGTTTAAAAGATTGGCTTTAATGTTGTTGTCATTGCAGTCTTTACCATTAGGTCCTATCAGGGGTGGGATGGACCTTGAGTCTTTTAGTTTGTTGTTAACAAAATTGTAAAAATCACAGGTGGAATTGGTGTATAGAAGGTTTTCCTCTTGTTTAATGTGATAATTGGTGCATTCAATCTTTATCTGGTGGCATAAATTTTTGTATCGGCTTTTGAAGTTGGCAACGTGACCAGATTTGTTTTTCCGCGAGAGTGATCTCTTTTTGGATTGAAGTTTCCTTATTGTTATGGGTAATCTGGTTTTTTGTTGTTGTTGTTGTTGTTGTTGGCAAAGTCTTTCTAAATTTCATAGTAGCTACTTGTTTGCTTTTGGCTCTTTCCCTATCTCCTAATTTCTGCTTAAAAAGGGACAGGATAATTATCTTCCAGTCTGTAATGTATCAGAACTTAATCTGGTGTCATCTTTTTGTATCAATGGCCTGATTGCTGGTTTCCTTCTTAGTGTCCCTTTGCTATATTATGTATCACATGCATTAAGATGCCAGTTTCAATACATTATTCCTAAGCATTTGGAAAATAGAGTTTGAAATTACATTGCAATCAATGTATACATTGGTATAAATAAAGTAATAAAATCTATCATATTTCACAACATATTATGTTTCATTTTTATGTTGTAATTGTTAATTTTCCAATTTTCACATATCTCATTTATGGTAATTTTTATATAAATTATTTATTCTATCAAATTTAGCTGTATTTTTTAAAACTTGAGGTATGTACGTGCATTTCCCTGAAGTTATTTTACATCTTTTAGCTTTTACTTTAGCTTTCTGCCAGTATATCACTTTTAATTAGCTTCTTGTATTAATCCAGCACATATTTTTAAATGCTTATT